>NC_138342.1:202077965-203277965 GCF_046562875.1 Panthera onca
AATTTCAACTACACGTAATATTCTGAGTTTTCTGAACTCTATGTGCATCTAGTAAGTTTTCAAGTGGGAAAACAGTTTCTCTAATTCGTAATAAGTATCTCTGTGGCAAAGAGGACGGAACTTTTTTCAGTTCTAGCTTACGTGGTCGTTCTGCTCATGAAACAAGCATAGAAAGTCAGCCACGTGCACGTAGCTGAGGACCTTCTCCAAGACAGGATGTTTCTCTTTTCACTGTGGGTGAGAGGCGTGTTTAGCAATATGTCACTTGGGGCAGGTAATCTGTTTGCTGCTGTTTACTGGAGACATAGGGAGACATAGGTAGAGTACGATCTATTTCATAGCGTTTGTTCTTTATTAATGGAAAATACGAGAACATGTTGTTTAGCAGCCAAGATAGTTTTTAGCTAATACCTGTGATCATTCTGCCACAGTGTATTATCCTTTTATCCATTTATTAATTCAGTCAATGTGTGTATGCTTATTCCAGTCCATGCACTAGATGCATTCTGTGTGCAGACGTCTTAGTCAGGTCTGGCTGCTGTGACAAAACACCACAGACCGGGGGGCTGAAACAACAGACATTTATTTCTCACTGATCTGGAAGATGGGAAGTCCAAGATCAAGATGCTGGCAGGTTCGGTTCCTGGTGGCGATCTGCTTCCTGGCTCATAACCAGCCACCTTCTCAGCGTGCGCTCACCTGGCCTTTCCTGGGTGCACACGTCCGGAGAGAGGTGTCTCTTACCCTTCTCATAAGGGCCTTAATCCCATCGGGAGAGGCTCCCCCGCGTGAATTCATCTAAACCTAATTATGTCCCAAAGACCTCACTTCCAGAGACCATCACGTTGGGGATTAGAGCTTCAACAAATGCATTTGCGGGGGGTGGGGGGGAGGTGTGGAGGGAGGCACACAAGTATTCAACGTATAGCACCAATGAAGAAGAGGGAGCCAGTTTGAGTCCCCGTGGAGTCTGCAGTTTGATGAGGTTGATGGTCCAGGAACCATTTTAACCTTAACGTGCAATCAGAGCTCTGCCGTGTGGTGGTGGGACACGTGATCCACCAGTATTCAGGGTGGAGGGTGGAGCTCAGCCGTGCCCTTTCCAGACTTGAGCACTCACTTCCCTCCTCTCCATGAGTGAGAGACAAAGGTCAGTGCTTCTCAACCTGTTCTGCCAGACACTCCTGTCCTGTCTTATCCACGGGTGGTTCACTGCCCGAAGTTGTCCTGTAATCACAGACATTTTGGAAACCCTTCAAATAAAGTCGAGGAGGATTCATCACCGCAGGATTTCTCTGTGCCTTTATATCTAAAATACTTCCAAACCTCCAAGAGAGATAAATAGAATCTCTATTTCCCCCAAATTTATGCTACGACTTTTCTTGACACAGGACATACAATCCCTTATGCTTTGAAGATTTCTTATGATCTACTAAGTGGAAAGAATACAGAAAGTATTTATTATGTGAACTTAGCAGGCCCACAGTTTACAGATAAGAGAAATATTTTTAGGGGCTCAGTCAGTTAAGTGTCCAACTTGGGCTCGGGTCATGATCTCTCAGTTCTTGAGTTCACATCCTGTGTTGGGCTCTGAGCTGACAGCTCAGGACCTGGAGCCTGCTTCGGATTCTGTGTCTCCCTCTCTCTCTCTGCCCTATCCCTGCCTGCGCTCTGTCTCTCAAACACAAATAAACGTTAAAAAAAATTTTTTTAATAGAAAAGAAGAAAATATTTTTAGCTCCACATGATGCTAAACTTCTTTGACAAAGATTTAAAAAAAGTAGTTTCTTTTCTTTCTATCAGATGCTGTTTTATTAATTAATGGGGTTTTCTGTGTACACATTCTGTTGTCATAGAGACGTATTGACTCATAAAACAGTGGAATATAGAAAGTCTAGGTGTGCAGTGCGACGCTCGTTAGGTTTATGTCTATGTGATCATAACATTTGACATTTATTTCATGCATTGTCACCTCCCGTGGCATCTCCCTAAGTGAAGCTGTGATGCCTTTATTCACCAGTTTTCCATCACATCGTCTGACCCTTTAATACAAGTTCCCATTTACGGGTTACAAACCTGATCAGTAACACTTCTGTTTTAGGGTGTACCGTACCTACCCACGTGTAAAGACAGCTTTTTATCCACCAGTTTTGTGCAAAGTTTAGTTAGCAAAAGAATGTGCCCCCCAATTCTTTTCTTTTCAAAATTAAGGAATATCACACGGGGTCCCTCTGGTGCTTATGGTGGCCTCCCTGTGTACTTAATAATGCCCCTGTACCTGCGTAGTTCTTTCACCTCTCCGTCCTTGTCACGAACCCAGCTGTGGTGATCTCTCCGTTCAGGTCAGCTTACCGCTCTCTGTTTCATCTTCATTATTGTTTTGAGCAGTGCAGCTGGCATGACATAATTCCTTTTTTAAGTCGTGACCTTTAAAAATCACACGTCACGCCGGCCAAAATGAGGACAGTGCCGAGGTGACGAAAGTCCTCAACGTCTGTCCGCTGTACCTACAAAGGCCCACTTTTCCTGCTCCAAACCTTTCAAAAAATTACATGTTTATCATGGATTTCAAAATTGTTTTCACTTTCAAAATTTAAGCAGACTGTTCTCTGCATTTTATCTAATGAGTTTAGAAGAACGGCTACAATTCCTTCCGGAGACCCGAGGAGGCTACTTGCCGTAATCCGCTTCATAACTCCCACATCTGATGCTCCACTGGCAAAAGCAAAACCATTAAGCTGTAGATTGGGTCGGATTAGGACCCTTGCCTTTTTAATGACTTTGTTTTATATCCTTCACTTGGAGGGCTAGACACATGGAGAAACACAGACTGCTTTGGCTGTCTTCTAAATCTCATCCCAACTTTAGAAATCAACACATTTCAAACTGTGCGCATTTATAGGTGAAAGGATCCCAGCGTATATCTGTGTATAATATGGCATAAACGTCGCACTACATAAAAACACTTGGACCCTGTGTTGTTGCTCATTTATGGCAGCGGGGCTAAATCTTTAGAACACCCAACAATTACCTTCTTAGGAACTTCACATGTGATCGGGATACCTCAAGATTCAATCAGGTTGCTTCGGAACCACCTTGTTAGAAGCCTAGCTTTATACCCTTTGCTGTATCACCATGTATGGTATGAAATGTAAACATGCCGTGCCTCGAAAGAACTAGAAATATTTTCTACAACACTTTTGCTTACAATGGGACAATATACTCTACCAGATGCCTCTCCTTCTGAAAAATTAATTTTGAATTTTCCTGCCAGATGGCTTCGTGTCACGACTTTATTTTAGAGAAGTTTGAGAGCAGGGTTCTTTTATTTGTATGTGCCTCCCTACGTGTCTCATTCTGTGTCTAAATCACTAGCTTTTAGTGGACTGGTTTTACGATTATATCTGGCACATAAGTGATAATACCACCCATGACTTAACATTAAAAGTCAGTTTTGCTCCAGCAAGGTTCTTCTAAAACTCTTCCCGTTATAGGTGTTTTCAGGAATGACGCACACATGTGTGGACTTAAACTGACCTTCTTGCCAGCTCAAATTTCTTACCCTGCCTACTTCTTCTAGTACCTTCTTTATTTCACACGTTGATTAGTGTAATGATTGAATACACATAGTCTACCCTTTTCATACCAAAGATTGTTGAGTAGGCCTCCTTCTGTGCCCTAAAGGTCAGAAAGCCATTGTTCCGTCTTGTCAGTTAGGACTTGTTGTCTTTCACTGTTACCAGTATTTCTGGCGCTGGGATGCTGGCTCCCTCCTGTCCGGTTTCCCCGTTTGGGGTCCCTCATGTGCAGGGTTGCTCTGTCTCTAAGGGGTTTTACCCCGATCCTGTAAATCATAGGACTTGGTGCCGTTCTGCTGTGTTGGAACACTTCTGTCTGGGGCTGCACTTCAACCCCAACTGGTTGTGGGTCTGAATCTGCCGCACCTTGAACTCTCCCCTCTGCTAGAGTGCTGGTTTTCTAAACCCAAACAAACATTAAAACCCCCACTCATAACATAAATCTACTGTTTTCACTTCAGCTTGACTGACTCCCAGGGTAGCCAGCATTGCATCGTTAGGAGAGAAGCATGATGTATGGAAAATACTTGGCTCCAGTCCAGGGTAGCTCAATAAATACTTGTGGATTATCCTATCAATCATTTATTGACTTATCTCCATGTAAATACATGTAGAGGATATCACTAGGGCTGTTACTAGAAGTAACAAACATCTCCATGTTGTTAGCTTCTAAAATACATGGGACACCTAGTGACACAGACAAGCAAGACAAGGAAGATACTTCTGTCTACAGTTCAAATATTAGGGTAGGGGTGCTTGGGTGTCTCAGTTGGTTAAGTGTCCGACTTCGGCTCAGGTCATGATCACACGGATCGTGAGTTCAAGCCAGCGTCAGGCTTTGTGCTGACAGCTGGGAGCCTGGAGCCTGCTTGGGATTCTGTGTCTCCCTCTCCCCCCCGCCGCCACTCATGCTCTGTCTCTCTCTCAAAAATAAACATTAAAAAAAATTCAAATATTGGGGCGCCTGGGTGGCTCAGTCGGTTAAGCGTCTGACTTCAGCTCAGGTCACGATCTCGCGGTCTGGTCTGTGAGTTCGAGCCCCATGTCGGGCTCTGGGCTGATGGCTCAGAACCTGGAGCCTGCTTCCGATTCTGTGTCTCCCTCTCTCTCTGTCCCTCCCCCGTTCATGCTGTGTCTCTCTCTGTCTCAAAAATAAATAAACGTTAAAAAAATTTTTTTCAAATATCAAGGTCTACATATAACTGCTTCCTGTGTCTCATCATATCAAATACTGATTAAAATGATTTTTGTATATTTTTGATTTATTCAGAAAATGTGTTATAATTCCTGTAGTTACAGATAAGTGCAACTTATTTTTTTAAGAAGAATTGGATTTACACAATTGAAGTAAGGAGGAAATGAAAATAAATAAATATATAATAAATGCATAGAAATCAACTTATAATAAACAAATATAGTGCATAGGTAAAATCCCATTATAGCTTGTATGTAAAGGGTTGGTGTTTCATAACTGGAATTTAATTTTGAATTACTTGTTGCATTTTTTTTATTTCAAAATATGTCTTTGGTTTACTTTGATTTATTTTTGGGTTATTGATATTCTATGGTCTCTGACATGCCTGGTGTGCACCTAAAGTATACTACAATGAAAATGTGGTGCCACCATAAATTAGGTTTTTAGTATTTCAAGTTGTAATTAAATTTATACAAAGGGTATTTGAAGTATTTTTTTTTCAGGGTCAAATAAAAAAAATAGTGACATATGGTAGGTGATATCTCTAGGCCGTGGTAGGAAAAATCGTGAAATTTAAACGTAGTTATAATATATGTTCTCCAGTTGAGAAAGAGATAAATTGTACCAATAAAACAAGAAAAAGGCCTAAGTGATTGTACTTTCCCATATTTAGCAATTTTGTCATACCTAAAAAGCCCCAATTGGCTTGAAAGATTGTGCCAGGGATTAAAAACAAATGCTACTCAATGCATTTTTAATATATAGCCATTTAATATGTCATTTAATATATAGCCATTTAGGGAAATATCAATTTCAACTTAGAAAACCTTTATGATACACTTCATACCTGCTCATCCCAGATAAAATCAATGTGTTACAAGGCTTGAAATCATCCAGCTAGTTTATGTACCGGTGGTATCCAATTCTGATGCACATTCTGTAGCATGTTTTTTCTCAGATGAATAATCACACTGGTGGTAAAAGATGAAGATACTTTCTCTCTTTGCTTCAGTTCATCTCAGGTTTGGGGGGAAAGTGAGGCAAACTAGTTGCTTCTCAGACTTTAATGCACACAAAACCTTAAGGATGGTGTTAACATGGTCATTCTGCCTCAGCAGCTGTGAGCTGGGGCCCACAAGGTGTGTCCTTGTCAGACTCTCATAACATGCTTTGTAAAGCAAGGAAGTGAAGGAATTTGATGTCTGCAGGTTGACCATTCAGTTACCGACCTTGAGAGATGGGGGCATTTACATACCTGCACTGGGAAACTTGACCTGTTAATTTGACTTGACTTTGCCCTTTCCTTAACATCACACACAAGGAGTCGGTTAGCTGTCTGTGAGGATTCAAGCAATATAATGCGTCCAGTACAATGATCCGTCCGTATCAATGTGCGTGGTTGCCGTTGCCCAGACCCAGAGCCTGCTGCACCAGGGAGCATATGCGGGGTCACATTGGCTCCTGCTTCCAGATGCACGTCGTGCGTTCTGTAGCCATCTTGGATTTCTGAATAATTTTATCCTTGACCTCGTGGTTTTTAAGTGAAGCCTGATGGAACAACAGAGGGTGCACCGATGAGAGGAGGTGTCCCAGCCACAGCGCCCACACACACACACACAGTCCTGGGTGGGAGGCAGGCTGCGCACAACCTCATCTTGCACGGCTGCCTGCATAGACCTGTTCTTCCGCGTCCCACCAATTTTTGCCTCTGGGTTGACTGGCGGGCTTCCCCACCTTCCCTGTCCCAGCTGTAATTCCCAAGCGTCCCCCATCCCAACCAGGTAACGACTCTGACCCATTCATTCCTGTTAGTGTCAAGAATAAGAACTGAAGTGTACGTCCAAGGTCACAGGAAGAATTTTAAGCTGGGCTCCTCTCGGTAACGTCCTTCCCCATCTGTCACCCTGGATAACCCCTCAGTCTGTGTAAACTGGGCTGAGAGAAGACACGCCACATTGATACAAAGGGGTATTTGCGATCACCGAGTCCTTAGCACCGGCCCATGTCCAATGTATTGTTTATTCTATAAAATGCCATAGTTGCATATTTTATTATTTGTTCTATGGGGTTTATATGGAGCGGTATCAGTGTTAAATACTTAGAGTTAATTTTTCTGTACTTTAGGCCAACAGCTGGTATTATATGACACATTAAAGAAATCGTTAGTGCCCTAACTGAAGGCGATTCCATTGAGAAACGTGTCTGATTACAGCCTTAGATCCGTGGATATGGGTCCTGTTCACCCACGAACACACTGCTCAAGAGGATTTTGTTGTTGTCTTTAAATGAGAGTGAGAGAGAACCTAAAATATTCGAAGAATTTGTTCTCATATTACGTTTTTCCAGAAGGGTAGACTTCCCAGATGCACACTTAGAATGTTTCATAAAGATTGCCATCTATGCTTGAAAAAACACAAAGCAAGCGACCATTGTCATGGATTTTGCATATAATGAGGAACATAATTTTAAAGGACCTTTTAAAATGGGTACGTGTTGGAATTGGAGTGTGTAGGAGTAAACACGGAAGTAGCAGACTTTATTGTCTGAGGACAAGCTTGGTTCGCCGCGTGATGTAAATGAAACATACTAATACTTAAGAAGTAGCTAATGACCGATTTAACGTTGCTTGTGGTCTCGGTAGTACCACAAGAGAGTTAAGGCCTTTCGTTCTTCTTGTCGGGAGGAGAGCAGCCAAAGAACCTGTTACTCGAGCCATAATACCATTCGTATTACACTCCTCAGCACTTGTCTTTGCGTCTCCACAGCGGTGGGTCTCGCTGCGTGTCAAGAGCCTGTCCTTCCCAGCAACGGCATCAAAACAGGTGATCGGTATATGGTGAACGACGTCCTGTCCTTCCAGTGTGAACCGGGGTATACCTTGCAGGTACTTTCTTTCGGAGATTTGGGAATGGCGAGGGTTAAACTTCGTAGTCCCTGCCCAGCTTCGGGGAAGGCAACCAGCGCCTGGGATCTGTACCCAGAGAAGCTCATCTAGTTTCTCTCACCCTGTTTGGGAATCGCAGTGGTCACATTAAGCCCTGCCTGCTGGTCATCTTAATTAGAATGTGGAAATAGCTCTAAATGATAAAGCCTAGCGTCTCAGTTTTGTGATTATTTTATTTCAAAATGTATGTTCTCCCAAAGAGTATGCAGAGAAAATTCTAGGGGACAGAGTCCTGACACGGTCTCTTTCACCGTGTGACCCCGGCCACCCAGTGACGGGATCTGCTTTTGGGCGGTGTGTCTGTCCTGCTTTGTACCTCGGTCCCACATTCAGTTGGGCAAATGCCCATTCGGTACCTACTCTGTCCCAGGTACTCAGGTCCTCAAGTAATAGGTTGACATCGTTTTCAAGAAATATTGACAACTTTTTATCACTTTTTTATAATTTTATATGAAAGTTTTATAAACATCGAGAACCTAATGTGTAGCGACGTTACTTTTTCTGTTAATTTTTTCTAGTCTAACTGCAAATAAGCTTACTCACAAAATAGTTTCTCTCTGTCACTTAACATAATAATATGACTCTCCCTGCCGACAATATTACTAATCTCAGCACGTATGTTACAAAGTCCGGTGGAAATAGTTAAGCCCGATGTTGTGTCCGCTCTTCAGTTATATGGGGTCACAGAGTACTTTTTGTGGCATGCTTATGACGACATTGAAGCTGATAGTATCTCAAGGGGAAATGTTTAGTTCTGGTCTTTAACTGATTTAATGAGCTTGAGGAAGCATCAGAAAAAAGTTGCAAGGTTCCAGAGTACAAGGCCACCACCATGAATGATACAAGTTCCAGAGTGTGTTGGAGGGAGATATTTTGCAGAGCCAAGACAGGTCACAACGACAGCTCACAAACGCCGAGCGCAGAAGGAGTGCCCCCCAGGTGCCTCAGCTGTGTTCCTCCCGGTCACCCACACGGGGTGGGAACAGGAGGCCTGTCTCTCTCACTGACGAGGAGGTGGGAGCTGAGCCGGGGGTGAGAGAAGGGGGTGGAACAGAAGAACTGGTAGGGCATCCCCGGTGGGGCCAACGCTTGGGAATCAGCCCAGGTTGTGGGTTTAGAGGACCCACCCTTCTGCGTCTGCAAGATGCCTGACACACCCCGGCAAGGGAAACGCATCATTGCAGTCACGACGAACAAACACCAGTGTCTAAAGTCACCTGAGTAAGAACAGCTACAACCTACAGATTTGGTGGGCACTACCCTAATTACTTTGACTCTACCAGGAGATGGGCAGACCCTTCCTTGCAGAGCGGGACAAGAGTTACTGAGGAAGCTTTACTACACCTTCACACCTGAGCCAAGTTTTTAAACAAGCGTGCTAAGGCTATCTGAACTGATTCTTTAAGACAAATCTTTTTTTTTTAAAGGTTATTTCTTTATTTTGAGAGACAGACAGCGGCAGCACGAGTGAGGGAGGGGCAGAGAGAGGGAGAGAGAGAGAATCGCAAGCAGGCTCTGAGCTGTCAGCACAGAGCCCGGTGTGGAGCTTGAACCCACGAACCGCGAGATCGTGGCCTGAGCCGAGATCAAGAATCAGAAGCAAAGCTGACTGAGCCCCCCAGGGACCCCTCTTTAAGACAAATCTTAAACAAGTTACAGTATAAAGAATTCTGAGCCACACCCCAGGGGCTCCATCTAGAGAGACACAGCAGGATATACTGATACGCCATCGCGATGCCTCTTTGGGCGCACGTTGTAATTGAGCGCAGATCCCCACATGTCGGTACTTGCTTTCCTTCTGGATGCTCACCTCCTTCCCACTGGTTCATGGTGCCACTTGGAGAATCCTTTTATAAGCGACACCTCTGCGGCCCTCCAAGAGGAAACTGGAAAGGATTATTTGCTAAGGGCCTTTCTTAGAAGGCACCAAAGGGTGTGCTGCCTGCAGGTAAGGCCTGAGGACACACGTCTGCCGAGCACAGCCTGTTTTCCAAACGCAAACCAAGCTGTCTTGTCTTGATCACAGACAGGCTCCGGCTCTGACCTCACAAGCTGCTGTGGGTCGTTCACGGGAGTAAGGAAGCAGCCTGGGTTTTTTGTTTTTAATTGCTAACGGTGGACAAGAATCTTCTAGCACAGTCACGTATTTGGAAGCACAGCGTGCATCCATTGCACACCATTCATGAAAAGCAGCCTTCCTCGGACAGTTTGCACACAAATGTCTGTGAGCGTGTGTGCCTAGGGAGGTTCCTGGGCGTGGCGCAAAGGTGCGATCACGTGACACGTTGAGAGGGCTCCCGAGTGCTCGTGGGATTTAGGATTTCCATTTTCTGCAGGCTTGTTTCAGAGTTCTTTGAAGAGATGAAAAAAGAAAATGCCCATTCCAAACTAGTAACTAATAGAGTCCTGTCTTCTTTTGGATCCACTATACACATTCCAGCTGGAATCACTAACGTAGAATGTTGGTGCCGGGGGCGCCTGCCTGAGGGGCTCAGTCGGGGAAGCGTTCCGCTCTTGATTTCCACTCAGGCCACAATCTCAGTTTCATGAGTTCGAGCCCCACATCCGGCCGTGTGCTGACAGTGTGGAGTCTGCTTGGGATTCTCCCTCTCTCTCTGCCCTTCCTCTGCTCACACTCTGTCTTCCTCAAAATAATACATACATAGATGCATGCATACATACATACCTACATACATAAATAAAGTAAAATGTTTGTGCTAGAATCAATAACAGAATATGACCCAGATCAGTAATAAATGCCTCCTTTATTGGCAGCCATCAATAAATACCTTGAAAGGCTTTTGCACTTTATGTCTGTCCATAATTCAGGAAGAAATTTATTAAAGATAATTCAGTGGATCAGAAAATGAGTATATGCACAGCATGAACTTTAGCAGGAAATGTGCTGCACAGAATGTCTTCTTTAAGAGTAAATATAGTCTCCTTTGGCTGTAATGACTTTTTAACATATCAGAAAGTATGAGAAAATGAGTTTTGTGGCAGATGAATTGAGTTTGAAATGTTTCTGAGCTCAGGGAATTGGTTTGTTATTGACAACTGCATTAACGCAAACGCTTGTTTGATGCGTTTGCGACATGGCGGGGATTACTTAACATGAATCAAAGATTTGTTTTCAGCTGCCTCTGTGCCAGTCGTGGGGCAAACGGAGGCTCACAGGATAAGCACGCATGGCAGAGAAGACCACCTAGTCACAGGGAGGAAAACAAAATAAACACGAGTAGTCTGCACACACAGGTGTCCCGTTGACTACCTTCTCTTTTATTGTGAGAGATTTTCGCACAAAACTCTCAGGATTTAACCTGCAGCTGGTTGATTTTTCAAACACAAATACTAGGACAGATATTCTTGAAGGCTGCAAGTTCAAAACTGCATATATTTAAAGGATAAAGAGACCGTGGGTGATGAGGATTCATTTGACTGCAGCCACAATTATGTGATGGTGTGCGAGGCGGTCCGATAACCGAATGAATAGGAAGCCTCCTGTTCGTCTGGTGGAGGAGGGACTGACAGTTCTCTGTGGGACCGTAAGGGGCGTGTGGGTGGAGTGTGAACCGTAAGCATGAAAGGTGAGTAGGTAGGTACCTTTTTGTGAGCAGCTTGCATCCTGCTGAACTTCCACCTTCAAATCAGTCACCTCGCATTTCCTAATCATTTACAGCCTCCAAGATCAAAAGCTGTAACTTCTGATGATTTAAAACAAAAAAGACAACCAAGGATGTGTTTATTTCCCAAGCCTCCTTGCTAAGCATCGGGAAACGAGTGCATCCTAGACAGAGTGTTGGGTGGGCCAGTGCAAGATTCTGGTCTTTACTGAAGGGAAACACAGTGATTATGGATTTTTTTTTTCCCCATCCTGACTCGGAGCGTGGGATTCCTTGATAAACGTTAGTGGAATACATTTCACGATTTCTGATTTGTCCTTCGATCAGAGAAGGAAACCCCAGGAAGGACAGAGATTCTCGCGTGCGACCCGCACCTGCCCCGTTTCCAGTGACGTGAAGTCCATTTCCTTGTCTCCCACAGGGCCGCTCCCACATTTCTTGTATGCCGGGAACCGTTCGCCGCTGGAACTACCCGTCTCCCCTGTGCATCGGTAAGGACGCGCCCGCGACACTGCCTAGCGGCGCACCTGCGCTGTCAGCAGCGTGGCAGCCAGCCCCTCGAGCTCCTCTTTGGGGCTGCACAGGTTGCAACTCCTCTCGAAGCTCTTGTTACTTAACACGAACACCATAACGCGGTCGAGGCACGAGGAAGATGGCCCAGGCGTCTTCTCCCACGGGTGTACTAGTTCGGCTTTTTCATCATCTTCCGACCAGCCTGCGCGGAGTAGGTGTGAGATCGCGGGCTCCAGGCACCGGACTCCAATTACATTTGTATCAGAAGGGCCAGTGGATTAATTATGAGAGAGAATGAGCACAGCAGGTCTGAAAGCCTGAACGTCGTTCCGTGTCAGCCTTGGGGCCTCAGGAAAATCAGGTTTCCAGAAAACAAAGTCAGAAGTCCAAATAAATGATGTGAAGTGGGAGGGATGGTATCGTATAGGACAAACAGAGAGGCGCCCCCCCACCCAGCCGCTGCAGACGTGTCCCCTAGGACGGGGTGCAGCCCGCCCCTTTAGGGAAGCACGTGCCAACCCAGCCTTTTAAAGACGAAGATGTGCCCTGGGGCCCAGTTAGCGGTTGTCGAGAGTCCCAGGGGTTCCCTGGAACGGCAGGTGGTTTCCATTTCCCTCCTCTGTGGGAAACCTTGGAGTGTGAGGCCACGTGCGGTGTCTTGACTCTTTAAAGTCTACGTGGCGTTCCTGCCGCCCAGGCCTCGAGCCCCGCCCACTGCCCATCAGCTGTAGGTCTGACTCAGACACCTTTACTCACAGCTCAGGTGACCACACGGCTTTGTCCGGTGCTGACCTCACCTGTGGACTCCGTGTGCCTGACCTGCACACCTGTTGCCTTCTTCAAACCCTGTACCCCCTTCCCAGGTGAACACCGTGATGGTCACCTTTCTTGAATAACCTGGATGTTAGCTCAGCTTCCTTCTCACTCACCAAATCTGGGGTTCTTTGCCCTCGTGGGCCTGCGACCTCAATGCTCCCCAGTAGTGAGTCTCCCCCCCCCCCCCCGAGGCCTCGGCTTTAGGATCTCACAGGCTTTGAGTGCCTCGTAGGCCCCGGCTAAGTGGTTGCTGGCCATCTGCACACGAGCCTAACCTACAGCCCCTGGTTTCGGGGCACCTCCTAGGACAGCAGGGGAACAAGAGTCCTTGCTCCTGGCCCTGCAGCTCAACCCCCCCACCCCCCCAACTTGCACACACCCCTGCTCTGCATGCCCCCCGGGATGCCCCAGGGTGCCTGCTAGTTCCTGCCTCCAGGCACAAGCCCTGCCTGAGCCCCACCTCCTGCACCTGCGCCCCCGCATCAAGGGCCAAGGCAAGGGAAGGTAGGAGTACCTCCCATCGGTATTTGAAATGTTGATATTTTGTTCATCACAGGGTTTGTTTCTGGTTGTTGTTGTCGCTGCTGTCGTTTGCATTACTTTTGAAGTTGCACCAACAGATGGCTTGAGGATCCGGGCACCTTCTTAAAGTTGGCACCCGGGGGACTTGCCTCACTGGCCTTACCCTCCCCCCAGCCCTGTCCGGGCTCCCACCCTCCGGTTGGAAAACAGCAGTGACAGAAAGTCGTTGCTACAGTGAGCGTGACTCTGCTCTTCCTTGTGCAGCTGGACTGTCACTTTCTGTAACTCGAATGGCCCTCCCTGCAGTCCCAAGGACCTTAGAGGCAGAGCCAGGTGTCAGTCACCACGGTACAGTTAGCGCACTGGGCTCTCGGTAACCCCGATGCCTGAATGACCCGTAAGTGACTGACGGTCAGACAATCTGGACTGGTACCGCAGTGATCATGGACGCCTTGTTCTTGGTCCCTCTCTTGTGTCAGCACACGGATGCTGCGTGGGGTGCACTCAGAAGCCCCTTGTCTCCAGAACTGCCTTCAAGCACCTTCATATTGCGTGTGCCATTTCAGGAGCGAGTGGGCAACTTTCCTGAATGAATGCAGATGATTTTTAAGTTCATTTATTTATTTTGAGAGAGAGAGAGAGAGAGACAGAGAGAGAGAGCCGCAGGGGGAGGGGTAATGCAGAATGAGAAAGAGAGAGGGGTGGGTGGTGGGGGGAGAATCCCGAGCAGACTCACACTGCCAGCCCAGAGGCCGACTCGGGCCCAGACCCAGGAACCATGAGATCACGACCTGAGCTGAAACCAAGAGTCTGACACTCAACCAACTGGGAGCCACCCAGGCATCCCAGAATGCAGGTGATTTTAAAGGGCACAAACATCCTTAAAAGTGTCCTCTGAGCTGGTCACACATTGTTCACGATCCATTCGCCGAGGACTGTGATCGCTTAGTGCATTTTTCTGGCACTCACGGTAAAGCAAGGGAGTTACGCTCTGTTACGTGTTCCTCTGCAAGCCTGGTTTTCCGACCTCTCACGCAAATCTAGGTATTAAATGGTTTTTAGTAATATACAACTTAATCACCTAGAACGGGACACAGATGGAGCTGTGCACAGAGGAAGATAAAACGGAACCAAATGTTTACAACAGAACCGCGGCCTTTATGACGGTCTCGTGCGGGAAACAGGGGCTGTCCTGTTATGTTCATCGAAGCATGTTCGCTTAAAAGTGAAAACGTTCCCTGGTGACCAATACCTTTTACCTGAGAGTGATTTCTTGGTAAAAATAAATGTCTAGATTAGCACGTCACCTAAAACGTTGACACTTTCTGTAGAGATTTGACATCCCAGGCGCGACCTGGAAGGGAGAAACAGTAACAGGGGTACCACCTTCGGGGGACCGCCTCCTCCTCCCTGCCTCTTACCTTCAGAACATCCATCTTCCTATTTATTTGTAAATGAAGAACTTCCCTTAAACCTGGGGACTGAAACATTTTTAACTTTGAAATGAAATCAGCTCACCACGGGGATTCAACCAAATGACGTGCCATGGCACCCAGTGTTACGTGAGGGCATGTTTTATTCAAATAGTTAACCTATATTCGTCAAGTATAATTGATTTTTATCTTCGACTTAGCATTAGCACGTCTCCTGTATTAGCAAATGTCGAAGATACGTCAGCTTCCGTAACACCTGCTGGCTCCTAACTGTTTACAAGCTCTAGAGAAAGGTTTTTCATTGGAAGACTCACAAACAACCCACAATAAGTCTCAAAGTCTGATCTGAGAGAGCGGAAGGTTGTTTTTGTTTTTTTCTTTTTTCTTTCCTTTTTTTTTTTTTTTTTTTTTTTTTTTTTTTTTTTTTTTTTAGCTAATGGCTTCTGATTAATCCAAACTGGGGGATTTTAAGACTAGAAATCCATAGAGAGATAATATTTTATTTATTAGCTCTTGGAAATTTCTAGTACTAATGAAGACAAGTTATATCAAAACACTTCTCTACAGGTTACTGAGTGTCAAGCACCACTCTCAGAGCTCAACCAATATTAACCACTTCGAACATGACAGCAAGCCCCAGACTGGCCACGCTGTTTGCCAGGGCCCTGCCTCTGAGCTGGTATTCTCTACACCGTGGGGTCTCTCCTGCAGGGCATGGCCTGTGCCCTGGATTGAAGTTCCACATATGGTTACCAAAAAGTCAGGAATCTGCACAAAAGAAAATAAATAAACCCAGTAAGATGTCAGGTCCCCAGCTACTTTATTCCAATAAACACCTTGACCTTTGGAGACACCATATTTGCCAGTAACTCCCTGCATAGGCTGCTTAACTATAAGAGAGGGTCAGGTGTGGAGGGAGTGTCTCCAGCAGGAGGCAGGAAGTCAGTCTATCAATGGTAGTGGACCAGTAAGCCCTGAGAAGAAGGCTGAGGCTTCAGCAATTGGAACAGTGGACAAGTATAAAGTAAGACAAGTCCATTGGTGGAGTTTGAAAACATCACAAAGGAAAGAAGATTGACGCTCATCTTTTGGGAGCTCTGTTTGCATGCCTAGTCAATGACTTTCATATTTTTATGTAAACTAAGTGAGGATTACGTGTAATGGTAACCAAATACTCAAGGAATCAGGTTGCCACTGTATATTTGAAAGGAGATCTATGCAATATCCAGGCCCTTGTCTCTGTCTTCACAACCCTGATCGTTGGCCCATGATAAACAAAGTTTGTTTGGTAAACTGTTGATGATGACTATTGATGATGACGTCCAGCATCCAAGTGCTGGGTCAGCTATTCATGTGAGACTATCCCAGTCCTCAATCGAAGACGTACATGGAGGGGTGCCTGGGTGCCTCAGTGAGGTCAGGATCTCTCAGTCGGTCCATGAGCTCGAGCCCCGCCTCGGGCTCTGTGCTGACAGCTCAGAGCCTGCTATGAATTCTCTCTCTCCCTCTCTTCCTGCCCCTCTCCCACGCACAGTCTGTGTGTGTCTCTCTCTCTCAAAATAAATAAATAAATAAATAAATAAATAAATAAATAAATAAATATTAAAGAATTAAAAAAAAAGACATACATAGATATTTATATTTTCTAATTCCCAATCTTCTTTTCATAAAAACTGTGTTCAAAATCAAAAGGGTCTATTTAAAAATGTCGCCTTTACTTCACATTTGTCTCAGTGTTGCTGTCATTGATACAGCATTTTCCTGTCTTTTTCCCTGTGGTTGGACATACATACTTACTCTCATTGCAAGATGAGAGCCCCAGGGAAGGGAGATCACTGCTCAGTATATTTAGGGATGCCGTGCAGATCCACCAACATGCCTTCACCAGAACTGATAGACTCGTGGGTAAAATGCATCCCAGCAGCTAGATTTTCACATACTTGGTTCTCCCACAAAGAGGTCACCTTGGCAGGTTCTGCTCTAAACAACAACAAAGTTCACATTCAGGGTTTTGCTGGAATTATTCATTCGTCCCACAAAACTGCATTACTTAATTTTTTTTAAAGCCTATTTCATTAATAACTTATACAATGTTGAAATCCAGATCACGATTCCCTAGCTTGGGCGATCACCATACTTACTGGACTGGATTTTTTAAGACTTTAGATTTTTCCTCCTATCAACTGTATCCTCGACACATAAAATTTTTCTATGTTGGTGATTAAAAAAGCAAAAAGTATTCCGCACAGGTCCTGAGAGCTCTCTGAAAGAAGGCCTTCCACAAACTATTTTGCCTAATGAGAACACTGTTAGAATAGCAATAAAGCTTTTTAATGTGACTTCCTGGAAGAAGTGACAGCGTTTGCATTATGACTTCCAGATACAAGAAGTTGCCATTTTAATAGGTCACAAATGGTCAGGGATTCGAATTTCATCTGCTTACACACATATTATTTGACAAGTGTGTTATAAAATCAGTTGTTTCTTTATAGCCAAACCTCAGCTACAGTAGCATAAAATGTGAGTGACAGAAGTCCGGCCGGATGTGGGAGCTTACGTTAACACCCTGTCATGACGATGGATGTAAGGTTTCCTGGGGAGAAAGTGGGTTTAGTGAGCCGCACCCCAAAACAGAAAAGAATCCCAAAGGAAACGTATGCTGGTTAAAACGTCGGTCCTAGAACCAGACAGAGCTGGCATAGTATTCTGACCGCGTCGCTTAGGCAAACTTTTCATCTCTTCAGGCTTGGTTTCCTTATCTGTAAAATGGGTAATAACACGAACTTTTTAGGGTTGTATGAGAATTAAGTTCTGCAGTGTATTTACTCAGCCTGTTGGGTAGCACATAGTTATCAATGAATAGAGAGAAACTAATGCTACCACTCAATGAATAGCGACCTGTAACCTGGAAGCCATCGGGACTAACATGCATGAAATTGCACGGCACTTGACATTTAGTCGCCTTTCCTGATTCTCCACGTACCAGAAGCAGATCCATTTGGAAAAACCGTCTTTGTTCTTAAATAGTTGACGCCCGAGAGGAAGGACCAGACCCGAGGGTAACTGAAGTGCATCGCGCTGTGTGTGTGCTGCGATTGAGGGTGAATCCACTTCTGCAGACTTGCTCTTACCTAGCACGATCCCATAGAGCAGCTGGAATTAAATCCCCTTGCTAGAAAGCCACGACCCCCAGCACTAAGTACCCTTGTCCACTTTGCAGCAACCTGCGGAGGGACACTGAGCAGCATGGGGGGAGTGATCTTGAGCCCAGGGTTTCCGGGCGCGTACCCCAACAACCTGGATTGCACCTGGAAAATCCAGCTACCTGTTGGCTATGGTAAGTGAAAGTTGTTGTTTTTTTGTTTTTTTTGTTTTTTTGTTTTTTATTTAATTCCTGTAGTTTTAACTGTAATTTCTATCTTGGAAAGAATTCAGCTGAAGAAAAAAAAAATGTGCCTTATTCTGTTGACATAACTGTCTTTAATTGAAAGTGGCTTACAGATTTAAATAAAGCTTTGGCAGAATAACTTCAAGAACAGAAAGTTATTAAAAAATCAATTCAGCCATGCAGCTCTTTTCAAGGCAAATTAAATTAGATGGATGATGATATAGTAGGCACACGAGGTATATGTAGCATCCCTAATTCAATTATCCCTCTATTCATAATACCACCTTTTAGAATCTATTTCTGGAATTTAATAATGGTTGTTGTTTCTTTGGAACAATTTTTAAGGCTTTTTCAGGTTGCGACACATTTTATTACTGTTCCATAAGTTTTTGTAATTATGTATTGCATTGATTTCGGTTTATGAAAATGGCTTTTTATAAGATTTAGTTATGAACTTTCAGGATAGCCACCTTAAATAATTCATGACATTAATTGTTATGTACAGTAAAATCTCATTATGGCCTTTTCCAGAAACGCACGGTCTTTGTGAAATTTTGATTCCCCGCCATGCCTTTCCTTGTCTGCGCCATGATTTCCTTCATGGTTGAGTTCATTAATTTGGGTTTTCCCCACCTGTGATTTTTCTCCAGAGCACACACTGATAGGTGTACCAGGTCAGGTCCTTACTGAATGTCCTCGTGCATAGTGATTGAGGACGTCTACGTGAAATGTTAGTTGGATGATGAATGAACTTAAGCCCAAGTGGACGTCGCTGCCCTAGATCATGGTTTTTTATTAGGTTTTCAAAGCTTTGGCTGAAAAACCTGTGTGCCGGATGGATGCAGCAGCAGTGATGTAGAACACGGAGCAAGGAAGGGTCCCCCTGCTCAGCAGAGAGGAGCCAGGAGGAACCCCAGGCAGGAGGGCCCGGTGGGCATCGGTCGGGTGTGCGAGCACAGTCACGCCGGGGACCGACCCCGAGTGTTCCACCAGGGAGGGAGGGCAGCATGGAAAGGCGCTCCCCCTGGGGAGAACTCATGGGAGCTTCCTGTCCGCTGAGGTCCCTAAGGGGCCAGCAGAGGTCAAATGGGACAAGGAAGGGGAGAGACCGCCAAAGGTTACAGAGGCTGTTTCTTCCAGGTTTTTGGTTTGGCTTTGTTTCTTAGACCATAAACTCTCTGAACATAGGGAAATACATCTGCCAGGTGCTTAACCAGTATTAGCTCAGTTACTCTCAAAAGGCTGGCCTGTTTTCCTAGCATAGGGGTCTGAAGACAGGGTTCATACAATCTTTGAGTCAGGCGGTGGAGGTGGGATCAAACATACACCTGACCCAGGCCATTCCAGCAGGGTCCTCAGGCCCTTCGGGGTCACGGGCTCATCAGGCAAATGACCACACCGGTTAAACGCAGAGATTCAGAGAAACGCGGGCCCCCGCAGTCTGAGTCGGGTGTCGCACGCTCTACCAAGATGGGAGGTGTGCCTGTCTCATGGGAAAATGGGAAAAACCGACAGAGCCGCAGAGGGTTCGGGTGAGGACTCGCTAAAACAACCCAGGAGGAGTTTAGCACCGGGCTTGGCGGGTCAGAAACGGCAACAGCAGCCAATGAAGAAGTCAGCTGTTTTTTTTTTTTTTTTTTTTTTTTTTTTTTTTTTTATTATTATTCCAAGTATTTCCCACTTTGCTTTCAAATCTCATTAGAAATACATTATTCCGGAAGGGGTATAAATATTGTATTAACTTATTTTCCCAATTTGACCATTCTGTGATTGAAAAGGTTATTGTTTGGCATTCTTCCTTATGTTGTTCATGCATAAACCAGCATGAAAGATACAATAATTCAGGGGGAAAAGTCAGTCAAGTTGTCTGACTTTGTGATCATGATCTATGAGCCCAAAGAAAATATTTATTTGAAGAAAGACCAAAATGGGAAAAAAGATTTATGATATGTTATAATTAAAATAAATTAAGTTTTTAAATATTTGGTACTGCGTAATTCTGCGGTTTGAAAGTATCTTGAAGGAAAGGCAAAAAGAAACCTTGTGGCTCAAATCCTAAATACATACAAGATAATATCATTAGCCCTAGATTTTTAGAATGATGTAATTATGCCCCACGATACAGTTGACTCTTGAATAACCTGGAGGTCAGGGGCGCTGACCCTGCATAGTTGAAAATCCACTATGACCTGATTCCACAAAAACTTAGTTAATAGTAACGTTATCATTGACCAGAAGCCTATCGATGACATGAGTACGTATGGTGTACGTTATATTTTGTAGTATATACTATATTTTTACCATAAGGTGAGCTAGAGAAAAGAAAATATCATTGAGAAAATCTTAAGGAAGAGAGACCACACTTAGGGTCCTGTACTGTAAAAAAGCTGCACAGAAGTGGACCCACACAGTTCAAACTGTGTTGTTCAAGAATCAACTGTAAATTACAGATTAAATGTAATGCACCGGGTTTGCCGGAGATACATTTTAAAATCTATAAATATCCTTCTAAAAACGAAGTTACAAATTTAGAGGAAAGGCGTCTAAGTGGTGGTAGGTCCCCCGACAGGGATTTTTCCATCCCTGCTAGAAATGTCTTCTGAGGCTTACAAAATGACAGCGCTTTTTGCTGATGTTGAGAAAACTTTACAGCCTAGCTTTCAACTCCATGGGAGAGTTTCGAAACTCTTAAGTAAGTTAATTTTATCTCTTTCTGGTCTTTTATCTCTGCCGGTTCTCCCTTGTAATAACATGGCTCAAAACACCTCCTCTCCTGTGGTCAAAAGCACGCATTTGAGATCCACGTTTTCAGCTGCGTGTGACATATTTTCATCTGGGGCATCTGAAGGTGTCACGGACTCCATTCAAATTCAAATTGATCACTTTCTTCTTTCCCTTTACTCCGTTTATTCCAGAGTGGATTCTTCTGTTTCATCCCCTGTCTGTATCTACAGCATGACCCTTCCCTGGAACTTTTCTTTCCCTCATTCTTACCTTAGCAATAATTCCTCCCAGGATCTCCCAAGTCATAGGCAGACATCAGATCACTAGCTTGGAAATTTTGAGATAGCAAGTTTGGGTCTGAAACTCAGGAAAGTGTGATTTTGTGTTAAACACTCTGGAAGTTTCTTATTTAAAAAAACAGGAACATAGCAAAGATGACCATCCTATCCCTTCATGATCATCTCTCCCTTTTTTTAAATGTTGATTTATCTATTTTAGAGAGAGAGAGAGAGCACACATGTGGAGGAGGGTCAGAGAGAGAGGGAGAGAGAGAATCCCAAGCAGCCTCCATACTGTCAGCAGAATCGGGGCTCAGTCCCACAAACCATGAGATCATGACCCAAGTCAAAGTCAGGAGTCAGATGCTTAACCGACTAAACCACGAAGCGCCCTTCATTTCTCCCCCTTAATCTCCCACATTGTGTCCTATCAACACCAAAATCTTAGGATTGTTCTGGAACATCTCCTGTAATTACCACCCAGGACACAGCTACTATTTTCCCAGTGGGACAAGGAGGGAGATTGGGATGACATGTTTCTATGGATGACACAATAGATGTTTCACCTGGAAAACTTCTGCTGTTAAGATGATCTTGGCAACCAAGTTGGAAGATCATAATAAGCGATATTTCCTCCTTGGAAGGACAACGTGATGGGTAATTTACATCAAGTGCGGTAGACTTACCAGCTCTTCCGAATGAACATGCACTGGGCGTGTTGCTGTCACTGCTCATGCCTGCTCCTGTCCCAGATCTCCTGCCTCAGGGACTGGCTCTGCGTGTGCATCGGGGGCAGGGGGGTGGTCTACTCCTAGCCCTTTCTCTGTCTGAGGTTTGGGAAACCAGTCTAAACAACAGAGGTTGTAGGGTCACTGGGAAGTTCATCTAGAAGAGGGCACCGTAGGAAACTTGCTTGCATAAGACCCAACGATACGGTCAGATTTACTGTGAATGTGTACTTAAACTTGGAACATTAAATGCCAAGGAGAATGATTGCTAAGCCCAGGGGTTCTGAAATTTTGCTGCGCGTGAGAATCCCCGGTGGGAGTCACGTTGTGACAGTGAACTTCCTGCGGCTTGCCCCTTGGTGCCCTGTCTCAGCCCCGCTGGCCACACCAGGAAGAGTACTCAGCAGGGTTTTTATCTAACACTTCCGGTATTTCGGATGAGGGAGTCACAGGTTTTGGGAAGCATTTCTTCAACTTAGGGAAGGCCACTTGTAACTGAAATAAGATGAGAAATGCACAAATGTTTTTTTCATAAGATTCTTATACATTTTATTTTCAGTAGAAATTGCTTTACCCAAAAGTGTAGAAATCCAGAGGTTTTGACACAGTGGAGTAGAGATAGAATATTATTTCGTATGAAACCGTATGATAAACCAAAACTTTAACATGAATTACAAAAAAAAAAAAAAAAGGGAATTGCTACCGTTATTACAGACTTTTCTTTAAAATAAGTTCTATTTCCATACTTTTAAAGTTAGTTCTCTCATTTCTTTAAACGCGATCTCAAATATCTGCGTGTACATTCCTGTGGTCTCGATTTTCAGTTCTGGTGGTGGGTTGCTTGGGGCATTCGTGGCTGTGCTGCCGGTAAACACAGATGAACCCGGTTCCTGCAGCCACAGGGATAGTCCACAGAGGCAGAACGTGGTATCGTTGCCTTTCTTGATGAATTTCGTTCAAGGAGGATTTTACTGGGGTGCTTTGAATCATTCCCTACCACTGGATTGCCCAGGACCAGCTGAGAGGGATTATCCGATCCATTAGTTAAGCAGCTGCCAGCTTAGTCAAATAATTCTTTTGATTCTGTCATTTCTTTCCAATGCCTGTGGATCAATCGATAGTTTCATTAAACAGGCAAAATGATTAGTTGCTTCGGCAACATGTGAAAACCACCTTTGTCTCACGTTGCTGTTATTTGTCCCGGTGACGACCGTCTCCTGCATCCAGTCTCAGGGAGAGAACACAGCTCTTCTCTCCAAGTGCTGGAGGGACTTTGCGCGGAGGGGTGGGTGGGCAGGAAGTATGGCGAGTGCTCACGTCTGGGGGCTCCGAGTTGGGTTGACTAGAAAGCTTAGTTCCATCAGTCACTGGGGTTGTGAATGTGCCCAAGTTACCAAGAGTGTTGTTGAACCTCATTTCCTTATCTTTAAAATAAACATAATAAAACATCATCTCATGGGGCTGCTCTGATTAATGCAGATGCTGGATATGGAGTAGGGCATTATTTGGCCGTTAGTCACTTTTAGTCACAAACCCAAATGCCCTAATGATTTTTACCCTGTTTTCTTTCCTCGTCACGGATTTCGGTTGATATTTTGGGTTGCTTTGGCACAAGCCCCATCGACACAGAATTTCTGTCTCTGCTTTCTTGAAATTTTCTAAAGGCACAGTCAACAAAAATACAACCGTGATTTTTTTTTTCCTTTGTCTCTGCCTTTTCTGTTTAAAAACCACTGCACCAACTTTGCAGGCCACGCTGTCCAAAATGACCGTGTCTTTGACCATCTAGAGGCGTATGTAGGCAGGCTATAAAGGATACTTCAGAAGAGTCACTCTTGCCGTGCATTTATTATGCACAGAAGATAGTAAATAGAGCACTTAATATTCACAAGGTCTATCATCCAAAAAAAAAAAAATGAAGGTTTCACTCAGAAGTCAGGGTCACATTACTTTTTAAAGTTTTGTCAAATCCAAAGTCAAACGTTCTTTGTGCAGGTGACTTTTCCTGACACTTAATTTTCAGTGTGGACGATACTCAGAGCACAACAATAAGGTGCTCCGTAAATTCCACCAAATGGACATTCAGATTGATTTTTCTTGTTGTAATAACACATTTTTGTCAGCATTTCATGAGATAATGAAAGGATAGCTAGGCTATGCTTATTTCAATCCCTTCATTTTGGCTTTATGATGTCAAATCGGACACAAGTCACTGAAAATTAGATAGCTAAGTAATTCTGTTTTAAACCAGATTAGAACTGGGCTCTGTTCTGTTCCATCTCCTGATGTGTGTTAAGAGGTTTGATATGTGGCTGGATACTTTATCCTGATTAAAATGCTAATTTTTTCATAAGACCATAATTGCCATAATTCTGTTCCATTTCAAGTTTAATTCCAAGTCCGTAAAAGGCCACCTCTACTGTTGCCTTCACTTGGAGATATTGGCCATCTTTAACTTTTGTTCCCCCTTGATCTGCTTGCTGGCTTTCATTTCTTCCTTGACTGTGTCATTCTATGAATTTCAAAACGTATCTCTGGATAAATGCATCTGAAGTCTGCATATAACCATCTGAAACGAGCGTATTTTAAGCCGTGTCCCTGCTGTTTGATTTGATACCCAAACCGCGAGTGCGTTCTGCAAGTGTCTAGTCTTGCCCTAGTTTCCCATGTTGTACATACCTTGGGACATAAATAAAATGTCAGCGATTCAGCAGTTGTTTGCATTCATCTTCATGGTGACCGATGTGTTGGGTGTTCATAAGCCTTTGCAGACCACAGCAGTCAGTGGCCCCGACTTTGGCACATGTGCACTCAGAAAAAGGCTCCGTTAGAACAGTTTCATTATTAGTATCAAAACCCTTTTTGGTCAGATCCATGGGCCATGATGCAAAAGAAGACTGTGTTTCTAACTCAACACTGGGTGAGGGACTAAATCCAGTACTGATGTGTACCTCGCTAAGTGGCCAGGAGCTCAGCTGCCACAATAATGTTGAGGGAATAGTTGGGAATTAAGGGACTAAGGGAGCCCCTAGTGCTTCCCTCTCTCCATCTCTCTTTTCTTCCTTCCTTCTCTCCTGTCCGTCCTTCTCTCTGTTTCCATCTCTCTCGATCCCTCTTTTCTTTTCATGCTGCTAAATTTCTTTGAACCAGCATATTTGCTAACATTTAGAAAAAAAATTAACACTTCATTGATGGTTCTTCAACAAAGAGAAATATTCGACATTTTGAACTATTTACAAAAATGCTTTACATTGATGGCATTGCTCTGTACTCCCGTATGGACATGACCTAGGGATAGACAAGCCAAAGACAGACTGGGATCATCCTTCCCTGGTGGCTCGTGTGCTGCTAGTTTATAGATTCAGACTCTGACACCTGGATTTCATTACTTGTTCTAAAATGGTCCTAACACTTGGTTGACGGGTTAAAGCTCTTTCCCCTTAGACAGGATTTTTCTCCTGCCTTTTGCTTCCTCTGCCCCTTTCTGAAGTATCCTGTATTTTTTTTAAGTTTTTTTTTTTTTTTCCAGTAATCTCTACACCCAATGTGGGGCTTGAACTCATGACTCAGATCCAAGAGTCACCTCTCCTGATGAAGCCAGCTGGGCACTTCTGAAGTTTCCCACATTCTATTCTTTCCTTCCTTCCTCTGGCAGTCAAGGTTGAACAAATTTAATCCAATCTTGCCCAATGAGAACTGGAGTATCTCCAGCTTTCTGAGATTGTTCATTCTCGTACAGCACGTTTTCTAAACCAGGAAAGCGAGCTCTTTGCCCATGAGACGTGGGTGTAAATCTAACTCTGCTTGTCCTGTGCTGCACTGGACATAACACCTAACATCTCTGAGTCACGTTATGATGATACCAGTAAGGACTTCGCTGGGTAACTGTGAGAAAAATGTCGCTTGGTAACGTGCAGCTTCAGCTTGATAATTGGCCTCACACTTCCGTCCAAACAGAGGGGGCTGTGACGTTCTGTGCCTCCTCACGGTTTTCTCCGTGGTAGATGACACTGTGTTTCTTGGAAGACTATATTTACTGAGTGCCTATATCTCTCTCTCCTGCTTGGCTTGAACTTCTCTCATGCTTTTTTTCACTGAATTCTGCTTTCGATAACTGTATTTCCCATCAGTACCCGAGTAGATATGTTTGCTTGAAATTTTCTCTGCACTTAACACTAAGTGAGGCCACCCATGAAAGTATTATCTTTACTTTTCCAAACCTAGAAAACATGGGTCACTATAGGAGATGACAAGCAAAAATAAAGCTCTTCTCTATCAAGAGCAGATGAGCCATAACACAAAGTAAAGCTTTTCTGACGTGTTGGGAGAATAATCTGTAATGGCTATTGGAATTCTCAGTGTAGGCTTTACACACCTAAATTAATTACATGGATTTATGTGAACACAGATGCCTTTGGAGTTCTATAGAAACTATTTAAGTGGCTTAAAATGTATCAGCATCGGAGTCAACTAGATTTTCAAAAATGGCACAAAGTCATAGCGAATCAGTCTAAATCATTCTGATTTTTATTTTCTTCTAAATTATCATCGACCTCTTATCTGGTACATAGACCAATAGGATCCCAGTGACAGTGGTCACTTGGACAATCTTTTGGTGTGTGAACCGTGCCAGGGTATGAGATTGAAGTGTGGAAGTCACGGTGGGGTTTTAGATTGGGTTTTTTGCAAAAATCAGTCACTGGCTTTGTGTGCATAATGCAACTGAAATAATCACCTGCTAAACTAGCCAGTCTCTTGTGTCATGATATGACCATCCATTTGAAAGCCACTTTGAAAGGCTGTTGCACTTTTTTTAGACTCATTTCAGCATCTTTCTTGATGAAGTTGCAAATTAGCTTATGGATGATCCAACATACATACAATTCATTGCCAGACGAAATCATTGCCGTCCTTGTGAGTACCAGTCATACTCCAAGCATCATGCCTGTATATTTCTGTGATGTAGTGCTAGTAATTGTATTTGACAAAGATGCGGACTGAGAGACATTAATTACGTGAACAAAGGTCATACAGCCAGTAGGTGGCACAGGTGACATTGAACCAACGTGCGTTGTTGCCCAAAATGTGTGCTCTGCCACTGTGACTGCCTTGTTCTGCCTCCCGGAGGATCGTGCGTGGGGACACTGATGCCATTTTAATCACTTTTGACACACGTTGCCCTTATGCATTTTGATGTTAACTCTCACTGATTTTGCCTATTTTTTCACAGGTGCACATATTCAATTTCTGAATTTTTCTACCGAAGCTAATCACGACTACCTTGAAATTCAGAACGGACCCCACCACGGCAGCCCCATGATCGGGCAGTTCAGTGGCACAGAACCCCCTTCCTCCCTGCTCAGTACGACACATGAAACGCTCATCCACTTTTACAGCGACCATTCCCAGAACCGGCAAGGGTTTAAACTCACTTACCAAGGTAAGGAATCAGCAAAAACCCAGATTTATCTCTTTCACTTAAACTGAATGGAAATAGCATCCTCCCCGATGGGTTACAAATGTGCAGAGCTGGAACCACTGGTTCCCCGACTGGTAACGGACCCAGGGCTGCTCACACAGCGTAGACGTGAGCAGAGGCCTGGACGGGGATGGGGGCACACCGCACTGTCCTCACGTGTCGCCGCCAGTCACGCCCTGCTGCGGCCCACATCACACTCCTGAGCAGCTGTCCCCGCATCACGCACACCTCCCCATCTGTCACGGTCCTCTGGCTGCCGGGGCTTCGCGTCCCCTCCAGACGTGCGGGCGAATCCGGTCACCACGGCAGCGGGGCTGGAGGCGTGTCTCCTGCACTGGCTGTTGTCAGAGCTCGAAAATAACGGCTGAAGGTATCAGTCGAGTCACTTCAGTTACACCAGGAAGAAAATGCAGTGAACCAACTTCGTTTTTAAACTCTCTGAACGCGAGACTTGAAGACACGTTTGAATCAAGCCTCATCCAACCATTTTTGACAAGAGAAAAAGTTCAGAGTTTTCATTTCATACCAGATGATTTAGCTGGCATTTCTTGGTTATCGTTAAATCCTATGAAGCTGGAAATGTCAACACACGGGCTTTTCGTTTTTAAAAATCTTAATTAAATCACTTGCTTTCTTTAATTTCATCGACTGCCTTTGAAATTAAGGGTTTTACTGTTTTACTCAAAGATGATGCATTTTATGTTGAAGTTTCAGACATTGGTACTCAAGTTGTTACTTAAATATAAAATCTACACTTAGATTTCCAAATCTGGGGTCTCTTAAGATACAGAACCCCAGTAGGAGGGAAATAAAGGCTGGGGCAGGGAGGAATGCGGCAGGAGACGTGGCCAGAATGTTCTTGATGCAGATGGTGTCCTTCACTGCTTCCCGCTGTACCCCATCCCCCTCAAGAAAGTGTCGCTTGCATGCACACACACACACACACACACACACACACCACGTCTCTTTAGACATGTATTTTAAAGTGTATTTATTTATTGAGAGAGAAAAGGGGAGGGGCTGAGAGAGGGAGAGAGAGAATCCCAAGCCGTCAGCTCAGAGGCCCACTTGGGGCTCAGACTCATGAACTGTGAGATTGGGACCTGGGCAGAAGCCAAGAGTTAGAAGCTTGACCGACCCAGCCACCTGGTGCTTCTGTTTATATGTAATTGTCAGTGTCCCTTCGAGTCCTGTCTTCCTTCGGCTCCCACTTTCTAGGAGACATTGAAGCACTGTCTGCACCACCTGTCCCAGTTTCTAAGACTTTCCCCACCTTCTCCTTCCCATTCTCATCCAGACTCTGACACAGCATCGTGTCCAGGTGTTCTTTCATTCCAGCGGCCTTCCGTGCTGCTATACCCCCCGCCACGCGCCGTGGCCCGTGTTCTGTGGTAGCGTTCGGTGGTGTTCCCGCCTCTGGCCCGGGACCCTGCCCCCTCCCTGAGGGCCCACACAGTCTCTTGGCGATTCCGCTGCCCCCCCACCCCCCTACTGCTTCTTACATCTCCGGGCCTCGGTCGTTCTCTTCTGCTGGACAGCCGCGCATGCAGGGCTGGCCGAGCCCCAGCTGCTCATCACCCCCTTTCCCCCAGCGTCCTCAACACATTCGAAGCCTGTGTGGTGTGAGTGCTGGACGGCCTGGCTGCTCCTGTCCCCGATTCCAGTCCTGCGAGTCCCGGGGCCGGGTGTCTGTCCCACTGCCACACATCCCCTGGGCATAGGGCTGGCCCGTGAGCCCTGTGTGCAAAACCGAGCACACGGTTTCTTCTCCGGGTAGGTTCCTCTTCCAGCCTTTCCCATCCCTCTGAGGACACGGTGCGCATTTGAGCTACCCGCTCCAGCTGCAGAACTGGCGTACTCGCGCCCCCGTGCCCGCTTTCCTGGGGACGTGACCCCGTGTGTCATGACTCTTGCCCCAGCTCCCAGTTAGGCAACATCGCGCAGTCCCACCAGATGCCGCCACGCGTCTTGTCCTCACCGCCCTCCTCTTTGTCCCTGAAAACTGTCAGACCCTTCAAAGTCCTACCACGTTCGTTCTTCCCACTTCTGACGCTAAGGCATCAACAGCCCCCGTATCTAGAATGAAATGCAGAACGACTTCAGCCTTGGTAAAGTGACCCTCTAGCCGAAAGGATTATTTAGTGCCCCTGGAGAAAAGGTCTCCTGCAGCAGAAAGAACAGGGCTCTGACCGTAAGATCAGCGCAGGTCTGGAGGGGTGGGAAGAGGGGTTTTCCTCTACAGGGAGGAGCGGCAAGGCTACAGGGGCCTGGGTCTGGGAAGCGGGTGAGCAGGAGACACCGTGGTGGGTGGTGAGTCAGGAAAGGTCCTACCCTGAGAGCAGGCTGCCCGCGGAGCGCCGTCTGCTGGCTGGGGCTCGGGCGCCCAGTACGACCTGGTAGGAGCAGAGACCAGTGTTTTGTTCCGGCTCCTCGGTGGGAACAGGCGGTGAAGCTCACCATCTGGGAGACATGATGAGACGAGATGAGAATCTGGAGGATTCGTGTCTTGTCCAGCCACAGGCAGACACGGGTGTTCCTGACTCTTCTGTAAGTGGCAGGGGAGGGGAAGGTCTTGGAAGAAAGGCATCTCCTGGCACGTGTGCGTGTGCGTGTGTTGGGGGTTCCCTCACCTTCCTGCTGGAAGGCTTGGCAGGTGTCTAAGGGAGATGTGGCTTTCACCTCAACACACCTCTCTCTGTTGCGTCCTGTCCTCTTCACCTGTTTGCACGCTGAACTTGAAACTTGAATCATAGTTGCCATGAATTCAGTGCTTCTCTTTCATATTTTTGTATATCTGGTGTACACCCTTTACCTAATTCTATTGAAGTACATTTTATTAAAGTATGAACATTTCATTCATGATCATCATTTTATTTATTTTTAAAAATTTCTTAATGTTTATTTATTTTTGAGAGAGAGAGAGAGAGCGTAAACAGGGAGGGGCAGAGAGAGGGAGACACAGAATCCGAAACAGGCTCCAGGCTCTGAGCTGTCAGCACAGAGCCTCACGCGGAGCTGGAACCCACTAAATGTGAGATCATGACCTGAGCCGAAATCAGTCACTTAACTGACTGAGCCCCCAAGGCATCCCTTGTTTACTTTTTTTGGAGTTTATTTACTTATTTTGGTCAAGGGGGAGGGAGCAAGAGGGAGGGAGTGCAAACGTGTAGAAGAGGGGCAGAGAGAGAGAGAGGGAGAGAGAGAATCCCAAGCAAACTCCACAGTGTCAGCACAGAGCCCAACGCAGGGCTCAAACTCACGAACTGTGAGATCATGACCAGAGCTGAAATCGAGAGTCAGCCACTTAACAGACTGAGCCACTCAGGCACCCCATGATTGTCATTTTAGACTTGGCTATTACATGGTGACCTCCATTGTTCAATTGGCATGACTTTAATGTATGAGTCAATAAGAAAAATATACATAATTACACATCTCAAACCATGAGCTGCCAATTAAGTGATTTATCTCACTTGATCCCGAGGACTTTTGAAAAGTCTTCCCCACTTGGAGTATTCTTAATACTGTATTCAAAATTTAACTTCTCTCTCCTTCTTGGCCTGCAAAACTCAAGTACAAATTCCCATGATTTATATGGAAGTTCTGGAACTGTATTTTATCTTACTTAACTCTAACCTCCACAGTTCGAAAAATATTTCTTGTTTTATCTCTCTTGATATTTTCCAGATAGGGTTATTAAGGCCATGTCCACATAATTCTAAAGCTATCAATTACTGAAATCCAAAAAGAATGCTCTAAAATGAACACACAAACGCACACATACACGAAGTCTAAATAAGAATTATTTAGACAGTAGCTCATAAAGTTGCTGCAGTTGGCTAACAAAATACTACAATTTTTAATTGTCAGTATGTAGATTAGATTTCATATAGTTTGTGAGATACCCATAGATCCACTTTCCTTTTTTATCTCACAGTGTCAGAATCTGTAAACATTTGGTCAGTGTTCACATGTAGGGACAGTCCCCTGAAGTGTCATAGTGATGGCCCCTTTCAGAGTAGAAAACCGTTGACTTCAAAAATTTCCCTTATCCCCTGTGAGCTTTGAACATTGATGTTGTCTGTGCGGCCTTTAAACATTTGATTTCGTGAAGCCTCATCTAGGCCACACATCTGGTTGGCTGAGCCGAGCACATGTTTTATTTACGTGACGTCTGACTCTGTTTTTAAGTATCCATGCTGAAAATAAATAAATAAGCAATTCTTAAACAATATATTTTTTATTGCAGGCAGTGAGTTGGCTATAATTGAGAGCTACAAAAATAAATAAAAAGAATGAGAATGTGAATTTGAGGTGCCCCAGTTTCTTGAAGGTCATCATATCTGACAGGGATGGATGGTACTTAATTAGATTATCGGCGTTTGTCATTTTGTAAAATGTATAAATTGGCAAAATGACACAATTCTGATTCGAATGTCACGTCAAAATTCCTAGGTCGGACTTGAGATTTAGAAGTTAAGCTCGTAATTAATAACTCATAAGAAGCTGCATAAATCATGCAGGCATGTCTTGTCATTCTCAACGATGCCTGGTTGTGCCCCTATTCTTAAACCTCGTCGTTTCTTTATGGCTCTAGAAAGGTTAAAAATGTTACTAGTGGATGTCGCTGTCTGGAAGTTACATGACTTCTACAGAACTTGGAAAATGGAAGGTGGAGAGTCGTGTTGAATAAAATTGAGTTCATGTACCCTATTTCTAAGCCAAAAACTGAAAAACTGATGGAAGCCTGAAGATATTTATCAGTTCATTAGATACTGGAAAATCTGTTGGATATCACAAATATGACTACGTGACCCCACTGGCTGTCCCATTAAACACCTATAATTTAAACACTTGATGCCCTATTGCTTGAGAGTGATAGGTGTAATAGTTCTTTTCCTTGAGCCCAACAAAGGATTCCCTTACTCTTATAATATTGGTATGGGCTTATTGGTGTCTAGATTTTCATAATGTTTATGAAATTGGGGCCATTAAGAATTTTAGCGACTCTGTCTCTTCTGTTTTTGGTTTTTGTAAGTTAACATTTGGAGAAGTTAAATATTCTCCTCTCTCTCTCTTGTTCATTCTTACATTATAATAGAATAGTGTAGTGCCAAAAAGTTTAAAGGTAACTTTAAGTACCTTAGGCATAGGAAGTAAAAATGTCTTCTTTTTTTTCGAAGTTGCACTCTTTTGCTTTTTCCTTTTGCTATATGTACTAAGCACCTTTATTTTTGTATTTTAAAAATGTTTTATGTTTATTTTTGAGAGAGAGCGAGAGACAGAGACAGAGTGCGAGCAGGGGAGGGCCAGAGAGAGAGGGAGACACAGAATCTAAAGCAGGCTCTACGCTCTGAGCCATCAGCGGAGAGCCCAACACAGGGCTTGAACTCACAAACTGTGAGATCATGACCTGAGCCGAAGTCAGACGCTGAACCGACTGAGCCACCCAGGTGCCTCAAGCATCTTTTTTCTTTTTTAAAGATATGTTTAATCTGCTTCTCCATTTATTCATTCATAAAACTCTTGAATTTAAGTGAATTGAATCTATGAGAAAATAGGCTTTAGTCTGTCGATAGTAGATAGTGATCCTTCCCCTGTAGGAGGAGAAGCAATCAAACCACCTTCCTGTGCAGTGAGCCCGGGAAGGGTAGCTTGTAGCTGGTTGTATAAACCCACTGCCCATTCCTTACGGACACGAACATACTTGTCTGCATGAAATTGATGTGTTTCTACAACTGAGTTGTTCTTTTTCCTTTGACCGTGATACTCTGAGGCACCTTGAGCTAACAAGAGCAAGGTCGGGTCTACTCTGTCCTTTCCACCCGTCTGAGTGAGTGAATCGAGTTCTCTGCAGGAGGCTCCTTAGACACATCAAAATGCTTAAAATAGCGGACAACTTATAGTTGTGTCAATTCCCATCCACTCGAGGGCAACCTGGTCAAGATGGAGAAAGTGCCTCCAGTGGTAGTTCATGGGCTACACTATAGAGACTAGGTAGAGCCTGCTTGGAATTCTGTCTCCCTCTCTCTCTGTCCCTCCCCATCCCCCCTCTCCCTCCCTTAACATAAATAAGTGAACATTTAAAAAGCTAAAATAAAATAAGAGTTTTTCCACAGTGTAAAGGTCTTCACGCAGAAAGTCTGCCGAGCACCCACCCGCAGTTGCTCAAAGCACAAGACACGATTGTAACCACAATTGGGAGCAAGCGACTTGGTCAGCCATCCCCCAGCCAAGGCTTTGGGCTGCCCCCAGAGCATGGGATTGGCTGTCACCTCGGGGACGATGTAGGTTGGCTTCACCGATGGGTATGGGGAGTTCAGATAACCAATAAAGAACGTTCAGTCTCACTGAGGAGTGAGAAACAGGGTCATATCCTTGTTACAAAAGAAGACAGATGTGCCATTGGAGCCATCATAATGGCTCCCTGGGACACAGGGAGCATCCTTGTGTGTGCACTTCGGGAATTCTCTGGACTGCTGCATGTGGCTCTGTGGCTCCTGGAACCCCCTTCATTTTTCCAAGGAGCGGGAAACCAAGCTCTTGAGGGAGGGTTCAAAGTCACATTCACACGGACGCTGATGCAAATTAGAGTGACCCTCCCTGTGGCAAGGCCGTGAGGAGACCCGTGTGAATTTACATGTGGTACATGCTGTTTCCCGTGACAGTTCATTAGGAATCTCTATGCACTGGGGCACCTAGGTGGCTCAGTTGGTTGAGCGTCCGGCTCTTGGTTTCCACTCAGGTCATGATCTCACAGTTCGTGAGTTCAAGCCCTGCATCAGGCTCTTCACTGACAATGCAGAGTCTCTCTCCCTCTCTCTCTGCCCCTTTCCCGCTTACACACTCTATCTTTCAAATAAATAAATAAGCTTTAAAAAAACTTTTAAAAAAGGACTTTCTGTGAGAGCACCCATCTGCGGTTCCCACTGCTTTCATTGGTACCCCAAGGGGTCTGCCAAACCATGGCTAGAATCTTTCACTGACGACGGTGCTCTGTTGAACGCCGTCTTGATTCTGCTCACGTGGAAACCGCCATCCAGTTTTGATGTATATTTATATACATATATATGTATGTATATATAAAGGTTTTATTAGCAGTTGTATGTGATACATTAGAGGACCCATTTCTCCAGCAGAGTTTATTATGCTTCGAGCAAAACAAGCATGAGAACGAACTGCTGATTTCATTCTAAAAGAGTATTATAAAGAAGGAAATTGGTTGACAGTTGGAGCCCAGTATGGGATTCTCCGTTCTTTTTGTGAACCTGCTTCTGATAAAGTAAATTTAAGCTCAAATAACAACATTGCAAGCACTGTGGGTATTTGCTAGGCCATTTGGCCCTGGCTTTCAGGAAAAGGCTGTTTTTATGGCTTTCAGGGTGAGGTGGCCCTTGGGGGAGGTGGGTGACTGGCTGTGGATTTGTCACGCTGGCCCAGGAAGGAGCACAGTAAGGAAATGAAGAAATAGACAGTGTGTGTTTGTGCATATGATGGTGTAAACATGTACAGGTGTGTGCGTGCATATGTGTGTGTGCGTGTGTATGTGTGCATAAACGTGTATGGATGTGTGAGTGTGTGCGTGTGTGTGCATGTGTATGTGTGTGCAAACATGTACGGATGTGTGAGTGTGTGTGTGCATACACGTGTGGTATTTCTGTGTGTGTGCATGTGTATGTATGTGCATAAACATGTACGGGTGTGGGTGTGGGTGTGTGTGCATACGTGTGTGGTGTTTGTGTGCATTGTATGTGTGTGCGTGTGCATCCATGTGTGCACAGCGTGTGCACCTGTGTGTTCATGCAAGTGTAGTTCAAAGAGAAAAAGACGTGCCGATTGGTCTTGGCTTTCTGGTCTGACGTTCCCTGTCCTTATACTCACCAGCACAGTTTTCCAAGCTTCTGGTTTTCAAATAGGATGTGGTAACATTCCAAAAGCAAGTAAAAATGAGAGACTTGCCACTCTGATGCTTGACGTACTTTCCTTCCAGACATGTTTTCCTTTCACTCAGGTTTGAATGCTCTTTTCTTTGGAACAGTTATAGATTTATTTCCCCTTGAAGTCTGGTACTAGGCAGGATATTTCAACAGTAAGATATTTTACTTATGAGATGCAGAAAAAAAATTTGGAAAACACCTCTGTAGAACGTGCAGCTATTGTCTTTATGCTGGATCGCAAATGCCAAAATTGTGAGTTCCAAGCACTTTTTCTTTGGCAAATGAGGGCTAGAGCTTTGCGTTTTGTTAATAATAATTGTGCTTATGATGCTTATTGATCTGGAATAAATCCTTAAATAGGTGATTTTCCCTTCTATTGTCTCAGGAATTTCATGTTATAATTTAGCTTCACCAAAAAGGAGTCCCAGAAACTCATTATATAATTGCTAAACTGTTTGACTTTGTATAAATAAGTTATATCTCCATACTGAGTTATTAAGCCTATGTGTCAAAAGATGGCATTGAGTTAAAAATACTCCAGCAAGCTTTTTCCTCTTATTCTCAATGCATGATAGGTGCAACTCCCTATAATAATGAAGCGCATTACAAATAAAATGGAATAAATGTATTATTAGCACATCACAGTTGATAAAGCCTCGTTGCATAAACCACGTCTGTGATGTCCACTCTGATCTTGTTGAGGAGACAGCCCTCGTCCTGTGCTTGCACAGTGGACACCAGAGGGGAAGTCTGCAGCTGCTGGAGATTCACGAAGGCCCCATTTTTTCAGGGGCGGGGGGGGCCTTGGTCTACCTCCAGGTTCTTCCTGGTATCAGCCCCCAGAGGAGCCAGCACCATAAATGACTCCAAGAGGCTTAGAGGCCTTTGCCCTGGTACCCCTTCTGATATCTGCTTCTTGCCTGCCGTCAGTCATTAGCTGCTTATCTGACTCTTGTCCAGAGACATCCAATTGCAAATATAAAAATAAGGAAAGCCAAGTAAAATGTGAAATGAAGTGAAATTGTGAAATTAAGGGATTTTTAATCTTCTAACTACAGTGAGGGTTTAACCATGCTGTTAAAATTTCTAAATTTATCTCACAACATTGGAACTTGCAAAGACACCGTATCAACTGCACAGTATCCTTATTACATGCAAAATATAAATATGTATTATTTACTACATAAACTAGATTTTAGAAAAAAAACATTGTACAGATATTGGTTGCTGGTACAATTTTTCTATGGGCTCTTTTTTTAAAAAAATAAGAAAATGAAGTTGATTTTTAAATTTTATTTGTAACAGACAATTAGTGAACAAATCAAAACATAATAACTCCATATTTCCTAGTTATTAACCCTTAGAATGGAGTGCTAGTATAATTCGCTTCTAAATTAAAGGGAAATTAAGTCCACATTCACCTGACATTCTTTACAGGCAATTTTTATTATCATTTATTTTACCTTTTTAAAAAAGTCAATTCATTTCATATACTTTTTTTTCCCCCAAGGTAAATGCTGTCAAATTTATATTTGGTTTGTGCTTTACTACTTCTAAAGCACACAATCAAGTGTTTATTAATTGCAAGTTGTTTTAATTCCGTTACTGCTACTAATTGTTTTACTTAGATGGTAAGTGGCAACTTAGAAAAGATATTTTTCAAAACTTGCTGGAAACATCCATCTTAATAAACTACCCATGATCCCAGGACTGTCAATTCCATACTAACCTAACTTCTTACATGAGCTTGATTCTGTCCGTTTCAGCCTATGAGTTACAGAACTGCCCGGACCCACCTCCTTTTCAGAATGGTTACATGATCAACTCGGACTATAGTGTGGGACAGTCCATATCCTTTGAGTGCTACCCTGGGTACATTTTAATCGGCCACCCAGTCCTCACCTGTCAGCACGGGATCGACCGAGACTGGAATTATCCTTTTCCAAGATGTGACGGTAGGTTAACCGTTCTTGGCAATAATGTAATTTTCCATGTATATAATAGTGCATTAAATGATTAAATGGATGTTTTAGAGAATCTGTTCACCTATTCAACAAATATTTATTAGCGATCTATTATGGTAAACTCCTTCTACCTAGTATCTCTGGAATATCATATGCCAGTAAGTTAAAAAGATGAACAAATAGGCCTTGCCTTCAATGGTTGTTATAAAGGAAACAAAATAATAAACACACATTTATAATGTGAAACCAGACATAAGAATTGCATGAAGAAGGATGGCATTTGCTTGGGAAGTGATCAGGGACATCTTTATGATGGTAGTGGTATTTAGAATTACGACGGTTCTAATTACGGGATTAGTGGAAGAAAGAATGCTCGTTCATTTTACCCTAGATGTTTTTTATTGTTTAACTTTCACAGTTATCATTTATTGCTTTTATATTTTGGGAAATGGGTTTTGTTTTTTAGTGGGCATTGGAGCATACGTACTATTTTGCTACTCAGAGATAGGGCATCAGAGGTAGAGAGAATAATGAAAGCAGAGACATCCTGGAGAAACAGTCGTAGGAAAGTCGCAGCTCAATAGTACATGATGATCAGGGTTTCTCTGGAGGGCTGGGAATCAGCTTGACCGTCAGTGGTGATGGAGGGAAGTCTGGATTCATCAAATAGCCCTGGTCAGAGCAGAAATCACTTCTTTAAAGCTTCTGTATGGCAGCCTGATTTTTTTTTTTTTTGATGATTTCAAAATTTTTGTAATATCAAGTTGAAGTTAATAGATCAAGCATGTTGTTCATGAAGAAAGCATATGAAACAAAATTTACTGAAAATCTAGTATTCTAACATTATAAATACAGTCCCTTTGAGTGAAAAAAATAACGAAATTACCAACTCTGTGGTTATTTGAAATGCTAAACATTTATATCCCAGGGGGCAAAAGGGAACCGCAACTCGCTGGGTTTCTGTTTCTACTGAAAAAGTAAAAACAAACAAACAAAAATAAACCGGAAAAAAAAAAAAAAAACACCACCAGTGGACTTCTTAAATTAGATTTTTCACCTGTATTTTTCTATTCTACGTTATTGTTTAAAAAACTATGAAAAGAAACTTCAGCTGTATTTTAAAAGATCCTTAGTCTGATGCAAATTTAATAACATATAGAACAGCATTTAAAAATTTTTTTATAAAACTAAGTCTAGCAGTAGCATATCTGGTGCTTTTTATTAAAACCTTTAAGGGACTCCCGGGGGGCTCAGTCGCATAAGCGTCTGAATCTGGATTTGGCTCAGGTCATGTCTCATGGCTCGTGAGATGAAACCCACCTCAGGCTCTGTGCGGACAGCCTGGAGCCCGCTTGGGGTTCTCTCTCTCCCTCTGCCCCTCCCCAACCTGTGCAGGCTCACCAGCTCACTCACTTGCTCTCTGTCTCTCGAAATGAATAAATAAACCTAAAAAAAAACCTTTAAAAACCTTTTTTTTTTTTTACTATTCTCCATTTAAAAACTCACATTTTTTATATGTATAGAATACTTGGGATTGTCATGATTAAACCCTTTTCTTAATTGGAATTTTCCCCTGAATCCTTTGAATTCATCTATGCACGAGAGACTTCTTGGCTTGATATTAAAAAGTAGAACTAAATTGTTAATTAGGCTTCATCACTTTTTCAAGTGAAGTTTTCAAATATAGAAATAAATGCTGGCTTAGAATTATTTTGTCAGCGTGAAAATAACAAAATACATTGTGACGTAGCTTAAAGGGGACGCCACCTCTTATAATGACAACATGATACGTCACACTACCCAGAGCTGGCCACACTGATGCGGAAGTCCTCCAGACATCCAAGTCTGCCCCGGGCTCCCGACAGCACCTGAAAATAGGAGATTTGTCCCCAAGCCACCCTGAGGTTGGAAAATTCACTGAAAGGACTCACAGAACTTTATTATATTATATACTCTATTATATATAATATTATCTATTGTATAATAATACAGCTATTACATACTCTGGTTGTGGGTTAAAACAAGGAAAGGACACATTAAAATCATGGGAAAAGATGCATAGAGTACGGGAGGATGCACCCGTCTCAGAGCTGACTGGTGACAGTGTCTTGAGGAGCTCACCTGGGTGTTGGTGCCCAGAGATTTTCATCCGGGCAGGGCTGATGGCTGGATTGCCCGGTGGTTGGTGTCAGCTTCCAGACCAGCTGACATCCCATGAGGCAAAGGCCCCACCTTCGGTCACGTGGCTGGTACTTCCGGCATGGGTCGCCCCCTCCTGGAACTATTGAGTAGACGCTCTGACCCCCCATGAAGCAAAGCCGCTCCTATCGGGTGTGCGGTAAACCCCCTCCCAGACAGAGGGCTAGACCTCTCCACAGGCAAGGTCAAATGCTTTACTGCACGAGCATCTTTACCGTCGTGTCTCTCTTCATATCTATAATGTCACAGAATAAGACAAAATAAAACATAAGATTCACATAAAATTATATCATAAATTACATTTTCTAAGCAGCGTCCCACATGTGTTTAATATCCTCTCCATATTGGATTAACTTCCAAAAAAACACAAAACAAACGGAGGATATTATTTTATAACAAAAGGTATTTTTACGTGTGAAAGGTTGTGTTTACAAAAAGAGATATAAGAAAAAAAGAGTGTTTGCTAAGCACGGTGGGCTGTTAAGAGGTCTGTCGGGGTCCCCGTAGGCTATGGTTAAGCCCACAAAGGACACCGGCAAGGTCCGATTGCCCAGCATACTCAGCCTGAAGTGCATTTGGGTTTTCCAGTGTGCTTTTTCAGTTCAGGCTTCTTCTTGGTGTATAGGACAAATACACTGGAAAACCATCTTCTAAGATCCAGCCCGTCCACTTCAGGAGACTCTCGGGGTAGAACAGAGATACTGTGAACAACCTCTGGCAACTTTAGTAAAAACTGAGTAATTCAGACAATTATGGCTCAAGAATTCTAAATGTTAGATAAAGTACGATAAAAGTATGATACCTATTAAAAAAAAAAAAAAGGTCTCAAAGTGACTTGAGAAATTCAAGATGTTGTTTTTGCCAGTAACATAATCATACAGAAGTCCCAGTTAAAAAATGGATTATAATTGTTAAAATATGGCTTAAAAAACTTGTTTATTAATTTACTAAATTAATTTGATAATCAAATATGCATCTCTACTTACAAATACAGTTTAAAATTTTTGGATATTTTGTTTACCTAATTAATCTTCTCTTACCTAAATACTTACATAGATATAATTTTAAGATCATTTTTAGAGTTAAGCACTGTCGTGGTGCCTGGGTGGCCCGGTCGGTTAAGCACCCGACTCGATTTCGGCTCAGGTCATGATCTCAATTTTCGAGCCCCGCATTGGGCTCTGTGCTGACAGTGCAGAGCCTGCTTGGGATTCTCTCCCTCTCCTCTCTCTCTGCTCCTACCCTGTATGCTCTCTCTGTCTCTCAAAATAAATAAATAAACTTAAAAAAAAATAATTTAAAACGTATATTTAAAGTTAAGCACCGTCAGGATATTCCTCACCTTAAAGTGCAGTAGGATGTTGATGGGGAACTATCTGGACAGAGATAATTTTTAGGATAATAATGTGTTGCAATTAGTGTATTAGTGACTACATTTAGATTGAATGATTTTGTGAGCAGAACCCTATTCAACCGCAGAACCCTAACTGACATGTGGAATCCAAGTAGCCAAAGAATATGTTATTATGTACATAGTTTTGAAAATTAAGGTTTATCAAGTTGATTGATAAATATAGAAAATAATCTCTCCTAATAGTTTAGAATAAGAATGACATTCTAAAGAATACAACTAACTTGTATTCATAAATATTATTTTAAATACTCCCATTATCAAACGGTTCCTAAGATAGAGCGCAGCGTGTCTATCTCAAAACCATCATAAGGAAACCAAAGTGAAGAAAAACAAAATAGGTCAGAAATACCTACGGCGCCGCACACATTCTGTGAGATTAGGCATTCCGTTCCTGGGTACATTAATAGTCAAGAGTTTAAAATTCATAAATATTCATGCCAAATGTAGGTATTGGTTGTTTGGTACCTTAAGCTTTTTCTTCATGCTCTCATTAGGCAGAAATCTGGACATAATCCTAGAGAAAACCATCCATAAATTATCTATAACTGTCCTAGTGGATATTTAGGGTTTTTAAATTTTAATTTCTGGTTGAAACAACTTAATAAGCTCTTTCTATCCATCTCAGTTCAGAGAAAGTCACTTGGTACATGTGTTGTGGGGAAGAAGCGTAATAAAGAGATGTCTCAGTGCCCCTTGATTTTTCCAAGTGTGGCCTCAGGTAACACGAAGGGTCGGTGTCTCTCCACCTCCCCGTGCCGATGTCCACCATGGCCACCAGCTCATCTTCCAGTATCTTCTGGCTGCACGGGAGCTTGAGTTGGCGAGACACACCCATCCCTTGTTGTCCGAGCCACCTCACAGCTTCACGTTCTCAAATTACAGCGGAGTCGGGTAGGAAGTGAGGGTGGGGTGAAGGCTACGTAGGCACAGATAGGCACTGACTACATTTCACATTGAATGAGGCGTTCAGAGAAGTCGTCACCTCCATCCTGGTCAGGGTAGCTAATGCTAGCTCTAGGAGGTGATGAAAGAAGATACCTTAATGCTCTTTATGTACATAGTTTTCTCTGGAGAAATACATCCAGAGATAACTGGAGAGCTCTCATTAATCATACTCCACACGGCAGCCCTTTCTCACAACCTGTTGTTGATTTGCGTGTGCATACTGTGTGACACTCGACATTCACTCTGGCCCTCCTGGCCACCGTCTGTGCCTTTTTCCTACAACAAGTGATGCTGTGACACTGCTGGAGAGCCTCCGTTGGAACCCAGTTCTGACTGTCTCCCAGGGAAAAGCCCCTGGCCCCGCGGGGCGGCCCCTGCCCTGCCCCCCACTTTGGATACCAGTCGCATGTCCGGGTTATCACCTGTCCTTCTCACTGATGGGCTGTAAATCAGAGGTCCCCATGACTCCCTCCTCCTATGGGACTGATTTGCTAGAGCAACCCGCAGACCTCAGGAAAACGTTGTACTTCCGAGACTCCAGATTTATTACACAGGACGTGACTGGGCAAGAGCCAGATTGAAGAGACGCAGGGGGCTATGGGGATCAATGAGAGCAGGTCGCGGGTGGGGATGAAAAAGAACACGGTCCTTGATTGTGTGTTGGGAGATGAGCAGAGGGTTCTGTCCTCTCCAGCTGAGCCATCTTCCCAGCACCCCAAGTGTTCACGCATCGGGAAGTTCTCCAGACCCCTTCCTTTGGTGCTTTCCAAGTCATCTCATTAACATAAGCGCTGCTGCTGTGGTTGGAAGGGTCTTGCTATGAATAAGGAAGGAGAGCTTTATCTCTTTTGTCATGTAACTTTTATCCAAGGATTTCTGGAGCTCTGTGCTAGGAGCAGGGAGGTATTCCTAATTACTAACTGCATCACGATATTAAAGGTACACTCACGAATATATAAATGAACATGTGTTTATTTACTCTTTGTGTCCGTGAAGTGGAAAAGAGCCTGTCGCGCGTGTGGCTTCTGATTGTGAAGCACGGTGCGGCCGATGCCCATGTCGATGCACTCTCTCCTGGCCAGCTGGGTGCTGTCCTTGTCCTGCGGGGACCAGGCTCCCGGGCACACGGTGGCGAGCCGGGAGGTGCCTCTGCTTGGCTGTGGTGCACTGATCCTCCTGTGTCTAGATCTCCCCACGGAGGCTTCGTGATTGATCTCCAGCTCAGGGTCCACTTTGAACCTCACCTTCGGGGAGAGGGCGGATCCGTGCCTTGCTGAGTCAGGTCACACATCCACTGTCTCTGTGGCCTTAAGTGAGAGGCCACCCGATCGTGCAGATCTCCGTGCGCCTTTGGGACCACTGCAGTGAGGGCCAAGCCTTCTCCGGGCTAACGGGCCAGGAAGAGTGCTAAAGGAAACGTCAACTCTCTTTTCTCTCTAGACTACGGGGCAAGATTTGCCTTGTGGAATTTTATATGCATCGATGGAATATTAGCTCATGTGACAAGCAGTGATTGTTCTTTCCCTCATCATACTTATATAAGTTGGCTTTTATACTTACTTATCATTTGCTTCGTATCTTTCTTCATCACCGTTCAGTGAGCTCCACAAGGCAGCGCTCTGTGGTTCTCCACTGTGTCCCCTGCTCTAACCTCACATCTCCTGGTACATAACCGATTCTCAATAAATACTCATTGAATAAGTTAATGGCGGACTTATTCTTTGACTATCATCCACAAGTCATGGCAAGGATACCTGACTTCCTCAATGTCCTAGAGCTAGTGAGTGACATCCAGAACTTCAGAAGCCAGCAATGTGTCCTACCCAGAAAAATCACCATATTGTTTCTTTTGCCCTTTAAGAGGTGGCACAGTCCTTTTCTGTTTGCTTGTTTTGTTGTGTTTTATCACCATTGGGAAGGGTGCTACTGTGTATAATGTGGTTATACAATTATAAGGTTCAATCTGAAAAGTCAAAATGCACAAGGGAAGTCTTGGAGACGATAGATTGTAAGTCAATACCACATCAATAACCTCAGGTCCACATAAGGTTTGTCAGCCCACTGACTTCCATGTGTTCCTTCCTAAAATATTTTGTGGTGATTGTCTTATTCATTTTCAATTTATTAGTCATTTCTTCTGTCTTATTTATCGTGATCTGAGTTAGGCAGTGGGGATCAAGGAAAGCAGGTGGTGGGTGGAGACAGAAAGGAACACAGTCCCTGACTTCTGACTGCTAATAGTCTGATGGTCTAACGGTGGAGAACAACTACAGCTAATTGCAGCTGCATAATAAGTGAATAACCATGGCCATCCAAGGCCAAACCACCTTTAAGGGGGCAGTAACACTAGAGTCGAGTTCTTAAGAAAGGGATCAGCCCACCCTGGCAGCAGGGTAGGAGAAAAGCGTTTGAAAGATTCATGCAGGGTGAATATTGGCATCATGCGTGGAGGTGAGAGAACGTATGACAGTTTTCTGGGGACACCAGATTATAAGTTTCCGTGGGCTTCAGTTTACAAAGCAAGGTTTGCCTGACTCCAAACCCCACTTATTAAAAATTATGCCATAAAACTTCCAAAATGTTCTCTAAGGCCCCTTCCTCTATGGATTTTTTCCAAAACTTGGACCAGATTCCATCTGTTGTGCCCTGGAACATTTTCTCCTTCCTCTGAAAAAGTACGCAGGGGCATGATTAAGGCCGGATGTCCCATACTGCCTCAGGGCATGTCTGTCATCGGTCAGCACTGTGAATTGTTTATTGAAGTTGTTTTTCTCTTTTTTTAAAAACATAGTTTGGTCTGTTTTCTCCACCTAAATTTTACACCTTTGGTGACAAGTCTTTGAAAGCCCAAGAAGATTCATGCTAGGAACAGCCACTCATCCCACATCTATTGGATTTTGGTTGATTAAAAAGTCTACTGGTTTATGACTTGATGTATTTATACCACTGTCTGAATGTAATAATGCGTTCAGATTATTCTGCTAATATATAGTCACTTCATTTCTCCGTAGATAAGACAAAATAATTGTCATGGCAACAGGGAACACCAGTTCGTTAAGTAAAATAAACAGGGACTGATTGGGGATGGTGAGTCTTTACACCCCTGAAAGCTGGTGAGATGTGAAAATGCTTTGACTTACATAATTTTCTCCCATTTCTTCAGGTATAGATCTGCCAAGAATTGATAATATTTTTGTTTAGGCAAAGAGACTTGGATGTTTAAATAGGTTTTAGAAATCTCACTTAAAACAACGAAAATTTTCCATTATGTATTATGCATAATCTCTCCATAATCCCTTGTATCACATAGCCAATGGATTATCAGCTCAGTCACCCAAGATAACTGGGTAACTGAGTATGGGCTTTTTTTTTCCTTTTTAATTATCTGGGAATGACTTCATCCTGAAGGGATTTTGAGTGTTTGGAGACTCTATTAAATGGAACTTAGATAACTTAGTTCAGAAGTAAAATTCATCTAAGGTTTTAAGATGTTAGGGGAATTACTTTGACAAAGTAGTCACTGAGAAATATTTCACAATTATTATTTCTTAGAAGGAAAATTTCAGCGGAGGGGCTTTAGAGACTTAGAAATATTTAACTGTGTCCTTTCTAAAGCTGAATATGTGGACCTTAATTGTTCTGCTTCCTTTTCAGCTCCTTGCGGATATAATGTAACATCTCAGAACGGTACCATTTATTCCCCTGGATTTCCAGATGAGTACCCAATTTTGAAGGACTGCTTCTGGCTTATCACTGTACCTCCTGGCCACGGGGTCTACATCAACTTCACCTTGCTGCAGACTGAAGCTGTTAACGATTACATTGCTGTTTGGTAGGAGAGCCCTTTCATATAAAGTGATACGCGATTGGGCTAAACCATTCCTGCAGCCAGCTACATGGTGCTTGTATGTCAGATTGACGTATAAGAAGTGAAATTATTAGGGGGATATGGGAAAGGAAACTTAGCAATGAAATCCGGGAGATACAGAGAATAAATGTCATGTCACATGTTTGAGTTTTACTCCATGGTAGATAAATTCAGGGCTACTCTGAATATAAAATATCCCAAGCTTATTTTATTTTACGTTGTTAAGTATGATAAGAAATGGCACGATAAGAACTTGATGCGTCTGGAAATAGCAAAGACATAATCGCACGTAGCCCTCCCTCCATCCTTTGTGAACTTTGCAGAGCTGCCCTTCCATACGTGTAGGAAATACTACGAGCCAGCAAACGGGGGCGGGGATTTGGGTCCTGGTTCTCCTTCCAAAGAGCCACGTGGCCTGGCATAAGTTGTCTGTGTGACCCTGGGCTACCTTTGCATGTCTATGGGGATGACTGTCCTACCTTTGCTTTTGGAAGGGAGAGGTTATGGGGGACACAGAGATTGCCAGGTCCTCTGTGACACTATGGTGGGAGGAGGAGGGGGCATGGACAGGGTGTGAGGAGGTGAGCTTAACTCAGGGTTAAAGATCCACGATGTGCTGCCAGGATGAACTTCCGTGAAAACTGGAGTAATGGCAGGTAACTACACGCTACGCATGCGCGAATGCGTGTGTGCCTGTTGGGGAAGTCGGCATAAATGTTAAGGTTTCTTATTGGAAAGCCTGTAAAGTCAGGGAACAGGGTGAGTTCAGGCTATTGGCAGATCTCAGATACGGATATTACGGGAGTCCGAGCGAGCAGGACGGAGAATACGGGAGCTTATAAATCGTGTGAAGGATTCCAGACTTAGTTCTCAGAGCAAAAAGGACTCAGTAGGTCTTAGGAAGGAGAATCACCTTGACTGCAGAATGCCCAGCCTCACTTTGTGGGAAATATATTAACTGAGGGCAAGAGGGGAGGCCGGCTTTTGAGGCTATAGAAATAACTCTGGCAGGGAGGTGATAACGGCCGACCCAGTGGCTGAGGGAATGAGGAGGAAGCTGAGAACTTGAAATATTAAATTGATCAAGGCAAACTTTATAGTATCAGCCATTTCACCCGGATTAACCTATAGATTTAGCAGATGGGAGCGAAGGCTCTTCATATTTAACAAAGTAGAGTGCCTGTTGCAAAGAACACTAAGGAACGAGAGACTGAAAAGTCTCTTCAACTTTGTGACATTACACATCTCGGTATTTCTAAACAGTGTCCAGAAGGTGGTGGTGTTTTATTCGGTTTGTTAAAAACATAACCATTCAACTGAGTAAATTTGAAGATCTAATTGGCTTTATTAAATGATTCATGAATTGAGTAGCCTCCCATCTGGCAAGTAGAGAGATGCTTGGGGACTTAGGTGTGCCCAAGGAAGGTTTTCAAGGGAAGAAGGGCGGGGCAGGAAGCCATTAGCAAAAGGAAGGATTGTTTCAGGCAAGGTCACCTTCCCTTAAGGAGAAGGGGGGGGGGGGGTCTTATCATGCAGATTAGCTCCTCTTCCCTGAGGTGGGAGTGGATGGAGACAGTCCCAGAGACCTCATTGGCACTGATACTTTCTGAATGATTGGCGGAAAATTTCACTCTAGGAGGGGTTGAAACTGCATTCAGTCTTGCCATGCACTCATGGGGCTGGGGACTCCACCTTGGACTGTAGTTTTCTTTTTAAGCAATTTTTGAAAATCTTTTAGTTCCGTTGCAAGATCTCCATAAATTTCACCCATAATTAAAGAGACACCATTGAATTTAGACTTTCAGATGTAGACGTTTGCAAGGCAACTGATAGGTGGTATTGCGGCCACCAGAATGAATGTGAACGTGTCTCAGTGATTGGTCTGGAAAGGTCAGCTGTGGGGGGAATGGAAGTCAGCCCCGAGTTTTCAGGTGTGCGCGGCAGTCCCGTCACCCGGAGCCCGGGTCAGACCAGCCCACTGATGCCAGGACAGAGTCCAAAAGTCAGAAGAAAATGATCCTTAGTTTCAGCTGTAATTAGGAGCTTTCCATCAAACGTCTCTCTCTTCCCTAGGGATGGGCCTGATCAGAACTCACCTCAGCTGGGAGTTTTCAGTGGGAATACAGCCCTGGAAACCGCGTATAGCTCCACCAACCAAGTCCTGCTCAAGTTCCACAGCGACTTTTCAAATGGAGGCTTCTTTGTTCTCAATTTTCACGGTCAGTGCATTTTCACCTTGTTGAGGCAGGTGGAGAATCGAATTTGGTTTTGCTGGTAGGGTTGACATAGGCCTCCTCTCCAGCTCAAGTTCCTTGATTGTGCCCAGCGAGAGCCTTAGGGGATTTTCTTGAGTTCCATGTCAGGGTTTCCTGTGATCCTCTTTTGCTTAATGGTATTTGATAATGTCAAGTCTGGTTTATGGGAAGCTTGGATTCCTTCCAAGGTAAGTGGATTGCAAATGCAACTGATATGGAGACCCTTGAAAGACATTGAGTGCCTTTGTGGATTTCCTCATCCCTGTCTCCGGGGGGGATCAAGGTAGCAAGCGTCATGTGATTACAGATGAGGCAAAAGCAGATCTAATGGTTTTGAAAATAAATAATTGGGAAAACAGCGTATCAGCACCTGACATCTCGTAAGGACTGTGTCCACGGAGGTCCTCAGATGTGAGGCAGGGGGAGACCTTATCAAATGTAAATATGGACCCGCCACCAGGCCATGGGTGAACCATCTCTGTGGCAGAATCCCAAGTATATGTGAAGTGATTTTATTTCAATGTCATAATTTTTAAAACTGTACACTTCTTTCCCTTTGACTTTATTATATCTTCTTTGGCACGAAATAATCCCATACGCATGTGAAGCTTGAGAATTTTATAAAGCGATGATTTAAACATATAGACATTGCAGTGTCCCTAAGCATTAAAACAACATAAGAGGAATGCTTTTTGTAATATTTTTGTTTATTCAGCAAATGTAATTACAGTTAATTTTTTTCCCCATAAACCATTTAGCATTTCAGCTCAAGAAATGCCAACCTCCCCCGGCCGTTCCACAGGCAGAAATGCTTACTGAGGATGAAGATTTTGAAATAGGTAATGTTTCCTTCACTAGGATACCATCAGCTCAGTCCGGCTTTTTACACCAACTCCTGACTCGGATGAGTAAGCGAGCGAGTACTTGTCAGAAATATTCTAAAGCATTATTAGGGGCTTATCCATAGAGGTTATTAATCGAATAAATACGGCTTTCTTCCTTCATCTCTGTGATGTTCGTTTTCTGAATTTGAATTTGGCTTTTTTCATTTTGAGCGCCTCCTGATTCTGCCCCCCTCCCCGCCCCCCACCGGCATTTTCTAGTTTGTATTTTTCTTTTGAGTCAAGTTTTCAGAGACAGGCTTACACAGATATTTGTGTTTGGTTAGAAAAGCATGTTCATCCACGAGAAGGACTTAATCATGTGCAGCTAAAATAATGATTAGTATAACATTGACCTTTCACTGACACTGGAATGTAATGGTGAATATATTTAATGATCATATTTAGAAATTCTGCTTTATCATTCTATATTAATGGCCTGTTTCATTAAATAATCATCAGGTCACATTAGGAAACCAGCCGTGGCATATGTTTGTGGTATAATTACCATGACCCAGGATTTCTCTGTCTCAGTAACAAATACAACACCCTGTTCACACACCATGTTTCAGACCACTGGTCAAACCACGTGCCCCAATTTCTGGTTACTCATAATGGCTCAGTTAATGGGAACATTGCACTAATTAGGGCAGGGTCACGGTTTAGCCCTCTCTGGATGCATTAAAGCCCTTCTATTCTACATCCTTAAATCCCAAGCGTCTAGTTCCTTCTTTTTTTTTTTAAATAGGATTACTATCAGTTAAGATAGCATTTTTGTGCCTCAAGAAGTGAAAATGCTACCATTTTATTCAACAGACTAAAACTGAACCCAGGTGTCGGTTTGGAAGTGGTCTGCTCATTGACGTCATTTGCTAAGGGGTCATGTATTCCTTTAATACGTTCACACACCCTGTATGTCGTGGAAAGCTAAGCCCCAGGTCTGTTGTGCTGACTCTTGCAGGGGATTTTGTGAAGTACCAGTGCCACCCTGGGTACACGCTGGTAGGAACTGACACGCTGGCCTGCAGGCTCAGTTCCCAGCTGCAGTTTGAAGGCTCTCCCCCAACGTGTGAAGGTACGCACAGCTCAACACTGCCAATGTACTTGTCCACAGAGAACGATGCTGCTGGGAAAGGTCTACATTTGGGCTTTTGGTTCTTTTTGCATGACTCTGAATTTAATCTCTGAGTTAGGATCTCATTGCAATCAAAATTACCTGCTAACAGAAATACCTAATTACCTTTCTCTTTCAGCTATCTCTAAAAGACAAATCAAAGTCCTGTCAAACACAAAGTCTTTCCCAATAGTTCATCAGAAAATTTTCGAACATTTGGCAATGTTGAAATAAGTTAAAAATAAGCACCTGAATAGCTATCACCGAGGGTCCACCATTAATATTTACCATGTATCCTTTGTCACATGTCTGTTTTCTTTTTATCCATCCATTAATGTATCTCCTACTTTTGATGCATCTCAAGGCTAACTACAGGCATCGCCACACTTCCCTCTAAATACGTCAGCATGCATAAAATTATCTAGTGTTTACTGTATTTTGTGTAAAATTTACAAATGTTGAAATGTATGTTTGTTGCATACAATAAATGCACCCGTTTCATGTATTCACATGTCCTTAAAATACATAGACTGTAGGCAATAACAGACAGTATAATTAGATCACTTTTCAAAATATTTGAGGGGCTCCTGGGTGGCTCATTCGGTTAAGTGTGCAACTCGTGATCTGGGGTCAGGGTGCTATCTCATGGCTTCTGGGATCCAGCACCACATCGGGCTCTGTGCTGACAGTGCGGAGCCTGCTTGGGATTCCCTCCCCCCCCCAAAAATAAATAAAAAACAAACTTCAAAATATTTGAAAGCCTCCACTCTCAAGTAGTATTGGGAGAAAAAAACACTGGAAAAAATATATAAATAAGTTGAAGGGTTTTCCAAATTAGAATAGCTTTTATTTTGTGACTTGAAAATCACAGTAAACATTCAATTCATTGAAAGAATGGGACCTCCCCCCTTTCAAGGAATTTGAGCACTATCATTCATTAGGGATGATGAAGCACTCAAAAGTTAGGAAGGGAACACCAGCGCCCCAGTCTGGACTCCCATCAAGTGACCCGGGTGGACCATTAGTCCCTTGGACATCGTGTGCCAGGAGGATGGTCGGTCTGCCTTATTTATGGGATTGCGGTAAAGATGCGGAGAACATTACATTATTCCAGGTGTTACATGATGTTAGTTGCCGTGTAAGAAGCAACTTTCTTTGTACCGCGCTGGTATCGGTTTTACAAGGGCTCACACCTGTGGTGTGGTTCTTGCGGAATGTGGTAGTAACTTCCTGCATTCTCCTTATGAGTCAGGTAGAATCCTAGTCACCCGGGGAGAGGAAAACAATTTTCACCATCATCTGAGGAAGATCTGGAATGAAGTAGCTTTAAATAACCATGATACCTCAGATTAAGTCAAAGAAAAATTACTTCCAAATCGTGTCACTGGGAGAGCCAGTGGGTGTGGGCAGAGAGCAAACCCCTGTAAACACCCAGAGGACCCACCCAGTTGTGGGAGGTGCTGAAACTCTGCTTCACGGGTGCCTCCCTTAAAGTTGGGCCGCATGGGGTGCTGGGTCGGGAGACTGAGTCATTATTTTCTTGGAAAAAAATCAGTGTGTCGGTACCATGTTACGTCAGCAAAAACCATCTACAGTGGATTTTTTTCCCATTTTATATAAAAATTAATGGACGTGCATCGTGTGTTTTTAAGGCACATTTTAATTCCAACAAACAGAGCTGTAAATTTCTCAACAGAGATGACTTTAAGCAAGGACGGTCTTAGTTTATTAGTGAAGAAAAGCATAAATATTTATTTAACACGCACTTCAAAAATAAGGGAAATTACTTTATTATGTTGGCTACCTCCAAGATTAACCTACTTTTTATTTAAATGAAATTAATTCATGACAGTCCAGGAACAGAGTAAATCAGGACAACATGAACACCATTCTCTAAATTACTTGGCTCTCGCACCCGTCTGCGGGGAGGTTTCTGCTAACAAGACACGTTCTCCCAGCTCGGGCCAGAGGGTCTTGCGCCCTAATCTGTAGCAATTACTACAGATGACAGTGTAGTTCTCTTCTCTTACAATTCAGGAGTAAATTCGTTTAAAACAGACTGAGAGTTAGCTTAGCTGCTGTTCCCTAAATCCTCATTATTAAAAAAATAAGTAAATAAATAAAGGAAATAGGGGCTCAGATGTCTTTTATCAAATACTTGATCACTGAATGATAATCTTCCTTCCAGCACTTTCTACCAGTTGGTTGGGCTCAAGGGGAGGGGGTGGGCAATCCCCCAATAAATTATTGATAGAAAATCGTGTTAGTTACAAGTCCTTCTTCTTCACATGTCATCATCCTTTTAGAAGTTCCACTTGGAAAATTATTACCACCTTTTGGGTGATTGATTCTTCCTTGGGAACGAACAGTGGGAGCAACTTGTTCCTTGAAAGGTAGCATCCTATGCAGATAAATTATACCCTGTTGGATACCAATCCTCGTTTAGAAAACACTACATGAGGATCTGGAATCTTTCCCAAGACCACCAGGCAATTCTCCCGTTCGCCCCGGACCCTGGCTGAACGTCCTACAGTTGAACTCAATTCTGATACTCTACTTGGAGACAGGGTCAGACCCCACAGGGTAAGGGCTTAGTCCCACAAGGCTGTCCCCACTCCCGAGGCCAGTCACAAATTCAGGTAATCCCTTGTGCTTCTTAGTGACCCGTTGTAGGCCAGAAGTACTCATGGTCCCTCTTTGGGTTTTGCCCTGTGTTAGAAGAGCCCATGTAACTGAGGGAAACATTTATTTACATGTGTCATATACGTATGTGTGTGTGTGTGTGTGTGTGTGTATACATACACATATATATACACACACATACACATATATATTTATTTATATAATTATATACATATATACATTATATTTATTTATTTATAAAATATATATATAGAAAATTATATTTATGTTTATTTTTGAGAGAGAGAGAGTGAAATACAGAGCACAAGCAGGGGAGGGGCAGAGAGAGAGGGAGACACAGAATCCGAAGCAGGCTCCAGGCTCTGAGCTGTCAGCACAGAGCACAGCGTGGGGCTTGAACTCACGAACCGTGAGATATGACCTGAGCTGAAGTTGGACGCTTAACCTGCTGAGCCACCCAGGTACCCCATCAGTTATATTTTTTTTATATCATAAAGAATTATATTCTGTATCCTTTAGGGTGTAATTATGTCCTGAAGGATGTAATAAATATAAAAATACAAATTTTTCCTTTATATTCTAAAGGATGTAATAAAGGGTACAGATGAATAGTCTGATGAAGAGGTATGGGGTGCAGGGTGAAAGGGGTTCTCAGCACATGAGCATCTGGGCCCTGGATTTGGGGTATAAGAGGTTTTATAGGGCCAGTCTCCCCTCCTCTGAACCCCAAGCCCGTGGTCCTACTGGAAGTCTGTGAAGGGGGCAGGAATTTCAGTCCACTCATCACTGGCTCTCTCTGCTGACCAGCCCCATACTGAGGCTACCAAGGGACCCACCCCAAGTTGCCTTATTGGCCTAGACTCAGGTGTAATCCAAAGGGGCTCGTCATGCTCAACATGCACGAAGTTCCAAGGGTTTTGAAGGTCTGTGCCAGGAACCTGGGACAAAGACCAGATAAGTTTTACAACAGAGTCACGTTAAGGAAAGAGAAGCCCTTCAAAAACCGAAGAGGAGTAATAACCAAGGTCTGGAAACAAGAGAGGACGTGGGGTGTCCAGGAAAGAAGAGGAAAGGAGAACACTTTGCTCTTAGGATGTGTTGGGGAAGTGGCATTAAGTGTGCTGGAAACTACACATGGGGCCACATTTTAAAAGGCCTTCAGTATTGGGTGGCTTCAGCCTGTGGACAGTGCAAATCCATCCGTAGTTTTTAAAATATTCAATTACAAAGAAATCAGAAACCTATATTTTCAACAAACGCTAAAGACAACCAGCGTCCTTGAGATAATGACCATTTGTTGGAAAGCTCAAGACCAGAACATGCCTGTCCAGGGCTCTGGGTCACAGCTTTCCCACTTGTTTATAGAGTTCTCTGTTTACAATTCTCTGAGACCTCCGGGTGCTTTTAAGAATTAGTTTTAATTATTTACAAAGCCTAATGCTTGACTGCGTTATTTTTGCTGAAGGCCTGCAAGATGCATTCAATAATATGCTTTGGTTTTAAGCCTCGCATTTTCTTTTTCTTCAAAAATAAGCTGAAGGAATAGCTTCTCGCCGAGGTGGGCTGGCTCAAAGCTCAGGGGACCTTCTCAGGGAGGCGCGCTCTTTTAGAGGCATCTTTGATGGGAACCTCAAACAGATGCTTCCCGTGGTGGGAGGGATCCCCGGGGCAGACGGTGGAGACGCGGGATGTGTGTAAGGCGTGAATGCTGATCTAGAAATGAACAGCCAGGCCCTGGGAGAGCCCCTCCGTCTCCAAACTCCCCGCTGTGGGTGCGTGTAACTCCCAGCAAGGATGTAGAGCGAGGGACAGGAAGGAAGAGGCTCATATGAAAGAGCCAGAGAAACAAATGAATCAAAAACACGTTAACTCCCAGGGAGATATATTCAAGTGCATTTTAAAACAGTATGTATGTCTGGAAAAAAGAAAATGTTGAGTGTTGTAAGACAAAGGAAGCAAATAATTGCACCTATACTTTGATTGTGACTTCTCTAAGAAACAGAAGCAGGATTTGAGAATGAAAGGAATGAAAATAGCTAAGCTAAAGATTCTGTTTCTGATTTATCACCACTCACGGCTTTCAAACCCTGGAGGGCTGTCCTCTCACCAGGTGGATGTCAGCAACTTAGGGAGGATTGTCTGCTCCTAGACAATCTGCCGCCCAGTGTCGCCTACTGACCATAGCGGCGTAATAAAATCAGAGAGAGGAGATTTGGCCTAAACCTTTCTCCCGGGTCGTGCCACAGAAGGGAAGGTGCTGGAATGGCATCCTTCCTCAGGAAGAGGCAGGCAGGGGGTCAAACCCTTCCAGGCTTTGAAACACCTGCCCGTGTAGTGCTTCAGACTGAAGGAGAGGGTTTGCGTGTGTTCACTGATTATAACCCTTGAGAGTAGTTTCAATTGCCTCTAGCCCTGGCTCTCGCTACAAAGTCAAGGCTGATCTGTGGAGACTCTGAACCTCCAAGCCCTGCACATTCTCACCCAGATACAAAGTCCGGTTTTTTAATGTGTTCTTTTAAAAAATGCCAATGTGTTCATTTTTGAAAGGGCATAATAGATTTTACGGGGTGATCTTACCACTATCACAGAAGAAATTACTTTTTAAATTAAATTGCTTTAGGCTGTTTTGGTTTGAATTATTTTTTATATAACTTACCATTAATTAACACTGCACATATTCTTAAAAGTCTACCTAAATACTTATTTATTAAAAAGGGTTCTTGGGCACCTGGGTGGCTCAGTTGGTTAAGCATCCGACTCTTGATTTTGGCTGAGGTCATGATCTCACCGTTCTTGAGTTCAAGCCCTGCATCAGGTTCTGTGCTGACAGCATGGAGCCTGCTTGGGCGCGCTCTCTCTCTCTCTCTCTCTCTCTCTCTCTCAAAAATAAATAAACTTTAAAAAAGGGTTCTATGAAATGTTTCATCTTTGGTGATCTTATGCCTAAAATTTATAAATTTTATGGTACACAGAATAAGAACACTAAGACAAATGAAAGATAAAAAAAGGAAAAGTTCCCTTTTATCAGACAGTTACTGGAATCAAAACATATTACATGTGATTTGCCTATCAGGTTGTGAAATGTCTTTATTTTGAAATGTGTGAATTAATAACATAAATTTGATTAATTAAAAGGAGATAATTCAAAAAATAAGACACATTCCCTCCAACAAAAGCTCTTTTTCATGAAGGAAAAGCTGATCATTTAACTTTTTAAAATTTTATAAGTAGTTTTGCTATTATCTCTGTTTACTTTTGAACCATGATCAATAGAGAAAAATTGTTTTCTCCATAATTGTATAAATAAACTATTTCTGGAAGATAATGAAATTGTCATTGAAATAAATTACTGATTGTGATACTGGTGGTTTTCTTCTGTGTGTTCCTACCTGTGCAGATCAGTTTTATTTTAATGACTCTGGAAGCAGTTGAATAAAGCAAAAAGGAAAGCGGGAGGGGAAAAAGTATGTCAGTGTGTCCACACTATCTTAATGATTCGTTCATGAAGATAAATTGATAACCGATTCATTAGGATAAATTCATCCTTTACAAATCACTACTCGTACTCAACACTGTAACAACCCAAAGGTCCAGTATGGCTTTCAGCCCAGAACTTTCTCATTCATCTCTTATCACAGTCCCAAGAAGTCAAATCACATGTGTAAAATTTACTCTTCCTTTTTTGTTTGTTTGTTTATATTTGAGAGAGAGATAGAGAGAGAGAGAGTGTGGGTCGGGGAGGGGCAGAGAGAGAGGGAGGCACAGACTCCGAAGCGGGCTCCAGGCTAGCAAAGAGCCCGTCGCGGAGCTCGAACTCACCAACCGGTGAGATGGTGACCTGAGCCGAAGTCAGCCACTTAACCGAATGACTCACCCAGGTGCCCCTAAAATTTACTATTCAAAATGAAATTAAAAGTATTAAATTATATTAAAGTGTTATATTAAAAGGAAGAAATAAATAGTATCGTTTTCTGTTAACCGAAGATAATTGCACAACGTTTCTGCGATACTACATTGAAAAGGTGAGTTGGGAAAACATGAGATCCTAGGATCCCTGCCCCAGTCGAAGGTGTGTGGGCAATTCAGTCACAGAGCGAAAGGCACACGGTAGTTTCAACCACTCCTGTGTGGCCGCTTCTCACCTCACTCACACAGGTTAACAGGGCCAAGGGTGTGCTTCGCCATCGCTTCCAGAAAAAGAAAACTTTCAGGGTCCAGGTTTCTTTCAAGCGACCGCTTTATCAAAGTTGGCTGCCCTAGTGTCAGCGGCTTAATCTCTTTGATCTATCTATCTAATCACCTTGTATATCGGCGTATATATTACATACGTGTATATAATTCTCATTTAAATTATAGGTCGGTATAATTATCATAAATGATAATTACTCATTATTCAGTGGTTTTCTCCTGCTGTGTTTGTCTCTTGTATTAAATTTGGTCACAGCTCAGTAGGATAGCTCCACACCCCTTCCCCCACTGCCACCATTGGCTTGTAAATATAGGGAGAGAAATTCTCCTATGGAAGTCGGCTTCATTTTGTTAAGGAAAATTTTTACTGGTGTTTTTCTCACTAGCGCAATGCCCAGCAAATGAAGTCCGGACAGAATCTTCTGGAGTCATCCTCAGCCCAGGTTACCCAGGCAACTATTTCAACTCCCAGACGTGCTCATGGAGTATTAAAGTGGAACCAAACTATAACATCACCATCTTTGTGGATACATTTCAAAGTGAAAAGCAGTTTGATGCACTGGAGGTGTTCGATGGTAAGTTTCTTGTTTCCTTTCTTTTCTTTTTTATATCAGTAATCTCTCTTAGTGTAATAAAAACACCATTATCATGTTTTTGTTACACAGGACTTTAGTATATCTTTGGGTTAAATTATCTCTCCCCCAAACGAAAATGAATGGTCTCAGAGATCAATTGTGGAACATGAAAATATTTTTGTTAATGTTTCAACTTTTAAGCATACTGATGCACTCTGAAAATGTCCTGAATGAACTTGAGCCATTATTTAATTCTTTAACGTGGAGATTTACAGTAGATGACCCCAAGCAACTCTCTCCTTTTCCCTAAGTATTCTATGGATTCAGAAGATATTTTAGGAAATTTAAAAGAGCTAAAGTTACATTAATCTATTTAAATGATTATTTTACTAAAAACATATAAAACTAATGGCTCACAGATATTTCTAGATGTACCATCTTTAAAAAAATAGTACAATACACTTAACAAATGTTAATACTGTTTTCAACTCTAGTCTCATACGTTTTTACACAATTCTGATAAACTTATTAATAGAACAAGGCCATGCTTAGAAGTAGTATGTGGTTGAATTGTCAGTTTGAAATGGAACTGATGTTAATATTTTTCTTTGCATAGAAGTATTATCATAGCCCATAAAATTAGACCAAGGTACAAATACGGCTGTCCATAAAAACAGGGCTTTGACATGTTTTGATGGACTTGTCATGTGTCCAGTAAAATAACAATCAACTCAATAAAAAGAAAATTACTGTAATTGATTCCGTGTGTGTCCCTATGCCTTTTACTTACTTGATGAATCTTAACAGTCAGGTTGTTCATATGGACAGACACCACAAGTATCAACTTCTGTATTCCTAAAATGGTGAGCTACTAATTGGAAATTAAACTCATCCTTATGTGCATGGAAACAGAGGACTGCGGAGCACAGTTTCTTTCACTTTCAGAGGTTTTTTTCTAGGTGTATATTAAAATAGACAGGCACTGCTGAAGGCTTCTTCTGTAGTCTTTAGGATGGAAAGAAGTAATTTATTAGCCAGGTACAAAACTGATGTCAATAAGGAGCCAGGTAAACTCGATTCTGAGGCCAATTAGATGAGAGACAAAACTAGAGTAGGTGAGCACCCACTCCAGGGGCTGTGTGTGTGTGTGTGTGTGTGTGTATGTGTACATATTCCCCAACCCAGGAGCTGTGTGTGTGTGTGTGTGTGTGTCTGCACGCACATGTGTGTGTACATATTTCCCACTCCAGGAGCTGTGTGTGTGTGTGTGTGTGCGTGTGTGTGTACATATTCCCCACTCCAGGGGTTGTGTGTGTGTGTGTGTGTGTGTGTGTACATATTTCCCACTCCAGAGGCTGTAATGTGTGTGTGTGTGTGTGTGTGTGCATGTGTGTACACATATTCCCCACTCCAGGGGCTGTGTGTGTTTGTGTACATATTCCAATCCATTGCTGGATGTAACTAATATCCTGACATAATTACCTTACATGTGTCCGTGTTCCCTTGTCTCACTGTCGTTGGATTGGAATTTAGCTGACGGTGCTTCTTCCGCTTCCAACCACAGCAACAACCTCATTACCGGTATCTGTGCCTAGGTGCTTACAGTTTGATCTCCCAAAAATAGGGATGAAGCACACCCATTACCACAAAGTAGATAATAGAGATAATATCAAAGCTGCTGCTGACAGAATTATCCGAGAACCGTGGTTAGGTTTGTTCTAGTCTCAAACATTTGACTATAAGATGAAAGGAGACAGTTTTATATGAAGATTTTATTAAGTGTTGACCTTTTTGTTGCATTGAATGTCATAGTTAGTGCATCTCTCTGTATCTCTATTTGCCTCTCTCTTTCTTCTGTAAGATAGTGGCTCTTTTATGGCTCATGAGTTGTGAAAAATATGCTGAATATATTGATTTTAAGCTTCATTATCCCAGGAGCATATTACTTTCTGTGGCTCCAATAATGGATATTCCTCAATTAAAGAAATAAATAAAAAGATTTAATCATTGTAGAACTCAACTGAGAAAGGTGTCAACATGAAGATTGGGGTGTTCACTGGTAAAACACTTCATCGTTTCCATGTTGGTGACGGAAACTGCTGCTCTCCCTTGTGGCTCTGTGTTCTTCTCCACGTGCTGATTGTGGAGGTGACTTTTTAAAGAAGACTCCTTGAGAAAGCTTGTTACATGTTAGGAAGGAAGAACTGATAGAAAATGAGGAAGAATGAGATGTTGGATTAAGAATACCTGAAACTTGACTCGAGTTCTGTCATTCAAAGTGACATGTTAAAATTTCATGAATTTCCTAGTGTTATTTTATTTTAGAATATGTATTATCCCTTTAAACAGCAACAACAAAAAGCCAGCACCCAAACCCATTACAGTCTTCTTTAATTTTAAAATACAGTCATCCTTTTATGGGACATCTTCCAGGAAACTGAGAAGGAGCATTTTATCTGATCTGACTTTGCTCTAGTGACACTGAACACTGCCCTGATCATCTCTAATGTGCTAGGTTTTTCTACTTGATGACTAAGGCTGTCATCACAAAGCACCACAGATGGGGGGCTTAAGCAGCAGAAGTGTATTGTCTCCTGGTCCTGGAGGTGAGAGGTCTGGGATCCAGGTGGGGGCGCTCCTGGTTTCTCCTGTGCGTCTCTTCTTGGCGTATAGCCTCTGTCTCTCCCTGGGTCCTCACCTGGTCGTCCCGTGCCTGTCTGTGTCCCCATGTCCTCTTTGGACTTCAATAAGATTAGATTAGGGCTCATTCCAGTGTCCTTCCTGAACTTTAAAGTTCTCTCTTTAAAGTCATTATCTCCAAACACAGTCACCTTCTGAGGTACTGGCAGGTAGGACTTCAACATATACATTGGGGTAACGCAATTCAGTTCATAACAGGTTTTTTTTTCTTCTTAATAATTTTAACTGCTCTGATTGGCAGTTACACAAGAAGTGAAGTTGTAGGTTCTCAGTCCCTTTGCACAAATAAAGATGCTGCATAAATCTCAAAGCGAACCATGTAACCTGATGAGATGGGGACTACATCTAGCAGCGAGGGCCACATTCTCCCACTCGTACGTAGTGAGCTTCCTGGGAATGGGCCGCGCAATGTAGAAGAGCCAGAGATGTCAGACTACGAGGGGGCGTTGAATTCACCAGCAGGGATTGTTGTAGATGACTCCCCGGAAGTGGGAATACCGCTTCTGTATCCAAGAGAGCAGTTCGTCTAAGGAAGTATCGTGGCGGCAGGGCTAACGGTGGTTGACAATGTACCGCACTTGTTTCTGTTTTTCTTAATTTAATTAATTGTTTCAAACCTGCATCCAAGTTAGTGAGCATATAGTGCAACAATGATTTCAGGAGTAGATTCCTTAGTGCCCCTTACCCATGTAGCCCATCGCCCCTTCCCACAGCCTCTCCAGCAACCCTCTGTTTGCTCTCCATATTTAAGAGTCTCTTATCTTTTGTCCACCTCCCTGTTTCTATATATTTTTGCTTCCCTTCTGTTACGTTCATCTGTTCTGTGTCTTAAAGTTCTCGTATGAGTGAAGTCATGTGATATTTGTCTTTCTTTGACTCATTTTGCTTAGCATAATACCCTCCGGTTCCATCCATGTAGTTGCAAATGGCAAGATTTCATTCTTTTTGATTGCCGAGTAATACTCCATTGTATATAATATACATATATATGTATATATAATGATATATGTATATACATATCTATATCACATCGTTCTTTTATTTTTAATTTTTAAAAATTTACATCCAAATTAGTTAGCATATAGTGCAAACAATGATTTCAGGAGTAGATTCCTTAGTGTCTCCTACCCATTTAGCCCATCCCCCCTCCCGCAACCCCTCCAGTAACCCTCTGTTTGTTCTCTGTATTTATGAGTCTCTCATGTTTTGTCCCCCTCCCTGTTTTTATATTATTTTTGCTTCCCTTCCCTTATGTTCACCTGTTCTGTATATTAAAGTCCTCATATGAGCGAAATCATATGATAGTTATTTTTCTCTAATTTCTCTTAGCATAATATCCTCTAGTTCCATCCACATAGTTGCAAATGGCAAGATTTCATTCTTTTTGATTCCTGAATAATACTCCATTGTATATGTATACCATCTCTTCTTTATCCATTCATCCCTTGATGGACATTTGGGCTCTCTCCATACTTTGGCTGTTGTTGATAGCACTGCTATAAACATTGGGGTGCATGTGCCCCTTCGAAACAGCCCACCTGGATCCCTTGGATAAATACCTAGTTGCACTTGTTTCTATTAACTATGTGTTAGATAGTAAGTTTGTTTCTTGAATATTTAAAAATTTCAAATGTGTGGGGCGCCTGGGTGGCTCAGTCGGTTGAGCGTCCAGCTTTGGCTCAGGTCACTATCTTGCAGTTCGTGAGTTCAAGCCCCGCGGTGGGCTCTGAGCTGACAGCTCGAAGCCTGGAGCCTGCTTCAGATTCTGTGTCTCCTTCTCTCTCTTCCCCTTCCCCACTCATGCTCTGTCTCTGTCTCTCAAAAATGAATAAATGTTAAAAAAAATTTAATTGTTTCAAATGTACAAGAAGGTGAAAAAATACACATATGGACTCATTTCTTAATGTAATTAATTTTAGGATTTTGTCAAAGTTACCTCAGGCTCTGGTTTTTTAAAGAGGCAATGAGTACGAAGAAATTTAGGGCAGAAGACATGAATAGACACTTCTCTAAGAAGACATCCAGATGGCCAACAGACACATGAAAAGATGCTCAGCGTCACTCCTCATCAGAGAAATACAAATCAAAACCACACTGACATACCACCTCACACCGGTCAGAGTGGCTGAAATGAACAAATCGGGAGACTACAGATGCTGGAGAGGATGTGGAGATACGGGAACCCTCTTGCACTGTTGGTGGGAATGCACACTGGTGCAGCCGCTCTGGAAAACAGTGTGGAGGTTCCTCAAAAAATTAAAAATAGATCTACCCTATGACCCAGCTAGCACTGCTAGGAATTTACCCAAGGGATACAGGAGTGCTGATGCACAGGGGCACTGGTACCCCAATGTTTATAGCAGCACTCTCAACAATAGCCAAATTGTGGAAAAAGCCCAAATGTCCATCAACTGATGAATGAATAAAGAAGATGTGGTTTATATACACAAGGCAATACTACATGGCTATAAGAAAGAATGAAATACGGCCTTTTGTAGCAACGTGGATGGAACTGGAGAGTGTTAACGCTAAGTGAAATAAGTCAGGCAGAGAAAGACAGGTACCATATTTTTTCACTCCTATGTGGATCCTGAGAAACTTAACAGAAGACCATGGGGGAGGGGACGGAGGAAAAATAGTTACAGAGAGGGAGGGAGGCAAACCATAAGAGACTCTTAAGGACTGAGAACAAACTGAGGGTTGATGGGGGTGGGGGAGAGGGGAAAGTGGGTGATGGGCATTGAGTAGGGCACCTGTTGGGATGAGCACTGGGTGCTGTATGGAAACCAATTTGACTATAAATTATATTTAAAAAAAAAAAAAGGAATTTAGGGGCCCCGCCCATATCCAATACCACATGTACCTCTCCTAGCATGAAACGGTATTGTAAAGCGGGGACATGCTTGTCCATGTTTTATGGTTAATGCTCTATCTCTGTCTGTCCATTTTTGGTCTGTCTGTCTCTCTATCTCTCTGTCATCTAACTATGTATCTCTATCTATATCATCTCCTATCTCTCTACAGGCACACGTACTTTATCTTCGGTCCACTTTGGAATTTTTACACAATTGCTGTCATATTTATCTGCAAATAGATTTCTTTAGTCATCAGTATGCTGTTTAAAGAATCATCTATGCTGATCCATGTTATCTAGTTTATTAATTTCAAATGTGTATAGAATTCCTTTCCATGGCACTTTAAATTCTTTTCTAAAATTCCAAAGTATTAGTTAGGATGTAGGTTTCCCCATACAGAACAATACCAGAACAGAGGTTTGGCTATGGAAATAATACTCGCGCACAGGTGCTGAAGTTTATAGAAATATAAGTAAATCCTCAGTTTTCCTGGATGTTACCAAATTATTCTCCAAAGTGATTCTACTTCTACATCATTGCATGAAAGTTTCTATTTCCCTGTACACTTACCATACTGTCAATACAAATGATGATAAAAATTACTTTTATTTTAGCCATCCCTGCTTTATAGGCAAGGTTCATATGATCTATGTGTTACGTGTTAAAAATGTGCAAGTATTTTGATTGGCTCTTGCTTTTTGTTTTTTAATCAGGGAATATATTTGCTGCTTTATTAATTTGGAACTCTGTGTTTGGGAAATAAATAGCTGTATATCGTACATTTGGACCCATAAATTTAGTAAAAAAGCTAAAGGTAGTCTGCATTTTGTAGGTGCTAGCTCGTACCTGAACTGTTTTTTGTCTTTCTGTTTCATTTAGGTTCTTCTGGTCAAAGTCCTCTGTTAGTGGTCTTAAGTGGGAACCACACTGAACAATCCAATTTTACAAGCAGGAGTAATCAGTTATATCTCCGCTGGTCCACCGATCATGCAACCAGTAAGAAAGGATTCAAGATTCGATATACAGGTTAGTAAGTGAGGTTTAGTTTAGCAGAAAGGTGTTTTTAATACAAGTGATCTGCATTAGTTAAAAAAAAGTAATGTAGAGATTTGTAATGTAAACCTAATCCCCAAAGATGAACGATTAACTCCCGTAGAAACAATATGATGGGAAACCGCTCTGAGAGAGACAGATCTCTAAACTACAGTCGGGAAAACAAACCATTTATTGATTAATATTGTTTTTATATTTTTATTTATTTTTAAGAGGGGGGAGGGGAAGAGAGTCGGGGAGACAGAGGATCCGAAGCAGGCTCTGTGCTGACAGCAGAGAGACTGATGCGGGGCTCAAACTCATGAACCATGAGATCGTGACCTGAGCCCAAACCAGGCATGTAAGCGAATAAGCCACACAGGCACTGCTTGTTGAGTAATATTTTAAAAATTATTGCTAGAATCATAAAACCTTGAATTGAATTAGGGAAAGCAAAGGCATTTCCTCTAAAAGATAAAGTAACATAATATAAGTAGGGTTAAATGCTAAGGAAACAAACAGGAAGAGATATTCATATTGCTACTAGTTTTATAAGTGGTAATAATCTCTTAATAACATGTCTTTTTATGGATTATCTATCTGTATATCTCTATATACTTGGAGACTCTATTCACATATGTATACATATGTGTATGAACACTTACAAAATTAATACATGTTTGCATATATATTTATTTGTCAACATTTGAATCATTTTGCCCTTTACCCATGTATTTTAATTATTCTCTGCCTATGTTTTTCACATTAAGTCAGTCAATATGTTTATTTATGTCCTACTAAATCCTGCATACACTTGTAATATGACCTAATACCTCATGTTTATCCTGTCCAACCGAAGCAGGAGACAGACAATTTAAATTCCTCATATAGGGGGCGCCTGGGTGGCGCCGTCGGTTAAGCGTCCGGCTTCAGCCAGGTCACGATCTCGCGGTCCGTGAGTTCGAGCCCCGCGTCGGGCTCTGGGCTGACGGCTCGGAGCCTGGAGCCTGTTTCCGATTCTGTGTCTCCCTCTCTCTCTGTCCCTCCCCCGTTCATGCTCTGTCTCTCTCTGTCCCAAAAATAAAATAAAAAAAAATAAATAAATAAATAAATAAATAAATAAATTCCTCATATATTTTAATTACTGAGAAAAAAGTATACACTGTTTTCAGTATCTCACTCCACCGTATCCCATGGTGATACGCGAGGTGCATTTCCCCAAGGAAGAAGCCCGTTAGACGCTTTCAGTTGAGCGAGGATTCACCAGAGGATTACTGATTCCTATGTTGGTATTTTACATGGTCAGTGCCGAGAAACCTCCTGAAGGGGGAACAGCAAAAAGTCATAGTAGTTTGCTTTGTTTTAAGTCTGTTTATTTTGAGAGAAGGAGAGCAGGGAAGCCAGGGAGAGGCAGAAAGAGAGAGAGACAGAGACAGAGAATCCCAAGCAGGCTCCACACTGTCAGCACGGAGCCCAATGTGGGGCTTGAGCTCATAAGCCATGAGATTATGACCTGAGCTGAAGTCAAGAGTTGGGCACTTAACCAACTGAGCCACCCAGGTGCCCCCAAAAGTCTTAGTAGTGTTTAAGATTTCAGCTCTTTTGTTGGGAGATATGAAATCGTAAAAAAGTATCAAGATTTGAAAAGGCTCTTGATGTGCAGACAGTGGGCCTGAAAGTCTTTCTCTTCCTTTATGAAGTTTAATAAAACGCACCCAGACCTCCGTTTCTCCCCCTTTCTCTCCAAGTAGTTACTCAAAATGCTTATTAACAAAGAGCTCGGAGCGCCTGGGTGGCTCAGTCGGTTGAGTGCCGACTTCGGCTCAGGTCACGATCTCGCGGTCCGTGAGTTCGAGCCCCGCATCGGGCCCCTGTGCTGACAGCTCAGAGCCCGGAGCCTGTTTCAGATTCTGTGTCTCCCTCTCTCTGACCCTCCCCCATTCATGCTCTGTCTCTCTCTGTCTCAAAAATAAATAAACGTTGTAAAAAAAAATTTTTTTTTTTAAAAACAAACAAAAAAAAAGAGCTCACCGTTGAAATTGCTTCCACTGGAATGAGTCACGAGAGTATTAGGGCACTGACAGGATTTGTGCTCGTCATGTTCCTTGTTTTGAAAACTAAACACTGAGCCCTTTAGAATTGCCTGAATGTATTTCCAATGTGCAAAAATGGACAGTGCAGGGGAGATCACAGTGAACATCACCTGTCTCCTATCTCTGGCAGATTGCTTAGTAGCATGGTGATAGGACTGTACCTTGAATTCTGTCTTTCAAAGGATATTTTAGTTCATTACTGAGCCATAAGTTCTCTGTTAAACTGTGTTGGGGGAGTAGGCAAATGGAGAATTTCAGAGAAGGCTGTAAATTTTTTGTTTCGTCAGTGGGTATGTCATCTGACAGATGATTTTCACAGATTTTCACAGATTTGGTGATTGAGTTACTTCTGCTAGGGGTTCATCACCGGTGGTTCTAGAGCTGTGATCGCATGAGCGTTTCTCTGAAATATAGCAGCATGGGCCGGGGAGCGCCAGCCTGTAATAGGACCACACGTCGTATCTTGAGCCTCCGTCTGTCTCACACATGTGACGTATTGGTCATCCGGACACAGGAGCAGTACAAGTGATCACCACAGTTTGAAACTGAAAGTAAAAAGGACAAAGCAAGTGCTGTGCGAGGTGGCTCTAGTCAGTGCAGCAAGGTGTGCTGGGCCTTCCGTACTAAAGGAAGCATGTGAGCGTCTGTGTTGGGATAAAGATGCACACTGGGTGCTCATGTACCCAGAAGCCCCAGATATCTAACTTGCCGTCCTCTCCCATAGTGGATGCCTCCCCAATTTTCCAACAGAGTTTGGTGATTGCACATTATGTCTTTCTATATCCAGGAATCAAACAGGCAGGGCCTCATGCCCAAATCTTTCCCTTTTCGGTGCTCTACACCCCCCGCCCACTGCCCCAGGGCCCCTGCATATCTTGTTCTAGGTGAGTGAGGAAAGGAGATATTTTGAGAGTCTGGCAATAGAAAAGAACATAGTAAAGAGAAGAGAAAATGGACAGTTTTCAGACTCTACGGAGTTAGACAATCTTGCGCATTATATCCCTTAACAGAATGAACTGTGACAAAAATCACAGGTAATATGCAGTGAATTCTGAGGTCTCCCTGTCCCTTCAGGGACAGTTCAGATGTTATCTCATCTCTACCGTTGGAACAGGGTTTTACAGTCTGCTCCTTCTTCCTATAAATTATCTTTTTGTTTCGTTTTGTTTTGTTTTTGCAGCTGAAGGCCAGGGTGCCTTATTCCTTTTCTAAAATAAACATCTCTGTTGATTCAAAACTTACAAAATTTAGTGTAGAAGGAGGACATGGAAAATGGCACGGCAAATAGGGCAGTGAATCACAAGTTTCTCACAATAGTTAGTGAATTTTAACTTAATAAAAAAGAGTCCATTAAAAAAAATGAAATGGTATTTCAGACGATCATCCAGCTGAGAATATTCTCTGAGGATGCTTCTCACAGGATCATGGTTGGACACATAGACATTGCTTCTGGGCAACGCTATGATATAAAACCTTCAAAAAGTTGCTTCTGAATTTATTTCCAGGGAAAGGTTCAACATTAAGCATTCAGACCTGTATGTGTGTTCTTTATGGAACCCCCACGGGGAAGGACACTTAAACCTCTTCTTTCAAAAGGAAACACATTTCCAGAACTTCACTACTGTCTTTATTTTATTGTTTTAATTTATCTGAAGGGACTTAGTAGGATTATACGCTGCAACGAAACTGGTCTTGTAAGAATAAGAATACATTCTTTCTCTAAATGAATAAATAAGGTGTCAGTCTTCAGCCTTTGAAATGTTATATTCTGTGTAGGTAAGACTGTTTTATTTTAACAAATGCTTGTCCTCCATTTTAAAAAAGTTCCTTCAAAGGCAGTGATTAAGGCTCTTGTAAGATTTTTATTGACCTGGAGTAGTGCATTTTCTTCAGATTGTATTCGAATCCCATATGTTAGAATATGTTAGAAAGAAGCTTAATGTCTACATCACCGTGCAATGCACAATCCACTTAGCCACAGTGACAAGGAAAAAGTTAATGGCTGTAATTGCAAAATGTTACAACCTTCTATTTTCTCCATTTTAAGGATAATTTTCCTTTTTTTTTTTTTTTGAGAATTGTTTTGTTTCACATAAGGTGGCCAGTACTGGACCTTACCATTTCTAATTCTGGTGGTCAGTAAGCTTATTTAAGTGGGTTAGCTTTAAAAGGATGAGTGAGGGAATTCAGTTTGATTTTTCCATGTATTTCCTTACAATATTTTAGCCAGAAAGTTGAGATCTCCCTTCACTCTGGGTAGCAATTGCATGCAATCTAAACTTCAAAATAAGAGATTGAACCTTGGCTCTGGGCTTTGGGAAATTTGTTGTGTTTTTGTTGTTGTTGTTGTTGTTTGTTTTTGTTTGTTTTTGTAGACTTTATTTTTTCAGAGTAGTTTCAGGTTCGTAACATAGCAAAACTGAGGAAATGATACAGAGACTTCCCACGTACTCCCTACCCCCACAAGCACAACGCAGGCCTCCCCCATTATCAACATCCCCACCACATGGTGCATTTGTTATAATTAGTGAACCTACGCACACATGTCATTATCACCCAGAGTCCGTGGCTTACGTTAGGGTCACCCTTGGTGTTGTACGTTCTGTGGGTGTGGACCAATGTATCCTGGAGTGTATCCATCATTACAGTGTCATACATGGTGGTCTCACTGCCCTAAAAATCTTCTACTCTCCACTTGTTTGTACATCCCGCTCTTTGGCCCTTGGCAACCACTGACTTTTTAGTGTCTCTCTAGTTTTGCCTTTTCCAGATGATCACATAGTTGGGATCACACAGTATGTAGCCTTTTCAAACTGGTTTCTTTCACGGAGTGATACGCATGTAAGGTTCCTTCATGTCTTTTCATGGCTTGATGGTTCATTTCTTTTTGCTGAAGAATATTCCATTGTCTGGATGGACCACAGTTTATTGATCTGTCACCTACTGAAGGGCCCCTTGGTTGCTTCCAAGTTCCAGCAATTATGAATCAAGCTGCTGTAAACATTTATGTGTAGGGTTTTTTGGATGTGTGCACATACATTTTTAAGTTCTCTGAGCGAGAGAATTTTAGTTTTGTAAGGAACTGCCACCATCTTCTGAAGTGACCATTTTGTATTCCCACAGCCAGCGAATGAGACTTCCTGTTGCCCCTTACCCTTGCCAGACTTTGGTATCTGGGGATGTGTTTTAGACCAAGTCGACATATTGGTGCTTGATTTCCCAGTACTTAAACAATAAAGATACCTCGTGTATATCGCTCTCATCGAGGGAACTGCAGCAGTGCCTATGTATCTGTTTACATCTGTGTGTGTTTGTGTGTCCCTAGCACCCTACTGCAGCCTGACCCACACTCCGAAGAATGGAGGCATTTTCAACAGGACCACGGGGGCGGTTGGAAGTCAAGTGCATTATTTTTGCAAGCCTGGGTATCGCATGATCGGCCACAGCAACGCAACCTGTAGACGAAACCCAGTTGGCATGTATCAGTGGGATTCTCTCGCCCCGCTCTGCCAGGGTAAGAGATGTGCTTTTTCTTCCCCCAACTCGAATTAAATTTAGTGGTCTTATTTCCACCACATTTTGACAATTACTGAAGCGGTGACTATGGCTAAAAGGTAAGGAAGAATGGAATATGGGTTCATAGAAGTACAAATTAAACTTTCCACAGACCAGGCAAACATTTCTGACATTTACACTAGGCTTGATTTAGCTTTTTCCAGCCCGAGTTCAGAGGACGGTTGAACAGTCACTAGATGCTGCGTAGAGTTATCCTCATCCTTACTTGTACCGCATTTTGAAGTAAAAAATACGTTATTCAATTTAGATTCCAAAGAGTTTTTCTTGACAGTTGTATTAATTAAAAAATCAATTACTAAAGCCCCCTTTTTAAAAAATTTAGATTAAAAACCATTCGTTGAGCCATATGCCGTATATTTCATTTTCTTTTGGTCATTTGAATTTAGGGCTTATTAAAGTTGATTTCAATATTTCATGCCTTTTTTGGTATTTTATCTGTCGTACGCATAAAAATCAAATTTCAAACAAGTCATTTTCATTTTAATTGAAGGCTTTGAAGTCATGAAATTTTCATAGTTTTGTCTTATCGAGATTTATATTCATAACGAAATATATTGGTCTTTGAGAGCTAATTATGATTTATGAATGGAGCCTCATATTGGTTTCCTTTTTTCTGTTTTTTTTTTTTTTTCATAGATATTAGACTTTCTGGTATTGCTCTGTGAGACAATAATGGATATTTATCACACTAAATATATGTGTCCTTGACCACAAGGAGTTAATCAGACACTTAGCTTGCATTACTGATGTTCTAGCTACTGAAATTCTTTGTAAATATAAGACACACACAAAGTTCTAACAGCTTCTTTCATTAGGAATGATGATTTGGTTCTTTAAAAGAGTACTTTTTCTTTCTTTCTTTCTTTCTTTCTTTCTTTTTATTTTTTAAAGAGTATTTTTTTTTCTTTCAAAAGAAGTGATTCTCATTTTCTTTAAATGCTCTGTTACTCTGTCTGTGACACAGATTCTATTGCCCAGAGTGTAGCCCCAGGGGGGGCTATGTGTCATTAGCACAGGGGAAGAATGCACATGGCGATAGTTGTACCCGAACCCCCAAAGCGGACAAGGAAGGGAGGGGTGGATCAGCATGGCAGAAATTCCAGAATCAGGACCTCTAGAGTCTGAGTCACAAAGGAGAGCCCAGGTGGAAGCTGCCGTCAAAGTAAACAGCACTCAAAGGCACGGGGAGAGACCTTGGTGTGGTGAGAGGGACACGGGAGGGGCGACACCCGAGGCCTGGGCGGGTCCATCTTCCTGCTCTGTGAGGACTTCTGGAAACCCCTGTGCGGCTGGACACGTGGCTGCTCCAGCCACGAATGGCCAACAGGAAGAGGACAGTGTCTGTAGGCTGTTTTGCTGATACGCCGTGACCTCTCTCTCCGGCTTCCATTTCCTCCCTCGGCGGAACTGTTCGAGGCTGAATTAAATGACGCAGAAACAGGGCACCAGAGGCCAGATCCTTCGGGAATACGTGCTGTTTGGGCTGAGGGACCTGAGTGAAGGTGATCGTGCTGTGTGTTGCTTGCGTTGTGCAGAACCCAGACGCAATGATGCTGCGGTGGGGGCTGTTGGAATCCCACAACGCCCTTGGCGGTGGGAAATCAGATCGTCTTCCTTGAGATTTCTTCTGGGAGATCAAGGCCCCAAGTGACTGCATTCTCAAATCATAACATGTCTCCATGAAGTATCATCTTCCTCCCACAAATCCAGTTTTCTACACTTTTTATTAAGTCTGCTGTTAACCAGGCAGTCAGTATGATTGTGGTCTTTCTTCCTAAACTATGACTCCTAAAACCTGGAGGGCACTTAAGAATAATCTCCTGCACTTTACTTGTGTTAAAGTATTTGGAACTGAAACACATAAAAGGTAATGTGACTTCTCAATAATCATAAAAATGTTGACCCAGAATCCAGACCTTCTGCCCAAACTTCAGCGTTGGAATCAAATTGTTTTCTGCTGAAAGGACTTCTATTGTAAAAAGTCTCGCGGGCACCGGTTCTAGAGGTCATCTGTATTTTTGGTATTTGATTTCATTTACTCTGGAAACATCTTTTATCTTTTAGTCATAGGTATCTAAAATTTGTGCAAAATAGCACCTTAATTATAATAACATACAATATATTGTCATCATATGTGAGGCTGTAATATTTAAAAATAAAAACCATGGTAGAAAGTATGCTTTTTGAGGGGCACCTGGGTGGCTTGGTTGGTTAAGCATCCGACTCTTGGTTTTGGCTCAGGTCATGACCTCTCGGTTCATGGGTTCAAGCCCTGCGTTGAGTATGGAGCCTACTTGGGATTCTCTCTCTCTCTCTCTCTCTCTCTCTCTCTCTCTCTCTCTGCCTGCCCTTACCCCACTCACACTCATGCACCCTCTCTTTCAAAATAAATAAACTTTAAAAAAAAAAGAAAGCTTTTTGAAAGATATTTAAATGATGCAGTACAATTACATAGCGTTTTTATCATTTAAAAATAAAATTAAATCTTTAAAATAAATAGTAGAAATGATTTTACAGTTAAATGAAGGCCATTGAGAAAGGATCATAAAATTTTGAATAGAGTAAGCTTTGTAACATATATTGGCACTTTCTACCCTAAAGGTCGTTTACTCATGATTCAAGGGCCATTAGAGTTGATTTAGGTGAATTTAATATGAGACATAAGTGTGTAATTGTTAACAGTATTTAAGAGGGTCCAATCTGATGTGTTCAGCATTAATTATTCCCTTTCCTTTTGTTGCTTGTAGAGTGTAAAACTTTCACATAATATAAACACTCACCTGACTTCATAGAAAGCCATTGGCTTGTTTTTCGTCTAGTCAGGTGGAGACTTTGTGGATTATTCCTCTCACATATTAAATCGTCTACTCTTTTCTGTGTTAGGCTAAGAGGAGTCTCCTATCCACCCGTAAATATTGAGTATTTGTTTGTGCTCGGCTGTAAGGAAACAAAATGAATGTTTCCTCCCTTCAAGAGAATCACAGCCTAACCATGAAAAGAGATTGATAAATTATGGCAATTACCATCACATATATCATGACCTAAGTTACATATCATTAATTAAACAGCATCCTCCTTCAGGTGCATATAGAAATCTTTTTAGATGGATGCCTCTAAAAAGTAGGATCAGAGAAAACTTACCAACAATTGTAACATCAAAAAGATTGTTTTAGGCTAAATTTGAAAATACTTGAAAAATAAAACACAAGATTATCCTACATTTATTGGGATTTTCCTTCAGTGTTAAAATACAAATACTAAGGGAAACCTATTTTCGACTTGGTTGTTGGTATTTTTATTTATTTATAATTTAAATTTACAGTGGGAAATATATTCTATTTAGAGAAATTTTCACGTTCAGTTTTATGATAATTGAGGATAATTTCAAGTTTTGTTGTTTTTTTTTTTAAACAATATTTTGGTCCAAAGAGAGTTAATATAGTGGTGGATTATCGCCATCTAACAATGCTGAATTGTTGACAGTTCATCACTGTAGATCATGAAGTTAAAGACTGGGTGAGCTTTTTCTTTAAAATGCTCTGAATTCTATACAGGAAAACAGCTTGCACAACTAGCATAAAGGTACAAGTTTTTACCTCCAGAAACTACAGAACTTTCAAACACGCTCTTACAAATTGAAGTAGATATATAGTCAAACTATATATGTTTACACAACGAGTATACAACTCGTGACATGTCTGTTTTCAGACAGACGCAGAGTGACGCTCGTCACGACTGTGTTTGTAGCTCAGGGTCATAGGTGGCAGGAGTAAAACCTAAGACAAGCGTTAAGGACTCTACACCCACTTCCAGTTCAACCCAAACGTGTCTCTGGATTAGGCACTGCACGTACCGAGGCACGTTCCCGACCCTTTAATCTCTGATGGTCCAGCGGGAGACACAGACTTCGGAGTTAGTAAGTACAGTTCAGTGTGGCATTCAGCGAGAGCAGATGTGCACTGAGTAGAAGTCGTAGCGAAGACCAGGGATATTTTTCCCGTCACTGGACACGCGGGTTGGAATTTGCAGGGAGTGACGAAAACATGGAGCAGCGGGCAGGGCCCCGCGCGGAAGGCCCTGCCTGCAAGTTTATGTGGCTTTCACGGCCTCTCCTGCGGTTGATGCCAATGTATTAGAGAGCTGTGGGCTCTGATCACAAGGTACAGTCATACCTGCATTTTAGAAAGACGGGTGTGGTAGTTGCCTGGCGGCAGGTGGGATAGAGTCTTGTCTGGGATTCAGGGAGGCCTAGAAGTCTGCACTGTGTGCGGGGCAGTGGTCGAGTCCTTGGAAATACGGTGGAAACAGGTAACTGTCTTCTTGGCAGAGCACGTCAAGGGTTGGGAAGAGGCGTCTGCGGCGACCTGTATTTTGGTTTCCTTTGCTGGGAGTCTTGCGATATGACTCACTGCATATGGGCCACGGGAGGGAAGGAGGCTCACGGGGCCAGTTCTGATGCGCTGCCTGCCGGGTGGCTGTGGGAACGCTGTGCCCCAGTCCAGGCTGGCGCTCCAGGAAGACTGAGTCCTACCCTTATCAGCAAGGGTGCCGCAGTTGCATTCATTCAAGATATCGGGCACGTCATTGTTTGTTTTCCACGAGACAAGACACTACTCTGTAGGCTCCGGAGGGACCAAATCAAATGAATAAAATTATGACTAAAAAGTGCACGTGCTGCCGTAAGTTTCAAACTGAATTACCTCCACCACAGAACAAGCCCTATCCGAGACGTGGAACCGGGTGGCACATTGCGTCACCAGCGGCTGTAAATCCTGTAGCCCACCCTATCAGAGGTCTTGGAGATAATTGGGAACTTAATTAGTGGTGCGAACGTTGAAGTATTTTAAGACTTCTACCAGATTCAGAGATCATCGTGGTTATTTTAATTATTCTTATTTGAAAATGGTGGACTCGGGGCTCCTGGGCAGCTCAGGCAGTTGAGCATCAGACCTCGGCTGCTTGCCTCATGACCTTGCAGTTCAGGAGTTTGAGCCCCGCGTCGGGCTCTGTGCCGACAGCTCGGAGCCTGGAGCCTGCTTCAGATCCTGGGTCTCCCTCTCTCTCTGCCCCTCCCCTGCTCGTGCTCTGTCTGCCTCTCAAAAACTAAATAAAGATTTAAAAAAAAGTTTTCTCAGTGATTTGAACAGCACTCCTTGTAATCTTACAGAAGAAGAAACACAATTTATACCTTTCCTAACTTCATGATGGTATTGGTCTCTTTAATTTTTTTAATTGTCTACAATAATACTTTGACACGTTTACTAAAATATTTAACACTTGCGTTTTGATAAATAAGCAACATCAAAGCCTGGAGTGTTGAGGTCATTCCTTTCCAGGTCCCCAGCTGCTGACCCTGTAAACTATATCTGTGCTATGGTCCCCAGGGCACCCAGCCAAATGCTTTTGTCACCTATAGCATTTGGTAAATGTTTTGAATGTCCCAAGTCCATAAATCTATGACCTTATAAGATATGCATTCGAGAGTGATTTTTTTCCCCCTTTAAAGATGACCTAATGCCGGAATCTGTTTTGTTTTCTCCTGTTTTCGCTGACTTTTTGCCAGTGGCATCTTAGACACACAGAATTTTCAGAGGAAAAAAAACGTCCCTGATGTTGTGAGAGTCCTTATCACTCTAAACCTGTTGCCTGCAAGGTAAAGCGGGAATTTTAATATCTAGCTCTCAGGATTGTTGCGAGGGTTAAAGAAGTAACTTAGAATCAGTCTTCAACACTTGGGTCGGTGCTATCTTATTGTTAGGTCTGGAAGAGGGCGTGAGGGACCTTCTCCAGGCTTAGCCAGGATCCTGTGACTCACAAGAGATTGAGCCAAGGTCACAGCTCTGGACTGTCCTCTCCCAGAGCTAGGCCTCTTCCAAGATAACATAATGGCTTGTAATTAGCATTTAGAAAATTCTGGACAGGATTAAACAAATAGTGGGGATCACCTGTGAGTGAAAAAAAATGCGGGAGGCAAGATGTATTTATTGGTTTCAGAGAACTTCAGGTTGTGTTTCTCCTGTTGCCTGACCTTTTAAATTATTTTTCTTAGAAAATCTGTATTGGTTCATATCCTCCCTGATAAAGTCAGGCATATCTTCTGTCCTTCAGGCTTCATTTCCTGCCTTAAAGCAAGAAACTCTGCCAAGCAGCTGTTTCCATTATCAATACACTGATCTCATTCATCTTGAAGGGAAGCCTGAATTAGAACTGAAATTTTCTGCATTATCTCAAAGGCCCAGGTAAACTGGTGCATCACAGGGAACTGCTTTCGAGTTTCCCCTGTTCGAGAGAGAGAACAGCTCCCAGCAGCCATTTTGTGTTTTCTTCGTTTACATAATATAAATTTTATGGTAATTCTTTTTGTTCATTTCAAGTGTTTGTTTAAATTCAAGTTAGTTACCAGTGTAGTACTGGTTTCAGGAGGAGAATTCAGGGATCCATCACTTACCTACAACTCAGCCCAACAAGTGCCCTCCTCAGCCCCTCCCCCATCTGGCCCCTCCCCCGCCCACCTCCCCTCCAGCAACCCTCAGTTTGTTCTCTATCACTTAGTCTTTTGGCTCTCTCTCTCTCTCTCTCTCTCTCTCTTTCTGTTTTTAAAGCTTGGGTTCTCAGGGTCTTTTGTAAGCTGCAGCTTTAGCTTGGGGTTGACATTGACTATCGTTTAATGCTCTGCTCGCGTTTTGCATGCAACGAAGAGTAAGAAATACTATCTTTCTCCCAAATTACACGATTAAGCTTGTTTGTGAAGTCAGAACTGGAAGATAGAGAGACCTAGATGCCTCGCAGAGTAGAACTGCCAGGAAGGCTGTATTTGCTCAGGTAAAGGTTACCTGTGGGGGACAAGCCGGGCGGATGAGGGAAACGGCTTGGGTAGGTCTGTGAGTCCTGTAGGAGCTGCGTTTTGTCTTCCCAGCTCTTCTGTCTCTACGGATTACAGTGCTCAGAGGGGACCCTTCCCAGCAACACAAAGACTGAACCTTTGAGATGGGGTTGGAACCCATGTGTTTGACACAGAAATCTATGCTATTTCCATTCTATCCTGCATGTACCCTAAACATTACTGCTGCCCTTTGAAAGGGCATCTTTCAGAAGGCAACTGTTCCTTTTTTAGTTTTCAAAAATAGCAACGTTATTGGGGCACGTAGGTAGCTCAGTCAGTTAGGTGTCCGACTTCGGCTCGGGTCATGATCTCACGGTCCGTGGGTTCGAGCCCCGTGTCAGGCTCTGCGCTGACAGCTCGGAGCCTGGAGCCTGCTTTGGATTCTTGGGTCTGCCTGTCTGCCCTTCTCCTGCTTGTGCTCTGTCTCTCTCTTTCTCAAAAATAAGCAAACATTAAAAAGTATAAAAATAGCAACATATCAAAAATTAGGAAGATATATTCAGTGTCCTGCCATAGAGCTTGAGTTATTTTGTAAATCTTAATAATTGTTCTTATGAGCATAAAACGCTCATAAGGTAATTATGACTCTTGGCTTGATTTTTACTCATGTGCCTATTTATTTGCTTCTATGAAATGGTCAAGCTCCTCTGTGTCGTGATAATAAGGCAGTGTTTCTAGAAATTTAATATAATGTGTTTTTTTAAATTCCAAATTACCTATTATAATATATAAGAAAATACGGATATGTACGAATATAGGTTATAGTCACCATGCCAGATACAGTTGAAGTTATTAGGTTATGAATCCACATAGTTCACACAGCCCAAATCTGCCAACGCCCCCCCCCCGCGTTTGCCCTGATCTCTTTATAAAGGATTTGAGTGATTGGACCTTGGCAATTTCAACCAGTCTCTGAAATTTAGATGTGGACCCACCTGTCCCCAGCCTTCACTGACCAATGGGAAGCTGAGGCAATCTGGCTTCACTGAGGTTTTGCTTCCTCATCTGTAAACGGGGATAAGAACACTCCCCGCCGCCTTATTTGAAGGAGTAGGTGAAAACTTTGACGTGAAATCTTTACCACAGAGCCAGGTACTGAGAGCCAGGTACCCGAGAAAAAAGGAACTCTCTTATACGATACAAACATATTTCCATCCACGAGTGTTTTCAGTAAGTACGTGTTGACTTGCTTTCTGGCAGAAACTTTACAAATGTCTATTTAAAGTCAATAATATTAGGGCATCTGGCTGGCTCAGTCAGTTAGGCATCCAACTCTTGATCTCAGCTCAGGTCTTGATCTCAGGGACATGAGTTCAAGCCCCACATGGGGCTCTGTGCTGGGCATGAAGCCCACTTACATTTTTTTAAAGTAAACAAATAATAAAGTCAACAATATTTAAGTGACTAAGCTGGTAATACATTTCTCTTACTTTTCATGATGAGCAAAATGAGGCACCAGCAAACTTTTTCTATATGGGGTCAGGTAATAATATGTTAGTCTTTGTGAGTCATTTGTCGTTTCTGTGACATACTCATTTTTTTTTAAGTTTTTTCATTTATTTTGAGAAAGAGAGAGTGTGAGGGAGGGAGGGGCAGAGAGAGAGAGAGAGAGAGAGAGAGAGAGAGAGAATCCCAAGCAGGCTCGGTGCTGATAGCACAGAACCTGACATGGGGCTCCAGCCCACGAACCCTGATGAGATCATGACCTGAGCTGAAATCAAGTCGGACACTCGACCAACTGTACCACCCGGGCGCCCCACATGCTCTTCATTTTTAAATTCTTCAAAATCCCTTTGGTTGAGCCATTTTTTATTGGTGAGCTCTACCAAAACACTGCAGGCTGACCTCCGACCTAGATGACGTGCCAGGATCAGACCGGAATGCAGGTTATAATTCAGCCAATAACAGTTCTCTTCTCTAGTTAGTAACCTGTATCTCAGATATGTTGTGGACGGCATCTACTTTCCTCTCTCGTGGTCAAAAACCCGGCGTGATTATTCACCAAATGAAATAATGTGTTTTCTCTGTTCGTGCCTGGCACAAGTGTGAATCGCGGAGCTCGTGTTTTCTGTCTCTGGGACGTGTTAATCATAAAACCAGCAGTGAGTGCAAACATACATTTAGGGTAATTTTGTATCATGGCAGTTGTTGTATGAAGCTCTTGACCTTCCTGGGCCAACAACTACAAAATCCACAAAGCAGTAATTTTTCCAAAGGGAATCCAGAGTCCTGTTGATAAGAGTGCCTCATAGAGGTCAGCCATGTATCTTGCCTTCGAGGAAATTCCTGTGATGTAGTTTTTGTGCTTAACATTGGGAAATGATTCTGACATGAGATACTCAGAATATTTCCCCAAACAGCCAGATAGGACTGTGTGTGTTCCCTGCACCCCTGGAGCATCCAGAAGGGAGTGCCTGCACTGGCAGCCGAGAGGGAAGAGTCCATACGGAACTTTCTACTAGGGCATGCGGCACTTTGAAAAGCGATGGCTCCTAAATCAGTTCAAGGAAAAGAGGAGTAAAGATAGGAAAATGACCCATGTGCCACTTACAATACCGACTGACATTGAAAAGTAGGTTATGGTCTTGCATGAAAGAGCCACAGTGACAAGCTATACCTGCAAAATTGGCAGTTTGAAAATGGTGGGGAATTGTAAGTAACCTTTTCACTGCCACTCATGAGCTCCCGGAGGCAAGCCATTCTCTGGCTCCAGGGGGACTCAGGTCCCCCTACCCTGGGGTCCCATAGCTCCCTTTGCGCATATGTCTCAGCACTTGCTACTTTGTTTTGTCCTTGTATGTCTGTCAATTTCTTCCTGGATCAGTGGTTCTCAGCTTCGAAAGGTCACAAGAGTGATCTGGAATTCTTGTTAGAGAAGGAGCCCCTAACTTCCGGCCTCTCTATTCTCTGGTCCCCTGATTCTGACAGAGCCCGTCCCACAGAGTCTGGAACATGCAGTTTTACAGCCATCCTAGGTGAACTTGGTGCAGGCGTCTAAGGAACGTATGTTAAAAATCTCTATCCTTGAAGACAGAGATATTGTCTTATATTGGAATGCCCAGCATTTTGCACAATCCCTGGACCGTAACTGTCACTGGTAGAAATTTACAAATAAAGAAGTGTGGTTCCACCATCTCCTCAACTGCCTCCCTTAATGAGATGTCTGTCATAAGTGTTGTTGTTGGAAAGAAACACAGTTTGCAGTTAGGCTACTGGTGATGTTGTCTTCAACTTTCCAACGTGCAGTCACAAGGTTGTAGGAGTAGCTTCTACAAATCAGAGCACCCCATGCATGGTGTACGTGGCCCATAGTGCTCTGTGATTGGCTGTGTGGCACTAGGCAGTGGAAAGGCAGGGGGATCGTACTGTTACATGGCGTTATGGGCTGAATTGTACCCCTCACAAAAGGTACGTTGGAGTCCTAATGCCCACTAGCTTATGATGGGACTATATGCCCACTACTATATGATGGATCGAGGGTTTTTACAGAGGTCAACAAGTTAAAATGAGGTCATTGTGGTAGGCTCTTAATCCAATATGACTGTTGTCCTTTAAGAATAGAAAATCGGGACAGAGGGAACACCATGTGAAGAAGACAAGGTTGAAGATGGCCATGTACAAGCCAAGGGGAAGGGCCTGGAAGAGAGTCTTTCTCATGCCCGTCAGAAGGAACTAAGCCTCCCAACACCTTGATCTCCACTCTCTGCCCTTCAGAGCCAGGAGATTGTGCATTTCTGTCGTCCCAGCCCCCAAGTTGTGTGGCACTCTGTTAGGGCGGCTGGAGAAAGCCAACAGGCCCGGCCACCTTTCCAGGCTATAAAATATTCCCTCTTCCTTCCTGATTCCACAGCTCCCCAGACGTTGGCTCCTCCAGCCCTCCAGGTCACTTCCTCCCTCTGTCCCTTTTCTTCTACTGTAAGAAAGAAATGGAAAGTAACAGCTCTTCAGCAAGCTGTGCCACCCAGTAATGATGTGGATTGAAACCGAAGAACCTCAGGGCTTCACTGAAAGTGGAGAGAAAAGGTCAGATTCTTGGCATCGTGTCTCCACCACATCTGCCTTTCCCATCGCAGTCAAAACTAGGACGCTGGTAGAAAGAGACCCACAGATGACACATCTGACATTATTCCAAGAGATTTCCAATTTGGCCTGAGGGATTCTGGGCACACGTACATAAGTGCCCACCCCAGGAGCTGTGTTCTTCAAACGTTTTTGGCCACGGCAAAGAAAGTTTGGTGACCATTTTCTAGTCCGTGTTAATGCACTTTTCTTTAAAATAATACACTCTTGGCATAGGAATTTATCCTGTGATTGATTTTTTAATGTTTAAAAGCTCGTTCCTAGCTGTCCCTTTTTAGGCAGTTATAATTAACTGTCAAATCTCCATTGTTGATTTTAGTGCAGGGTGTTTGTTTTGTGGATTAGTTTGATATATTCTATGGTTCCATATTTCTAGTTGGGTCAAATTAGTGGAGAACGTTAGTAAAATTGGACCCTTCCATGGAAAAACTTAGAAACAAACCCTCTCACCTCTAATTCTAACAGCTTGGATTTGCAGGGACAGACTTCAGAAAAATTGATCATGGTTGTGCAGACCTAGACTGGAGGAGGATTGGTCTTTGATGCACCAGGAGTTTGACTCTGAAATTCATTCATATTCTTGACTCTGTTACTAGGTATCATTGGTGATTCTCTTTAAAAAATAATTTATAAGAGCATTGGCTGTAGAAGGCGTCATCTTGAGAATAATTTACCACGCCAATTTGTAGTGGACCAGCTTACATATGGGCATTTCGTTCACTGGAATAGTTACTTCCAAATGTCCCATGAAGGATGAAAATGGCGATCGAATTACAGGGAGACTGGGACCCAGGGTCTCGTGCATACGGTGCTTTAGTTTGAGTTAGGTGCTGCCTCCATAGAAGGAAACACATGATGGCCAGTCGGAAATATAAGAAATAGCATATTTGCGATGAACCCCGTGCAGTGGGGTTCAGATGGAGTGTCCACGTAGAGGTTGTTACATGTCATCCGCATCTGTGCCCGCGACATCATTGACCAATGGTGGTGCACGTGGGCATTCACTTTCCAGGAGGCTGTGGCTGCTCAGACAGGGAGTGGGCACTGCTTTTTGTTTGTTTTATTTCTAACTTTGAATTCGTGGGAAATAATACTGCCTCCGATTGAGCATTGTTGCATATTGGTGTGCACATGGCTTGATCTTTTTTTTTTTTCTTTTCCAAGAAATTTTCTAGAAATAGATTTTAATGATCTTCAAACAGGAGATTACATACACACACATATATTTGTCTGTATAGATCAGCACTGTTGATCATCAATGGGAATCACACCATGTTGGGTCATTATTTAGCTTCCATGATGTCAAACGGGGGATGTTCTATTATGAATCCTGAAAGTCTTGAAGGGACAATAAAGGTCTCTGTTTTTCCGTAAAAAGCCAGTAAGCATGATGTTAGGCAGCAAAGTGAGAGATTTTTCAAAGCCAATGGAATAAAAAAAAGTGGGGAAGTAGTTTTCAAATTATGAAAAGCTGGAGACATTAGTGACATAGGCCATGAGATTTTCCTCCTGGATAGAACTATTGGGGAAAAGGGAATCACAAAATTCTTTATATTGTTCATTATAGTGAAAAAGGCCATTGTGATGCGGTTGAAGGAACGTAAACTTGATATTGAGACATTTGGCACTAGGGGCTGGCTTGACTTTGGATAAGGTCTGACCCTTGGGTAAATCATTAACTATTTTTGGACATCAATTTCCCCACTTAACCTGAAGATCATAATATTGATACAAGTCCTTAGTCTGAGGATTCAGTGAGATGATTGAAGTAATTACAGTGCCTAAATCTATGGAACAAAGGAGAAAACTACATAAAAAGATATATAAACATCTGATTAAATATTAACTTTTAATATAAGATACTATAATTCTTAAATAGCATGTTTATTGCATATCTGGTGTATATTTATTGAATTAACATAATCTAATATATTATAATGTAATACTAGTTGAAGAATGTTGACTGACATTATTACATTAATATTATTAAAGTGAGGTGAACTAATTCTCCTCATTATAGCAATATTATATGATGCAATCTATAATATTATATTGCTATAGTATATTGTATACGTATACATGACATATATAACTATAGTATATGTATTTATGCATATGAAAGAGGATGTTTGAACTAATTTTAAAGTGATATATTGAGGTTAAAATTGTGATTCTCAATTTAGTCTTAAATATTTGTGTGAACTTATAAAAAAAAAAAACTCATTCAGTGTCTCTGGGCCTCGATTTGTCACTTGGAACATAAGGATCACTCTAATGACCTACATCATCACTTTTAACCTGAAAGATCAATGAGCCCAAGAGAAAGCTCTGGTGGCCTATCATATGTGATTAGGCTCAGAACAGGGAGTCACTGAGGTCAAAAGATGGGATTTAGGGAGCACAGGGACTGAAGGAATTGGGCAATAATTTGGACAGACTTGTGGACAGACTTGCAGATGAGAGAAAGACAATCATAGCTTCCTTCTTATATGTGTTCGAGAAAGGGAAATACTGTTGCTGTGTGCCTTGTTTGCTGACTAACTACTCAAGGCTTGAGAACATCTCCTAGAGGACAGAGTCCATTCATTCCTTGGATGAATTTTACTGAGCTCTTTCTGTGTCAGGCACCAGACTTACCATTGGGCCCATGGTGAGCCAGAGACAAGAGATTGAAGGGGATGGGGTAAATTAGTCAACCTCTGAAAACCTTTGTGGATTTTTGTTGGTCTATACCTCTTTGTTAGTAACTAGTGACACCCTCAACTCATCCCAAATAGAATCTCCTGCTGAGGCTGACAGCAGAAATTGAAGGTAATGATTTCACCTCATCTGTGTTGGTGACTGACTCTTCATCCCATGCATTTGTGATGCCAGAGGAATTTGGAGGAAATAAACTTAAATATGAATTTCTGATTGTGCAGTTCAGTTTTCTGTTCTCTCTGGAGCCTCCATTACCATGCAGTTATCTGAGTGGTAATATCTTCCTCTTTATCTGTGAAACCGATGTCAAAGGACTTTGCTGGAATTATGATCATCCATATGAAGACTACAGAACTGTTTGACCGATATCACTGTGTCCTATTTTTGAAAAACCAATGATTACCGTTTTACTAAAGCTATTATATTCTTGGATATTTTTATTTCAACCTCTACAGAAATTAAGACAAAAGAACAGGAGAGAGACATGAGTAGTCAAGGATTACAGTGCCCCCAGAATTCGCTTTATACATTTAGTTGATTCGTTTATACCCCACCTTCTTTCAGAATGACTTTGCACTGGCTGCTTAGTCTGTTCAATTCCCTATGGAAAAGTCAGCAATAACTGAATTTAAATTTTGTATTTGTCACTGATTGATTATATCTTCTTATGTGTCACCTCATTCTCCCTGTGAGCAAGGTTCAAATGAACCGCAAGTCTAGAGTGTCATGGAGTTGTTCATTTGAATATATTCAAATTCCAATTTTTAATTGATGGCTAGGTGCTAAATATTAGGATGCTTCGTTTCATTACCCGTCATAGTTGTGTCGTTCATGAAAAGGTAAAGCACCAAGAATTGTACGGGAGAGCTATAACCAGAAGCCCTTGGAAAAAAGAGGCAGTTTTCTACAATCCAATGCATCTTGGCATCACCTATGGGCAGTTTCAGTAATCAGCCTTCAAGAATATGGTTAGAAAGTCTGCACAGTGTTATTAAATTTTAATTTAAATTGCTGATTAGTAATTTGCCAATGTTCCCACAGTTCATATAGTGTTAGGAGAAACAATTTGGCTAGGTAGCGATGATACCCTCTAAACCCATAGAAGCTATAATCTTCATGCATTTTCCTTTAGGAGGGACCTTCAGACTCAAATTTTATTATATCTACTGCTTTCCTACTATTACCAAGGATTCTGGCTTCTCAGCTTTATTGATATTCGTGATTGTTGATGAGTTTTAGCTAACTCCTACCTATTTTTCCTTTCCTATTTTGAGAAAACCCTTATGGGATGTTTTGTAGGCTGGCTCTCTGTATGTCAGTCTATCATCTTTGTCTCTTTATCACTTATATCCATGTATCTATGTGTCTGTATTTTCTTTTTGGTTTTTTTTCCATGAAATGTTACACACATTATATGCTTGGTTTATGAACTGGGACTTCTAGATCTTTTACCTCTTTAGATGTGCTAGGGAAATTCTTCTGGCCTTCACCACATTGAGTTGTTTACTTTCCCATTAAGTAAAAGGTTAGCATAAGTTAGTGGAGAAAAAAAGCATGAGAAGACACTTATAGTAATGTTTTGTAGCATGGGTACAATAGAGTTGTGTGTTTCAGGTTTTGTTCTCTCACTTTTGCCCTTCTACATGCATATATCCTGGGCATAAAAGAAAGAAAAGAAGGCAAGAAGAAAAGTTTTCTGGTCCTTGATTCTGAGATGAAGTCCCTAATTTGTCATTAGTTCCCACTGTATTGAGAGTTTGAGTTAGCAGTTCCTTAAATTCATGTTGGGTATTTCTAAGAAATTATACTTACGTTTTCTTTTTTTTTTTTTTAAGTTTATTTTTTTAAGAGATAGAATGTGAGCAGGGGAGATGCAGAGAGAGATGGAGGGGGTAGAGAATTCTAAGAAGTTCCACACTGTTACCACAGAACCCGACGTGGGGCTTGAACTCACGACTGGTGAGATCATGACCTGAGCCGAAATCAAGAGTCAGACGCTTAACCAATGGAGCCACCCAGGCGCCCCTGTACTTAGGTTTTCGGAAAGAACCAGTCGGGCTTCTCCTGCGGAAACATGGGATGGTTTTGAATTTCCAACTGTGGGAAATCAAGGGTGACATTTGCTCTGAGCACTGACACTCCTAACAGCCTTCCCTACTTATATCCTGTGTATATTTCTTCTTCGTTTTCTGTGGTTTTGATTTTTAAAAAATAAAACATAGCCAAAATTTTAGGTCAGCAGTTTTTATTTTTATTTATTTTATTTTATTTTAGTTTAGTTTAGTTTAGTTTAGTTTAGTTTAGTTTAGTTTAGTTTTTAAGTTTACACCCAAGTTAGTTAGCATATAGTGCAACAGTGATTTCAGGAGTAGATTCCTTAGTGCCCCTGACCCATTTAGACCCTCCTTCCTCCCATAACCCCTCCAGTAACTCTTTGTTCTCCATATTTAAGAGTCTATTATGTTTTGTCCCCCTCCCTGTTTTTATATTATTTTTGCTTCCCTTCCCTTATGTTCATCTCTTTTGTATCTTAAATTCCTTACATGAGTGAGGTCATGATATTTGTCTTTCTCTGACTAATTTTGCTTAGCATAATACCCTCTAGTTCCGTCCATGTAGTTGCAAATGACAAGATTTCATTCTTTTTGATTGCCGGGTAATACTCCATTGTATATATCTACCACATCTTCTTTATCCATTCATCCATCAGTGGATATCTGGGCTCTTTCCATACTTTGGCTATTGTTGATAGCGCTGCTATAAACATGGGGGTGCACGTGTCCCTTTGAAACAGCACACCTGTATCCCGTGGATAAATGCCTAGTAGTGCAATTGCTGGGTCGTAGGGTAGTTCTATTTTTAGTTTTTTGAGGAACCTCCATACTGTTTTCCAGAGTGGCTGCACCAGCTTGCATTCCCACCCACGGTGCAAAAGATCCTCTTTCTCTGCATCCTCGCCAACATCTGTTGTTGCTTAAGTTGTTAATGTTAGCCATTCTGACAGGTGTGAGGTGGTATCTCCTTGTGGTTTTGATTTGTATTTCCCTGATAATGAGTGATGTTGAGCATATTTTCATGTGTCAGTTGGCCATCTGGATGTCTTCTTTGGAGAAGTGTCTATTTATGTCTTTTGCCCATTTCTTCACTGGATTATTTGTTCTTTGGGTGTTGAGTTTGATAAGTTCTTTATAGATTTTGGATACTAACCCTTTATCTGATATGTCATTTGCAAATATCTCTTCCCATTCCATCAGTTGCCTTTTAGTTTTGCTGATTGTTTCCTTCGCTGTGCAGAAGCTTTTTATTTTGATGAGGTCCCAGTAGTTCATTTTTGCTTTTGTTTCCCTTGCCTCTGGAGATGTGTTGAGTAAGAAGTTGCTGCGGCCAAGATCAAAGAGGTTTTTGCCTGCTTTCTCCTTGAGGATTTTGATGGCTTCCTGTCTTCCATTGAGGTCTTTCATCCATTTTGATTTATTTTTGTGGATGGTGTAAGAAAGTGGTCCAGGTTCATTCTTCTGCATGTCACTTGCTGAAGAGACTGTCCTTATTCCATCGTATATTCTTTTCTGCTTTGTCAAAGATTAGTTGGCCATACATTTGTGGGTCCATTTCTATGTTCTCTGTTCTGTTCCATTGGTCTATATGTCTGTTTTTGTGCCAGTACCATACTGTCTTGATGGTATGGCAGCTTTGTAATATAGCTTGAAGTCTGGGACTGTGATGCCTCCTGCTTTGGTTTTCTTTTTCAAGATTGCTTTGGCTATTCAGGGTCTTTTCTGGGTCCATACAAATTTTGGGATTGTTTGTTCTAGCTCTGTGGAGAATGCTGGTGTTATTTTATAGGTCAGTGGTTTTTAAATAAAATGTAGGCAAAAATTTATACCCACAGCATTTGTTTTGCTAGAGACACCTTTAATCATCTGTGTCTTTCACTAGGCAACCTGGTCTCTCTCTGCTACTCCATTTCTTCACTTGTAAAAAAAAGAGGGTGACTGACCAGTGTTGATTGGTTCACGTGCAGCCCCCCTAAATATTCCCTAGCTAACCTCACCCAATGGCCAGGAGGACGTTTTACTAGTCCTATCTGGTAGGTGGTGAATCTCAGGCTGACATAGGTAAAGTGAATTTTCTGTGATCAGAACAGCATGTACATGTGCACTGATTAGTGTTTTAGAGCATGATCTCATGACATCCTCCCACTTGCCACATTCAATAAACATGGCCCCCAAAATGCCAATTCCCATGAAAACCAGCCCTCAGTGAAGTGCATTCAGTCCTTGAGTGAGTTCCTCTGATGCCAGATGGAATGCCCATTAAGGTCACTTGCAAACATGAGAGACTGAACTCTGTGGCACAGTGGCAGTGAGCGAGTGGCTCCGATTTGGTCCATAACACCCCTGAATGGTGCCTTACTTTCCTCCAGCTTTCTCTCTCCGGATACTTGCTTTGTATTGAACGAAACTTTGTTTTATATTCCTAAGAAATGACCCCCATTTTTGTTTTGTTTTGTTTTGTTTTTAACATTTGCGCTTGTGCCTTCCTACAACTTTCTAGGAACAGATGGGCACAAGTCAGTTACTTTCCTACAACCTTGCTGAAGTCACGGGTTTGCCCCTACACCCCCCTTCCTTGCCGAGTCAGAACTTTTCCCTGTAATTAGCCATTTGTATGTGACCTGCTGGGTCGCCTTCCTTCCACAGCTTTTTTGTTTGTTTCAAATTAGTGGGTTTTTTTTTTCTTTCTTTCTTCCTTGCACCATGAGGTACTACATATTTTCAAGAGGTTTAGAATAGCTGAAAATACTTCTCAGCTGAGTCCTGTTATCTTGCATTTTCCAGTTCAGAGTTGCCTTTTTTTTTTAATTTCATTGTCCATCTGTTTGCTTTTAAGGTCTGCAAATACAAGTCATTACTTCCCTCTGTCTGCCCTCATTTTCAGAAACACTTTTCTTTGTCCCTCAAAACAATGGAAGGACATTTTTGATGCTAGTGTATGCTCTCTTTTGAGCATCGGACATCACCCCTGCCCACAGTGAATGAATGAAGACAGTATGACATATTAGATCCCATGGCCTAGTGGTCATTCAGGCATTTTACCTCCTCTCTTACCATTCTTTTCTTTGTTTGTTTTTCTTACCATTATTTTCTATCTCAGCCTTCAGCATGATATCAATGATATATTGGGTGCTGGCTAAGCATCAGGTGGGTATTGCTTAGTATCTAGTTATTCTGAGAAGTACTTGGGAAATCAGGGAAGATAAGGAGAGTTTAATAATAATAATAATAATAATAATAATAATAAATAGATCCAGAAATATTACCATCAATGCTCACATTTAACATGATCTTTATATGTTCAGAATTATATTTTGAAAGCGTATTTCTAACCTATTGATGCATGTGTTTATTCATTGCTGGTGGTTGGACATTGGAAATAGAAAATATGAATGTGGTGAAATATAGCAGGTGGCACCTTGGAGACAATAGGACAGCAACTGAGAGGCATACCCTGGCATCAGCTACTCTGAGATCCCAGCTCTGACACAGCCGTTTGCTAGTTCTACTCATCTGGGCAACTTGCACAACGTGTCCAACGCTCGCTTCCATTAGTGCTTGTATTAGGGTTCTCTAGGGGAGCAGAACCAACAGGACATATGTTGATAACAGGGGATTCATTAGAGGAATTGGCTCACACGATTATGGAGGCAAAGAACCCCAGGATCTGCTGTTTGGAAGCTGGAGAAGCAAGAAAACTTGTGTAATTCATTCCAAGTCCAAAGGCCCAAGAACCAGGAATCCAGTGCCGACCGGAGTGGGGTCAGTGGTGGTTAACTCCCAGACAGAATCCAAAGGCCCAAGAACCAGGAGAGCCCCTCTCCAAGGGCAAAAGGGGGATGTTCTGGCTCAGACAAAACGAGCAAATTCACCCTTCCACTGCCATTTTGTTCTGTTCGGGTCCTCAGGAGTGGATGATGCCAGATATTATACTAATAAAGGAGATGATGTTGTTTGAAGTTGGAGATTTCTCCGTAATATGGTCTATCTCTACCATCTCTCTGTGCTCGCGATCAAGCATGTCCTGGCCCAGTGCTTTTAGTGTATATGGATCTCGACTAGTTCTCCTGAGCCTGAACCCTGCTTTGGCTCTTGAGGAGACACTGGTAGCTCTTACGTGGCCACTTTCAGCCAAGTACCGCCTAATCTCTGTTGGTGGGGGCACACGGGGTGTGAGAGATTAATCATCACATGTTTCCTCCATACCCATGATGGCAGGAAACATCCTTCCACGCCTATTTCATTTTTCATCAACTCTAAAGAGTTGAAGAAGGCTTTCCTTTATGTTAAATCTGAAGAAAGATTTAAACTAATGAAACTTACCATTTGCTTAGAGTCTCGTGTGGTCCCAGTGTTTTGCTATGTGCATTTGATTGTATGTCCTGCCGAGGTCACCCTGATGAGGACATAGGATGATTCTTATTTCACAGATAAGGAATCAAAAAAGCTTATATAAATTAAGTAAGTTTCCTAAATTTTTTTAATGTTCATTTTTGAGAGAGAGAGAGAGTGTGTGAACAGGGAAGGGGCAGAGAGAGAGGGAGACGCAGAATCCAAAGCAGGTTCCAGCCGCTGTCAGCACAGAGCCCAATGCAGGGCTCAAAATCACGAACCGTGAGATCATGACCTGAGCCAAACTCGGACCCTGAACCGACTGAGCCACCCAGGAGCCCCCAATTTTCTAAGTCATAAACAAATAAATAACCAACTCAGACTTCTCCATCTCTGAATCCATGTGTTTTTCAAATATTCCATCCTTTTTCCTGTAGATTTTTAAAGAGAAATCAATATGATCATTACACAGACCTTTACTTCTCACATGTATGTGCAGTTGTGATAATTTTCCCACACCAGTGCTCACATTTGGATGTTGGGCGTGAAACAAAGGAACAGCTCACGTGACACAGGATACCTAGATTTGCTTTGGGTTCCAAAAAATATGGCCTCACACCTAGCAATGCTCAGCTTGCACTGAATGGTTTTCCTGGGCTTACTGCCTGAAATAGAAGTTAATAGTGGAAGAGTGCTGTCCTCTCCCTACAATCACTTACAATCATTGTGTTACATTTTTCAACACACTGCAAATGGTGGTGACAGTTAATTTAGAAGATATTGGCAATGCTGATATATACTTTTTGATACAGAAACTCTTGAACCATATTTTACCCCTTGTTATATATTGTTTTAAGTGTGAATTAATTCATTCATTTTGTGCATCACCTATATCACTACTTAGAGTCCCTGGCTGGATGGAACAAGTTATGGAGAAAGAGAAGATTACATAAATCTCTGTTAATCAAATTCAAAATGCTTGTTGGCCAGCTTGCAGCATTTGTGCCTGTAAATTCATATAGCTGAGGATGTGACGTCCTCTCATCCAACAGCAAAGCCACACAAGGCTCACTGATTCAATCCAGCCCTGTCTCTGGCTGGTGTGAGTCATGTGGGAGGTCCTGACGACATTGCTGGGATAGTCGTGGGTTTATTACAAAGACACACTCTCGAGCTGTAATGTGCTCAAATGGCATTTCCTACTGGTGGTCCTCATCAAGCCTGTCATGAAAAAGTCATCATGTGTTTGCTTGAGTGATGATCGGAATGTCCGTAGGTTGAGGATTGTGGCCAAACAGCAAATTCAAGTTTACTCACGGGAAACCTGGTGAGATGCTTGACCATCTCAAGTGGAGAACTGGACCCCAGTACAAGATTACAGAAACTATTAACAGCCATGCAGACACTTAACCGTGTTTTAAATTCTTTGCTAAACAAAATAATTGTATGTTGACTTCTTACAAGTAAAGTAGTGGAGGGTCGGGAGTCAGAGGACATGCGTTCTGCTCTACCCTGCTTGGAGTGCTCCCGGCCAGATTCCTCGGTGCGCCTGTGTGAGGGAGTTCAAGTCGCACCTTTACTCTCATCTTCCATATTTATGGTGTGGTAATTTGGGAAGAGACACCATACAACAGTGTAGGTAGCAGGAGGAGGTGGATGAAGTGGCAGGGACATTTCTCTCAAATGCACTGAGGAAGCTTTGCGATAGAATTACAGACTTTTAGAGACGAGGCCACAGACATGACCTCGAGAGACTTCGTTTCCAGGTGAGGGTTCTTAAGCCAAGACAGAATAACCAGTAAAGTATTTGCCAAATGCAACGGATTTCAGAGCAGAAAGTAATGGCCACTTAAAGCGCTAATATAAGTGGGGACACCATCGCTCCGACCTTGCATCTCTGCAGGGAGCGTTTCTCCTACAACACGTTCTGGGTTTAGATGTCACGTTAAGTTTTATTTCTTAAGGGATCTTCTTCTTGTAAAGGAAAAGTAGGACTCTGGTCAGTTGTGCTAAACACCTATGACATTCAGGAAGAAAATGACTTTAAATGCAATTCACTCTGTTTTAATTTCAACTGCGTAGCTAAGGTTCTGCTCAAAGAATGAGGGAAAAAAATAGGAATTTTGTGTCCATACGTCTCAAGGATATTTTCCACTATTTGAAATAGAATTAAATTACTAGCAGGAAACTCTTGTTTTAGAAAGAATCATAACATTCATTCAATATTATTCTGTCCTTCTGAATTCTTCTTTGCATTTATTTCTGTTGATATCATATCGGGAAGGACACCGACATGGTGGGCAACCTGAAATCTATCTTTTCCGATGTAACAAAAGTCCTTTTGAAAATTCCAGTTACAAGTTATATTGGAATGCCAACTAGTCATGGGATAATTAAGGGCTCCTTGGCTCTTTTTCAAGCAAGATGAGGCATTTATTTACCTATCTGGTGTCATTTCCCCCTAACTACCAGGGTTATATACAGTTGCTTAACTTTGAGTTTAGAACCATTATCTATAAAATGGGAATAATACCTTTTGCCTTCCCCAAATTATGTGATACTTTTATCATTCAAATTAAATAACTCATGGGAAGAGAATATATATATAATTTAAAATATATGTACTTTTAATCAAACTTATAAAACTTTAAGGTAGAACCTAACATATAAATTTATGAAGATATTGTTATGGGAGAAATCAATGCCCCAGATACCTAAGGAAAGCTATCTGTGTCTTCTTTTAGAAAGTCTGCATCCGTAATGTGCTGATATGTGTTATTCTTCCAACAAATTATTTCCATGGTACATTTTTAATAAATTATGAATCAATAAATAAACAGTGATAAGTCTTTTCACCAGAAAGACTGAGTGGAAGAATTTGTTATTCCTTAAAAGTTGCTTATAGATTATAGGATACCATGTTCAGTTTATAGTCTAGCCATGCAGACTATGGACAGAACTGAGTCTAGAGTGATTCAGGGGGTATGTTATGGAGAGAGCCAATAGATACTAGAAATACCTCTTTCTCTATGCTTGTCCCCCATTCTTTCTTTTGAACTCCAGATGTAGTCCAGGCCAACTGCCCCACTGAAACATTTTTTCACCTCTGGGTTTCAATGCCAAGACAGAACTCTTTATCCTGTCTCAGAAAATGAGACTCTAGTCCAGCCGGTTGCTTAATGGACTTCTCTTTCTTGCCCCTACCTGAGTCTCTGCCTGCAACCATCAAGCCCTTCTGATTCTAGCTTCTGAGTGTGTCCCAGTCCATTCACTTTGTTGGGGTGGGAGGGAGAAAATTTCCTCTGCTCTGCACAGTTCCTGTAGCTGATCTAAAAATTGAATTGACGTGAAACAGATGAACAGGGAAAACAAATCAAATCTCATTTCATACATACAAGGACCCCACATACATGAGGGTCAAAGACAGAAAGGTAACATGGTGTCCATGCCATCCTGAGCTAAGGAATGGGCTGGGCCCCTGGGGCTTCAGGTGGGAGGAGGGCAATTTCCAGGTCAATAAGTACAAGAGCGGATGTTTGGTAGTTAGATCTTGGCCTTGTCGTATGGATGGGTTAGTCACCTAGGTAAAATTCATGTCTGGTAAAAACTGTCATTCTGGGAAAAGACCCCCAGTTTAAATTCTTCTAGGTAGTGAAGGGAAGGTGAGATGCTTCTCTTGAGCCTACAGGGCCTTGATTGCCTTCAGCTCAACATATCCACATGCCACAGTGACACCTTTTGGGGCCACTTGTTCCGAACCTTTCTGACCTCTTTGTGCCCCCTTCCAGTCCACCTTCACCTCTCCCAGGGACCTCCAGAATGGCCTTCCTGCACCAGCTTCACTGTGTCCATTTCGCAATTCATCCTGCAGGCAGTGGTTTCAATGAGTTTGTGTGACTGCCCGTTTGAAATCCTCTGAAGTCTGCAACATAAAATGCAGACTCTTTGCCACAGTTCTGAATAACACCTCCTCTAAAGATCTCTCAATCTTTACTTTAGGTGGCTCACCCTTCACAGTCACAGTGACCTTTGATCAGTGTTTTCCTGCCTCAGGCGGGGCCTCCTTCTCTGCATAAAGGTGCTTTCCAGGACTTGAGGCCTGGGGCTTCAATACTGAAGCCTTGACTGAAGCCTTTCTGTCTTAATTTAAATAACATTCCTCATTTGTTCTTTCTTTCAGCACCTTGTTCTGTCTCTTTGTGACACTAAGGACAGCTTTTACAATCCATGATGTAGATTTGTTTCTAAGCCTATTTGTCTCATCCAGTACTACTAGAACCTGCCTAATAAACTGTAAGGTTCAAGAGGGAAAGGAAAAGCTCAGTTTTATTCATTACCGTTTGGACTATGCTTCATACCCATTCTGGCACATAGTAGATAATATTGTCAAGTGAGTGAAGGAACAAGTTGTTCTTATTCTTTGATTGGCAGGATGTATGAAATATATGTTAGAAATGTGTCAGATGCTCCAATTGAACAATGTTAGATATTTCTATAGATGTATTTGAACAGAATCAAAATTACCCACTCCACCAAATGTGTCAAGGGGCACCATTACTGATCCCCAAATCTGTTTCTCCAAAAACCCTATCCCTTCGCCAGTACACAAAATAAATTAAGAACCATTACATTTGTCTTATATACCTCACAGAAATACAGTAATGTTCAAGTTAGATAAAGTTAAATACTATCAACTTGTGGGACATTTCTTCTTGAGAGAATATGTAACACTTGTCACTAACAAAATGGCCATTTGGAATAACCTGAAATTCATTGCAAAACATGACTGCGTTTATTTAGAACTTTAACAAAATTAAGGATTTAGAATTCTACAGATATAATTTATATGAATATGTGTCTGAAAAACTAGATATGTTATTATGGCATGCATACAAGTGTTTAGAAAAACACATAGAAATCATCAGATAATTCTTCATCCAAATATAACTCTATTATAAGTATCTCTATCAATGATTCTAGAGAAAATCATAGTTAAAACTCTGCAAATCCTTGAAAATCACAAAAATACCTATATAATATTTCATGTATAGTTACAGATGTTAAATTTTAAAATCTATAATTTTTATCAAAATCATGTGTTCATTTAAAATATTGAAAATTAAAATATAGTACTTAAACTAAAGTGAAAACTTTCTTACTGGTTGTTTAAATTGTAAACTTAGTAAATCCACATACTGAAATTCAGGGCCCTGGTAATTTTTGAAAAACTTTCAAGTTATACCTTTGTTAGTGTAATTTTTTTTTTCCATTTCCCATAAATAAATAAACAAAGTTAACATATATTTATTGAGAGCTCTGATATTCAAGGCAGTGGGAAGGGTGAAAAACATGTATGGATATTCTGCACTTGAAGAATTTTTACACCTTTAGGAAGAGGGTATATGGGCACTATTCAGGTAAGAGGTAGGCATGTGGGTGGGACAGACAACAAGTGCTGAAGTAGTCAGATTTGCAGGGTCTGCGGTCTGCAGGATTCTTAACTTTTTTGCCATGGCAGACATCACCAGTCTATCACAGAGCCCTTTCTTGTTCAGCCTCAGAACAAGATTGTTGTTTTTGTTGTTGTCTTTATTGTTTGTTCATGTTTGTTTATTTTTGAGACACAGAGCATGAGCAGGGGAGGGGCTGAGAGAGAGGGAGACACAGAATCTGAAGCAGGCTCCAGGCTCTGAGCTGTCAGCACAGAGCCTGATGAGGGGCTTGAACTCACGAACTGAAGAGATAATGACCTGAGCCGAAGTCAGACACTTAACCCACTGAGCACCCAGGCGCCCCAGAACAAGATTGTTTAAAAGATATTCCAGCTTTCACTCTAGGAAGATGAAGTAGATGTTCTTTCTTCTGTTTTCCATCCTAAGTACAACTAAAATCCCTGAAAATTATATAAAAAACAATTATAAGAGAACTCTGTAAGATACAGAGAAGATGGTAGAATGACTTAGGACCTCAGAATGGAAGGAATGACCCAGTGGTGAGATTCTTAGGCTCTCTTTACTGCCTCAAAGTCCTAACTGCATGAGGAAGAAACTGGTTATCTTGAAATACCAATGGGCACAGGCAAAATAACAATAATAATAATAACGGTAACAACAACAACAACAACAACAACAACCAAGAAAAGTCTGTTCTCCCTGCCAAAATAACAGAGAAGGAACGGCCCAGACAAGAAAGGAAATATTTAGTCAATAATCATTCTTCATCTAAACCTTATGGGAAAACCTGTGGTTATACCCAACCACTGATTGCAAAGACCGAGGGGAGATCTTTTCCAGGCTGTCTAAGATGGCCCAACTCTCCCCTACGGGGTGGTGTCCAAGGAGGCCTTGGAAGAAACATCAGTGACACCAGGTAGGAAATTGGACCTCACTCCAGGTGGTGGTGATGATCTTCCCCTAACCCCCCCTTGCTGGGATGGTATCAGAGGACACATATTTGAGAGTCAGAAATGTCTCCATTCCTCAACTGTGACAAAGCCATTCCTCTCCATGTCAGTGGAGGCCACAGGAGGATCCATAAGAAACACCTCCTACTGTCCCAGCCAGCAAGGCACTAGTGGGGACTTGCAGGCCAGCTGGAATCTCCACCTCGCCCAGCGAGGACCCCACTAACCCAGAATTCTACCTCCACCTGGAGGTGAGGAGGTGGGACCTCCCTTTGCTTACTAGAGTGATGTTAGGTAAGCCTTAGGAAAACAGAGCCAGTCTTAGGACATAATGCCCAAAATGTCCAGGTGTTAATGCCATATCACCTGTCATACCAAGAAATGGGAAGATATCAACCTAAATGAGATGAGACAATCAACAGAAGCCAATGTCTAGATGACGCGGTTGCTGGAATGCTCTAAGATTCTAAAACAGCCATCACCAACAATTAAAATGCATATGAGCATTTTATTATATTATGCATACGATATATGCATTTGATAATAAACAGTTAAAAAAAAATAGGAAGGCCCAGCAAAGAAATAGAAGATGCAAAGAATAACCAAATGGAATGATTAGAACTAAAAAATACGATTACTGAAACGAACAAACAGAAGAACTCAGTAGATGGACTCAACAGCAGAAAGGAGATGATGGGAAAGGACCTCTCTCCTCTGAACTGAAGATAGAATGATAAAAAGTAGCCACTTTGAAAAACAGAGAGAAAATATGCTTACAAAGAAGTAAACTGAGCCTCGCAGACCGTGGGACTGCAACATGACTGGACACGTGTGTCCTCAGGGTCCCAGGAGATGAGCAGAAAGATGGGAGAGGCTGAAAAAGTGCTTGAGGAGATCTGGCTGAAAGACTCCCAAGTTTGGCAAAATTTGTAAAAATGCTAAGTGAGCCCTGAATACCAGAAACCCAAAGAAATGCACACCAAAGCACACCATAGTTGAACGTCTGAGAGTAAAGGCAGAGGAAACAAATCTTGAAAGTAGCCAAGCAGAAACAATGGATCACCTACCGGGAGATAAGGATTCAAGTGGTGGTAGATTTCTCATCAGAAACCCTGGTGGGTAGAAGGAAGTAGAACAGCATGTTTCAAAGGACTGAAAAGAATACCGCCCAGAATTCTGTAGTCAGCAAAAATATTGTTCGAAGGCTTTTATCTAATAGTTATGTAGTGAATAATAAGTGACGTGATTTCTATATTATCGGTCTCTGATACTTTTATTAGACTGTAACAAAGTCACTGTTACTTGGCCCAACATGATTATTAACGCAAAACAAATGCAAGCCCTGATATTATAGAGCAGAACCAAATTCTAGATGGCAATTGGGATATTCTATTACAATCCATAATTAATATTTATATGTGTATGTATTTAAAGTTACACACACATACACACATTTTAATTAATAGAAAATTCTTCCATGCTTACATTGTATACTTTTGACCCCACGGAAATCCACGGTCATTTGAGGCATTGGCTGTGTGGCTGCCTTGTTCTTCATTATGCCTTCGGCAGAATGTGGGAAGGATTGGCATTGCTCTCTTGCAAAGCAAGTCTTCTTCTGTACCTCTTAGCACATCCCATTCTTTGCAGAGCATTTCATGGGCTCTCCATTCTTCCAGTTCCTGAGCTTATATGCAGTTCTTTTGTTTATACTGCTGATGTCCAACTTGGTCTTTGGTTATAAACTTGGTACCTATCAGACTGCCTTCATGTCCCGTTTCAGACCTTATTACTTAAATATACCTCTTACTTTAACCAGTCCATAGGCATCCCTACTGCAGGATACTATTTTCGTTCCAGGCTTTACCGGGTGATTGATCTCTCTCTGGGTTTGCCTTAGCCTTATGAGTAGGGTTCAGATAATGAAAAGGTAAAAAAAACAACAACAACAAAAAAAAACAACCCTCCCAACAGATAATGAAAAGGTAGACATTCTATTTTGAGATACTGGGTATGTGAGCTAGGATACCAGTAGAGTGTGAAGCAGATGTTCAAATAAGCAGGCACCGCGTGGTCACCAACCAAATCCGGGCCGTGTAAACAAGAAGTGACTGGAAAATTCTAACTGGACTTACTGGGAGAAAGTCTGTGAGGGTAGTAGCTACGGTGAAGGTCTGATGACAACCTCAGGGTTTACACATATTAAGCTTGAGATGTGGGCATCGTTCAGCTGGACAGCAGGTGACAACACCACGTGGACTGAGTGGCTGTCAAGATATGAGGATCACAAGCCTAAGGTGAGAGTCACAGCCCAAGAACTCTTTGAAGGGAAAAAAAAATGGAGAAAGAAAAAAAAAAAAGGAACGCAAATTGTACGGAGTTGAAATTCGATGGGTAGCAGAAAGAAAAGGAGGGATTGTCAGTTATAGCAAGCAATCATGGGAAATGGAAAATGGGAAAAAAATCGGAGAGGTGTTAAACCTCCAAAGACAAATGACAACTACTGTTTGGTCTTAAATACGTAAAGAAAAAAATCCCATGAAGGGTTCGATTCATAAAAGAATATGACACTGGGCACAGCAGCCCTTCCATTTATATATTCGAAACCAAAATGTTAAATGTCTCATGAGACATGTAGTAGAAAGAAGCTGATTTACTACCGGTTTCCTCTTTGCTCTCTTTGCAAGTCACTTTTTAAAATTTATTTTGAAGACGGAGAGAGAGAGTGGAAGAGGGGCAGAGAGAGAGGGAGAGAGAGAGAATCCCAAGCAGGCTCCCCACTCTCAGTGCAGAGCCTGCTGTGAGGCTCAATCCCATGAACTGTGAGATCATGACCTGAGCCGAGATCAGGAGCCAGACCTTAACTAGCTGAGCCACCCAGGGGCCCCACAATGTTTTCTTGAGTATTGAATACTTACATTGTATCAAGCTAGTGCTCTTTGTTCTGTGTACATTATTTCGTTGACTCCTTACAGTTGCCTTTGAGGTGGCCATTATTAACCTGCAAACCAGACATTCATTGTCACTGACCTGAAATCATAGAGCTGACAAATGTCAGGGACAAGAACTGATCGAGAAGTCTGACTTTAAAGTCCGTGCTCTTCCACAGAAGATAAATTTATGGGCTGAGTATGTGCTCATTTGCCTAGATTGTTGGGAAATATAATGCTATATTAGTACAATGAAAAAATACTAAGACAATGTATTCCCTTCAGCTATAATAAAAGGAAGAACATAATGAATATTTTGAAAGTCACATACATTTGGAAGGAATGAATAGATGACCCCATACTAGACATTAGCAGGAGTCTCCCTTTTAAGGGAGTCTGTAAGGATATCACCAAGCTTCATCGAATCAGAAGTGTTAGAATTTCGTGGCTGATTGATTGCCAACCTTTATTTTAAGCCCCGCCAAACAACCTGTTGTTAAGACACTCTACAGAGTTGTTAAAACCGATAGCTCAAAGCCAAAAACAGATTCCCAGTGGCTGATCAGATGACAAAAAGTGGGCCTTCTGAAGTCCCCAGTATCAGGGTTCACGCGTGAAATAAGCTTCCAGATTTAACATAAGTAGTTAGATACCTTTTCTGTTTGGGCCTCCGGGGTATGAATCCCTTGAAGGTAGGGTTTCTTGGGTGTTTGTATAACGTCCTCTTTCTCATTTCATCTGCCAGAGAAATGTCATTTCATTGGCTTCTCATCCCAAATGAGAGCCAGAAGGGAACTGGGCCCTGGGCATGCTTCAGCCAGCGGCAGGGACGTTAAGGTTTGTGAGAATGAGCCAATGATCACTTGAGTGACTTCTGAGAGGAATTGGTGAGGAAACAGATTGTTGACCCTGAGAGATCCAGTCACAAGGGGCGTTCACTGCCTTCAAGAAATTAAGATGAACATTTTGCAAATGATGGATACATTGCCTCAGTAAAGCAATGGCTTTGGAAAGCCAGATGTTATTTGGAATGCTTTGTTCAAAATGAAGTCTGTATGTATTTAGAGGAACCTCCACACTGTTTTCCAGAGCGGCTGTGCCCTATGACCCAGCAAGAGCACTACTAGGAATTTCCCCAAGGGATCCAGGAGTGCTGATGCATAGGGGCACTTGTACCCCAATGTTTATAGCAGCACTCTCAACAATAGCCAAGTTGTGGAAAGAGCCTAAATGTTCATCAACTGATGAATGGATGAAGACATTGTGGTTTATATACACAATGGAGTACTACGTGGCAATGAGAAAGAATGAAATATGGCCCTTTGTAGCAATGTGGATGGAACTGGAGAATGTGATGTTAAGGGAAATAAGCCATACAGAGAAAGACAGATACCATATGTTTTCACTCTTATGTGGATCCTGAGAAACTTAGAAGACCAGGGAGGAGGGGTGGGGGGGGGAGTTACAAACAGAGAGGGAGGGAGGGAAACCATAAGAGACTCTTAAATACTGAGAAGAAACTGGGGTTGATGGGGGGTGGGGGAGAGGGGAAAGTGGGTGATGGCCATTGAGGAGGACACCTGTTGGGATGAGCACTGGGTGTTGTATGGAAACCAATTTGACAATAAATTATATTTAATATAAAAAATTAAAAAAAATAAAGTTTCCCCTGTAAAAAAAAAATGATGTCTCTATGTCTAAGATTTTTTTATCCCCTGGCTACTGCAAATCTTTACTATAGTATGCTTCATATGTATATCATGTAATTTTTTTCATATGTATTTTTCATATAGATAGATGTTGAAATAGCAGATTATAAAATTAAGCACAAGAAACATCTGAGTGCTTGGACTTCCCAGAAACTTGATTTTTATCACCCACTACATTAAAAAATGTTTTACCTCCTCTGACCATTTTCCATCGCATTGATTCACGAATTGTGCTAAGGAGAAAAGAACAAAATGGCAACGAAAAGACTCGGAACCAGTGTAGCTCAGTGTGCTCCTCCCTGGGGCTCTCGTGGAACAGCAGGTGGTCTCAGCTGGGTGTCACCAGTCTGCTCTGCGGCCTGAGGTTTTACACAGTCTCTCTGATAGCCTAGGCAAGTCCTTTTACCTTTCTGACCCTCAGTTTCCCTTATCCGTAAATTGACAAGTTTATGTAAGCTCTTTCAGTCTGTCTTTCCAGCTCTAACATGCTACACGTAGTTTCTCATTGGAATCAATGTGGGAAAAGTTTTAAACTTCCCCAGTTTCAAACCCATGAGGTGAATAATACCTTAAATATTGACCGGGTAAAGGAAGGCCGTTCCTGTAGTTATTGCAAAACGTTTCTTTGACAAATGCACCCGAATTGGGTGTAGATCCTTGGGAATTACTGTTGATCCCTCTGTCCTGCTTTCCTACTTTGTGTCCTTGTTGTAACTTACAGTCATTTCACATGAGAGGTATTTTTTGTCTGTTTGTTTGGTTTCTGTCTCGTAGTAGAGATGAGTCTGGATCAGAGCTAGTAAATTGAAGAAGGAAATATTTATACTAAACACTCTCTTCATCTTTCTTGTTTGTTAAAAAATGCCTGTTCCTCTGGAGAGTGTGATGCCAAGTGACATAAGCTATACAGAGAAAGAAAGATACCATATGTTTTCACTCTTATGTGGATCCTGAGAAACTTGACAGAAACCCATGGGGGAGGGGAAGGAAAAAAAAAAAAAGAGGTTAGAGTGGGAGAGAGCCAAAGCATAAGAGACTCTTAAAAACTGAGAACAAACTGAGGGTTGATGGGGGGTGGGAGGGAGGGGAGGGTGGGTGATGGGTATTGAGGAGGGCACCTTTTGGGGTGAGCACTGGGTGTTGTATGGAAACCATTTTGAAAATAATTTTCAAATATTGAAAAAAAAATGTCTGTTCCTTGGGCGCCTGGATGGTTCAGTCGGTTAAGTGTCCGACTTCGGCTCAGGTCACGATCTCACAGTTCGTGAGCTCGAGCCCCGCGTCAGGCTCTGTGCTGACAGCTCAGAGCCTGGAGCCTGCTTCGGATTCTGTGTCTCCCTCTCTCTCTGTCTCTCTCTCTCTCAAAAATAAAGAAACATTAAAAAAAAAAAAATGCCTGCTTCCTTCGTACTGCTTTCTTGCCAGCCTTACACGGAAAGCGGGCCTGCTCAGCGCCTGGAGGACTGAGCTGTTCTGCTCAAGGCAATCTCCCTTTCTCCTCCAGTATTTCGCTTCCTCAGACCCTGTTTTCTGAGAGATAATTCATAAGATAACAGATACTGTGGTTGTGGACGCATTGAGGATGTCGGCTAAGTGATTTGCCTCTCATCAGAACTTGATGGCGCTTCGAGGAAAACCCAGTCGTGGGGGGTGAGGGAGGCCAGACTGGGGATCAGTTCTGATCCCTGTGAAATCTCAGCACCAACGCGTTGGTAAACTTTGTGATGGGAAAGATACCATTTTATCCTTTCTTTCCAATATTAAATGATGTAAGAAGCACGATAACTGCGCAATCCTGAGCCCGGCCATGTGATGAAAACATCTCAGTGTGTTTAAAGCGTATGACAGGGGCGCCTGGGTGGCGCAGTCGGTTAAGCGTCCGACTTCAGCCAGGTCACGATCTCGCGGTCCGTGAGTTCGAGCCCCGCATCAGGCTCTGGGCTGATGGCTCGGAGCCTGGAGCCTGTTTCCGATTCTGTGTCTCCCTCTCTCTCTGCCCCTCCCCAGTTCATGCTCTGTCTCTCTCTGTCCCAAAAATAAAATAAAAAAACGTTGAAAAAAAAAAAAAATTAAAGCGTATGACAGAGTTCAGGGGCACCTGGGTGGCTCAGTCGGTTGAGCGTCCGACTTCCGCTCAGGTCATGATCTCGCAGTTTGTGAGTTGGAGCCCCACGTTGGGCTCTGTGCTGACAGAGCCTGGATCCTGGATCCTGCTTTGGATTCTGTGTCTCCCTCCCTCTCTACCCCTCCTCTGCTCATGCTCTGTCTCTGTCTCTCAAAAATAAATAAACGTAAAGAAAAGAAATATAAATATCTTACCATTTGTATATGTGCTAGAGATAAAAATAGAAACAGAGCCAATATCATAAAGTCTTGTAAGAATAACTCCCCATTTGTGCCATTTCTTTCCAGCTGTGTCCTGTGGAATCCCCGAGTCCCCGGGAAATGGTTCCTTTACGGGCAACGAGTTCACGCTGGATAGTAAAGTGATCTATGAATGTAATGAGGGCTTTAAGCTGGAAGCAGGCCAACAAGCAGCGGCCGTATGTCGGGAAGATGGACTGTGGAATAACACGGGGAAGCCTCCTGCGTGTACACGTGAGTGTTAAGTGCCTTCACATGTCTTGGCAGATTTAATTAGGAGCAAGATTCACCGTTAGGAGAACTCCAGATTCCAAAGTGTGCAGAGACCCTCTCCACAGCACGTGAGGGCTTGGTCTCCGGCGTTGTGCTAAGATTAAAACCAATTTATTCCGCGTAAAATATCCCAACCATGTATGTAAAGTCAGCTCTGATTCTGAAAAGTTGCTTGCAGAGAATCATGTTGGTTCCATCAGGATCTAGACCCTCTGATGTTTACAGCAAACCTTCACTAGGCTGTCTCTTTCCACGTGGGTAGGTGAATTCGAGAGGGTGTAGAGATGCGCCGTCTAGCAGTGGGTCTCCGCACAAAACACGAAGGCAGAAGTCAGCATGACTTTCCGATTCACCCCCCACCTCTTTGTAAATCCCTTCACGTTAAAGGCAATGCCCGGCTTCTTTGTGGATCACCCACTCTACGTAATATGTCGGTGCTCAATAAATGAGTCACTGATTTGCAAAGTGCAGTAAGTTTTCTGGAAAGCGACTTATGGTATATAATAATATTCTTAAGAGGGTCAAAAGTTTGGGCCCATTCTAGAGCTGTAGTCTTAAAAAATAGTAATTAACTCCATAAACAGAGCCAAAGTTCATGCACACACACACACACACACACACACACACACAATTTACAGCAAAACTTTCATTGCAGCTATATTAAAACTAGCCTCAAATCGGAAATAATCTAACTACCTAATTTCTGAAAATGGAAAGTTATATAATATTTCTACACATACAATGTTTTTGCTCTGAAGATATTTGAAAAACGTTTTCACATGATCTTCAACTATAAAATTAGCCTATTGATCTCTTTTTGTGCACAGTACAGTATTTTTGGTCATGTTAAAATTATTTAAACTCTTAGCTACAAATGCATAAATGTTTACAGAACATAGTTGACTTTCCTCCATACTTCTTAAACTCCTTGTGATCATTTTCATTTATTTATTTTTACCTTTCAAATAATTATTGCTTTTCCTGACAGTCAATGAGACAATAGTAATATTTCTTAGTTTTTATTTCATAAAGTACTGTTTTATTGTAATTAAGAAATAGTACAGGAAGCTAGAAAAATAAGATACATCGGTAAGTTTTTACGTTCAATCCTAAATAAAATTATTTCCTCAAATGAGCTTAACCCCGTAGATGGCAGTAACACTAGATGTTTAGGGTTACTGATGATAACAATTTCCTGGGCGTTTAACACCCTGCTCGCTTTGCACATAGCTTAGAGGTTGTCATTAATAACGCTTGACAATGTAAAGTATCTACTATGTGCCAAATGTTTCAAACAGCTTATCTCTCAATCCCCTGACAGCTCTGAAAAGGGAGGGCACACACGGCCTTACCAACGAAATAAAAGCTACTGGTTTGCAGAGTTAGAGTTGAAGTCGCTCCTCTCCAGTTACGTCCTATGTGCTTTTCATTATGCCAATGGTTCTGTACTCTGGGTACACATGACAATCGTGTAGGGAGCTTTAAAAACTACTGATGTCTAGGTCTGACTCTCAGGGATTTTGAGTTAACTAGTCTTGGATGGAAAACAGGCATTGGTGTTTTGTTTTGTTTTGTAAATTCTCTGGGTGCTGTGCTTAAAATGTCAAGTGTATGCTAGGTTTTAAAGGCAAAGCCATTTAAAATTTGTTGAGTGTCTGAGAAAGACATGATGCATGATAAGGCAACTATGTAAATTATGTAAATGTAATTTTTATTCTCACATCCTTTTTTAATAGGCCATTTTTTAGAAGAACTTCAGGTTTATAACAAAATCGAGCAGAGTACAGAGATTCCCATAAATCCTTCCCCGATTATCTACATTCCTCACCAACAAATGGAGAGGCTCATTTGTTACAATTGGTGAACCCATTTCGATACATCATTGTCACCCAAAGTTCATAGCTTGGGTTAAGGTTCACTCTTGGCATCGTATGTTCTGTGGGTTTGGAAAAATGGATAAATACAAATACCAACCATTATGGTACCGTACAGACCATTTTCACTGCTCTGAAAATCTTCTGTGCTCTACTTGTTATCCACCCCCATTCCCCCGCCCCTCAACTGTTGGCAACCACTGATCTTTTTCCCCGTCTCCACAGTTTGCCTTTTCCAGAAGGTCATAGAGATGAACTTTTTCATTATGTATCCTTTTCAGATATCAGGGTCTTTTTTCACTTACTGACATGTATTTAGGGTTCTTCTGTGTCTTTTCATGGCTTGATGGCCCCTTTATTTTTAGTGCTAAATAATACTGGCCCCTTCCTTTTCTGGATGGACCAGAGTTCATTTATCCTCCCACATGTACTGTAGGGCACCTTGGTTACCTCCAAGTGTTGGCTGTTATGAATAAAGCTGCTGTAAGCATTCAAGTGCAGGTGTTGTGTGGACGTAAGTTTCAACTCCTTTGAATAAATACTAAGAAGTATGATTGCTTGATCATAGGGGCAGAGTATGTTTAGTTTTCTAAGAGACTGTCAAGCCATTCTCCAAAGGGGCTGCACCACTTTGCATTCCCACCAGCAGTGAGTGAGAGTTCCTGTGGCTCTACATTGTCACCAACATTTGCTGTTGTCAGTGTTCTGGATTTTAGCCTTTCTGACAACGTGTGTTTTGTTTTGTTTTGTTTTTTAATTTTTTAAATGTTTATTTTTTGAGGTGGGGAGAGGGGCAGAGAGAGAGAGAAAGACACAGAACCTGAAGCAGGCTCTAGGCTCTGAGCTGTTATGACAGCACAGAACCCAGTGTAGGGTTCAAACCCACAGACCACAAGATCATGACCTGAGCCGAAATCGGATGCTTAATTGTGGGAGCTATCCAGGCACCCCACCTCCTTGTTGTTTTAATTTGCATTTCCCTGGTGACATATGATGTGGGACATGTTTTCATGTATTTCTTTGCCATTAGTCTACCTTCTTTGGTGAGGTTTATGTTTCGAGCTTTTGCCCTTCTTTTTTTTTTTTAAAAAAAAAGATGTTTCTTGTTGAGTTTTAGGAGTTCTTTGTATATTTCGGCTAACAGTCCTTTATCAGAGATGTCCTTCCTAAGTATTTCCTCCTACGCTACATATTCTCTTCTCAATCTCTTGATGGTGTCTTTTACGGAGCAGAAGTTTTCAGTTTTGATGGAGTACAACTTACTGGTTCTTTCTTTCATGGAACATGCCTGTGGTGTTGGACTTAAATAGTTATCCCCCCCAATCAAGGGTCCCCTACGTTTTCTCCTATGTTTCTTCTAGAGGTTTATACTTTACATTTGGGTCTTTGAGCCATTTCAAAGTCATTTTTGTGATGGGTGTGAAGTCCTGGCACGCGCATGTCTGCGTGGCCCGGTGCCATTTGCTGAAAGACCGTCTTTGCTCCATTTGTATTGCCTTCTGCTCCTTTGCCAAAGATCGGTTCACTGTGTTCATGGGTGTCAACTTGTGCGTTTCCTACTCTCCTCCACCAACCTGTGTGTCCGTTCTTTTGCCAATGTCACACTGACTTCTCCCTTTTGTTTTATTGGGTTAAAACAATATAAAATGAGACATTTTTTCAAAATGTATTTAATATGAATGCAACAATTTAGAAGCTTAACTGAAAGAATATTTTGCAGTTTCCTCTAAGATTGATCTTGTTTTCAGTTGTGAGTATTTCTAGGGACATAATCGATTTTACTAAAAATGACCCGATGGACAGATACTTCCATGATCTGTAAAGCTGTGTGGAAAGCTTTGAAGCCATCATTTTCCCTAAAGATAATCCAGCCTATTGGGGATCACAGTCAGACAGTCTCCGTGGCATTTTCTTTGACATTTTCTTTTAACTGATGAGGCGTTTCCTTTGGATTGAACGTAGAGGCTGCCTCACATATGTGCCTGTTACTCCACAGGTCGATGCAATGAGCAAGAACCTTTAGTGTGTCACTATAACGTTGAGTTGCTTCGTCCTGAGCATGGGCTGGACGGAATGCCCTGTGCATAAATGAAAACTAGCTTTGATGGTGTACGGGCCGTATTTAAGTGTCAAGGCCACCCCTCATTGGCGTAAGCAACTATGCATACCCAGGTTTTTAGCACCTCTTTACAGCTTGGACTACAGAATGCCGATGCCAGTGCTTTGTATGTGCCAGTAAATGGGTTGGCATCATAAGACTCCAACACAGAGAGCCAACTATGTCAGCATTCTGAGGGAAAGAGGCACGACCTAGCTTTTTAAGTCCTTAGTTGGGGAGTAGAGAAAGAAAGAAGCAGCACACTTCACAAAGAGAGAAGCGGATAAAATGCCTCGGACCCCGTGGAGGAAGTGTGTGAGACCCACAGTGGGCACGAGGGGCCAAAGAAAGTCATCACACCGGGAGGTGCTGCACACACCCTGGCTCGTCCGCCCAGCGCTCTGTGATGTGTGGTCTGTGAGGACATCTGGCTTACGACTGCTGGCGTAGGCAGGTCCCTGAGACAGGCCTCTGCCCTTGTGGGAGTCTGCACCAATGCACGGGACCCCAGACACACAGCCTGACACAATCATAGCAGGGAGCGATTAGATGTAGATGAGGTTAGGGGTGCCAAGGTGGCTCCGTTGGTTAAGAGTTGGACTGCGGCTCAAGTCATGGTCTCAAGGTTCGCGGGTTCTAGCCCCACGTCGGGCTCTGTTCCAACGGCTCGGAGCCCAGAGCCTGCTTTGGATTCTGTGTCTCCCTCTGTCTCTGCCCCTCCCCCACTCACGCTCTGTCTCTGTCTCTCAAAAATGAATAAGGTTAAAAAAAAGATGTAGATGAGATCATATGGATGCTCAGCCTGGGATCGGTTTTTACAAAAGAGGTGGCACTCTGCTGGGAGGAGCGCATGGTCTGGGGACACAATGGTAATAATGGGGACCGCGCTTTTGAACGGCAGCTGTAGACATTGGATTGCGTCAGGCGTGTCCGTGCTGCGTCATTCGGTCATTACAACAATCCTGTGGAGAAGGCAGCGCTTTCCTTACCTTCCTGATTTAATAAGAGGCAAATAGCAGAGAGAGCCCAAATCTGCAGTTTGCAACCAAATGAACGTGACCGGGCATTACGAAAACATCTGGGGGAGTACTCCATGGCACTGAAACCGCCCTGCTGGAGGCCCCTGCTGCCCCAGGGCCAGCTATACGGTGACACTGGTTTGGCAGACGTGCTTTGGGCCTCATGACAGCACAACGGTGTGACGCTGCCAGGATCTGCCTGGGGAAGTCCCGTGCCGTGGTCCAGTATGGACTCAAGGCTCTGTGCCTGTTCTAGACAGGCTGAGTGTCAGACTGGTTTCCTGACGAGTGGGGACGAGCGTGACGAGTGGTGATTTGAGCGCCCCCATCAGCTCAGAGAAATGCCCGGAGAGTGGGGTAACAGCAGAGAAAGCATAGGAGCCGGGCCGGGCCTGGGGGCTGAGAACACTCCCGTCTCCCCACAGCCAGTAGGTGGGGACTCAGACGGACCTCCCTGTGCCCTCCTCAGGTCCCTTCCGCCTGTGCCACGTTTGTCCCACCAAGTCCCCAAGCTCTGCGTACGGAGCACCAGGCCGAGGCAGGGCCGCCTGTACCTGAATCGCCCCCTGCGTGTCCCTGAGGCTCCTCTTACAGCCCGTAGACTGAACTCAGATATTACGGCGTGTCTGACTTGGAACCCGACCAGCTCACGTTCAGTGTGTGCATGTGTAGGTGTTCATGCCAGTCCTGGACCTTCGACTGCCCTCCAGGCTGGAGTCCGTGAGCTTTACACACATCGCCTCACTCACCTCTCAGGAGGTATGCAGTTGTTATCCCGCCAGACAGACAAGAACCTCAGAGGGATCGGTGGGGTCCGCTGGCTGGAGCCACAGATGTAGAGAGGAGCCAATGGGGGTTTGTTTCCGGAAACAAAGGGGAGTCCCTGCTCCCTGCTTCCGTCCCATTCTGCCCCTAGCAATCTCATGTCTCAGAAGCCTTGTGTGTTAGAGAACTAAGCACAGAGACGGGAAGCGGGTGCCGTTGTAACCCAGCACGTAATTCATCCTGGGAAGCGTTAAATCGCTGACAGTGCGTCAGGGAGCCACCTTTTGTCTGTAGTGGAACCAAATGATTTCAAGGACGTGGTCTGAATTTATGTCTAAAACTTTCTAGAAAAGTCGGGAATGAGGGGCCTTTGGCTGTTCAAAGGCAAATATTACATCACTTAAGAGAACTATTCTGTGCCGATGTGAAACATAATATAACACACATAAGGTGGTCTAATTTATACATGCATTTGAATTTTTCTGCTTCAAAAGTGCATATTCTAGGCGGACGATTGCTTTCAAGCTACAATAAAAAATTAAATCACAAAATTATTTCCTACATACAAATGAGGATTCCAGTAGAAAGAAGTTATAGTATGCTCGGTGAAATGGTTGTTAAATGGGAAAAAAGCCGATTTGCATTTTAAAGCTTTTGATACTGACTGCTTCAGTAACACGGACAATACATACAACTTTTATAATAAAATGGAAAATTAGCGCTGAATTTTTTAAGTGTTATTTCTAACTTTCAAGTATTTCTTGCCTCACTGTTGTCCATTAGATTTTACAAAAGGGAGAAATGGACATTTCACTTAAGTTCCTTGGTATTCAGGGACTTGGAAAACCTATTTCATTTTTGGAGGGGGAGGGATGAATTTCATTGAAATTCAGAAACTGCAGACAGTAAGCACGAAGCTTTACCCGCGAGTCAGAAAGCTTGGTTACTGTTGAGCTCCCCGAGACTGACTCCTCTGTGTACGTTGTAGATGTGACACCATTCAGTTTCCTTACTGACTGCAGGAATGTGTAGACCGGAGCCCTGATTCCAAGGAGATGAGAAACACTTCGCCTTTGATAAAGAGTACGTGTAGATGGTAAATAAAATCAGTTCGTCTGGCCGTTAGCTTTACGGACGTGCAGGCTGCGATAAGTAACCGCTTCAGTTTGCCTGCTGTGCGCAGTCCCGCATGTCCCTGCAGCAGGTGCCTGAGGCTCCTTTCTCTCCATTTTAACTTATTTACTGACACTGGATTTGGGTCGTTGAAGATTTGACTCGTGCCAACGGCATAAGAGAACAAGGGAGGCTCTGGGTATTAACGTATGGGTTTCATAGTTTGACCAAATGATGGACAGATAAGCATGATGCACTTTGCATACGGGAGCAATCAAAGCCGTTAAGATGACCGCCTAATGAGAAACGAATCCCAGGTCCTAATCCCAATATAGAGGTTTGCTTTTTCGATTAAAGGCATTAGTCAGTGAAGTAAGTTTGTCGTGAACAATTTATCAGAGACCTACTATGCGTGCCAGGTGCCATGAGCACTTTACGTGATTAAATGTAACACCTGTATATTCCAGAAGAGGGAGAACAGGATAAAGTCATATTGTACCAAATAGCTTTATGTGAGCTGCAAATAGCCCACTCATAGAAAAACCAAGATTATATATAAGTTATGTACATGTAAGTTATCTGTAGGCCATGTCTGTACAACATACGGGTACGTGTATGCATTCGTCTATATATAATACATATATGCACATATGTGTATAATAGTACATATATACATGTGTGCACACATATATAAATACATATGTGTTTATTTCCATATATATTATATACACATATAAATACATGTGTATAATATACATGATTGTGTATTTATATATTTATGTTAAATATACATATGCATTTATATATGTAATGCATATGTGTGTGTTTATAAATATAAGAATACCGTATATATAATGTTTTGGAGCATATACACTTATACACTTAGTCCCTTAGGACATGGTCTCAGAATTGCTTCTGTTGTCTTTACTGATCACCCCCATCTTCAGAGTAGAATACACACGATACGTTACCCTTGGCTCCTTGACAAACATTGTTTGATCGTACGTCATATCGCTGAGCCCTGTGTCATGACACCAGCTGTACATCAGGCCTCTGTGACTTTCCACTACGCCCCAGGCCCTGTCATGAGCATTTACATGCCTGCAGTCTGAGCCCTTTAATGGACCTTTGCAGCACTATCATTATCCGCATCATGCAGATGGGGACTGGAGCCCCCAAAAGTGGAAAACCCCCCAAGGTTGCATGGTCGGTCCACGGCAGAGTCGGGACTGAAGCCATCTGTCTGCCGCCAGCCCCTCCCTGCTGGAGGCTGGACTCCGCCTTGCAGCTAGTGAGAACGGGCCCATCTTGCCCCACAGGATGCATTTACAAGGGATTTCAGTGAAGATGTTAGCAAAGCCGATGAAGAAGAATCCAGTTCCCGCTTGATCTAAATACATAATCATCATATGCATATGTCTTTTTTAATGCATATTAAATTAAGTACATATTTAATGCATATTAAAGCTAAAGGGAAAAAAGGACTTTTGTAGGAGGCACAAATCTATTTCCAGCTTCCAAGGAAGTCTGTTTGTTACAAGACTTGGAAAATAGCCCAGGCCAAAAGGTCAGTTCAGAGCCTCAGCTGGCAGCATGTGCCGGAGACGTGCGCAGTGTCCCCCGGCGCTCCCCAGCCCGCCCTGATTCGTCCCGTGCCCGGCGCAGACCGGGGGAGCAGACCTGGCAGGTGATGTGCTGTGTGAGCCTACACGAAGTTGTCAAACAGCCAGTAGACGCCGGCTGGGTTCCTGCTCCTCGACGTCGGGGTGCGTCACTTTGCGGGATGGGTTTGTGCAGTCGTGTGCAAGGTGAGGGAGGAGTCCTCGCCAGCCCTGGAAGCCTCTGTCGTGGCCGACCGTTAGCGCCAAACCTCAGCTACTGTAGATTCTACTGGGGAGGGGTTTGAAGGCTGTACATTAAGGTTGTGCAAACTCGCTGTGGTTATTGAAACCGTCCTTTTGGGATCATGGTGCTCCGTTGGAGTTTAGATATTGTGTCAGATTAGATTCAGACCCCTGCTTTAGGGCCAGCTGTGCTCCACTCTATGATTTTCTTTTGCAAAGACTGAACATGGCTTAGTCTAGCTTTTTGTGTTTTAATTGGACTTGTGAACAGGTTCCCCTTGGCGCCTTGATAAACATAAGAAAGAAAATGTGCCCTGAAATGCCCCATGGTAAATCTGGGTCTTGTTTCTTATAGGTCATTTGCAGCCCCTGAGTAATGGAATATGTTAGTTATTATTGTTTTATCTTTGAGAAGCATAAACCCTGCAACAGCAGGTGCATTTGTCCATTGGGCTGACGGCCATCTCTTTGTAAGTGCCTGTGGAATGGACATCAGGGCCCCCGTCAGACGAGATGTGAGGAAACTGCTTTTTTACAGTTGCTTTTTTTTAATTTGCTGCCATGTAAGCAGAGTGACTCATGAACATGACAGGTTTTCTCCCTTTTAGTCTGGATGGCTGAGCCTTTGCCCAGCCCAGCAGGCTGAGACGTGTGCCAGGCGAGCCGTGCTGCTGTCAGCTGGCCAGGGGTCTGCCTCTGGTGTGTGTAGCTGTGCTCCAGAATGCTTCCACACCTGGGTCAAGCACGGAGCACACACTTCCTGAAATGTAAAATAGTCCTGCAAACTTGAAATTGTGCATGGTTTTATAGAGATATAGATATAGATATAGATATAGATATAGATATATAGATATATAGATATATAGATATATAGATATATAGATATATAGATATATAGATATAGATATCTATATATGTAATATATATATATATATATATATATATATAGTAACTAATGCATTAAATAGACAACACTTTATTTTAGTTTTTATTTTTTCAAAGTTTTTTTATTTTTGAGAAAGACACACAGAGCATGGTTGGGGGAGGGGCAGAGGGAGAGGGAGACACAGAATCCGAAGCAGGCTCCAGGCTCCGAGCTGTCGGCACAGAGTCTGATGCGGGGTTCGAACCCACCTACTGTGAGATCATGACCTGAGCCAAAGTCGGACGCTTAACCGACTGAGCTGCCCAGGCGCCCCAAACACACAACACTTTAGGGTTAGTGATCATTCTGCATATTCTGTACATACATTGATGTCGAAACTGATGATTATTCTTTTCTGTTACATTGAATGATTAAGTCTATTCATCTTACTAAATATACATATATATAATATTAAAGTATATATATATATATATACAGTAAATATAAGTATGCATTTACTAAGTATAAATATAAGTATAATATAAGTATATTTTCACTTAACTATTCTAAACCCAAAGTTATGGAGAGACGGGAAAATTAACACACATTTCTATGAGTTCTTGACATCAGTGTCCCCACAGAATGACGTGATGCTGGTTACTTGAAATGTTACAATCATGTACCATCCAAAAAGAATGTTTCCACACATCTGTCACTCCTACTGAAGTGTTTTGAAGAAAAAAATGACTTGACTCCATGTATGACCTCATGCACTAAATTATAAGAATTTAGGAACATTGTACTCATCGCTGGAAGGGAAGTTCACGAGTTCCGAGTTTCCTAGCTTAGCCCCATCTTACACACGGTCATGATGCTCCACCTGGTCCTGTGTGTGTGGAGTCTTAGCAGAGAGAGTGTGTGTAAGCAGAACGTATTGGTTGTATATTAATGTCCTCGTGTCACTGTAGTGCCACACCATCAGAGGAAACAGCTCCCTATTCACTCAGCACTGGATCGAAATCGTGTCTTCTCATGTGCCAGCTTTCATGGTGCCTCCCGCACCCCCTCTACAGCACCAAACCACCAACTTTCTGGAAACATCCATGGCTCCCCACCCTTCTTTTATCTTGTCCCTTTGGATGTCTGCAGACCTGTGTCCCAAGTATTAGAGATTGAGGATCTGACCAAAGCAGGTGTCATCCACTTGTATAGCATTTCACATCAGGCGTACCTCAGCCGGATGGCCACCGGCTTCAATGCCAGTCCCTAGTTTGTGTGGTTTGTCTCCATGAAAGCGTCCTCAAGTCCTTGGGCAGGGCCCTGGCCCTGCTCTCACGGCACTGACTATGTTGTATTTACAACAATGTCAGAATTTAGGGTCACATTCATCATAACCTTCAAATTACCCCGGAGACATTGTTAGACTCTTACTTAAAACAACGGAAGGAGGAAAGTCTCACTAGGGGAAATGGGAAAGAACATTTAAACGCATCAACTATTTTTAAGCAAACAATTTTCTTTCCGCAAAAACTCTAAAGATGTTCCTAATTATAAGAGCTGGTTCAGTGTTGGTTATCGGTGCATACTGAATCCGTGACCTTACGTGTGCAACTTACGGGACAGAAAAAACACACAGATAAAAAGAAGACACATGCCCACAACAGGAAACTTCTAGGGATGTTTAGAGGGAACTGAAAAGCCAAGTTTTTAAAAGACAGGCATTGGTGATGTAAATACTGTGGATTCCTTTGTTGTGAGCCCAGTGGATAAGGAGTGAAATACTAAGATTATTTTACTATAAATCTACTCCCTGATTATCAGTACTGTTTTCATCCCGTTCAGGGGTTGGTTTAGTATAATTAAAAAATAAACCATTTTATGTAATTGAAAAAAAATGGCTTTAGTAGGGAACTTCGATTATAGAATTATAAAAAAAAATCTGAACAGTATTTACCAGTATCACTAAGCAGATGAAGTTAATTCAATATTAGTCTTTTTTGTTATTGAAATCAGATTTCCTGGAAGGTGTTTACCTTTAAGCTAGGGAAAGAGCTGGAATATTCTTTTTTTTTTTTTTTTTTTTTTTTTACTTAGTTACAGTTAGTTAGGTAAATGCTCTAGGGTCTGACTCCACTAAGATCTACTTATTAAAACTAACATAGGAGCAAAATAACAAGAAGCCTGGGGCAGAAAAATGTCTGATCTCAAGAAGGGGCTTTTGTAAACTTCATAATTGAATGAGAAGAAATCTGGAAATTCCAGGACTAGAAAGAACATGAGAATGTTCAGAGGGTTTAGATTCAGTCAGGAATCTTGGGGAGGGGGGTGGCGGTTAGGGGCTTTGAAGTGTTGGGACATTTTTTTTCTCTGGTAGCGAAAGTCTGATCACTCTCAGTGAGCCTGTAAGTTACCTGCTAAAAGGTTGCTTTTAAAACTCTGTGATTTGAGCTCTACTAATTCGCTACTCTTATTCTAAACAACTCACACACTCAGGATTTGGTTAACATCTGAGCTTAAAACAAAAATCCAGAAACAATGTATTTCCTTAAGAATCTCATGCTTTCAATCCAGTCTTGGTGGTGGGGCTTCCTCCCAGAGCAGTGTTGAAATATGGGAGGGTGTGGACTGCATTGAAATCTCTGTCTTTCAATGTCTTTGCTCAAAGACCTTACATTCCTTATTTACCTAAGCCCAAGCAGGCTTGTTCCTCAGCTTCTAATGCACCAGAACTGAGCCGGCTTCTGGGCCCCCCGACCAGTGAGGACAGCCGATTAATGGCATGCTGAAAGCTCGCCCAAGTTGTGAGCGCGAAGAACATTTATGAGGCTGATTAAATCATTCTCCTGTGATGGCATCCAGTGGTGATTTTACAAATCTAATTAAATGTGCTTGAACTTGGTGATAAGAAGCACTCCCCTTGTTGGGTATAATGGGGGGATCTGTTGTTAAAAGAGAAAAGAGAGTTGCATCCCTGCATGGAGGGGCTGATGGGAACACCCCGGAAAATGTATGATATGTGTCTGTAATTTATTGTGGGGACGGGGAAGTCTAAAGGGCTTTCTTTATGGTGGAAATACTGTCATTGTCTGAATACCTTATACAAAACAACGGTTAGTCTTTCTGCTTTGCCGCTGGCCAAAGGAGTCGGTAACAAATCAGAATCACTCACGGTAGAGTCAGATTCTCAATATAAATTCTCAAGTAAAATACAAAATATTTTATGTTGTCACTGAAATGTTTGCAAGACAGAAATTGTGTGTGTTGGGGGGGGGGGTGGGTGTGAGCAGAGGGTGAGGGTGAGCTGGAGAAGGGGGTGGGATGAGGGTCTTCTGGAGAAGGGGGTGGCATGGGGAGGACCAGCGGATCTCTCCCTGCCCGTGGGGGATGGGGGGGAGAGGGAAGGAAGAACAAGCCAGGAAAACCCTTGCCCAGGTCTCTGACCTGTGTGACCAGGGCTGCTCACCTTACAGAAACGCCAAGGGGAGAATGAGGTGGTATTTGGGGCCCACAAAGGGTCCTTTGTCTATTCAAGTCCCTTTTCCTCCCACAAGGCCCAGAATTCGGGCACAAGATTGGGGTTTCCCCTGCCGCCAGGCCAAGGCAAGCAGGGGCACTGCCTTCTGTGACACTTTCATCGGCACTAATTCCTTAGGGCTCATCGGTTTCTCGGTTTCTCATGTTGTTTGAATAATAATGCGGACATCCACTTGGATAAAACTGACCAAGTGGCCCCCTTTTCTCCACCATCTGGAGGAAACCATTTTCTGGCACCATCTTGGTTGACATTCCTTGGGATGTTATCACCCAGACCACGGCCTCACTTGTTCATGCTTAGACATTTGCTATAGGTTATCCCTCTGGGCATCTTTGAAGGTATTAAATAGAACCCCAATTGCCACAGCTTCTGAGGACCTCTGCTCTTGCCCCTCTCCCTTTGCAGAACTTTCACATTAAATATTTATTCCAGTCTTACTTTTCCCTTTACTCAGTTTCCACCCGTATGGTTTTATCCCTTCCATTCCTTTGCAGGTTTGTTTTTTGTTTTTTGTTTTTTGGGTTGTTTTGTTTTTTTTTTTTTTTTTTTTTTTTTTTTTTTTTTTTTTTGCTGCCACAACACTTTCTTGGCACATTAGTTTTCAAAGTGTGAACACACGCTCACACACACACATGTTCACTCACTCAGATTTATAAATATATGTCATCAGCACCTGTTTTAGGGCAAACATACTCAATAAAAAATGTGAAAAGACATAGTGCTTACAGTAAAAGATCTGTTAGCCTACTAGGGAGAAAGAGATTCAAGTGATCAGTTTTTTTTTCTGGTTTAACAGAATCAGATAATTCTAAGGCAAACCAAAGAGCATTTTCACAAAGAAAGAGGTAATCATACAGAATTTGGAAATCACCACCGTAGATGATATGAGCTCAAAGTAAACGACCGTTTCCACTGTAAATGCCAACAGTGAATCCTTCCTGGCACAAGTAGAGTTTGTAAAAGTTAGTTCAGGTCATTGAAAACAATTCAGCTCATTGTAGAAGTACAGTTTTTGGTGAAGTGAAATGAACTTTAGTTGACATAGGCAGTGGGATTGAAATGGAGCTATGGATTTACAAGGTTAAAGGCATTAAAAACTTTTCAGAAATAGCCATCCTGCCTGGAATTCTAAAGGTATTCCAGTTAGAGAAGAATTTGCTTGTATTATTCAGGCAAAACACTTAAATATCCATATAAGTTTTACTTTTTGTTCGATTATAATTAACATACACTGAGTATTCTATTAGTTTCAGGCGTACAATACAGTAATTCAACAATTCTATATATTACTCAATGCTCATTAGGATAAGTGTACTCTTAATCCCTTTCTCCTGTTTCCCCATCCCCCTCCCACCTCCCTCTGGTGACCACCAGTTTGTTCTCCATATTTAAGAGTCTGTTTGTCTCTTTTTCCTTTGTTCATTTGTTTTGTTTCTTAAATTCCACATAGGAGTGAAGTCATATGATATTTGTTCTTCTCTGATGAACCTATTTCACTTAGCATTATTCTAAGTCCACCCATGTTGTTGCAAAAGGCAAGATTTCATTCTTTTTTATGGTTGAGTAACATTCCTGTGTGTGTGTGTGTGTGTGTGTGTGTGTGCGCGCGCGCGCGCGCATGCACATGTATGCACACCACATCTTGATCCATTCATCTGTCATCGGACACTTGGGCTACTTCCATATTATTGGCTGTTGTAAGTAGGGCTGCAATAAACATAGGGGTGCATGTATCTTTTCAAATTATTCTTTCTATTTTCTTTGGGTAAATTCCCATTAGTGTAATTCTTGGATAATATGGTAATTCTATTTTTAATTTTTTGAGGAATCTCCCTAATGTTTTCCAGAGTAGTTGTACCAGTTTGCATTCCCACCAACAGTGATGAGTATTTATTTTTCTCCACACCCTCGCCAACACTTCTTTCTTGTGTGTGTGTGTGTCTGTGTGTGTGTGTGTGTGTGTGTGTGTGTGTGTGTGTGTGTGTTTTAATTTAACCATTCTCACAGGGTTCTGCTTTGCATTCCCCCAATGGTTAATGATGTTAAACATCTTTTCATGTGTCTATTGGCTATCTGTAATTTTCTTTGGAAAAGTGACTATTCAGGTCATCTGCCCATTTTTTAATTGGGTTATTTGTTTTCTTGGGGTTGAGTTGTATAAGTTCTTTATATATTTTGGATGTTAACACCTTAATGTATATATCATTTGCAAATATCTTCTCCCATTCAGTATATTACCTTTTTGCTTTGTTGTTGGTTTCTTTTGCTGAATGGAAGCTTTTTGATTTTGGTGTAGTCCCAATAGTTTACTGTTGCTTTTACTTCTCTTGCCAAAGGAGACACATCTAGAAAAATCATTCCGTGGCCGATATCAAAGAAATTATTGCCTTTGCTTTCTTCTAGGATTTTTATGGTTTTAGGACTCACACTTAGGATTTTAATCCACTTTGAATATCCATTTTGAATCCATAAAAATTTTGGACAATCATTTCCTTTAAAAATACTTAAGAGAAACAGACCTAAGGACTACTTTCAAATTAGCAAATCCTTTTCACATTTTATTCATCATTGATATTATTGTAATAATACTGAAAAGTCCATTTTTTTCACTTTATTCGCATTTAGTACTGGTAAATTACAGATAGAAGATTCAGTGAGATTTTTGTAACATTTGAATATGTCCGATTCAACTATGATAAACTATATAGAATTTGCTTTCTAATTTACTACTAAATAAGTAATTTATTAATATCATTCTGAAAAAGCTCTGATTTCTCCAGCTAAATCTTCCAGGCTCAATAAATTAATCAGTCAGCTCAGTTCTGAAGGTGGTCGACTGCCTTGAATGTTCATATATGGAGAAATGGAGTGCCAACTTTGTAAAATTCATTTCATGTATTATTTTACTTTAGTGTATATATATATATATATATATATATATATATATACACACACACACACACATATATATATATACTCACATATATTAAATTTTGCATACATTTTCAGCATATTCGCAGATCGCTTGAAGTCCTCCCCAAGAAAATGGCGCAGGTGACACCATTACCACTATTATCACTGTTATTACATTTGTAGCTCCTGCTCTGTATTCAGTAGTTACTGTAATTCTAGGCCTTCTCCTAAGAGCATGAAAAGATGGTCTCTTTTAAGATCTATTAAACATTTGTCCTGACAGTATTAATGCAGTCTGCAGATAAATGCTGTGTGCCTGTAAGGCCAGTAACATACAGAATATCTTATGTAGGTGTGTTTCATAGAGAGGAAGGGAATGGGGGCATATGATTTTCTGATCGTTTGTGCCCAAGCTCGTTGTCAATGTCTATTCTATTCCAAGATTCTCAGAGGAAATTGAGACAAATGATATGTAAGATTCTTCTACGCATGTGCTCATTTACCTGATGAAGATTTTCCATCCAAATGAACCGTGCAACTTCTTGTGGGTGATTTATCCGTTTCTATCACAGCGTCACTGCACAATCGCCCCTGCACCTGCAATGAGGCCGCCGAATGCATTTTCCATGCATGATCATCCTCCTGTGACTATGTGGGTAGTAGAGAAGAGCACCTGAAATAATAGGCCAGCAGCTTCTGTTTTGCAAGATCAAGTTCAGAGACAAGGGTCTTACCATTAAAAGCAAACGTGATCTGATCTGTCGAGAAAACAATGGTGATGTTAATAAGTATGTTTCATTTCCAGCGGTGATTTGTCCTGGCATCGAAGCTCAGCTCCCGGAGCACGTCACCTGGAGACTGGTTTCGGGGTCACTGAACGAGTATGGAGCTCAGGTCGTGCTGAGCTGCAGTCCTGGCTATTACCTGGAGGGCCAGAGGCTGGCACAGTGCCAAGCCAATGGAACGTGGAGCCTAGGCGACGAGAGACCCAGATGTCGAGGTGAGTGACCAGTGCACTTCCCAGGTCAGGTAGCCATTCTGAATTAGTGACATCACTGACTGCCACCTTTTAACCCCCCACTGTGAGTGATTGCCCCTATGGATTAATAATGTAACCAAATGGCATTTCTCATCATTATAATGATGAATATGGATTTTTATGTGACATACTTAAAATGTATGATGGCTGGGTTAAATATTAAATGTTCTATTTATTAATGATTGCGTTGTATACATTTTAAAATATTCGAATACTCCAATATTTCAGATCAACTCAAAAACAAATCCAGGCCTATGTTTCAAAAGATAACTCCTTCCATGCACTGACTATTCAAACCCTCTAATTAGGATCTTGGGAAATATTATTTATGCTGAAGATATTGTATTCTCAAATAATGACTGTCTTGAAAAGGGAGATTATTATTCTCATAGGTACAAGATAAGCAATTAAGCCTTTGAGTGGGTTTTATAACAAATATGAATAAATAGAAAAATAAAACAATATTAGTATTGTTCAGAGCACTATTTGACTCAGATATATTTAACACATACTCTTTAGTGGGTTGTTCAGAGGAAATTATCATGCACAGAAACAAGTAGTCAGACCAGTGTCAAATTTATCAAGCACACAGCTTAATAAGAAGAAACCAGAATAAAATAAGAAAAATGACAAAAGAATGCTTTGTTGTCTTTGACACAGCCATCCTAATTCAACTTTGAATAGAGCCAACGGTAAGTAAACATGTATCAAGCGCTCAGTCAGGAGCACGAAGGTAAGTTAGGGAGGGTCAGTGAACTTGAGGACCTCCTCCATAGTCCGAGTGCATGACACCACCAGGTCCCCAGACAGCCCTGCCTGAAGCCTGTTTTCCAGAGTAATCATTAACAGTTCCCTTGCCTTTGTCACAAGTGTCCTGGTTTGACTTCATTCATACTGAATTTCCTCCTTGTTCCTCTCGGTCCGAATTAGGGAATCCCCTCCTTCCCACATCCACGCGGGTCTCCCTTACAGGCACCCACTGCAAAGCTCCATGGTGTGATTCAGAGACTCAGTCACTAAGCTCAGCGAGGAGAGTGGAGGCGAAAGACTGGGGAGCCTCTACCTTTTGCCTCTCTCAGACTTTCTAGGCAACATTCGGTCAGTTTCGATCCAGAATCAGAGTCTTAAAAGTAGGCGCACGTAAACTTCTTGGAAGTAGGGAGTTCACGCGGGGCTTCTGCGGATGCAACCGTCCAGTCTAGTTTTTGCTGGGCTTTCTTGTTGCCTGGTGTGCCTGGGGAGGATGGTGTTAGTGTTAGGTGGGTATTTGCTATGCCACAACACGTTACACCAAAGTCCCAAATCTCCATTCCAGAAGAACTGACACAGGGAGACTCGTGTTTAGAAGAATGTTTACAAAAACCGGGGGCAGGGCCAGCCTGATTATTGAACCAAACTCCTTAGCAGGAGGTTTCTACTTCTTTGGGGGGAAGAAAGCAAAGTTGGGTTTCTACCATCCATAAATTGTGTATTTGCCTCCATTCTTCTGAAATTCTAGAAAGTCTGTCTTTCTGGCTTTAACATACCTCAGTCTGGTGATCCCAATACTAAGTCTGGTCCAGGAACAACAGCCAGAAATCCATATATCTGGAGATCTCTCCAGCCAACTTGGCATACAAATGTACTTTGGAAATTGTCAGCCATTCATTGGTATGGGTTGTTGTATCACATCACACTTTGATATTTATCTATCTTAAATATCATGGACCTGTGGCCTTTTCCAGAGTCAGTGGGTTCCAGTGAAATCACTGATTGCTGGTTTTTTTTTTTTAATCATTATTTGTAGTTTTCATCATTCCAGTGTGGCCAGAGCGAGTCCCTTCTCCCTGGTTTCTTCATCTTCTCCTTATGATGTCTTTCAAGTTGTCCCTGTTTTCTCAGGAAGACAGGATATTTTATGCTCATCTGAGTTTTTCTTAACTAAACAAGGAATCAGCCATTCTCCAAGGAGCTCTGGAAACTTTTGGTGGAAAAGGGTGTTAGAGACCAGCATCTGTGCCCAAGGGTATGCATTATGTTGTTCATATTATCAGTGGTAGGAAAAGCTGACCAAGCTAACTATTACTTTTGTGACCAAACTGAAAATGTTGTTTTTCTTCCCCCAAAAAGACTTGATATGAATATTTTTTTGATTAATTTTTATCTCTACTGATACATTTTTTTTTAAGTTAAAATAACTTAAATAACTCAGGGCGGTCATGACCCCAGGGGCAGCTGAGTCATGTTTGAATATTTTCACTTTGAGCAAGGCCTTCCTTTGACTTATAACCAGGCATCTTGGCGTCATTCCTCGGGGCCTACTAAAGCAATTCCAGACTGTGGTCTACACAGCATGCCTTCACATACTTAACAGTCACCTGTCCTGTGACGCTATCTTCACAATAAACTGCCCCGAACCATCCACAGTCATGTCACGTCATCTGTTTGTGTTCATGTTCATCTGCACATTCAGGAGGACTTTTCCAGGTAGAACGTACCGGAAAGTCCCTACTCTTGACCTTATATTTATTTGCCACACTCACTAACACTATCCGTATTTCTGACAGGAAAGATGGCCTTACAGGTCTAGAAACACCATGTCACAACATGACTTTCTTTCTAAGTTGAGGATTTCAATATGCACATAATTGTAGAACTGAAGGCAAGAGGAAGGACGCTGCCCTGGGGGGAGAGACACCCATGGCTTGTGATCCCTGGTCACAGTGAGGGGAGGCGGTGTGGACCGCACAAATACTTGGGAGGAGAAAACAACATGGAAACGAGGCTCTACTTGGATGTTTGACAAAGCGTATGTGTATACGTGGTGTATATGTGTGTTGTGAGTGTGATATGTGGGGGGGGGGGGGTGTGGTGTGGCGTGTGTGCGTGTGCGTGTTGGGGCAGCTTCCCCAAGTGAGTGTCACTGTCGCCATCGCCGTGTGGGTCCCTGCCAGCCGAGCCCCCATTGCCCCGCTGTGGACAAGCCGCGGCCGTGCTCCCTTAGTCCTCCCTACAGGCTGGTGAGCCTGAAGGAGGACAAGCCCCAGACCCCGTGGGCGCAGGGACGTTTCCCCGGAGGTGAAGGAGCGGCAGCCGTAGAGCGGGCTCATCTTCCACCGAGGGTTCGTTCTGGCCCCAGGGGACCTCACGGCCGCTAGCGCGTTTCTGACCGTGTGGACGTTTCAGGACACGGTCTAATTATGCTGAGTGGCTGCACACAGATCTTTAAATATCCTAACTCAAGGCGAAGCTCGCAGTGTGTTTGGGAAGGGCTTAGTGGAAAGTTCATGATAAATTGTAAAAAAAAAATAAAATAAAATAACTTCTGCGGGAATCCGTTGACATTCGGCCCCGGGCACGTGTTAGCACTGTTGCTGCACATGAGACACAGCCCTACGAGTTGAGCGATCCCAGAAGCTGGAACTTCAACAACAATAATGTTCCAATCACGACCTCCCCTGTCCGAATTCCTGATAAGACATCCTCCCCAGGACACACACCAGCTGCCTGTGTCCGTCTGTCTGTTTGAAATGGAACCACAGCGGGGACCCCTCAGAGTAAGATCGGCTCCATTCAAAACCCTGGTCTACGTGGCACAGCGGTAAACGTTGTCGTCCCTTGAATCGTCAGTCGAGGCGTTCACACGGATTCAGCCCACGAAATAGGTCCCCAGGTCAGCTCCACGTCAGTTGGCCCCGACCGAGCCCTGATCGGGTACCAAGCGTCGCTTTGGCACTTGCACGCGCCCTCTCGTTAGAGCCAGCGCGCGGCTCTGCGGGCAGGTGTTGGTAGGAACGCGTAAGAGAGGAACTAAGGAGGACCCCGGAGTCTTGGAGGAAACCGGCCTCCCCGTAACCGGCAAAGCGAGGACCGAACCTGAGGAGCCTGGAGCCAGGGTCTGTGTTCTTCTTCGCTACATTTGCTGCCTCCGATCAGCTCACTATCGATAAGAACTCCGAAACGATCAGCTACCCGCGGCCTGGGCCCTAACCCCTTTACGCAGAGTAACTCAGCAAGTCCTTGGTGCCCTCAGAAGGGTCTTCAGACCCTTGGTCGTGACCCGTGTAAAACCACACGTAAGCCTCTGGGAACAGTCAGCCTTGATGACTCCACGGTCCCAACAAGTCACACAAGTACATGGAGGGAACGGGGAGCTAGGCCTCCTGTTGACGCGGGCGTCCTGTTTTCATCACGCGTGACTAAGTGCGGCTGACGGCCCCGGGCACGACAGCTCCTGTTCTGCAACAGGTGTCCGGTGACTGCCATGTGGCTCTCGTGGCCGGTGCACACGGAAGGGCGGGCGGGCAGACGGCCCGCGCGCTTGACTGGTCTGCCCCCGTGGCTGTGTCTGTCCACCACACGGTTTTGGAATCTGCTCTAAGCGCGCACGTTTCCATTCCAAGGGCGTAAGAGGAGGAAAATTAAGCCTCCTAGATGGTTGACCTGTCTGACCCTAACCAGACATCCCCGTCCCTGATAAAAATTAAGGCTGAGGATTTTGTCATGCTTAAGCAAGAGAATAACCCGCAGACTTGAAGTAACATTCGCTTTTTGTTTGCCTTCCAGTGATCTCGTGTGGAAGCCTCTCCTTTCCGCCAAACGGTAACAAGATTGGCACGCTCACAGTTTATGGGGCCACAGCTATATTTACGTGCAACACGGGCTACACCCTGGTGGGGTCTCACGTCAGAGAATGCTTAGCAAATGGACTTTGGAGTGGCTCCGAAACTCGATGTCTGGGTAAATCAATCTATCATCTGGTATTTCTTTAATTTAGCTAAGCCTGAAAAATAGACTGTGGTTGGGCAAGGCGTAACACTTCTTGCTATAAATGTTCCAACAGAGAAACTAAATCCTACCTGGTCTTAGCGCTACACTTCACACAGCAACTTCTTTAAGTATTGAAGGGGATTATTTTTTAATCTGGCCAATAAATGAAAGTCACATATTGCCTTGAGTGACTTAGAAACTATTTTCTACAGTGCTGAGGGTATCATCGCAACTTTATGCCATCAGTTTAGGACACACAAAAATGATACTCAAAAATACTACATGCTTTATCTTTAAAAGAAATTTTACATTGTGTCAGTAAGTGGAAGTGACTAAGATCAATCAGCATAAGTACAATGAATTATTTCGAGAAGAGTGTGTGCACAGTCACGTGTTCTTCCTTTGCTTAAAGATTAAAATTTTCTGCATGATAATTTAAAAAAAATTGAGTTGAAAATCTTTTTCGTTGAAAAAAAATCTAGTGAATAAACATAAGAAATTGTTGAATTGGCAGCTTAAAGCACGGACTTACAATGCTCCTGTAGGTCTCCAAGTAATCTTTAAAATATGTTAACTGCCTTTTGTCCTTTTGACCTCTTTGTGGGACCTCGATAATTTTGTAATCGCTCAAAAGCTATAGAAGCTGGAAAGTTTAAGCCTCTGACTCTCCATGGGCTGGAAATCACTTCAGGAATAAAGGCAGGACCAGTAAATTTTGAATAGTAAAAATCTGGTCTTTTTACTTGAGATAATTTGAAGAAATGCTCAGGAGAATTTGGGGGAAAAGAGAGAGAGAGAAAATGAATCTAAATAATAATTCCAGAGGAAATCAACCAGCGAAAGGAGTTTCTTTGTCACTCTTATCCATGAAAGGATACCTGCTTTCTTTCTTTTTTTTTTTTCATTCGAGAGAGAGAGAGAGAGAGAGAGAGAGAGAGAGTGAGCGAGCAGCAGGGAGGGGCAGAGGGAAAGAGAGAGAATCTGAAGCAGGCTGCATGCTCAGCCCAGAGCCCTATGCGGGGCTCGATCTCATGACCATGAGATCATGACCTGAGCTGAAATGAAGAGTCAGGCGTTCAACCAACTGAGCCACCCAGGTGCCCCTGACACCTGCTTTCTTTAAGTTGCTGTCATACCTATATGGAAGCTGCCAGCATCCCCTGTGTGTGTAAATACATATATTGTTGCTGAGTGTGGTCAGTATTGTTGTCAGTACACTGTGAATCTTCCTTGGAATGTGTGTGGGATTTTGTGTTGATAGTCACTAGTGCCTCTGAGATTTTCTGAGCCTTCCTACGTGTCATTATAAAATGTCTGGTCATTGAGTACCACTCTCCGTAAGGCAGCCCTCCTTCGGGGTAGCTCTTCTCTGTTACCTTGAGTGACAGACACTTGGTGCTAGGAAGGCAACCAGGTGGTCTAAGAAACGTACTTGTCTGCTCTAATTGTGATAATGGAAAGCAGTGACAATTTACATTTGACTAGTGACCTACTGGTTACAAAAGCCTCATGAGGTGAGATGGTTACTGTGGCCTCAGGGAGTTTGAGTGGCACAATTTCTATAACTGACATCCTGGGGTCTGCTGGGGTCTTGTTGATTCCAAAGAAACCTTCACTTTTTCTCTGGTGTTCTTTTTGCCTGCAGATAAGGACTTCAAAGTCGAAAGGTTGCACGGTGTGTTGTATAGTTGTCTGGGCCAGTGTGCCGCAAAGTATGGCTTAGGTACGATACAATATGTCTTAGAAGCTTTTGGGAGACGGAGTGTTCTGAAGGAATTGAAACTGAAAATAAAGAGGAATAAAACTGTCTGGAAAAGAATATATAACACATTAGCGTAGTAGGACCTAGATGTAAAATATAAGGAATGATAAAATTGGAAGAGGCAGAGAATACGGAAGAAAAACAACTAGAAAAATATTAGATAGGACACATTGCCACAAATTATAAAACAATGAGTAAAGGGTGGGTAATACACTTAGTATAAATATTTCAAAAGTCAGCGAATGCAGTTGCACAACTACCACTGCGACTTGAAAGTGTAATTCGTGATGTAGGCACACCTCCGAGATAACTGTGGATTTGGTTCTAGACCAACACAATAAAGCAAATATTACAATACAGTGAGTCAAGTGTATTTTTTGTTTTCCCCATGCACATAAAAGCTATATTTACGCTATACTGTAGTCCGGTAAGTGTGCGATAGCATTACGTGGAAAAACAATGATGTACAGTTGACCCTTGAACTACACGGCAGTTAGGGGCTCTGACTCCTCCCTCCTGTCAAAAATCTACATACAACTTTTGAGCCCCTAAAAACTGAACCTCTGATAGCTTGTCGCTGACCAAAAGCCTTACCGATAACATAAATGAACACGTATTTTGTATGTTATGTGTAATATATACTGTATGCTTACAATCAGGTAAGCTAGAGAAAATAAAATGTCCTTAAGGGACACCCGGATGGCTCAGTCAGTTAAGCTCCATCCAACTCTTTGTTTTTTTAATATTTTTATTTATATTTGAGAGAGAGAGAGAGAGAGAGACAGCACGAGTGAGGGAGGGGCGGAGAGAGAGGGAGACACAGAATGCGAAGCAGGCTCCAGGCTCTGAGCTGTCAGCACAGAGTCTGATGTGGGGCTCGAACTCCTGAATCATGACATCATGACCTGAGCCGAAGTTGGACGCTCACCCCACTGAGCCACCCAGGTGCCCCTAGCTCCATCCAACTCTTAGTTTCAGCTCATGTCAAGGTCTCATGGTTGTGAGATCAGGCCCCACGTCGGGCTCCGCACTAAGCGTGGAGCCTGCTTGGGATTCTCTCTCTCCTTCTTTCTCTGTGCCTCCCCTGTGTCTCAAGCTAAATAAATAAGCAGAGAGAAAATTTATTAAGAAAACCTTAAAGGACAGGAAATACATTTACAGTACTGGATTTGCTGAAAAAAATCCACGTGTATGTGTACCCACACAGTTCAAACCTGCATTGTTCGAGGGTCAAATGTACACGCCTCAATTTAAAAATACTTCATTGCTAAAAATTGCTACACAATCCGAGCTTTCAGCTGCTCACAACCTTTTTGCTGGTGGAGAGTCTTGCCTCAGTTGTGATGGTTACTGACTGATCAGGATGGAGTCGTGATGGTTACTGACTGATCAAGATGGGGTCAGCTGAAGGTCGGGGTGGCTGTGGCTGTTCCCTAAGATGAGGCAACGTGGAAGTTTCCCACATAGACCGGCTCTTCCTTTTATGAACAACTTCTCTGCAGCATGTGATGCAGTTTGACAGCATTTTGCCCACAGTGGGACTTCTTCCGGCTTTGGAGCCACCGTCTCAAACCCTGCCGCGGCTTTCTCAACTCGGTTTATGTCGTGTTCTCAGTCCTTTGTTGTCATCTCAGTGACCATCACAGCATCTGCACCAGGACTAGATTCCATCTCAGGAAACCCCTTTCTTTGCTTGTCCACATGAAGCGTCTCCTCATCTGTTCAAGTTTGGTCGTGAGACGCGGCCCCTCGTCCACTTGTGACTCTCGTTCTCTGGCTCCTTCCACCACGTCTGCCTCTACTTCCCCATGAAGTCTTGACTCCCTCAGCGTCATCCATGAGGGTTGGAGTCCACTTGTTCCAAACTCCTATTTATGCTGATATTTTGGCCTCTTCCTCTGAGTCACGGATGTTCTTAATGGCATCTAGAGTGGTGAGTCCGATCTGGAAGGTCTTCAGGTTACTTTGCCCAGATCCATGAGAGGAATCACCATCTATGGCATCTATAGCCTTGTGAAATGCATTTCTTCGATAGTAAGATGTGAAAGATGAAATGATTCCTTGATCCACGGGCTGCGGAATGGATGCTGTGTTAACGGGCGTGAAAACCGCATTCGTCTCATCGTGCGCCTCCATCAGAGCTCTTGGGTGACCAGGCAGAGCACAGGCAGGTAGAGCACAGGCAGAGTAGATGTAGCCCAATTCTGAAGGGCCCGCGGGTTTTCAGAACGGTACGTGGGCATCGGCTTGCACTTAAGGCACCAGCTGCGTTAGCCCCTGACAGGAGCGTCAGTCTTCCTTGGAAGCCCTGAAGCCAGGCATTGACTTCTCTCTGGCGGGGAAAGCTCTGTAGCATCTTGTTCTTACAGAAGGCTGTTTCACCGACTCTGAAAATCTGTCGTTTGGTGTAGCCACCGTCACGAATTATCTCCGCTAGATCTTCTGGAGAACCTGCCACAGCTTCTGCATCAGCACTTGCTGCTTCGCCTTGAGCTTTTATGCTACAGAGACAGCTTCTCTCCTTAATCCTCACCGACAAACCTCTGCTGGCCTTAAACTTTTCTTCTGCAGCTGCCTCCCCTCTCTCAACCTTCGTAGCGTTACAGAGAGTTAGGGCTTTGTTCTGGATTAGGCTTTGGCTTAAGGGAATGCTAGGGCCGGTGTGATCTGTCTAGACCGCTCAGACTTCCTCCTTGTCAGCAATAAGGCTATTTCAGTTTATTATTATTCGTACGCTCACTGGAGTAGCATTTTTAATTTTCTTCAAGGACTTTTCTTTTGCATTTACAACTGGGCCAGCTGTTTGGGGCAAGAGGCCTAACCTTTGGCCCAAGGCTTTCAACATGCCTTTCTCACTAAGCTTATTCATTTCTGGATTTTGATTTAAAGTGAGATATGTGTGGCTCTTTTGCTTGAAAACTCAGAGGTCATCACGGGGTTATTAATTAACCTAATTTTAATACTGTTGTGTCTCAGGGAATAGGACAGCCGGAGGAGACAGATGCAGCAGTCAGAACACACATGACATGCATCAGTCAAGTTCACGGTCTCATACGGTCTCATATGCACGTGGTTTGGGGTGCCCCAAACCCTGTTACAATAGTACCAGCAAAGATCACTGATCACAGAGCACCATCACAAATATAATCAAATATAATCAAATATAATCAGATTTGAAATGTTGTAAGAATTACCAAAACGAGACACAGAGACACAAAGTGAGCAGACACTGTTAGAAAAATGGCACCAATATACCTGCTCAGTGCAAGGTGGTCAAAAACCTTCACTTGATAAAAGTACAGTATTTGCAAAGCACGATAAAATGAGGTATGCATGTGCATGGAGTGTGACAATGAAAGGTTATCTCTTGTCCTGAATAATAGATCACTTATGTCTAGATAACATAGTATAAACCAGTAAGAACATATGTCTGTGGGACCCAAGGAGATATGGCCGAGGCCAGGGTGGGGGTGGGGGAAACAGATAGGAGAACAGAGGTAAAGTCAGCGCTAGAGAAAATTCTCAACAGGCCAGACAGATAAAGGGAATAGAGGATCCAGTCCTAAATCTGGCACAAAGATTTGATAAAGTAGATAACGGATACCACCGTAATCTCAAAGTCACCCAGATGCCTTACTTGTATACAGTGATTTGAATGATATTATTTATTGACAGTGAAAAATGTACAAGACAATTTTCAATTATATTGACTTCGTTAGAACGCACAGGAGGTGCTCACGGCTACCGTTCATAGCTAAGAAATGACTTACAACAGTGAGGAATCTGCCCAACGTTGTAAAATCAATAGTATCACAAACAGAATGCAAACCTAGGCAGTTTGACCGGAGAACACAGACTTCCTAACATTAGGGTATGTAACTAACGTATCCGAGCAGATATTGTGTTATTTTGCCAATAGTTGTATTTCTCAAAGGAAGATGTAATAAAAGAGTGCACTATGTGCATTGTGCTAATTCTGACCAGTAAGGTGGAATAAGTTGGTTGGTTGATCCTGGGAGTAAAATGGATGCTCACCCCAGGCGTGCCCTCAAAAGAAGGTTGGTGCCTTAATCGTCACATGTGGCTAATCTCATCCTTCATGTTGCGCTGCTCCCAGACCTCTTGCTTACCAGTCTTGCCAGTATTTTCCCTCCATTTCTTGCTCTCTGAATTGTTTCTTTGTCCATTGCAATGCTATGGATCTCCAGAAAATCTGGATTTTTACCCAGCTGAATGACCTTGGGGGACTCTCAGGTTCTCCTGGACCCTGTGAGGGTAAACTGGACAGTGATGAAGGGGAAATGACTTATAATGACAATGGAGGCAGCCAGTGAGAGTCTTTTTAAAAAATCAAGGCAAATAATGGATAAAACCCCATGGAATCAACTTTAAAGGAGACATCCCTTTTTAAACAAGACAAAACAACCCCCACAATTCTGACTTTGAGAAACAGATCACCCCAACGAAGAGAAAAATGGAAAATTACCCAAAGAAATGGAGACAGTTACATGAGATGTTCTACAAGAAACTCAGTTTGCAAGCAAAACAATAACCCTACAATGTACTAAGGGAATTAAAATACAGGTGAAGGTCATGCTGTGAAAGATAGATTCACCACGAGCGGGGTGCAGTGAAAAGATTCAGGACCATGAAAGTGTAAGGACCCTGTAGAATTCAGGTTTGAAATAAGAACCAAATTCACTCATTGTGGTTGGTATTGAAACAGTGGATGGCCCAAGTAAAGCAGAAGGGCTCAGCTTCCTCTTCATTCTGTCCTCTGTGTCGTGAATCGCTCTGGAATGCAAAGGTTAGAACCTGCTTTTGTATCAGAAACCAGGACCCCAGGAGAGAAAAGGAGTCTGTCCAGGAGAACTTGAGAGTTTGAGTGGAGTGGCTGGGGGGACCCTGGAGGAGGTGTCCAAGTCACTGACAGTCCCCCTGCCAGTGGCACGTTATTAAAAGGAACGTGTAGCGTGATTTTTCACACGAAAAGGAAAGAAGCAAGCTGGCAGGAACGGTGGATCTGTTAATTTGATGATCCACAGAGCTGTTGGTCAACTCTGTTGTTTGCAAGATCTGTGGTGATGCATGCTTATGAAGAACACAGATAGTTTCACAAAATAACATGCAAGTCTGGGTTCATCTTTGTCTGACCTTGCTTTTAGATGGGTGTTTAGAAATACTCTTTAGAAATGGTGCTTCCGAATTTGGCAAGACGTAGATCAAGGTTTTCTGTTACGACTCTCACAGTCAAGAAAGTATAGGAGCGCTATGTTGTCTTTTAACAATTGCTGAAGGGGCTTTCCACAGTGACATCGATTATTGGGTTGATGAGACTGGAAAGCAGATTTCCAGTTGTGTAGTTCTCTCCCTCATTCTAGACTTCTCCAAGAAGTCTACTCCAAGACTTCTATCCACACCTTGAGTAGAGGCGTAATAACGCCAGCTGAAAGAGCGAGAGTAAATATTTGGCAACCGATTCAGAATGTCACCGATTTCAGTGACAGACGAAACACATATGAAAATAATGCAATTCATGGAAAGCTTCACTCTAAGTAAAAAGCAAAACACCTTCCAATGTACATGACGAGGAGAAAGTTAGGAAACCCTAGCACCCGTGGAAGGATTTGGTGTTCTCAATATGAGAAGGCTCATAAATGTAGCCATAAAGGCTCAGAGGTAGCCCTGAGACTGATGGTGTCCAGGCTTCATGAACAGGACCCATCTCATTCTCTGGCTAGGAGGTCCGCGTCCACAATGATGATATCGCTTCCGTGAAATAGTTCAAGTGGGTGGTGAAAAACTGGCACGAACCTGTGCTCAAGGATTTAGTAAACGTGATAGGTGAAGAATGTTTGGAGAGCCTGTGATCATCAGTTTGACTGAAAGACAAGTTAGGAAGTAAATAACAGCCATTTTCAAGTATTTAAAATGGTATTGAGAGGTGGAATAAACCCATTTTGGTAAACTGTTTTACGTTACAAGTGTCAGCCCTGATGGATGGATAGTGCCCACCACAAAGACCTGTATTGAGATCTCTAAGTTTTAATCAGGTGGGGACAGGGGGATAAAAAAGCAACGAAACAAAAATAAAATGAATTAAGTACATGTACCAAAGGCAAGAGCCAGGGTTGCCAATGACATTAGTGATGCATAGTTTGATTCATTTGTTTGGAATGGCAGACACTGTGCAGAAAAATAGTTTTCAGACTATGTGTAAGAAATTCCTTGCCTTTATTTATTTTTTAACAGGTTAGATCTGCCCCAAAATGCAAAGAACAGTTCACACAGAAGGCAGGCAGGCGACTGCCTGTTTGGTAGGCTTTTACGTGTAGGATTCCTTTAGACTTGGAGCCTCATTGATTCCATGTCCCAGATGCTTTTCATTAGAATGCAAAATGCTTTGACAAAAGCATTTTTTTCCAAGTGTGTGAGGCATCTTGTTTTTTTAACGGTTACTGGAAGAAGAAATACTTTGGCCTGAGAAGTTGCTTCTCTTTCCTGTGGAACGTGGATCATATTTCCAGTTGTAGCACTGTGGTTATTTCCGGCGATTTCCAGCAGGAAAGACCATGCCAGGGTCCTCCGATGATCACTGCAGCAGAAATGGCTAAGCACGTGGACCGACAGCACTTTCACACTGGGACGCTGGGGACTGTATCTGCAGGAGAGCTGTATTTACAGAGATGAAGGATGGTCTTCTTTGCTAAACATTCTGGCACTGAATCCACGCTGTGTTGGAGCTCGCTGGTCTGAATTCTACGCCAGAACCTTTGAGACAGGATGCAGTGAGGGAAGCCGCTCCACCCTGTGTGCGGACATCATGGTAGCTTAACTCCAGGCAAAGGGAGGCCTGTGTGCACCACAGGATCTTAGCGTGCACTTAATCGATGCTGTCATTCTCACCTTACTACTGGGGTCTCCCAGCGCTCTGCGAATCACCAAGGGCTTGTTCTAGTTTACCATCTGTGTTGTGCGATGCTACACATCTCCCTGGGCTAGGGAATTAAGCGCTGGGAATGCTGACCCCATATCTACTCATCAGGTACCTCAGAATCCATCGGGGAAGTTTGATGATCCCCGTGGTCCCTTCCGTTTATCTTCCCTGTGGTAGTTTGCACTGAGCCCAGCAGACAGCACACAGACTAGACGAGGTGGTACGCTTGTAACCCAGGTCTCCCGCTGTAGAGACCTACATTAACCTCTTGATGACATTTATATCATTTAGACTTCTCACACGTAATAACGCTTCATCTCCGGCACCTGGCCACCTCTTTAGTATGTGGTATTCGAGATGTCAGTGATAGACCGAGATGTTACCCACATAAAGAACATGTTCCTTTTTTAGTAGGTTGTTTTGCTAGTATTCGAAATAAGGTTGCCTTTGCTGTACTATAATGGCCTATGAAGAGATGAATTTTTTTGTACGTATAATAGCACGGTGACATTCGTATGGCTGAAATAGCTAGATGACATGATTCAAAATAATACTGTTGGGTCATACTGTCTCATAGTTCTTAGAGAATAGAATTGGCAAATATTCTGCAAACGCCTGGTGTTTTAGGATAGATCCGTGTAAAAAAAATTTAACAGCCGATTACGGTAATGCTTATATTACAGCAGAATTGCAGCAGCGGAGTAGAAAGTTTACGCGCCCACCCCTGATCTCTGGTACACAACGTTCTGTGTAAAATTTAGCTGTATGATGCCGGGAAGGGAAAATATTTGGCAACGGCCAGTGCTAGTCGTCACATGTTACATATGCATCGTCAGTGGCTGGGAGATTAATGTCACGAAACACTCCCCAGCCGCAAGCGCTTCTGTCCGTATTTCTGAATATTCTCTAATGATATTCATCCGATTCCTCAGGAAACGTGGCGTAGGGTGTAAAGGTTAATAGGATCCAGGTCTTCTGTTTTCAGGAATTTATAATCAGAGGAATAAAGAAGATAAATACCAAGTGCCTTTAATAAAAAGGTGAGATTAGTGAATGGCAAAAGAGAGAACTCGGGGTGGGAGAGAGGCCGGTGGAGGAAGCCGTTTGGAGCGATGCTGGGAATGTGCACAAGCAGAAGTGGAGCGAGTTCCTCCCGGAAACTCCGATGTGCATCCAGTGCTGCAGGAGGTGGTCCAGATGGTCCAGAAGGCTGGCCCACTGGCATGCAGCCTGTCCTGGGGAAGTGCTCTGTGTCGAGTCCCAGGAAAGGGGGGTGTGCACTAATGCGGCAACGCGCTCATGGAGGAGAAGCCATCTAATTGTTCAGGTTCAGGCTCTGGTTCAGGCACAGGCTCGAGGCTGGGGTGCGGGGCCACACCCTGCTCTCGGAATCACACTCTGCCGGTGGAGATACGTAGGGCAGAAAAATTAGGTGTCTATTTGCTGAGTTCACAATGCAGCAAAACAGCAAAAAATCTTGAAGTCTGGGTATTTTTTTAAGTTTATTTTTTTAATGTTTATTTGTCATTGAGAGACAGAGAGACACAGAGGGTGAACAGGGGAGGGGTAGAGAAAGGGGGAGACACAGAATCTGAAGCAGGCTCCAGGCTCCGAGCCGTCAGCACAGAGCCCGATGAGGGGCTCAAATTCACAAACTGCAAGATCGTGACCTGAGCCGAAGTCGGTCACTTAACCAACTGAGCCACCCAGGCACCCCTTTTTAAGTTTATTTTTAAGAGAGAGAGAGAGAGAGAGAGAGAGAGAGAGAGCGCACATGCACACAGGCAGGGGAGGGCAAAGAAGGAAGTATGTGCAAAGTGATAGAGTGATTATTTGGGGAGCTGTACAAAAAGGGACAGATAAAGGACTTCTGAAAGCCCCAGAGACTACCCAAATCCTGAAACTTTTATTTATATTAAGTATGGCTTAAACTAATTCTCTTGGCACTAGGAAGTGTCAAAAAAGATTTGAGACAAACATTTTGCGGCGAAGATTGGGCCCTCCTTTGATGTACTCATGCACAAAGTGTCGTGTACCTCCTGTAAGCAGATACCTACGTGTCCTTGGGAAAATTCCCTTGCTGTCCATGGCACCACATTTTCTCAGACTTAGGCAAAGTTGCTGAGCACTGCCCCTAGAAATCACACTTGTGGAAGATCAAAGTCTTGTCTCTCAGCACTCAGACGTGTTCCTTTAATACGTACAGATCTGAAGATTCAAATGCATCCAATGGTGTTTAATGCCAACGAGTTTCTCTGCATGTAAGAATCTGAACCGTCTGACATTTTGTGACTGTTTGTTAATACTCAAGAAGAGTTTGTCAATTGGCTTTGGAATCCGCTGCCAAATAACCTTGCCTTTAGCGCAAAGCCAGTGTTATTGCCCAGAAAGGAAAGAATGGAACAAACTGCATTTCTAATTCTTATGCAGGTACTGGGCATTTATAATGATTATTATTTTATTTTCAGCAATAAGTACCAATAATCACAAAGCAAATATGAAGGTTGAATATTTGGTTTGTAGATTTTCTAAAAATGTGTAAATGTATTCCGTTTTAATCCCCAGATCAATATTGGTATTTGTACAGACACAAACCAGTGCAGTGAAAAGGTGACCTTACAGTAGTGAACTCTCAGGTTGGGGAGGAGTGTGTGTGTGTGTGTGAGAATGTGACCTGATGATAGGAGAGAGATCCAGGTATACAGTTGCGTTTAATGGCACAGATTCCACACCAAGGGATGCAGGGCTCTGGGTCCATAGAGTGCACACCTATAACGTGGGAGATAGCGTGTCCAGAATCTCTACTGGTGCAGTGCGTTTCTATGGAATATGGGCAAAAATGGAGCTTATTTACATTTCCAAATCACCGAATTCATTTCTAAAATCGTACAAGTGCACATAATTGTAAGACACTCTAACACGCGTTACTTGAAAGTACATTAAAACCTTGGATTCTGAGTAACTTTTTCTGCGAGGGTTCCACAAGATGAGCAAACATTTCTAGTAAATTTTAACTTGATACACGAGCGATGTCTTGCGATACGAGTCGTAGGTGATGCCCAATGTCACGCGATCACAACTGAGCCAATGGTTCCGGAAATTCACTTTCATATACGAGTGCTTTGGACGACAAGCATGTTTCCAGAACAAATTATGCTCACAAACCAAGGCTTTACTGTAACTTGAAAGTTGGAAGTGTTCAGCGTTTGCATGTGTTGGGATATTAAGGTATATCTGCCAGCTGACATATGACACCCTGGGTCAGTCACTCAGAAAAGTCACCAGTAGAAGTCAGTGTGTTTTCCAAGGGCTGTGGACCGCATGGCTCCTTACAGAATGAGAAACAAATAGAGAAACACTGTAGGAATCTACTCTAAATATTGCTCACATCCTATGAATGGATAAGGTTCCTGCTCTAAAATAGAGCATTCCAGAAAGCATGGATAGCATCCGTACAAGTGCTGGAGGAATCCAGTTCATTCGAGAACAAGTTTTCACAATATTCACTCTACCAGAAACACATTCAGGAAAGCACCTGTGTCCTCTCAGAAATGTTAGACCACACCTGCTAAGACATGGGGTTTAGATGGATCTAGAAAGAGCTGCTTGGAGGAGCCTGTCCTGCTCTGAGTCCTGCAGTAGTGGGTGAAGCCTGCATCGCTGACCTGCCTGGTCCCCACGTGCTGGCCGTGTGGTGGGTGATCACCCTGCTGACCCCCAAGACTGCAGACAGCAGCCTGGGCTCCCCAGGGATCCCAGCCGCGTCCCAGCCCCTCCGATCCTGCCTCTGGCAAGTTTGCAGGGAACCCTTGACCCAGGGGGAATCCAAGAAACCAGGACACCCCTTCCTGGCCTCAGGGCATTCCTGTCCCCCACCCCCACTTATTTCCAGCTTTCATTCTACCTTCCTACCCATCTCTTTTTAGTTAAATTTCTTGGGCAGGGCGGCAAGGTTGGTTAAGTCCGTTAAGCGTCTGACTTTGGGTCAGGTTGTGATCTCATGGTCCGTGGGTTCGAGCCCCATGTCGGGCTCTGTGCTGACAACTGGGAGCCTGGAGCCTGCTCCAGATTCCGTCGCCCTCTTACTCTGCTCCTCCCCTGCTTGCACTCTGTCTCTCTCTCTCTCAAAAACAAATAAACATTAAAAAAAAAAAAAAAAAAACTTCTTGGGCAAATTTTATCCCTCCTAACCCAATTTTAGAGAAAGATTATCAAAAGACATTCTCTTTTTTTATTTGGAGCATTCTAACTGCAATATAGTAACAGTTTATGAATGAAAACAATAATGCAGCCTTCATTATATACAGAATAGCATAAACTATAAGCCAGGAATTTTCAAAGCCTGTAGCACAAAGCAATTACCTGGCAAAGGAGGTGATACATCCAGGTGGCTGTGACCTGGCCTATTCCACTGCAGCACAAATGAAATCTCGGTTGTTCTGGAAATTCTGAAGGGTCCCTATTCTATGGTCTTCATAGGTCTTCAGTGGTCTTCATAGGCCAATAGAATGATGTTCACTCATGGTGTAGCCTGTGGGCTCCAGAGAACCATCCGCCCGACACTGGGCAGCACCCACGCTGGCACTGAGTTCCTAATTCAGCTACTGATTCAAAACCAGTTATAAGAGTTGGGGGATTTCCCGCAGTGCAGACATGCTGATTCTGCACTTGGAGAAAAGGTAGAAAATGTAACGTTCCAGAACCGTGGAAGAAATAGATTTGGTCATTCATACTTGAAGTAAAAGGAAACTTGGCAATTCCTGTAGGAGATATTCCTATACCTATCTAGCTGGCTACAGAATTAAAGATCCCGTAGAGTGACACTTTTTACCACTCTGCCTCGTCCCCGAGCCCTAGTTGGTGCTCTCGGGTTCCGCTTAGTGGCAGATTACTAAATTCACAGGTAGGATTGATCCAGAAATAAAGCAGCCCGCATGCTTGTCACTCCGAGATTTTCTTTCCACACTTGACTGAAAGCATTTCCAACTGATATTTCTCAAGAACTGAGTTCCTGATGTGATTCTGTTGGCTACAGAATTGCCTGTAGGAAACAGTGAGTGATCTGTGTTTAAGCGGAAGCCAAATGTTAGCAAAGAACAAAGGAGCAAACAAACAACAACAACAACAAAAAGTGGGATCTAGGACCAACTATATACTCACATCGTTTTAGTTAGTTGATACTTTGCTTTGAATTTCTTTTTTTTTTATTTTGTAGTTAATAGATTTTCTTATCCTTTGCTATCGTTTACACTTAGCAGAATTGTAGTAGCGAAACCCATCCAAGTAGTGGAAGACGCATGAAGTAAAGAACAGTATGTACAGTTATAAGCAGATAAACGTGGATGCCCTTCCAGTAAATGGATAATGTGGTTCTATAACACCATGGTCATGTTGCCTGTTTTAGGGTCTGCAGTGTCCACTCTTGGCTGCATGTCCCGCCCTGCTCCCCCACTCCCGTGGATGCCCACACCTTCAGGCCCTTCCGAATTAGACCTCCCCATCGCTTTTTCACTCTCTGTGGTTGGATCTTATTTTCTGTGCAATCCCATGCCCTAAGAACATTGCTGGCCAGTAGGAAATCATCATTAAATTACTGTCAGATCGCCTAGCAGGTAATGGATTTGGATATGCTTTGAAAGTGGAAAGGACCTCACTGTCCACTGTCACAGGGATTAAATGGGTGACATACATTTTAGCCACTGGACAGAAGCATGAAGATAATTTGAGTCTGCGCTGTGCTACAGAGCATTCTATGATAGATAAAGAGAAACACTTCCTACATAGTGAATCTAACACAAAATGTGGCTACATCAAGGGTAAAGAAACTCACAAAAGACATAGCACAATATTGTCATAAAGTAATAGACTCTTACCTTTGAAAGAGATTTCCGAGTATATTGAGCTCAAATTCTACCTAACACAGATTCCCCCCTGCCCATGATATTTTTACATACTGTCAACATTCTGGTTAAATACTCTTAAGTGAAACTGTGTGAATATTCTGTATTTGTGAGTGGCTTATAATTGGTTTAAGACTTTGAATGTTTTAAAAACATTTTAACGCATGGGCTGGAAATTCGTATAAGTGAAGGTCAGATTGGTATGTGTTAGCTTCAAATCAGGAAGTCACATGGTCTACATGTATTCAAATGAGGACGCAGAAGCAGCAGGTGATGCTATGGATTCTTCCTGTCAGGCCCTGAGCCAAAATGAAGTGCTTTGGAAGGACATCCTCTGTGTCCTTTTCATGTTGAAGGCCAGATCCTCAAAAGAACAGAAATGACCACATGTCAGGGAAGAGGTGCCATTGGGAATTGTTGCTTCCACATGTGGCTGTCATCTTTTCCCTTCAATATCGAAAGTATACAGGTACCTTCCTGACCGTTAAGAGTAGCTCTGTCCCAGGTTTCCAGAAGATAGCGCAGACTCAAACTATGTGCTCTTACAAAAACTCCATTATGAAAGAGAATGTTTATTAATTTCTCAGAGTGAGTCTGGCCAGGGACGTTTGTCCAAGTCAAGGGTGAGACCAAGCAGATCCTGTAAATGGTGGAGGCTTTCCCATCGCTACGCACCCCGCTTACGCATCCCAGTTGCCCTGCACCCCAAGTCCCTTCTCATGGAGTGGTGGCAGGCTTCAGAAATAACCCCCAAAGCACTTGGCATTTTTCTAGAACAACAGCCGGGAGTTAGGTGGCCCACTCCTTCTTTGAAAATTGGATTGTGTTGTTGTACATGTTTCTAGAAAGTACATGTTTTAATGGTCACCTCAAAAGTGGCTGGGATCTCTGTGGGATCTCTGTGCCAAGCCTGTGTGCTGCCCCTCGTCTGGCTCTTTTACTAGTCGTCGTCACCCGGATTGGAAAATGGCCCCATCTCCCGCCTAACAGGGCACACTTTGCATGTGATGGCCTCTCGAGTGGCAGAGGGCTTGTGGAGCCAAGGTCAGTGTTCTGTGATAACATTCCCAGCTTCAGAGGCTCATTCTTCAACCCTTGGGGCACATCCTTCCTCCTCTGAGTTCTCTGCATGCATCAGGTATCAGTTTGGGGGAGGTGATCGGGCCTCTTGCCAGGATCGACTTAATCGATCTGGCCGAATGGGAAAAACCTGTCGAGGCGACAAAGAATCGACCAAATCTAGCATGACTTTTTTGGCCCGACTTCTTATAAACGTTGTTCGAGCAGGGATACCCGGCATCGATCGGGTCTGTTCCCTCTCCGTGCTGCAAAGTCACCTTGCCGATAATACACTTAGTGCAAAACCCAGGAGGACACAGTGCCGGTAAACGCTGTCAGAAGCAGAAACATAGATTATTATTTTAAATTCTTCAGAATGATGGAGTTAGCACCAATTGTTGCATGGCAACGATTTGACAACTTTCTCCACCTTGGAGGTGGTCTGCTTTGTGTAAAGCTTTGACAGCTGTGTGCTCTATTTGGGAGATAAATGAACAGGGGGAGTCAACATCAAAACACTCTGCATGGGGGCGCCTGGGTGGCTCGGTCAGTTATGCGTGCAACTCTCAATGTCAGGTAAGGTCACGGTCTCATGTTCGTGGGATCGAGCCCCGAGTCAGGATCCAAGCTGAGCACAGAGCCTGCTTACAGTTTCAGTCTCTCTCTCTCTCTCTCTCTCTCTCTCTCTCTCTCTCTCTCTCCCACCCCCATCTGTGTCTCTCAAAATAAATAATTATACATTTAAAAAAATACTCTGCCTCTACTCCCGCCTGTCCCTCCCTATCCACATCAGCTTTGAGGTTTGTGTGGGTCACTCAGGAACTTGTGGTGAACGCCTTTTTCTTCGCATGCATCCCAAACCCACATGTAACACGGATCCTTGGAATGTCAGGTACTCCTAATGCTTCCTGTTTTGTTGATTAGCCGTTCTTTGCATAGGAGAGGAAGGGAGGGGTGAGGAGGGAAGGGGCGGAGGGGACCAGGTGAGGGGAAGGAGAATGGAGCAGAAGGGAAGGGGAGAGCGCAGGAAGGCAGGTGGAGAGCGGAACAGCCACACCGAGCCCCCCTCTTCCAAGTTCCCTCTGTGCCACGTGGCACCGCGTGGTTCTTAAAGGGGAAAAAGTGTGAAGGACGCCTGTTAAGGATGGGAAGGCAGACTGTGTGTGGTACCATCATGCTAGGTGTGGGGTCACTGCATTGGGATTTTCCAGTGGGGGAGAGAGGTGGCGCTCATCTGTGCTGCATTGGGAGTGGGGGTCACAGTCCCGGAGAGGAGCGGTCCCGGGCGGGGGTCCCCAAGAGGGCACATCGGGGGAAGGAGGGCTCCGGCGAACCTGACCTAGCAGTATGGTGCTGAAGGCAGGCCAGGGGGACAGACCTCACCCGGGGGTGGTGGGGGATGGAAGCCCATCAGACAGTTGGGGGGTGGGGGCTTCGCACTGAACTGACCTCGCACAGTGTTTGCTAACACTGGACTTTACACGAAGGGGCATGGGTGAGAAGGCTCGGGAGCTGCCAGAAGTGCAGTCAAGCCAAGGGTCGTGGTCACACTGCCCCACCCTTCCGCTCACAGAGAACGGAGCGCCCCTTACTTCCTTCTGCACACGGACGCTCTCTGTTACTGGAGCCTGTTGGACAACGTTTGCCAATTAATTACCTTCTCGCATTTCAGATTCCTTCCCGCCATCGCTTTTCACCTCTCCTTCAGTGTGAATGTCCGTCCTGATGGCACCTTCCTGCCTTTTCTTTTTCCGGCCCCACACACTTCCCACGGGCAAGCTCAGGGAGCGTCAGCTAACATCCATAATCCTGCTTCTCCTACACCTGCTCTGTCCTCAGGACATCCGTCCCCCGAATACTAGACTCTTCTTCCAAGTGACTACAAGCCAGTTCAAACCTAAGCAAATGCACATGTTTGCAACTGAACGTATTTTCTGGGGCGCCTGGGTGGCTCAGTCCGTTAAACATCTGACTCTTGATTTCGGCTCAGGTCATGATCTTGCAGTTCATGAGTTCTGGCCCCTCACCGGGCTTGACACTGATGGTGTGGAGCCTGCTTGCGATTCTCTCTCTCTCTCTCTCTCTCTCTCTCTGCCCCCCCCCAAATAAATAAATAACATAAAAAAAGAAATTAAGCATATTTTCTGATATTTATCTTGAAATTTCACAAACAGTTCCACGATCTACTCTCTCACACTGGAAATCCTTACCTCCCATGGTCAACATGTCACAAAACATATCAATACTAATCCCAAGTGTCTCTTCCCCTTTCCTGGCTTTTATTTGGAAAAGCGGTAACAACATAAAATCTCAGCAAGAGAAACAAGTAAAGAAAATACATGGGGAAACCATAATCGGGGAAATAACTTCATTAGCAATTCCTCTGTGTTAGCAATTTCATATTTGAAATATGACTCCCACAATTGTTGAGAACAATAAATGTGACAAAGCAAAAAAGTTGTACAAAATACTGTGTATAAATGGGAAAAATCCCAACACGTTGTGCACTTGACAGTAAAGGTAAAGAGGCTGTGAATGCACTGCTTTTATCAGAGACTGACTCTGCAAAACGTTTATCAGTTTTACTCGTGTCTGCAGCTGGCCACTGCGGTTCCCCGGACCCGATCGTGAACGGTCACATCAGCGGAGACGGCTTCAGCTACCGGGACACTGTGGTTTATCAGTGCAATCCTGGCTTCAGGCTGGTTGGAACTTCCGTTCGAATCTGCCTGCAAGACCACAAGTGGTCCGGACAGACCCCCGTCTGTGTCCGTAAGTACAACGTGAACGCATTTCAGCGTGTGCTTCCTTTGGTCACCTTTTCTCCTGGGAGGAAGTCTTAGCACAGACGTGTGTAACCTCCAGAGTGAGACAGAATGGAGACGCGTCCCTTCACCTGTGTTGAGAGAGATGCTACGGGCAGGGCTCCTCCCTTCCTTTCCAATCCACCTCCCTCTCTGTTCCCTTCCAGCACCTCCAGAGGCTGGTCCGCAGTGAAGGTGCTCCTTAACTCCTCTCAGACAGGTAGATCCCAGGACGAGCGATGTCGTGCACTCATTTACCTGATTTCATCACAGGGTAAACAGGGTGGAAACAGAAGGAGGGCAAAGGCACAGAGTCTGTCCGCAGGTTGACTTTCCAGAGTCCCCCTGATAGCTACATACCCCTGATCTTCTGTGTTGTTTCGTATTTTTTCTTTCAACAAGAATCCAGAGTTTTGCCAGCAGTCCTTCCTTTAAAAGAAAGAGGTAGAATCTCATGGAATGATTGTCCTCAAACTTTATAACATCCAAGATAACTATCAACTAGTGTTTTTAGAAGACATTGTACTCTCTATTGCAAAATTTGTTTTACACCGATAGTCTTTTTCTCCTAGTATATTCTTTATTTTCCTGCGAATTATACAGAGGAAATGTTGCTGCGGCCATAGATAATGACAGGTATCATCTAGGAAAGTGCGGTGGTAAATGGGCAGAGTTCAGGGGCGAAAGCTTTACTTAGAAGAAAGAACCGTTGACAAGATAAACGAGGAGGAAAACACCAGTTTTATGACTGTAATGTGTTTCTTTTGAAAGGGCTTCTGAAGGATATCTTTGGGATTTGTATTGCTGTTATTTAGGGCATGACATTAATGACAGTTCACTACCTTTCTAAAGATCGCACAATGGGGACTGTCAAAGAAAATGCTGTTTGAGCATGCACACTTATTTTGCTACTTTCCTGATGTTTAAATTGATATTGGAAAAATTGATGTATATTCAGTTTATCAGCCAAGTCCCTGTAATGTTTCAAAATGAGAGTTCCACGAAACTAGCTGGTGTTTTCTAAGGGGAAGATATTCAAAACTCGTAATTGGTGTAAGAATTTTACCCCCTCTCGTTGTTCACTGCTTTATTATATAGAGTTATTTGACGTTCTGTCATGACATAAGAATACTTAGTAAGATGAAGAAAGTTCATCTTCCAGGTGTAGGTTATTTTCCATAATTATAATAAACACATGTAGGTCTGCTTATGGTTCTTTGTCACCCTTTTCCATTCCAAGTGTAAATACAGTCTGTAAGGTATCTGACAGCCGGCTTTGAGTCCATACGTGGGCACACCTGTAAAGGTCTTGATGGGGTGTTCCAAGGGGGGGTGACGACCTGGTTGTTTTCTGACACTGCTGTGGGCCTGTCTTCCTACACAGCCATCACCTGCGGCCACCCCGGGAACCCTGCCCACGGCTTCACCAACGGCAGCGAGTTCAACCTGAACGACGTAGTGAACTTCACCTGCAACACGGGCTATCTGCTGCAGGGCGCCTCTCGGGCCCAGTGTCGGAGCAACGGCCAGTGGAGTAGCGCCCTGCCCACGTGTCGAGGTGGTGGGGGGGGCCGGGAACGAGTTGGGGAGGGAGGGGGGAGGGAAGGGGGAGGGCTTCCGGAACGAGCCCTGCAGGCTGAGGTCAGCGGGCTGATGAACACCCCAAAGCACCCGTGTGTGTGATGCTTCAAGGACAGGACTCCGCAGGTGCTTTCACTGCTGGGGGGCGGGCGGGGCGGGGCGGGGGACACAGTTGGGAGAATGATGGTGAAGACTGGCCAGGTGTTCAGTCGGAACAGTCTAGGACTCTGAAGTAGGCTCCTCTTCCGTTTCCCTTCGTCGTTACCCATTCATTCATCTGTACCGTGTCTTTGGACTCAGCTTCTAGACCTGGGGGTACATTTAGGAAGTTCTCAGCTTTTAAATCTCTCTCTCTCCTCCCCCCCGACCCATTCATTTCTTCAAAAATCACCACCTAGATCTAGGCTAAGACCTGAATTTTCAAGATCTGCTGTTTTGGGGGTTTTGTATTTCTAGATGTTTGAGCTCGTATTTAAGGGTCTGTCTCCATTGCTTTCCGTGAAAACATGTCGCACGTGAAGGTGACTGGTGCTTCAGTGTGAAGGTGAGAGTTTATGGTAGTGACGTGGTACGGGAGCCAGACAACGAGTGTTCCTCTCATTGACGATCGCCCACCTCCCCACTGGGGTCCCCAGGAGGCTACATCCACATGAGACGAGAGCAGAACGGGATCCCAGCAATTTTTAAAAACAGCGATGGGAAATTTGGCTCCCAGACTGTAGAGTTCTGGTCCGAGTCTATACGCGAGTGCTGGGCCCGAGCTCCAGACGAGGTGAAGTCTCTGAATCTCCCTTCCCTCTAAACACTAGTATTAGATTCAGCCCCGCAAAGCAGGCTTCTGGTTGTGACGTGGCTGGGCGTGGGGTGGGGTCTGGCCAGCTTGAAAACTAACACGTTTACCTTATGTATTGTCATTCTTCTTATTACTATGAGTCGTGGAAGCCGGGGGCCATGGAGGAGGCCGAACAGGCTTAGAGGGCAGCTCTGAATGTGCGGACCAGCACAGAAAGCTGGCTTCCGCGTGGCATCTCGCCCCTTCGCGTTTTTGCGTTGAATGCCGGGGTGGTTTGGTACACCCCGAATGCTTCCAAGCGCCGCTCCAAACACAGCCGAGGGGATCACCCTCACCTCTCGCAGGGAAGCGTGAGGGGTGCAGATCTGCAAGAAACGGGGGGGTGTGGGCAGTGGCGGGAAGACAGAGCTGTTGGCGTCTTCACTGGCTAGGCGGACGCGGGGGTCTAGGAGATGAGGCCGCTTGAATCGCGATCTCTTCTCCACCTGGGCGACGGGAACACAGCACAGCTGCAGCCACGATTACGCACGAATGCCCGGAAAGTTCGGTCCGGTTTGTCTGGACACAGGGGCACAGCGTGATTGTGCCTTTGATGTCTTAGGGACATCCAAACACGCCATGTTCCTGCTCCCCCAAAGCCCTTCCGTTCAACTTCATTTAACATTTACTAAGCACGTGCTCTGTTCCAAATGCTGTGCTCTGCTCTGCCAGTAGAGAGGTGGGTAAAATCACTCATACCTTGGAGTCGATGACAACGAAGACCGGAGGTGCTCGCTAATTAGGTGGGCAGAATGTCACCCACAGCTGCTGAGACATCATCCATGTGACACGGAATATATGCTTGCCAGATGGCAGATGGGATGAACTCAGGATGATGGGATTTTCCTCGTCAAACCTTTTCTTTGGGGGGGGGGGGACTGTATTCCACTTTTCTCTAACTTCTACCAAAGAAGAGGAGTGGAAATCAAATGCTGCCATTTATTCACGGTTTTCAGGGTTTTCGATACCACGCTGAAGGTCCTTTGGAAGCCTCGGGCCCAGCGTAACGCTGGGATATGTACTGACCTCTTCAGCATTAATTTTGCCTCTCTTTACCGTTCTCCATTTCCTCAAAAAATAGGAATGTACTTGAATTTTCAGGGGACTTTATTTTTTATAGCATAGAAAAGAAAGTTTTAAGGTTCACAGAAAAATCGAGAAGACGTAGATTTCCCAGGCATCCCTTGCCCACACGTGCACAGTGTCCCCCATTATTGACGTTCCCTACCAGATGGTGCATTCGCTACAATCGGCGAATCCACAGTAACACATCTCACCACCCAGAGTCCATTCGCACCCGGGTTCACTGGTCGTGTCGTACAGTCTATGGGGTTTGGACAATGCATAATGACACGTATGCACCCTGACAATGTCATACAAATAGCTGAACTGCCCTAAAAATCCTCAGTGTTCCACCTGTTCATGGTCTCTCCCCCCACTAACCCCTGGCCACTACTGATCTTTTCAGTGTCTCCATAGTTTTGCCTTTTCCAGAAGGTCACATAGTTGGAATCACACAGGGTGTAGCCTTCTCCGACGGCCTGCTCTCACTTGGTGATGTGCACTGAAGGTTCCTCCGTATCTTTTCATGGCTGGACAACTCATTTCTTTCTCACGCTGAATGACGTGTCATTGTCAGCATGGACCACAGTTTATTTATCCATTACCTCCTGAAAGGCATCTTGGTCGCTTCAAGTTCTGGTGATGACAAATAAAGCTGCTATAAACATCCATATGGAGATTTTTGTGTGGACATGAGTTTTCAACTCCTTTGGATAAATACCAAGGAGTATAATTGTCAGATGTATGGTAAGAGCATATTTAATGTTGTCAGAAAGCACCACCGTGTCTTCCAAAGTGGGGGGCGCCATTTTCCGTTCCCTCCAGCAAAGAGTGAGAGTCACTATTGTTCCACATCCCTGTCGGTATTTTGGCGATGTCTGTATTCTGAATTTTGGACATTCTCACAGGTGGATAGTAGCTCTCCTTGTTGCTTTAATTTGCATTTCCCTGATGACATAGGACGTGGGGCGTTTCCCTGATGACCTAGGATGTGACATGATGTGGGGCATTTCCCTGATGACCTAGCATGTGGGCGTTTCCCTGATGACCTAGGATGGGGGCATTTCCCTGATGACGTAGGATGTGGGGCATCTTTTCATGTGCTTTTTCCTGCTGTATATCTTCTTTGGGAGGCATCAGTGAAGGTCTTTGGCCCATTTTTCATATGGATTTCTTGTTTTCTTCCTAAGTTTTAAGAGCTCTTTGTCTATTTTGGATTAATAGTCCTTTATCAGTCATCTCCTTTGCTATTATTTTCTCCCACTCTGGCTTATCTTCTCATTCTCTGGGCGCTGTCTTTTGCGGTATAGAACTCTCACTTTGTGCTTCATTTTGAAAGCTGTTCCTCCCAGTACATGTGATGAAGGGGTAACGGGATGCCTGGTAAATGCCGTCCTACAGGTGCTGAGTGGATTGGAAAACACCGGAACATCTCCAAGGTGCCTTCTGCTCATGTTTTCCTATTTTCTATCTCTTTTGTTTGTTTCCTTCATTTATGAGCTAAGAGCTACAGTCTAGTGCACAGAGTTTACATATTTATTATAAAACCAGGGAAAGCATGATTTCAAGGAGGACGGGCTCATAAAGGCGGTGAAGCCTTAGGGAAAAAACGTCGTAAAACTCAACAAGGTGAAGATAACAAGAATAGCTACTTTTGAAACAAAATCGTCAGGGATTCTTTGCACCTGTTGCAGTACAACCTGATTCTTATCTCACGGGGTTCCTTGAATAATTCCACAGAAAGGTTGGCAGGCCGTGTCTCACGCCAGCGCCCCCGTTGTGCTTGATCTCTTCTCCCCAGTTCTTGATAATATGTGCCTCTCACATGTCTGATTTGGGTAGGTCAATGGAGTGTGGAACACCGGGTGCTCCTACAACATTTAGCTAGCTCATGGTGTGAAAGAGAGACTCCACCCAGAACTTTGGAACAGAACTCCAAGTAGTCGGTGCTGAAGTGAGTCCAGACTCCATATAGATTCCTACACAGTCTGTGTCCACTGTGGGGCCACCTCATTAGGCTTAGACTCAGCCATTAACAGGACGAAGTTCTGTGCAAGTCTGTAGCATTTGTGATCAGTCAGAAAGCTCAGGGGGCGCCTGGGGAGCTCAGGCAGTTGAGCGTCCGACTTCGGCTCAGGTCACGGTCTCACGGTTCGTGGGTTCGAGTCCCACATCAGGCTCACTGCTGACAGCTTAGGGCCCGCTATGGATCCTCAGTCTCCCTCTCTCTCTACCCCTCCCCTGCTTGCATGCTCTCTGTCTCAAAAATAAGTAAACACTTTAGAAAATAAATAAATAAAAAGGGAAGTTCACATCCAGGACACTAGCTGTAATGCCATACCCTGTCTTTGCAAACGGGATTAGGAAAGTAAAAGAAGGTGTGTTTTTTTGTTTGTAGTTCTACCTTTTCTGGAAGAAAGATATAATACATGATATGGTTGCAGGTTTCCTGAGGAAGAATGAAAACAAATGTCTCACATCTATTTTAAGAACCATATTATGCACATGGTCCTGGAGGTCCAAGTTCCTACATGAAAACATTCTTGGAGCTCTGTCTCCTGAATTCCAAACCTCAAAGGTCCGGTCAGTTCCGTGAGAATACCAAGTCTGACAGATTTTCAGTATCATTCACTTAGTATTTCCTTTCGTAATGTATTAATGTTTGTCTTGTGTGCAAACCTTAGACGTTTTTTCCTTTCTTATCAGAAAATTCTAAATTCAGAGAGATAAAATATAGTCCCTATGTGATTACACACGTGAAGATAAAATTAAGAAAATATGGGGTTAGTGAAATTTCTGTTATACTTAGGAATAAAAAAAAAAGTCAATAATAAAAAAAAAATTAACTAAAGAGCCACCTGGGTGGCTCAGTCAACCAAGCGTCTGACTCATAGGTTCAGCTCAGGTCATGGTCTCATGGTTCCTGAGCTCTACCCCCATGTCAGGCTCTGTGCTGACAGCGTGGAGCCTGCTTGGAACTCTCTCTGTCTCTCCCCAAAATAAATAAATAAACCTTTAAAATACAATACAATATAATAAAATCACTAAAGAACCATGATGCATATGATTGCAGGTCTATTAAAAATTATATATAATCACATGTTCTCAAAATTTTTAAATGGCACCATTTTCAAATTAAGGGAAATGTAAGAACCAATCCCATGTCTGTGGCTTTATTTAACACACCCCTTCTGTGGGTCTACGGACCCGGGGCAGCCCAGAGTAGCTGTTGAAAACAGGGCCCGGGGGCCCAGGTAATGTACAGCAGGTTCTCTCCAAGAGCAGGAAGAACAGGGACAGGAGGCAGGCAGGCCCCCAGCAGCTGTGCTTAGATTTCTACTTGCAGAGTATTTTTGGGGGGCGGAAGGGGAATGAGGTCTAGATTTTTCAGCATGTGACACGGCATTGCCTGTGCCTGAACAGGGCTGTGTGGCTGAGCTCTCGAACTCACTCATCTTGGATACGTCAGTCCAGGGTCTGCGGTCAGTGGTCACCTTCACATCAGTTTCCTTACAGGAACACTCAGGGAAGCGTGCCCTCGTCATGGGTTTCTGTGAGTTCTGCATAAACCGGGGCTTGTGAAACTTCGCCCAGTGCCCAGCAAACAGGAGGGTCCTCTGTTCTTCCCACCAGGACCACATGCCTCTGAGATGTATATTCACTCAGGAAAGTCAGGCAATCGATTGTAATCAATGATAATTAATTAGTGTTTACTTTGTAGCAAACCTGAATGTCTGAATTGCAATTCACTTCATCTTTATCAGGTATTGATAAAAAATGAAAACATAACTTTCATGTATTTGAAAAACAGTCATGAATTGTTCTTGTTTTGTTTTGTTGGGTTTTTTTTGCTATTTTTCTGTGACCAGTAATCCCATTTTTAAAACTTGGAATCATTCAGTTAGTGAACAAGTCCAAAAATATTTGTCTTATACAATATACTGAATATTACATAGTTATTTCATCCTTGTCCTCTACACTTCGTGTAATTCTTTCTGTTGAAAACATTTTTAAAACATAATACACAGAACTCAAACCATTATGAGTGCTTTTTTTAAAAAAAATGTAGTGAACTAATTCTTACTCCTTCCTAACACCAACGAATTTAAATTTGCTATGCTTAAGTTACAGGGCATTATTTTCTTGTTTTCCTGTTCATGGTCAGGTTTTTATGAGGCATAAAAGAAAATGGAAGAAGCAGGAGTGAAGACCAAAAAGAAATGTAAACACAGATTTTCAGACAAAAAAAAAAAATCAAAAAAATAGAAGACGGTTCCTCCCTCCCTTCTTTCCTCCCTCCTTCCTTCCTCCCTCCTTCCTACTTCCTTCCTTCTTTCCTCCCTTCCTTCCTTCTTTCCTCCCTTCCTTCCTTCTTTCCTCCCTTCCTTCCTTCTTTCCTCCCTTCCTTCCTCCTTCCTTCCTTCCTTCCTTCCTTCCTTCCTTCCTTCCTTCTTCCCCCTCCTTCCTTTGATTGTAAATCACTGATACCACAAGAAGTGAAGTTCAGAAGTCATCAGGGCCACCCTGAGTATCCTTCTGCCTCACTCAGTAGACTAAATTGAGAGCTTGGGACTCATGTCCTGTGTTGCATGGACAGCTGTCATTGAGAGAAAGTCATCTCTTACCACCGGGTTTGATCTATCACTGAGCCCCTAGGGCAAAGGGCAGTCAGAATCTCCTGTGACCACTGTGCTTGTCAGTAGATTCAGAATTTTTATTGGAACAATTTCCTTTACATCTTACCTGGTATACTCTGCTGAGGATTTTTTGGAAGTGAAATGTCAGAAAAAATAAAAAGGAATAAGCATTATATACAGTAAAACCTTGGTTTGCAAGCATCATTCATTCCAGTATTTGTAATCCAAAGCCCTGGTATATCAAAGTGATTTCAAGAACCATTGGCTCAGTTGTGATCATGTGACATTGGGCGTCACATCCTACTCGTATTACAAGACATCGCTGCTTTATCAAGTTGAAATGTATTAGAAATGTTTGCTCGTCTTGCAAATGCTCGCAGAACAAGTTACTCACAATCCAAGGTTTTACCATATTCACTGTTTGCCAGTTGGTGTGTGATTTGGTGAATTTCAGTAAAACAATTTTTGTTTTTGTTTTTTTGTTTTTTGTTTTTTGTTTTTTTGAGAGAGAGGGAGAGTGCGTGTGAGCAGGGGAGGGGGCAGAGGAAGAGAGAACTCCAAGCAGGCCCCATGCCTGCCCCAGTGCAGAGCCCAACCGGGCTTGATCTCTCATGACCATGAATTCATGACCTGAGCCAAAATCAAGATTCGGAGGCTTAACCGACTGAGCCACCCAAGCGCCCCTAAAAAAAAATTCTTAATAAAAATGGAGAAACGGCATAGTAACTTTATATTCTAATGTTATGCATCAATTCTACGTGGAATCCTCACTATGTTTTCCATGTTCCTGAGTGAGGCAGGGGCTGGACTGGAGCAACGATACATGATCCTTTTCAAGAACTGGACTAAGCTTTGAACAAGTGCCCAGTCTACCCACAGAATTAAAGTTTCTGTGCTCCCTGCATGATTTCTATGCAATCTGGACACGGTTGCTTCTGTGTGGCTTTAGTTAAAGAGCACCCTAACATAAGGGCTCTCTCTGCCAGATTTCAAGCTCACATCTGACTTGTTAGAATAGCTGTCCAGAAATAAAACTTGCTTAAAATGTAAACTTAAGGAAGCTACCTGAAAAAAAATACCCTCCATTTTTTTATTTAAAAATCACTTTTCAACATATTTTTAAGGTTGGATGTGAAACCTTGGTATCGTGGTGAAGTACGGTCAGAAGTGTACCAAAGACACCCATAAATGTGTATGAGTTTACAAGCACGAATAGAACCTAAAACCAATTGCGATGTAGATAATGGAATTGTTTATCGTCAAGCCCGTAGCTTTTGAGTCTTGTGTGTTTCACACAGGATTCTAAGTTTGTTAGGACGTCCCACTGTCTAGTCCCCATGCTGCCACTAAACCTCTCTGCGTTTACATCTCCTACATCTGCCACGGTGTTCTGTCCAGCACCAATGAAATGATGATAGTTTATTATCGATTTCACCTACATAGGCTTCTTCCAGTGTAACATTCAGCCCATCAGCCACCCTCCTCGCCCACATGCATGCTGTCTCTCCCTGTCATTTTCCTTTAAGGGTCTGTCACAGTGGGAACACAGTCGTGAATGTGCGTCAGACCATTGAAGCGTATTTGATCTGAGATACAGTCAGAAACAGGGCTGTCCTCCCAGATATATGGAAAACTGGCTGTCTTGTGTTTTCAGAATGTCACCTACTGCCATTTGAAAATCTGTATGTTTAGTATTTTTATGTATATATATATATATATATATATATATATATATATATATAACACATATGTATGTTTAATGTTTATTTTTGAGAGAGAGACAGAGTATGGGTGGGGGAGGGGCAGAGAGAGAGGGAGACACACAGAATCGGAAACAGGCTCCAGGCTCTGAGCTGTCAGCACAGAGCCTGACACGGGGCTCGAACTCACAAACTGTGAGATCATGACCTGAGCCAAAGTCGGTTGGTTAACAAACCAAGCCCCCCAGGCGCCCCTCCAGTTTTTCAAGTTGTGACCTAAAGCTTAGCCTTAGCATTAACCAAAACCTAGTTTTAAAGTTTAAACAGTTTCTGTTTACTTTTCTTTTCAGTGTAAGAATTATAATGAAATTTAAAAAAAAAAAAAACCAAAACGCTTCATCCCCCTGGCTTACCTTTCAAAGTAAATACAGATGGCAAAAATGTAGTCCAAGGCAAGCTGTCAGCTAAGAAGTCAGGATTCGTCATTTATACTTTTTTCAGAAACCAAACTTTGAGAGGAGATGTTTGTGGCCTTCGTGGGGGAGATGGTTTCCCGGGTGTCTACTTATCCCCAGATCGTACTTATCCCGTTTTCTATGAATTATGTGCAGCTCTTCAGACACGTCACTCTTATCTCCATAAAGTGGTGAATAATGAAAACACTAGACCTGTAGGCCACAGTGTTGACATCAAAGATTGAAAAGCACTTTGGATTCTGTTTTGGATTTCCTACTTCGAACCAGATTCTGGATATAGAGGTTAAATTGCATGGTGCTGTTATAATCGTCTCAGACACCTGCCAAGTAAAGCCTTATAATCTTTATATTGATCGCTACTTAATAAATTTTAATAAATGGACAAGTGATATAAGAAGCCTACAAGGAAATCTCTTGTGTTTAATAGAAGAATGTATTATGAAAATTGTTTCTGAGAACCGGAGACGGAATTCAGAATTCCATTATTCGATTCAGATGCAGCTGAAGGCTTCAGAGATTGCCCCAGCCAAATAACAGGGTGGAATCAAATCCGTAACAAACCTAGCAAAGTATTTTAGGAGTTTCACTGTCCAGACCACCCAGGTCCCTGCTATTAGTGCCTGTGGCACGTTCTCATGGTGCCTTTTTCTTTATTTTCCCACGACCTGGAAGAAGCGAACGGTCTAGTTTCTAGTTTTGAACAGCTGGAGAAATCCGTCATATTTTCCATCATCAGAGAGGTTTTACACGAAAACGTGGTGATTGCTTTGGGGTTTATGTACAGAATCAAGAACGTGGGGCAGATGTTGATTCCAGCACACGACAAACTAGGGCCAGTTAATGAGGTGGCGTCTAATGAGACAGTGCACAGGCACATGACCACGCTGGTCTGGATGGAACAGGATTGAGAGGCTGAGTGCTTTGCAGGGTCCTACAGTTTGAAGCGCATCATGGGAAAGTGAATCGCTCTTAGAGACTGAAGGTGGAATACATTGGATCCAATAATTAGCAAATCATGTTTCAAAAACTGGCATTATAATATTTCATTGCTCAGGTTATCTATGCACTCAGTATTCAGATGAGGGCAATATTTGTGTCTGACTGCAGCTGTTTAGGACTAATTCAATAGGATAGGACAGAAAGAATGCACGAGCAGATTTAGGGCAATGTTGGATAAAATGGACTGTTACTACTCAAAACAGTTTGAAAGAGAATACATGTTGAAAAGCGGAAATCATAGGATGTGCTATTTGTAAATTTTTTTTAACATTCATTTTTGAGAGACAGAAAGAGGCAGAGCATGGTGGGGGAGGGGCAGAAAGAGAGGGAGACATACAGTCGGAAGCAGGCTCCAGGCTCCTAGCTGTCAGCACAGAGCCCGACGCGGGGCTCGAACCTACCTGAGCCCAAGTCGGAAGCTTAACCAACTGAGCCACCCAGACACCCCGGATGTGCAATGTTTTTTGTCTCTCTATGTTGCTCAAATATTTTTCCAGATAACTTCTCGAAGAATAAAGATTATGTGTAGAGAAGAGGCTCCATACATAGCCTCTACAGAATTTTTGGAAGCTAAAATTTATAGCAGTTATTCTCCAAAAAACAAAAAACAAAAAAAGACAGTGGAGGGGATCCCTTTGGGATTCATGTTATCAAGAAATACTCATGCATTTTTATAAATATGCTTTACTGGACAGGTAATCAGGAGCCCTAATCCTTACTTAGTTCTAGAGTGACCATCCTTGTGACCTCAGGCGTGCCACTGATCATTATATTAATGTCTTCCCTTGCCCTCTGACACACCCAAGGGTCCCCAGGGAACACACTTTGTGCCCCCTCTTGAGCTCCTCCCTGCTGGGCCAGTGTCTAGGGCATCTCCTTCCTTCTAGCTGATGGAATTTAGTTCTGCATCACGTTTTAATACCTGGACCTCAAGTCCACCCGTCGGCTCCCGGTGTGTTGGTTAGTGACAGCTTAAGACCAGATGAAGAGCTCCACCGTGAGATACTGATTTCTCTCCCGGATGTTACCCTCTCCTGGGCTCCACGTGGCAAGCATAGAAGGTCAGGTCTTTGCAGCAGGTCTGGCTGGTCGTCATCAACCTCGTGGGTCATTTCACATGTGAGGAGAACATTTAAGGAAGTTGATCCCCTCCACCCTGCTGACAGCTCACGGTTGCAACTCACGCGGGCCTGGGCCCATGGGACCCCGAGACGGGCATCCCGTGCAAAAGTAGAGGAAGGACCTGGATGGAAGAGCTGTTCGCAGACACCCGCGAATTCTTCCGGCGGGCAGCCCGCCTTCCATGTGGCCAGGCACACCCTCGTGCGACCGCGGCACAGACCATCTCAGAGCCCCCTGTGGCACAGACTGCTAAATCAAGTTATTCCTACCCCCAGCAGAGATACACAGCCGAATCTCCTACTGGAGCCTCCGAAATAAATCAGAGGGAATGGAAATAGATGTGTCTGACTGCAGCTGCCCAGGAATGATGTGATAGGACAAGACCGAAGAAATGTACGAGCAGATATAGGGTTTTGTAGACGTAACTCTTACAACATAAGGAACAATTCAGTTTTCTCCATTGGCGCTCAGGCAACGATGATCATTGTGAAGCATTTTTACTTCTTCATAAAGTGAAGCACCTTTGAAGGGTGATGAAGTGGGTGAAAGAAAGGGAAGGTGCCTGGGACTCAGCACTCTGGTGCTCCTTCTAGACGATTCTGTGCAGCCCAAGTCCCACAGTGGCTGCTGGTAATGAGGGCACTCCTGTCTCTCCTCCACATGGGCAAGAGGGGCCATCGGGGAGAAACCAAGCCCAGGGTTTCAAAGCCGTTGGGCATGAAAGTCGAGTAATCTAAATCCTCGTCCTCTGGCCACGGAGGAACTCAGACAACAGCCCATCCCTTGGCCTGCAGAGAGAAGGAGGCAGTTGGGATCTCAGCATCACTAATTACTACCTCTCTGCCAATGGCCTCCCTCTTCTCCGTGTTCTCATCTCCAGCTGGGTCCTTCTGTTGAGCTCTGGACCCCGCATGGCAGTTGCTCTGTACATTTCCTGTTTCTCATCCACCACGCGATTGGCCTATACCGAAGAAAGCCGGGGCAAAACACGAAAGTACAGAAGAAAAAAGTAGGAGCTCAACCAGGGCGTGCGGAGTCCTGTGAAGCACTGGGGATCTGCTGGGTGTCCTGGCGGAGGCGTCCGGGACCTGGCTCACTCCGTCCACGACGGAAGACCCTGATGCCATGTTTCGGACTGGCTGCCGAGAGGAACGTGGACGGGAACGGGAACACAGAGTGTCTGCGGCATGCCGGCCAGGGAAGCACTTTGCTGCTTATGAAGGTGTATCGCTAGCAAACTATCTCTGTCTCCTGGGCTGGACACACAACTCGAAATGCCAGGTTATAAAAAATCATCAGTCTTTCTAGTACGTTAGACTTTCTCCAGGAGGTTAATCCCCGCTATGTCAGTGGGTCCGGTTATAATTTTAGCGTGTGGTGTTTGCCGTGCTCCATACACACAGGCTTTTTTGGCTCGGGAGAACTTGAGTCTTTCTTCTCTCAACTCAGGACTGTTCTAAAAAGCATAGACTACGATGTGACAGCGCTCAAAAAGGTCTTTGTAATTGTCCATTCTGCCCTCCACCTTGCTTACTACCAAGCGGAAATCAAATGCACAGATAAGGAAAGGCTTTGCCCCCAGGCACTGGGACCCGTGACGTGCACCGACTGCCTGAGAATTAGTTCAACAGCCCCTTTCTGAGCCAGAAATATCTGGAGAGAGTGCAGCTTTCACGGCAGCTGTGTCATTCACTGGTGTGGTGGGTCAAAGCCCGAGATAATCAGGGGTTCTTTCTTTTCCTCTGCACCTGCGAAAGCACATTGCTAATTCCCTTACAGATGCCAACAGGCATTCAGGCTAATAGAGTGCCATTTGGATTAACCAGAGCATGTCCTGAGTGCCACAGCGGACTGTTTCACTGCGGGGCTGTTTCTAAAGGGGGAAGAGGCTGAAATCAGAGGCTGGCTTGATTTACATTTCTATTAAGCGTTGATGGAAGAATTGTCATTTTTGTTTGCATTCCACATATAGCAGAAATTACTTTAGGCACACATACTGAAGCATTAATTAATGCTGGCAGGGGGTGGGGGGGAGGGATTAGCGTGTCACCGACTGTCCTGAAACATTACATGCGAGTAAAAATATTTAAACTAATTTCGGTGGGTTCTGTTTTAACATTTTCCTGACATAAAATCTTAACCACGAAAACCGTTTTTAGACTTGATATTGAAGAAGTCTGTTATCAGGAAATAAATACGGGGAATCGGTCTCGTGTTGTAAAAACTGCCGTAGTAGCAGGTACATTGCTTGACAGTTTTTGAAGCATATTGGCCCCCAGCAGTAAGTAGAATTTGTCAAGGGAAGAACATTTATGATAAACCTCAGCTGTGATGGTGTCATCTTCCAGCCTTTCTAAAATGATGAGTGGGGCCTCTTTGCAGATCTGTTTTGCTTATAAGTGTATCTAAATGATGTGTAACTTTTTCTTTTTCCCCTAGTGGTGAACTGCTCAGATCCAGGCTTTGTGGAAAACGCCATTCGTCATGGGCAACAGAATTTCCCTGAGAGTTTTGAATACGGAATGAGTATCATGTATCATTGCAAGAAGGGATTCTACTTGTTGGGATCTTCTGCCTTAACCTGTACGGCGAATGGCTTATGGGATCGGTCTTTACCCAAGTGTTTGAGTAAGTGAGGGGTATCTTGGATTCTTGTGCCACAGAGCCCTGTAAGACCATGAGCAGAACAAAAGAGAAAAGAAAAAAAAAAAATAAGTCTTTACAGATTGTGTAAGTTATTATGATATCTTTATTGATTGGCCAGAAATCACAAAATGCAACTCAGACAAGTTCAAGGGTCACAAAAGGAGAGGGGACATAAGCAAATTCTGACACCAGCTTCAGAAGGAAGCAGAGCCAGTGTTTGGGGCAGCGGTTGGACTCATTCTGAGTCTGTGTTTGCTTATTACAATAAGGACGATAGATTCTTGACCGTATCCTCCTCCTGACCCATATGGTTAAGAGGAAAGCATATTGCCCTAAAGAACGGAGGCAGTATTTCTAGGCAGACACAATTATAGGTCATCATTATGTGGCCCCTCTCACGACATTATCAGTATTTTTAGACCATGTAGATGAACAAGAATACATTTTCCCCAAATAGCTTTCAGTCTTACCTTCTTTTAACTTGATAGACCATATTGTCCATTAGCTTAAAGACATCCTCTTTTTCAAACAGTCTGACAGTTTAGGAAAAGGGGTCTTTTTGGCCTTTTAAAAATCATTCGGAAACAAAACAGTCCTTAAAATCAAAATGTCATCTTCTTCGTATTCATTTTATGTGCATAGAGGATGTGGGAAATGACAATTACATCTTAAATTGAATTTACCGAAAAAAAAGTGATAATCTGTCTTACCTCTTGCATTATAGCGTTTTTAGTACATTTTTAGAATAAATTAGTCCTGGAGATCGTTTTTCCTGTAATTCAGTGTCCCTCACAACCCTCCCAATCTACATGGAAACTTGTCTCGAATTCTAATTGTAATGAGAGAATTAGTTTCTATGGAGAAAGCGTGACTTCTTTCAAAATCAAATGCACAGCTTCATACGCTCAAAAATGCATCTATAAATTGATTACAATCTTCATCATATTTTGGATGCTTTCTGGTTTTCTAGGCCTCCACACACGGGAATTTTTCAGAGAAATTAGTTTTTCTGTCTCTGCCTCCCCAAACATTTCTTTCGCATCTTCCCGGTTGATGTGAGACTTCCATTAGTTTTTGTAATGATGCCAGTGTGCTCCAGATCTCCAGGAACTAGGTTGTAAGTGACTCTCATCCTCCTGGGTGGCTGGTTCCCACCGCTTGCTGTCATTAACAGTCGGAATTACCATGAGCCTGGGGATACAGGTTCTCCGAGGGGCCATTTGCTTGTACTTGGGCTACAGCTGCTAAGCTTCATCTCTCTTGTTACTGCTATTGTTTCGCTGCTTTTTTTTTCTCTTTTAATTTCACCTGGAACTGGTCATTTGCCAACCGTTTACTAATTCAGCCCTAATTAGCTTCCTTTTAGGACTCCATCTAGATAGAATCTTGTTCACCAATGAATGGATGTCAGCGTAAGACCATATCGATATAAGGGCGAATGTGACTCAGGGGATGCCTAATGTGTTTCCGCCTTTTAAATCTACCTCTCTGGTTGATATCACTTTTGGGTTGCCAGTGATCAAATGCAGTGACGCTCGGGTGTCAAATCAGTGGGCTTTGAATAATTTGTCTGTAGCCTGAGTCCTGCCAGAGTTGTGTGCCGCACAAAATTTGTCCACTGTTAATCCGAAGCTGGGACTTTAACAGAAAAGGAGAGCTAAATCTTCACTAGCCTACATTAATCTGGATTCTGGAATTTTCCTTTTTAAGGATAATTTATGAGTGGATTATAGGCCTGACTTGGCATCATTTTAAAGAAATGAACGGGAAGGCTGAAATTATTGTATAGAATATACTGAGGGAAAGTTAATCGCTAATTTATTATTACTACTAATTCAACATGTTAGACCACCACCTATTCCAAGGAAAATTGTTAAAAGGGTCTTCCTGGATCCACAGACTGGAAGAGTAAGCAGATACAACAGAGTTTTCTCCCCAGAAGCCAGTATAAGGTTGTCATAGTAATAGTCATATACTTGTAGAGTTACATGGAAATAGTTTTCAGGAATCTAGGTAACTTGTAACATTTTGTATAATATAATACTGATTTTATTTTTTAATAAAGTTAAAGGCAGGTGGAGAAAAAATGTAGGTAGAGTGACTTTCTCTTTGAAAGCCTACATGGACATTTTTATCTTAAGCAAAACTACCTTAAGATAAAACAAAGCTAAAACAAGATTCACTGACAGACCCTTTCCTTGTGTTCAGTAATATATGGATATTTAGGTGGGGGACTGTCATCTGGGACATGGTATTTTCCATTTATGGGGCACTGCAGGCATTTGCCAGTATATTTAGGCTCTTTTCATTTTATAGGTGATGTCTGTATGGGTGTCTGTATGGGAGACTTACCAATGTAAGCACTTCAACGGGACTGATGTAATCATTTATTTTAATTTTTTTTCCTAAGCTATATCATGTGGACACCCAGGGGTTCCTGCCAATGCTATCCTAACTGGAGAACTGTTTACATATGGTGCTGTAGTTCACTACGCGTGCAAAGGGAGCCGGAATCTTGTAGGCAACAGCACTAGAGTGTGTCAAGAGGATAGTCACTGGAGTGGGGCACTACCCCACTGTACAGGTGAGGAATTGCTTACGATGTGGTGTCATGGTACAGACACGCCCGTGTGCCATCTGGTCATCTCCAATCTTCATCGATACCTTCAAGTGCCAGTCACTTCCCATTTCCTCCTGTGGGAGTCCCGGGAGTTCTTTTTCACCTTGGCCAAGAGGCCTGCCTACCTGGACTCAGTTTGTCCCTGGTCATTCTTGATTCCTTCTCCGTACCTCCTTTCAGTTCTTCCACATCTTTCCTGTCTCGGAAATTGATAATTCCATCAACCCCCTTTGAAAACGTCATCTTAATTCTTTCATGAATAATTCTTAAGTAAATAAATAAAAGTCAGTGAATCAGCAGCTCTGGACATAATTGAGAAGAACCAAACCTCTCATTTGATTGGTTTTTACACAATACAACTTAGTCCCATTTCCCTTTCATTTTCTGTACTGATGCATCCAGTGGACAATCCCTGCGTTCATCATTCCCAGGATTTTACTTCTTCCAGAGAATATAAACTGTTGTCATACTGCATTTTAATAAGCTAGCTTGTTTACTCACATGGGAACAATTTCTTCATGTTCTCCACTTTTGTGCTACAATCGAGAAAGTCTTTCTTAGAAGATCTCCAGAATGCAGTATGACTGTAATGCACTTGAGTGACTTTGCACTCTCCTTAAACTTAGCAGCTGTGGTAAACAAGTCTAACAGAATTCTGTATTACCATTTGTGTCTGCGTTCAATAGGAAATGATCCTGGATTTTGTGGGGATCCGGGGACCCCAGCGCATGGATCCCGGCTTGGAGATGAACTCAAGGCCAAGAGCCTTCTCCGTTTCTCCTGTGAGATGGGTTATCAGCTGAGGGGCTCTCCTGAGCGGACGTGTTTGCTCAATGGCTCATGGTCAGGACTGCAGCCCGTCTGTGAAGGTGAGTACGGTCCAGCCTGAAAGTCAACCTGTGCACTTGGAACCATGTAATTCATTCTAAAACGGCCAGTGATTTCCACAGACATCCTAGAGATGGAACCTTTGTGTCACTACACTACTTTCCTCCAACTTGTGTAAGGGGATCATCCAAACTCATGGCTGGGTGTATGGAGATGTTCTGAGTGCTCAACAGGTCATCTAACCCAGATGCTTGCCTTTTGAATGTTTATAACCTAGAAGAGGTTTCTGATCTTCTGATAATAATCTCTGTGGGATTTGGTGGCATTGTGTGGTTGCTGGTAATGAGCAGCTCGGGAAAAGGAACAGTGAGTAGAAGGGTGTCAATCCCTGACCGTAACTTCTGTGGGCCGAGATAGTCTTCACGTCACATCTTATTTCCCATCTCTTGGTGGCCCCTGTCCAAAGCAGGTATTCTGAAAGAACCTGGCAGATTTTGTGCATCATATTTTGGAGAGAATTTTCTCTGTGTCAGTATTTGAGAGGCGTAAGTGGACATGGCAGGATGCCTCGGTAATTCCAGTAGAAACACCATGCATACCTCCCCATGCCAAGTATTGGCGATTCCTGCCTTCAGCCAAGGTGGGGTGTGGTATCACAAGTTTGTTTAGAGCCCAGAAAGTAACTGACTTAGAATTCAGACAGATAAGACTTTAAATGTTACAAATGTAGGGGCTTTTTTCATACAAACTTCTCAGCTACTTAATGTTTGAGTCTAAAATGAGTACACAAATTAAATATCCATCTTTACATGAATGAAACACTTGCTATATAATTTGACCGACTTGAATAAACTGAAACAATATCAGTACCAGAAATATAAACCAAGTTTTCTTCATCTTCATTTTCTCTGTGCCATGTACGCTGGTATCTGCTCATGTCTCATTTAATATATAGAATAATATATTTGTTATATGTATTATATAGAATAATAGAAAATAATATATATGTATTGATATAATCAGACTATTACTTATAATCTGATAAAATCATATAGGAAGTGCAATCCTATATATGTACGTGTATATGTGAATATATATACCTTATATATGTGTATGCATATGTATATGTGTGCATATAATCTCATCAGAGTAATAGATTATCCTAGAGGTATCTATATCTAGGTAAAGAGATGTGTGTATATAATAACCCAAGGTATTTTTTTTATTGCAAATCACCTTCTCACAATCAAGTTAGCATAATATTAAGTTAGCGTAAATATCGAGTCACTGTAAATATTAAGATTAGGCCCTAAAGAAGTTGATTTAACTCAAATATGATTGAATAGTAATGGTGGGATGCCACCTGCCACTGTGGGCCACAGGATGACACTTCCCTGTATTGACTAAAGTATGTGACTCTAAATTAGTAGACACAGTGTTACTCAGACACAATGTTCTCAGTTTCCCCCTCTCTTGGAGAATTTGAATATTACAATTGGCATGACAGCACATCTTTCTCACCCAAACCAGAGTATTTTCTACTCTATAATATGGTACCTCAAAGTTGTACATGACTTCCGTAACCTACATTTACGCTTCGTCTAAACCTTTTCCCTCTATACTATGCCTGGGAATTGTCTGTCCAGTATATATTTGAAGATTATTAAAATTAAACAAGAGATCCACTTTACTCCATGACGTGTTGAATGCCAGTAGGCTAGCCTTCTTTCTGGGGACAACTATAAAACAACAAAATATGTGAGACATTTATCTTATTAAACAACAGACAGTGCATGACTGTGTTCCATAGGAGAAAAGGAATCTGTGAGGTGAGCCCATAATCTCCTGGTATATTTTTCTTACTGCACAGTCGGAAAGTGGAACTCAGGTGGTATGGTGGCTTGGTGAGGTGATGCAACAGAAATTGTTCTAGGCTACTGAAACAGAACTTACAGAACATGGAATCTGAGAATGGCTGGCTGAAAATGGGAGAGCCCCATAAGTCTGGTGGACGTTCACTGGGTGACTTGGGTCACGGTCAGGCAGATGAGAACAGGTGAGACCCGTTGATACAACAACCTTCTGCTGCAGAGCTGAGAGTGGACCCATGATACTAGAAGTCATACCCTACTGAGAAACACTGGACATCTGGCCAGTCAGAGCTCTTACTGTGCACTTGGGACATTTCACAGATGCCCAGAAAGCCCCATGCATTATGAATATGTACCATTCCCTAAAACAAGTGTAACATGCTAGAACTAAGAGCAAAAACGTGGTAGGACTAAGACTGAATAGATCTCCTCTAAAAAAGAATGAAACTGATGGCAACACCCAAAGGATGTACAATTAGTTTAAAAGCCCACCAGAACAAACTCCAGCACATTTGGAAGGAAGGACATAATCCATGCATCATTTTGTGCACAATGTCCAGCATAAATAAAAAATAACTACATATGCATAACTCAGAATGACATGACCCCTAATCAAACAAGCAAAGAAAAAACAAATAGAAATAGAATCTGATCCTGAGATGACCCAAATGTTGAAAATAACGCATAAGGACTTAAAGCATCAATTTAAAATATCTTCATGCACTTGGGGCACCTGGGTGGCTCAGTCGGTTAAGGGTCCAACACTTGATTTGGGCTCAGGTCATGATCTCACGGTTTGTGAGTTCAAGCCCCACATCTGGCTCTGTGCTGACAGTGCAGATCCTGCTTGAGATTCTCTCTCTCTTTCTTTCTCTGCTCTCCCCTGCACGCTCACACACACACATGTATCCCCCTTTTTCTTTCAAAAATAAATAAATAAACGTTAAGAAAGTATATCTGCAGGGACTTAAAGTATGTTAGCATCATAAACAGAGAGGGAATCTTCATAAGAAATGAAAATAATAAAAAAACAATCTGATGGAAACTCTGGGATTGTCTGGATTGAAAACTATAGTATCTGATATAAAAACTTTGCTACATAAGCTTTGCAGATTAAAAATGGCAGAAGGGTCAGTTACCATGAAGACAGTTCACTGAAAAGGATCCAGTCTGAAAACAAAGGAAAAAGAAAACAACAACAACAGCCTAATAATTTCCTATGGGATAATATCAAGCAGTTTAACATACTTGTAATTGAAGTTCTAGAAGGACAGAGAAAGAGTGGGGCAGAAAAATGGTTGATAAATTATTGGATAAAAGTTAACCAAATATGTTGGGAAAATACAGCTCCCAAAAGCAGAACAAACCTGACTTAGATGCCTTCATATTCTCTTAAAAATGGTCACTCACAGGGCACCTGGGTGGCTCACTCAGTTAAGTGTCTGACTTCAGCTCAGGTCATGATCTCAAAGTTCATGAGTTTGAGCCCCGTGTGGGTCTGTGTGCTGACGGCTCAGAGCCTGGAACCCGCTTCAGATTCTGTGTCTCCCTCTCTCTCTGCCCCTCCCCTGCCTGTGTCCTATCTCTCTCTCTCTCTCTCTCTCTCTCTCTCTCTCTCTCTCTCTCTCAGAAATAAACAATACAAAAAAAAAAAAAAAAGGAATTCTCATTCACTTGGGACTGTATATTCTATATCAGGTTTACCATAAGCACTTTAGTTTTGCACATTTAAAAGGTGAAAAAATTTAAAACAGTTAAGAGTGAGTGATATTTTTCCATAGGAATCTCACTTTGGTGCTGTGATATAACACCATGGGTTCTATTCGAGCAAATCATAAATGAATCCATTTATTTGATTAGGAGAGCTTAATTGGATTTTACTTCAAAATGTACCTAAGTCAGACCATGCAAAGTATTTTTAGAATAGCATTCGGTTTATCTAAAGTTAGAAAGTCAAGTGTTTCTTATAAAATCCTTAGAAACTTGGCTATTAAAATCTGTGTACAGAGAGAAGCTGAAATGTTTCAATATGGCATAAGTGCCCAAATATGCTATGCCCTACAAAACTGACTACCTCAGAACTGCGGTGTTCAGAAATCATGGGAAGTTGAGTGAGTAAGAGTATAATTCACACTCACAGTAATAACAAATGATGGCTAGGAATGTATGGCTAATCCTACACCCCACAAACACACGTTTAAATCTTTTTGGGCAATCTGTGGCTATTTTTTCTCACTTGTTATCATAGAGCCAAACCTTTGGGGAACATATTATTCTCTACAGAAAAGGGCGTTACCAGTGACTTTGGCATTTCAGCCAGTGTTGGCTATGACTGTATTCAATCCGGTGAGACCATCTACCACCTGATGAACTACCTTCCCTGAATCTATTAAAGGCATTAGAGCCTGATGGGGCATTTCAATAAATGGTAAAAAAAAAAAAAAAAAAAAAAAAAAAGAGAAGAGTTTATGAAGCACAAAATAAAAATATTTTAAAAATTCTTAAGTGTCAAAGAACTTACATTTGTAATGTATTTCCATCATTTCAGATCATGTTTTCTTTGCTAGCCATCCAGGCTTGTAATCATAGACTCATCGACTAAACTTTTCAAATGGATGTATCGTAAGAAGTTGCTTAGATATAACGGCCTCATTGCTTTTAGTTGCCTTAGGCAACTCTGAATCCTCTTTCCCAGGAGCTGATGATAAAGCCTGCCTTTCTTCCAGGTAATAGACAAGCTAGCACAATGTTTATAATGAAGGTAACAACAGCATCAGCCACCCCGTCTACCTTTACTGCTACTAAGATGTCAGATTGCCTTCTGGGCATTTTGCATGCATTCTGTTTAATCTTATGAAAAGTGAGAGTAACTACCCTTAGTATACCCATTCTGCAGTGAGGACGCTGCATGTCAATAACTTGATTTGATGGCTCATGTGTACTTAAGTTGTATGAGCAAAGATTCAAATCCACACTATTTAACTCGATTTAGCAGCCATGTCCCTAATGCAGAGTGCTGCCTGAACAGTCCCAGCATCTGTAAACAATACACAGTTTCTGGAGTGAGTTTAAGGCTCTTTTATTACAAATCAAGTAAAAGAAAATGATCTTTTACCAAAATGAGTCCCATTAACCACATGTAACTGAAAAGAAAAGATGTATTTAAATTTTTTTAACTTATTATTTATAGAATATATTGTTTCCCTTCTGTGACTATAAATGTCATCTCTTGTTTTTCCTCAGTGTAGGTCCTCCTATGTCATGGAGGCATTAATGCAAACACAGACATTTTAAGGCTAGCTTCCAATCTTCATTTTTCTTTTTCATTTTCATGGGCATAACCATCAGTGAAACTGTCCTTGTCAGGGAAAAAAAAAAAGTTAACCGTGAATTTGATTTTGCAGGATACAATTATCTGAGGGACTTTTAAATTTTATTTTATTTTATTTTATTTTATTTTATTTTATTTATTATTTTATTGTAGAGACAGAGAGAGCATGAAGGGGGAGAGGGGCAGATAGAGAATCCCAAGTAGGCTTTGTGTTGTCAGCCCAGAACCTGACATGGGGCTCGAACTCACAGACTGCAAGATCATAACCTGAGCTGACATCGTGAGTCAGACTCTTAAATGACTAAACACCCAGGAACCCCTGTTTCAGGGACTTTCTAAACATTAGGATGTCATTATCATGATGGTTATTCTTACCCTGACAACATATCTGTCTGTAAATTAAGCTCAAATATGTTCACCTGTGTCTTGCATCCCATTTTAGCATTATCTTTCTCAGGTGACATTTGAAAATTGCTACACATTTTAATCATAGTTATGGTTAGAATAAAATGTAAGAACATGGCTGTCTGGTTGGTTTGCTAAATTACGAATTGGATCAATACAAGTCTCTTCTCTGTCGGGCTTTTCATTGGTACATCAAACAACAAATGTCACATATTCAATGATGGATCAACATGTGTTGAATGAATGAGTAATTGTCTCGAAGAGTCCAGCCTCTGGGCTTTTGGCAACATGACATTTTGATTGATAGTATAGCCATCACAAGACTTTTGGGCTTCAGATGTTCAATGTTAAATATCATCTGCTTCACTATTGGCAAATAGATCTCATTTCAAATGACAGCCAGAAAAATGCTGAAAGATCCGTGCTAGGAAAGACTGTAAGTTCACACCAGATCCATTAGGGAAGAGGGTTGTGGTGGACTCATGTCTGTCATGGGCACAGACAGAGAAGCACCAGCATGCATGCTTTGTAGTTGTCAGACACGATCAAGTCCAACCTCAGGGTCAGCATGTTTTTCAGCACAATATGATCAGTGATTCCCTTCACGTCCATTACAGTGTCTCTTCTATACTATGTAAGTTTTGTAGTCAGTTTGTTTTCTTCTGTATTTTTTTTTTTAAGTATATACGTGTATCTTTGAGAGAGAGTGTAAGCAGAGGAAAGGCAGAGAGAGGAAGAGAGAATCCCGAGCAGGCTCTGTACTGTCAGCACAGAGTCAAGTGTGTGGCTCAGTCTCATGGACCGTGAAATCATGACCTGAGCTGAAATCAAACATCCCATGCTTAACCGACTGAGCCACCCAGGTGCCCCTGTTTTCATCCACATTTTTAGAAAGAGTCTATCTTTGTTCTGAATGCTAGATTTGAAAGTGGCACAACTAAATAGGAAGGAGCATTTGTAAACATTCCAGCCATTCTCAGAAATGGTCTCAGAATACATTCTGCTGTAAGCGTCCAACAAAAGGTCATATTCTTTCTATGTCTACCTGCTGTGCATCATGTGGGAGTGCTAAGGAGAAAAAAACACAATCTTTGTGATAAATAAACGCGAGTACAAAAGTCAAGAAAATCCTATTATGGGTTAAAACCATCACATGATACATACCCAGAAGCCACTGAGCTTTCTGGGCTAAGAAAGTGTGAGGGGGGTACACCGGGCGTAGAACTGTTGCCCAGCCTTTCATTATTGCCATCGTTAGGGGGCATCTTAATGTCTGCACAGGCATTGGGATCATCTAGAGAGAAACAGAGTGCAGCCTGTCCAAGGCCACTTAAAACAGCCGCCGTTGGATGGGGTAACAATGAGGAGACCATTTTACAAGACAGTTTAAGTACTCACTCATACTCCTCAGGCATCACTTATTTTCCAAAATGAATTCTACAGATGTGAAATATGACCCGATTTGACCAGATTTCTAAAAAAATCAGTTATTACGTGAAGGGAGTGACTTCTGAGTTGCTGATATCAGATAGATCCTTTAAAAAAAATCCTTTAAAAAAATTTTCTTTTTGTTATAAACATGTGAAATCCCAAAGAAGCAAGTCTTGGAATTTTCAGTGCTTTAATTCATCTTTTAATTTGTTTTGAAGTACTTTAGGAAGAATACTATGAAAAGACAATTTTCACATTTGTAACTCATCGATAAAATAACGGTACAAATCATAATGTAAGATATATATTCAACATCTTCATAGCAATAGGTCCTATTTTCTTAAAAAGAAACATGTCCTCTACGACACTGACAACCTCTGGTCTCTTGTATTGATCATTTTGGTAGGAGCTCACTGTGTTTATGTGTTACTGTCGCTCACAGCCGTGTCCTGTGGGAATCCTGGCACGCCCACCAACGGCATGATTGTCAGCAGTGACGGCGTCCTGTTCTCCAGCTCGGTCATCTACGCCTGTTGGGAAGGCTACAAGACCTCGGGGTTAATGATTCGGCACTGCACAGCCAACGGGACCTGGACCGGCACAGCCCCCGACTGTACAAGTTAGTAACAGCTGTCATGTGGGCCCAAGGACGTCACCGACTTGACCGAGAAAAATTTATTTGTTAAATACTTTATTGATTTTTTTAACACATGGCAAAAACAAGGTCTACATATATATGATGGCTCTATTTATTAGGCAGTTTTAGATCTTTCTTCACCTTCTTATTTATATGGTTGAAAATATTTTCTTCTTTTTAACGTTTACTTATTTTTGAGGGGGGGAGAGAGAGATTACATGCGTGTAAGCAGGGGGAGGGCAGAGAGGGTGACAGAGAATCTAAAGCAGGCTCTGTGCTGTCAGCAGTGAGACTGAAGCGGGGCTTGAACTCACAAACCATGAGAACATGACCTGAGCCAAAGTCAGACATGTAACCAACTGAGCCACACAGGCGCCCCCAAAGCTATTTTCATTGGCCAGTGGGTTGGACATTGGAAAATTGGGGCCAACAAAAGTCAAGGTTTGTCCTCTCTGTAGAACATCTCGTTTGCAGAGAAGTAAGAAAAGCGTTTATTCTCTGATCGCAGCTTTTGTCTCTGTCCTTAACTTTGTGATGAGAGTACACACGGTACATAATTAAGGACTGGACAGAGATGGCAGCCGGCATCCCCACAGCCAACCAGGATCAAATAGAAACAAGCGATTCCAAACACAGTGTCCCGACAACCAGTCAGCAAACAGCACACAGAGGACAATCCTGCTGTAACAATTTACTACTGAATCAATTTGGTTTGTTTTCATTAAGTTTAATTTTGTATTTATTTTGAGAAAAAGAGAGTGAGCATGGGAGGGGCAGAGAGGAGAGAGAGAGAGAGAGAGAGAGAGAGAGAGAGAGAGAGAGAGAGAGAGAAAATCCCAAGCAGGTTCTGCGCTGTTGGCACAGAGCCCGAAGTGGGACTCAAACCCACGAACCATGAGATCATGACCTGAGCCGAGACCAAGAGTCAGACACTTAACTGACTGAGCCACCCAAGCGCCCCACTGCTTAATCATTTTGAATATCAGCATAAGGGGAGTAACATGAACAGAAACCATAATGAATTCATTTAATGTTTGTTTTTGTTTTTGTTTTTACCTTTCTAATGCTTTTTGTCTTCTGCTCATTAGTTATAAGCTGTGGGGACCCAGGTACACTGGCCAATGGCATCCAGTTTGGGACGGATTTCACCTTCAATAAGACTGTAAGCTATCAGTGTGACCCTGGCTATCTCCTGGAACCTGTCACATCATCCACCATCCGTTGTACCAAAGACAGTACATGGAATAACAGCAAACCCACCTGCAAAGGTCTGTGTCATTACCTTTCTGGTCTTGCTGACACAGAAGCGTTTGTTGAATTCCATTTCACTGCATTTGCAAGCATTTATGATGTCCTCTATGTGCTAGGAATTCTCGTGAACTCATTTGCAAATAAAATCACTGCCATTTTCTTAATACATTAATCTCAGCTTTACAGATGGGAAAACAGACTAGCAGAGTTAGTAAATGGCTCAGTGTACAAACCAAGATTGGGAGACATCAGCTCCCAAATGATGGGGTACAACCTTTAAGTCTTAAGTATTTTGAATCCCAGTGATGTCCTCTCTCTCGGTAAACATTGTTAACCCCAGATTTATTAAGGCTTAAGACAGGTATGATGGGGAAGAATAATTATAGGACTTTAAACTCCACTTAGAGAAGCCAATCATCAAATAATGGCGGACCATGTTGGTAAACATGATGTTCTCTGGGATTCGGACACTGAGTCTGAAGATGCCCTACAAATATAGAGGTGGTAGAAAAGGTTTATGACTTGGGGGTTGGACTTTTCAGGGAGAGAAGGTCAGGGAGACGCCAGTGGATGTGACTTGAACGATGTAGCTGAGGGCTGGGCTTTGACAGTGAGAAAACAGTGGTGCTGGAGACAGTTGTCCAAAGACAGCGATCTGCACGGTTAGGGCTCCTCTGCCAGCACTGGAGAGAGCACGTGCCAGCTTCCTTATCAGCCAGGCCAGAGTGGGGCAGGAGGGGCACAGGGAGACAAGTGGGGCTTGAGCGTGGCTGGCCCCAAACAAAAATGCAGTGGCTGGTTCTTTGTTGGACTAGGAACCCGGACAGTTCTGGGGGAGTTGTGAGTTGGACCCTGGCAACTGATAGTGAGGAAGCGTTCATCTTCAGTGGGCTCTGAGAGGCAGATGGGTCTTGGGGCTTGCGTGGACAGAGCTCAGTGTGAGGCCTCCGTGAGAGCTGGGTGCTCAACCACCTGGCTCCCTCTCCCTTCCGACGTGGGCCTGTTGGTGGGCCACGTTTTCCCTCCTACCGGTGCGTAAGGATCGCAGAGGCTCCTGTCTTCCGCCAGCCATCATTAATGCTGTGTCTGTTGCAGGCGCTGGATAAACGTTTACTGAAAGTCACAGACTAGTGTCAGGAGCCATCTAGTCACGTGACGTGCTCATGACAGCGACCAATAATTGCACTGGTCTCTGTGATGTCACATGCTTTTGTAGACTTTTGCTCCTCTTTTGAACAGCCAGTGCAGTTGGAAGGAACTCCGTGGGCAACCAGGCCCTTCCAGAAGAGACCACTCTCTCCCTCTGAACCCGTCTGGGGCTAGTCACCTCCTCACGTGATTCTGTGAAACCACGTCGCTCATTACTGTTCCCTCCTAGGGGACTTCTCACTTGATATCCCCTGTCTAGAGCACGTGTCCCCCCTACCCCCTCACATGTGGACTCTCAAGAAATATTGGTTGAAAAAACTGAATAGATGAGAGATAACAGAGAGGCTCATTTCCAACTGCTGACTGTGCATGTGTGACTGTGTCTTCCGACGTGAGAATGCCTGAGTGTGAGCACGCAGAAGAAAATGCAGGTGAGAGTATACACCTGGGTCCCTTCTCTTGCTGCCTTCTGTCATTGGCAAGCCTCCTCCAGTGTGAAAAATCCAGAAAGCTCTTGGATCTTCCAAGAAGATTTGTCGATCGCAGTCCCCAGCCCCCTGCACTTCAGGGTAATGGCTAGACTCTAAGGGGGCTGCCTGGGGCCATGCCAACCACTCATCATCTGTGAGAACTGCGTCCCTGCTCGGGGGCCCCACCGTCAGCTCAGGGCTGATATAATACACTGGGCGGTGGTGTTCCACAGAATCTTCTTAGCCATGCAAGTGCTTGGTTTTTAATTATTCGGCAAATGGGTCCACAGCCTATGTCTTTCACATATTATATCTTTATGTGTTAAAAAAACACAGAGCTTGCCAACTACATATATAAATCCAGAAGTCTGTATTCATGTCATATAAGCAAGCCCAGATTTGATCTGTTGTTGAGAACCATCATGAAAAGGCATACATTGAATACGAGTATTTCTTCCCTTCTTGGCCTTGTACGTATTGAGAATGTCATGTTCAATCCTGCTTTCTTCCACCGTGTGGTATGTTGTGACTTTGCTGTGCTCTTATGTACTTGATCTAAATTAATGAAGAAATATTGGAGAAAAGTTCTACTATCTCGATGTGCTGTCTTCCTCAATAATTCTCGTATTAAAAGAAAACAACCCTAGGCAGATGTCCTTTGTGATCCGGGTAGAATTAAAACGTGCATCCTGTGAGTGTTAGGGTCGTGGCGGACGCTCCGGACGTTCAGTCTCGTCTGTTCTTTGAAACAGCTGTCACGTGTGGCCGGCCTCCTCAAGTACAGCACGGGAAGGTGGAGGGAGCAGATTTCCACTGGGGGTCCAGCATCAGTTACAGCTGCGTGGACGGCTTCCAGCCCTCTCACTCCGCCATCCTCTCCTGCGAAGGCCGTGGGGTGTGGAAAGGGGAGGTGCCCCAGTGCCTACGTAAGTCCCCCAGTAATGCTTGTTCCTGGGTCACGTTGCACTGGACCGTGAGGAGCACCCTCAGCTCCCGGTGTGAGGAGAACAGCGACGTGTCCTCTATAGCCATGCTACCGTATGCAGACGTTCACGCTTGAGACCTCCCCGCTCAAATGCGCATTCTGCCCCTCGGTCATTTCCCAGTTTAATAGTTGTCCCCAAAGATTTCGCAGACCCTAGTTACGCGACCCGAGTGGGCTGACCCGATGCGGCGGCTCCTGTTGTTGGCTGACTGCCTTGCTGTCTCCAACAGCTGTGTTCTGCGGAGACCCCGGCACCCCCGCGGAGGGGCGGCTCAGTGGCAAAAGCTTCACCTATAAATCTGAAGTCTTCTTCCAGTGCAAACCTCCCTTCATACTGGTGGGGTCCTCGAGAAGAACCTGCCAGGCCGACGGCACGTGGAGCGGCACCCAGCCCACCTGCATCGGTAGGAACGTTGGCAAGACCACCCCGAGGGTGTTCGGGGGTGGGGACCCGCACGCTAAAACGGGATCGTTTGTGGCTTCACAGATCCTGTGCCCACAGATGGTTCGTTGGGCAAGCCCTCATCGGCTACTCCGATTAAATCCTACAGATCAACTTTGGACTTGAATTTAGGTCTTGTTTCCCTGTCTGCACCTCAAGCGGCAGGAGCATTCTTTCAGGGAAAGACAGCTTTGTTGAAGACACTGTCATTGCCCTTCTCCAAAGCCACCATCACCGGGAAGATGGCCTGGCTGTTGTTTGGGCGTCGTCCCCTTGGTGCCAGTCTGTCTTCACTGGCCAGTCCCTACTGACCCACCCACACCAGCAGTGGTGGAAGGAGTCGGGCACGACGTTCTGGTGACCTTGGAATATGGCAACAACACTTACAAGTCAGAAGACGCTTTCCATATGATTTAAGCCCTGCCTTTTTATGTTGGATTTCTGTCTCCTAGAAAGGATTCAGATACAAGCTGTATTTGTCAAAAGTCAAATTCTTAGTGGCAGAGAAACATTACCCTTTATTTCTGTTAAGAGCAATTTTCTTCATACCTCATGGCTGCAGATTCATGTTGATTGATGGGTTAATTTTTTCACCAGCTGTACTGAGCCAAGGAGTAGATGTTCTGCATCTTTGTAGTAAACAATTAATGATCTATAGTCATGGTTTCTAAGAAATTGACTGATTACTACTTAAACACAAAGAGCTTCAGGAATAATTTCCTTGAAGCACTGCCTTTTTTTTTATTAATAGACATGTTTACTGCTATTTCATTTAAACCGTTGCTACACGGTTCCTATCTCTATACTAAGAAATGATTTTCTTCCTTCCAATAGGTTAGTTTCTCTCGAAAACAATTTTTTTTGTAAGTTAGGTGATTTTTTTCATACGAGCATCTAGAGAGCAGCAAATAATAAAGCTACACGCTCCTCATTGCTCAAGTCCTACACTTTTGGGGAGAGAAATGTCACTTTTGGTCTACCATATGCCTCAACTTTGAAGCACTAAATATAGTTCCCATTTTGAAGTCTCGAGGAAAATTAACTCAAGAAATTTGCAATCATGTAATGGATGACTGAAAGAGATGACCACTAGTGAACTCCTTAAGAACCGAGGGATCATAATAATTATTGAAGACAGCATATTAGTGGACCAACCAGTATACTATGTCTGACCAGAAAATGGAAAAGAGTGTTCATTCTGATACAGAAAATAATACACAGAGCAATTTAGAATCTGATAAAGAACTAAAGAGGAATATCTAAAGAAGTCTGAAAAGAAGATGAAAATAGCAATTTACTTTGATTTTTAACTTTAATGCAAAACATCTTACCTATCTGCCAAAATATAATTTTCTCAATTTTTTATACTTTGTCTATTTTTAGAGAGAGAGAGAGAGAGGGAGAGGGAGGGAATGAGCAGGGGCGGGGTGGAGAGAGAAGGAGAGAGGATCCCAAGCAGACTCCGGGCTCAGCGCAGAGCCCTATGCGGGGCTCGATCTCGAGACAGTGAGATCATGACCTGACCCGAAATCCAGAGTCGGGCACTTAACCAACGGAGCCACCCGGACCCTCCCAGTTTTCTTAAAATTTTATGACCTTTGAGTAAAAATGTTAGCATCCCTAGAGTAACCGTATCTGGCGCTCTTTGTTTTGTTTTGTTTTGTTTTTATGTGCACTTCAGATCCAGCTCATAACAGCTGCCCAGACCCCGGCACTCCACACTTCGGAATACAGAATAGCTCCAGAGGATATGAGGTATTCCATTTTTATTTCACCCTGTTTCCCTGTAAGTATAAAATGCAAGTGACACTCGAACATGTGCGCATGGCTTCACGTACCCTGATTCATCGTATATTTGCGGAGATACATTGATTCGGAGAGGATGCCCACGTGATATTTTAACCGTCAAAATTGGGATAGCTGGATGCATCTTAATTCACACAGTAGCAATTGTCATATTGATTTCTACTTGAAAGTTTGCATGACGTGATGTTTTTTGTTCGCTGAACTGTCGTGGCAGTTCTCCAGAGTGACTGGTCACTGAATAGCCACACGTAACAATACCCTGTTCAGTGACCCGATGCATCATGGGCAAATAATACTAGATTTTAGAGACAAAAACAGAAGAAAACGCATTCAGCCTCCTCAGCTAGTAGGCTTACTTTGTGATATTTCTTCTCCATGCCACCTCTGTGTATGAACTATTTGCATACTTGATATCACGTTTGACGTTCGTTTGCCTTTTTAAATAAAAAGTACATTAACGCGTTAGGTAGTATTTAGAGGAATAACCAAAACTGGGAGGTAATGAACCTTGAAATAAAATGTTTCCACCATCTTAAGTGATCAAGTGACTTCACAGCTCGATGATGAGATGGCTTTGAAAGCCACAGTTAAATATGTGTAGTGCATTCAAGTTAGAGATCCCACTAATTTAGAATAAAAAGCCTTTTCTCTTCAGCCACTTCACTGAGGCTTTCCTGAAACCTAACATATTCTTTCTTGGTTGGCTCTAACACACCTTGGCTACTTCCTGATGGCATTCCTATACCCCCCAGAGGAACTTGTCGTAGGTACCTATGAGGCACAATCTGGCGTATTTTATGTTAGGTGTCGAATATGGCCCACTCCTCAGGGAAATGCTTACTGGCATGTAGAAATGTCATGCCACATATACGCCAAGGCCTGCAAATACTATACTGAGTAATGCTCTCATTGACTCCCCACGGGTTCCTTATCTGCCCTCAAAGAGCCCACGTGAAGTCCACATTTAGTGACTGCACTCGGCATCCTATCCCTGGGATCTATCTTAAGAAACTAATAGGAATGGATAAATTTCTCACTCCTCTGATGACAAAATCAAGTTACACTAACAAGAATGATAGGTTGGATCCAAAAGCAAGATTTGCTAATACTTGAAAGACACAGACGCCATCCTTTAAGGAGATGGCTAACCCTGTCAGAGGAATCGTCCCAAAATGTTTCTTGTTTCTTCTTTCGTTTTCGTCAGGACACATTAAGTTGTGAATATAACAGAGTTTTGTTTTCTTCAGCACTGCGTTCTGCAACATGCTCACGCAGAGTGAGCCGCTTCGGTTTTAGAACATCCCTTGTCATGCTGTGTTCATTACGCAAGTTAAATGCTGCCCTCCAGTCTCCGGCGGGCCACGTCCCGTCAATTCATAAACACCAGGTTAATTTACAGTGATCAATCTGGACTGGCCAGGCATCTTCTGCTAAAAGATACTCTATTGAGAAGGACACTGTCTTTTCCTCCGACCAGTACCTGATAGAGGCTCTCTCTTTTCTTCTTGCTGGTAAATAACGTCGCGTATTTGCCAGGAGGTCCGATTGGGGTCAGTGACATCCTGACAAGGAAATTCGATGGAGGGTATTCCTGATAGGTGATGGATTACTCTTTACCCATCTCTGCATCTCAAATCCGTTATTCCTTTGCAGTTTAGGTAAATTTGATTTTTTTTTTTCTGTATAAATTCCAATCTCTACTTTCAGGTGCCAGTGGTAAGGAACAGCTTGTTTATTTTTTACTTTTTTTCTGACACGCTTCATCACTATTCAGTGCAGCAACTATTGCCCCATGTTTTACTCATAGTTCTTCTTCCCAAAATCCCAATGAGGGAGATAGGGACTGACCCAGATGGGAAGACACATGTAGAAGAATTAAGGACCTGGTTTGAATCCTCTGAGCAAGAATCAGGTGCACTCTTCACCTGTGCACTTACATGGCTTCATAATTCATGCCTTAGGAACCCACTTGGTCCCATTCCGAACCACGGGGTGCGCAAAGCTGCCTTCCAGGCATAGACCACCTTTCTGTGAGCGTACTTCTCTTCCGTTTTCTGTTCTCCCCAACCTGCATGTCCCGGATATAAGTGATCGGTGACCAGGGGAGATCATTGATTCCCTTCAACACATGACCATCACTGATCCTCAAAAAACATGTCTACAGACCGCTGGGAACCTTCCCTTCAAGGCATTTCCAGTTAGGTTGGGGAAGTAGATAAACATACAGGTGCTTCTAGGACATTGCAGTAAGAAGCATATGATGCATCCTTGGAAGGTCAGGAAAGAATGTGCAGAAGTGAAAGTTAGCAAGATATCAACAACTAAGGGGGGGGGGGTTGGTGAGGTTGTGAAGGTCTATTGGGAAGATACTTCAGGCATGCGGGTGGCAATAAAGAGTTCAAGTATCTGCTGCTTCGGGAGGATAGACTGAGTTTTGAGAGATTCTACGATAGAGCAGGAGCTGGCCAATCCCCAGCAGTGTCAACAAAAGCAATTGGGTAAAGCCAACACCTTAAATAGGGATAGCAGGAAATAATGGAAAAGGGAAAAAAAATTATTATAATCTGAAGACACAGAGGGCCAAAAGGAAAGAGAAAAACCGTTCTTTCGTCACCCAAGTAAACTCCCTCTTAAATGACCACAGTTCTCTGTACCTGCGTGTATCCTCACCTCGTGCATTGAGCAACTCAGCCATAACACACAGTTGAAACGTCCATGCTGGCTCAAACAGTGGCCTGACATGGAAGAGAGATGTCACTCGCGTGTCTTACCCTGGAATGAGCTTTCCAGCGTGATGACATTGTATCTCGCACATCCGCTCCGCCTCTGAAGCCCATGTTGGATTTCCTCTCTAGGTCGGAAGCACCGTGTTTTTCAGGTGCAGAAAAGGTTACCACATCCAAGGTTCTACGACTCGGACTTGCCTGGCAAATTTAACTTGGAGTGGAATACAGACAGAATGTATACGTAAGTGTGATTTCTTCCACTGCAGCCAGCCACAGCCTATGTGTTCTCGAACCTCTGGGAGGCGTTTGCCCTCAAGGGAAATAATGAGGAATTGCCTGATTTTTGTTTGTTTGATCATTTCTAATTCCCTAGACCAGAATTTCTCAGAGTTTGATTCCCTAGAACTAGCAGCATCAGCGTCACCTGGGAGTTGGGTAGTGATTAAAATTCTCAAGCTGTGGCCCCAGACTTTGGGAATCAGAAACTCAGGGGCTGGAACCCCAGCGGGAGCAAAAAGGAGGGACAGCACGCTATCATCACCCAGCTCTGCGGGTGATACTGGGGCACGCTAAGGTCTGAGAACATGCCCTAAACCAAACACAAGTGAATGACATCGGTAACACTCACAGAAAGGAAACTTTCTTATCCATGCTATTATTCTTCTAGAATGTTTACATTAGATTATTAAAGAGAGGGTAAAATGGATCATGAAATATGTCATGATATTAATAGAAATATCTTAAATGTTATTTTTTTATTTTAGAGAAAGAGCGAGCAGGGGAGAGGGCGGTGGGGGGGGGAGAGAGAGAGAGAGAGAGAGAGAGAGAGAGAGAGAGAGAGAGAGAATCTCAAGCAGGCTCCAAGCTCAGTGTGGAGCCTGAAATGGGTCGTGATCCCACAACCCTGGGATCATGACCTGAGCCCAAATCAAGAGTCAGACGCTCAACCGACTGAGCCACCAGGCGCCCCTTAAACGTTATTTTTGAAGTCCATATGAATTTATCATTCAAATTGTTATGTAGGATAAAATTTTATTTTGTGACTTAATCATGAGAAATAGAAAAGATATTGTGGGAACAATTCATAAGTCAGTATTTCACCCTCTATCAGCTTAATGAAATAAAAAATTTTAATCTTACTGTGTTAAATAAGAGAATCAAAAAAAGTAGAATGTCATGAAAAATTCTTTTAATGGTGTATAAAATGTGATTTCTGTGTATTTATCAGTATTATCAGATGTATATTTAATTCAAAGCTATCATCTCTAATACTCTAGTCAAATGATACATGTGGATATTATGTGTGCACAGATATGCATATATATGTGTATATATATTTGCATATAGACTTGTATGTCTGTGTATATGTACATATACAAACACGTGTGTGTTTGTGTCTGTGGATCTTGGAGCTTGCTAATATCAGGTATTCGTATGTTGAAAGTTTACTGAAGCAGAAAATAGTATGATACTTAAAACAGTTGCATTCATAATTTTAATGTTGTCAACTTGTTTTATAATCATCCGCGAAGAAGTCCATTTCTTGAGACATACGTAAGAAGTTACTTGAGATTTAAACACTGCAATCTTACTTACTCCTAAATTACATTTTAAGAGAAGTAAGAATCTATAACATTGCACTCAGCTTTCTAAACATAAATCAAATTTTTACCAAAATTATTGACTTAACTCAATAACAGCCTTGTTAGCTGCCATCAGACAAAAATCAAGGCATATTTCTTTTTTGTGGGGGAGGCTGGGTGGCTCAGTTGGTTGAGCATCCAACTCTTGATTTGGGCTCAGGTCATGATCCCAGGGTCGTGGGATCGAGCCCTAAGTAGGGGTCCATACAGAGTGTGGAACCTGCTTGGGATTCTCTCTCTCCCTTTGTTCCTCCCCCTCTTGCACATGTGCAGTCTCTCTCTCTCTCTCTTTCTCTCTCAATCTCTTTAAAATAAAAATTGAAGGGATGCCTGGGTGGCTCTTGGTTAAGCATTCAACTCTTGACTTTACCTCAGACCCTGATCTCATGGTTCGTGGGTTCAAGCCCCGCATTGGGCTCTGCACAGTCCGTGCAGAGCCTGCTTGGGATTCTCTCTCGCTCCCTCTCTTTCTGCCTCTCTCCACCCATCTTGTCAGGCTCTTTCTCTACCTCTCAAAATAAATAAATAAACTTAAAAAAATTAAAATGAAATATAAATTTTAAAAAAAGTGTATTTCTATACCTGTGCCGATCTGTGTGTGTTTAGCTTATAGGGTTGGTCTTTTAAGGAAATGTGACATATCATTTATCTTAATAGTATGTCAGAAGTGATCTATTTATTTCAGTGCTCTGATTTATATTCTAAATTTCTACACGTAATTAATTACACACACTTATATGCAGACAGGGAGAGTAGAGAGAGGAGGGGGCAGGGAGGGAAGGATAGGTAGGGAGAGCTGGCAAATCCCAAGTTTTCATGATGTTAAAAGTTTCAGGGAATATTGGGGATATCTCAAGATACCATACTCTCAATTTTAAGTTGCAGCCTGACTTTGCAGCCACTTCCAGATTTTGCCGTAGTTCCTTATTTCTTTAGACTCTAACTCTATCTTACGCAACGTGCCAGTGCTTCCTAACAGAATGCGTGCCGTTTCAGCCCACGCCTGCAGACAGCCAGAAACGCCAGCCCACGCGGACGTGAGAGCGATAGACCTCCCCACCTTCGGTTACACCTTGGTGTACACCTGCCATCCGGGGTTCTTCCTCGCGGCCGGGTCTGAGCACAGGACGTGTAAAGCAGATATGAGGTGGACGGGAAAATCGCCTGTCTGTAAAAGTAAGTCGCTGATGAGGGAGTGAACGCCCCTCCCTGCCGAGCCCCTAGCAGGAGCATCAACTGCCCATCGGGCTAGCTTCCGTCGTAAGATCCATAAGTAAACAGCATCATGGAAGTGGTGTCGGTCACCCCAGCTGAATCTGTGCTTCATGTGGTGAGCTGTGTGTGTGAACGTGTGCGTAGTAAGTGTTTGGTACAACGGAGGCATAGTCTAAGTAGACATGTAGGTTTTACTATTTGCTATTCACACTTGAAGCCGCAGAGAAAAGCTGTCTGGTTCAAGAAAAACATCATGCGCTAAAAGGCCAATAATACACACCATATTTTTGGAAAAAGTATTTTTTTTTTTTTGATGAAAATGGGCAAATATCGCCCAGGATTGGTGGATATATAAACGAAGCCGTTATTTTTAAGACCACAGGCTGTTTGGTGGCGGGATATACATCTGTGTATTCTTTACATTGGTTCAAATTACAAAAGCGATTGGCACGAAGGTGATGCATTAATTACCCACGTATTTGTGTACTTACAAATGAGAGCCCCAAGACAGGGTCAGATCTGATGACAGCTGAACTTTGAGATTCCCCACCAAACACAGATGACACACGCATCAAATACTACATGGCATAAACACTAAGTATGGAGTGTGATAAAATCTGTGACTTTAGTTTTACTCTCTGGAAGCCTATTTATATTTCCAAATTAGGAATTCTTGTCTCCCTTGCCCTTCTCCATCAGATGCAGAAGAATACGAACTTTAAAAAGGTAATTTGTAGTTTGATGCAGACCTATAAACGCTAAGAGATTTTGAGTTAAATCCAACGTGATAGACCAAAGTAAACGTCCTGCAAGGGAAACAATTTGGTGTTATTCAATATCTGTCGATTTGTACTTCCGTTGATTTGGGTGAGGACTTGGAAAGTCAAGAGAGGCTACGAAATCTTAGCTGTTCTGTATGCCACCTTTCACTGGTGGCTAGCATATCCCAAATAGGATCGAGAAAATGGATATCAACCACCCTCGTTTGCAAGGCTCTCTGTTGTAGCACACCACACAGACATGCACCTGTCACAGCTGCACTGGTTTTTACCATTAAGCTCCGTTTTTTTTGACAAACACAAAGGATACTCTGCTGTGAATGTAGGGGTTTAAATGGATATGTAGAAGACATTCCTATTTTGTACCTCCAAGCAATCTGGAGAAAGGAAAATTGCCTCAATTTGACATTTTTTCAAACTTATTCAAAAATAAATGTTTTTGAAAATGATAATTTGTCTTTTTACTTGTAGGTAAAGGAGTGGGAGAAGTTAATGAGACAGTTACTAAAACTCCAGGTTTGTATTCCAGAACAGTCCTAGATCTCAACCACATAAGCGATTTGTTCTCTACTCTGTACAGGGAAACAGATTTTAACACGCAGACTTCCGATTCCACTAGACCGTGAGCGGGTTAGCGATCCAGCCACCTAGCACGCCGAGCCCACACACATTTCTTTCTTTCCTGACGGTGGTTTGTTAACGGAATGACAACACTTTACTTAAGACGAGAACCTGCGGCACGATCACACACGGTTTCATTAAAAGGTGCCTCGGGCATTGTGTGGGCAGAAACGGACTCGAACTGTTGATCACAGGATGTGATATAATGGAGAGCCTTATAAAGAGGGTTGCGATTCTTTCCTCTAAACCGGAAGCTGATGTGAATGAGGCATTGGGACAACGTCAGCTGTTACCTTGAGCCGATCGGATGTAGAGCTCCATTTTTTCCCCCGTATCTCCATAATCCAGGCATCCTCTGCCTCCCAACGTGTTAATTATTGCTTTTTGTTGTATGTGGTGCCTTGCTAGATGCATCACACAGAAAATCGAAAGATGCAGTTCTGTTTCCTAAGCGACATGCTTACTGCTCCAAATCCTCTGTGTTATAAAGTTAGAGACTCTTTTCATCATGCACTGTGTCCCCAACTTACAATGTAAGTCAACCTTTTTTTTTTTTTAACAGATCTAGAAAACTTGCATACATATATAAGGTCATTTCCCTAGTAGTTTCCTTATTCGACTTTGAACACCGATCTTTTAGACAGGAAGGTCTGTCCTGACATCAGATGCGGAAACCGTATGTGTAACGCTCTCGTTGAGTCACAACGCTGTGTTAAAACACCGCAGTCTCAGCGGGGCCAACGTCCCGACACGATGAAAGGAATTTTTCCAACGTACGCCATGAAGTGTAAAAACTCCTTCTTAAAATCGCCATTCAAATGTTATTTACAAACCGAATACGGAAATCAATAGTCTTTATCCAGACAACATTGTCCGCAGTGAAAGGAAACACAATCTGTTGCTGTGATGGTGTGTTTGTTCTGTTTTTGTTTGCTTATTTTTTTGTTTCAGATATTGAGATACTTGCATACTTTATTTTGAAGGTGCATCCATCCTCATCAGTCCACCTTCTCTCATTCCCTCCGAGGGGACTTGCTAATTGTGGTTGTCTGTCGAGGTAGCACGTCATAACAAATCTCCGCTTGCGGCTGTTGTGTCACGCTGCAAACCAGCAGCAACAGAGCAGATGAGAAGGCCCCCAGGGATCACCGTCACCACATTGCTGATGGCCATGTTGATACAAGCAAGCCAGCTCTGGGACGCTGGTTACACCTTCCTGCACCCAGTCAGGCATGACCCATTCCTCTGATACACCAACAAGAGCCACTCGTCAGTGACGGGCTGGAACCAGTACATTCATAGCTTCAGCCGAGTGGGTACATTCTCATGTAGGGAGAACAACCCTGATAGGATTCTAAAGCCTGTTAATTTTAGTGAAGGAAAATACAGTCTTTTCAGGTTTGCCTGAAAACTGGGCCCCCAAACGGCCGCTGATAGACAAGCAGAAGTGTTGAACGTCCCTTATCAATAAGCAGCTGTGTGCGATGTCGTGTTGGTATCGTAGTTTTTAACCTTTCCTAAACTTATAAAAAGCACTATGATCGCAAGCTGAGTCTACTGAGAGCCACGGGAAGGGCCGACGCTCGCTCCTTCTTGGCTGCCTCCCTAGCTGGGCTCGGTTTCATAGGCACAGCCGAGCTGGCAAGACAGGACGATGGCCAGTTGCGCTGAAAGGGGCACATGAACGTAGATAGTCTATGTGTGTCCTAGAAATTGGTTCCAGCAAGTGGATTCGCTAAAAAACTTGATTTAGGGAGAAATGCATCTTCACGTACATCCATGGCATTTGACATCGTTGCCTCTAACTTTCTTAGCAATCAGGGATGTTTTTCACAAGAATAGAAGAACGTGGGTGGGTGGGTTGGGATCTCCTTGTGAGATAAAGACCTCCCGCCCCAGAGCACTTGTGTCTTTATGAGCTGGGTGGGCGCCCTTTACTGCCGCTTTGACGTGCAAGCTTTCTGAGGGCAGGCAGTTCCTGGTGGATGATACGTGCCAGCTCTCTGAGCTTTCTGTGTCTTCCAAAGAGTCGACCTGGATGTTAACGAACAACCGGTCGTGGTTTCCTGGGTCAGTCTAACATCTTATTATTAGACACAATAACCTCACCTCATATCAGTCGCTCTGGTTCACCGCACCCTCTGGCCTTGGCAGCTCCGTTAAAAAAGGAACGTTTTGGCACCTAAAGTATTTCTCCCACAAATCAACACACGGACGTGGGGGTGCATCTCACAGCAGTCTCCCTCCCCATTCCATTTCCATCGCATACATGCCGTAGAGGGCCTGGGATAGGTCATCTCTGTCCTCATCACCGTCATGATCTGTGATCTCTCACTCAACACGTATTATGCCTCTGTGTTGTAGAATATCTAAATTTAATTTTTCTGTGTGAGCTAACATTCCTCTGGTTTTTTCCCCCCCCACAGTTCCTTCAGATGTATTTTTTATCAATTCAGTGTGGAAGGGATATTATGAATATTTAGGGAAAAGACAACCCGCAACTCTAACAGTTGACTGGTTCAACGCAACAAGTAGTAAGGTGAACGCGACCTTCCTCGAAGCCTCGCAGGTGGAGCTGAAATTGACAGGTAGGCCCTGAGGAGTTTCATTTTCCTCAACGAAGAATGTGGGCCGAGGCAGACCCTCTATCTCCTCACAGAGGCGGGAGCTACCATTTATTAAATGCTCATTAAAATTACATTGGCTTTGCATAAGCTGTGTCTCATGGGATCCTCTCGATAGCCATGGTAGGTTGGTATTCTCATTTTTAAAGATTACAGAACCAGCCCAGAAAAGCTAATTAATGTGCTTGCGATTATGCATGTGACATACTAAGTCAAAGATGTAAGATTTATATCCAGAGCTACATGTCTCCAAACTTCATTGTGTCAGTATCCTTGTTTTCAATTCACGGTCCTCGTGAGATTTATTTGTCATCCTGCTGTTAAAATAAAAGCAGCTCTAATTTATATGCCAGGCCCCATTTTACGTACTTAACATATATTATCTTCCTCATTCTTACGTCTGTCCTATAATATGAGCATCTTTATCAGACACATTCTTTACTGACGATAGAAGAGAGAAATAGAGAAAGAGAGAGAGAGAAAGACCCAGAAAAATGAAGTGTCTTTGCTAAGGTGCTTTGGTAGAGGTAGAATTTGAACTCAGGAATCAGGATTTCAGTACTTGGAACCTCGAGTCCACACTCTTAATAAGGGTATCGCCTTTCTGACTATATAATGTCTTTTAAAATCTTCTCATTTATTTCACTTCTCACAGCTATGTGTCCTTGTCTGTAGACCAACTCCAGGAGGGTAGGGATTTTCTCTGAGCTATTCTCAAGGCCCAGCCCTGGGCCTGAATACCAAGGGGCCCCGAATGGCACCTGCTCTTTCTCCAGCCACTGGAAAGTATGATGGCGGCTCAAGATCCCCCCCTTCCTCACATTCCCCTTTCCTGCTTCCTGGAAGTGGAAAACGTCCCAATATACATACTGTGGATTGAGGAAAAGCGAAATCATTTCAACTCCGAGAGGCTTAGCAGGCACCTATCTGTGAGCCCACGGTCTCGCAGCCACACGCGACTTCCTACGTCGAACCTATAAGTGGAAAAGTGATTAGGCCACGTGCCCAAAGGTACCCGTCATCAAAATCCACCCGGGAACTTTTTGAAACATCCAGATCCCTCAGTCTTCCCCAGCTGCCTGGCTTAATCTTTCTCCTGGTAGAGTTTGGATTTATTCCTTTCTCAGAGAAGGTGGCTCCCCGAAGAGGGAGGGAGGAGGAAGGCAGAGCGTGCAGAGCCAGCCGCGGCCACACTGAGGCCCTGTGGGGGTGGCTGTTTGCCACATGAGACCGTATTTCATTACGTCTCCCTACAGCGTGTAGCCCTGGGCTTCAGAGTTTTAGAGGTTGGATGTACTGCCAACAACACGGAGCTGCTGAGGGCGAGAGGAAGACCAGCCCAGAAGGCCCGGGGCAGTCCCTCTTGTCAGCTGGGCCCCGCTGGTTCCCCTCCACCCCGTGTGCCCGCCAGCGGAGACCGGGTCCTGGGACAGTAGAGATTAGCTTCTCTAGTTAGTTAGCAGTTAGTGTGAATTAGTAGCTCACGGCCGTGTTTTCTGGAACAGGCAGCAGCATCTTCCTTTGACCCCCTGTTCTCGGCACGGAGGACATTTTGGTTTTAGGTTATTATTCGTTTAGTACTTGTTTGTTTACTTATTTACCTACTTCCTCCATGGGGTGGGGAGCGAGCTCTGGCTGTCAGCGCAGTTCCCGCCTGCACCTCGCCGCGTCACCTCATCTCTGGGCCCTACTGTTAAGTGTCATTCTGGCCGCCTCACGGGAGGCCGAGAGGTGTGACTGTGCAGTCTGTCCTGCCCAGAACCGCACAGGCTACTCAGGGATGCTCGGCACGTTCCGCTCGCCGTGCTGTTCACTCTGTCTTTAGAAGGAGCCATATTGAGGGGCACCTGGGTTTCAGTCAGTCGAGCATCCGACTTCGGCTCAGGTCATGTTCTCCCGGTCCTTGAGTTTGGGCCCCGCGTTGGGCTCTGTGCTGACAGCTCAGAACCTGGGGCCTGCTTCGCATTCTGTGTCTCCCCCCTCTCTGCCCCTCCTCCATTCACTCTCTCTCTCTCTCTCTCTCTCTCAAAAATAAATAAACATCAAAAACAAAACAAGAGGTAGCCATATTAGGGCTTCTGGCTGGGGTCTCTTTGTCCTCACAAATGACCAAAATATGAATTTAGAAAGCTAGATTAAAACAATAATATAACTGAGTGTGTATAACCTTTATTCTTTCTGTGGGATAAAGACGTCGAATGCAATGCAGCGGATGGGTACGTGGAAAACAGAAGTACTGAGGCTCAAATATAAAAATAACAGCAATAATTTCCATTACTTCTGATATTGTCCTCTCTGTACCGTATTCCAAATCAAACGGATTGAACGCCTGAGTTATTAACCCTTGTGAAATCCTCCAATGTAAGAATAACCGACTTTGATTTTCCGTAGGTGTTTACAAGAAGGAAGAAGCTCACTTACTTCTGAAGGCTTTCCAAATTAAAGGTCCCGCAGATATTTTTGTAAGCAAGTTTGAAAATGACAACTGGGGACTAGATGGCTATGTAAGTACTTCCTGTGAACGGTCGTCACGCAGGGACAGAACAGGGACTTAGACCCACGTCCTGTATGTAACCCCACATTCCACCCCAAAGTCTGAACATGGCCATTGTGTAACCGCTCTGACAGTTCTAAAGAAAAAGTCATCCCCAGATAGAAATTTAACGAGTGCCACTAATATCCTTCTTTGTAAGTTAACCATCGTTTGTGTGCCAACTCACTGTCCGACATAAGGGTATGCGGCCTCATGTGATGCTCCCCAGCCAAGAGTGTGTCACAAAGTGAGTTTAACATGACGTAGGTTATATATGAATTCCTGTATCTGTCCCCCTTTACAACCCATGCACATGTTCTCGATTTTACTACCTGTTTCGTGGTGAAAATGAAATAGTGAGGATTTATGTTAGTCCTAGTTCACGTGTGTCTTTTCCAGTTTTTAACTACTGACGTGTCACTGGAAGGAAGGACACAAGACACCATATTTAACCTGTACTATCTAGCTGTGAGAATACAGTTCTATAATGACAGAACAGAGTATTATTAATCCCCGCCATGCATTGTTTTTCTCTTCTTCATGCACATCAGGTGTCATCAGGACTTGAAAGGGGAGGATTTACTTTTCAAGGTGACATTCATGGAAAAGACTTCGGAAAATTCAAGCTGGAAAGGCAAGGTAAATGCTCGCATGTTATTTTTTTTTTCAACGTTTTTTTTATTTATTTTTTTTTGGGGACAGAGAGAGACAGAGCATGAACGGGGGAGGGGCAGAGAGAGAGGGAGACACAGAATCGGAAACAGGCTCCAGGCTCCGAGCCATCAGCCCAGAGCCTGACGCGGGGCTCGAACTCACGGACCGTGAGATCGTGACCTGGCTGAAGTCGGACGCTTAACCGACTGCGCCACCCAGGCGCCCCTCGCATGTTATTTTTTTAAAGCACATGTCAACTTGGCCTTCACGTTATTGTGCTGAAAAGAAATGGAAAGGCCACGACCTTGGAGGAAACATAAACAAAAGTATCGGGAAAGACAACCGTGTTTTACAACAGAACGGAAAAGAAGTGCTGGGCACAGCGGAACCGACAAATACAAAGCTGGAAGAATGCAGTATGTAGGCCAGATATGAAACTAGTATCCTTACTATATGAAGAGATACTAGAAACACGGAGACAGTGAAGCAAAAGTGAAGCTCAATTAAAGAACTAAGTAAACTACATAGCCCTAAGAAAATTAGAAGAGGGACTCGGAGTAACCAAGAAAGCACGAAAAAATCTTTTAACTTCTAAGAAACGTGTATTATGGCAACAAAGGTTTTCCATTTTTAATGATCAGAACATCAGATTTTTAAAGCAGTTATTCTGGGGAACAGTAGAAACAGACACCAGGGCCCTCCATTCGGGAGGTGTCCAGGTAGAGAAGGACAAGCTGACTCTGCCGAGAGACTCTGCCTTTAGAGATTTCAGCCAGTCAAGTGTGGAAAACTCTTCCTCGTGCACCTCACATGACTATCATAGTTGCTTAAATCAATAGTTTTATGCAATGTGTCACATTTAATAAGAAGGAGTCTATTTCAGTATATTTCACTAAAGAAGTGAGGACTGTACATTGACGGGGAGAGAGGCGCATGACTTCTACAGGAAGAAAAAGTTTACTGCACATAGACAGATCCTCCTTCCCTGCTTCCGATCTTTCTCTGCTACTTGATTTCTACCTTAGTTATCAGAGAAAGAAAATATGTGAAAAAAATTTTCACTCGATTGGACTCTTCCCCCATCAATCAGCTAGTTTTGTAATCGAGGAGGAGTTAGAATCTTCTTGGGCCTGTCTTCATCTGACATCTCAGCGGGGAAGTCCCTTCTGGGTGGTCGGGAAGATTAAGAGACAGCGGAAAGCATTCGCTTTGTGCACGCAGAAGCTCTTTGCACACGAGAGTCGCTGCGGTTGTCCCTGCTGACGGGGATGAGAAAACACATGTTTGTAATGCGATTAGCATCCCATTTCTCCAGAACAACATAGACTACTTTATATCCTACTTGTAGAACACTATTAACATAATAATTTGGGGGGGAACATTCTATCCATATAGGCTTTGACCTCTGAGCTGCCTTTCAGAGGCACAGGGGTATAATATTTTGTGACGATTATCACTCACGGCTCAGTTCATAAGACTCTTACCAAGATACTGAGGGGTTCCAAAGGAAACACATACCGACCTGTGTATTATTATATTTAAAATAGAAACTCTACCAAAAAGAGTAATCAATCGTAAACTACTCTAATGCCACCATTCCAAATGCAGTAGCTCAAACTAGAAGAGCTTTAAATTACAATGTCAGCAGTGGTACTTTAAATTGGGCTATGTTATTTTGAGGTAATGACATAGAGTAAATGCATTGGACCAACGCTAATGATGAGTCAAGTTTGTTCTTGCTCTAAGCCAAAAACCCTAGAGTTACCTGCCCTCCCTTCTCCCCCGGCACATGCTCCAGTAATTCCGCCTAAGGACGCCCCGGGGAGCTGTGCGCCATCCCCCGTGGACTTCTGGGTTCACTCACCCGACAAACCCGGCCCGTACAATCAATGTGCTGTTGCCCCTTTCCTTGCAGGACACCATTTCTTCCTAATCCGACAAAATAGCAGCCTGCTTTAGCACGGAATCTTTATTCCCACGTGATGATGGGGTTATTGTCAGGAAAAATAGTTCGCCTCACTAGTTTGGCTAACCCCTATTTTCATGGATGAAAATAAACCACCTCTTAATCATCTACAGTCAATAGATAAACGGGAAGACAGTGATCTTTAAATGGATACTAAACCAGCTTGGGTTGAAAGACCACCCTAATGCAGAAACTCCAGTAGGAACCCGAATGATAAATTGGCTTCCCCATTTAAACTGAATCACCCCACCCCCAACCTCACATACACATGCAAACAGTATGGAAGAAAACCAGTGTAAAACATGCATCTGTTAAGCGACTTGTATTCCAGAATACAGAAAGGGCTTTTGAGGTTCAAGAAAACAAAAGCAAATAACCTGACTGAAAAGTCGGCAAAGGATTTGAATAGACCTCTCTCCACGTAGGTACACGTGATCGATAAGCAACGAAAAGCTGCTCAACATCACTAGTCATTCAGGAAACATAAACCACAGTGAGACACCATCTCACAGCACTGGGATGGTGATGGTCATGTGGGTGAGAGGCGGCAAAATTGTGGACAGATTGGAGCTGTCCTACTTCATGGACGGGATGTAACCGTGGTGCAGGTGTTGTAGAAAACAGTCTGGCCGTTCATCAAGCAGTTACACAGAAAGTTACCAAAAGGTGCAGCCATTTCACTCCTGCAGGTATGGCCAGCAGAACACGTAAGAACATATGTTCACACAAAACTGTGTGCCCGATGCTTGTAGGAGCATTACTGCCAATAGCCCAGACGTGGAAGCCGCCGGATGTCTGTCAACTAATGAACAGACAAAACGTGCTATATCCATACAATGGAATGTTGTCTTGAAGACATTATACTTAGGAGGAGGAGCCATGCACACACACACAAAATACACATCATAGGATTACACCCAGGGACGCCTGGGTGGCTCAGTCGGTTGGGCGGCCAACGTCGGCTCAGGTCATGATCTCACAGCTCGTGAGTTGGAGCCCCGCGATGGGCTCTATGTTGGCAGCTCAGAGCCTGGAGCTTCTGACTCTGTGTCTCCCTCTCTCTCTGCCCCTGCCCAGCTCACACTCTGTCTCTGTCTCAAAGGTAAATAAACATTAAAAATTTTAAATAAATAAATAAACAAACAAACCATCCAGAATAGACATATTGAAGACAGACAGCAGATCAGTGGTCTCCTGGAGCTAGAGGTTGGAGGATGAGGATGCTGGGTTTCCTTTAGGGAAGACAGCAGCGTTCTTAAATCGTAACGATGATTATGACACCATGTGCACATACTAAAAGACTGTGAACTGTACCTTTGCTGTATTATTATTATTTTTTTGTTTTCATTACTTTTATTTATGTTTTATTTGTTATTGACATTGACATGCAACGTTATGTCAGTTTCAGGTGTACGACACAGTGTTTCCACAAGCCCATTCCTTGCTCAGGGGTCACCACGATAAGTGCGACCACCATCTGCCAACCATACGACGTTATTTCATTATTGTTCATAGTATATCTTAAGCTGTACCTTTCATCTCTGTGACTTACTTGATAACTGGAAATTCGTGCCTCTTCATCCCCTTTATCTTCATTTCACCCACCCCCCTATCCACCCTCCTTCTGGCAACCATGAGTTTGTTCTCAGTTCAAGGGTCTGTTTGTTTTTTGTTTATTTTTATAGTCCACATATGAGTGAAAGCTATGGTATTTGTCTTTCTCTGTCTGACTTATTTCACTCAGCATCATACTCTCCAGGTCCATCCACGTTGTCACAAATGACAAGACCTCATTCTTTTTTTAATTTTTTTTTTATTTTTGACTGAGTAATATCCCATTGTGTGTGTGTGTGTACACATATATATATATATATATCAGGTACACACACGCACACACACACATACATATATATATACGATCTTTGTCTATCGATAGATTTAGATGTACTTTGGGTGGGTACTCTAGTGTATGAAGTTCTTTCAATAGTGATCTTTTAAAAAATTGAATGGCTAGCTTATTCCATGTAAAGAGACGCTTGCCCTCACTCTTAAGCAAAGATATGTGAATGAGGAACAAAGGACGCCCTGTGTTTGATTTGTCAGAGCAGCAATAGTAGAGATAGTATGAAGGAGGAGGGCCAATGGGAGGGGAGGGCAGGGGAGGGGAAGAGGCTAGCGGTTGGATACCACACAATTGCCCAAGTGTTTTGTAGCACTCCTCGTGAAATAATGGTTGAAATGAAATCAGAGCACCACTTTGGAGGACATTCTGGTAAGATTTAGCCACGCGAAAAGTTACAAATTCTGTTAGGCAATGATTCTGCTTCGTAGAATTATCCTGTATGTTTAGACTCCTGCTGCTGGATAGCTACAGAAAAAAAGATTTCATTGTGACATTAGAAAAATACTAGAAATGGCCTAAATGTCCTTCAAAGGTAGACTGGCTGAAAAATTTCTGGCATATCGAATTAATAGTATACTATACACCTAAAAAAAAATAAATCTAATTCATGTGTGCTGATGGCAAAATTTCAAAGATGGATGGTTAAGTTGAAAAAGCCAAACACAAAAAATGTATATCATATTGCCATGTTTTTAGAAAAGTATGAAAAGGGAAACAAACGTATATATTAATAGTCCATTGCTGGAAGAACATTATATTATTTGTGTATCTTTTGTGCCATTTTAATGAATATCATGTGTGTGTATTACCCTTTAAATCTTTGAAACGAGAGTAAATACATGAAACTCGCCAGGAGCTCCTGAAGGCGTGATCATTGAGAAGCTCCCAAAGACCTTCTTTTATGTTACTCTGTGTTACGACGGGCAGTCTCTTGCGGCAGGTTGATTTTCCATGATTTTATTGATGAGAAGTCCGATGCCTATCATGTTCAAAAGTAGACAGTCTTGTCTGTGGATAACAAAAAAGTAACTTCAGTCAATTTAAGCAGAACACAAATTCATTAGAATGAGGCAAAGAGATTCACAGAACTACAGAAAGCTGGAGAATGAGGTGTGGTAACTTCATGGAAACTGATAGATGCTGACGTACCACATGGCAGCACCGTCTTTCACTTGACAGGCATGTATTGAGCCACTACTGTGTCCTCAGTTCTCTCGTAGGCACTGGGGGTTCAAGAGGAAGGCTAGCCGACGAGCTCCCTTGGCACAATGCAACTCCTGTCCTAGTACACACAGGTCCTGCTGGACTTGTGGCCGTGTGCCGTGTGCACTGTTGAGGCAGGGAGGTGTCCTGACCTTTCAGTGTCACCGCAAGTCTGTGGAGTGGGTGCCATCTGAGCGGGCTGCCTCGGCGCCCTGTACAGGACGTTGTCACCCTGGGCGCTGGCTGTTACTGCTGCACCACTGCTGCTGGACCCACCACCGGGGACACTCAGCATTGTCCTCAAGGCTCCCCAGCCGCCACAGCCATGGGATGGCTTCCGAGCCACCTCGGTGCTGTGCGTCAGTCGCCCCGGTTCACTGCCCAGGGTGGGGGCATCCAATGGGGCTCGAGTTTAGAGAGAAGATGTATCTGGCATTTTCCCCTCGCGTGGGGGCTGTGGATGCCTCTGAAAGTGAAAAATTATCTGATTCATATGTGCTGATGAGGAAGGATCTCAAAGAAATATGGTCAAGTTACAAGAGCGAACATCAATTATAAAATATGTTCATGTTAGAACTTAGGACGGTAAGGAGTAGCGCAAGCCGGCATCTGTGGATGCGACGACAAGTCAAATCCTTGCCATGTTTTTAATGTGAAGAGAGGATTTTTTGTTTGAAAAGCTCTTTAAATGTATTTGATTGTTTACTTACATTCATGGTTCGTGAAAGAAAATGAAACAAAACTTCTCTTGTATTTAACATTCCGTAAATTCTGGTACTACACTTCTAAAAGCAGGTCAACTTATTTTTCACAATTCTGCTATATCCAGATGACCCCAGTCGTAATCCCTCACACACGGGCATTGAGTGAGCTCAAGCGATTAAGCCAAATACATTTCAAAATTTGTGTTATGGGTAAACAGTTTAGATCAAACTTTTTTTTTTTATCGTTTCTTTATTTTTGAGACAGAGAGAGACAGAGCACGAACAGGGGAGGGTCAGAGAGAGAGGGAGACACAGAATCTGAAACAGGCTCCAGGCTCTGAGCTGTCAGCACAGAGCCTGACGCGGGGCTCGAACTCACGGACCGCGAGATCATGACCTGAGCCGAAGTCGGACGCTTAACTGACTGAGCCACCCAGGCGCCCCTAGATCAGACTTTCTTATCTGGAAGGAATCGCTTGAGAAGTGTTTTCTAATTTGAGTTTTCATCGTTTGCATCTCTGTCTTGGCCGTGCATCTATTTGCCACTCTGTACCTGTGGATTATAAATTTATAGTTACGTCACCTTCATGACATTTGAGATGCTTACATCTGCCTTCCCTTCTGATGGACAGAGATCACGTTTTATCATCCTTCCGTGTCCTCATGGAAACTGGCATGATGACACTGAGCTATATCCTTTTGTTGAGCATTCTTAAACCCTAACGAATTCTGCAATGTACCTAAAATGAAAGAGGTTACACCAATATATTTGCATACGGAGAATGTAATGTCATTTATATAGACCCCTGGAATATTTAGGTAATTTCATCAGCTACTGTTTTGCTGGAGTCTGTGTCTTAGGACAGGATATAACAGCCAATGGTACCCATAGATACGTCCACATACATAGACAAAACCATATGGATGCTTTCAGTTTTAGTTTCAATGCAAATATATCTGACTGAAAGTCAAAGTCACAATGTATGGTGCCCCTTTCGCCTTTCTCACATTTGACACGTGAAATTTTTTTCATGGTATTCTTGAAGGTCATTAAGGAATAATTCATTTTTTGTAACTTGATCATTAACAGACGTTAAAATCTTTCTACAAGACTGTCCGTTTATCGATGGAATTCAACTCCTTGGAGGCTCGGGCCCCGTTCATAAAAGTTGCCAGAGGCTTATCTTCCAGTATGAACGCGGGACCTGCAAACTAATTATTCGTTTTGTTCTCCAGATCCCTTAAACTCGGACCAAGACCCTTCAAATCATTACCACGGCACTAGCAGCGGCTCGGTCGCGGCTGCGATTCTCGTTCCGTTCTTTGCTCTGATTTTGTCCGGATTTGCGTTTTACCTCTACAAACACAGGTACCGTAAAACGCCGGTGTGCTTGCGAGGCCCTGGTCTGGGGAATGCACGCTGCCCCCGGTCACACGTTCCCCACGGCTCGACGGTTTTCTCTCTGACGTTAACGATGCCCACATGGCAAGGCTTTGCTTTGCGTTGTCCGCCGTACTTTTTCAGCAGGGCAACTTCGAGTAATGAACTTTAGGAGGATAAATAGATGGATTAAGAAATAACATGCTGTGTTTCGTAGTCCACGCAAAGACACAATAAAGGATTACGTTTCTACTTTTAAGATCGGTGGCCGGTTGTTGGGAACACTGAGACAGCATTTCCACCTTCCAGAAGAAGATTGAACAGAATGGTCTCTGAGTTCTTTCAGCTCCATGAATCTGTGATCTAGAAATTGTGGGTTTATTCCTTTCTTTGAGCTCTCACTATGTAGTAGGAGATATCACATGTTCCATCGCTTGAAAAAGTGTTCTGAATATCTATTAATTTGCATATCCCTGCTAACTGAAACATGTCAAAATTGCAGAAAAACAACTTTAGTGAAGTAGATCCTTTCCTTGGAGTTAATGTGGATCCCTGACAAAAAAAAGCTGTGGAGGAATTATAAGTCCTTATACATGTTGTCTTTCTCTGGATAATATATTACCTGGAAGAACATGGCATATGCCAAACTGTTCTAAAATACTACTTAGAATAGTGGTATTCCCTACATATAATAACAAGAAACTAAGAAAACAAAAGAAAAATAGAAAAAAAAACCCATGATTCTCTAAGATATTAAGTATGTTAAATGTGGTCTGTGTTCATTTATGTGATACAGATATTTCTGTTTAATCCTGGTTTAAAAAAAAGGAAAATGTGGTGTAGGATTTTTTTTAATGTCTCACAGCATAGCTTCAAATATGTGCTTTCTTATGCTTTGCAAAAATACAAAAAAAAGTAGGAATGTCACTTCAAAATTATATTGCTATGTGATCACGTACATGTGTACACTTTTCCTCTAGTTGGAATGTACTTATTTTAAAAATATAATTCAGTAAAAGGAATCTCAGAAGGTACTTACAAAATTAAAGATTGACACATCTGTATTAATAATTACTATTATTATATTAGTAAGTATTAATATATATTGACATATAATTATATAATTAAATAACTAATGTTATTATATAATTATTAATAATTGTTATTATTATTATGGAGAAAACAGTATTCTCTGCATATAAGTCTCGTGAGCCTTATCTTCAAATTTCTCCTTGGGGCTAGTTGAAAATGTAGTAAATGTAAGAAAAGATATCCCGCCACTTTAGCCAACAAAACACCATCCTGAGAAGTGCTTCTATTCTTAAATTAAATTAATTCTGTAAATTAAAAGTACATCTTCTTTCGCAAGGTTCTCTAGGAAACATAATACCCTTATAGATACCCATACAGTAGGAATTTGTAATTCCTACAAATTCATTTTTGTTTTTTGTTTTTTTTAAATCTTTTTGGCATTCATGTTAACCCCAAGGTTAACATGCAGTTCATTAAAGTTCTTTTACCCCACCTATTGACATTTCCCTGTCTGTAGGGGGGTCTCTGGAAGCTCCCCCTACAGGGGGACCCATGTGCAGGAGTCAGACGGCATCCTCACCTGCCAGTGAGCGTCTCATTGACGCACCTCCCAGCGAGGCCGACCTTTGTATGTCTCAGAGACAGCTCCCTCCGGCACATCTCTGATCCTTTCAAAAGACAGCCCTACACAATTCAGCACTTCTGGTTATATCTTAATTTTAAGATGACATAACATTGGGGGGAATATTCAGTATATATCACAGCTGTAGTCTTTCAACCCTAGAAGCTTCCCTACCACAACGTTCTGTATTTCAGTATTTGGTGCGTCAGCACAGGAAATGCGTGAGGGTAGATCACAGACCACAAAAGCAGTTGGGAGGGAGACACCATTTGGTCCTTTTGTGAATTTGACCCCTTCCTTCATTTCCACGCTTGTAGGCTGGTGGGATTTAATCTCAGTGTGGCTCTCGCACAATGTCGCCCATCATGCTTGTCATCCGAGAGGCCGCGCTGTGTCTAGAACGTGACAGAAGGTTGTCTAATCTCATGGCTCTCATGAGCCATTAAGCCAGTGTGACTTCTTATAGTTCTCAGAATTGGGGGGTTTCTGCAGGAGCAACCAAGCCACGCCCGATCACTCAGGCACGTCATAAGTTCATTTTCCTTTGAGTTATTGCCATGTACCCAGGGAACGCACCAAGCTATGCGTTTTCTCTCCACTGGCTTCTTACCCTCTACAGATGTAAAAGTTCCTTAAGCAGTTGGCTCCACGTTTCTCAAGTTAAAACCTTATTCCTGCTCATTTCTGACTTGCTCTCATTACACTTGGAAGTGTTTCCTCCGTCAGAGCCAGGGCTCCTGACACAGGACTCCCACATGCTTCGTTCTCTGCAGTCCTCGGATCCCATCCAACTCTGTGGGGTTTCCCTGGCAATTTGGGAATGGTGGTGACCCCTGACCGGGGAGACTACACAGGGGATTTAGCCAGCTTTTAACTTCATTAACGTTTGGCCGCATTAGTTTATTCCATTTTGCTACTGGAGCGTTTTCAAGTTCAATGTCAAAGACCTCTCCAACTCCTGGGGCAGTTGACAGGAACCTCATTCTGTGAAACGTACACGCTCAGAATTCTCTTTTTTCTCAATGAACGTAACATAAGTTAAGAAAATTTACTAGCTAAGTCACTAAAACAGAAGCATCAATAATGTTTTCGCTAGTGTGGTTGTTGACATTAAAGTTCCGTTTTTACCACGTGATGTATTTGCCTTATGTAATTTCTCTGGAAAAAAAAAACATGGGAGAACAGACTAGACAGCTTTAAGTCTTTTACATCTAAAATTACTTTAATTCTCTAAAGTTAGATCATACACAGGGGGTTTCTTTAATTAGAACCTGTAACCAGTAGTTTGACAAACAGTTGAATGTCTTTTCCATAACTTAGTCACTGGTTATATTATATTACAAGAATAGCTAGTATTTGGTGAACATTATAATAGCAGTGAACTGAAGTTTATGTTCCTATTTTCGTTTGATCTGAACGGTCCTAAAGGGTTGACATCTTGATTCAGCATCTTACGTTTTAGAGAGTGACTGAACAGTGACTTCCTCAGGGTCATAACAACTTACAAATGACAAATGCCTAAACCAAACTCGGACCCCGGCATTGATGAGTTTCCCATGTTGCAAAGAATATTTGTAAACGGCAGCTAACTCTTTGATTTTAGAAACAGCTTCCATTTTTTTTAACCATCTTTGTAATCCCAACAACCAAGTCTAAAAAAGAGAAAGGTCTACAAGCGTGGTGATGCGCACCCTTCCCCACAACCGTGTGTGTGTGTTTCCCTGTTGAGTCGGGCGTGACGTCTTGTGCTCAGGCCCCAGCTGCTGTGCCTCTTTTCTTGAAATCTGGGCACTAACGGTCTGTTCCTTCTTTCCCCTCTAGAACGAGACCAAAAGTTCAATACAACGGCTATGCCGGACACGAAAACAGCAATGGACAAGCTTCATTTGAAAACCCTATGTATGATACAAACTTAAAACCCACAGAGGCAAAGGCTGTGCGGTTTGACACAACTCTGAACACAGTGTGCACAGTGGTATAGCCCTCAGTGCCCCATTAGGACTGATTCATAGCCATACCTCTGTTGGACAAGCAGTAACTCCTTTGGTGCCATATACCACTCTCCCTTCTAGTCTTGGCTTTGCTGCGGTGATCTTTCACATCTTCTGCTGGCGTCTGTGTGGCGGGAATCTCCAGTCACGTGCGCCAGAGTCTCCTGAGGATCGGGTGACACAGAGACCTGCATTCTGAACGTGGATTCTCCATGCCTGGCTTCATCTGCTCGGGATCAAGGCACACTCAAGGAAGACTGCCGAGTCACGCCAATACTTTGTACTTAATGCCTCAGACTTTCGTATTTCTGTGTGGCTGGGATGCCTTTCAATGCAATCTTCTGGGCACGTGGATACATCCCCTGGGTGCGGTGATAAAATGATAGCACCACAATATGTTGTTTTGTTTTTTTAACCCCCATAAATATGAATACTCTGAAAAACAACAACAACAACAACAACAACAACAACAACAGAGCTCTCTTGAAGAAACCTTTCTGGTAGAGATGCACACACCTACAAACGCTTCACTCTGTCCTTCCTGAGACCTGACAAGCTTTGAGGACTCACGGCTCCCCTCGGTGTCCATTCCTAGGGCCATTTGCAAATTTCCCAGTCAGCCGTTCTATTGCAGAATTTTTGATGCACAATTTTTTGCACTAGTGTGTTATGAATGACTGAGTAAGATTCTGATAAAAAAATAAACTATTTACACAGGGTTTATACACACTATCCATTGTACATAAGCATCTTCTCATGCTGTCCAGCGAAACATCCACCATCCATCCGTTCAGTTGGCATCTTAGCGAAAGAAAACATCCCCAGATATGGCACAGGTTTTGAAGGGAAACATGGTGTTGAAGAGATTTATTTTATCATTGCTTCTTTTAGCTGTGTATGTGTGTTGAAGTCATTGATGATGTCGAAAGAGGGGGGAAACACCAGAGGGCTTTGCAGTTGTCGCACACTCTGTTCCCTTTAGCAGCACCCGTGACCACCAGTACTGCTGTATTGCGTGGCCAGGGGGCTGCTGAGCTTCTGTTTGCCATGGAGAATGTCAGTAGTAATTTATTTTAGATAGCTCATGAGCTTGTGAGGCTTGGCTCACTGTAGTCTTCCCTCTGCATCACAGTTTGTTCTTCCAGAGCACCGCCACTCTCCGCTATGGCATTGAAGGACGGTGCTGTGCAGTCGCCCCTTGAACTCAGTGGGAACTGTCCGGGAGCAGAGCATCAGATGTCCCTCCGGAGGCCAGGAAACATTACACACACTCCTCTTTCCCGGTGACACATTTTACATATCACTGTGTCCTTCGTTTCGTGCTAGTTCCAGATGCAGAGACAACTGGATTTTTCACGTTTAAAATTTCTCATACATTAAATTCTGAATGATGGTAGGAAGGAAATGGGCATGGTCCCCAGTGCGGATAAAAACATCAAAGGATGAAATAGAAGACATGGCAATGAGATGGTGATGTCACAAAACCACAGTGAAGACCGAGTTTATTTTTATTTATAACTGTTGGCTTGGCTAAAAGCGTCTTGAAAAGGCAGTGCTTATTTTGTTATTTGCGTTTTAAGTACGTACCCCCCATATGGAAAACGTCTCCCTTCTCACATTCCAGAGCAGCGTCTGTAGAGCGTTTCATTCCTGTTGTTGTGGGCGTATTCACACCTAGCTTTAAGGCCGATATAGTGGTGTCTCTGTTGCATGTTTAAATGCAGGGCTTCAAAAGTGAAAAAAAAAAAGGAAAAAAAAAGACACAAAAACGTGTCAGGATAATAGTTCCTTCTTTCATGTCATGTGTTTTGATTTGAACGCTTTAGCGGATATTTGATCCTTGGTGCCCACTGTCGCGTTGCTCGTTTGAAGGGTCCTATGCTGTTAGGAGGACATAACTGACCTCTTCTAGTTGCTTCTTTGCCTTTTGAACTCCAAATGACGAATTCCTTAGTATCACGCTGAATTCCCAGCACCTTTTCCTCTGGCCAACCTGATTACGTGACTGGAGATTTGCTTTGCAGCCTGGGGCCCTTATGCGGATTTTTCTCCTTAGACTAGACAAGGTCAGCCAGAGCCAGGCTCCTAACACGCACACTGACCGGGCACGGAAAGGGAGCGTGAGGAAGTTCCAGGATCGCTGTGTGCAGGGGAGAACAGGGTTACTATATATATTAGGTGTATATATATACATACATATATACATATAAATATATTGTACATATATCTAAGTTTGAGTCATTCAAACTAGGTGCAAAATGCTGACTTCAGAGTCTGAATCAATGTCTCTCTCCCCCCATCCCTGACCTGCTTGCCGGTCAACGACGTTACAAATTCCTGAAACAACAGGACATACATACACGCGGCAACCACATATCAGATATTAGATATCATTTTCCTTTGTGTGCACAGTAAACCCGACCTTTGGTTGCCACTTTGGAGCATGTTATTAAACCCCAAATACAACATGCGATGGTCCTGCGAGAAGTCCGCCGAGTTTCTTCCTAGGGTGTGTGCGCGGTATTGAACCAGATCCCCTGCGAGGTGTGGAGGCGCGCGTGCAGGTGGTCCACACACGCGCCTTCCGCCGTGGGGCTGCAAGACTCCTTCTGGAAGCGCCCAGAACCGTGTGCGGGAAGGACCCCATGCTAACACAGGTTATGTGCTTCAGAGCTGTTTAAAACTGCTGCTCGTATCACACATCTTGCCTTTCTTCAGGCTAGCTGCAATAATTTTTTTCTTCTGTAAGATATTTTGTAAACAACAACAACAAAAAGCTATTATAAAAAAAAGGGGGACAGAACGCTGGTATCACGATCAGGAAACCCATCGCACCTCTGCCCGCCCCGTGTTACCATCTCGCCACATGCTGCTGACATGAAGTAGGTGCAAACGACCTTTTTGTACAGAGATATATTTTTTATGAAGAATTTGTAAAATTATTAAATATGCTGTAATTTTTTGATTAATGTAGGTAAATTGTTAAAAAAATAAATGTTTTTACAAATACAGAACTGTAATTTTCCCAATAATGTACAATGTACCACCCCTAGCTGATTTTCAGTTCCGACCCTATTACACATGTATTAATATTAAAGTGGCCTGTTAAAATGAACAGTATCTTTCTTTTTTGTCAAAAACATTATAAAGAGAGTGTAATATAGCCTGTGCAATGCCACCTACCTTTAAAGCAAATCAGAGTTCTAATTAAATATTTAATTTTAGATTTCTAGTTTTTGGTGTGACTTTATTTTAGCCTCATATGTGCACGAATTTATTTCACCATAACAGGTGCGTGGAGTCTGTGTCAGGGGAGGAAAAGAGTGCAAGCGTTGGTAAGGGGCTCTCATTGCACTTAGAACCAGGCTCAGTGTTTCCCCCCAGACGTTGGCATCGTGGGCGTGATGAATAAACAGCACACTTGTGAGTGAGCATGATTCGGAGGGTGGCAGGGGGAAGCTGACGTATTTCTCCCTGGTCTACCTAAACCCCATGAGAGGAGTTCTTTCTGTAGAGGTCTATGGTGTGGGAACACGACACCTAAGGACTTGATGGACTCATTTAACAAAGCATTTCAAATATCACACTTGAAGAAGGCTCAAAAATTTCCCTCCCTCAGCCTTTAAAATTCAAGGCCAGCTGCGGTCCACTCATTTTGGAGCTGAGAGAAAACACAACACTTTACAACTCCTCGGTGGCCCATCAAGCTGAACGTCCTGCAGTTAAACAGAATGATATACTAATTTTCCTGGGAGTCAAGTTATTACAAAATGAAAAACAACCAATAATAATAAAAAAAAAAAAATAGCCCCACCGTGACTTCCAAGAAACGAGAGTTTTGACATCTCACTTAGACTCTGGATCTCTTTGGGTCCATGGATGTTTTTAGGGCCTATTATGCACCGGACTTTTTTCCTTCCACATGACCTGCCTAACTTCAGATAGTCCTCTGAATACAGCAAAGTTGGTGTAAATTTTCATGTTATAGATGACGACACAGAAGTTCCAAGAGGCTGGTTAATTTGCCCAAGGATGCACAGCTAGACACGGTGACAGTAGAGATCAGTTTTCTCCTCACCTTCTTGTTTTCACTAAAACTACCACATTATTAAATTCATCAGGATTTTCTTTTTCTGCAATGAAAAAAAAAGTTCTCATTTTCATTGTAAATGATTCTGTTTGGTTCTCACTGTGTTAAAAATTACCCCAAGTTAAAAATTCCGAGAGTTATAACTACTCCACAATATGAGTGTTACTATCTCCCAGAATTGCTCGCACATAATCTGCCCTCAAGAAGTTTTTAAGAAATTAAACTGGAATTCAAGAGCCCTGAAGTCATCCTGTGGTTGTAACACACTGTCTAACACGCTGAAATCAAACAAGAACTTTATTTTTTTGTAATTTTTTAAAAGTTTATTTATTTATTTTGAGAGAGAGAGAGAGGCAGAGAGAGAATCCCAAGCAGGCTCGCCATAGTCAGTGCTGAGCCCGATGTGGGGCTCAAATTCACAGAACCATGAGATTGTGATCTGATATCAAGATATCAGGAGTTTGTTGCTTAACTGACTGAGGCACCCAGGCGCCCCCATGTGAGAACTTTAATCTGAGCTGACTTTTCTACCTGTGCATCTTGAATAATGACTAGGAGGGGCGCCTGGGTGGCTCAGTCGGTTGAACGGCTGACTTCGGCTCAGGTCATGATCTCTCGAGGTCGACGAGTTCAAGCCCTGCGTCGGGCTCTGTGCTGACAGCTTAGCAGAGCCTGGATCCTGCTTCAGATCCCGTGTCTCCCTCTCTCTCTGTCTCTCCTCTGCTTGTACTGTCTCTCACTGTCTCTCTCATAAATAAAACATTAAAAAAATTAAGAAAAAAGAAAACTGACTAGGAATTACTACGTCGTCTCCAAAATCTGTCTCCAGCGTCTGGTGTACTTAGCATGTAGCAAGCGTTCTCCACGGAGTAGGTCCTCAGGTAGCTACAGAACCTGAGCCAAGTACACCTCAGCTCTCATGCTCACTGCTGGGGACTTTTTCTGGAAGGGCTGTGAGTTTTACACATTCTCAGCATGACCTGGGATGCCCACAACATAGAGATACGCGGTCCATTCTAAGTGACGGCTCTTTGCAATAATCAGGAAGCTCTGACTTTGTCACTGTGGTGGAGGTGCTTCCTTCCAGAGGACGACAGGGTCATCCCACTGACTAACGGCACCAGGACAGCCACGCACAGCACTGTCTCCTTCTCTGGACACCGTTGCCTCTGGTGGGTCTCCCCTTTTGGTGGCGGCAGCACATGGCTATCCTTTGGGAACCTGTGCCCTTGTGACAATCTGTTTTGGTAGCATGCCTGCCATAGCCCTCCATCCGTCCGCGAGCCAGAACCACTCTCCTCCTGGAGACACAGACATGAGATGCGTGTGGCAGGATGAACACTGACCGCCCAGGAGCTGAGCCCATCCTTCCCCACAGCTGCGTCCGGGCTGTTCTCCTGAATCAGCTACCTCTCACCTTTTGATCTTTTCTTCTTCAGTCTTCCAGACCTGGTACTTCTACTTGCGTTTAGGGGACCCATCAGTGTCAGCATGTCCGTGATGTGCCCTGACACAGCCCCTCAGGGGCCCAGCGCCCCCCTGCCCCCGGCTGCTCCCCCCACATCCAGCCCCTGCAACCAGGACCCACCACCCCTGAGCCCTGGTGTCCCTGAACATACGCAACAGCGAAGGACTGGAGGTAAAGCGCCTCACAGAACTGCTCAGAAGCCGGGACACTTTCCACGAGCTTCCTTGGCTGGATTCCATGCAAGTCTCGTCAGGTGAATTAATACGCTCATGTGCATAAACGCAACCAGAGAGGGGACCAGCAGCTTTGGGCAGTGCTCAGGGATGACAAGACATTGTCTCGAACGCTTACATTAAGAGATGTTAGGGGCTGAAAGGGTAGCTCTGCAATACTGCTTAGAAGATGTCTTTTGGTTTATCTCATTCTGTCACGTTATCCTCTTGTGGCTATTAAAGCAGCTTTTAATCTGTCCCAAAGTTTCTTTTAGGGAAGGTGCTGGTGCCATTGTTTCAGGCCCCTGGTACTGCTTCATCCACGGGGTTATGTGTAAAGGAAGTGCTTAATGGGGGAGAGCGAAGAGAGAAATCACTCCAAGAGTATTAAGATGCATTGCTTTCTTCTCTGTGCACTAGAAGGGCATCTCACAGCCTGGGGACCTGGGCCAGGCCCAGCACACCTGTCTGTACCAGACACTTGCCACGTGGATGTGCCCTATGAGTCTTTACGTGGTCACTGACCTGACACTACTCAGCGTTTAGTTGCAGCCCATCTTCCTGTCCTTACACACCTAGGGTGGTAAGTTGAATGCTTTCGGTGCAGTAACAGGCATCCAGTCCTCTTGGGAGGCACAAGCCCATACGTGTGCACCTGGGACCAGGGGCTCCTGTCTCAAGAACATACCTTTGATTTAAAGAAAAACGCCTGGGTGGATCAGTTGGTTAAGCTTCCGACTCAGTCTCAGCTCAGGTCTTGATCTCAGAGTTGTGAGTTCAAGCTCCATGTTGGGCTCCACACTGGGCCTGAAATGTACTTAAGAAAAAAAATTAAATAAAAATAATGAAAGAAAGAAATAAAGAAAAAGAAAGGAAGGAAGGAAAGAACAAGAAAGAAAGAAAGAAAGAAAGAAAGAAAGAAAGAAAAGAAAGAAGAAAATAAAAGGAAGGAAGGAAGGAAAGAAGAAAACAAGAAAGAGAAGAGAGAGGAAGGAAGGAAGAAGGAATGAAAGAAAGAGAAAAAGAAAGAAGGAAAGGAAGGAAAGAAAAGAAAGAAAGAAAGAAAGAAAGAAAAAGAAAGAAAAGAAAAAGAAAGAGAAAGAAAGAAGGAAGAAAAGAAGAAAGAAAGAAAGAAAGAAGGAAAGGAAGGAAGGAAGAAGGAAAGAAAGAAAAAGAAAGAAGGAAAGGAAAGAAAGAAATAAGAAAGAAAGAAAGAAAGAAAAGAGAAAGAAAGAAGAAAGAAAGAAGGAAAGAAGGAAAGGACAGAAGAAGGCAAGGACGGAAGAAGGAAAGAAGGAAAGGAAGAAAGGATGGAAGGAATGAAGGAAGGAAGGAAGCAAGGAAGGAAGAAAGAAAGAAAGATAGAAAGCAAGAAAGAAAACCTGCAAAAGAAATGAACACTATAACCCCATTTACCAAAATGATTAAAAACCATGCAAATTAATATTCTATGTTGTAAGTGGATATGGATATATATATATATATATATACACACACACACACACACATATATATGTATATATATAGTGATGTTGTTAGAAATGCTTGGAATGGATTAATGTCCTATTCAGATTAATGATCCTTCTAGGGAGGGAACAGAGGAATGGAATTGGGGTACATGGAGTTGCCTGCAGTGGAAATTTGGGCAAGGTATTTACCAGTGTCATCGAAGGTGGATATAAAAATAATATCTACCTTATGGGGCTGTAAAGAAAGGAAAATGTGAAAGTAGATTTAAGATGCATAAAATATAGCCTAGTATAGGGACCCCTGTGTGGCTCAGTCGGTTAGCATCTGCCTTTAGCTCAGGTCATGATCTCATGGATTGTGAGTTCGAGCCCCACATCAGGCTCCATGCTGACAGCTCAGAGCCTGGAGCCTGCTTGGGATTCTGTGTCTCCCTCTCTCTTCCCCTTCCCCACTCAAGCTCTGTATCTCTCTCTCTCAAAAATAAAATAAACATTATTTTTTTTTTAAATGGCCTAGTACACAGTAGTACCTATTTATCTATTATCTATATAATCTATTGCCTATCTTGCTATCAATCACCCATCAATCCATTAATCATCTATCATTTATCTCTCACTGTACAATTAATCTTTTTATTTATTTTTTTAAAAATCTGAAACAAATAGAAAAAATGTTAACTTTGACAAAGTTGTGCAAGTATGTCCACATTACTTTTATCATACTTTATGCCTTAACTGGTGGTTGACAGTCTTCCCCTCGAAACGTTAAAATAATGGACATGGCAGTTAGGCTGGCGGAGGCGTGAGCCCTTGCCCGCCTCCTCCTATCTCTGAGACGCTGGATGATTTCGTAACTTCTCCTTCTGGCCAATTTCCCAAACTCTTTCCTACATTGGGAACACAAGTATCGCTTTGTTTGAAAAGCCCGTGCCCTTTTATAAATAAAGACAGGCTGTGGATGGTTGGTGAAGCCATTGGAAACACCCATATTTTAGAGTCACTTGAAGGCAAAGTTAGTGGGGGAGCTGTTTGTGCTCTATTTTGTTATATGCTTGGTGAATGATTTTAATGCGATATTTTATATCGATGTAAGTAATTTTATGTTATAGTCAATCTTCCTGGGTTTTTTTGTTTGGTTGGTTGGTTGGTTTGGTTTGGGGTTTTTTTGGTGGTAAGACACTGACCATGAGACCCACCCTCTTAGCAAACTTTTAAGTGCACGACACATGTGACTACAGGTGCTGGGCTATACGCGGGCTCTAGGATAGGGTCGTCCCGAAACGACAGACAGGTCTATAAACACTAGCACTAGAATGTGTTCTTCAGAATCTGGGTGACTGACTGATGGGGCCGTGTCTTTCTTTCTTGTGCCCCAGATAAATACCACATTTAATCAAACATTTTGATAAGCAACACACAGTTCAGGGACATGATTACATTTTTATGGATTTAGTACAAATGGCGATTTACGAGCTGACAGACAACCTGGAAAGCTCGCATCACCCGGGGCACTGGCAGCCTGCTCCTCACCTGACTTGGCCTCCAGCTGTCGGATCCTTTACCGCCCGAGGGCTCGGGCTCTGGGACACCAGGCGTGGCCTCTGTCCTCCCTGTCCTTCCCACTGGTACCATCGAGGCCAGGGTGGGACCCCTCATCTCCTGCCGGAACACAGCCAGTCTCCGAGCTTACGGAAAAGACAAAGGCCCTTCCCTGGATCCGGATCCCGGGTCACGGGCAGCTCTGGAAGGACAGACGGGGGATCTCGCAGGCATTGCCTAACGCTGTTTTTCTAAGACTGCACAGAGCCGGGGGGTTTTAAAACATGCCAAGCAGAGGAAAAATTAAAGTATCGAGTTTGTCCTCCTTCTCAACTGGTTGATGAAAACAGATTTTGGAAATAGAACGTATTGGAGAAGACGTAGATGGCGAACAGCTACGCTCACACCTCGCTGGTGGGAACTGACGCCTTACCGACATCAACCAGGGAAGGGCGAGGTCTGAAGGGTTCTCAGCACAGGTGAAAAAGGGTCGTCACGGCTGTCAGCTGTGCTACCTTGCTGACGACCTTGCCACAAACAGGTGGGTCAAATCGTAGGTCGTACATCTTAACCTGACACAATGTTATATGTCAACCGTATCTCCATAAAGCTGGGAAAAAACATGCCCTCGGCTCAGCAGTCCCACCGTAAGTAATATGTCGTGTAACAATAACCTTCAAGTCCTAACAAGGAGGTGAAGCTTGTGTTCTCTCCAGCGCTGAGAGTAAAATATTGGAGACAAGATAAAAAGCCATTGACAAGGAAGAATTTAAATAAATTATAGTACTTCTGTGTAATGGAATACAATGCAATGGGGGGGGGGGGAGAAGGCATTCTAAGGTGTACTAATATCTAATGATGTACAAGACTTATTTAAAGTAAAAAAGTATAGGGGTGCCTAGTGGCTAGTGGGTTAGGCACCCGACTTCGGCTCAGGTCATGATCTTGTGGTTCGTGGGTTCAAACCCCACGTCAGGCTCTGCACTGAGCTCAGAGCCTGGAGACTGCTTTGAGTTCTGTGTCTCCTTCTCTCTGTGCCCCTCCCCTGCTCACGCTCTGTCTCTGCCTCTGTCGCTCTCAAAAGTAAACTTAAAAAAATAAAGTAAAAAAGCATCATGCAGAGCTGAGGTTCTGCTGTGCTTTGATATGTGCCAGCAAAGGGCTGCAGACACTCGTGAGTGTGCACGCAGTATTTGGAAGACTACTTAGAAAGTGGTTGGCAGTGTTTGCCTCTGCGGAGGGAATCTGACCGAATGAGAGGGTAAGGAGATTCACACTTCACTCCATAACGTCCTGTAACCTGACACTGTATGTTCCCTATGTCCACAACTGCATGCATATCTCCAAAATAAAAATAAAGAGATGCGTATCTGTTGTTAGAGTGTTGCGTCAGCCTCAGACAGGATTTGACCAATATAGGAAGACCAATAATCTGGTTGCAAACCGAGGCGCCCTTTCCTGAGTTGGCTCTCAGAAACTCGCAGAGTGAGATCAGATTCTGACAGAGTAAATGGTTCTTAATGGTGAGTCATTCGCCCGGTAGATGAGGGAGAACCTGGATTCCTTTAAGGGTCTCGATATTCCCCACATTTTCATGCCTTAATCCTCCATCATTCCTAGAAGTCCATGGTCATTGGAAAAGTATTGGTCAACAATTAGAATGTTTCTGCTTGATGAGAAATTAAAGTCAGTACTAAAAAAGAAAGAAGAAAGAGGAAGAAAAAAAGAAGGAAGAGAGAGGAAGGCAATGCTTTGCCCCTTACGATTGTAGCATATCTCAGTCCTAAAATAAAAGGAATAGGAATAGGAAAGGAAAGGAAAGGAAAGGAAAGAAAAAAGAAAAGAAAAGAAAAGAAAAGAGAAGAGAAGAGAGAAGAGGAGAGAAGAGAGAAGAGAAAAGAGAAGAGAGAAGAAAAGAGAAGAGAAGAGGAAAAGAAAAGAAAAGAAAAGAAAAGAAAAGAAAAGAAAAGAAAAAAGGAAAGGAAAGGAAATAGACACAGCCTTGCATATTAGCCAAAGTATATGTTCAAAGAGAGGCTCCCACCCCGTTCCCTGTCCGAGGGCATGTGAAGTCCGGGGCTAAGGAACCAGAATGTTTCCTGTGTTGCACCGTTTCCTTGGCGATGCGGCTTGTTGCCCTGAGAAGAAGATCACGGATCCAAAGAAGAGCAGCAGTCGGAACACACAGGCTCAGGAGTCTAAAAACCTTCCGTGATCACCTGAACAGTGGCATAATGCCAGCCGGGTAGAGGGGCTGAGATTCGTGTTAGATGTATTAAAGCGTAGCAGCTCCATCCCCCAGAATTTGGTTTTTCCCACTTCGGGGGAAAACCGAGACGCAAAAATGTTGATCCAGCTGCAAGAGTTTAGAAGGTGGTCACGGGAAAACCGCAGTCATCAGAGGTGGCTGGTCCCCTGCCGTCTTGCTCAGCGTGACGCCCAGCGAAAGCACCCAGCCGAGTCGTGCTTGTGTGAGCACAGCCAGAGGGACCACTCGCGGTGTCTCCCCAGGCCGCCGGCCCTTCCCCCCCAAAACAGTTTTCTCCCCCGGCTTTGCTTCATTCCCTTACTTGTGAAAAAGTCTTTCTCCCACACCAGGCACGCGGCTTTCTCACTGCCTCGGACACTAGGAGCCATCAGACCCACGGACTTCTTCCCCACGCGGGAGGCCTATGGCGTGTCCTCGGGAGAAAGCCAGACCCCAAAGGCGAGGCGTGGCATGGAGTGGCCCCTTGCCCTGGTGGCCCTTCTTGTAGACAAAGGTCTAATTAGCAAGAGGGAAAGTGTGCAAAGCAGAGGGGAGGCTTGAAAGTGTTGCAGTTCATTGGAAAGGAAGAAATCAAGGATTTTGACAAAGACACAGGCAACGAGGGGCCCCATGATGGAAAGCCAAAGTCCTTTTGTGGCTTGGAGGGCACAGAATGTGACAAAATGTTAGTAATTCCATGGTCTCTCTCTCTCTTTTAATTTAAATCCAAGTTAGCTAATGTACGGTGCAGTATTGGCTTCAGGAGTAGAACCCAGTGACTCATTTCTTAGATACAACACCCAGTGCTCATCCCAACAAGCGCCCTCCTTAATGTCCCTCCCCCACCTAGCCCATCCCCCTCCACCTCCCCTCCAGCAACCAACCCTCAGCTTGTTCTCTGTGTTGAAGGGTCTCCTGTGCTTTGCCTCCCTCTCTGTTTTTATATCATCTTTCCTTCCCCTCCCCCATGTGCATCTGTTATATTTCTATGCTTGGTTCAAAGTCCTCACCCTTCCACACCCAGTGGCTTTCCCTTGTCATGTCTCACGGACAATTTTTGGCTCACTCTGATGTGGCATAAAAACCCCTCCTCTCTGTGAACACGGTGTCTTTGGCATTCCTCAGAAAATATATGTGCTTAATAAGACAGTTCCATCCATCCTGAAGTTTCTTTCTGCTAAAGTGTGAAGAATCTAGACTTTGTTTTTGTTTTATTTTAGAGGTCGAGGGGAGAAGCAGAGGGGGAAAGAGAGAGAAAATCCCCAAGCAGTCTCCACGCTCAGTGCAGACACTGACGCGGGGCTCGATCCCACAACCCCGGGATCATGACCGGAGCTAAAATCAAGAGTCTGGAGCTCAACTGACTGAGCCCCCCAGATGTTCCTGAAGAATCTAGATTTCTTTTTTTTTTTTAATGTTTATTTACTTTGAGAGAGAGAGAGAGACAGAGTGTGAGCAGGGGAGGGGCAGAGAGAGAGGGAGACAGCCTCTGAAGCAGGCTCCAGGTTCCCAGCTGTCAGCACTGAGCCTGACGTGGGGCTCGAACTCACGAACTGCAAGATCATGACCTGAGCCAAAGTCGGACACTTAACCGACTGGGCCACCCAGGTGCCCCTAGGATCTTGATTTCTTAATAAAGCCAGGTACCTGTGGGAAGGGACCCAGGAATCGTCTTAGAGCGTAAGTGAAGAAAGGCAGGAGCAAATTAGTATTGAAAATATTAGGAGCTATACGAAAGCTCATCACTGAAAATAAAAAATGAAAAGTTTGGGGGCTGCGTTCTGCAAGCCGTTTTGCAGAATTCTCATCCTACGTGCCATGAGCAGTGCGGCTGCTGTGACGCACGGAGTGCCTCGCGTGGGGCTCACGGTTTATTTCATTTAAGCCTCTGTGGGGCTGGCTGCCCGGTTTGGGGGCCCAGCAAAAACAGCAACACAGGGTCCCTTGTCCAACAGTAGGACAGACGTGCCGCGATGGTCCCCCGGGAAACGCACGCAGTGATGGGCGTGGAAACCCAGGAGGTAAACGTGGAAGGAAGGGGTAGTTCCAGGTAGACCGCCCTGGGCGGGGGGTCCGCATCTACAGAGACGGGCACGCGTGAAAGGAAAAAGAAGGAACACGTGAGCGGGGAGATGTCCAGACCAGGCTGCAGAGCGGACAGAGCGTGGCCACCCCAGCGGGGACTCCGGGGCAGGGGGGCGGCGGCACTGTGTGCACACTGCAGTCACTCAGGGGCTGCGTGCACCATCATGTTGCACAAGGCAAATCTTCCCTTTTCTTGTTCAATTTACATGAACACTTGAATGCCAGTTGTTCTCTTAACGTTGGGTTAAATTTATTAATGTTGATTGTCAAATGGTGACATAAATATCACACAAAAGAGAATGTGTGTGTGTGTGTGTGCGCGCGTGTGTATGCATACATATCGCTACTTCTGCCTTTATAACTTGACAAGTGCCTGGATTTTTTACACTTGAGACTTTCATCTAATATCACCATCACAGGTATTCCAGCTCCATATCTGCCCCGTTTTTAAACAGCTTCTCTAGTTTTGGAATATCTGTTTTGTGGTAGGAAGAACAAAGGCTCTGACAATGTCTACATCTGGGCACCTGGGCGGCTCAATCAGTTAAGCGTCTGATTCTTGGTCATAATAAATTAAGTATTCTCTGTTAGGAAGTTAGATAGACTTAGTTCTGTATTTCTTCTTGACTCTTTTCGCAATGTTCATTCTGCTTGTCAAATTAATTGGTATAGTTGCTGCTGTTTATAATTTTAAATATCCTTATTGTACCTGTATTGTTATTTTTTTTCTAATTTCCCCCTTTTTTCTTAATCAAACTCCCCAGAAGTTTCTTTATTAATTTATTCACAGGAAAACATTTTCTGATGTCTTCAATTGTTTCTTTGCATACTGTAATTCACTTTTATTTAGTTTTCTGCCATTTTATGTTTGCTCTTTACTGTTTTAATTTCTTGATTCTTTTGGTTTACATTAATATCAAGTAACTTTAGATTTTTGTGGGGTCAAATACAGTTGTTTGACATTTCAGAGTACAGACAGTGTAATTTCCTGCCTAGCAGGGAACCAAAAGTGGAAAATATCACAATGAGATCAATCATTAAAAGCACAAGTAAATGGTTTTGAGAAAATTATAAAAAATAACAAAAGCACAGAAACCAGGTAGTGTGTAAGCAATCTCTTCAAATACTGAGATTATCAGTGGGGGGATGTGCCAGATGGGAGATAGGCATTAAGGAGGGCACCTGTTGGGATGAGCACTGGGTGTTGTATGTAAGTGATGAATCACTAAATTCAACTCCTGAAGACAAGGCTACACTGTATGTTAACTAACTTGAATTAAAAAAAAAAAAGGATGTATCTTCAGGACATGCCACTAGGAATAAAATAAAATAAAATAAAATAAATAAAATAAAATAACTGAGATTATCAGACTAAATTCAGATTTTCTTCTCTATGGTGTTAAAAGGGGACAAACCTAAAATACTTGGGAGATGAATAATAAAAATTAGATAAAATGTGAAACAGTTAAGCATTGCCCATAGACAGCACATAAAGGAATATGACAGTGTCGATGTTCTGGCAAACTCTCTACAGGAGGTTAAAAGTCATGGCGGGGAGATGTAGGACAGAAAACGACATGCGGTAAGTGAGCCCCTAGAGCAAGCACACGCTGAAACGTTCACTATGTATCGGTGCTTAGAAAATTCGAACCGTTGATCACAAGCTGATTTTGGAGGAGGAGAAAATTACATGTTTAAAATTGGCCGGGATGGCAAACCTGTTTGAAGTTGCTCTCCCGATATCCTTGCCATATTTAATCTACGTGTAGAGATTCAGCTGGCAAACCAGTAACCACCAAGAACCAGGAGCAGAAAGGTGCGACGATGGGTTCTTTAACCAGGCCCAGAGGTCAAAACAGAGACATCTCTAAAATCCCAGAAAAGTGCTTGATGTGGGATATAAAAATACTGTCTATTCCGTATACGACTCTTAATTCATTTCAGGTCCTACTCTTTTTCTGACACAAATAGAGTTTCACCTGGGAACGGCCACTTTTCTATTTCACAATTGTGGGTGATTAGTCAATGATTTAAAAAACAGAACACAGTTCGCCAGACGGGCAAAGGGATCTCGAACCTGTGTGCAGCTGGTAAGACATTTACAATAACAAAGAAAACATTGTCAGAGTTGGAAGGAGAAACTGACAAACCCAATTACCGTAGGAGATTTTGACATACAGCTCTCAGGAACGGACAGGAAAAACGGAAGGATTTGAACAACCCAGTGAACAAGTGTGATATCGCTGCTTATCTACAAATCTGCTCCAGGCACCTTCCACGTTCTAATTCCCTCATAAAGATGAACCCACTAATTCTTTGTCCACTATCCTCTCTTCAAAAGACCCCCTCTGAATTTCTGGCTCTCCTTTAGGAGGGGAAGGGAGGCACTGATTTCGCTATCCCGTGGCCGATTCTGCAAAGACGTTTCCAAGACACAGGTATACTCATCACCTGTTGTCATCTGCTTTGAAAACAGAGATAAAATTACAGCACGATTTGAAAGAACAGAAAAGTCACATTTTTTACACTACGGATTTCAGGCCATGTGCTTTCCCTGGTTGATGAAAGACTCCTTGAGGGTCAGGATGAGGAAAATCTCCTTCTTGGTCCTTCGTGGTGCCCTATGTAAGTGAGGCAAATAAAAACATGCTTATTAATGATACTTTGCAGTGGACATTTGCTGGCTTGGGCCCTCCCACTTTCCTTTCTCCCTTGGAGTGCCTGGGTGGCTCAGTGGGTTGAGCGTCCAACTTCAGCTCAGGTCATGATCTCACGGTTCTTGGGTTCAAGCTCCATGTCGGGCTCTGTGCTGTACAGCTCGGAGCCTGGAGCCTGCTTCCGATTCTGTGTCTCCCTCTCTCTCTGGGAGGGGCAGAGAGAGAGGAAGAGAGAGCAGGGGAGGGGCAGAGAGAGAGGGAGAGAGAAACCCAAGCAGGCTGCAAGGCGTCAGCACAAAGCCTGAGGCCGGGCTCGAACTCACAGACCGTGAGATCTTGACCTGAGACGAAACCAGGAGTCAGATGCTGAACCGACTGAGTCACTCAAGCACCCTAAAATCTCCCTGTCTTATTTAACTGTCATGTGAAGTTTTATTGGCATCACACAAATTTTGCAACCCTTCAGGAAACAGGAAAATTAAGTACGAGTACAGAAACGTATGGAAAACAGCTGTCTGACGACAGCTGGAATGGTGTTGGGGCCCCTGAGAAGTCGCGCCTCCTGTAAGCTTCCAGTGGCCCCAGTGCTCCGGCCGTGGCGTTGGAAGGATGAAACACTCCTCTTGGAAATAACTCTAAAACCTGCAGCGGTGACCTCTATTCATTTCAGTCTGAAAAAATGTGAGTGAATGTTCCATAGGCACTTAAATCTCAACTCTGCTGAAAATGATGTTTACAACAAAGAATGATTCCGTCCCCCTTTTATAGAAAGTAACCTAAAGAGAAGGCTGAGCCGGGCAAGCGGAGGACTTAGCCTCTTCCGCCCAGATCATCAGTCTCTCCTAGAGTCAGACTGTGGCCACAGAAAGGCTGCTGGTAATAAGAAACGGGGGAGTCTCTCCGGCTGCCTGATTTCTCACGAGGAAATGAAAAGCCCCCAGACACGGCTGACAGCCTCTCCAGCAAAACATGACAGAGTGATTTCATTATCAGGGCTGCCTGGCAAATGGTCCGTTTCCAGTGGCCCAGTGAGTCTGTTACCAAAGGGGAGGTCCCTGTTAGGGTAGCGAAATGAGACATCACCACACATCAGTTGTCGCCCCTGAACACTGTCACCGCTAATGGTGTTGTCTGCTCTGCGCTTAAACACGACTGCGGTGACTAAAGCAGGCGCACAACATAGTAATGGACGAGGGGGCGCTGGCCCGCGGGCTAACCAGTGGTCCTAAGATGTTGGTGACGGTCCCTGCACGCGGCTCAACCAGATGCCAGAAAACCACCCTCCTCCTGTCCTCCAAGCCCTGCCCCGGGGTGCCCTCCTTTCAGCCTCTCTATTCCCATCCGTGCCGGTGTCTGTTCCCTCTTGTCCCCGTTGCCACTGGCCCAGCTGGGGAGGTCAGGCTGCGTCCCAGCTAGAGCACCCACTAGATGGCTCGGTCGACTCTGAGCTCAGTATATCCGCCGCAAGAGCTCCTCTTCAGAGAAGCCGCGGAATCTTCTCTCTCATTCAGATCTGAGCTGGTCATCTACCGGGTTCCAAACCGAGCGGCTCTCCGTGCCCAGCACCCTGTACTTACCCCCGGTAACACCCCTAACCCCGGGGCCTTGTGTGCCACCTGTCGCCCACTGCCTCGAGATGGGAGCTCTGGGGGAAGTTCTCCCGTGTCCTGTCTACACTTGTAGCCCCAGAGCCGCAGGGCACTTGATTCACAGCTAACATGCGCTCATCTCTGGAGTAAATGAGTATCGTCCGTGAGACACTGCACAAAGTACCCCTGGACTGTTTCCATCTTCATGTACTTATTTTCAAGTTTACTTACTTGACAGAGACAGAGACAGAGAGAGAGCTCAAGCGTGGGAGGGGCAGGGAAAGACAGAGAAGGAAGATCCAAAGTGGGATCCGTGCTGACAGCAGAGAGCCTGGTGCGAGGCTCGAACCCACGAACCGCGAGATCGTGGCCCGAGCCGAAGTCGGACGCTTGACCCACTGAGCCACCTAGGTGCCCTCTTTTTTTGTTTGCTTGCTTGTTTCTGTTTTAATTTATTTTTTAGTGTTTCTTTTTGAGCCAGAGACAGGGTGCAAGCAGGGAGGGGCAGAGAGAGACGGAGGCAAAGAATCCGAAGCAGGATCCAGGCTCCGAGCTGTCAGCACAGAGCCCGATGTGGGGCTCGAACCCACGAACCGCGAGATCATGACCTGAGCCCGAGTCGGACGCTCGACCCGCCGAGCCACCCAGGGGCCCCTGTTTTAATTGTTTAATTAAAAAGTGTTAATCCTTGTTGTGGTTAAAGTGCTGTGTGAGGTGTTCCGGCTACAGGTAGGTGAGTTGAACTTCCAACTACTGTGAAGTTCATACTGTGATGGGGAAGACAGATTGGACACGCACATTACGCCGTTATGGTGGGTTGGCAGTTTCTGTTAACGGAAAGAAGAAGATTGCTAATTGGGGGCAGCTGGCTGGTGCAGTCAGAAGGGTGTGGGACTCGATCTCCACGTGGTGAGTTCAAGCCCCAAGTAAGTGTACAGATTACTTACATAAATAACATTTAAAAAGTTTCCTAGTGGATATAAAGAGCAACGAATGCGAAATCCCCGTGTCGCATAAATGTGCGGTAGGACTTTCTCTTCCCCGTGCTGCGCGCTGCAAGCAAGGAGCTCCCAAGGGTGCAGGGGAGCGCACGGGTCGGCCGAGAGGTGCCCACACCCCCCGGGCAGGACGGCGCACACCACAGACCCACCCTCCTCTCCCACCTTGTCCTTGCGGCCACCGGGAGGGCGGGTAAGGCAGAGGCCGACCAGGGGACGGTGCGCATGTTGCCTCCCCGAGGAGGGGCTCACACTCTGCCCCAGGGTCCCTGGCACTCTGGTTCCCGTCCCTCCTCCCGCAGCGCTCGGTGCTGCTCCCACGGCCTCGGCCACACTCCCGTCCTGTGGCTCCCTCAGCTTTTGTGTGCAGGGACACGGCACCTCGCGGCTTCCTAGATGCCGCTCGCTCCGGGGACTGGGGACAGACAGAGCGGCGTCCCCCGCCCCCCACCCGGGGTGCTTTGCAGGCTCATTTCCCATCAGCCACCGGGAAGGGGTGTCTCTGACTCCAGACAGAGCGTCAGAAGGCCCGTAGCTACGTCATCCCACGTCATTCAGCCCCTCGGTCTGTCGGGCAGGTGTTTAATCGCCTCACATCATCCCGAGAATGGTGAGTGCAGGACAGGAAAATATCCTGAGACAGACAGACAGAGAGAGAGAGCAGAGTCACCTAACTTTTATCACAGGAAGTGGTTACAACTATTCTGTTAGATTCTCGGTTGTTGTTGGTCATCTCTTACTGTGCCTGGCGTATCTTTACCTGACAGGTGTGTGTATAGGACAAACCCACCTCTACAGGGTGGGGCATGCTCTGTGGTCTCGGGCACCCTCTGGGGTCATGCAAATGGCCGGGGAGGAAAGAACTAGAAGTGGCCGGTAAGACCAGCAGGTCCAGACCACAGAGGCCTGTGCAACACATCAGTTCCCGAAACTGTGACTGCTCCCTGGGAAGGCTGTATTAAAGGAGAGTGTGTCAACGTCAGTGAGAGAAGAACTGGGCTTGTAGAGACTTTAGAAAAGAGGGTGAAGGTCAAAGAGAGCACGAGACCAGGGGTAGAAATGAGCACTGAGACCATTAGTCCCCCTTTGGACGGAAGAAGAGAAGGAAACGAGGAGACATGCACGGAAAGTTATTGTTTCTCGGTCCCAAATGCACCTGCTATTTTCTGCTTCAGGACTGCAGAGTTGGAAGCCACAATCTGTGTTCCGGGCACCCTGCCATGAGCTCAGGGCCCTGGGTTCTGCTTCCCGGACACGCGGGCCAGGTGTGCGTTGTGTAGCCCCCAGCCGCACAGGGGACCTGCCCCCGGCCACTTCCTGGTGCCTGGAAGGAGCTTTCCAGAGAGTTCTACGGCTCACCATCTCGGGGAGCTTCTCTGCCAACCAGGTGGCCACGTACTCCTCACCCCCCCAGCGGGACTAAGCCTCACCCCCAGATTTGTTTCCTCCTTGGGCACTCTCCCTCTCCCCTAGAGCCAGTGACTGGTCCCTGTACCTGCTCACTTCCTGAGCTCTTCAGACTCTTGTAATTCCTCCTGAGTAAGTAGCTCTGTTTATAGGTGATAATGGTTTATATTGAACTTCATCTGATCAAAAACCACTGTGTGGTACTTTCTCCTGATTTGATCCTAACATATTGCCATTAAACTCTTATAAAGTTCGGGGTGCCTGGGTGGCTCAGTCACTTTAGCATCTGACTCTTGGGTTCAGCTCAGGTCACGATCCCAGGGTCACGGGAGCAAGCCCTGCGTTGGGCTCCACGTCGAGCATGAGCCTGCCTGGGACTCTCTCTCTTTCTCAGAAATGTTTATAAAAGCCAAACCACACACGCACATTTATTGTTGTCCTGCCCAGGGCCCCCAAATTTATGAAAATATTATGGGAACACACGTATGCAAATCGAGTGAAAATCAGTCAGATGTGGAACAACAATTGTTCTAGTGGGTTTCCTCCTGGAGGAAAATTGAAGGAAGAATCTCAGGGATTTTGCCACATATCTGGGTCAAGGGAATGAGAGAAAGGATTTGAAATATTTTTGAAGCATCCAGTTGCCTAGATGGTTCAAGAGCTTCTGAGTCTCGAGCATGTATGCTAGTGTCCTCCCTTCTCTAGCGATGGTAGCCTGTCAAAGACAAGCAGTCCCTCTCTTTCCATGGTGCCAAAATGATACACATTCAGTAGAAACCTTCCGAGTTTGGACCTTGATCTTCTCCTGGGCTAGTGATAGGTGGTGGACCCTCTCCCATGAGGCTGGGCAGGGGCGGCCACGGCTCCGAGTCAGCCACACGATCACCAGGGTCCACGACCCACAGGCCAACAAGCATCCTGCACATACAGACCCTCTGGTTTTCCCTTTCAGGGCAGAATTCGACACATTGCCCGAGACAGTCAACACTTTACTGTAGAACAGGCTGTGTGGCAGATAATATCATCCAACTGTGGGCTAATGTCCGTGTCCTGAGTGTTCAGGGTGGGTGAGGCTAAGCTGGGATGCCCGGTAGTTTGGGAAGACTACATGCTCTCTAACCTGGCATTTTCCACTCGGGATGAGTTTGTGGGGGTGTAAACCCTTGTAAGCTGAGGAAGATGTATAGTTGATGATTCACATCACCTCCCCTCTTATGTTATCAGAATTACTTCCCAAAATGAAGCTTGGCTTTAAAAATATGGGAAAGTTTACTTTCAATTTTTATTTTGTATGGGGACTTCCTTTGCCTTTCTTTTCCCCAGAGAAAGTTGTGGAAGCAATTGAAGGTCAGCATTTGTCATTAAAGGAGAGACCACTGGATCATGTAACCAGGAGAATGAAAAGACCCATTTGGGTTTTTATGCCACGGTTGCCTGTGTTGTGAAGGATTTGTTAGGCAGGAACGTTAGGAGGTTCCCAGAGGTCACATAGGTCAGGCAAGTGGTTATGGTGAATGATGGTAACTGTGCAGATACAGAAAAGCAATAGAGACCAAAGCCCTTTAGAGGTAGAGTCAACCTGGCTTTTTCCGTGTTTAATCCTGGGGAGGGAATCAAAGGACGTGTGACGCAAAGCTCTCAGACTTAGGGTCTCGAGCTGCCGCGTAAACATCAGTGTGAGTCATAGAAGGAGAAGAAACCCGATCGGAGTTCATTTTTGGCACTGTGGGATTTCCATTAAGTTGTTGACCAGCAAAAAAAACAAAGCACAACCAAGCCATGTGCTACGGAGGTGGCTGTCGCGTGGAATTCAGGTGGGTGAATCCTTCAAACAGGAGATTGAAGGAACCACCTCACACACGGTGACTGAGGCCACAGGAGGGCGGGTACAGACGCTGATATGGCTGCTCTTCTGGACACTCTCTCTGTGTTTCCGAGGTCCTCCCCCGGGTCAAGACTCTGCTGGAGGTGATCTATGTAATCGTGCAAGCTCCCTGACGCTTCAGGACCCGGTTCAGGTAATCCTTTCCCCGGGATCCACTCCTTGACAGACCCTGTCTATATTTGGCTCGTGTAGACTAGCAGGAGTGTGACATTCACGGAACTCACTGTGTTTGGTGTTATTCATATAAGGATGAGCATGTTTCTTGCAGGAATCCATCAACTCGCGGAGGAGTGCGTGCGTCGTCATTTTATCTAGGTCTCTGCTCTGGCGGGTAGTAAGTGCCCAATACATTGTAGTTAAAATTTAGCTGAGGGACCTCTGGTTCTGGGCATGAAAAGTTCGTTGGTGTTACATGTAGCCTCTGTGAAAACAACTTTAAAACTCGGGCAAAATATATAAAACAACTGTTTTATAAGCCAACTGGTGTGGTCTTGACAGGAGGCACATGGGGGTTCGCAAACAGCCCCCCTTGGATATCTCGTGTTTCTCCACAACTTGAGAATAGAGGCATTAACTGCCATTTGTCCCAGACAATCCTGTCAAAGATTTTTATACGGCAGACAGCTCTTGGAAGTCTGGGAAGTCTTCGAAGCTCTTGGAAGTGGTCTCCTGCAGAGTAAAGGGCAGGCAGGTTCTTAGCACACCATTATACACAAATGTAGCATCCCTAATACTCAAAGTTCTTCAGCTGTGACTCAAGCGAGCACGTACGACACACCCACCTGGCTCTGTGTCACCGCCCCCCACAGGGATCGCAGGGCCAGGGGAAATGGTGCGAACATACAACTTGTCCTGTTTGCTCTCCTGTGAGAAACAGAGGTCTTTGCCTCTGATCCAAGCCTCCTATGTGACATACCACAATATGTAAGTGGGGGTGTAAGTCCTGGCATCTGAACCAGGAGCTCCCACGTTCAAGGGCAAGAGGAGGTGGATGTCCCAGCTCAGGGTGACCGAGAATTCACTTGTGCCCTGCCTTTTTGTTCTACTCAAGCCCTCGGCAGATTGGATGAATCCCACTCACACTGGGGAGGGGGGTCTTCTTGACTCAGTCTATAGATTCAGGGGCTAATCTCTTCTAGAAACATCTTCACAGACACCCAGAAATAACATGTTGTCAGCAATGTGGACATCCCATGATGCTGGGACATCCCAGTTCACATAAACTGAACCATCACAACCACCACAAAGGAGGCTCTGCGCCTTCTTGTAAATCTTGAGTGTTGGATACTGTGTGTGTCTCACTTGGGGCTTCTGCAAATCGACACCCTTGGAGTGAAGCCCAGCTAGACATCCAGCTCTGACATGCTCACTATCGTTGGGTTCTCATGACCTTCGTGGTCCCTGTGATCTGCAAGACTTTGCTGATTTTGCCAACTATGGGCTCTGGGAAGGAGAGGCCAGCCTCCCTGATACAGCTGTTGGTATGCCCTTCGGAAAAATGTCTGCAAGTTTGCTGTGGGGTTCCTATTAAAACAGGGTCCCCCCAGCTTCTTAGGCTTTGAGACCCTCCAGACTGATATTCCCATCTTGGAGTGGGTCACCCTGGATTCAGTGACTGATATGGAGAAAGTCCCAATGAGCTTGGGCTGTCGAGTGAAACTGGGACGCTCAAGACGTGGTCGCTCTGTCCCCACAGCGTTGTGGTTCTACATGAAAGACCGATAGCACTTCCTCTGGGGAAACTTTATTTTCCGATCTGATGCTGAAAGGAAATATCTGACTCAATAGGGTCCTTGATTTACAGTGTTCTTTAGAAGCTGGGTCCAGTTTCAATGATGGTTCAGCTGAGCTAAACCCAGGAAATTCACTGGACTTGTGTGTGTGTATGTGTGTGTATGTGTGTGTGTGTGTGTGTGTGTGTGTGTGTGCACCCTCAGCTGCACAGAATGAATGCAATTGCTCCATGGTGGGAAAAACTCAGAAGACCTTCTCATGGATCCAGCCAAGACTCTCCTTGATGATCTGTCTCCTTGATGAGGCTCAGCCCTTACCTATTCTTAGGTTGTCAATCACAGCCTGTTTTTTCTGACCTTTGAAAACCTAGCAGGTTCAAGACACTCCTCTTAGGGGCTATAAACCCTGGAAATAAAGTGTGGCCACTGATGGAACCACCTGGACAACCCATGGAGATGCCAGTGAAGAGGGCGAGTCCTCTGATGAGACTGAGAGGAGTCCAGCACCTGGTCCGCCTGTATTGCTCAGACTGGCCCCAGTGACACCCAGCCCAGCAGCGTGACAGATGTGGGAATGTGTCCAGGAGCACGCACAAATGACCGGGCTCTGATGCTGACACAGAGGCCGCCTGCCCCCAGGTTCTCGGAATTGGACCTTTGACCCCATTGAAGACCGTGACTGGTGCTTCTCTTGGGGGACACTGTTTCAGGTTACAGTATTGCTGTCCGGTCCCATTGGCTGACACTGGCCACACCCTTCTGGCCCCTGAAACTGTCTTGTGTTGTGTTTGCTCTCCAGTCTGGTGATGGCACCCTCTTCCATTCACAAAAGATACTCAGTCCTGGACGGGTAGTCGAGACGCTCCATGCGTCTCCCACAACGGCTGTTCTCCATGGTTATCTGGCTCTGGCCCCTAAGTGCGCTCTCAGAAATATCCCTGTCTGCCTCCCCCACCTTCTTCTGGCCTAACGCCTGACTTGGGAGTTTTGGTCCCTAATTAAAGCTGTTTCCAGAAGGGCTTATCTCTCAGTCACTTCCAGAGTCAGGATAAAAGGAGGCTCTGGAGACTGATTTGTAAACTGGGGGATTTTGCTCAAGCCATTGCTGGGTTTTTCTATATTTTTCACACAAAAACAGGCATTACCCAACCCCTCTGGTAAATCCGCTGGGTGGATTCCGGCCAGCAGGGGGCTTAGGGTTTAGAGGTTAATGCCTGCTCAGCCCCCGAGATTCTCCCGGATTTGCATGGTCCACACGGCCCTCACCGGTGCCTGTCAGGGGTCTGCACTGGTCAAAGTGTGGATGCAATGGGTCTCCATCAAGGACCTCTATAAAAGTGTCGAATAAATGCTCTTTTCCCTCTTTGCACTTGACCACTTGGGATAAAAATACCTGAGTGGTAGCAAAAGATGATTAAAAATAAAGTACAGGGGCTCCTGGGGGTCTCGGTCGGTTGACTGTCTGACTCTTGATTTTGGCTCGGGTCATGATCCCCGGGTCGTGGGATCGAGCCCTGCATCAGGCTCCTCATTGAGTGTGGAGTCTGCTTAGGATTCTCTCTCTCTCTCTCTCTCTCTCTCTGTCTCTCCTTTTTTCTCTAGATTAAAAAAAAAGTGCAGTTGCAGCTATGGGAACAGAACACAACAGTCTTATGGCATCAACTCTTTCTCTGCATATTATACTTAATGAAACCTTTAAAATGTATGAACAGACTTTTATAGGAAAGAAAATGCACTCACGTAAAAATGCTCGGCCCTCTCACAATCAGAGAAATACAGCTTAAAAGTACAGTGACTGACCATTTCTCACCTTGGAATGGAAGAGGAAAAAACCCAGTACAATACACAGCCGCAATCTTAAGAGTGTGAACCCAAAATGTACCTTTATACACTGCCTGTGAAATGCAAATTGGTACGACTTAAGTGGAATATGTATCTTAAAATTAAAAATGTTTTTAGGGTGCCTGGGTGGCTCAGTCGGTTAAGCGTCCGATTTCAGCTCAGGTCATGATCTCACGGTTCCTGAGTTCAAGCCCTTCATCGGGTTCTGTGCTGACAGCTCAGAGCCTGGAGCCTGCTTCGGATTCTGTGTCTCCCTCTCTCTCTGCCCCTCCCCTGCTCACGCCGTGTCTCTCTCCTTCTCTCAAAAATGAATGAAAGTTAATTTTTTTAATTAAAAATGCTTTTGCCCATACATGACTATATATTTTTTGTTTACGTCGATAATTTCATATGTATAAATGTCCTATGTCAAATTTATTGGCACAGCCCCAGAAGCGCACAGGACAGCGGTACTGAAAGTTACAGCAGATCTCTGTGGATGGGTGTGAGCAGCTGTGAGGCACACAGACACAGGGAACTAGGGGTAGACGCTTCACATCGGTGTCCCCTGGGGTCCATGATGTGACTGCAGATCGAAGAAACTGCACAGCGCATCTCCGGCAGGGCGTGCAATCAGCACAGTGCTGGTCCGGGAAGCCTGACCGCATGGCTCTGGTGGATTTACCATGTTTCGGGGCACCTAAGACAGACAGCACCCGTTTGAAGACATGCCTTTATTTTATGTAACCATGAGAAGGTTAGAAAAGAGCAATGCCGATCACAATGCTGAGCACCCCTGGTTGTAAGTGGGGGGTCTGTCTCCGTATTTCCACGTCAAATGTGTTAGAATATACAAAATAAATAAGTTAATTAATTAATTCCATTGTGGAATCAATGAAATCAATCAATGAAACTCTCGCTTCACACTCTTTGTATCTTTTGAATTTTTTAAATTAAACTTCATACCTTATGTTACCTATTTGAAGGCGTGTTCAAAATAATATATTACCACCAGTCGAATCCTCTTTTTATGGTTTGGTGCTTTTGAAAAAGTCAACAGTATTACAGGGGATGAGTTAGAAGTGTGCTCAGGGTGCCAGCCCAATGAAGCCTCGTAGGGACCCAGTGAAATCGCAAAATAAGGAGCCAGAAGAAGGTGACGCTGGCCTCCCAAAGTGCCGAGGCTCCAAAAGAGAACAGGAGGCTGCATTTATTGCCACCACCACGGAGCTGGCGTGGCCCTGGGAGGGGAGCAGAGAAGGGAGGTAGTAAAGTACGCTCGGCGGTAGCACAGAGAGCAAGCGACTTCATTTCACAGACCCTAATTCTCATAGAGATACTTTGAAAATAAAGGACAAAGCCGCACTGATTTCATTAAAGAGAAATGTGTGTGAAAAATTAAAAAAAAGGACTGCTCCTAACTCCTCCGTGTGACCATACAGAACATGAGGTTTATTTATTAAAACCGCTGCAAAGTAAATAGTGACATCTCCCTTTAGGTTTGGAGTAATGGGCACAATACGTAATATTTATGGAGCATTTATGATGTGTCGTGAACTATTTAAGCTGCTTACATGTATCAACCTATGATTGAGGATCCTCGGTGTGTAAATACATCACTTCTCTGCTCATTTTCTTGCAAAGCTCCAATTCAGTGACCTAATTAAAAATAAATGAAAATTTCTAGACCTGAAACGAAAGCCTGACTCACAAATTCTGGCTGAAGTGACATTGCATCGAAGTCATTGCCTTCAAAATGGTATTTTGCTCTTCAAGTGGAGAATTTTCATCATTCATCCGTTGACCTCTTTTTATTTCATTGTGCACTAATTAGCTGTACCGTTCAATTATGCGTAAAACTCCAACCCATGATATTCAAGGGTGTCCGAACAGCTCTGTCAATCAGTAGGAGCAAATTGGGCTTGTATGTGGTTTTGTTAGGTTGGACACCAAATAAAGAAACCTAATTATCCACATTGCGTGTGATTTACACTAAAGATAATCAGAATGGCGGAATCATCAAATCAGTAATACACTGAGATTCAGACCTTCACTAGTCACTCGGTCTCATTAACGTTCTAATTAACACGTATTAACTGTGTAGTCTGTCTTCAAGCTTCCCTGTCTTCAGATGCCCTGCTTATATATTAGAAAGTGTGAAAAACCTAGTAGACTTTGTTCCCTTCTTTGATCAACACCCACAGCTAGCTCTCATACTGAAATGGAAGTCGATTTGAGCTTTAGGAAGTATATGAACTCTTTATACCGATGAGGAAATCACTGCCTCCCTTTCTTATCATTGTATTTTTCATTCGGTTTTTATTTTTAGTAGCATTATACTTGCTCCTAATTTGGAGTTACCGTATTTTACGAGGTACAGCAGCTCCCCCTACATCCCCCCCCAAGAGGCTACCACATTCAATTCTTTCCATTACTCTTTTTATATTTATATTTATATATATATATTTCCCCCCAAGTACATGTGGAACTTTCACCAAGCTAGGCCACATGGCCACAGAACAAGTCTCAATAAACTTAAAAATACTAAAATCATCCAAAGTATCTTCTCCGAACTCAAGACAATAAACCGGAAGTCAACAATATATAATGTTTGTCTCCTGTAACAATGATTGGCTTAAAGTCTATTTTGTGTGTTCTTAGTGTGGCCATCCCTGCTCTGTGTTTGGTTGCCATTTCCATGGTATATGTTGTTTTTGCCATTTTAACATTCACTCTATTTGTGTCTTTGGAGCTAAAGTGAATTATTATAGAAGGCATATAATTGAACCATTTTTCAAACACATTTTGCCAAACTCTGATATAATTGGAGCATTTAATCCATGTGAAAGTTAACTTTATGTGTTGGCTGAGCTACGGGACCCAATGTTTGGTAAACACTAATCTAGACGTTGCTGTGATGGCATTTTGTAGATGTGCCAAGATATAATTAATTTTTCACTAATTTTTATTTATCATGTGTGCATGCCTATAACACTTCCAGACTCTGTAGTTTTGTGCCTTTTTTCAATTTTAGAAAAATCTCAGCCATTGTCTTTTTTCTCTGTCTCTCCGTCTCTATCTCTCTCTGTGTTCCTTTTGATCTTTTATTTTTTTAAGTTTATTTATTTATTTTGAGAGAGAGAGAAAGAGAGCACAAGCAGGTGAGGGACAGAGAGAAGGAGAGACAGAATCCCAAGGAGGCTCCACGCCGTGAGCACAGAGCCCAACGTGGGGCTTGAACCCACGAACCGCGAGATCATGCAAGTTGAACCCAACTGGCCGTGAGTTTTGTTAACAAGATAAAATGTCATTTATCACAAATCCACAAGAAAGAAATAGTTTATCACATCACAGAACCATGGAACACTCACAGAACTGGGGCGTAGTTTAGACGGTTCAGACACAGGCTGATTCATTTGGTGGGCACCTGCCAATCCGTGTATGACTGCCTGCTCTTCTGAGCCCTGCCAGTCTCTTTGTGTGCAAATTAATGGTCCCTGTAGGCACGAGGGTGAAGACCAGAACACGCAGTTTGCAATCTTGAGTTACAGAAAGTCAAAACATGGGAAAATCTGTGTGTTTCACATTATGTCCTAAAATATAGCATCGCTGCTAGAGTATGTCTTAAATCTCATTTCCTTTATTGGTTTTGTTGGCTTGTTTGCTTTCGACTGAACTTGCATATGCTGTGTGTGCGGTAACGCCCTGCAAAAATAGTCCTCCCTTCCCTACAGTGGACGTCTCTCCACCTCCTGGTCTGACCTCACGTTCCTCTCAAGAGCAAGCGACTGACTGAAGGTGGAAACGACTCAATGCCAGGTGTCGGTGAATAAGTGTCACTGCTGACTGCTCCTCACTCTCCAAACTCCGTTCCTTCCAGGCTGCAAGGCTCCGTTTCCTCCCTCACACACACCTTTAGGACAACTGAGTGCCCCCCTCTTTCCTCTTACTGGGGCCTCTGTACTCAGAGCTCCCTTTAGCCCTGGAAACTGGTGATCTCTTGTGTCTACCTCCTGTCCTGAACTTCATGGTGCAGGAATAGGGGTGCCCAGTGGTTCAGTCAGTTGAGTGTTCGACTTAGCTCAGGTCATGATCTTGGGGTTCATGGGTTCGAGCCCCACGTCGGGCTCTGTGCTGACGGCTCAGAGCCTGGAGCCTGCTTTGGATTCTGTGTCTCCTTCTGTCTCTGCTTCTCTCTCTCTCAAAATTAAATAAACATTAAGAAAGATAATGCAGGAATGGCCTCGAGAAGCCACTAATGACTTGTGGCTGTAGGAGCAGGTGTTGCTGTGCTCTGCGGTCCTCCCCATCACTCCTCCCTGCGAGCCTTGGCTCCATATTTCTTATTTTACTTCCACGCCCAAACTCACACCTGTTACCTGACCTTCCTCTTGTTGCCACTGCTTGCCCCTCTGTCCCAGTCTGTCTAAACCCAGAGTCATGTCTCATTCCTTTCCCAAGACTCCTCCACATTGCTTCCTCATTTCCTAAAAGAGTTGGGGAAAAATAGCTTAAAAACCTCCAGCATTATACACAGAAATTTATTATTATTGTTATTTCAGTGTGTGTTGATTTACGGCCAGTGGGTCAGAGGTCACGTTAGAATAACGGAGATGTGCGCGCGACGCATCTTGACAGACTCGCATAGGATGACATACAATTGCCAAAATGTCATGGTGTTTGGAGACTGTTATGTTACTAAGCAGTTTCCACAACGTGAATTCAATATCTTTATACTCTGTATAACTCCTGAAACTATAAATGTGATATGACATAAGTGCGAATTTTATTTCCTCTTTTTAGGAGCGTGACTTAGTGTTCTGTTTATTAGGAATTAATTACATTTCTGATTCTGTTTGTCGACTACGCTGTTCAGATCTTCAGAAGCTAGTTTTCTGTCCAGTGGTCTATCAGTTACTGAAAGAGCTGCTTAATCCTCAGCTATGACTGTGAATTTGTCTGTTTCTTCTTTTATCTCTACCAGTTTTACTTCGTGTATTTAGAAGCTCTGCTGTTTGGTGCGTGCACATTTAGGGTCATTATGTCTTCCTGGTAGATCGATCCTTTACTGTGTCTCTAGTAATTCCTCTGCTCTGAAATGGAGTTTATCTGATGTTAATATAGCCACTTCTTTGGTTTTTAAGTGAATGTTCGCACGTATGCATTTTCCTATTCCTTTCATGTTCAACTCACCAATGGCACTGAAACTGAAGTGAGTCTCTTACAAACAGCATGTAGTTGGATTCTGTTTTTACACACTTGCCAGTCTGTGCTTTTTAATTGGTGTGCTTAGATCATTTACCTTTAAGCTGGTCATCGATCCGTGAGAACTTAATCTTCCGTTATTGTATTAGTTTTATGTTTGTTTCCTCTGTGTCTTGTTTCTTTGTGTATCTCCCATTGCCTTGCTGTGGGTTACCTGATAATCTTTTAGGATTCCCTCTGGACATAAGTTTAGTGCCCTTGAGTGTATCTCTTTGTATTGTTTTTATCGTGGGTGTCTGGGTATCACAATACACACAGATACCCCTGATGGTAGTCAACTGGTACTGGCATTTTACTAATTTTGAGTAAAGTATGGAAGCCTTATTTCTACTTAGTTGTCTTTATCTTATCTACTTTAAATACCATTGTCTTCTGTCTCAGATGGCATCGCATAGTGTTTGTTTTGATCATCAGATGTGATCGTAAGACTCATTAGGAAGACCTCCTCTATTGTCTGTACACACATATCTGGTCTTTCTGTTCATGCTTCTTTCTAGATGCTCCAAGAGTCCTTCTGTTGTCATTTCCTTTCTGTTTGAAGGACTTATCTTAGTCTTTCTCTATGGGTATTTGTTAGGAACACGTTATTTCACTTTGTGTTTGTCTGATAATGTCTTCATTTTCACTAGATTCCTAAAGGTCGTTTTGTAAGTTATGGAACTGCAGCTGAAGATTTTTGGTATTGGGAATGTCTTGCTGGTGATGCCCAGCCATCCGGTATCCCTCAGTGGGGGGAGACCCTTCTTCTTGAGTTCATATGGTACTACCCTGTACTGATCATATAATGAACAAAACCTGTACCGCTGAGTAAATGTCCTTAAGATGAGACGGGAAAGATCCAGCCATGCAGAATACCAGAAGGAGTAATGTATATGAAGGCACTCCAAATATGCTCCAAAAAGTGAAAATTGCTATTTCTGCATAGTATAATCATTTTCTTTATGGGGTAAGAAAAAAGTCCACTGCAATAATTATAGTAGATTATGTGTCTTCAATGCCCTTATGGGAATAACTTTAAAAGGGTAAACACCAAATAAAAATTGTTAAAAATTCACCACAGAATGTTTCGTAAAAATTAACCAATGCAAATGTATAGTTTCAGAAATGTCTAATTAGGCAAATACCTAAAGTATGAGTCAGTTAATAGTCCAGAGCATACTTAATTATCTATTTTAGTTTAGGACCAATTAGCTATGGACAATTTAACAATAGTTGTTACCATATGTAACATTTCAAATTAGATATAGAAGATATAATATCATTCCATTTTGTCTGTGATTTTTCCTTGATTTAGTACTGGTGTAAAAGAAACAATATAGCCCCATCTTCTAAAGACAGCTTTGACATTTTCTGATTTCAGTCATTTGCTGAAGGCTACTTGCCATGCATGCTAAATCCGGGGAATATTGAGAGCTTTCTAAAGACACTAAACGCCATGGCACATGGCACTCTATCAACTAGATATGTAGATATTTGATATCTTCCTTATGAATCTTTAATATTTTAAACTCCATGTTATATAGAGCTTCTGCTGAGGAAAGTCATTTACACATGCAAATCTTCCTCCTTCATTCTGTATCCACAAGGGAAGCAGAGATGAGAATTACAGCAAAGTACATTCAACTTCAACTTAACTATAATTGATTGGCATCTGGGGTCTTTCTCGTTTGATGGATCTCAAAAGTTTTATAATAGGATAAAATGTTATCAATATTAATGAGCCTCACTTTATTCTGAAGAACTATTATGGAACAAAAAAATCCTATTCGAAAGGAAAGTGGGATGCCATCTAAGCCAGTCATAGTCAAACACTGTTAGCAGCAGAAATCTTTAAAAATAAACTTAAATCTCACACGCATGATGGGACAAATGGGCACTGCCCTAACCATGTGCCTACCCAGGATCTTACTGCGTCCTATAGTTTTATCAGATGGAGATTTGAACTCATTTTGTCTCCTTGGTCAACAATGAGAGTTACCCCTAAAAAACATGTGTGTGAAGGGGTTTAAGGCATTGACTTTCTGTTGGCTGAGGAGGACAGAACAGAATTTCCTTAGGACGACATGAGGGATCCCGGTGCTGATGCAATGCGTGCTAATAAGGGAAACACCACTCTTCAGTGTGGAATTTGTTGTTTATCTGTGATAAAGTGAAGCGTCTTGAATTTTATTGCTACTTAACTGATGGCTGAGTCTAGTGGGCATCTGCCACGCTAACTTTCCCAATGTACTTTGCACCTTCCCACCCTCCCCAATTTCATTAAGAAAATGTGTTCTTCATTGAGCAAATGCTGGATCTCGTGGCCTCCCAAACCCTGCATCGATCCCAATGTTCACACAGGTTGGGCTCAACCTAACCCAAGCCAACCAGGGTTCATCTTTTGTCGTTTTTATAGTAGAACACGGAGTAAGACAAATGGGGGTCATATATGGCTTTGGATCACAAATTCCAAGGCTGTCAGGTCAGCCCCTCCACGTGGAGGCATCAGAGCACACTAATCTAGCCCAGGGCAGAAGGGAGGGACGAGATAAAGATGGGAAGACAGAGTTCAGATGTCACTCTGGCAAATCAGTCCTTGGGATGGATTTATTCTTCCCTATCTATTTTTGGTACACACATTCCTTGTTTGTCTGTTTGTTTGTTTCAGCTCAAGCTGATTTGAGTTGGGCTTCTGTCACCTGTACCCAAAACTCTGACATATGTACCTGGGGCATGAATCTATGAGGGGCAGATGGAAATGGGATAGGACACCTACTTTCTTTCTTATGTGTTCAATACTGGAAGTCCACGAGATCTGTGGGCTGTCCACAGATGCTTGCAGGACTGAGGCTCAGGTTACCTTTCCCCTTTGCGTGATGGAGGAAGGACTTAAGGAACAACATAACCTTGTACAAAAGATGATGAAGGTTCCCTACAGGAAAGGATCAAGTAAGGGGAATATAAAACGTTGCCTCTCCTATAGTGTAGTTACATCATGAGGTTAGCTGACCCTTGATTTAGGAAGTATGTTTAACCACTAGAGGTTGGAGCCCTGTACCTGGCAAATCTCAAAACAAACAAATACACAAAATGCAAAATGTCAAAAGGAAGAGAGAACACCTATTCTACCTAACTTGATTTGGAATCAAGCAGGATATAGGGGCCCTTAGACTGAAACTCAGACCCCATGTGGTTCTTAGTGAGAGCAAGGGAGAGATCCACAGTCCCAAAGAAAATGAAGGGGGTGGTTCTGAGAGACGGCAAGATGAAACATCTGGATGGCCCCGAGAATGTGGTAAAACCTTTCAAGAAGGGAAATCAGAAGCACTAACACTCAGGCTACAAAGGGAAATACCGTATAAAACTCAGATAAAAACCGAGCTGTTCTGTGCTTGGAAGATATAGTTAAGGGGGATTGAAATCCTTGTCAGCAACCTTGCTCCCTCCCCAATGAAAGACCTCAGGTCTTTCGTGGAACTCCTACGGTTTCATTGAATACAGTTTGGAAAATACTTATCTGAAGCCCTAATTGGAAAAATGAAAAATCAGAAAACAAAAAACAAAAAACAAAAGCTGTATCTTTAGAGAAGTTACGTGAACAGCTCACAACCACATTTGCTCTAATAAAAGAACTGTGTTTCGTGGTTACCGCCTGTCAGGCTGTTCATGTTGAGTTCCCGCTGAAGCTGGTACAGGTCACTTGGCTCCCAGTTCTTCAAATATACAGGAAGATGTCAGACCCATCAACAGGCATTCTGGAAGCTCAGATGTGAGCAGGGTTGCCAAACACTAAGAATTCTGAAGGTGCATATTATGGAACCGCCTTTTCTTGAATTGACCAAATTCACCTGGTCACAATGTAACGTGGGTCACTCTGAACCCGTGTTGGGGCCCCTCGCCCCCAGCGTTAGCCATGGTCTGGAAGGTAGAGTTCTTTCTTCTCTGGGATCCAGCATTTCCTACTGGCTGCTGAGCTGGCCGTTCAGAACATAATAGGGTTTTATTTACTCATTACAGAGGATCCCAGTGGCGTTCTGCATAATCACTTCTATAAATTCATTTGGCGCTCCAGGAAAACCATGGAGTGAGCCACTGCCTGCCTCGGACCCCCGCGGAATGGCCATCGTAACACCAGTAGGGCTTTCACCAGGCTCCCCAAAATCAATGTGTTTATCTGCTTCTTGTTCAAATTTAGACTGTAAGTGTTGGGGAACGGCACCATTTTATTTATTTGTGTTCCTTTCCTATTTGCACAGTGTGTGCCTTCACTGGGGAGGCGCTTCGTATTCAAAACCTAGTTCATTTCCCAAGGGAGGAAAATACAGTATATGTATCATAAAATATATATGCATTTCATACATAGACATGCATATGTCTGCAATATATATATGAGAGAAGGAAATGTTACTGCTAGTATATATTGTTCTATCATATTTAACTTTCTTAATGTTATTTATTTTTGAGAGGCAGAGAGAGACAGAACGCGAGCAGGGGAGGGGTAGAGAGAGAGGGAGACACAGAATCCGAAGCAGGCTCCAGGCTCTGAGCTGTCAGCACAGAGCCCCTCATGGGGCTTGAACTCACTAACTGTGAGATCATGTCCTAGCCAAAGTCAGCGCTCAACCGACTGAGCCACCCAGGCACCCCTCAGCTATTTTTCTAAGCTACATTCAACTAATTATTACAGACGTAAAGCTTCTGAGCTTTTACCTTCTAGTTGATTCCAAGTAACGATACTATTTTAAAAAGAATGACATCCACACACAAAGAGATAGAGTGATGACATCTTCACAAATATTTAGTAAGAAAGATTATACACACACACACACACACACACACACACACCTGCTTAAAATAAACATTCAAAAACCTCTCTGAAACCAACGGCTGCTCCCAATGATATGAACAGAGCGGAGTGTGGGGTTAGAACTCCTCGTTCAGCAATCTGTTCTCAAGACTTTCTCCCTTCTGGCTGCTACGCCAAACTAACCTAAAAACAGCCACTCATATTACGTAAGAAAAACGTAGTACGTGCTTTCTCAGTAACAGAAAGTTAATGTCAATGTCTCCCAAAGTGAGTGCAAATGTCTCCCATAGAAAATTACTGAAAGGGGGCTCTTGGGTGGCTCAGTTAAGCATACAACTTTACTGTTCTGTTTTCCTCTAATCCCATGGTTTACAAACCATATTTAGTTGGATGCCTCCTGAATTTTCTATATCGGGTCCTTCTAACTCCCCTAAGCTACGGACTCTAGACGGACACTGTCACTTTCACTTAGATCTTCCTGGGCACGTGTTCTCACACCAATCCCCAAGGCCGGTGGCCCTTTGCTTTCCTCCCGATGTCTCTGTAGCTCTCAAAGAAAGAGACAACAATGAGATTAAAGCCCAAGTCTTCGTGGAAAGCCTTCAAAGCCCTTCTCTGTATCCTATGACCTGCACGTCCTCCCGAAGCCACAGGTCCCGAACCAATGCCAAGAGCGGCCTGCTTTTTAAGTAGTCAGTAGTCTCTGATTTTCAGCAAAACATATTCTGGTCCATAGATGTTCCCAAACCTGCACATAACCCCTCATTTTTTAAAACTTGGCAAATGGTATCTCTATTCCCCACGTTCTCAGGCCAAACCCACTCTTCCCTCCCCATCCCGGCCCTACTTTTGCACCAGCCCCAACCCAGCTGATCATTTCCTTTCAAAAGGAACACAGGGCTTCCCGCTAGTTCCCTGCAACCACCACCCTCTCTGGGCCGTCCTCTCTAGGACCGCCGGGTGCATCCTGCGGAAATGTCAATCTCACCCAGCACTCTCCAGTTCAAAACTCTCAAAGGACCGTCTGTCATGATTAGAACGGCAGCCAGCTCTTTATGTGACCTGCAAGGTCTCACGTCACCCGGCTCTGTCTCTGCAAACTCGAATTCTGCCAGCAGCTGCTGTCCTTCTTCCTTCTGCTTCACACGACCTGCCTCCTGGCTGTTCCTCGAAACCCCAAAGTGTATGCCTACCTCAGGGTTGATGCATTTGCTGTTCCACTCACCCGGAAACCCTTCCCCTTGGTGACTGGTGGCTAAAGCCTTACTTTTCTTGAGTCTTTCCGCAATGTCATGTTCTTCCTGATGGCCATGGCCTTGGGCCATACGCCTTCATTTCTTTGAACAAAGTGAAGTAACCAGCTGTCAATTTGTTCCAGCCCTCAACAGGGATTTATGCTGAGAGTAGCTGGAGGTAGGTAGGGGCGCCTGGCTGGCTCAGTGGGAAGCATGTGCCTGCCACTCTCGATCTCGGGTCATGAGTTCCAGCCCCACGGTGGGTGTAGAGATTGCTTGGATAAATAAATAAACTTCAAAAAATGTAGCTGGAGGTGATTCCTAATTGGTAGACTCGTTATCGTAATTCCTAAAATGTATTTTTGCTTCCTTTCCCTGATTTCACAAAATTAATTGCAATGGGAGATATGAGCCAACGCGATGCTTGCTCCTGGGTTTGAGGGAGTGCGTGTGCAGTTGGGAACAAACAGGAGTCACGGAATCATGGCTCCGTGACAAGGGTAAGATGCACCATTGAGCGGAAGATGAAACTAGAGATAAGAGTTCCTGCTACATGGTTGATTGTTGTTGCTGCTGGATACAAACCTTATCAACTGGAGCATCTATATCCTTTATCCTGTTCTTCCCCCTAAGATCCTAAAGTCACAGCCTCTCAACAATGGCGTGAGTCTTACCCTTTTCGCCAGAATCACATAGTAGCCCAGTGCAGTGACAAACCGCCATGGCGGGGGGGACACGCTGGAGCCTCATTTATCAGTCATGATGTTTGCGATTGATTCAATGCCTGTATCATCTGGATAATTGAATCGGACCTCTTTCTGCAACAACGTTTTTCTTTTCATTCTTCACAATAACATGCAGATGGCAATGTGGTTGAAATGCATTATGGGCTTTGATGTCTGCTCTCCGGGAATGTCATCTGGAGTCTGGAAGGGGGCGCTGGGTATCATGAAGGAGTCAGGGGGCTCCTGATGAATCGGTCAGTGCCCAGGTCTCCGTGTGCTCCTCTCTCCCAATCGCTCCTGTCAGGTACTTGTGTGAAGCGTTTGGGCTCTTGAAAGAAAGATACTTTATTGTCGATATCCGTCACTATTTTATTTCTAGCATTTTGCACAATCCTCGGCACATAGACATTCTTTTATTTTTTTAATTGAATTATTATGTGTTGTCAGGGTGCCTGGGAGGCTCACTCAGTTAAACGTCCGTCCCGGCTCTTGATTTCGGCTCAGGTCATGATGTCGCAGCTCGTGAGTTTGAGCCTGGCATCGGGCTCTGCCCTTGGCAGCACGGAGCCTGCTTGGGATTCTCTCTCTCCGTCTCTCTCTGCCCCTCCACTGCTGGCATTCTGTCTGTCTGTCTCTCAAAATTAATAAGTAAACACATTAAAAATTTTTTAAATATTATTCTAGTTGTCCTAGAAAGAGTTCACCTCCACATTCATCATGTATTTACATGTATAGTACATGAAAGTCATATATATGTAACTTATGTAAGTATTTTTACATAGTGTATGTATACTCATATATATTATATAAAACAGATATACACAGATCATACCAAGAGTCTTTTTAAAAAAATTTTTTTATATTTATTTTTGACAGAGAGAGAGAGAGAGAGAGACAGAGCATGAGAGGGGGAGGGACAGAGAGAGAGGGAGACACAGAATCTGATGCAGGCTCCAGGCTCCGAGCTGTCAACACAGAGCCCGATGCCCGACAGGAGCCTGAGCTCGATATCACAAACCGTGAGATGGTGACCCAAGCTGAACTCGGATGCTTAACCAACTGAGCCCCCAGGTGCCCCTCAACAGTGTACTTTAAATCCCCAGAAGCAAATCCCCGGAAGCAGTGTTTTTGAAGTTGTTTTCAGGCAGATAGGGTTCAGAGGACACCGGAAATCGTCAGACCCAGTGATACATAATGTGTTCCCAAAGCAAGAACTGGTTGCTGCGTAAAAACAATTCTTAAAAGCTAAAAGAAAATGTTTTTTTTTTTAATTTTGCTTTGACTGTAACAATTGGCAAAGGCTTTCAGATTCCAGGGTGCACTATGCTTGTCCGTGAGGGGACTTAGCGCTCTGCTTTCCCCACACTGATGAGTCAAGGGCAGCCTTCTCTCGCAGGGGATCTCCCAGGACGGGCGTTCAAGGAGCACACTTTGGGAAACTCTGGTCTGGACAAATACAATCATTCTATTGATAAGGAAAGTGGGACATGTCATTTCAAAGTCACATCATTAGAAATAGCGAAAATACAACTTGTCTTCCTCTTACTCAGTGATACTTTACTCCAGCATGCATGTATAAAACATGCCTGTTATATAGACATTTATATACACTTACATTATATACAAAGATAAAATTATAAATTTATACAGAGATATGGATGCAGTTATAGATCTAGATACATACACACGTAAATGTTCTAAGTCATTGTTCGGTTTAGGACAAGCAACAATCAGGACAATCGGGTTATAATCTTACCTCCCTAGAAAGTGTAAAGCACTTTTGAACTATTTCTGCCTTAATTCAGAATTCAGAATTATATACATATTTTACAAACACTGCCAACGTCGTGTATCTTATGTTGTCGACAATATAATTTGAGAGAAAGGATTCCTTCGGTAACACGTAGTTACCGGTTTTAAGAATAGATTTCTCCAGCAAGTTCTAGGTAATGAGCAGAAACTTGCATTTGGGGGCAAAGCAGGGGTAAGTTTTGATTACTCAGAAAGGACCGAGCACCATGATTGAAGTTCCAAGCCTGCCACTAAACCAAATATGAGTTATGCTTTCACTGTCAGAATACGGGTCCTTCCAGGGCAAGTCCGTGTTAAATACACTAGCAGAAACACGGGCACCAAAGCTGCTACTGTGAGATCAGCAATTAACGCATCACCAGGTCTATTCTCCACGTGCGCTCTGACGGAAGGGCCACAGTGGCGTGCGGAGGCCGTGACAGGAAAGTCACGGCACCAGAGTCTATTCGCACCTACAGTACGTGTGCCATTGTGCAGCAGGGACACCTGCCAAGCCTCGCTGGATTATAATGTGCAATTTTTACCCAAAAGGAAACTGTCAAATACTGCATTTCATTTAACTCCACGTGAACTTAGCCTGAGTAGCAGGGGTTGTGTGACGTGAAGTGACAAGGACCCAACAAGACTGGCCCGGAAGCCCTAGGAGGCATGACGTGCCGGAGAGAACACCTGCCCGGACTGTTTCAGTCGCAGGTCCGTTCTTCAGCTGAAAATCTCTTTTTCTCTCCTGGATTCTCATTTTATCCTTAAAAACAAAAGCCGTTCATGCTAATAAATGATAGAGCACTTAGCAGATTCGGTAAGTTATGTGCATAATTGATACAGCTTTATGTATTGAAAGTCAACCCAATCCATTGTAGAACTTAAAATAGTCAGAGGTGAACTTGTGCCCCTGACAGGGTTATCTCTGGGCTACTTAATGACAGGTGGGGGGCTGTTACACAGAACGTGCCAGTCTCTTTTCTCTGAACTTTCCAGATGCCATGACACTGCTCCAGAAGGGCATCTCACTGTTGCAGAACATTTCCAGCCTCAGCCGGGTCTTTCCGCAACCGTCCCTCCGGCTTGTACATCTCACTGTGTTTGTCAGCACGGCTCAGGCTTCCAAACGAATAGAGAAAAGTACACATCTGGACAAGCTTCTCCTTTGGCAAACTAATTCTATTAGGGTACAGATCTCCTCGTTAGACGTAATCTTAAAGACTCATATTATGATTAGTAAATGTTCTGCTTTGATTTAGCGTAATGGCCTCTACGGAAAGCAACCACACAGACATCAGTGCACCGGGCACTTACGATTCTCTATCAGATAACCTCAGCCCGCACCCTTCGCCCTGGTCTTCAGACATGATTTCTCCAATGCAGAGCCTGAAATTGGGAGGGAAGGCTTCTGACACTTCCTTGTACCCACGACACAGAAGTGTTTTCCAACCTTAGCCAATGATCCCTGAGCTAACATCTGCTGGAAAGCTTCTGGGAAACGTCCCAACCCTCGCACCAAGAGGCGAACAGAGACGCGTGCCCCTCGCGCCCTTTGCAGCACGTGGCTGCATGTTAGCGATGCTGAGGACTGCCACTGTCCTGTGTCACCAGAGCCAGCGGAGCACGGGCACCAACCTGCTAAGGATGCCAGATGAGCCGTACGGGAGACGTCCAAGTGCAGCGCTCATCCACGAGCCACTGAACCAACCTCAGAATCACTGTCTCTCAGTTTCTTAGGATGTGAAATCACAAAAGCCCTTTTTGCTAATGAGCCTTTATTAGGATATTCTTTTACATGCAGTCTAACTGATGCAAAGAGTATATTTCCTATTGTCAGGAGTCTGACAATCTAATGACCGAGATTACTGAAATGTACACAAATAAGGGTACAGGGGAAATGCATCACTTCCGCCCCTAGACCCGGCTGCTATCCCTGCCCGGCCCACACCCAGTGTTTCTTAGCTTCCTTTGGATCAACCACCATTTCACGTGGTTTATTTCCTTTGGGGCGGACGGATCGGCGCGCTCGATCCTGTGGTTGGTGTAGGAATGAACATATAACTTGTGTTTGATTCCAGACCCCCTTTATTTCTGAAACGATTATAAAATAGTCTTTATTCTCGGGGTCCCAAGAGTATGGAATATAAGCCTGGAGCAGCCGGTAGGTCCAAGAATATCACCGAGCTGCCTGAGAGTCAAACTACCTATAAGGGGGACAGCAGAAAATCAAATAAGAAGTAAAATTGAGAAGAATTGAAACAGAGAGGGAGAGAGAGAGAGGGAGAGAGAGGAAGGTAATTTTACTACATGGATCCTGCCTTACTTTCAGCTTGAATTTCAGTTTATTTTTGGCTAATAAATGTTGCTTTAACTCATCTGGGTTGGATTTATATTTATATTATTTGATTAAAATAGCTACGAGTGCAAATAACGGGAAGTCATACTCAGTTGCCATATTCACAGACGTCTTGAAATTCGCAGTTCTCACTCCACGAGACAAGATTGCCAGACAGCAACGGGGGTGGAGGGGACCGCTTTTCAGTCAGCACACGGGGACAAAGTCCTGGCCACGTTCAGGGGGCAGCCAGGAATGAGGTTTGCAGGACAGCAGGTTACTGGGTGTAGATACTTGGAAAGTCATCTGAAGTAAGACAATAGCAGGTGATTTCTAGATAAGGAGTTATCTTATTCTGATCTACCATGAGGGACCAGCCAACAGTTTGGAGGTGGGCGGCCACGCGTCTGGCACTTGGCAACAGTGAGCAGGTGCAGGGGAAGGTGGGCATGGAGGTTAAAGGTGGGACCCTGTCGCTCCTTCACTGGGACGTAAATGACCCTATGTCTCAGTTTGCCGGAGAAGATCAGTTTAATGGCAGTTGTCCCAGAAGCCTTCCCGGTCGAGCATGTCCCAGATAAAGGCGTCTGGCTTACGCAGTAATTTATAAGGTACAGGGTAGGGTGGGGATTTGGGGAGCTGAAGCCCTGCTCAACTACTGACTCCCCAGAGGCTGGGCATGTGCCCGAGCCCACGGTGAGCGCTCTGTACCTCTTAACCATTGTCACTTGAACTAGGGAGTTAGAGGTAGACTTGAGAAGCAGGAACTGGGTTGTACAGGGAGGAGAGAAGAAACTACGGGAGGAAAAAAAATGAAGGAAGGAGAGAGAATGAAAGGAAAGAGGGGGTGGAGGAAAGTAAAGGAAGGAAGGAGGAAGGGAAAGGAAGAAAAGCATGTGAGTTACCAGCTTTGAAGCAGAATCGGACGGGAGAAAGAAAGGTCGGGAAGGATTCACATCCTGAGTCCACGCACCTGGGGAACCGGTGACACAGTTACTTACACATGAGAGCAGGTTTGGGAAAATGGTTGAAAGTGTTGGTGAGGGTTCTATAAATTCCAGGCATCACTCACCGATCTTTAGAACAATCGCGTTCTCAACACCTACCTGACCGTAAAGGAGCGCATTATCATCTTGACAACTCCCCGGACAGGGAGCCTCGCAGGCTCCTTCCCTTCCAGCGCGGGGTCTCCCAGGGCTGTGGGGGCTCAGAAATGCCCAGATCACGCAACGTCCCACCCTGCCCAGAAGATGCAGCGTTTGCTGGTTTACTTTAAAACTCGCTGTGTAAGCAGCGGGCTCCGTGTGCCTTTAACACCCTGGGGTCTCCAATGAGCATTGGAAGTTCTCTAACTGGAATCCTCAATCCTGACGTGGCCCTTACTAACGAAGTATTTTCAGAGGAGTGAGCGCCTTAGAGGTTGTCACTTAGCCCCTAATGCATCCGTATTGAAATCTAACCAGAGGGCAGCCTCTCCTAAAGGTTGTTAGGATCTCCTGCGGTGGTGCTGGTTAGTGAAATGAATGGTATTTAAGAATGTGGAAGAGGAAGAATGTGTCCAGATTGAGGAGCACAGTCACAGGCCCTTGCCATCCGGCGAGGAAAGCCTCTGTGTGGCCCTCGAGGTGTGGAGTCCGGTGGCCCCACATTTTCTACCGCGAATGACCAGCCGTGGGTCCCTCACCGCCAGACCGCCCGGCTTTGTAACTGCTGTTGGGTCTGCCTTCCGGGCAAGGTGTTGGTCAGACGTCCCTCCCGGGCAGGAGGGGGGTCCTTCCCAAGTACAGAGGAGGTTCCGGGACGGGATTCACCTGTTTGCCTGCTCATCGGGACCCCCAGCGTCAGCACTGCCCGGATTTACTGATTCCCCTCGTGTTTCCCGGGGTGCGTTCAGGATGACGGCAGCGCCTTGAGGGACAGTCCTAATTCTGTATTCTGGGTTTAATTTAGGTACAAGATAGGTAGGAATTCACAGCCGTCCCCTGTCATTGGGATGCCCTGGCTCAGAGGTCAGGGAGTGAGAGCCCCTTGGGGCAAATGGCATGGGGGTGCTTTTCACCCCCATGGTGATGCCCCAGGCTAGAGTCCCACCCAGGGGAAGGAAAGCAGAGAAGATGTTATCTCCAGGCAGGGGTGGGGCACCGGTGAACTCTGACTCTTGGTTTCCACTCAGCTCATGAGCTCACGGTTGGCGAGTTCGTTGGGCTCTGCTCTCACAGCAAGGCCTGCTTGGGATTCTGTCTCCCTCTGTCCTTCCCCTGCTCTCTCTCTCTCTCTCTCTCAAAATAAATAAATAAACATTAAAAAAACCAGACAGGGGTGCTGTCACCTGCCCATCCCAGGACGGACAGCTTTTGTAAGCCACCCGGACACTCAGCAAGTCCTTGTCTCTCCCTGCTGCCTCCTTGCTCATCTATTCTCCTCTCTCCCATCTTCTTCTCTCGGTGATAAAAGGAAATTGGAAAAGGTAATAAGCTGCACTGTCAAAGGAGTAGATGTTGTTCCTTCTCTTGGACTAACGAGACGCCCGATGACGTAGGAAATTGAAAAGTGTAACTTCCCCTCTGAAGTCGACATTTGGAGGCCAGGCCGGCTTTGAGCACACTTTCAACTCCTCACGGGATGATTCACTCCAATGGCTTCTAGGCAAAGGAAAGGAGAATGGGTGTCTGCGGTCCTGAGAGAGGGGTGAGCCTTGAACGTCTGTGGCTAAGGGACGCGCTCTGTCCCGATCCCCTGTGGTGTGTGCACACCCTGGGCCACCCTGAGAGGAGACACTCAGCCCGGGGCCTCCTCTTCTCTCACTTCATAGAACTTCTGGAGACCTCCACACCAACCAGTTCTGCCTCTCCGGCTGCGTATCCTACACCCGAACTCAATTCGGCCACCGCCTCCTTGGACTTGGCCTACAGGCCGGAGGGTCCCAGGACCCTCCTCAGGTCTGAGCAATTTGCTAGAGGGGCTCACAGAACTCGAGAAAGTATTTTACTTACTGGACTGGATACACCTCAGGAGCGGCCAGAAGGGAGAGATGCACAGGGCAGGGTCTGGGGGAAGGGGGGGAAGGGTGGGGATCCGCCCTGTCCTCCCGGGGACTGGCCGGCTGCCCCCACCCCTACGTGCTCACCAACCTGGGGACTCTCCAAATCTGTCCTTCTTAGTTTTTATGGAGGTTTCATCACCCAGGCAGGGCTGATTAAATCACTGGCTGTTGGGGATTGAGTCAACCTCCAGCCCCTCCCCCAGCCCCAAGGCCAGGGGTGAGGCTGAAAGTTTCAACCCCCCACAACCCAGTCACATCATTTGTTTCCCTGGAAACCAGTCCCCAACCTACAATGCTTTCCAAAGTCAACTCTTTAACATAAACTCTGGTGTGGTTGAAAGGGGCTTGTTAGGAATAACAAAAGATGCCCTTCTGGTCTTTTTTTTTTTTTTTTTTTTTTTTTTTTTTTAATTCTTTTTAATTTATTTTTATTTTTTGAATTTACATCCAAGTTAGCATCTAGTGCAACAATGATCTCAGGAGTAGATTCCTTAATGCCCCTGACCCATTTAGCCCATCCCCCCTCCCACAACCCCTTCCAGTAACCCTCTGTTTGTTCTCCATATTTGTGAGTCTCTTCTGTTTTGTCCCCCTCCCTGTTTTTATGTTTTTTTTTGCTTCCCTTCCCTTATGTTCATCTGTTTTGTATCTTAAGTTTCTCATATGAGTGAATACATATGATATTCGTCTTTCTCTGACCGGCTGGTTTCACTTAGCATAATACCCTCCAGTTCCATCCACGTAGTCGCAAATGGCAAGATTTCCTTCTTTTTGCTCCCCGAGTAATACTCCATTGTGTATAGAAACCACATCTTCTTTATCCGTGCATCCGTCGATGGACATCTGCGCTCTTTCCATACTTTGCCTGCTGTTGATAGTGCTGTTGTACACATTATTTTTTATTATAAATCACAGTGTCACCAGAGGATTAATTTGCACAGGAAACGAAAATTTCCTCCCGAAAAGAAAGGGACCCCTTCTCCTTCACCTTCAGAATTAGGGAACACTTGTCCGAGGCCTCAGAACAGTTCTGTTCTGCCTCAGAACAGATACTGAGGATCAGCACGGGCAGTGCCCCATGAGGGATGGGGTCTCCTTTAGGCTCAGCCACGCCGGCTTGAGATCCCATTTGCAGAAGCTATAGCTGAGGATGGGCGTGAATGGTGAGGCCCACCCGCACATAGTCCTCCTGTGAGTGGACCACGGACCGCGTCTTGCATGGAGCCCATGGTCAACGGAGGGCCTCACGCTTGCTCTCTTCGCCTGGCTTTTGGAAACTGGGCTCGAATCCTCTGTACTAAGTAACTATTGTAGGTCCTTTAGCGGGTAACGCAGAGTTTGACATACTGTTGAGTTTCTGTTTCACCTCAACTGTGTGAGCTCTTTCCTCTCCTTTGTCGTGAGCTACTGTGAGGAGAATTTCGTTCTTATTTCACCACATGGAGCGTGACCGGATTCTTGCTTACAGATTTCATAGCCTCAAGCATCTTTGCAGGTGTCCCCCAACCCCCTGGACCACCACTCGTGACACCGCAGAGGGCCCCAACCTCGGTTTCACCGGTGGGGCCCAGCACAATGGCGGTGCCACAAGCGAAACGCGTCCACGTCTGCTCACTAGATGAATTAGTGTTCTTTGCGGGTCTGCAGGTCCTCCGGGGGCTTCACATGCACGATGATAAAAGCCAGCTTCACGATATTTCTGACTATTTAAATGGCTGTTTAGGAAGTTAAATTAAAGTTAGCATTTGTCTCAGGAGAACGTTTTTTAAAGGGAGATGTATTAATGAGATGCCTCACCTAAATGTCATCGCATTAAGGCACCATTTTCCAGAATGTCAGGTGTAAACCAACATGATCTTTACTGTGCTTACGTCCGAGTCCATTTCTTTCATCTCTAGGTGAAATTCGAATTTCCTCTAGAAGGCACTGCGAAAAATAAATAACAATCAAATCTGTGTGACCAGCTTTCATTTTAGTCAAGTGGACATATACCCAAGATACATCGCCACCCTTAAGACGGAAACCAGGACCTTCAGCAGTACACAAGAGTCAATTATTTCCTCTCTAAAATATACTAAACGTTTTAGAAGATACCAAAGGTCAGTAGCCATGGAGCTGGAAATCACTGGTTTTAATGTGCTTGCGAACGGACAAGAATTAAGTAGAAATGATTTTAGGGGGACTCTAAGCTGATAAAGTATAAGTATAAAGTGTAAGTTAAGTTAAAGTATAAAGTATAAGTATAAGTTAAATTCATTTGAGCTTCAGGCTTTATCGTAGTACTTTGGATTTGCATTTGGTGTAGAGCTGCGGCCAGACCAAAGGTAATGAAAATATTAACTGGAATAAAAGGGAGTAACTGGAGCTTTTTCAGTGTGGTAGGGAGGCAATCATGAAGGGAGCAGTGCTGATTAAGGACCATGGAGAGTTTGTTTTGTTCTTAAGAAATGTGAGAACGGGGGCGCCTGGGCGGCTCAGTCCGTTGAGCACGGGACTCTTGACTTCGGCTCAGGTCATGATCTCATGGTTCATGAGTTCGAGCTCCGCATCTGGCTCCACCCTGATGGTGTGGAGCCTGCTTGGGATTCTCTCTCTCCCTCTCTTGCTGTGCCTCCCCACCCCCTCTCTCAAAATAAATAAATAAACTTAAATATAAAAAAGAAATGTGACAGCAGAACGTGAAGGTACCTGTCTTCCAAGTCACATTTGGACTGTGTTTACCTGCATTTAGAGAGACACAGGATTACACGTGTCTCTTAAAGCCTCGAGTTCCTGGCATAACTAAACTATTCTTTAAACTCTGTGAACTATTGTCGCAATACTTAAAGAAAATGAAAAACTAACATGTCCAAATATTTTATGAGGTTCGTATCTACATTGCATTTTCCTGTGAAATATTTAAAATCTGCACTTTAATCTTCAAAGTGAAAAAGGCGATTACTCCTCTCTGCGAACATCATTGGCGGAGAAGTTAAATTTCGTGGAAACAGCAGAAGCATCAAGTACCAAGAAGCTACAGCAACGTTTCCAGAAGAGAAAACAGCAAGCGCTTCGCCCTAATTGCTGAGGCAGCCGGTTTGAGCCAGACGGTCTCTCCCTGGCGCTTGAGCGATGAACCCTTCACACCTTTTGGACTTTTCCTCAGCCTTCCCTCCGCCTCATCATGCCTCTGGCCCTCCCGGATCTGAAGTTCCTTCATTGCCTTTATGACAACATATCTAGATTAACTTTGGTTTCACATTTCCTGTCCATTTTTCTCTGCAAGATCCTTATGGACAAAGGTGGCCTTAGAATGAGGGAAGGAAGGACCCGAATCTGCCATAACCAGTGGTCTTGCCCCCCGCTTTCCTTTCCTTTCCTTGCTCCTAATCACTTGCGGTAACTCTCTGCGTCCTTCGTCCCTGATCATGTAGAAAAGGCCTCTTAAGGCTTGTTACATATGCATTTAAATAGGGTACACGGAAATAGTGCGGGAAAACAAAACCCAAAGAACAGACAACATGCCTCTGCAAGAAGAAATGCCTCTTCAAGCCCCGAGCAGAAGCGCACTGATGTGTCCCGCATTCTGAGTCAGCTGGTGCTCTGAGCTGGCCCTTTTGCTTCCTTTCTCTTCCTCAGTCTGCTCACTGAGAACCTCACAGGAGCATCGCGGGATGCTGGGCAGTGAGCACACTTCACACAGACCCTCTTTGACCACGACCGTGGCATTGGCACATCAGTCCTGAGGATGAGACTGGCTACGCCCTTTGGGGATCCTGGGGGGGGGTCTCAGGAGCAGGAGGTGGTGACGCGGCTGTTTGGCCACAGCCTTTCGTGGGGCAGAGGGAGGTGAACAGGGCTCGGGATGGCTTCAGCTTCCTGCCAGCCCCTAGTCCACACCTTGGAGCCGTGTATCAACAAAATGAAGAGCCTTTTCCTCCCCACATCGTAAGACCAACTCCCTACACGTTTTAAAGGACTTATTGAAGTATCCAGTTCAAACCCGTGTTGAGTGTACCATTCACTGATCTGAGGGTCAGTTTGCCAGGTTGTGTGACCATCACCACTGGCCAGTGCCCGGACGTTTCCAGGACCCCCGGGGCCCCTGTGCTGTCTCTTTGCACAGCCCTGTTCCCTGCAAGCCTCAGGCACCCAGTCGTCCATTTTCCATCTCTGTCTAAAAACGGGAGCTCTCTCCTCTCTCTCTCTCTCTCTCTCTCTCTCTCTCTCTCTTTTTAAAGGGACTCCTTTGCTATTTTTACATATTTATTTTATTCATCATCTTTAATCCTCTATCTAAAGAGATTCCTTTTGAAAAAAAAATGTATTTCCCTTTGACCTAGAACACCTAGTTACTAGGTAAACAGTTATTTTCAAGCGTCCAGTCCCTCCAAACGCTGTGCACAACATTGAATGAAGTGTCGATTGGCAACTTGTGTTAATTCTGAATTTTTTTTTTTTTTTCAGTTTTAAGGCAATGGGTTTAATGTACAGATGGGTATGGGGAGAGGCTGGTAGGCAAGAAGGCTGCTGAGGGGGTTTTTTGCTTTCTGTTTCTGGAATAACAGTTCACACTGCGTGTTACAGTGCTTGGCACGAAAGAATCCCAGGAAAATGATGTTTTTTTAAGACATGCTTGACGGAGGAATTCAAACTACACATACCTGAAACAGGAGTACGAATACTTATGTGATCCACATGACTCAACATTAGCGGATCTCCCACTTTCCACTGCGAAACCTGCCAGCAGAGATCACACGGACGTACAGCCACGAGGCTGTTCTGGAATATTCCCATTCCCTTAGGCTCCTGCCTGACTGAGACGTCTGCTTGATGGTTTTCGTAAAATAATAAAAGAGAAAACTATCTTGAAATATACATAGTATTTTCATTGGAAGTGTCTGAGCTCTAGTTTAAATTTTAATCAAGATTATAAATATTGAGGCTGTGTGGTGCATATAGATTATGCCGGAGAACTGGTGCGACGCCTCATTTGCTCCTTCCTAAGGCTGCACTCTGGACTTGCAACAACAGATGAAAAGCATCGGTGGAGAGATTCATTTCTTAAACGATGTAAAATAGTGACACTTAAAATGAGGGAGCTAGTTGGCAGGAAGGAGTGCAACATGCAAGACAGAGAGAAAGAAATAATACAAGAGTCGGGGGACGATGATTCCTTACTGAGTCTGGATCCTCAAAACAAAAAGGTTGAATTATGCTTGACTCTCTTCCAATTTTACAGTTTTCGCGTCTTCCACAGCATTGCTGGATTTAATCTTCTATTTTTGTACACGTGTTTTATTTGGGGAGGAGATATTCAATGGATAGAATTCTGTGTCCCTCAGCAACACATCAATAATAAATGAAGTTTCCTCATTTTATTTAATTTATTTATTTATTTATTTTTTATTAAAAAAATTTTTTTAACGTTTATTTATTATTAAGAGACAGAGCGTGAATACGGGAGGGGCAGAGAGAGAGGGAGACACAGAATCCGAAGCAGGCTCCAGGCTCCGAGCTGTCAGCACAGAGCCCGACGCGGGGCTGGAACTCACGAATTGCAAGATCATGACCTGAGCCAAAGTCAGACGCCCAATCAACTGAGCCACCCAGGCAGCCCTGAAGTTCCCCTATTTTAGAATAAAGACTAAAAAGCTAGAATACTTAGTACCTGGGCTTCATTTCTTACATCAGGAATTAATGTTCTCCTTCAATTTAAGAAATAATAACTGAAAATTGTCTATATTTATTCTTATGTGTTAGTTGTTGCTGCCCATAACTGACTAGAATTTGCAAGTAAAAAAGGAGTCTTTTTTTTTTTTTTTTTTTTTTTTTTTTTTTTACTCACTGAGATCTCCAATCCCCAGCATGGTGCAGGGGACACAGGAGATGCTCAGTAAATAAGCTTCGGGAAGTAAAGAAATGAAATTGAATAACGTCTCCAGTGACCTGGAACCCAAGGAACAGAAAACCCAAGGAACAGAAAGACCCAAGGAACAGAAAACAGGGGAGGAGGTCAGCCTGATTGTTGCCCGCAGCAAGAAAACCTCTCCCGTGTCCATCAGACTATGTTAGAAGCGGCTTATTGATAGGCTCACTGTACATAATCTGTGGGATGGCAGGAGGGAGCAGGGCTTTTGTCTGGATCGGATGCTCTCAGGAAGTGGGGGGCCCTTCTCTGATTGGGGATCTTACCACACCTGGTGGATGAGGCACAGGGAGGAAGAGGGGTGAGGCTATAACTGGGAAGGAAGTGATAACCACGCTAGCCGGGATGCTTGCCTGGTCATAGCTGTGCTTTGGACCGCGTTCACACTCTTGTATACACCGTTCTGTAAGTTTGCTTGGGCTGCCCTACCGAAATCGGCCAGACGCTTATGCTCTCCTAGTCCTGGACGTCAGATTTCCAAGAAGGTGTGGGGGCGGGGCTGGCTTCTCCTGAAGCCTCCCTCCAGGGCTTGCAGAGGGCAGCCTTATCACTGTGTCCCCGGTGCGCACACATCCAACGGCGTTGGCTAGCTTTCGCCTTGGCCCACCGCAGAATGGCTCTGTTTCACGCTGCTGTGAAATTGCTCGTTTTCAACAGGCTGTTGTCCAATCCTGCAGGAGCATTCTGAGCACCATTCCGAGAAGCTCAGCCCTGTTAACCTCCTCTCCCAGGCTTCGTGTACGTATGGTATCCACGGCATTACATTTTATCCACTTACAATACAGGCGTGTCTAGGATCTGCAGCTAGGCTCTCACTGAGATCCCCGCTAAAGGCGTTCCAGGATCAGGTTTCCATTGTGGAAATGAAGCTTCCGTATTGCATCCTTTCTCCTGACATCCCCTCCTTCCCCTTCTTTATGGTCACAGCTGTGGATTTCTCATGTGTATTTCTTAATAGACTATTTTTTTAATGTTTATTTATTTATTTTTTTTTTTAAATTTTTTTTTTCCAACGTTCTTTATTTATTTTTGGGACAGAGAGAGACAGAGCATGAACGGGGGAGGGGCAGAGAGAGAGGGAGACACAGAATCGGAAACAGGCTCCAGGCTCCGAGCCATCAGCCCGGAGCCTGACGCGGGGCTCGAACTCACGGACCGCGAGATCGTGACCTGGCTGAAGTCAGACGCTTAACCGACTGCGCCACCCAGGCGCCCCAATGTTTATTTATTTTTGAGAGAGACAGAGACAGGGTGTGAGCAGGGGAGGGGCAGAGAGAGAGGGAGACACAGAATCCGAAGCAGGTTCCAGGCTCCAAGCTGTCAGCACAGAGCCCGACACGGCGCTCAAACTCACGAACTGTGAGATCATGACCTGAGCCGAAGTTGGATGCCCAACGGACTGAGCCACCCAGGCACCCCTCTCGTGTGTATTTCTAACTCCCTCTCACTAGGTTTTAAATTGCTTCATGCAGAGGAACTTCGTTTTATTTATCTTTGTGATTTTAATATTTCTAGATGCTTTGCTTGTAACAGAGCTCCATAAATATTGAATAAACAATATAAAAACAGTCTTTACCAGCATATATTATACATCAGTGTTTGCTAACTAATTTGTGACAATATCATAGTTTCTTTTGCAAATAGGCTTTCAAGCATAAGATAACCTCTTCGTATCAGATATTACAATCAGCTCCTATTTTTTCCGGTATAAAGCATTTCTAATTTACAATGGGTGGTTTTCCCAAAGCTTTTGTGTAATTTGAAAAATGAGACAGATAAAATAGAAGGTGCTTTCTCATGGAGACAATAACAAAATGGTACAGTGAGGCTCCAGGGTCAAGTTTAACCCCATTTGGCTAAATTCAGACTAACCTACTACTGCTTGTCTGAAATGGGCTCTCAGAGTAAGAACAAATGAAGAAGGTAAGAAGCAGTATGAGCCAACAAAAACATGCTGGGTCACTAGTTAAGAGACCTAACCCAAGGTCCCCATTTGTCACGTGCCCAGTACCTACCTGGCTAACTCACTCATTACACAACAGACGTCATCCTCATAATCTTTATTCAAAAGTGAGCTTGAACACATGATTCTAAGTGAGCTTGGTGTGTGTGTGTGTGTGTATGTGTGTGTGCACGCGCGCACGTGAAATAAAACACCAAGTGGTGGTCAGAAGCATCGAGGGCTAATTCTGCCCATGACACATATGACAGGCACTTGGTCGGGGCTCTAGCTGGTGTCACTGTAGAGCTGGATTTCAACGCTTGAGGCAAGACTGGACACGTTCCCCGAGGACACTTAAAGGTCCCCCCAAACAAGGACGCCAACGTGAAAACAACCATTTCTATTCTTCAGCTCTCCTATTTAGGGCATGATTGTGTCTCAGAAAGGGTAAAAAGCTGTGATGAGTTTTCTTAAAATGAAAACAAAACAGAGTCAGAGACCGTTGTTTCCTGAAGCAGAAAATTAAAGGAGTTTATGATTTTTTAAAAGAGTTTGTGATTCTGGAAAGGAGAGGAACTCCTTTCTTGGGTTGTCATGGGAGAAAACCCCATCTTCTCTCGTGAGGGGCTGTTGTTCTTTGAAAACTGATTTGTGGCATTTGCTCTTGAAGACTGAATTGGATGAGGAATTTGGCGATCTGGTTCCAAAATATGTCTGTTAACCTCTGCTGCTTAACAGGAAGATGAAGACTGGCAAAGTGATTTTCTCTTGATGGGAAGACTTCCCACTTTGCGGAGTTTCATTGCATTAATTCAAGTGTCTGCTAAGAACCAGATGGGTGCGGGCCATGGGGCGAGAGCCAGAATTTCAGAAATAATTAAGTCAATCCTCTTGGCTACCAAGAGGTCACAGATTCCTAAGTTGGCCGAGGGATGTGGGCACCTACCTGCTAGCTGTCATTTGGACACAAAATATCTCCACGAACTTGAACAAGAAACTCAACCACGTTGGGGTTCTGTCTTATGGATACCGTGATGTGGTCGTTTAAAGTACATAATCTCTGATCTCTCCTCTCTCCACAATTCCTGATTTAAATTTAAAAAAACCCAAAGTGCCATATCGAGTAAAATAAACACAATATTGAAATTTGAGACTGTGTGGCATCATTTTAAAAGTTTTCAAATGAACTTTCCAGAATTGGAATTTTTTTTTCTTTTTAATCTATCAGATTTTTTGGTTGTTTCTGGTTTTACTCAAATCATTATTTTTGCGGGAGAATCTAAAGCAGACACACATTTGTCAAGATCTAACACCGGGGGCTCAAACATGTATTGTTTTTCCTTCTCGCTTTGTAGGAATATCACTTTTCTGGGTGAACTTCCAAACTGTTTCTCTCAAGAAGGAAGACACGGGAACTTTCACACAGGGCTCTCTGGGAGCGCATTCACAAGGAACCTTCCAGCGCTCATCCTGCCCGCACCAGAAAGGGAGCCGTCTCTCCCAGGGAAGTGAATTCATCATCTGGCACTTCTGTCCCCTCCAGGGCTGCTCAGACACAGCTGGTTTTCACTGTCAGCCTGCTCTTCCTTCTAGACCCGAGTTTTGACACATACCTCCACATCATACACGTGGCAAACAGATTTGACTTTAGCGCTAAAGAAAGGAGAAGCCAGGAGTGTTCCGCATCTCCTACAATGTTTAGAAAATAGATTTGGTTTCCCTTTTGCTAACTTTGAAGTCAGACGTGTACAAACAAACTGAAATATCAAAATGCTGTCAAAGGTCATTTTCTCCAGGGGAAAACGTAAGTGTTCTTTTACGAAAACAAGTTAAAGAATGATTGCCGAAGCACATTCGATAGAAACTCGCTTTTCAACTCTGTGGTACCCGTTTCATCTCTACTGGAAATTGGATTAACTCAAAGCTTTTCCTTTCTCTTTTCTCACTTTTTTCCCCCCTATTTATATTTCTAAGACCCTGAGCAAAGTCTTTCATCTAAAAATTCATAGACTAACCTCCTTAAAATGCACGGCAGAAGATCTGAATATCCATTTTGGCAGATGTTCCTAGAATTTCCTCTGTTTGGTGTGATTTGAATTCTTCTCAAATAAGTTCAAACAAGTGTTACAATATACAGTATGGGCATAGTCCCTAAGCCTGAGCTGCACTTTTAAAATCTCATATTCATTAAATGGGCCGCGTACCTGGAATGAAACAGAATGGGAAATTTGGCCAAGAGCAGTATGATGGGATCTAAATCTTGCAACTCAAACCAAGGAATCTTGTTTGATATGGAATATTTTGGAGCTGACTATTGTTATATATTTACCCAAGTTAACAACGGCACTTTTTTTTGGTAAACACTGAAAGTTCTACCAATTGGATTTTTTATTATCTTACCAGCAGAAGCCAGCCAGAATTATAAAAAAATAAGAAAGAGGAGATTAAAATTAACCTCATGCCATCTAATTCAGCTCAATTCGGTAGAATTATATCCTACTACTCTTCTGTTCTATTCTACCCTGCTCCACTCTACCCTACCCCACTCTATCTAGCTTAGAACCAATGAGGTGCTCACCGTATTCAAGGAAAAGCACTGGAAATGATAGAAATCATGGTGACTATCATAACACTCCCCGCCTGACAGTGAATGTTTTTGTGTTTCCACATCGGTAGGGCATTCGAAACCTATGTGACTAGGACCTGGCTAAGGACCACACTGGGAAGGTATGGAATAGCCAGGAAGGGATTTCCTCCCTGAAGGTATGTGTTTGCATTTCAGAGGGGATGGGATCTGGAGTGTGTGGACGTTCGAGTAGCTGTGAACTCAGAGAGACTGTAGTTGTCTACCCGGAAGACGTTCATTTATATTCCAGAGGGCAAGAACCCAGGATCTTGCCCCTAGTCTCCCCACGGAATCTGTTTACACTAGGGAGCAAAGCCTTTTCTCTCTTTATGGGAAGGTGGGGTGGCAAGCTGTACCCCTCCTGCGTAAGTCTCCAGATTAATATTTTTGGGATTCCTCGCCTGTGGTATGGACCCTGATACATATAGGATAACATCTGGCTCTCGTCACATCACCCCAGATCATGGGAAGTTAGGAGCAAGGAAAAGTGATGTAGTCATCGCTGTCACCAGGAAATAATAGCCTATCCCTGGGCCAGAAAGCATGTGACTACTTTCAGGATAATATATATATATAGAAGAATAAATCATCCAGACGGGGGACATAACGTGAGCAAAACAGGGGCCAGGTCTGTCACAGGGGGTCTCCACCACCGTGGGGGGTCACGGGAGGTGAAATTGGAAAGTCAGAGACCGTGTCCGGGGGAGGCTTTGACACAGATTTGAAAAGCCAGGGTGCGTCTGAGTAAATTGGGACCTATTTCAGGTTGCTGAAAGAAGCAGGACGTGATGAGAGGTTTCATCATTTTACTGTCCGGGAATCTACCCGGCAGATCTGAATGAGCCTGGCGTTCTATGTTTATGTGTGTCATCGAATCGAAGATTAGAACACCTGTTCCACACCACCAAAACCTTACATGGTCTTCTGTGTCTGTCCAACCATCTAATGCCTTTACAAGGAAGCACTGGTTTTGAGGGAAGCTGCTGAAAAATGCTGTCAACCAGCGTGGGCTCTTACCGCAAAATATTTTGAATCCGGATGAATGGCAAAATTGCCCGTCTCAGAAATGTCTGCTATTTAATAGCCCACTTCTTCTAAGAGTCCAGGCTACTTTGTTGGGGCGTATTTTGTTCTCGTTTCCGAAAAGGTGTCACGGACTGCGTGGCTGGAGAAATGGACGCTTATTTCTTGAGGTGCCGGAGTCTGGAAGTCCAGGATCAAGCTGGCTTCTCCTGAGTTCGGTCTTCAGCTTGTCGATCTTGCTGTGACCTCCCTCCGGCCACACATGTGGTGCCTTCCCCTCTTCTTATAAGGACTGAAGTCAAGGTGGTCTAGGGCCCCAGCCTACCGGCCCCACTGTAGCTTAATTATCACTTTCAAGGCCACACTGCCACATGCAGTCACACTCAGGTTAAGAGTTCAGCAGGTGAATTTTAAGGGGACACACACCTGCATATTTGTGATTCTTACACCGTGTTTCCTGAAACCCCAAAGCTTATTTCTTCAGAGACACGGTGTTATTTGTTACAGTGAGTGAACACTGGCATAATTCATACCCTTTTAGTTTTAGACCTGATTTGCACGTGGAAGCATGAGCAGAGGAAGAGAATATCGCAATTCGGTAAGGTGGCAAGAGTGTCTCTTTCTGTCTTTCAAATCCTTTATTTCTGCCCACGTTTTCCTGATGCACTCTTTGAGGTTTGTTGGAAAATGGACAGAAGATTTTCCATGGAAGTGGATAAATCATCTTCAAGAGACATATAAAAGAAAACAACTTTCCAATTTACTCTCTCTCTCTCTCTCTCTCTCTCTCTCTCTTTTCTTATAAGAGCAGCAGACACTGGGGCTTCAGGGCATTTGGTTTAGATTATTACAAAATAATACATGGGAGTCATTTTCCCTTTCTTCAGAATTCTTTAGTGAGTTGTCTTTCTTTGTCAGCCTCTGTATTCATGAAAATTTTATAGTCATTTAAAATTCTCGAAGTTTGCCCCAAATTAAGATGTCCTTTGCACAGACACCAACCCACACAGTATAAATCAACAGATGTGTATCTCAAGCTTGTACTGACAATATGCCGTTAGATGAACATGAAGAAAAAGAATTGGTCCTTGCCTTAAAGTAACCTACTGGTGAGTGGCTGGTGCAAAATAATAATGAACCTCCTTAAAGCAACAAACATTATTTGCAAATGAATATGTTTCATTAAATTACTAAAGACCTCATTCTTATGCTGGACAGAAGCTTTAAGGATTAAAAAATGCAAATTGTCAATGTGGAAATAAAAATGAACCTATTTTATTTCAGGGAGTTTGAAAATACTCGTTTCTCTTATGACCCGTGGCTTTACAAAACCTGGGCAATATCTCAGGCGAGAGCTGAGGAGGTCAGCGCCTCTGGGAACTCCATCTGGACATGGCTGTAAACGATGCAGTGTCCTCTGGGCCACTGGCCGCTTGGACCCAGAACAGTTACTGTTCAGAACTCAATGAATCTCTTCAGCATGTCTAAGCCTCATTTTCTAAGTCTCTAAACTTAGAGGTGTGGGAGAAGAAAAACCTCCAAGAAGGAAAAGCTATGTCTTCTGCAGGATCTGCCGTAAAGAGTAACGGCCACAGAAGGTTCTCGTACGACGGCCGCAGGAAGCTGCCATTACAATGCTAGGCGGGGATGGGATGCCAAGAGGAGAGCTATCTGGACCGGAGCAGGATCACCGTCGAACTCAGGCTTTCGCCTCTTTTTAAGCCGTGGTTTTGGAGAGGTTCAAAGAGAGGAAATAGACATGTTGACTGAATTAATAAAAGAGAACCACACAAGTCTTCTCTTTCTGGTTTCGAGCAGCCAGGATCAGACTCAGCCTCTCAAAGTAAATGACTATACCAGCTGGACGCAGTGTACACAATCATTGTTCACAGGCGATGGGTGACAGCTTGCAGGAGCCTGCACCTGCAAGCCCATGTGTAACTTCCAGGAAGCAGGAAGCAGGAAGCAGGAGGGCAGAGACACAGAGAGCTCACCTGTCTCACTGGGTGAAGGGAACAGAGACCAGAGGTGCCAACACAGGTGGGATCTGGGGGGAGGGGTGCTGGAAAAGGGAGATCCTGTGGAGGGAATGACAAAAGTCTGCATGGAAATTCTTGAAACGCAGACTGGCTCCTGGTTGCAAGCACAGGAGGTGAGGCTCTGGAAGACCGGGAGAAGACACACGTCCAAGGGAGAAGGTGATGTTCTAGAAGTCATCCTGTGCCTGGAAGACGCTGCAGGTGACGTCCAATCTGGGGGGGATTTGCTGGGTATTCTGAGAATATATAAGGTAAATACAACACTAAAAGGAGATAGAAAATCCACGATTGTAGGGGGAGTTTTAACGTAAGCCCCACAAAGCTGATAGACAAGTAGATGAAAATCTGTGACTGCAAAGATCTGAACACTGTTAACAAACGACCGTACTGATATGATACATATATGCATATATATGCACATATATTTATATACATGTATATGATTGATATGGTATCCAATAGTGATAGATTTACATTCTTTTCAAGTGCTCTGGAAGCATTTACTAATATTTTCCCTGTGCTAATTCATAAGACAACCCACAAGAAATTTCAAAGGGTTGAAACCATTCAGATGACAGCTTTTGACTAGGGTGAATTAAACCAGAAAGCAGTAAGAGATAGATAAGCTGAAATTTACCCACAGATCAGAAATTAAGCAATACCTCTTAACGTAAACCCCGATTAAAAATTCAAAGCACAATTTTTAAAAGTATCGTAAGTGAATCGTAATGAAATTTCAAAATATCAATATGTTTAGATGAAAATAAATGCTCAGAGGGAAGTTTGTAACAAATACATTAGAAAGAATACTGGAAGTAAAATATCTAAACTTTCTTTTTTCTTTTAGATGGCAGTGGCGGGGGGGAAGGGAGAGTCTGACGTGGGACTCAATCCCAGGACCGTGAGATCATGACCTGAGCCAAAATCAAGAGTCCCGTGCTTAACCACCTGAGCCACCCGGGCACCCCAACATATGGAAACTTTCATCTCAAGAATCTAGGAAAATAGCAAAACAGAACAAAGTATGTATAAAGAGGACAATAAGGAGAAGAGAAGAAAGCAATGAAATGGGGAAAATACGTGAATGTTTCCTACCCTCAGAACATCTGTAGTGCTTAGTTCAATGAAGTACCTCGCACTTAGTAATTTCTAAATAATGAGCCGTCTTGGCTCCCACTGCACAGTATGGCTCATGAAGTCAAGTGGCAACAGAAAGCAAGCCGTGTGCCTTCCGTGTGCCGGGCAGTGCTTGGGGCACCTGGCATGTGAACACGCACTCGATTCTCCAAAGTGGATGAGGCAGACTCTGTCACCGCCCCCCCACCCTTGTTTTTGGGTGAGAAAACTGACATCAGAAATGTGAAGGGACTTGACCGCCATCATGTAACTGAGGGAAGCAGAGCCAATACTTTAACCTTGACACTCTATCTCCTGAGTACATGCCCTTAACCACTCCTATCACCTCCCCATTCATGGGTTCTCATCTTCTTGTGCTGTTCAGGCCAATTGAAGTGTTTCTCTTCTTGGTATATCTTACTCTAGTGTGGAAAAATTCATATAGCGTTAAAATTACCTTTCTGTGTCAGATTTATCCCTTGACCTATGCTTTGAGAGAAGACAATAGTATGTTTCTGTCTTTGAATAACCTTAATTTACATAGTATCTATCTATCTATCTATCTATCTATCTACCTATCTATCTATCTACCTTTGTAAAGAACAACTTGTTTTTAAGGGTCATTTGTCTAAAGGCATATGTTAAAATGCATATGTTAAATGCACACATGAAAAGAGCTTTTGAAAAGGAATAACATTATTTTTGATCTCAAGTGAAAGCTTTTCTGAGTAATTAAAATAGTAGAACATCAGAAACAGGTAAAGATCATTGCATTTTTTAAAAGAATGTGATGCTCCATCTTCTAACTACTTTATGTTCATCCTCTGAACTAATGTGAAAAATTAGTCAATGGCTTATGCAACAAAGGTGTTCGTCAATACGTTTTACTCAGTCTTGATGGTGAACTGGATTTGTTTTCGGTAAATCAATAACCTTCATATCCTTTCCTGCAAAAAGTTAAAAACGTCATTCAGAGGATGAAATGCAATAATTTTGAATTTTATTCTCACTTAGCTAAACAATTTAAATTCCCCCTTGGTAAGCAAATCTGAGGATGTGGGTCCCAGCCTGCTAGAGTACAGATAGAGAATGTCAATGATCGTTTGTTCTTCCAAAGGCTCAAACTCGAGGTTAATGGAATCACACTGAATAATGAAGGAGAATGTCCAGACACATTTTATTAAAAAAACATGACCTCTTAAAATTCAATTATACACGTTCTCAATAAAGAAGTTTAACTCAATTATAATGGTTCACCAAAATAGTGTGAGAGAAATCATTCCAGATCTCCAAATTCATTATGGCACTGTCCTGAAATCTGTTCACCTGAAAATTTATTTTGAAATACAAAACAGGAATCTTCAACTTGGTATTAACCTTTTAGAACACGAGTCAGTCAAAATGTTTGCAAAGTGTGTGCTCCCTCGTATTATGTTTTAACGCTCCGTTAACGAGAAATGTGGAAATATCATGAGTGTTTTTCTTTTTTTTACTCCCGGTGCACAGATGAGCAGTAGTTAGAGGCACGCAGCGAGTGTATTGTACACGCTTATTCCCCTCATTTTAAGCACTCTTCTGCAGCAATGTGAGTCTCCCACTCCCAGCACCTACAGCTTTACATAATGGTTATGCTCATCATCAAGCTACGGCACGTTTTATTTGTGTGCATAGTTTCTGCTACAAAGTTATAGCAATCTCTAAATCACTGTGCGCCAGAGATGATTTTTCTTGCCTTCTAATCGTTGTCTATATTCTGACTGGGACCAGAAGCATCTCCCTCCTCTTGGCCAGCTGACATCCTCAACTCCATTCAGGATTCAGGGAAGAGGACAACTTTTTTCTCAAGAAAGCCGATTTTGAGCTCTAAAACGGCCTTCTAGGAGATTCCCTGCGCTTAGTCAGGTTATAATGTTTTTATACAGCATCCGATTATTTCTGTATGAATTCAATTATTATTTGAGTTCCTCAGGCCCTCGCCTGTCTACTGCGGAGTTATGAGGTTGTTGGGCCGATGGCCTGACTCCCGGAAGTGAGCAGTGTGCCCAGCACAGAGTAGGGGACATAGTCGCTTTGCGACACGTCCTATCAGACCTCTAGAACTCTCTGTGATGTTGCCACCATTTCTGATTCCGTCACACAAGGCTCCTCCTTGACCTGAACTTCCTGCCCTGATAAAATAGTTAAACGTGAAGTAGTCTTTACTTTTGTTCATTTCATTGGGCTTCGCGTTAAAAGCAAAGACAGGCTCCTTCAAACATTGTTCGGCCTAATATAGTCAACTTGTGAAGAGCTATGAAGATGATATATTTTTTTACAAAGAATTGTCATAATGAGGAAAATTGTTCTTTTTCCCTTAAGACTTTTAGCAACTACAGTTTGTACCAGTTCGTTTTTATTTCATTTCGAGCTGCCTAATGAAGAAACACCACATGCATCAACAACTCGGAAACAATAAGGGTGTGTATATGTCTTGGGAAATTTATGATATGTTTATTTTAAAAATAAGTATGTTTTGGGAGTAATTGCATCTGATGCTCTCTTTGGGGGTAATGGGCAAAATATTCCTTTTAAAAAATGTAAAATTTAGAAGGGGCAATTTTCTTTATAAGATTCTTTTTGTCTTAAATTTGTTTTCCTACTGACATTTCACTACGAACACTGGTCTTGATTACAAACGCACATTTTAAAATTCACATCAAGTGGATAATTATTGTTTTCTCTCTCCTTTAAAATAATTTTCCTCATGATATACTCGCACATGTAAAGTCTGTCAGCCTCCAGCAATCAGCGGTCCCCACTAGAGGCAACCACTTGCAATTCTTTGGGTAATTCTCTAGTAATTTCCACTGGTTGTTGCCATCATTTCCCCAACAAACCAATCAAGAAACCCAACAACATTCATACGGTGTGTCCTGATGACTGCATTTTAGGCTGCGTACCTGCTCACTGCTATCATTAAGTTACCTATTGCAAAATGGATGAATCGCACTGGAGACCGCTAATGTCAGGGAGAAGGAAATCTGAACCTAGAACTTAGGAAATCAGTCATTCGGGCACTCACTTTTATTTGTCAGTCTCCCCTTCTGCTGCCAGTGTTCGAATGATTCTGAATTGAAATCCCAGTCATGATGTCTTTATGATTTTGTGAATTTATATCAACTCTGTTGATCTCCGGGTCCTCTGTAATTGTGTGAATGACACCCACCCCAGCCAGAGTTTTACTGCAGTATGTAGTTACCACCTTTCTTCTCCATTCACTTTCCTCGAAGTCACGGTCTTCTCATTATCACAACACGAGTTTAGCAGGTAGGCTTAATACTTTCTAAGGGTGCTTACATTGTACTGAAGAGCCTGATAAAAATGATGGGGTCTCCATGAGTGAATCTATGATGGTGGAAAGATAAAAAGGGAAACCTATCTGGAGTCATGGAGTCTGTTGCTGAGGCCATGGAGGCATTTCAGGTTTGGTCTCGCGGAGATTCTTCAGGGTATCCGAAGATAAACTCACCCATTGCTCCTATGTCTACCACAGGCTTCGAAAATGTGTGTTGCTTCTATTTCTACCACAGGCTTCTAAAATGTGATTTTACCCTAAAGGTAAGATCCTTGGAAGTAACAAAACAGCAATAGACCTAAACTGCCTCTAAACTGTATTCCTTCAGGGAAATTACAAAGGCATAGAATTCAAAGGCTTAACTTGTTCATAGAGTAATTTAGCACCCCCATAAACACACTGTGCTTCACTTTTAGAGATGGGAACAGGTGTTTCACTTCTGACTGGCTTGGGACAGCCATCACCGACGCTCAAAGGGAGTTTGAAAATATTTCAAACACCAGGTACTTGACTTAAGCAGATTTCCACCTACAAGCAGTTCCTGACATTCCATTCTCTCCAACAGAATAGTGAGTCACACAGCCACTGGGGGCGACAAAGTGGCACCGAGATCCCCATGGATGACAGAAGCCAGCCTGTGAAATGACCCCAAAGGGTTCAATCATTCGCTCTAATTGTGCCCTGCAGTGTCCTGATAAGAGGATAAAGTCAAATATGAATCTTCTGCTAGGTTCCTCACCTAACGATCTCGGGGCCCCTTACCACCTCCAAACCTACACCTTCCAATTTAACTAGTTATCAGGTAGGGTAGGAAATACAATCATTCCGTGCATTACAGGGCTTGGGAATTGCATATAAATACGCCCTAGTGAAAACTGTATCTTCTGTGCTCCAACGTTGTAAGCTGGAATCAATTTTAGCTTCCATATGAATGCAAGACCCACAAAACAGGAAATCTTTAAAAATCCAGTTTTATTCTGTCAAATTTGCTGGTTCGTCAGTGGTGGAATCTCTAATTCTAAAACAAGGGAATTCCTTTCTGTGACTGTTATGGCAAAGCATTGAAATCAGGCAAAACAAGCTGATGTAGAAAACAAAGCAAAACAAAAGAAAACAAACAAAATCTGTGCCATGTCTCAACTCAGAAGTGGGTCCCGGTACATATTTGAAATCATAATGTGGAAAATGGAAAATGTAGAGCCAAAGGTCACTGTGGTATCTTTGTCTCCCGGATGCGTGAGGGTCTAAAACCAAAGAGCAACGTTTTTTGGAAGAATAGAACCAAATCCTGCCAATGGAGCATTCGCAATGTCCAGGTTATGACCAGCTGGGCGAGTCCAGGGCCTCCAGAACTGGCGCACACTATGGGAAATGCTAGGCATAGTTCTCAGGCTGAGAAAGGCGGGTCTTCGGGAATGAGGGAACAGTCTTGGAAACGGTAACTGTCTGTGTAACCGGAAAATGCCTTGCTTTTGCAGGTATCCTTGAAGCTATTTTTCCTGAATAGAGAATTCTGGGGAGGGGGCTTATTTCTACTGTTTGTTTTTGTTTGGGTGTTTTGTCCAGAATCGGTGGTTGTTAACTGAGGGAGGGGTAGTGTGTGAGGAGCTCATTCCTTCTTATCTGACGTAGGAGTTCAGATACAGGTATTTAAGGAAAAGTCCAACAGTGCTCATTGCCTAAGTGTCGTGTTGCAAATCCAAATCTGTAGGAGGAGAAGCCAAGCCAGACGCTGGGATGTACTCAGTCACAGGTGTTAGAGCCTGCACTCGAGACAGTTACATAATAAAAGCCAAAATGACACAAGAGCAGCTCCTACAATTTAGGATCGGTCCATGGAGAGAGGAAGAACAAAGTTACACCAAGAGCTGGTAGAAATCCTGAGGAAGAGTCCCCAAAGGAAAGAGACAGCCCTCTAAATAGAGTAGCTGAAGAAGGCTTGATAAAGGGACTACATGCCAGGAAACCCCCTAAGAGACAGCAGAAGTGACCCCCAGGGTAGCAGAGGAGAGGGGGGATTTCTTCCCCAGCGGGCTGGGAAGGAAGGGCGTAGCTCTGGGAACCTGGGAAGGTCCGCAGCTTTAGTGCTGTCACAGGAGATACACCCTTAGAGGAGGAAGACAACTATCTCAAACCCACTTTCGCTCCTTCGCTGTGGACGCCTCTCATTGCTTGGACATGGGCACATGCCCAGGGCAGCACAGACACAGGCAGGCAGGCTAGAGAACCTGGGCAGGGGGAAGTGGTCCAGGGGACTAAAAGGGGAACCCCAAGCACAAGTTATGAGCCTGTCCTAATTCCCATTCATTTATTCCAGAACTAAAGCAAAACACTAACATCCAGGAGATCTTGTTTCTTGACTTCCACAAAAAGAAAGAAAGAAGAAAGAAAGAAAGAAAGAAAGAAAGAAAGAAAGAAAGAAGAAAGAAGGAAAGAAAGAAGGCAGGCAGGCTTCTCTTCCTTCTCTTTTCACTGCTTCTCTTTACTAGGTGGTTGGTTCTTTTCGTTTTTCTTTCTTTCTTATTGCAGGCGTTGTTAGTGGTATTACTTTGTATGTGGTTGCATATACAGGATTCCCCTGACTAATGTATGATTTAATCTTGATCTCTGCAGGTCTGGGACATGATAGAAACTCAGGAACTATGTTTTGAATAAATTAATGAAAAAGGAAAATGGGACAAGACATTGTACATCACATGTGTGCTCAAGGTCACATAGAATCACGGAGTTGGAATCAGACATTTTTTAAAATACTTGTACCTTAACACATCCCAGACACCTCAAGGGTGTGGGGAAGCTGCGTGAGTTGTGCTTTCTTCCCGTGCTTCTGCTTGTCCTCTAATGAGAACAAATATGTCCCCAAGCCTCTGCTCTGTCTGTCCCCCTTTGACTCTACCTTGGGAAGGAGTCCTGTCAGCTGAGTGGGACTCAAGGTCTGTGGGCCTCTGCTGCGGGACATTTGAGGGGTGGCGGGGCAGCCGTACGGGGCTGGGCTGCTTTGTTTATTAATCCAAGCCAGTGACTTCCTTTTCCAGTTCTCTTCCTGATCCCGCCTCAGGGAGGGGAGCTGGGTGAGCGAGCTCAGCCCGCACACCCTGCGCTCTGTTTCCTCCTGGGCTCCAGCTCTGGCTGGCAGAATGTGCGGGTTGCGTGCCAGGCATCCTAAGTCACTTCTGAGCAGAGCACGGGCTGGAGCTGGGCCTCCCGGGAGCCCGCCCTCGCACCGTACCATAACCTAACCTGCCCTGTGGGTGACCCTGCACCCGGAGCTGGTGGCCTCTGGACAGACGTCCCCCTGGAGCACCACACCTGAGCTGCACACTCTAAACCAGATGTTCGCCATGCATTAGAAAGGCGCGTTCCGTGCTTGCCCAACTGTTGGCAAAATGGGGCTTCGTTGCCAATTTAACCACCGATCTCAGTGGGTCCCAAGAAGCAGCAGAACCCCAGAGTAGAGGAGGGTGAATGGGAACCCCTCAACTTCTGTGGCAATAAAGGAGGGGCCATTACCCAGCTCTTTAACTTTCATCAGATCGTGATTCGCTGTAGAACATCTTTCACTTCTCTCCTAACTCAAAAATTTCACAAATCCATGAATTGTTAAAATGGGGAAACACTGCCTATAGACATGAAACACAAAGATTCTTTATTATTGTTGTTAGTGATGATACGTTATAAGCTAATTATAATATTAAGTTTCAAGAGTCTGATATTGATGCCAAGATATTTTCTGTTTTAAAAAAATTTTTAACACTTATTCATTATTGAGAGACAGACAGAGACAGAGCATGAGCATGGGAGGGGCAGAGAGAGGGGGAGACACAGAACCTGAAGCAGGCTCCAGGCTCTGAGCTGTCAGCACAGAGCCCGATGTGGGGCTCGAACCCACGAGCAGTGAGATCAGGACCTGAGCCGGAGTCCAACACCCGACTGAGTCACCCAGGTGCCCCGATGCCAAGATATTTTCAACAATAGTTTGAGAGTCATTCTTTTCTGGAGTTTTCAGTCTTAACTTTTAATCCGTCACTAATGGGTGATGGTTGACTTTTCCCCAGACACTTTCAAATAATCCCCATTAACATCCTGCCATGAATTAACACTTAATTAAAATATATAATCATGTTTTAATTCCTTGCTTGTTTCCCTAAATTCCTTGCTATTTATTAATACATAACAGAGCATAATATTTGCATTTTAATTAACTTCTTCACACTTAATAATCATTTGCTTTTGCCTTTGTATCTGTTCACAAACAATAGCTAATCCCCTAATCTATTAATCTATCCTCCCCCTGCACAATTGCTTTATCTTGTAATTTCTCACTAAACCGAGAAAATATTTACAAGGGCTTTCTTCCTTTGTTAACTTCTTTTTAAAATTATTGTTGTATGCTTCGGGAAAGCTTGCCATATTAAGTTGCAAAATCCATCGATTTGCTTAAAATTTATGTAATCTGGGGAGAAGGGGAGCCACGTAAAAAAACTAGCAGGGTGCTAAGCAAACCTCTGGCACTTCGTCCGGGATTTAATCACTCTGTCACATCGGACAATAAGATTCCTTCATGTTACTATATGCCAAGACAATACTGCTCCCGTATCATATATAATCTATAGCTTTCCTGTTCTGGATTCTTACTCTACAGGGAAACAGCAGCCTCCTTTTTCTTAGCAGTGAATCAATTCTGAAACATTCCTCAACTATAATCTTGAGCAACGCGCCTCATTACCTTCAGTGAAGAAGGTCACAGTGCTTGGTCAATATTAACACCCAGCTTGACTGTCAATACACAGGCTCTGGGTCATTTTTCAATGGCTTTTTGAAACACTAATTAAAGGGAAAAAAACAGATAAAGAGACCTTGTCTTCTTTAGTGTAAAATATTAGAATCATAGCTTCGTACAAATATAAAATGAACCTACAGCAAAGGTTTTATTTACGTCATCAAGTACTAAGGGACCCAGGGATGTGTTGTCACAAGTCCAAACATTATTGTAGAGCAGGTGTACATAGGGGCCATGTAATAAAGGAAAATTAGGGGAGGACTTGGTGTTACATCCAAAACTGGTTGATGAGAACAGGACAACGAAGCACCACCTGTCAGTTATCTTTCCCACCGGTTGGAAATTCTTTTCATTTCTAGCCGAAGAGAGACCCTTTATAGGTTTATCTCTGTCCCTATAAAGTTATAAAACAGCCCATCCAATAAAAAAAAAAAATCAAAGATTCAAGTTCAATAGTGCCTTTTTTAAACTATTGCATAAGTTTTCTGACAAAGGCTATTTAACAGGGAAAAGGGGAGAAAAAGGGGGTGCCTGGGTGTCTCAGTCAGTTAAGTGTCTGCTTCTCGATTTCGGCTCAGGTCATGATCCCAGATGGTGGGATCGAGCCCCCACATTGGACGCCATGCTGAGCGTGGAACCTACTTAAGTCTCTCGTCTTTCTCTCTCTCTCTCTCTTTTTCTAAAAGAAATTAAAAAGCAAACAAACATGTAAACTGACAAGGAGATGGTGGGAGCCCCAATGAGCTGGGGAACATGAGCTATGACCCAAAGGGGCAGCTCGTCCTTGGCCAGAGCTCCCTGTACCTTGTGTGTATAGAGTTCACACAGCATCCAAGCCTCCTATTATTATTTTTTTTTTTTTAACAAAAATCTAGAAAAGAGAAGTTTCCGGGGAAAAACGATTTGTGAAAGATTCTGTAGACCAAAACAACAACCGAACTACCTTTTGGGGATCCAGTTTCCATCTCCCAGACAGCTCAGAACACACCGACCCTGGGGGAAATCTGTCCTAGGGGTGCTGAACGTTCAGGTGACTTTTGACAAGGCCCCCGTTCACCACCATTTGCCCCCTTAGCGACTTGTTACTTCCCCGGAAGGCAAATTAAACATTTACTATGTTGACTTCAGGCTGGAGTCCCCTGGTTCTCTCCCTGAAGCCCGAGGGCTTCAAACTTATATACGGTTACAGGCTTAAGGCTGCTAATCCCACACCCATTCTGGGTCTGTTGCCCGACCAGGTCTCCTGGCCCCAGGAAAAGCCCAGGTCCCCAGGGCTGTGGCACCATAAATCCCTGCTATGGCTGGAAAGCCCCGGCTTTCTTTTGTGGAGGAGTTTGGGACATCTGAGAGTTAAAGACACTTCACAGAACAAAGACAGAGCTCAGACTTCGTAACAGAGTGGAGATCCGCTGGCTAATAGACCTCTGGACTGGGGTCCCCTGGTGACTCTGCCATCCAGCCCTCGACTCCCCCTCCTCTTTCGGTGTCGGGGACGTGGAGAGGGCTTGGCGTTCTCCAGGATACAACCTCCAAGTCATGGGATGGGCCTTCAGAAGGGGGCCGCTGGGTAAGATGTATCCAGAAAGCCAGCAGACATGTCCCTGGTTGGGACATCGTGCGAAGCCTCCGGCGCCTATGCAGACCGGCCAGGGCGCTGCATAAGCAACACCCAGGCCTGGCTGCCCATTGATATTGGCGACGGCGTCAGATAAGAAGTCCTCTGTCCCACTGAGATGGGGACACTGAAGGAGTCTATAAAAATCTGCCATTTGCTCCTTTTTCTTGCTTCTCTTCTTGCGAGCACATGCACCCCCACTTTAGCCATGCTTCCTCCTGAAAACAGTGTATGTCCTCCTCGTAAGGGACAAGGGGCGAAGGGTTTCTCTAGAACAGAAAACATGTAAGGAATGACCAGGTGAGAGTGCCAGGAGGAGCCCTCGTATGCGCATCCAGACCACGGGCACTAGACATCTCGAAGCCAAGACCCCTGCTCCCAGGAATAACTGATGTATGAAGGACACTTTGTTCTAACCTGTTCCTGGATGTCGGAGAGGACACGGGCCCCAGACCAGCATCCTCCATCGAAAGCCCAGACTTCACGCAAGGACGAGACCCCCTCCCCTTTCCTTTTCTGAGTCTCCCAGACACTGTGTCTGTACCTGCACTCTCTCTACGGTCCATAAAGTCTGCTCTCGCCTTCTGCTGGTTTGCGTTAGAGTTCTATCGTGTGTGTAATGGGGACCCTCCCGGCTGGTCCTGTGGGACCCCCTCTGGGTCCATGCACCCGGCCTGCCTGCATCGCCATCACAGCCAAAACTGTTCCTTGACATACAGCCCCTGCATATGATCCAGACGAAGTTCATCTCATGGTACCACAGGGACTCCGCCGACGTCATGAAGGTTTTAAATCAGACATGATAAAACGGGCTGTCCTTGTACATGGCACGTGAGCGTCTCCTTTTTTTAAGCCGCTCTATGTATTTTTTTATACTAAAGTAATTTGGGAAAGACTATTAAGTGGCAGTAAATATGAGAAACTCTAGCAAATAGGTGACTCTCACCAGGTGTGTTTTCATTTATACAATATCAATTGAGCATTTAATTTGTACCAAACACGTCAACTTGCCGTCGAGGTACCGGGGGCTCATTAAAGACAAAGCTCGTGCCCTCACAGAACTGATTTCTAACAAAAAAAACGCAAAGTACCAACAACGTACAAGTTCAGTTACTGAGCATTATTGCTCAGAGATACATCTACTGACTAAGGTCATTCGGTCCTCAAACCATTCTTCAACTGTGTTTTTCGTTCTCTCAGGGACTGGTTCACAGATCATCATCTGTCTCCTTTTGTAGTCTTCTCAGCCAGAACCCCAGATGCTAATTTGTCTTCCATTTAATCAAATTAACAAATAAGGAGCAAATGAGAAGATAGCACTTTCTGCACAGGTAAGAGCGTGCCAATGACTGTGCAGCACCAGCCCGTGGATGGGCTCGGTTTATGCTCCTGACCCACTGGTTCTGTATCATTGCATTTGTTAGTGGCTTTGAGACATCACCCCACCTCGATCTCTAGCCGTGGGTCTCCAGGAGACATCTGGTTCCAAAGCATCTTGCTTTTGAGTCCTGCCCAAGGACAGGATTCATACACGTAATGGACTTTTCTTGTCTGAATTTTCACTTCACCTTCTTTCTTCGTTGGTCAGTGAACATACGCTCAGTTGCTAACTGATACTTAAGAGCAGATGTTAGGGACACCTGGGTGGCTCGGTCGGGTAAGCATCTGATTTCAACTCAGGTCATGATCTTGTGGTTCGTGAGTTCGAGTCCTGTGTCCATGCTCTGTGCTGACAGCTCAGGATCTTTGGATCTTGTGTCTCCCTCCCTGTCCTTTCCCCGATTGTGCTCTCTCTCTCTCTCTCTCTCAAAAACAAATAAGAATACTTAACAAAATTAAAAAAGAGCAGGTGTTATATCTTGCCATTACAATGATCATAGGTTGATTTGATTAATAATGCCTGGCATGCTAGAAAATTAAGTTAACAAAAGACTAAACTCAGTTTGCTCATTTATCAAAGGGGAATGAAAATTCCTACTTCAAAGGGCTATGATAAAAATTAGAGTAGATAATGCAGAGCTTTGCAAGCAGTGTGCTCCTGACCACCCCTGATGTGACCCCATCAGAGAACACCCCCGCCCCCCTGCCGGGGTAGCAGCCTTCCCCAGTGTCCTCCGAGAAAAGCATATTACATGTGATGTTAAAAAAAAAGGTAACGTACAAAATCTCGTGAGCTGTGCAACCCCACTCAGAGCTAACCGTTGGATTAAGCTGTGTGCTAAGCTAGCAGGAAATGTGGAAACGGGTAGGGAATTTCATAACTGAGCGTGGGACTACACTGACACCTGTCTCTGTCCTGTGTCACCTGTCTTCTGGTGCTGACGGTCATAGAAGAGTGCAGCCACCCACCCTTCTCCTACCTGATCCTGGGACCCTGACACCATTGCTCTAGTCTACACCTCCGGAGAAGAACTGTACTTCTTCGTTCCTGGTGGCAAGACCCTCCTGGATGCTTCGAACTGTAACGCAATGACTGAAGCCTGAACTAAGATTCTTCAGGACCTCTTGATTTCTGTAGAAAATCGTTTACTAACATTTTCTGCTTTTTTAAAAATTTAATTGTACCTTTTTTTTTTTAATCTGAGAGCGAGAAGAAGAGAGAGTATGAGCAGGAGGGAGCAGAGACAGAGGAAGGAGAGAACCCCAAGCAGGCTCCGTGCTGTCAGCACAGAGCCGAACTCGGGGCTCCATCTCACGACCCCAGGATCACAGTCTAAGCTGAAGTTAAGTCGAATGCTTCATGGACTGAGCCCCCCGGGGTGCCCCATGATTCAGTGCTTTCTTGGGTTCATTTTGTCATCAGTCCCTTCATTCAGGAGGTCACAGCAAGGAGCTGACAGCGCTAGCAATGACACCACGCTCTGGCCGAATCCTTCCCGATGTACCCCAGGAATCAAACTCAGTAGAAATCTACTCTCTTACCCAAGTCCGGGAACGTACCCTCTCCTGATTAAGTGAGGCTCACCCGAACCCGGTTTGGACTCTCTCTGACTTGCCCGAGCTTTCTCTCCCTGTGCTCACTGAAGCTAGCCATTGACAGCCAAAATTCCTCCCTGAGCATTTTCTCCTCCGCGTCTTCTGACCCGGCCTTGCTCTCTCTAAAGGACGCTGCTCCCCTGCACCTCCCCACAGTAGTGTCTGGTTCTCTCCTCCTTCCCCGCTCCGGGCTGGAAGGCGGAAGAGTCTCCTTGCTTCTTGCTGCTTTCTTGGCTTTTCCTCTCCGTGCTCTCGGTCATCGTTTCGTGAAAGATGCAATCTACTGCGAGTTAATATAAAAATGAAAATTTGATTGTTATGCTGTCGCTTACACTCAATAAATTTCAGAGACCTTATAAATGGACTCTGGTAAGGTCGTCCCCAGGAGCTTAAGTAAGGAAGAGATATAGAAATGATTCCCTGGGTTTAATTGTGAGCCTTGAGTCTGACTTTTTCCATCATATTTCTTCCACAAAGTAGTTTTCCTCAGTTTGTTGTGGTCAGCACGGTCCCTTAAGTAGCTCCTTTAGCATCGCTCCCGATAAATCCTTAACTTGTGTCCAAATGTTTTAAAAGGCGCAATCACTCACTCATTGAACTGGCCTCTGTGCCAGAACCGTATCAAGTGCTGAGGATACAGAAATCTGGGCTCAAGTAAAATGGGTTGAATACCTTCCTGGCCCTCGCTTGGGTGCCTGATGTATGTGTTATAGATGCTAGTTGTCTGTCCTCACATGACGCTCCCCTCTGGGCAGCTGCCCCTGTCAGGTCCTGGGTGGAGGGTGGGGCTGACCCCTCATATCCTGCCCTTCATCCTCCACGGGAGGAGACAAGGTGCATCCTGAGCAGCCAGCCCTTCCCAGACGTTCCCGACCCAAGTCAGCTTATCATTTCCCACTTTCTTCGGGATGGACTGTGGGTCAAAAGTTCAATATGACCTAGAAAAAGGCTTCAGCGTCCTCATTAGCCATGGGGTCAATGCCACACAAAGGGTGGTTCGGGGACTGGCATCAGGGCCAACACCTGGGGCTTGTTAGAGATGCAGAAACTCAGGCCATCCCCGCGTGGAAGCAGATTTCCAGCTGATTTGTGAACTAACTGAAGTGTGAGAAGCATTGACCTCAGCAGGTCAAGAAATAGAACAAGGAAACAACATCGCTGTCAATACCATTTGTGCTCTGGATTCATGCCCTTAAAATGGAGCCCGTCCCCAGATCTTCCAAGTGGGGCGACTGAGAAGTCAACTTCTTCACATAACAGTGCGTGATCACTATGGTTCTGTCTTGAGAATCAAAGGGTCCTCATGCCCCAACAGACCAGCTCGTTTCATCCTCAAAACAAAAGGAGGGCAGACATTTAAGACCCTTTAATACAAAAGCAAACTCAACGGCAGCAAGGGACAATAATCTGGATCGTCACACCTCCGATAGATTCAACAGTGGGGTTCAAAACTAAGTTTAGCGTCTCTCCAACCTTCCATCTCCACCTGCCCTCCTGTGATCTGAGGAGGGCCTGGTTCTCCCCACCAGAAAAAAAGCTACAGCCCAACGCTCCTTGCGGGGTTTTCCATGATTCCATCTGGAGCCAGGAAACCATTTATCTGCAATCCTTCTCACATGTTAAAGTCCCCCAAGTGAAGCAAAGGGTAAGGGCTCATTTTTTTTTTTTTAACACAGATTATGCAGAGGGACGAAACAGAGTCAATTTACAGATCTAATTTGCAGATGGACGTCGCTGCCATTTCCTACGTTTAACCTTTTAAGATCATCGTCTCCTAAAACCCACATGCCGCAAATAAAGAGCATCTTCAAATGTAAAACTTCCAAGTATTTGCATTGTCAATGAGGTTTTTTTTTTTTTATTTCTAAAAGATCATAGCTACTTGAAGTTTCCCTTTCTTTCACTCAAAAGGATTGAAAAAAGGTAACATCTCTGGAGAGGCACAGGGTTATGGAGAAGGTTAATTCGGGCCAGTCTTGCTTTGAATGGTTTATGATTGTCCGTAGTTTCTTTCATTGAATTTTTTTAAGAGAAATTCACTAGGAATTTCAGCCACAAAAAGAATCTCTTCAAGTTACTGCACACACTTAATTGTTCTTTTTCTTTTTTGTCCCCAAATGAATGATTGAGGTGGCTGCAGGAGATCCACCCTTCCTATTTCATTGTGTATTTTTAAAACACTCACGTGTGCCCCCACTGAGGTCTCAGTGTGAACAGGCGGTCGGGGGGCCGCTGACACGTGGGCAAGAGTCACCAAAATGGGGACACAGAGCTGTGCAGTGAGCAGACGCCTTTGGAAACACAGCCCTGGTAGACTTGCTCGATGAACGGTTGCCAGTAACCTTCATTTTGCACAAAACCCCAATACCTGCAAAGCACAATCACGTGAGGACTGCCTGTGTTCAATTCGACATGGTTTAGGGACTCACGTGTTGCAAACAACACGCTGGAAACCGGAAGAAATGACACATAAAATTGCACGTGACCCCTCCTGCTACTTTCAAAGAGATGCCAGCCAAGGCTTTCCCGTCACCCAAAACAACGTGATGCTTCAAACGGTTTGACGTTTGTGGATATGCGGGAGCATCTGCTTCTCGATGGTTTTAGAGTCTCGCGTTCATATCTTTTGCTTTTCATTCCTATAAATGCTTTTCATTTCTGGATTTTAGGAGTGCTTTAATATTTCTAACTGTCCTTTGTTTACATTTAAATATTGATCTCTGGGTAGCTAACGCGGGTCTGCAGCACGAGTCTGGAACAATTTTCTACCGAGTGACTCAATGTCCTTTCGGCAGCAGCCCTGAGATTTCCTTTGTTTTTCTTTTTCTTTTTTTTTCTTTTTTTGGCTAGGTTTCGTGGATATGCCCGTCTTCTCTCTTCACCTCTGTCTCTCACTCCGTCTCTCAGAAGCCCACACGCGAACATACAGACACACACACGTACACACATCCATCCGCACATAGTAAACACACCTCTCTGGTACACATTCAGAGAAGTCAGTTACTGTTTGCATTGAGTTTTCGTATTATTCTGTTGGCATCAAACCGCCCTCATCATCCACAGCTGTCATTACATTAACCCTATGTATTTCCGATTCTATTATGTCTGTTAATAAAACAGTGGAAACGCCGTTCCATACTTAATCTAAAATGCATCCATTTTGTTGGGCTCTCATGTGAACCTGTCTCCATCTGATAACTGTGCAACGCCCACGTACAAAGGCTTTACTAAACTCTGTTTGTGTCGAGAGAGTTACCGGAAATTACAGAAGAGATCTGTTACCCATACACTCCAAACACGTTGATTTTCTCCACAGTGTGGGTATCCATCAGTGAAAATGCTCGCCAGCGAAACCTCCTGGGGTCCTGCTCCATAGACAAGGGACTGGATGTTTGTGTCCCCAAAATTCACATTTTGAGACCTGCCCCTCAACGTGGTGGTGTCAGGAGGGGGGCTTGGGGCGTGGGGAGGTCATGAAGGTGGACCCTCAGGAAGAAATCCGTGCTGAATCGGAAGAGACAGGTGAGCTAGCTAGCTCGCTCTCTTCCTTCCGTGGGAAGACAGAAAGCAGTCCTTCATGAACCAGGAAGAGTCCCTCATGGGGAAGTCGACTGCCGGCCCCTGATCTCAGACTTCCGGCCCCCAAAACTCTGAGATGTGTTGTCGGAGCGCCTGGCGTATGGGAATTTCTTCCCGCGGCTGAGCTCAGCCACTGTGGATCTTGAAATCCCACCCTCACTTTGCTTGGCCCACCTGATCCAGCTCGCCCCTCCCAGCGCTTGTCTGAATTGTAGGTTACTTTGTAAAGTGTTTATTTTGAGAGAGAGAGTGCGCGTGCACAAGCAGGGAAGAAGGAGAGAGAATCTCCAGCAAGTTCCCCAACGTGGGGCTCGATCCCACGACCATGAGATCATGACTTGAGTCCAAATCGAGATTTGGACGCTTAACCAACTGGGTCACCCAGGTGCCCCAGTTATAGGTTACTTTAAATTCGGGGTTCCGATTCTCCCTTCTAAACCAAAGTACCATTGAACAAAATTAGAGATCACTCTGTTAACTCTTTGAAATAGTGTCCCAATCAACCTAAATCATATTTATATTTAATTTGCTATTTTCTTATTGTTGGATGAAAATGATTTACTTGCCTATTAATGCTTTTTAACTTCTAAGCTCAGAGGCTTAAAAATGATTGTTTATTTCTGCTGATATTTTAACATCCATATGTGATCCTGAATAGTCTGTATGCAGAGAATGCCCTGTATATTCAAGAGGCAGATAAATTCGCCCGATGCTTCTCAAAAAGCTATCGATTTCCACTAATGTCTTCTTTATCCATTTTTCATTGTTCAGCAGAATAAAGTGATAAACACATAGATCTTTTTTAACCAGACAGTTGAGTACTGGGCCACACACACACACACACACACACACACACAATGTACTTGAATCTCAAATTAAACAAGTACTGGAAGCCTGTTTTCTAAGCAGATTCCCTTCTTCAAGAGTCTTTCCAAAATGTGTGTACAGATAACAAAATAGCTTCCAGACTATTCCATCCCCCCCAAATTGCTTCATACCATTACATTCTATAGTATTTATTGCAATTTTAAAGGAAAGTACTGGTTTGTGAATAGAAAACAAGAAAATAGGGGCATGTGGGTGGCTCAGTCGGTTAAGTGTCTGACTTCGGCTCAGGTCATGGTGTCACCCATGGTTCGTGGGTTCAAGCCCCGTGTCAGGCTCTGTGTGGACGGCTCACAGCCTGGAGTCTGCTTAAGATTCTCTCTTTCTGTCTCTCTCTGCCTCACCCTGCTCTCACTCTGTCTCTCTCTCTCAAAAATAAATAAACATTGAAAAACTTTAAAGGAATTTTAAAAATTAAAAAAAAAAGAAAACAAGAAAATAAAACTGAAGGCAAATGTTCATTTGAAGCTAGAGAGGGTTGGGGTTGGCCACAGTCTTCCTCCGGCAGTAACCCCAGGAGCACCTAAGGCTCCTCTAACCGTGTGTTGAGTTTGTGGGGCCGGAAGACCGTCAGGGCTCGTCTTGCTATGAGGTTTTCATACAGCACATATAAAGCATGTGGCTCGGAATAGTGCACATTCATGGCTTTCATACCAACTGAACGATCCATGCCTCATTGTGTGTTTAATTATGGGCTCCCCGAATCACATGTCCTCTCTAGGGTGGCCAGTCCGCACCCACCGGGCGCACCGCTGTGTCTGTAACACCGCGCCAGGCTGAGCTGGAGAGCGGTCGGCGCACCTTGGTTGAATTTGCAGCTTTTAAACACTTGAGCACAATTACAGATATTTGAGAGGCATGTTTTATAATCTCACTGAAAACAAACTGAAGCTTAAGTTTACACACACACATACACACATGCACAAATAATTGGTTAGGTTTTAAACCAGTTCTCTGAAATTCTCTGAAGAAAATTTGTTGTGTCTTTCATCATTGGCAAGCTTGGGACTCAAAGGACATTAAAATTAACTACGGCAATTAGTTGGATTAAAGGCACGAGAAAAGACGGTCTGGTGATACCCAGGAAGTTGGATTTCCCATACGTGCTTCCTGGAAACTGTACTGACGTGGCTTTATTTGTACCTAGTTTTGATGTTCTTCCAGCCTGCTCTCCAATGTTCTCTTTTATAGCTGGGACCCTGGTGTGGCCTACAAGCTAACTAGTGTCGTATTAAACCCGAATGGATTGCTTTGCTTCTGCTCATCACAGCAAACTGTTCTCTCCCACTTCTAAAATATTTTAATGGTTAAAAAAAGTGAGTATGCTAGTGCTTTTTAAAGTCACCATTACCGTTTCTAAAGAGGAAAAGTGTCGCCCTTTCCAGAAGTTTCTATTCATCCAAACATAAAGCTTGTAGACGTTTGTGTCTGGCAGTTTTGGTTTGTGATGTCAGCTGGAAAGTAGCCCCCAAAGACATCCATGAACCTGGGGATGGTGCCTTGTGTGACAGCCAGGACCTTGCCTGTGTGATCCAGCCAAGGATCCTGAGAAGGGGCCAGCATCCTGCCTTACCCACGTGGCTCCCGGGGTACTTACAGGCGTGCAGAGAAGAGGCAGAGGAGGGAGCTGTGATTGTGCCGAAGAAGGCTGTGTGTAATGACGGAGGCAGAGCCTGGAGTGATGCTCTTGGGAGATGGAACAACGGACGTCATGTCAAGGTCTCCAGGCTGCCGGAGGAACTGGAAGAGGCCCCCAAACAGGCTCTCTCCTAGAGCTTCCGGAGAAAGCACAGCCCAGTAAGATCAGCCTGAGACTTCTAGCCTGTAGGACTACTCGGGAATAAAACGGTTGTGTTCTATGCCAAGTTCATGCAGTTTGTGACAGCAGCCGTAGGAAAGGCACACACCTAGCGAGCTTTGTCCTGCCCGCGTCCACCTGCCTGCTGGGGTACTAGGGATCCACTCCATTTCCATTCCCAAGTAGTATTCTGCCGTGTGGATGCATCACGGTTTGTCTTTGCAAAATGTGATGGCTGTTTGGACTACGAAAGATTCCTGGTCCCGGGGATAAAGATAGTGTACATAGGCTATTTTCGGTGGTAATAGGTTTTCATTTCTCTTGGGCAGATACTGAGGGGTGTGATTCCTAGATCGCATGATAAATTACATGTGTAAGAAACTGCTACAAGGGCGCCTGGGTGGCTCAGTCGGTTAAGCGGCCGACTTCGGCTCAGGTCACGATCTCGCGGTCCGTGAGTTCGAGCCCCGCGTCGGGCTCTGTGCTGACAGCTCAGAGCCTGGAGCCTGCTTCGATTCTGTGTCTCCCTCTCTCTCTGACCCTCCCCCGTTCATGCTTTGTCTCTCTCTGTCTCAAAAATAAATAAACGTTAAAAAAAATTAAAAAAGAAACTGCTACAACATCGCCCCAAAGTAACTGCGTTATTCTGCATTTTAATAAATCATCGCGTAAGTCCCATTGTCTCCCACTTACAGGCAGTTTGTCTCCATTTCGGTTTCTCCTTTTCCAAACTTTAGCCATTTTCATGTACCTGTTGGGGCATCTAATTTGCATCTCATAGGACTTACAAGTATGTAAAATTCTGCTTTTATAGCTATAAAATCTACAAAACCCATGGGTTTGATTTCATGGGTAATGCGTAGAGGATGATGGGTGGCAGTCAGCTTGTAGAAAGCTGTAAGAATACAACGCTAGTGCTTGGCATAAAATAGGTATTTAATTAATGCAAGTTTGTTCCTTTTGTTTTCAGAAAATAAATCTACGTCGCTGATGTCATGATACGAATCACAACATACTTACTCCAATGACATTTACTTTAATTCTTTCTATGAAATAAAAATTTTCACTTTCCTCGTACATCAAGAAAAATTATATTAGAAACTTTATAATATTCCTTTCAACTTTAGTATTATAACAGATTGAATTTGAGAATCTGATGCTCTCCTAGATTATTTTCCAGTATCTTTAAGCAGTTTAAGGGTATAATTTTAATTTCCAAAACTATTGTTAAAACCCAGAAATCACTCCAAAATACGGCTATGTATTATACTCTGGAGAAAGAATCTAATATGTCTTCAGCATTTTCTATGCAACACACATTGTACTAACCACATGCATACATATGGTTCTTTAATTTTTGTGGAAACCGATGAGATACAGTTGTATGGTGTCACCATGAAGCTGACAAAGACACTGATATTTAGAGTAGTGTCTTGTCTGATGTCCCAAAACTAGTGGAATACAAGGATTCTGATTTGAGAACATCTAAAACCATATAACCACATAACTGGAGATGTACATTGAAAAGAAGTTTTTGTTATTCATAAATCTTCCTGGTGATTTCAAAATGGCCGCTTGGTCAGGCTGAGCGAGCGGGACAGGAATTCATGAGGCAGCACCCCATGCTGCATGAAGAAAGCGGAGCCAAGATTGTAAGACAAACAGCAAAGCCAGTAAGAAGGTGTCGAAGGTGGGTCGATCCCTTGGGGGCAGAGTGACTAATACTAAGTGCCACTAACAAAAATAATGGGTCACACCAGACACCTGGTACATGGTAAGCAGTGTTTTAAGCACTTAACTCATAATCAAGTCACTGACTTGTCACACCATTCTAGGGAGGAGACATTCATATCATCCTCTGAGCCCTGACTCGTGACCAGTCTGCCACATGCCTAACACTCAACCGTGTCTCAGGGGTCTGTTTTTAAAATCCCCCACTGGCAAAAAGTAAAAGGGCTTTTAAAACATGTGCCAAATTATCCCTTGTGGGCACTGAGGCAAAGATTTCTACACGTGAGATCAGGAAGCTGAGTAGAAGTGAACAGGGTTGGGTGAAATGCATTTGCTTCCACCATGGCCCCCATGAGATATGGCATGACCAGCCCAGTAGGGTATCTTCTACACGGCAGTGCAAGGAGGGGACACCCAATGGCGAGGCACCAGGTCAGACCCTCGCTTACTACCTCTTGATATTCACGTCTCTCAATTTGGAGGAAGGGATCCATAGTCACTAAATATGGATTTACTATTTATTATTTTCAATTTACTGTTTACTAGTGTGAACAATTGTAAGATTCTGAAGGAAAAATAAAATAATGGTATGCTGGTGAATTCAAGAGCTTTCTAAAAATGTAGGAAATGGGGAAGTACTCCATAAGGTGGGCACAAAGGAAATAACGTTTTTTTTTGAGAGAGAGAGAAAGAGTATGTGAGCAGGGGATGAGGAGAAGGGAGACAGAGAGGGAGAGAGAGACTCCCAAGCAGGCTCCATGTTGTCAACACAGAGCCCGACATGAGGCTTGATCTCATGAACTGACTGAGCCTCCCAGGCCTCCTGGAAATAATTAATTTTATGAAAGTATTTGATAAGGTGAAATTTGAGAAGTCCTCTGTTCACTGATGGTGAGAACACCCATTTTTCTTTTCACCGATAAGCCAATATATTTGGAAATCAGGGAGAATCCGAGGCTGAGACCAATTCTAAATTTATAAACATACTGTTAATTAACATATGAAATAAAGTATCACAGAGTTACCACTGCACTGCCTTCCCAAGCCCCAAGAATATTAGTGATAATGTGCAACACACCGAATGGTAGTTTCTTGAGGAGGTTGAAGGAGCAGAAAGCTAACTTTCATGTCCTGTGCTATTGCTGCCATTTTGAGTACCTTGTTATCTTCCACAACGAGTGTCATAAAACCACAGATTTTGATGCTAGAGATGTTATCGTTCACCCTCACGAAATTGATGCATGATGAACCCAAGACGCAACAGGATACAAAAAGATGCTTGAAGGCATTCGGATATTCTATGAGAGAGCCAAGAAAAGAACTCAATTTTCTTCACATTAAGTCACACAATCTCCACTATTACATGTCTCTATAGCCTCCCCTCACACTTAGGTGAATTCACTTAGGTGAATTGGCCCCATATGTCCGATTAGTGTGTGAAAGAAAGAAAGAAAGAAGAAAGAAAGAAAGAAAGAAGAAAGAAAGAAAGAAAGAAAGAAAGAAAGAAAGAAAGAAAGAAAAACACACACAGATTAAGGACTAAGAGAGGATTTGGGAGATTTGAAATATACAATACGCCTTCTGTCAAGAGTATGCTCACACTAGACAAGCAGCAAAGTTTGCAGAGTTTTGTTTTGTTTGCAGAATAATGATCCTAGCATGGGTCCAAAAACAAGCCGTGTAAATAAGAAGGATTGTACAAGCATATCAGGGCTGAACAATGCAAAGCAGTGATGTGTGGTTCTCCAGTGCCAGGCTACACCTGAAAGCAGAAATAACGAACCAACGGAAAAGTGATAAAGGAGGGAAGGAAATTAAGTAAGTACCTAAGTGATCGTGACGTGGCTGCTTGGAAAAGATATTTGTTGATTTTTGTATTTAGTCGTGGTTACTGATCCAACCTTTAACCAATTTCGAAGCCAGGAATCCACAGAGCTGAGAGACTACTGTAACAAATTCACATAAATAACTTGCAGGCATTTTAGATCTGTAGAATCTGGGAAGAGAGAGCTATAGCTGTCACTGGGGTAAATACTGGAACCAACCACAAACCTAGAGGAAACGGACCCAAATTAAAAAGATGAAAGTTAGTGAAGATAAGGATAGAAACTGCTGGCCAACGTGGGCTGGGAGTTCAGCAACTCCGTGCCTGGCTGTCCCACGGAGCCTGATGATCTCCTTCATAAAGGTCCGGTGTTCCAGAATTTAGGTAGTATTGGTCTTTTAGTATTCAAAAAGTGAATTGGAAGAGTAGGCATCCGTGTTCCGCTCTACAAATACAAACTTACACCATAAAACTAATGAACATCACATGTTGGTTACTTTGGAGAAGCACATTTGATGTGGAAAAACACAGATCGGAAGTTTTATCACTCAAATAGATTTCAGTGCTGTTCTGCAATGCCTGATACATATGAGAGACAAGCTTTCTTGGCTTTCTACTCAGTGAGCAGCCTGAGGAAGGTGGAGCGAATACTCAATGGCTCACCGTCTCGGTGGGCGCCTCAAGTGTTTTAGATCTGGCAAGGACCCACCCCCGTAACTGATGTTAAATCTGAGCCCTCAAACGCGGAGAAAAAAAAGCAATGTAAACCAGGAAGAAATTATAATAATAGCGAAAATTATAAAGTCAGACAGGGAATACATGAAAGATGCATAGTGAAAGCTATGTAGTCTTAAGAAGCCTAAAAATATCTCCGTGAATTATACACTGATAAGAGTAATCCACAAGTCTTGCTGCGTGTGATAGGGTATGTTGGTAGTGTTTTGTCCTTTTGAACATATGATGGTCCATGTAGGAAGGCGTGCACTACGGTCCAAAGATGTAGCCTGTTCTCTAAAGTTCAACTGTCAGGGGCACCTGGGTGGCTCAGTCGGTTAAGCGTCCAACTCTTGGTTTCAGCTCAGGTCACGATCTCACGGTTTTGTGGTTTCAAGCCCTCTCTCTCTCTCTCTCTCTCTGCCCCTTCCCCGCTCAAGCTGTCTCTCTTTCCAAATAAATAAATAAACCAAAAAAATTTTAGAAAAAAAATTAAATTAAACTGTCAGAAGTCTAAAGTGAACCGACAGCCATAGAGATCCTACAGGATTCTTCTTACATAAAACAGCAGGTATCAATTAAAAGCATTGCGTTTCTGCTTCTACCCCCACTCCTCTGGCTACGTGACAGTGTTTCGGGGCAATAGTGGCTTGAGGACGGTCAGGACTTTGCTCTCCTGCTCGTGCCTATGCTCCCAGCAGCTGCTCAATAAGTGTGCCTCTCCCTAACGAATGAATGACTTGGGGGTAGGTGGTGGATACGTGCATATTTTACTTGGCACGTCAAGAGTTTGGCGCCTCTAGCTGAGCACTCTTAGCTGTGGTTTTTCGTCTTACCCCAGAGTCTGGCAGTCTCTGCCATGTGGCATCTTTCAATTCCTGCCGAAGGGACGTGGCTAATAACTACACAGGAAACGACACGATCCAGGATGCCGAACTACACAGGAAATGACACCTTTTAGGACACCAAACCACTGATAGTGTTTACAAATGTGCCTGCAATGTAACGCGTATTAAAAATTTCGGTGGCCATACATCCTTTCACCCAGAAAAAAATAAAGCCTGAGGAAACTTCTGCCTTGGCACAGGCCCACGGGCCACTGATGCTGCCATGGGTCTTCGTGACATCACACACCCGAGGTGAAGGGGAGGAGGCTGGGGCATGGCTGCTCCAAATTTGACATCCCCAAGGTCTGGGGTGTGCTTGTGTGTGAACAAGTGCCTTGTTTCCCACCATCTGGCCTATGGGCTCCACAAATATCTTATTAGGAACATGGGCTTAAAATGATTTTGAAACAGACACAGATGAGTTGGATGTGTGTATCACGTGACATTTGTTCCCCACTACCACCAAAAAAAAATCATTAATAACACTTGGTTGAAAATGTCATTTTTTCCGAATCCCTATATGAGCTGGACGGTCACGGCGCTTACTCAAGGGAGCAGGATTTGTCAAGAATATGTAGCTTGTGTCCCGATTGCAATATTTTCATGACATTTCAATACTTTCGAGGCCATTGAGACAGAAATTTGAATTCCGGTTTGTCAATTAAGGTTAGTTTGAATGGACCAGTTAATGGATGCAGAAAATGAAAACTGTTTCCGAGCCCTGGGTGACGTGAGCCCACGCTGTGGAAATGATTGAGAGGAACATAATTTCCGACAGCTACTTTACAGGAACAAGCTCATTTAGAAGTAAGCAGCCGAGTACTGGTTCCCTTTTGTTAACTGTCATCGGCATAACACCAACAGGCGAGATCTAGACGAGGGAGAGAGGAGAAGACAGGAGAAAACAGGTCGCTGGTGTGGGCGAGGAAACACTGACCTTAGTGGGAATATCAGCAAGGAAACTTTAATCAAAGCATTGTTAAGCACTGATGCCAGACGTTCAGAGACTGACCTCAACTTCTTCTCCACTCGAGAGCCATTGCAATTGCATGGCTCAGAAGATGGTGATGTCCCTTGGACTTGAGTAGGCGTTCATTCCCTGTGCTTTTTATTTAGTTTTACTTTGACCACTAAGTAGCCTCTTTCTGACTTTGGCATCAAGCGTCGACATCTCTGAGGAAATCATGGATCGCTTGAACAACCGTGTTGTACAATGCTGTTGACCACAAACAAACTCTTGACCCGCTCCTTGCGAATTTCCCAGTTTATCCGTGAGACTCACAACCGTGATTTGTATGGATATTCAGAGATGAGAAGTGTTCAGATCTATCATTCCCTTTGTTCTTCCCAGCAATCTTTGGAGGCCAATATTTGCACCATTCTTGTTGTGAAGACTGGAAAACTGAGGTTAAAAATACTCAAGGAAGGTGTCAACCACATCGGCATGATTAGTCCTGTAGTCAATTTCTAACCGTTTGAAACAATGTGACTGGAGCGGGGAGGTATGAAATAATGTTTGCACTTCTAGGCAAGTATAAATAGCAGCCTGTAAAATCAAATTAATACGGCAATCAGGGGCATCTCAAAAATGGGATCATGCTCAGTTTTAGGTAAAAGAGCTATGATTTCCTCAGGGAAGAAATTGCAATTATTCTCGAGAGGAGTCTTAGGTAGTTAAGGGAGACTCTCACTTACATGCTACATACTTATTTCTTCTTTGAATGTTTGTGATAAAAGTATCTTCACATTTTAACTGCGTAAATAAACGCAACCCTGATAAGTTAGTCTTTCTGATATATATGAAAGAGTTTTCTCCATTAGAACAAAGACAGGTGGCTCATCAAAATCTTTGTTCCTTAATCTTATGCTCCGTAGTGGTAACAACCAAGGGAACAATTATAATGCCCCGAGACAGTCCAGCCTTTCCAGGAGAAGTGTACTTGCATACCAAAATTAATAAATGTGCAGGTATTCAGTTACATTCGCATGCACCCTCAGAGTGGTCCCATAGGAACACCTCAATAACACATTTTACTACAGTCTTATCTAGACTATGTCTTAGTAACTATGGAATTGTGAAGAGCAAAATTCACAAGAAAATATTTCTAAAAATGTAAATGCCCACATAATACTAGGTAGAGTATTATCTCTCCTGTGGCGATTTGGAAGGCAAGTCCTGGATAGAATGTCCGTTACCGAGGGCAAGTATAAACAAACAATTTCCCTCTGCTGATCTGGAAGAGAAAATATATCATTTTCTTCATCATCTGGAGCCAGTAATACAGTTTGAAGCAGATGTTCCGTGGTTCTAATTTAATTCATTTCGTGTTGGCTGTCTGTATTTTTTCCTTGTATTCAAGACATTTAGAGAAAGTTTTTTTTAATTTTTTTTTTTACATTTATTTATTTTTTGATAGAGAGAGACAGAACACAAGTGGGGAGGGGCAGAAAGAGAAGGAGACACAGAATCCGAAGCAGGCTCCAGGCTCCAAGCTGTCAGCACAGAGCCCGATGCGGGGCTCGAACCCACGAACCGTGAGATCATGACCTGAGGTGAAGTCAGACACTTAACCAACTGAGCCACCCAGATGCCCTGAGAAAGTTTTAAACATGATATAAAATAACCAAAAGTAAAAACGGTTTGTGAGCCTATGTTTCCTCTAAATTAGTGGTTAGTCCCGAAGACCAGCGTTCTGCCAACCACTCTTTGCTGATTTGTGCGAACAACGTACGGAGACAGTCACAGGATTCCCTTGGCAGTGTCCCCCATGTGTAACCATGGTTTTCTCACTTCTGTGAGGAATTGGCAATAGTCTGAGACAGCAGCCCATCGTAATATGGTTACAGTCCGCAGTGTTTGCTGTGATCTCCTATTTCCCCACAGTTCCAAAAGTTGGCCGTCTTGTTTTCTTCTTGCAAAATGTAAATATACACAAATAAAAATCTCCCTTATATTGACATTTAACAAGTAATACATTTTCCAAGAATAATTTTCTTATAGATTTATGTGCAAACAAAAATATATCTTCTTTGTCCATGAAATATGGAGAGTCCTAGGTCTCTCGACCTTTTGGTAATGGCAGATATGACTGTATACTTTGGCAGCTAAATCTGTTCTGTCTACTATGTGAAATAAATTCTAGTTATGTCTTTTCCAGCCTAAAATAAAATGCAGTTCGGTAAGTGCATTCAGAGGGAGAATCATGTCATAAGGCATCAAAATGGTGAAATTGAGTCTCATGATAGTTTCAGTATGGTTAATGGTGAATAGTAGTTGATATTAATGAGATAGCAAAAATAAATTTGAGCGTGAATAATAGATACGCAGGAATACCTAGTACCTTTTTCATTCATGTTATTCTTCATTCAACTGAACGCAGATTGTAATTTTTTCCTGTTTATTTCTATCAAGAATAATTTTGGTAACCTATTTAGAAAACCTTCTACATATTTCCACAACCTTCGTTTCATTGTCTATATTCTATTAATTATGGTCAGACAATATCCATTTAAGTGTTCTTTTAAAAAAATTTTTTTTGCATTTATTTATTTTTGAGAAACAGAGTGAGACAAAGTGTGAGCGGGGAAGGGGCAGAGAGAGAAGGAGACACAAAATCCGAGGCAGGCTCCAGGCTCTTAGCAAGCGGTCAGCACGGAGCCTGATGTGGGGCTCGAATCCACAAACTGTGAGATCATGACTTGAGCCAAAGTCGGACACTCAACTGACTGAGCCACCCAGGTTCCCCCATTTAAATGTTCTTTATATCTTAATTATGGCACTATTATTAGTAACATTGAAATCGATTCCCTAACATACAAATATCTGCTTTCCTGAATGTACAATTAGATTTTTCCCATCCAATCTTTTCACTGCAAAAAAAAAGTAAAGTAGCAAATTGTAGTTGAATATAATTACACCATTCAAAATTATAAGCTTGTAAAAACAAATACCACATGTAAAAAATCTGACATTTCATCTCGTTGAGCCAAAGCTTACCTGCCCGCAGAACTTGTGATCGCGGACCTCACGGCAGAAATACCAAGTACTGCAGTGGGGTTACAAACACATGAAGGAATTCTAATTTCTGTGGTTCTCAACTGTGTTTCCTTCTCATGCAGGTTTTTCAGCAAGCAAATTAAACTACATTTAATCTGCTAAACTGAAACGTTTCCTGAGCCGTGCAGCATTGTATATGTAAAGGTTCATTTCAGGGTTTCCTTGGTTTGTTTTTGTTTTCCAATATTCCTTCGAAAGATGTAAGAGAAAACTGGCTGAACCTCGGGCATGCGATTATTTCCAGATGGGAATCTGCCGCTTTGGTGACAGACCTGTGCCCTGCTCATTTCCACCAGAGACAGAACCTGCAGTAGAGCAGGCGTGCAGACTTCCCAGACTGTGCTGGCCAGGGGACAGCTAACTGCTATCAAAATCAAAGACAATGAAAAGAAAATGGGTCGACTTCCTTATATCTTACTCTTGTGGGATCCAAAATAAGTATTCTGGGCAACAAAAGGCTCTCCTCTGAGCACTGATTCAAAGACTCGACTCCTTAAGTTTAGTGGCTGTGTTATTTTCAACACACGACCTGCTTCCCGGGTCACGCATTCCGTTCTGTTGGCCTCACCTGTGTGTGACAAGAGGTGGGATGTAATTTTCCTTGCTTCCAGAAGGAAGGAGAAATGTGGATTTAATTAGGATCCAGCAAGGCTCGGTGCAAGGACTGGGGCTCCAGTAAACTGTGTGTGTGTTCAGATGCTAAGAACAAGTTAATTCTGTTCCCAAATGACAAAGGTCACTACACACTTGAGGACATTGATTCTTATATGTTTAGGAACCGGGGATCATATGAAAGATTGGATTACAGTTCTGGATCCTAGTCCCAGAAAAGTGTGTGATAGGTAAATAATGAATATGCATGTACAGTGTGTGTGTGTGTGTATACATATGCATATATGTATATATGTGTGTATGTGTATACATATATATGTGTGTCTATATTTGTATGTGTATATGTATATGTGCATATGTATATGTGTATATGTATATGTGTATATGTATATGTGTATATATATACATATATATGTGTATATATACACATATATATGTGTATACATATATATATATATAATATTGCATTTTGTGGTATACAATTTCTATGACTTTCTAGTGCTCTGAGGTCCTTTTCATTTTCTACAGGTAAACAGCTCTTGGTTAGAATTACCACACTGGTCCTCCTAAATCCTGACCACCTGAATCAGAAGGACATGGGCTCAGTCCCTTCTCAAATCAATGACAGACCCTAAAAAAACATTTAGGGAACTCTTAGAAACTCAATGAAGGAAACTCAAGGAATGGGCACAAGAAAAGTATTTCTCATTCCAAGTTACAAAGGAAAAATGTTATGATCAAAATGTTATATTTTATTTGATTTCCTCTAAAAAATGAGATAGCTCTTCTAACAAAAAGTTTGCATCTTTAAACATACTGCTAAGTGAAATAAGTCACACAGAGAAAGACAGATACCATATGTTTTCACTCTTATGCAGATCCTGAGAAACTTAACAGAAGACCATGGGGGAGGGAAAGGGAAAAAAAAACTTAGGGAGGGATGCAAACCATAAGAGACTCTTAAAAACTGAGAACAAACTGAGGGTTGATGGAGGGTGGGAGGGAGGGGAGGGTGGGTGATGGGCATTGAGGAGGGCACCTGTTGGATGAGCACTGGGTGTTGTATGGAAACCAATTTGACAATAAATTTCATATTAAAAAATAAAAAAATAAAAATAAAAATACTGCTGATTTTATAACTCGAAACAAAAAACAACAAAAAAACCAAAACGAACAAACAAAAACAGAAATAATCTGGTAAAATGGGCAGAAGACCTGAATACACATTTTTCCAAATAAGACATGCAGATGGCCAGCAGACACGTGAAAAGTTGCTCAACATCACTCATCATCAGAGAAATGTAAATGAAAACCGTGATAAGATGTCACCTGATACCTGGCAGAATGACTAAAATCGTCATCTTGTTAAATCCTAAGTCGCAGGAGTGAGCTTCCATGCAGTACGGGCCAACACCCCAACATACTCCTGCTCCTTGTCCCCATTTCTGGTTCTGTGGTTTTATAGTGAGTAAGGCTTTCATCCTGAAGCAGGACCGCATGTCCCCATTTGGGCTATGCCGGGCCCTTGACCGTGATCGTCAGCCTGAAGGCCATGAAAAGAGGGGGGTGGAAGAAAGACTAGTAGTATCCTTCCAGTCATCAGCCTTGGACGAGGTCCGCAGGGTGCAGGGCAAGCCAGGGTGCTGGAGGAGAGCCCGTGAGCTCGTGAAGCTCAGCCTTCTGGCACCGATGTCACCCTCCAGGTCACAGGTTCTATCCCTCCTGGGGACAGTCTGCACAACTGTTTAGCCAGCCCTCTTGCAACTCGGCCTCCCTTCCAAGCAAACCCCGGGCCTGATTTTCTCTTACGAGAGCACGAGACTCTTCCTAAACTCTTTCTGGGCTGGGAGTGCGGGTGTCTGGCTTTCACAACATCCCCAAAGACGGTGGTCGACCCACCTTCCCCAGGCTTCCAAGGCAGTTGGCAAAAGCTGGCAATCTGATGATCCTTATGCCCGACTGGAATGGCAGAGCTCATAACCTAAATCCCCCCTTCATCCAGGCTATGATGGGAAGGGTCCGTCCTCAGTAGTGAAACATGCCGGGGATGAGGGCTCTCCACTGACCACCAGCGATGGTCCTCGGGACCCTCTGAGCAGAAAGTGGCCTGTCCAGGATTCCATCTCGGGGTCTGCTTGCTGTTCCCAATTGTGTTCTCGTACTGAGCCTTAGCCTGACTTTTATACATGTGTATGCACACAACACACACACACACACACACATACACACACGCGTGCGTGCACTCTAAAACAGACCTGACGCAATGATTTTCGTATAGATAGTTTTTCTGGAAGATAATCCAAGAGTGGGGATGAGGGAATCACATCCGTTCTAAAACTGTACTGTGACACACACTAGGCTTTTTATGTATACTTGAATTTGTGTGTATGTATGTATATATACATATGCTAAATTATTAAAATACAAACGCACTCTATAAATTAACTCGCTCTGATAGACGTTTGCCATTTTCTTCTCTCCTCAGTTCTGCATTTTCTTCTGAATTCCATTTATCTTCATTTCTTTCATTTCCCGGATGAGATAGGGATTTTTTTCTCCCTCTCCCCATATCTTATGCAAAGAGTTACCAAATCCTATCAAACTTCCTTTCAAGTCTCTTTGAAATGCAACCCTACTTTGATTCCAAAGTCACCCTTAGTCCGGACCCTATCACCTTATGAGCCGCTTAATTCAAAAGCTGGTTTATCGCTGCTGCCTTTCCATTTTAAGTTCTCTTGGATATATATTTAATGTATCCAGAAGTCAGAAATAGAGTCGGTCTAACACAAAACCACTTTCATGATGCCGACCTCTTGCTAAATGAGTCTGATGACTTCTCATTTTCTAAATGAGAAGCTTATGTTCCGTGTTGCAGGCGTTTGCATGATCCAGTTTGAAGCCCGCTCTCCAGATGTCTCTCTTTCTCCATCACAGCTGATTTTCCCCTTTCCGACGGAACTGTGCTCCTCTTTTGCAAAATCACCATTTTTCCCCATCGCACCACCTGTGATCATGCAACGGTATGCCCTTCACACCTGGAATGTTTTCCTTGGTTTCTCTCTGCCTAACACCATAGATAGGATTACTATTTCCTTAGAGCCCTTTCTGGCATCACTGGCCAGGCTTCTTTCTGCGACAAATCAACTTAGAGTCCTCCAGAGCTGTGCTCCCTGTCCTGCCCGTGTGTTTGCCACGACTAATGATCTCTTCTAGGTATACACCCTACCTCCTCAATCAGGGGCCCATCTTACTCAACAGGGTTTGAAGCTGATTCCAAAATTCTCCAAAACTGGATGTCCTGGAAATCAGGAGCAGCTATCAAACGCAAGTTTATACGGCCTCATTTCATGTATTTCTTTATTCTCCACTCCACTTCAAAGCTGGAAAGTAACAAACTGTTTTATTCATATGAAGTTTATGAGCAGTGCACCAAACTTCAAAGGTCAAACTTCAACATTAATCTGACGAGCTACAACACCTCATAAAAATAAATGAGGTAAATAATAATGGAATCTAAAATGTTTGCGCAACATAGAGATGAAAAACGGCCTGGCATAAACTATTATTTTAGGATCCTGAATATATTACAGTATATTGTTTAGTATTAACTTTGTGAATAAAAGCTTTTTTTATGATATTGTTGTCAGGGAAAGAATAACATATAACTTAGAGGCTAAATATTTCATACATTCTTTATCTATATTTAATTTTTATTTTGAGGAATGTGGTGTGCTTTACCCTCGGTCAAAATCGCCAGAGTAGGAAGCATGTTTTATTCTATTTTTTAGATATCCTGCCTTGGCCCATTAGGGGCTTCATAAATACAAGCTGCTTGATGGAACAGCCATCGGAGCCTCACCTAATTCAGTCATGAGATGTCAACTGTCTTCTGAATCAGGGAATTAGAAATGGAGGAATTGGCCACAAATGAGCAGGAATTTCTAAGTAAAACCAGGAAGGATACAGGACTACGTATGGGAATTGGCTAATAGCGTCCGATGACTGGGTGTTAAACTCAAGCACACTCAGCACCCAGATGTGTAAGCACACTTGGGTGGATGACAGGGACGGGAACCCCGAGGATTCGGGCTCACAAGAGCAGGAAGCTGGCAGACAAAACTCAGACGCGGGAGGCGTTCATAGGCATTCTCCAAAGACAGGGACTCAGAACCATAAAATAGAGGCAGAGCTCTGTACCTGGAGTGGAGGCTATGCTTCTATGAAGGCAAGTAACTTGAACCAAGGAGAAACAAGCTTCTCAGTGCAACTGATACCAGTCTGCTCCAAACTCTCTAGAGGTCAAAAGCTTTTGAGGGCAAGAGATCTTTAATGTGGTTATCTTAGAAGTAATTGGAAGGAGACTTATAGGGACCAAGGACCTTGGGTTGAGAGAGTTTTTCATTCAAAACCTCACCAGATGAAAGAACAGAGAGCGATTCCTTGTAATATATTTTACCTGAGGAAGCAGCATAAGTGTGTGACGTGTCCTGAACCTAAGTGCACAGCCTGGTGACTGCACGTGGATGCACCTGGGACGCAGCTCACATGAAGACACGGAACAGCCAGCACTCTAGACCTTTCTCTCGAGATTTCTCAGTCAATGACCTCCAAACTCCAGGGCAGTTAACCCCTCTTCTGACCTTCAACACTCCATGGGTTGGTTTCCCTGTCTCTGACCTTCATGAAAAGGGTGCACCCTAACCCTAACCCTCATTCACGTCGCATGATGCTCTCTGATCAACATGACAGCTCAGAACTGTTTGCAAACCCATAGCCCAATCTTTATGTAGGGCACCCCATGGCTCATGGACAAAACAAAATTTAATTATTTGTACTCCTTTAGATGGGAACTGTGTTTTGTTGTTTTGTCCTGTGTCGGGGTATTATCAACAAAGCTTCTCTGCGTCTCACCGTATGTGTGTTTTGGGTGATGTCTGTAATCACTCTCTCGAATATGGAAGCAGGAGTGCAGTGACTGGGTGCTGGGCCAGGCCTTACCTCCAGCTCAGTGCTCACGGCCTACTGGCCGCCCATCATGGCGGCCTCCACTCTCTCCAGCAATGTATGTGGGCTCTGGTCCCTCCGTGCTGTTCTTTATACTTGCCAAAAGTTTCCAGTATTCCAATCCTTTCTCCAATATTCACAAGTTTATTGTGGCTTGTTGGTTTGTTTCAAGTTCAGCCCTACTGATGGGTCTTGAAGAGGTAACCCACTGTGGCCGCAGTCTGCATGTTCTTGAAGAGTAATGTTGCCGGGCCCCTTGCCAATAGCTAATTGGGCGTTTGGACATTATGTTCTACTTTGAGCTGTTCCGGTGCTGTTTTGACCATAGTTTGGTTTTGTTTGATTGTTCTCTTACTGATTTGTTAGAATTCTGTGAAAATACAGGCTATGAGACTGGTGTTGGAATGTTTGGCAAAGCCCTGCTTCTGCAGGCAGTACCTGAGAATCTGAGGCAGTCCTTAGCTTAAAGCCAGAGGCACTGAGGAACCCAGCCGGGTCATGGAGATTGCCCTGGGTTCAAAATTTGTTAGAAATAATGGCTTGCATTCTGACTGAGCTGCTGCGTGTTCATTTTACTGCTGACCCAGGAAACAAGTAGTTGCCAAAGTCATGTGCTCTGATATGGGGGTGAGAGTGAGCTCCATAACATGTCTTTTGGCTTTCACTGGGTCAGGGGGGCACCCAAAGTTGGTAAGTCTTGGCAGCCCACGTAAAGAGGCCAATACCTGGCTCGGGGGCCCAGGGGTATGGGCTTCCTGCCTTCCCAGCACCAGGACTGGGGAGGGACAAGGCACTAGACACTCACCAGGTCACCACGTAAGTCACTTCCTTTGAGCGCATTCACGTATGCTTGTGTCCCTTTCCTTAGTGTGACAGGCGCTGGCACAGCACATGGAAGCCAACCTCTAGTCATGGAGGGAACAAAAGGCCAACCAAGGAAATTAGGTCTGGGATCACACAGGTTTGTAACAGTGTGTCCGATTTACACAACCTACTTTCATCTTTCATGGGATGTCAAGAATGACTCTGAAAATAGAATGTAACCCTCAATATAAGTGAGAAAAGAATGAGTGAATCATGCATTTTGTTCACATTTGCAAAGATCATATATAAAATTATATATTATGACTTTGACTATATATGTTATTATTAATCGTTGCCTGGGTAGGGGGCTCCTGAGTCGCTCAGTCAGTGGAGCGTCCAACTCTTGATCTCGGCTCGGGCCATGATGTCACAGGTCATGAGTCTGAGCCTGTGTCAGGCTCTATGCTGACAGTGTGGAGCCTGCTCGGGATTCTCTCTCTCCCTCTCTCTCTTCCCCTTCCCTACTCATCCTCTCTCTTTCTCTCAAAATAAATAAATAAAATTAAAAAAAAAAAATAATTGCCCGGGTAACAACTTCCCTAATTGCAGAAGAGATAAAAACAGAATAACGGTTTCAAGATATTTCAATACATGGATGAAATTCCAGTACCAAAGTGCTTCAGTAAAATTGACTAGAGTGTCTTTGCATATGGATTATGAATCCCATCCCCTAAGGCAAACGTGAATATAAAGAGTGAATGTTTCTTTCTTTCTTTTTTTTTTTTTTACAAAACCTATGAAGTTCTGGGTTTCCATTAATTTGAATAATTACCTGAAACTAAAAGGTCACAGTAATTACATTGAATGGACTGAATTAGCAGAGTTCATATTTACTGTTTGGAGCCTGTTAAAATTTCGTTAAGCTGGTGTACCTGTTACCATCACTAAGCACTACGTGATATAACTTCTGGAATTGCAAAGTGTCTGTCGGGCAGGCTCAGTTCTCAATGAGACTTTCACACTTGGGTATTGTTTTAGAAGTAAGTACGTATAGCGGGGATATGTAAGTGAACAGAAAACAGTGGTTTCCCATTTCATGTTATTCTGTTTCTTTAAAGTTTGTTTATTTTGAGAAAGAGAGAGTGAGAGCAGGGAAGGGGAGGAGAGAGGGGGAGAGAGAATCCCAAGCAGACTGTCAGCGCAGAACCCGACGCAGGGCTCGGACTCACGAACCACGAGGTCTTTGTATGTCAGGAATCCAAATCTGAACAGTTCCTGGAAGGCTGGCGGCATCATTCCCACCTTAGAAGTGAGAAAAGGAAGGCTCAGAGTAAAGAAGCTTTCTAGCGCCCCTCGTAGAGAAGACGTGCGTACCCAGTTCTGATTTCCACCCGGTTCTCATTAGGGAGAGAAACCACGGAGAGAGTGCTCTCAGAAGACGCCTTCAGCCACCAGGAGCAGACGTGCTGAAAACAGGAGAGAACAAAAGAAGACAAAGATCCAAGGGTTCAGACCTACCCAGCTTGGGGAAGTAAGAGAGGCGTCTGGGGCAGGGCTCCCTTCTCCCCCGTCTCGGCCGTCATTGTCATTCTGCAATAGCTTCCCCGAGAAGCCCGGCCCTCCTGGGTTTCCCAAGAGTTTCCTTTCTCCCTGTAGCCATGGCCTGAGGACAATTCTGAAGACATGACACGAGGGCGGTGCATGGTCAAATCCTGCACGCTCGTAAGAAAAACAGGAAGACCATTCTAAGGCCGATGCCTTTGGACACACAACATCTATATTCAAAAGGGTACTCACCAGACGCCTTACTTTTGTGTAGTAGTGATTATGTATGGTGTAGTTTTCCGAAGTCATCCGAGAACACAGAAAAGCTGCCGAGTTAGTTATTATTACTAGTATCCTTCCATACTCAACGATCTCCTCCCCAGGACCGACGTTTGGGGTTTTAGACTAGCTTATCCCCCACCGTGCATCTTAAAACATAAGCGATGTGCGGAGCACATGCACGATGGGTGGGTAGAGATTACACAGAAAAACAGAAATTAGGGGCACCTGGGCGGCTCAGTGAGTTAAGCGGCCAACTCTTGGTTTTGGCTCAGGCGGCGATCTCGCGGATCGTGAGCTCGAGCCCCGCATCGGGCCCTGCGCTGGCAACGTGGAATTTCTCTCTCTCCTCCTCTCTCTGCCCCTTCCCCACTCTCTCTCTCTTTCCCAAAACAAACAAACAAATAAATAATAAATTAAAAATATTTTAAAAAACACAAAAATTCTGTTTTTGAAGAAGGCATTATTTTTCACTGGAAAATTATACATTTAAAATGAAAGTACCATTTTATTGAAGTTTCCTGTGGAAGAAAACTGCTCGTGTCATGCGGTGCTTACTGATTACGAAGTTACTTAGAGGAAGGTGCTAATTATGTGCTTACATTACATACCAACAATTTTTCAAAGAAGAATTTTCCCTGAACAATACAATTATAGTGTAGATGCAGGAATTTAGATTTTTCTCATTTTTATTATCAGGGGGAAAAGTCCCTCCCTAATGGACCACCTGAAAAGAATGCTTAATTTAGAGCCTTGTTCTGGCTTTCAGTACATTTTTTGTCTTAGTAAAGATTCTGAAAAAAAAAAAGGTTGATTATGACAAAAAGCATTTTTAAAAGAGTATTGTAAGTAAGAAATACTTCAATACTTTATTTAGAATAAGGTATTTTAAAGTTAAATTTGACCTATGCGATACTGGTAATTGGAATTGATTCTTTTCGTTTATAACACAGTGTGTTTATAATGTCTTGTGGATGCAATGTAGAGTAAAATAGTAATAGAAAAAATTATAGTCCTTGCCTCTTGCAAGGAAGAATAACCCTGATGGAAATACCTTTTTCACTCAAGTACATATGAAGAGTATAAATACGATGTTGGGTACAGGTGCTAGGTAGTAATCACCAACTGAGTTGACTGATCACTGTGCATCAGTACTAAAGTCATACGCGATTATATGATGGCATCGCTCCAAAGTCCCTTGGAGAACATGCCGAACTCTGCTGACAACATAAACATCACTGAGAGATTGGAGTTCATTCACGGGCTTTAGAGAATGAGATGGCCTAGCTCTGCAGATAATGCACTGTCCTGCTTTTGTTTGAAGCTAATCACGTGGCTAAGGACCTTGCAACATACAGAGGTCCTCCTGGTTGTTTTTACGCTGACATTCTGGAACCGATCCAAGAACTTACGATGTTTGCTCAGGCTAACTTTGTCAGACATTGATGACTGAACTTTGATGGGAAACTGAACAGTCTCTTTGCTGGTATAATAAGTTATAATATTTGTGGAAACATTCCATTACATACAGGGGATATCTAGAAAGAGATGTTAAATTCAAGCAGGAATGAATTGATTTTAATACTAAATTAAAATCAGCTTGTCCCACACAGATACTTCGAACATTTAGGTGCTTTGAAAAGAAACTAAATCTCGGTGGAAAAAATGTCAGTGCTCTTTGTCTGTCATAACAATTCTGAACAGTTAGCATTTGTGCTGGTATAATTCATAGCAAATGCTAGCTAGTTTATTCTTAAAATAAAAAAATCGCTTTAAAGATTGCCTTACAAATTAATGTGCTTCCAGCCTTTTCTTTTTGAGAACTCAGCCATCGCTAAATGCAACACAAAAAGTCACCAAGGCAATCTTGTAGTTCTAGGCAAAATCTATTAATCTCTGAGAAACTCAAAAGTAAATTTTCTGATTAAGGTCATGTGTGTAGGTCATTCCTTACCATCATTAAGCTGTGGCCACAGAAAACATTTGTGTATATATATATATATATATATATATATATACACACACACACACACACACACATACTTGTTTAAATAAATATATATATACATATACATATGTATATATCTACATACATATATTTATCATGTACTTTTTTGTGTAGATTTTGTATAGATTCTACATATATAAGCTATGCATATATACATATATACATGTGATATGTATATGTTATATATAAATATATTCTGTTCATATGTAAACATACAAACATACTCTTTTTCTAAATAAAGGTATACTAATTTTGGAAGATTTTCAGAAGCACTAAGAAAATTTAATGAACTGCCCCCACTACTTTCAAAGATGATTTTTAGCCATATAAACAGGAAGAATTTTTTTTCAGCTGCACTCTGAAAGTGAGGGGAATGTAATCAAAGTAAGATTTTAAGGACCCGAATCTCACACTGAATGGTAGAATTATCACAGGCCATGACAGCTGGAAATGATAGGGATTTCTGTGCAGTCCTGATATTGAGAGCTAGCTAGACTGCTCTGGGAGAAACACTGCTTAGCTTGGGAAAAATAGAGTAGGAATTCATAAAACATGGGCTTAGAAATATTATTTTGAACCAAGAGGCTCTGTATAAAGAGATGGTGGTATGATGGTGGGGCCCCACTGAACAGTTGGTAGCCATTGATTCTGTCGATCAAAATACAGAAAAATTGATTGTGTGTAAAAACAATATTCTTCTCAGAAAGCACAAGCTTCTGAGTGATTCCTCAACTGGAATCTTAAGAGTTTTAATAGTTCCAACCAACGTTTCTTTTTATATAGCTCGTCGCATCGTAATACAAAGTGGTTTTGACTCATCGTTTAAATATGAAATGGCCTTATCATTCTGGATGATCTCTGAAGTGCTTTCCAGATTTTTAAGCCTGCGGTACTCTGGAATGAACATAGTTCAGGTGAAAAATCGACAGTTCAGCTGACCCACAAATGAGGGTTTTTTGACATCTCGGACAATGCTTGTCCCGTGATCACAAGTTGAAAAGTCAGTAGAACAATGATTCCATTTCGGAGTCTCTCCGGATGCCTCTATTGGATCAGAACACAGTCACACAGACACTTGCTTGAGTCCCACGTAGCACTCCTGATACATCAATTGATATCTTTCTGTTTTTAGCCAGTTTCCTTTGGAGGACTTTTTGATTGTTGCCAAAACGATCACAATGTTCACGGTAGGAAATAGAAGGTAACTGTGGAGATGAAATCCCACATGTATGCAGGTGTGTGCTCCAGAATGGAGCCCTTACAAGCACCAAAACCCAGTAGAATTCAATACGTTCTAGTCATAGTAAAGATCAGACCAAAGATGTGTTAATGAAGGTACATTTATGTGATGGCATGTTCCAGAAAATGATGAGAGAAATCAGACTGTAAGTCAGGTCTATTCAAGGAGATCAGTCTGTACTTACTCTATGAAGTAGAGACTGTACCAGGACAGAAAGAAGTAGGTTAAAGTCAAGCCACCAGTGCCACAAGCAGCCTCTGACTGTGACAGAGAGAAAATGACGCCCCCCAGTTTGGACACCTCAGAGCGCAGGCAGGTAGGTCTTCTAGGAAATTCAAATCGATATAGTGATCTTTAAATCAATATACTATGTTGCTTTCCTGCTCTGATGTCAGGATTATTTCCTCTTCCCGCCAGTCTCCAGAGTATGTCCCTCAACACTCACACTTTCTGGGGGTAGGAGGGACAGTCCTGTGAGGAGAGTGGGTCCTTCTAGCAACGTCAGAAGGGGGGTTGTCTTCCCTGAAGACTTGGCTATACTCCTTGTGTTTGAAAGACTAACACATTTTTTTAAAGTTTATTTTATTATCTATTTTGGGAGAAAGAGAGAGAGAGAGAAAGGGAGAGGGCCAGAGAGAAGGAGAGAGAGAGAATCCTAAGCAGGCTCCGTGTTGTCAGTGTAGAGCCTGATATGAGGCTCGATCTCATGACCCATGAGATCATGACGGAGGCAAAATCCAGAGTCGGACGCTTAACTGACGGAGCCACAAGACTAATATATTTAAAACACTTGAGCACTTGGGGCTCCTGGCTGGCGCCATCAGAGGAGTGTGTGACTCTTGATCTCAGGGTCTCGAGTTCAAGCCCCACATTGGGTGGAGAGGTGACTTAAGATGAATAAATAAACTAGGTCATAGATTATTAGATCAAAGGGGTCATATAACTGAAAAATGATTGACCAAATTCAATTTTAAGAAGCATGAGTTTTGACTTTTAGAAAGTATGGCCCTTAGAATTCTCATTTTGATTTTTCCTCTCTCCCTGGTTTTTAATAGCTTGAAGCCTGCATGAATAGACATGGAGAAAACACTCTGTATTACTTTTAGCCTAAAATAAATAATATATATATTTGTTTTTTTTTTTTTCCAGAGGAAGGGATAGTATCTCATCCTGGGAAGTAGTTTACTGGGTCCCAGAGAAAATATTATTCTTTGAAAATAGAGTGTTCTTGGGGCACCTGGGTGGCTCAGTCGGTTGAGCGTCTGACTCTTGATTTCAGCTCAGGTCATGATCTCAGGGTTGCTGGATGAAACCCCACATGAGGCTCTGCACTGAGTGTGGAGACTGGTTCAGATTCTCTCTCTCTCTCTCTCTCTCTCTCTCTCTCTGTCTTTCCCTCTGCCCCTCTTTCTCTCTCTTTCTCTCAAAATAAATCCACTTTAAGAAAGAAAAAAGAAAATAGAGTATACTTTATGTCATTTAGCTCCCTTGAAAGTATAGTAGAAACCATGTATTTTATAGAATTCTGTATCTTCCTTGATTTTAGTTCGGATGTTAATCCATTCATGACTCTAGCTCCATAACATTATTAAGCTTATTTGCAGGTTGTTGATAAATATTTATGATTTTTCTCAGTTTTTCTTTACAGAACTTACAGTGAGGTGAAAAACTCTTACTTTCTTTATAAGAGTTAAATGTTATTCTCCAAATATTACCAAAAATAGAGGGAAAAAAATAAGGTCGCTAAAGAGTAAAACTATTATTTTTGGGAACACAGTTGTCCAGACTTATAATAGTTTAGTGAAATTCATCTAATAGTTTAATCTTGTTTAAAAATGGTTAAAAATAATTAAGAGTATGTATTCATAGTAGATCTTAAATCTCTCTTCCCTCTTGATTTCTATGAAATATTAGCCTTTTGAATGAAAATCGTGGGGGACTAACGAATACATTGTGTTATTTTGTGTTCAATATAGCTAAAAATTTGGCTTCAAAATAACAACAATTGAACCTAAGATGATCTTTAATCTTTATGAAGTTGTATTTCGGGTTCCTCCTCACATTGGTGGATATTATTGACTTTCCTAAATACAAACTGTGAATGTAGGAAACATAGAAGTGACCTATAAATAAAGCCCAGGGTCTAGGGAAAAAAAAAAAAAAAAAAAAGAACAAACACATCCCAACCCAGAATGTTAATGAGTTTATTTCCTAGTTCAGTGATAATATTTTAGGAATATATAAACTCAATTCCTTCTCAGTAATTGTACCTATTTTTTTTAACTGGCCTTCTACATAAGATTTAACTTAGGTAAAGGGAAGAATTAATTCCTTTAACAACCAGCAATTAAACTAGAAAAGAAACAACCAAAAAAATCTTATAAATGTCCCCTATGTTTTGAAATTATAAAAATGGGCTTCTGAACATTCCAGTTACCAAAAATGCAGAGTTGACTGTAGAAATATCGTTAGCTGAACAGTGACAAATAGGATATAACTTTCATAATATGATAGGGAGGCTCTTTGGAAACATCAGACAGCAAATATCCATGGTGAACCTGAAAATCATTTCTTTTGAGAGCAGTGACAGGCGAGAACACCCTTATCATCAGATCTCCTGAAAACCACCCTGCAGTTCCTGGCCAGTGCGGAAAACCAAGAGATCCAAGCACAACAACAAAAAGGCACAGCTTAAAAGGAAGAATAAAATCGTCATTCTCTAGTGACGTGACTGCATGCATGGAAAATCTGAAAAATGAGAATTAAGAAAATTTTTACGTGCTTGCTATTCACAAGACTTCCATGTATAACATGTATAACACGATGTACATTGTGATAACATTCATATAGTATATCATTTAATAATATAGTAATCATGCTGTATCTTTCTTCTTTCTTTCTTCCTTTCTTTCTTTCTCTTTCTTTTCTTTCTTTTGTTCTTTCTTTCTTTCTTTCTTTCTTTTCCTTCCTTCCTTCCATATTCTTTATTTCTTTCTCATCCTTTCTTTTTTCAAAAACCATTCATCTATCTGCAGATCTTTAAATCTTTATTTCACAACCTCCATTCAAATTAGGAAGATTAAAATAAATCAATTAAAAAATAAATCCCAGGGTTTCATTGACACAGTAACTGTGGACCTTGTTATAGTTCAAAGGCAGAAATAATGTTTTACTGAGGGAAATAGCAAACGCATATATTTCTGGGATGGGTTAACACGAGGACTACACACTTAGCAATTCCACCCGATCTACATGAATTGTTAGGTTTCGGATTTATCTGAAAGGTCCCGGGGCACTTTGGATGGTGGGGCAAGTAATACTTGAGAGAAGCATGTAACTCCTGTTTTCATTTCATTTACTTTTTAAAAGGAGTTCAAATAATTTTCAGGCAGGTGATCGCCTCAGCCCAGGGTTTAGAGAAGAATGATGTGCCCGTATTCCAACCTGACCTTGTCAGTGCAGCTCGCTATTCGAACCTTCAGGACAACGAGGGACCCTGAGCCGGGGTGGTTCTGAATCGGTATGAGAGGGGCTACATTCACTGCTCCCCAGAAACTGCAGAGTAAGTCCCGCTCACCAGACTGGAATTCGGTAACAGAAGCAGAAAATAATAACCTGGCGTATCCTGCCATTTGACATGAGACAAGGAAGCATGTGACTTCACTCTGATCAAGCAATAGATGTGGAAGAGACACCACCGTGAACTCCCTAGGTGACTATTGTCATTGTCAATTAGAGAGAGGCTTTCCTTATCTTGTGCTGCTTTTGTGAAATGCGACACTAGCTTTTCCTTACAAAATGTTTGTGATACCCACTATCAGGAACTCTTGTTCTTAGCATGGAAACAATCACAAATTGCTAAATGCTCGGATCTAAAGGAGATATTAGGGTGGGTTTTCTGCCTTATCAGGTTTGTGATTTACTGCATCTGGGGCCCAGAAAATGGGATTATTTTAAAAAGCTTGCACCTTCTGAAATCCTGATTATTTGCATCCTGAAAGCATCCTTTAGAGTTTTAACTCAATTTTCTACATGAAATATACACAGACTGATCAGGTGTGTTTTACCTCCCCAGTGTCTTTGATAATTGGTTTTTATCTTTTTCCACTTCTACCCATATTTCCCTAAGTTTTTCTTGAAACAAATACAATCATCTAATGTAATCTTAACAAAAGCATGTCTGATTGGATATTAAACCACAAGGAATCAAGTGCCAAAGAGTCAACATTCTAATAAGAATATTGAATTTAAAACCAAACTATCAGGGCTCCCGCGTGGCTCAGGTCATGATCTCACAGTTTGGGAGTTTGAGCCCCGCATCAAGCTCTATGCTGACAGCGTGGAGCCTGCTTGGGATCCTCTCTCTCTCTCCCTCTCTTTCCCCCTCTAAATAAGTAAATAAACTTAAAATAAATTAAAATTGTTACTCTTGGATCGCCCATATCATGAGCTAAGGCCCCACACAACATCAGGTTGAGACCAAGTCAAATAGTAAAGCAAGACAGACAGGGACAGGGATGAATTTTGCAAAGATGATTCCAATGTGGTGGGATGGCCTTCACAGGGTTTTTATTTTTTTCTTTATTTTTGCAATCAGAGTATTTCCATGTTAGCTTTCTGAAGACGTGTGTCCTTTCCTGAAGCTAACATCACTTAAATTTAGGTATTTGTATTTATATGTGAACTAAATGATTCACAAAGTGGAGGTGGAGGGGTTGTAATCACGAGAAAAGATGAAATGCTTCATTCAGGAAAGATTGAAATGACTTCTGGAAAACCACAGATGAGAATTCACGCTTGCCTGGCATCAGCGGCCAGTTGCGGGTTAGACGAAGGTTCCGGCACTTTGCCTAAAATGTCTGTTATCGGAATTGCAACCGGAAAGAAAAGAAACCCCACCTTCTAATCCGCGTCCTCCAATTTTCAGTGAAGATGCTCTGCACGCGTTGAGTGGTGTTGAATGATGCCTCCGACGTGTCCATAGGACGGTGCCGTGACTCCGGCAGGGCGCGTCTAACAGTTCTGGGGTGGGGTGGGGTTTGCTTGTCTCCCCTTTTAATTATTGATCCTTGAGCTTTGACAACTGTTCGCCGTTGAGGACCAAGCGGGCTCTACATCACGCCGATGGCAGGTGCGCTGGGCCTCCAGGCTGCTGTCTGCTTGCTCACGTGTGTTTAGAGCAGCTCGGCTACGCGGGGTGTTGTCACACGGCAGGACTCAACGATCGTTAGGTCACTTCGTCCTCGTCCCTACGTTGCCCTAAGTGTGAAAACATACATGGGGCTTGGAGTAAATGATCGCTACTAATCATTAGGAACGAGTTGCCGTGGACGGGCCAGGGCGTACTCACACTGACAGTGGTGGCTCCCAACCTCTGGGTTTGCATGCTCTGCCTTCACTCCAAGCCCCTTCAGTGGACAGAGCCACCCACGCTGTCACGACACTGGGGTTCACACGTGTCCTAAAGCGTATCCAAGGGTGTCCAGTTTCAAAATCACTGCACTCTGGGGTCATTTGGATTTTCTTGAAAGGTTAAGACAAGCATTTCTACATCACAATGAGAAGGAAAAATATTTGCACGTATCAGCCTGCACCCCTGGGGACAGCGTTTGCCAAACCTTCCTCCACGCTGGGGTGGTGATGATAGAGCCCACGACAGGCTCAGGGGAACAGGAGAGGGGCGTCAGTGTCCTTGCTGCTACACTGGAGCCACGGTCCCTCTTTCAGTGACCTGCGGGGAGGCCTGCATGTGAGGGCAGCAAAAGTGGATTTGGCTTATGTCTCCTGGGCAGAGGGCTTTTCAAATCCTTTTATCCGTCCTCATAAACATGTCTTTCCCAGGCCCCCCTCTTCGAGGCAGATGACAATGTCTAGTGCCCTCCCAGCTTGGCACATTGTCAACCTTGGTGGCTGGGGCTGGGAGACAGTGACCTGCAGATCCCGGCTGAGACCCTCCTTTCAACCATGACTTCTGCCCTGAGCTCTGCCTTCCAGCACCTCTGCGTCCCTGCCTGGGACCCTGGAGAGCCAGGAGAGGCTGCAGGCACCTGCAAGGACTCTCCTGCTGGCTCTTGGGGCACAGTTCTTACTCAGGGACCCTATGCTCCGTGGTCTTGCACCCCCCTGCCTGGGATGGTCTCTCCCCTCCGGGGAGACCCCAAACCGTCCTCCCCACCGTCTGCCCCCATCAGCTGACAAACACCCCAATTCTCCATCTACAATGTCCACCTGACTTGCCCTGTGGTCTTAGGAAACCTAGCTTTCTCCTATCGGCAGAGAAGACACAGTCTTTTTGTCCTCAGAGACAAGAAGGTGTCCAGAACCCAGTCCATCGTGTTTTCTAAGTCTCGGGGCTGTGCCACTGCCTGCAGAATATGACAAACAGGAATGTGCCATAGTCCAGCCTTTGCAGGTGACAACAAGGTCACATGTGTGAGATGTACAGGTGCAATTCCATGGACCACAGCCCCAGCCCTGGTTAGAATATTTTTAATGATTTTTTTCCAGCTTTATCACAGTAGGATTGACAAACAAATTTATATATATATATATCTATGTAATATGTATGCATATATGATATGTATGTATATATATTAGACTTGCACAATGTGATGTGAGAATATACATACATACTGTAAGGTGATTACTATAATCGACCTAGTTGGCATAGCCAACCCCTCACTTAGTTACCATTTTATGCTGTTTTTTGACACTGGAGAACTCCTCTCTGAGCAAATTTCAAGGATGCATACATTATCACCAACTAGTCACGAGGCTGGACATGAAGTCTCCAGGAGTGCACTGCTCCTAAAACTGAAGGTCTGTAGCCTCCCCAACAGCTATCTCCCCTTCTAAGATAGTGGCCGTAGGGGAAAGTTTCCCAGTGCAAACAAACAGCAGCAAACCACTGAGAATGAGGGCTCTGGGTTATATAGTTGGTGGTGCTCTTTACTCAATTAGCCTACGGCAGTTGGAGTTCCAGTCATTTTACAACCATCCATGTGGCAAAGAGGAGAGAAGGGATTTGTCGGTACACGATTCTTTCATTCCCTCTCTGAAAAACTTGTCCCAAGTCAGAGAACCGATTACAAACTGCCAGCTGCAACTTATCTTTCTGAGGATGGATTTTTTTCAAGTATCAAGTCAAGCACAGAAATTAAGTAATACGATGTTTCCTCTTGCTGTCTACACAAGAATGCCCTCAGGATCCCTACATGTTTTCACACATGCCTCCAAATGCCACTTCACTGACAATCATTGTACTGGGAAGTGTAATTTGGGTCCTTGGTATTTTCTGAAAACTGTCCATGGCTTGTGTAACTTAACACCACATAAAGTTTCATAAAGTAGGACAATTATTGTCTCTGATTTATAGACGAGAACAGTGATCGTTGGATTGCCAAGAAATTTGCCTCATTTATGGGCACAGAGCAAAGGCAGGAAGAGAAGCCAGACTGGAATCCTTCCATTTTTTTCTTACAAAAAGCCAAAAGGCTTCGAAATTGCGTTAGACCTTTTGGAGACAAAAGCATGTATTGTGGTGTTAAAAATCTGATGCTAAGTTTAGTTTCGACTCTCCGTGATAACACTAGTGCTGTTGCTGACTTTATGTGGCAAAATATGGTGGCAGAATTTGGGATTTGAGATTGGGTTCTCAGAGTGTGTCCTTGTTTGTTTGCCTTCCTTGAGTTCTAAATCCAAAATCTAACTTAAAAAAAAAAAAAAAGCAGATGATGTTGAAGGCAGATTCCTCTGTCTTATCTCTTCTCAGCCAGTTATCCATCCCTTACTGTGTCCTTGTTCCGTTTGAGGTTGTTCTAAACCATCTGGGATGTGTGCCATTTTCGAGACAAATGGGAGCAGAACAATCCAAAATGTAGACCACCTTTGTTCCCATTTTGGAGTTAGCAACTTCCCGACAATTTTCTAGTTGAAGAGGCAACAGCCCCTGCGTTGAGAGAAGAGCCCATGGAGCAACTTCTACGTGTGGACTTATGTCCATTTGCAAGAGATTCGTGAAGTGAAACCAAGGGTAGAGCCATCTTTCAGCCCTTCCCCACGGGTTTCCAGGGAACGGGTTTTATTCTGTCTCCATACCCCTCAAGACCATTGCTAGCACCAACTCCTGTCGATACTTCTCTCTCTCTCTTTCTGTGTGTGTGTGTGTGTGTGTGTATGCATATGTGTGTGTGTGTGTATGTGTGTTCCATACACTACTGTCGTTGGGAGGGTCCCTAGGTAAGTGGGGGAAACAAATGAAAGTACTGTAAAGCCACATGAAGTGGTGTTAGGAGAAACGGGTGCTTTTGAATAATGTTATTTATGGGATCCATGAATTATATGAGTGTTGGCAGAAGAAACCATACTTTAATTTGACAGCTCTCTAAGATTCCCTAGACAAGCTTAGCCAGACATAGTCACCCAGCGTGGAAAGAAACAAGATAATTTATATTTGTTGAGCAGCAGGCACCTAAACATTGCATACTCAGAGCAGATCGCTGTCCAGCCATCCTGCGACCAGCTTGTAGAGATGAAAAGCCAAACCCCAGAGTCTCTTACAACACCAGTTCCAATAGCTCTCACATTCCTACAACAAGCTCCTTGCACTATGTCGTGCACATAGTTTTCGATTTCTAATGAGAAATGGCAAGGTAAATAAAGCTGTGTTTTGTTAATGAAAACATGACCTGCACTTGAAATAATCAGTTTTGAGTCTGGAGGCAGGTGTTTGGATGCCACTTCGGTCTGCATATGCTGTTTGGTAAGAACGTGGCAAGGAAACCCAGGGGAGAGAAAAAGATACGCTTTGCTTTGAGATATTCTATTCTTTGAATTGCAAAAGTAGGACATACAGGGGCGCCTGGGTGGCTCAGTCGGTTAAGTGGCCGACTTCGGCTCAGGTCATGATCTCGCGGTCCGTGAGTTCGAGCCCTGCGTCGGGCTCTGGGCTGACAGCTCAGAGCCTGGAGCCTGTTTCAGATACTGTGTCTCCCTCTCCCTGACCCTCCCCCGTTCATGCTTTGTCTCTCTCTCTCTCAAAAATAAATAAACATTAAAAAAAATTAAAAAAAAAAAGTAGGACATGCACACGGAGATCAAAGGGCAAGCAGTGTAGATGGTTAACACGAAAGTCTGTTGGGGTCTCCTGTCTCCTTCCACATTTGCAGTCCTTAGTGGGAACCAGTGGTCACCTTTTCTCTCTTTGGCCCTTCTGATGGTGACCCCCACACCTGACAACTCCACGATGGAGAGACTGTGCCACCAATGCTGGAACTGATCAAACTTAGTATCTCTAAAAATGGTTCCAATCAGACAGTAGGTATCTCTGTCTTCTTGCAATAGAAGGGACACAGCACCATCCAGGAAACTGAACCAAGTCTTTACAGAGCTGACTTCTAGTGTAGGCAACACAGTCATGAAGAACAGATTTTAAAAAATACCAGCAGATGGGGCGTCTGGTTGGCTCAGTCGACTAAGCGTCCGACTCTTGATTTCGGCTCAGGTCATGATCTCACGGTTCCGTGAGATGGAGTCCTAAGTCGGGTTCTGAGCCAACAGCACGGAGCCTGCTTAAGATTCTCTCTCCTCCTCTCTCTGCCCCTCCCCATGCTCTCTCACGCACACACACTCTCTTTCTCAAGAAAAAAAAATAAACCTAAAAAATATCAGCAGAAAGTCAGTAGACATCACAGAATGAGGAATATTCTTTTAAAAACAATTCCAATATTCTTTTAAAAACAATTACACAGCGTAGTATCCATTTCAGGTGTACAACGTAGTGATTCAACACGTCCATATGTCTCCCGGTGATCTTCGTGCCGAGTGCCCCCCTTCATCCCCATCACCCATTTCCTCCAACCCCCCACTCATTTCCCCTCTGGAAACCATCAGTGTGTTCTCTGGGCTTAAGAGTCTGTTTCTTTGTCTCTCTCTCTCTCTCTCTCTCTCTCTCTCTGTCTCTCTCTTTTCTCTTTGCTGGTTTGTTTTGTTAGAATGAGGGATATTCTAAAAAACAACAGACTTGGGCGCCTGGCTGGCTCAGTCTAGGTGTCGTGAGTTCAAGTTCCACCTTGGATGGACCAATTACTAAAAATAAATAAACTTTAATAAAATAAAGTAAAATAAAAAACAGTGGAATTGGTGTTGTCCACGGTGAAGGCAGTGGCATACATGGATGCACGCTCTACGTTAAAAATGTTTCAGAGACCCAGACATGCCCTCCATGCTTGGACACCGATTCAAACCGACCACCAATTTTGAAAGAGTCAGAAAAATGAGAGAATAATCTACGTTTGAGCTGGTTTTTATGAACTATTATTTTGGTTAGGTATGGCAATAGCATTTTGGTTATAATGAGAATGTTCCTAATTGTTTCAGAATTTTTTAATGTTTATTTTTGAGAGAAAGAGAGAGAGAGAGAGAGAGAGAGAGAGAGACAGAGCTCAAGCAGGGGAGGGTCAGAGAGAGAGGGAGACACAGAATCCCAAGCAGGATCCAGGCTCCGAGCTGTCAGCACAGAGTCCGACGCGGGGCTGGAACTCACCAACCTTGAGATCATGACCTGAGACAAAGCCGGATGCTTAACTGACTGAGCCACGCAGGTGCCCCAAGAATGTTCCTAATTTTTATAAATATATACAGCAGTATGTAGGGGGGACATGACTCAGTGTCTGGGACTTGCTTTGAAAACTGCAAACAATAAGCAGAACAAAAAGGATTAGATAAGGCGGATATAATAAAATCTTGATCATTTGAATCCATATGGCTGATATGTGTCCACACAGTACAGATCCAATATTTTGTGTGCACTTGAAAATGCTCATAATATTTTTAAATATATTGGTAAATGAGTCGGTCAAAGGAGAACTGAACAGTAAAAACTGTCCCAGTGGATCAAATTCTGGACTTTTCTGATAACTTCAATCATATAAAAGTGAACGAATTCTTTTGCATATTACCTATAAATTCTGTTGTTTTCCTCTCCCAGTTCAATCTCTCATTTAATTTTATTTCTCATTAACATTTTCAATTGCCAGCGAGGTACAAAATGCAAGTAAAAATGAACCCAGAAAAATGTTAATTTTGAAATTGTATACTGGTTCTAATAAAATATTTGGGGAACGGAAAAGCAATGTGCTGCAAAGATTATTATAACTAAATGGGGGCTCATTTCATTCATTTCGCTTTGCATCACAATAAGACGCTTATCACAAAAATCCACTAAAACAAACACTTCCTAAAGAAGTAGCAATGAAATTCTATTTCACTTCATAGGTACAGGGTACTCCATTATCTTAAGTACTCAAAATATAAAACTGGTTAAAACAAAAACAGACTCTTTACATCTGCATGTAGAAATTTTAAGAATGTATTAAAATAAATTAATATTTTAAAATGATAATTTTACAGCTCAACCTAGTATAATGGGCACTCAAGCCATCCACGATGCAATATGCATGATTCATTTCCATACTTACGGATGTAAAATACTTCCATTTAATTAGAATGGCTTTATTCTCTCAACAATTGGTACTTGCCATATTGTGAAGGATATCCATTTATTATGAAAGAAAACTCATATCAAATGTTAATAGCACTACAGCTTTTGCATTATTTTAAGTCCAAACCTATTATTTAAAAAAGAAAAAGGAGATGTTGCCTGTGTTGGTTTGGGGAAAGTAACAGAGAATTTTGTAATTCCCAATTCCATTTTCCACGATGAAAAGATTTGTGGGGATTATTTATTGTAGTTAGATACATTTTTAAAACTGCTCTTTTTTTTTTTTTTTTTAATTTTCTTCTTATTTGTGAGTCCAAAGGAAATTATTGGCTCTTTACTATGATTAAATTCTGCAGGCTTCTGTAGTCAGCAGGAAATTAATAATTAGTCGTTGCTGATAAAGCACAGAGCATCTCAGTCAACCGTCTTCTCATATCAATTATCATCTTGTTTTTATCAGATATTGGGGAAGAATTGGTACCAAGTTTGGGCAAGAAAAATGTATAATCCCTTTCTAGAAAAGGAAAAGTATGTCTTTAGCCATCCATGCAATCATATAGTAATGCTACAAATATTTCCTCCTCCCTTATTATCCTATAGTCAGAGAATAAGAAAAATAAAAGCAATACATAATAATTAAAAAATAATAAAATATTCCAGGATTTCCCAGCCCCCTACCTGTTATGCAGAATGTCTCCACATTCTGTCTTCACTTTTTCTTTCTTTCTTTCTTTCTTTCTTTCTTTCTTTCTTTCTTTCTTTCTTTTTTAAATGTAAGCTCTATGCCCAATGTGGGGCATGAACTCCCAACCCGAGGATCAAGAGTCTCATGCTCTACCAAATGAGTCAGCAAGGCACCCCTCTTCTTCCATTTCTATCTTCAGTGCATGCCTATCTGTCCCATAAACCAGAGACAAAACCCCCTCCAAAGCCCTGTACGACCTCTCATTTCCTTGGTCCCGTATGTTGGCTCACACAGTACATTTTTTAACGTTTTTGAAGGTCTATTATCCCTCAAAGGTGGGATCGAAGACACTTATTTTTAAGTTTACTTATATTGAGAGAGAGAGAGAGGGAGCTGAGGAGGGGCAGGGAGAGAGAGAGGGAGAGAGAGAATCCCAAGCACGCTCCTTGCTGACAGCTCAGAGCCTGGAGCCTGTTTCGGATTCTGTGTCTCCCTCTCTTTCAGACCCTCCCCCGTTCATGCTCTGTCTCTCTCTGTCTCAAAAATAAATAAACGTTAAAAAAAATAAGTAAAAATGGGTATGTTTTGTTTCAAAACATTTAGAAAAATTTGGTGTTAAATGTGCTCCTTACCAAGGAACAGCTTTGTATCGGAGCCACAGCTGCTGCCTTCTAACCTCCTCGATGGCTAATGATTATTGAGGGGCTGTCTTAGGTACACATTTGATGTCAGGTATTTGCTGCTTGGGGAAAGAGACAAAAGTCAGTGGCACGGGATGGCGTGTGTCTACTTCCATAACTGATGCTGCTATGCACCTCAGACCCCAAAAGACACAGAAACGTTTCCTAAGTCATCAAAGAGTCATTCGTGACCTTCAATGTCATTTTAATTACACGTATTTTGTGGTGTCATACTACTGAAAGAGGTTGGCAGTTTATATAATAACTATTGATAAAAGTTACACTTACCAACACGCCAATTACACGGACGTGTCTTGCTAACCTGGACCATCTTCGCCAAACCGGGTTAGAGAATTGCTTTTCATGAAAAGCGTATTTTCAAACAGCGAGGCGTGTCTCTCTCAGCTACCGTCGGGTTGTCACAGGAACCTCACCAATGTGCTCTGCTATGTAGAAGCCAATGAACGAATACAGCAAACGGTACGGGGCACTGACACGTTCTGACAGTTTGGGGATTTGTAAGAAATCTCTGCACCAGCGTCAATCCCAAATCTGAGAAAGCAATCCGAATTTGGCACGGATCGGTCGGCTTGGTGATAGAAACTTATTTTCTCAGCTGGGAGGAAGTGACAGGCAATTAGCTCACATCGTTCATTACAGAGACGCCAGAGGGAACAGTACTCTGTAATTTTGCATGCACATCACGATGACTGCAAGGGTCAATTTGGGCTCGCCCAGGAAAAGAGCATCCAATGGCAGATCTCAGATTTCACAGAAAGCAACAAACATACCTCCTCAGCACGCGCTTTATATAGTCGTATGGATCTCTCGTTGCCGAGCAGGGGACTTCAGAAGTGATTTATGGACGTACGATTTACAGCCATGCCCAGAGAATGCGGTGTGCATTTCTTTGGTCTTTAAAAGCAGCAAGTCCTACAAAGAAACCAGACTTCTTGAAGGGGATACATCTCTTTTTAATGAAAAATATAAAATATGAATTGATTTCTCTAGCTATTTTGAGAATATTGATTAGGAAACTCTTCGTTTCCGTAACTTATTACTTTTTTATTATAAAACTACAACAGTGACATCCAGTGTTTAGTAAAATTAATGGCATGTCGTCTCTAAGGACAGCTAAGGACCCTCCTGTTTTGAACAAAGATGTGTGTGCTTATTTGTCATATGGACACACATGCATCGAAATACACGAACCGCTCAGCGTGGCTTTACTAACTGGAGAGTGTCATCGGCGTGTCCTTCTAGACACGCACACACGGGCACAGCCTCATTTGTCTTCATACTACAAAACTCTCCTGCCCGAAGATTTGGGCTGTTCGTCTTAAAACGGTTTTGATGAGAAAGTTTGCTGAGCTGCATGGGCATTGTTTTCTGTGTTTGTCTTATTTCTGCGTCTTAGGATTCACGCACCTGAGATCAGCTGAATGGTGGCGGAGAAGCGTTCCTCGGGGCTCCCACGGAGTGATGGGCTCAGCCCACATCATTCTCTCCACTTCTCTGTTCTTCAGGATCCAGATACATCCCCCAGCAGGCAGACAATTGTCGTGCAATGGGGGAGAGGGTTACATTTGTGCTGTATCTTTCTATCGAGTGTGGATCATTTGGATTTGAGTCCTCCTCTCTGCCACACCACTGCACCTGTTGAAGGCTGTCACCAGGATTCCAGAGTCTAGAAGAAGAGGGAAATGACACTGCAGAGCCCATGCACTGCCTACGATACCCATCTGAGACCCAAGTCAGTCAGGTAAAATCCTTTCAGGTGGTCCCTGTTCTCATGAACATGTACTTCCAACTTCCCAAACTGGTATACTGGGTTCAGTCTCCAGTCCCAACTTACTTCTCTGGCTTCTTCCAGGTTTCGACACGTGTAACTTTCTGCCGTTTCCACCACTTGGCCCATTTGCCAATAATACGTAGCTGTTCTCAAAACAAATTACATTGTGTCAGATCTCTTGTCCCACGCTGTCCCTTTCCCTTTGGTTAAGTTGTTTTGTTTTGCTTTTGTTTTTTTGTTTAAGTTTGTTTACTTATTTTGAGAGAGAGGAGGAGAGAAAGAATCCCAAGGAGTCTCCACGCTGTCAGCACAGAGCCCAATGCAGGGCTCGATCTCACGAATCATAAGATCAAGACCTGAGCCAAAACCAAGAGTCAAACACTCAACCCACTAAGCCACCAAGGGGCCCCCTTGGTGCGTCTTCTACTCACGGTGTGCATGTAGATCCTTCAGTTCTCTCTGCTTTAGTTTATTTCTGTATATGAGCATAAACTATTCATTACTGCCTTTTCCACAAGGCTGATATAAAGAAAAAGCTAATATAAGGGAAATATGCCCACAGGAGTAAGTCATACATGGTCAGGTTACATGGATATTCAATAAAGGATCCTTTGTTTATGTATTACCAAATTTGTGGATTGTGTAAAAAAGTTGAACAGTTAAAATAAAATTTATCTTATAAAAAATATTGCTTTTGGGCTCCAGGATGGCTCAGTTGGTTAAGTGTCTGACTTCGGCTCATGTCATGATCCCAAGGCTCGTGGGTTCAAGCCCCAAATCTGGCTCTGTTCTGACAGCTCAGAGCCTGGAGCCTGCTTCGGATTCTGTGTGTCTGCCCCCTGCCCCAGCTCACGCTCTGTCTCTCTGTCTCTCTGTCTGTCTCTCTCTCTCAAAAATAAATAATATTAAATTAAAAAATATTTCTCTCGCTTTTTATTTTGGATTAATTATAGATTCGTAGGAAGTTGTAAAGATAGCGAGGTCCCATGAACACTCAACTAGTCTCCCCAGAGTATGTGGTAAGTAAGTACAGTGCATTATCAAAACCGGGAAAGGGACACAGGTACAATGTGCGTGCACATGATCCTATCACATGCAGATTTGGGAAGCCGCTGACACAACCAAAGTAGAGAACCATTCCATGACCACAAAGACTTCACCCCCACTACTCCCTTTCCAGTCATGCCTATGCCTCTCTTCGTCATCTCTAAACACTGGCAACCCCTAGCTTTTGGTCCTCGTCTCTATAATTTTGATATTGCAAGAGTGTTGTACGAATGGCATCATGGGGTACACAACTCATGACTTTTCCACTCAGCATGGTGCCCTTGGGATCCACCCAAGTGGCCACATCTCTCCATAGCTTGCTTCCTTTTCTGGCTGAGTAGTGTTCCAAGGTGTGATGGTTTTATTAGCCATTCACCTATTTTTGATGTTTTCAGTTTTTGGCTATTAAAGTAAAGCTGTCTTGAGCAATCATAGACATTCTTGTGGAGATGCAGTTTTCATTTCTCTGGGATATATACCCCAGAGTGCAACCGCTGGGTCATATGGGAAGTGCATGCTTGTTGTTCTTAAGAACTTGTCCAACTGTTTTCCCCGCCAGCAGAGTGAGAGATCACTTCCCGGAATCCTCCCCAGTGTGTGTTATTGCACTGGTGTTAATTCCAGCGTCCTGATGGATGTGTGGTGACAGCGTGTTACTGTCGCTCATATTTCCTCAACAGCTGGTGATGAGCGTCTTTTCAAATGCTGATTGGCCATCCATCACTCCTCATCAGGAAAATGTCTCTTTATGCCTTTTGCCACTTCTCCGGTCGCATTTTGTTTATTCATGTTGAGTTTCGAGATGTGTTTGTATAGTCAGGATGTGAGTCCTTCAACATATGCGTGGTTTATAAATGTTCTCTCCCACTACCCACTAGCTCATTTTCTCATGCTACCCAGAGCCTTTGCCAGAGCAAAAATTGTGGGTTTTTTAAAAATTTTTTGTTTTGTTTTCTTTTTGTCTTTCCTGTTTTCTCATTTTCCATTTCCTTATTTTTTCCTGTCTTTGTGTTCCTTGACTACATTTGTAGATTCCCATTTTCATTTGTCTATAGGTCTATAGTGTATTTATATGTATGTCTTCGTCTAGCTTTCAGTGGTTACCGTACACACATAACTTATCACAATCTACTGGGTCAACCTTTTACCTGTTTGAGCAAAACATAGAGACCTGATCTCTCTTCATACCCTTTTATCTTTTCTCACTTTTAAGATAATTATAGTAAGTATTTCCTCTATGTGCGTCAAGATCACGTTAGACGATACTGCAATTTTTACGTCAACTATTAAACAGAACGTAGAAAACTGAAGAGGTGAATGAGAGACTATATACTGCAAGCTGTTCTTTCACAAGATCTCGCTTCTTTTCTGAGATTACAAGATTTCCTCACTTGAGGAGGAACATATTCGGGTTCAGTCAGCTTCTGCAATCTGTGGGTTTATGTCTTTTGCCAAGTTTGGGAAGTTTCCAAGCATCATTTCTTCAAACATCTTTTCAGCTCCATATCCTTTGTCTTCTCCTTCTGGGACACCAGTGATGAGTGGCACATTCTTTGTTACAATCCTACACATCTTGAGTCTCTGGTCATTTTTTTTTTCTTCAAACTACTTTCTGTCTGTGGTTCAGACTGGGAGAGACAAGGCTGACAGCTGTTTTCCTTCTTGGCAGATTTTTTGGAAGAACAAGCCTCTCCCACAGACAAATAAAAGAAGAAACAAAGCAAATTTTAATGTCCCAGGTGTGGGTTTGCCTGATGTATTAAAATCTGAGGCAGCACAGCCGCGTTATGAATCGGCTGTTGTCTGACAACTAACCTTCCTTCCTGAGTGCACCAGACTGGTCGGCTGGAGGCTAGGGGCAGGATAACGCAGCCAAGAGAGTTCAGACAGCAAACCAGCCAGTCAGAGTGGTAGGCTGGATGATACTAACACAAAGTAGGAGTAGAAACACAGAGGAATATAGAAGAGTTGGGACAAACAGAAAACACATGTCAACATGATAAACTTCCAACCCTATCTTAAGTAAAATTAACGTAAATGGATGAAGCATTCTTATTGAAAGGCAGGGATTGTCACATTGGATGAGAAAGCTAGACATAAGTCCATGCTGTTTATAAAAAACACCCTTTAAAAGGACACAGATCGTCCAAATGTAATAGAGTGGCAAGAGGCATACCATGCAAACTTTGAGCAAAGGAAGGTAAAAGTGGGAAGATTCACACCAGGTGGCTCGGGCTTTGAGACCAAGAGTATTACAGCAAATAATGAGGCACGCGTATTAAAGATAACAGTACTTGTTCATCAAGAAGGATTAACAGTCATCCGAAGTGTATGTACCTTAAAACCTGTAATAAATGAAATGAAAATTTATAAAAATAAAAGTAAAAAGGGATGAATTTCAGACACACAAAAAATGGCTGGAGATTTAAAACCATTTGTCCCAGTAACTGATAGAGCATTGCAAACAATCATGGTATAAACTGTTTCTATTACAAGGGTTATAGAATATTAACTTTGCGGTGGGTCAGATAACAACGCCCAATACATGAAAAAATATAGAGTTCACAAAGAATATTTTCTGGCCATATTGTATTAAGTTAGAAATAAATTACAATATCATATTAATAAATGAATTAATAAGGTTTAAAATAGGCCACAAACCAAAGGAATACTCACAAGAGGAAATATTTTGATCCTAATGAGAAACACATCTTATCAGAATTTGGGGATGCAGTGTCTAGATAAAGAAACAGAGCTTTAAAGGCCTGTGAGTAAGAAGGATGTAAAATGAATAAGAGGCTTAAAAAAATAAGCAAATTAAACCCAAGTAGATAGAAGAAAAAAGTTATACTAACACCAGAAATCAGTGAAATAGAAAATAGAAATTTAAAACTATGTTTATATATGTGATGTATATTTATATAATATATATTATATATAATATAGTAGGTATATAATACAGTAGGTACAGTACAGTATAACACATTAAGTATTATATATACCTATATACAATTACTATAAAATTGATTAACTCCCAGCAAGTCTAACCAAAACACATAGAAAATACATATTATAAACATCAGAAAATAAAAAGCAAATTTCCAGAAATCATATAGCTTTAAAATAATAGGATAATAATATAAAATATTATGCAATAAGTTATGAAAACTTAGGTGAAATGGGAAATATCCCTGAAAACAATAATTTGTCAAAACTGATTCAAGGAGAAATTGAAAAATATGAATATTTCTACCTATTTAAAAAACTGAATTCATAATCACAAAACTTTCTCCCAAAAGTCCAAGCCCAAGTGGCTTCACTGGTAGATTTTATTCAAGATAAGTGTATAATAAATAGTATCAAGCTTAGCCAAATTCTTCAGAAAATATAATACTCCTAAAATACAGTACACATAAAACTAGTTTTATGAGACCAAGATAATCTTGATACAAAACCGAATAAGAAAATAAAAAAAAAAGTAAATTCACACACGGAAAAGCAACAGCCCTGAGCGAATCATTAGTCAATTGAATGCAATTTTATGTAAGAAGATAATATATCATGAACAGATGGATTTTAACCAAGAAAAGCAAAGTTCGTTTGTCATTCAAAATTATCAATGTCATTCACCACGTGAACTGAGTACTGGGTGGAAACAAACCCACAGTCACCTCAATAGATGTAGAAAAAGCTAGTGGCAAAATTCAACTCCCAGCCATGATGAATCATCTTAGCAAGTACCTGCATCTAAAAAACAGAATCTTCACACACGGAATCTAGCATCTTCCTTAAATGGAAGACAAAGATGATGTCTCCATCATTTCAGGAGAAGACAGGATTATCTACTCTCGTGATTTCCATTCCTAATTCTACAGGAAGTCCTTGCCAATGAAATAAGCAAGAAAAGTAAGCAGAAGTATAAACTTGGAAAGGAGGTAAAACTGTCAGGATTCAGAGAAGACTTATTTCTGTATGTTGAAGACTCCCCTAAACCAAGTAGGAATAAACCACAGAAACTCATAAATTAATTTGGTGAGATTGTGGAATACAGAGTCAATTTATGAAAATCAATTACATTTCTATGTACTAATTGGAAAGTACGCTTTTTGAAAACATACCATTTTATAACAAAATGAACAACCTAGGAGTCATGTTAAATAGATGTTGCTAAGGGAAATTAAAAAACCCAAGTAAACAAAGAGATACGCTATATTTGTAGTCTTGAAGAATAAATATTTATTCTTATAAATAGTTTAGGATTAATAAATATTCTCAAGCTGTCAATACTCCCCAACTTGATGTATAGATTCAAAACACTCCTACTCATAATCCTTGCAGATTTTTCTGAGAAGTAGAGTATGTATAGAAATGTAAGGAATCTGGGATTCCTTGGAATTTGTGGAAAAGAAGAGGGAACGTGTGCCATCAGGGTGATCACAACAGTGTGGTATTGTTGTAAGGTCAGTGGAACAGAGTAGAGTGAAGACACAGAACCACACAAAGTTAGGGTCAATTGACTTTTGACAAAAATGCCCAGGTAATACACTGGAAACAGTGAGGACTTTTAAACAAAAATACTACTAGTTGTTATGTGTATGGAATGAAAACTTAACCTTGACCTCTAACTCACTCAATACATAATAACCATTTGAAATGGATCAAAGACTTAAACATCTATTTGAGAAGCTCCCAGAACACACAGCACGACTTTGGTTAGGGCAAACCCCTCTAAGACACACACACACCCTCACACACACACGCGCAAATAGCTATTAAAATGGATCATTTTACCTTCATCAAAATTAAAATGTTCTACTCTTTGCCACTAAGAAAGAAATAGCCAATCCACAGACTAAGGAAAAATATCTGTAATACATTTATTTGACCAAGAATTGTATCCAGAGTATGTAAAAAAATCTCCTACGGATCAACAACGAACAACAAACCCTATCAGCAGAACGTTGATAAATGGCTTGAAAAGCACTTTACAAGATGCTGTACAAGTATCCAATAAGTAAATGACAAGGTACAAATGAAATCATGAAATAAGATCTCATGTTCATTGGAATAGCCAAAGTCAAAATTATAGACACTACCAAATGTTGATCAGGATGACGAACAAGGAGTCTTCTCATGTATTTTGCTCTGGATGGCAAATTGCTTCGGTAACTTTGTCATAGTGTCCCCTAAAGTTACACACTCAGCTCCTCTAACCCCTTGCAATCCCGCTGCTAAGTATTCATTCAAGAGAAATAAACACAAATGTTCACAGAAGCCTTATTCGCAACAGCCTCAAACTGAGAAAAAACTGAATATTCATCCACATGGGAGCCAATAAGCCAATTGTAATATTGCCACACAATGGAATACTAATTAGTAATAAAAAGAATATCAACACTAATATATGCAGTCACATGAATGAATTTTCAAAACATTATGATAAGTAAGGAAGTCAAGCACAAAAGAGAGATTTCATGAGTCTGTGTTATGAATCGCTACAATAAGCAGAACTAATTTGTAGTGATGAAATCAGATAAAGTGATTGCTTCTGGAGGGGGTTATTGAATGGGAAAGGACAAGAGAACCCTTCTTGGGTTGATGCAAATGTTCTGTATCTTGTTTTCAGCGGCGTGAATGTTTGTCCAAACCAACCAAATGGAATACTTATGACCTGCGTGTTTTATTGCGTGTAAGTCATACCTAAAAAAACCAAGAAGCTGAAGAGAGGTAATGTAATTGATTCCTACCGCAAGGAGTTTCCGCTCCCATAGCGCCATCAAGGGAAGCACCCACATGGTTAGAATAAGGCCCAGCATGGCGGCTCTCCAAGAAAGTGACCGCCACGAGCTCCGCTGACTTCGCCTCTGAAGCTCAGGTCAGTGTCTTCGGCCTGAACATCTGTGCTGGCTCACCTAGTCAGCGGAGGGACTCAGGCTTTCTGCTGAACTTCCAGACCGGTTTCGTAGTAATTATGGCCAAAGAGGGATGAAATAGATCGATATACTAACAATGTAGCAGAAATCTTAGGCTTAAGATTTCTAGAACACTACACGCTCGGTTTATAGGCCTCGGGCATCTTTTCATGATCTGTTGCACCTACTTCATGCTCCCTTTTCCCCGTCTTTTTCCTGCAAGGTCAAGAATGTGGAAGGTTCCTTTTGGTCTTACAGATGGTTTTATTCTTACAAAGCTGTGGTTCTCAAGCAGAGGTGATTTTGCCACCCTGCGGGACCACTGGCCATATCCGGGGACATTGTCAGGTTGTCACAACTGTAAAAAGAGGATGCACTACTCTGATCAATGGGCAGAGGCCGGGGATGCTACAAAATACACACAAGGCACAAGAGCCCTTCACCACAGCCAAGTATTGTCTGCTCTAAACTTCCAATAGTGCTGCATTTCCCCCAATGATCGCTTCCCTTGTTCTTCAAGATTGAAAAGCGTTATCTTCTTGAGGATTAATTTTTAGAAGTCTGTTAACCGGCAGGCGGACTTTTAATATTTAACTCTTGAAATCACCTGCATAGAAAGCTGTGATCATTAAGAACTAAGCCCTTGGGGCACCAGGGTGGCTCCCAACTTTAAGCGTCCAACTTTGGCTCAGGTCATGATCTCGCGGTTTGTGAGTTCGAGCCCCGAGTGGGGCTCTGTGCTGACAGCTCAGAGCTCGGAGCCTGCTTCGGATTCTGTGTCTCCCTGTCTCTCTGCCCCTCCCCAGCTCGCTCTCCATCTCTCTCTCAAAAATAAACATTAAAAAAAAAGAACTAAGCACTTAACCTGATTTTCCCTTCCATGTATAACAATTGCCTGATACCATGATTTTTTTTGTCCCACTGATTTGTGATGGCAAAATTCTGATAGATGTTATATTATTATACGGTAGGGTCTGTTTAAGGACTATTCTAGTCCTTTATACTTGTACTATTTATTTATTTATTATTTTTTTAGACAGCATGAGCTGGGGAGGGGGGCAGAGGGAAAGAGAGAAAGAGAAATCTCAAGCAGGCTCCTCTCTCAGCACAGAGTCTGACTTGGGGCTCAGTCCCACGAACCTTTGAGATTATGACCTGAGCCAAAATCAAGAGTTGGATGTTCAATGGACTGAGCCACCCAGGTGCCCCTGTACCACACTTTGAAAAAAGTGTGACTTTTGTCAATGGTATAGTTTCTGGTAGTGAATTGGTTATTTACTGTATCTTCAAATAGGCTACAAATACCGTGAAGGTAGGGGTTGAATTATTGAGTGTCTGTATCTTTCTGTATAGTCTGCAATTATCAGATATTAAAAATTGTGTGAAAGATCTTTGCAAAAATTTTCTTCATTTTTTTTTACCTTTTTATTTTTCCGGGGTTAATTTTTCCAGGTAAACTTGATCAAACATCAATATCAAGATTTAACAGAAAGCCAAATTTACCATAGGAACTGAGTAAATGAAGTTTCTTGTATACTAAATTTAAAATCGTTACAGCATTTATGAGAAAATGAACAAAACAAAAATGCTTGCAGAACTTTATCCTAAGTATTTTCAAAATTTTCCCTCTGACAGCTTATCCATTTGCTTAGGAGACATTTTGCTCTTATAGTTAATACATGGCTTAGTTAGAGTCTGTCTCACTGTTCATTAATTGCTGAATCCAAATAAATGCTGTAATTAAATTTAATTATAAAATGAATTGAAAATATTTCTATCTGGTTTTGTTGATAAAGTCATTCAGTTGGATGCCTTCTGTTTTGCTTTTGAAACTCACTAATTGTCAAATGGCACACACAGCCTATGTGGAAAGAAATTCTCAAGTGCTAATAATTAATTGGGCAAATACTCCTCCAAGGATAATTTGCATGCAAGTTACCAAAACTCATTATGGAATGTGGATATATTTTTTTAAACTTTTCTACTTAATTATTACTGTCTTCAGAACTTATCTCCCCCTTGAATTATCCCTGGACCCCAAACTGGGCCAGCTTGTTCCAGATGGGTCAAGAGCTGGTCCCGTCGCGGTGTGGGTGCTGTTTTCATCCTGCCACCAGGTGGCGCTGTTCAAAACGGAGAATTTTGTCCAAGGTTTCGCAGTTTTGCGTGTTTGTCCGGCTTCTCAACATAAACTACGAAGTGGATCTTCAAGACGTGTGATCCCAACCTCTTACTCAAAATCTTAGCCAACCACGCCTCATTTGGGACCCAAAATCTATCGATCTTATTTGATTAGGTCTGTAAATAGCACATACTGGCAGTGCTAGGCCAGAACCTCATCCAAGCTTGTCTACTTGTTAATCTAATAGTTAACACTTAACCTAGTGAGTCTAACCGTCCCAAATTAACTGTTCCCTTTGGGACCGTCATCAACACCCAAGAGGTGGGGGAGCTTTTCTTTCAAACCATCAGAACACCCAGAGGTTACTTACCTTGCTGTCCACACACCTTCCTGGTCAGGCCAGCTTCCTCAGGGAAATTCAAAAGGGATTTACATTCTTAAGGGAGACAACCCGCTTTATGCTAAAGAGCTCAACCCTTAACCTTCCATTAGGAGTTAATTTGAGTGATTCCCATGACCTTACCTCTGCATGCCCCGGGGGGTTCTACTGCCCTTCCGGACAAAAAGGAAAACACTCAGCCAGGGTCTGTCTCCCGTGGGGTCCGCATCTGAAACACAGTAAGGTCCACGCTGTTCACGTTTCTGTGAAAACAGAACAAAAGAATGTGAACCGAGCCTGGGTGGCCTGGGTGGCTCGGTCCGGTTAAGCATCCGACTCTTGGTTTCGGCTCAGGTCGTGATCTCGGGACTCGTGAGTTCGAGCCCCACATGGGGTATGCAGACGGTGCTGAGCCTGCTTGGAGTTCTCTGTCTCCCTCTCTCTCCGCACCTCCCCTATTTACGCACTCTCTCTCGTTCTCTCTGGCTCAAAAATAAAGAGGTAAACCCTAAGAATGTGAACCATCGTAGAATTTTGCAATTAGAAGAGATGAAGACGCCCTTCTGGGAGCATTAATGTAAAGGAAGAAGATACAATGTGGCACAACTGAGGGACAACAGGCAAATTAGTCAGAGCTCGCTAAAGCAAGGGGGTTGGCCATCCTTCTCTGCATCTGGCAGTGTCTCAAAGGCGCGCAGGGGAGTGGGAAAGTATTTACAGGGGGAGAAGGGACGGCTTCAGCTATTGTAAGCGTGCCCTGATGGGAGGCTGTTGGCCTCGGGAAGCTGTGGGTGGGGGTGACTGGAAGTATGGGCTCTTACGTGATTTCTGTGACTGGCCCTGAGCTGGAGGAGGGGGAAACGTTAGGGAAGCTCCCAGGTATTGATCAAGTCATGGCCACTGGACGGGCTTCCTGGATGGATTGCTAGAGACAGAGGTCTGACCTCCCACAGGCTGGGCCCCCCAGGCTGGTGACTGTAGAGGGCCATTTGGTTTCTGGGCTCCTTGCTGCAGAGAGTGGGTCAGAATTCTGCTTTTGTGGCCTGGCCATTGCCCATTTTGTGCATTCAGTCTTCCAAAGTACGACTCTGTTAGTAAAATACAGAACTTGTAAAAGGCGGCTAATATATACGATTTCTCACGCAAAAGCTAAATCATTATTGTTTTGACAACATTTTCCCATTTACCCTTGAAAACAGTTGCTGTTGTTTTCTTTTGGGAACCAATTCTAGAAAAATGTGAACACTTCAATTCTATGAATTGCGTTCAATCATAATTAATCATAGGGTTGGAGAGGACCCAACGGTCCATCTTCTTTTAAGAAAGCAAATTAGTGTATGAATGGACAGAGTACACAAATCAGGTCTTCTCACCAGAGTTTTTTCTCTACTGATCGACTTTGAGGGACGAAGCCCTTGCGTACGTGTGCGGTGCTGTGACCTGGCAAGTGGAGTGACAGACAGTAATCGAAAAGGACTTTGCTCGTAGTATTACCACCTTTCCAAGACCTCGATAACTTTGCCATCAAATCAATATGCAAAAGCATCTAAGTTTGTTTGCAACAGAGACAATGTTGAAAGAGCAGGTGTTCCTGTCCCGGACTCTTGTGAGACCTGAGGGGAGGTGCTGAGTAACAGAGATGCCTGCCTGGCTCTGCAGGAGGTTGGAGGGTGTGGGGGGGGGGGCGGGGAGAGGGGGAGGGAGGGGAAGGCAGGTGGGGGCAGAAGCCAGCCACTCCCTGTCGTCCAGAGCTCTGGCTGCAAGGACACAGGGACAGAAGCACAGGCACTCTCCAGGTGCCCCTTAGTGACAATGACTTTCCGTGGCTGAAGACTTCTTGGGCTTGGATGTAGGGGAGCCGGAGGGAAGCACTGGTCTTTGCCCCCCAGCCCCAGAGGAGGGCAGCCCGCGGGATGCTTCTTGTGTGGATTCAAAAGCGAGCTGTTTGGCCATCAGCATGTAAGCTGCCTTTTAGTTTGCGTATTTTTTCCCCTCCACAAATGGAAGGTCTTTGCCCTTGTTTGGACACAGCTGGCTCACGTAAGGATAAAGATGCCAAGTTGTCATCACACCGTGCTGGCACGCGCCTTGACCTCCTCCCCCTGACTCACGGACAAGCCGTGAGCTCTCAGCGAAGTCACTGTGGTGTGGACCGATGATGTCAAGTGGTTATGGGCATGATACACTTACGGCAGCGATCCCGCTACGTGTTTACCTTTGTGCCTGGGAAAACACCTAACAAGTCCTGCCCCGCATCCCTGTGCTCTCAGGAACCAAGGTGGAGGGCCGGGGCAGGCCAAAGTCAGGGCTCACGGCGGGGCTCGTCCCCGTTCAGCCATACCCATGGGATCCTCTTTTTCCAAAGATCAGTAACAAATGCTAGATCCCAGCCTGCTGCGTGCTGGGCACTCAGGGGTTGCTGTGTGCTTTTATAAGCTCAGGATATGAACAAGATTGGTCCTGGGCACGACTGTAATTTCCCTGGTGAGAAGTCGTCATCTCATGCCTTTGGCTCTGTCTTCCATTTTCCAGGCCTCCGTGCTTACAGAGAGGGTTGCTTCTGGCAATTTATCCTGCAGATTGTTCTTTAAAAAAAAAAAAAAAAAAAAAATATATATATATATATATATATATATATATATATATATATATATTAGGTGAATTGGGATCCATTCTCTAAAAGACTCTTGTAGATAATCAGTGAGGATATAACCCATTGATTTACCTACTGAAGACGTGACACAGGATCCATTTGCTAATTTTAGGTTGCTAATTCTTGAAAATACTCAAGTAGCATTTACAAATGGAAGCTCTACAGGCAAGTGTTCGTACTTGGAATGTCAAGGCTGAGACTAACTTTTTTTAAAGCCCTTCATCCCCAGAGTACCATTTATTTCATATTTATGCAGGCTCCGGAAGGTGTGTGAATTGAGTTCACTACATCTTTTCATCGTATGTATTTCCATACTGGATATAAACCAGCTGAATGTAGACTTTGGAGGGTCTCCAGGGAAATCAAAAGAAAGTGGAGACAGGGGCATCAAGCCTGCCACATTCCCACGTCCTTTGTCTCAGTGTTTCCCCAGAGGTGCCTCCCTCTTAGGAGGGCACGCAGAGCTGGAAGTGCCCGGCGTGTCAGAGAGGTGGGACACAGCAGGTCACGGCCACACAGTTGCGTGACACGTCGTGGATTGAATTCTTGCTGTCCCCCCAGTGCTCCTAAGTGAAGAAGCCAGAAACCCAATGTTCCTCCTCACTCATTGGCGAGAGCAGAGGATTTGTTGGAAAACACACCTCGCTTGGGCCAACCTCCATCATTTGCTTGTGTTTTCCTTGGGAAGCTTCGTGAGCTGCCTTCCGCCCTCTGTGTCTGTCCATATTCTTTCAGATAAAAATTCTTTCAAGGAAACTCATTTCTATTGGAACCATGTGCACCTAGCACTTCCTCGAGAGCTTTGTCATCTGCTCTGTCACTCCACAGAATGTACTGGGCTGCGTAGACATTGTGCAATGTGCCAGCCGTGTTTCCAGGCCCTGGAGATAAAAGAGTGGACAACAGAGACGATGTTTCCTCATGGAACATACAGTTTTGTGGAGGAAAAATGAGCACATATTTACCAACCGTCAGAAGGTCTATGGGGTGAGAACACAGTGCTGAGGGGGTACAGTGGGGGAAGGTGGGACTCAGATAAGGGGGTGGAGGTGACCTCTGAGGAATGGCCGTGGAACACAGGCGTGTGGTTCAGGGAAGGGTTAGCCAGTGTCGCGTGGACAGAGCCCCCAGGCAGAAGAAATAGAAGGTCTGAGGTGAGGAGGAGTCTCCTCCCAGAAACTTAGGTAGGAGGCACATGGCAGGTGTGCGGGGCACAGGAAGCATGGGACAGAATGATGGAATCTGTTCCCAGAGAGGCTGGCAGGGGTCAGATCATGTGATATTTCCCATACGTGGCAAGGGGCTGGCAACAGAGGACAATACAATACATCACTGCAGATTTAAGCAGAGGCGTGATGCTAGCCAATTTGTGCTGTAAAAATCTACTCTTATAGAAATGACACACGGAGAGCTGGTGGAAAATGGGCCTCATGTGCACAGGAGGCAGTTAGAGGGCCAGTGAGGTCTTCCGGGGTGGCGAGGACAAGTAGGGTAGCACCAGCAAGGGAGGAGGCAGGGTGAGCATGAGAAAAATTCCGGAAGGAGAAGCAAGGGAGTGGGAGGCCTGGAATGGAGAATGTAAGGAGGCAAAGTTCAGTAGTGACGGACAGATGTCAATGGGGACAGAGGCCCCGTTGCCTAAGACAGAGGAGCCTCGAGGAAGCACGGGCATGAGGCAAGAGATCATCTGTACCATTTTGACTGATCTGCTGTTCCTTATTGTGCGTGGTTATTTTTTTTTTGGTATTGTTGTTATCTGTTTTGTTTTGCTTTGTTCTGTCTCAATGTCAGGCTTGGTGTAGGAGTCGAAGATTCAAAGATGAAGAAAAGAATCCAGTCTTTGGCATTAAGAATTTCATCTTTGATCCAAAGACTTTACAGCTAAGAGAGGAGTGGAGACAGAGAGACCCCTGACCTCACTCCCAGGCAGAATGGGAGCACGATAGAGATGGGTCGGGTGGTCGTTGAGGCAGGACTCTGGACCGTGGTGGGTGGGTTAGCGTCTAGGGCTCGATCCCACAACCTGTAAGATCATGACCTGAGCCGAATCCAGAGTTGGACGCTTAACCGGCTGAGTCACCCAGGCGCCCCAGATACCGTCTGTTTTGAACAAAGATGGCATCGATCGTCATCGGGATCCCGAATGGCCCCGGGGTCCTGCAGGACAGGGGCAGCGTCTGCGTGGACACATTCCTCAGACCATGGACAGCACCCATCTTCCACAGCACAGTCCCACCCCCTCTGTTGGGCGTAATATCTGCCAATACTCATTGCCTATATTACCTTGACTTTCACCGCTATTCTACATACACGTTCTCATGCTTAGTTCTGTTGATGAGTGTATGGTTTGTGGCTCATAGCTACAAAAATTTTGCAAGCTTATTGAGGTCAAGTCCTATGTCACGTGCCTCCCAATTTCCTTTATAGCTCCTCTGGCAGCAATGTCTTACTCACAGGAAGGATTCAGTAAACATCCTCTGGTTGATTAGCACCGAACCGAACAACTCTCTCGGGATACATATAAACTCCTCTTGAGCAATCAGTCGGCTATTTCCACTGTCTTATACAAGCATAAACTTAGCAACATTGATGCAAGATGGCTTTTCCTTTTAAACGGGAGCACACCGAAATGAAAAGTCCCCTGATGGAGATGGTTTTAGAAACACCAGTAACATGTCAGTAAATAATTTGATCGCCGAGCTCGGTGACTAGCGAAGAATCACCGTCGATAACCGAATGGTGACTTTTCGTATGATTTTGATATACCTAGTTGTCGCCCCTATGCGTGGGTTTGAACTTAAACACACCCACCTTTACAGAAAGTGGTGGCAGTGTGATTGGAAATGAAAGAGGAAGAGACGGGCAGTCTGTCAGAGACAGGTGTTTCCACACTTGTCCTGATTGAGCACGGGGACAAGAAGAATTCAGAAGTGGGGCTCACAAATCTGTTAGGAGACCTTGGGAAGATCCTGCCTTGAGAAAAAAAATACCGAGTGATAAGAGAATACTCTTCAAGGAGCCTCGTAAGGAGCAGCGGATCCCTTATCATTTGTTTCAGTTTTTAGAGGAACAAACACTGTGTGACCTACTGACATGAACCCACCTGGAAACAGGGGCGAAAGGCACATGGGGGCACATGGCAATCGCATCTTTTCCGAAAAGGGCCTCTGGAAAGGATCGCGGTAAGTCAGCTTCGTGAATGTTCCAGAGACTCACACATGCTTAATTCATTTTCTTTGTTCACTTTTAGGAAGGCAGCCATAACTTCAGGTGCACCCTTTGTATTGTATCTCCATTATTTCTGGATAGTTCTGCTCTTCTGATTTATTTTTCACTACAGGATCTGGATTTCAAACCTTTCACATCATCCTCTTGACAGCCGACTGTCCTTGGTTCCGCACAACCGAAAGTCACTTCCTCTCCCGGGACCGCCCTCGGCCTCCGGGGCTGACCTGTGTTCCTTCCCTGCGTTCCCTGTGCACACGTGTGTGTCCTCCCCAGGGGACAGACCCGATCGCGACACATGCCACGTGACCCACTTTTTGATCAGGTGTGTCAGGACACAGGGCATAATTAATGAATACCGTTGGAATAAATGGACGGAAATGTTTTGAGACTGATCACACACAAAATACACTGATGAACGATAAAGTGTTGAGAGGAGGCAATTAAAAGGAAAAAATTAAAAGAAAATACAGAGGCAGTTTTTATTTCAATAATAGTATTTTCCACGGAGAGAGAATTCCAGCACAATAATTACCCATATTAATAGCATCAAAGATAATAAATCTTAAAATACTAAAATAGATTCCTACCAGTTTCTTTATCCCCTTTCAAAAAGGTTATTATGCTACAGGTGGTGTGTTTACCCTATATTTTTTCGCTTAATGTCACCCAAAGAATTGCTGTGACAGGTGTCACAGACATAGTTTTCTCCTTGCTGAGACTCACCTTTGCACACACACTGAGTCTGGTCCGTAGAAGTGTGATGCCTTATGGGGGGTGGGGGGGGTCACCATTGCAGCCTGACAGCACCTTCCGGGCTCAGCCATCCGCACACTCTGGCCTGACCTTCCTCACATCCCCCCTTGGCACGGCTTCCAAGGAGGGTATTCAGTTGGCATTCCATAAATGTTAGGGGCTTTGTATGGAGGGTAAGGAGTCTCATTATTCGCACGCCATATGGAATGTGGTCCTCACGACAGTCGCACCAGGAGCAAAAACAAAGAGTTTGCCAGTGAATTTGGGGGGAGGTAAATCCCAGCCTGCTTTAGCCACCGCGGATCAAGTGCAGACAAGCCGTTCGCCGAGTGTCCAGAACACAAGTGTGCACAGGCTTCAGTCCCCCAGAGAACACCGCGGGAGATGTCACAATTAAAGAAAGGTGGGTCCACACGAAGACGGACATAGAACAACACTCGTCACACATCTCGTCTCCGAACACACCTACAGAAGTAAAAATCATGGAGGATCCAAATCGCTCTGAATCATGTGGGTGAGAATTTTACCATGTTCGGGATTAAAGCAGCCCGTTAAACATACTAACTCGATCAAAAATAACCATGGCGCCTGGGTGGCTCAGTCGGTTAAACACCTGACGTCGGCTCAGGTCGTGATCTCGGTCCGTGAGTTCGAGCCCCGTTCGGGTTCTGTGCTGACAGCTCGGAGCCCGGAGCCTGCTTCGGATTCCGTGTCTCCCTCTCTCTCTGCCCCTCCCCCATTCATGCTCTGTCTCAAAAATGAACAAACGTTAAAAAAATTTTAAAATAACCATGACGAATCCATTGTACATCAAGATAAATAAGGTATTTTTTAGGAGAAGATAACTATTTTCCAAAGCAAATAAATTAGGTAGAGGGTTTCACAATTTTCTAAATCTCTTTTATGTCTGCCTTGAAAGGCAACGAGGGACCCTGGACGTTCACCTACAGACAGGCTGCAAAGACAGGAGCAGAACCTGCCAGAATGCACTCTGTACGGGGACCTTCCCCGGAGCCCTGCCATTTTTCTCCTCCTGACCACAGCATGGGAGCTACATAATACTGCTCTCATCCCAACTCTCACAGCGGGCACAGAGAGGCTCACTAATGTAGTCTGGTCACACAGCCAGCAAGGCGCAGAGCTTGGGTTTAAACACGGGAAAACCGACTCAATTCTATGTTCTAAAAATCTGCATTTCAGGGAAATATGCATGAAGTAGATGTGAAGCTTTCACTCCTGAAAGTTCTCTTCCCGTTTATCACAAATCAGATCTGGAAATGCATTCCGAGAAGGCGTTACAGCGTCCTTCACAGGAGAGAGGATGTGATGTAATATGCAAAGATGATTTTGAAAATGAAACGGTGTCTCCTGGTAAGACACCCAAAGCCCCTTGAAACATTTCTCGTAAGAAAAATGTGCACCCAAAACAAACAAACAAACAAACAAACAAACAGGACATAATGATCACTACTTCTCGGCAAAACCGTTTTTTTTTTTTTTTTTTATTTTAGTAATCACAAAGACAAGATTTTCAAGTATGATATAGTGTTATTGTAACACAGTAAAATAGCATGGAACATTTTTGAAGTGTGTTCTTAAAACCAGCTACTGCGGGGGCGCCTGGGTGGTTCAGTCAGTTAAATGTCGAACTGCAGCTCGGGTCATGATCTCATAGTTTGTGGGTTCAAGCCCCTGTGCTGGGCTCTGTGCTGACAGCTGGGAGCCTGGGGCCTGCTTCGGATTCTGTGTCTCCCTCTCTCTGCCCCTCCCCTGCTCGTGCTCTGTCTCTCTCTGTCTCTCAAAAATACATCAACATTAAAAAAAACATTAAAAAAAATAAAACCCACTTTTGACATAATAAATACTTTAAATATTTTGTACAAGCCAGCAGCCAGGTCGCCTCGTAATGTACTCATCCGTATCCTTTTTCTTTCCTTCATTTTGTGTTTGCATAAAATTACGAAGCAAATGTGTCAGCTATTTCTTCCTTTACACACCTGAATCAGTTTAAACTGTGGTGACTCAGGAATATTTTTTAGTTATCTTAATGTCCGAATACATCCAGAAAGAAAGGCAACAGGCTTATGGGTTTTTTCAACAGTTCCTTCGCACTCCCATGTGCCAACGGAGGCAAGACAGACAGTGTCTTAAAGGTTGAACACCCATTCATCTACATATTGAGGAGCTCTTCACCAATCTCTAATGTCTTCTGACAAATGGGTATTTAATAATATGTTCTTGCAGCTGGAAAATCACACCACATCCAGAGACTTAATTCCAGGAGCGCCTGAACAGGGTTATTTTCTTTTGCCTCTATCCCCCAGGGAAAATCCTAGCTATGCCGCTGGCATAACTATAACCAAGGGAAGGGGTTTTGGGAAACAAAACCCACAGAAAGATGGAGGGCACCCTCAGTTGTGTGGTTGAGCACGCGAAGCAGGGCGCTGTGTGGGTCAGGCCATTTGGGATGCGCCAAAGGAACAAGATGGCACACCGTAGTTTCCTGACTCACTGGCTGTTCTCCCGCGTGACTGTGACGTGGTCTAGAACCTCCGGAAATATCCAGGCCAAAAGCAGCGCCGAATGCTTGAACTTAGGGCACCAACAGCACATCTAGTTCGGACGAGTACCCCAGGAGTCAACGTGAACGAAATGCCATTTTGCTGAGCACAGAATTGGTTTTCATTTGGAAAAGCGATGGGGAAACGGAACCGTGGTTGGAAAGGGCCATAATACAGAGGGGGCCCATGCCTCTAAATGTCTTAGTTCGGCCTTATGCGCTGCATGGGGTGTTTGGTTCTATTACTCATTTTCCTAAAATGTAGTTCTTCATAAATCTTATATAAAGAATCAGACACTCTTACTGTTATTATTATTATCATTATTAATTATTTTATCATTGAATTGTGATCTCTCCCGTGCTAGGGCATCTCCCAAGCTCATGATGCATTATTATCGGAAGTAAACATTAGGATTGGAAGAAAAAGTTAAGAGCTCCAAAACACACACACCTGGTCTGTATTCTCATTTACAACTTTTTATTTACTTCTCTGTTGCTGTTAACTGTATGATTATAATATGTGTGCATGTGTCTGTATAATATGCCTATATGGTGTGTGTGTGTGTGTGTGTGTGTGTGTGTGCTTAGGGGAAGAACCAGAGGCAGTCACATCGTGAAGCCAACGTGTGGAATGGATTCTGACATAACACACTGCGGCGGATCAGGGTGCTGAGGATTGACACAGAACAACAGAACGGGAGAGCGGTGCAAGCCCACGATGTGTCCGCGTCTCGGAGCACAGACCCTTCCTACCTGGAGCCACACTTGGATGGGGAAGGCCCGGGAAAGGCTTCGCTCTGGCCATAGAAGACACAGCCCATGAAAGATCCAAGGGGCGGTTCGGAGGACAGAACCACACTGTGTGGGAGGAAGCAGGGAGGGGCCGGCAGCAAGACCCCTGGGGTGTGGGGTGCGGGGTGCGGTGGGCGACGTGCTGGTTGCACTTGGGTGCAGAGCTGACCAGCAGGTCTGTGTCACTGGTGCAGGGAGTTCACCCGCGTGTAAGTGGATCTCTCGATGACACTGTAGCTAAGTGTTCACTCGTTTATTTTTTCTTTTTTACACACGCACCACTATGTAGAATAGACCACGTAGAATAGAATAGACCAGGGCTGCCTGGGTGGCTCAGTCGGTTAAGCGTCTGACTTCAACTCAGGTCACGATCTCACGATCCGTGAGTTCGAGCCCCGTGTCCGGCTCTGGGCTGACGGCTCGGAGCCTGGAGCCTGCTTCCGATTCTGTGTCTCCCTCTCTCTCTGCCCCTCCCCTGTTCATGCTCTGTCTCTCTCTGTCTCAAAAATAAATAAACGTTAAAAAAATTAAAAAAAAAAAGAATAGAATAGACCATGCCTATTTTTAACCTCCAAAGAATCTCTAAAATACTGTCTATCTATATTATATCTGCAAAAAAGAGGTTTCATAATACTCTTAATGTTTTCAAGATAATTACACAGAAATCAAATGTTTTTGTATTCTTCCAGGTCACCATAACACCAGACTGTCAGGGTCTGATACACGTTTTCCAAGTTTCCTCTTCTAGAGCAATCAAAACACATGTGCACGCACACACTCACACACACACACACACACACACACAACACACTCACAGTTCTGGCTTGTGCAAACAACACGCCTGCTGAGAACAAATAGTAAAGCCAGAGAGTTTACAAAAATAGAACGTCTCTTCAAAGGCAATGAAATCTGTTAGGGCAACCAGGTCTCCAGGGCCAAAGTTGTAAAGAAAAGAGAGCTACACAGAGGTGAGTGTGTATTATAAAACCCGCTTTTCACATCTGGCCTCTTACAGATTCATGGCTCTGTGTGGAGATGTTTCTAAGAAGTAAATAGCCAACAGAGCTTTGGGAAATTTACTGGGCTGGAGAAATGAAATTGAAGTTTGGGCCTCCTAACTCACCGGCAGCCCCGACTCACTGGGCCAGCATCCAGCTGAGAAAGGAGGGGCCAAGCGGGGACCTTACACTCAGCAGTTTTGACTTTCAGTAATTTGCCTTTGAGTTCAGATACAAAGAAAGGTGCTGGGCTTTGTTAACACTGCCTGCTCTCAGGAGGAAGCCCGGATACTTAAGAAGGAAAGAAGATCAACAAATAGAGTAAACAAGGACAAAACTGTAAGTGGCCATAGGTGTCACAGAGTAATCAGCATCATAGTTTTAGAAAAATAAATGCCAATAATGTGTATGTATCACTGAGAAGCTAATAAAACAAAAACTGGAAAAAATTTTTAAAAATGACTATTGCAAAAGGATAAAGGACATAAAAGGGAATTTAAAAGAGGTGAGACAATTAGAAAAACATGAAATCAGTTCATAAAATGTGCACTGAGTGGTGCAGCCTCTCTGGAAAACGGAGTAGAATTTCCTCAAAAAGGTAAACATAGAAGTACCCTGCAACATAGCAACTGACCCAAAGAATACAGCGATACTGATTCAAAGGGACGCATGTGGGGGCGCCTGGGTGGCCCAGTAGGTTGAGCATCTGACTCTTGATTTGAACTCAGGTCATGATCTCACAGTCGTGAGACTGAGCCCCATGTCGGGCTCCGTGCAGAGTTTGCAGTCCGCTCAAGACTCTTTCTCCCTCTCTCTCTGCCCCTCCTCCACTTGTGAGCTCTCTTTCTGTCTCTCAAAAAATTAAAAAAAAAAATCATAAATACCTTTAAAAAAACGACAAAAAGGAGTGCATGCGCCCTGAGGTTCACAGCAGCATTATCAGCAGTTGCCAAACTATCGAGAAAGCCCAAATGTCCATCAACTGATGAATGGATAAAGATGTGGTATATATATATATATACATATATATATATATATATATATATATATATATATGAGGATAAGAGTATATACACACACACACACACACACACACACACACACACACACATATCACAATGGAATATCACTTAACCATCAAAAAGAATGAAATCTTGCCATTTGCAATTCATGGGTGGAGCTAGAGTGTACTATGCTAAGTGAAATAAATCAGTCAGAGAAAGACAAATACCATATGATTTCACTCCTATGTGGAATTCAAAAACCAAAAGATGAAAGTATGGGAAAGGAGAAAAACAGAGGCAAATCGTAGGAGACTCTTAACTATAGAGAACTGAGGGTTGCTGGAGGGGAGGTGGGTGGGGGATGGGCTAAATGAGCGACAGGCATTAAGGAGGGCACTTGTGATGAGCACTGGATGTTGTATATAAGCGATGAATCACTAAATTCTACTCCTGAGACCAATACTACACTATATGTTAGCTAACTAGAATTTAAATAAAAACTTGAAACCTTAAAAAAAGAAAAAAGAAGGCCATGCAAACTGTAAGGCAAACAAAGGAAGGATGCTTTATCATATCAGGCTGCAGAGCAAGAATTGTGTCTGAAGTTTAAGAGAGATGTTTCATGACACCCACAAAGATGTCACAATTTTAAATGTATATACGTTATCTTACCTTAACTACAATATATATAAAGCAAAGTTGACAGACCAAAAAAGAGAAAACAAACAAACAAACCCTACATACATCCTGGAAGACTTCTACACAACCCTACAAACAACCAATAAAACAAGTGGAAAAAATCTTATCACAGTATAGACAATCTGGACAATACCAATAAAAATGTTGGCTAATTTATATTTTGTATATAACTATGACACCTGAAACCGACAACATTTCGGCTGTGCTATGAGTAATAATGTGTAGTGTCTCTGGTCCAGGGGCCTCGTGTCTTCTGCCAGAACCCATGAAGCTGTGGCCTGGTAACGTTAGAGCAGGGTGAACTCTCAGGCCCTTCATGGTCTTGAGAAGGATATGGCTGACACTGGCTAATGGAGTATTAGAAATCCTGAGTAGTCTGAGAAATATCAAAAAAATTGAAAAAGCTTTTCCAAAAATATAACTCTTCCCTGAAATACGGTTACTGTCTTCCCAACCCCTAACACTACTTTGTCAATCCAGTGGGTCAAATAAGTTGCTGTCGGAGAGATGTTTCTAAGGCACTGCTCTGCTCATAATACTTGTGGTAGGTTGGATCATTGTCCCCAGTTATTTACGCTCACCCTGTATCCATGTTCTTTACTGTGTGATTTTGCAGTATGTTTCCCCACATGTCACTGATGTGGGCCTTGCTTTGACCAAAGGAAGTGGACAGAAGCTATGCATGCCAGTTTCCAGCCAAGGCCTTCAGAGGTGGTACCTATTTTGCTTACCTCTCCTGTTCTTGGGACCCTCTGTGAAAAAAAGTAGGTCTCTACTAGTCTGTGGGCTAAGTGAATCCACCTTGACTTCTGGAGCCAAGCCTAGTGGATCCAGCGGAGCCTAGGAGTTCCATCTGACGGGAAGATGCACTTAAGAAACAAACATTTCTTGTTTAAGTCATTGATATTTTGGAGCTATTTCGGAAGCAGCAAACAGTAATACACGTTTCTATGCTCATAAAATTCTAAGGGCTTCCCATGGCCTGACGAATGAAGGGTATAAGACTTATGTTCAATGTACTCTATAATTTTGCCCTATCTGTCTATTCAGTCTTATCTTTCTCGATTCCCTTTCATTAACCTAGGCTTTTACTAACACTGCTCTGTGATTTAGTCCATGAGAGATTACTCTCAAAAATACCTTTCCTTTGCCAAGTCCAAGTATCTTTTCTTACAGCACGTTCCCCAAAAATCTATCCATTTCAACAGGCTATCACCTTGATGGACCTTCTTATTAAGAATTACTTTCCCGTAATCACAGTTCATATCTTTAAATCCACCAATACATTTTCGTGTCACAGTCTACCTCCTAAATGAGCTGCGTTGGTAAACTCCTTCCAATTCATCGATGACAGCAATTGCACTCTTTACCTGCTAGAATATTTGACAATGCTCGACCATCATGTTTTGCACAAGCTCCCTGAGTTGACCTGAATGACCGCGGGGGAAATATTACAGAAAGTGTCGTGCAAAAATCATCAGGGAGGAACACATATGGGGAGATTTGACTAAACAATGAACCCTCCATAAATGTGACTTGTGATGATTTTTCTCAGAATTAGTTACAAAGAACAGATGGAAATTGATCACTACAGATTAATCTTTTGCCATAATTAACAGAGTCAGAATCTGGGGCTGAAGACTGTACTAGACAGCAACCAGGCTGGTACTGAATCCTTCCCAGGAACCAACAGCTGAGAACTGTGGGTCAGAGTAGCTACCACCTACGCATTGATATCTAGTCCCACTTAGGACTCTGGTGCCCCAGCCAACTCCCTTCCCCCGGCAACACAGAAGAAACTGCCTTACTGAAGGAGAACCCGCCACCTTCCCCTCATCCTAATAATGCGAGACCTGTTAATAATGAGTGGTTTGTTGAGGAAAGGGCAATTTGCCCCTTTCAGTTAGGTCCAGATGAAATTCCCTATTAAATAAAAAAATATATGTATAATTATATATATTATATGTATATATACATATACAGAGTATGTTCCCATCTTAGAATTGCAGTGAAGCTAAGGACTGGTTTTCTAGTGCTCGCTTTCTCCACAACCACGTTCCTATAATGGAGTCCCCTCGCTGCTTCAGCTGATTAGTCCACCCATTCGAGGCGAGGTCTGAGACAGTTTATTTTCTTTTTCCTGGGTGATTAGATCATAGCACTGACGGGGCACTTCTCACACCAATCGTTTTCCACCATGTGTGCTGGAAACAAGAAACTAGCTGGTCAGTGAGAGAGATCGACAATGTGCATGGACAGAGAGTCACAGAGATGGAAGGCAGGCAAGTCAGACTTGTCACGTTCTTGCAGACTCCAGCTTTACTGCGGGCACTAGTGACTTTAACAATCTTCATAGCCTTCCTATAAACTCCTCTTTCCCTGCTGCTAAGACCAGTTAAGTTTCTTGTGATGTGACTCTCAACCAAAAAATCACTGCATTTTCAAAAATATTGACATGACACGCTTTCAGACCTGGTGGTTCTTCCTGTAGATTTTAAGCAATCATTTGTCGAATTGTAGCGATATAGACAGAGATGATTCTGCCAAAGAAAACGTGTCATTTCTCTGGAAACACTCTTATTCAACATATTCAGAGAGCCTACGGCCCTGGATGTTGCCCGCGTAGGACTCATGAACGAGAGGACAAAGTACGTCTGTTATCCTGCAGATATACTATTCAGAACTCCAGGGATATGGAAAAAAAAAAAGTGTTAGAGTCACACATGGCACTTTCCTCCACATGGACATTGAGATGGAAAATTGTTCGGTATTGGTTGAAAATAGGCATGAGTTGATCGCTTGAGAGTGAACTCTACTGAAGCATCAATAAAGAGGCAAAGCCAACATGGTGTTCAGTTGCTCCTTCTCTGTTCCTTTCTTTGACACTGGTTTTGCTGAAAGTGGACAGAACATCCTCACTCCTCTCCTGCTGCTTTCAGGAGAATCATCTGCAACCACAGACACATAACGGTTTTGCTTTACGTTTGGGAGGAAGACCCAACCCAAGAGTGGACAGTACATTTTCCTTCATTCAAACTGCAGCCTGGGGATAATTTTGATCCACGCAATAAGGTTTCCCCTTGTCACGTAAACACCTCTAAATATCAACTTGTTAATGTCCAGTTCATCTGTGTCCTTCTTCAAGACCACATGCATTTGAATATTTATGCCCATTAAACTGTAGGTGTGAGAAGTGACAGAAATGAACACCGTCCTTGCTAATACAGGCCCAATGTCTTGGTGTCATAGTAAACTATGTGGACAAAGTCAACCTGTTCCTGTGCCCCCTCACAGAGTTGTGAAAGTAGGAAGCAAATACTCTATGTCAAAAATAGGATACACAGTCTGTCCTGCCGAAGTTAGTGTCTATGGGTTCGGTCTCAGTGAAATGACGGTATTTTTTTCTGTCTAATATCTAATAGGTCTAGTGGTTTTCTTCAGTATTTGCGATATTCACCTTTCATTATCAATCATCACCAAAGATACTATACATGTTTTTATTTTCCTAAATGAGGGCTTTGTGGGGACACTTTCCTCCTCGTGGATTATGCTGTGTTTTCGGTGATGGAGGAAATTAATCTAGCAATCCAAGCCATACTTCTATATCTAAATTTATTTCAGGCAGTCATAATTATAACTAAGTAGGCTGATGCTTTATTATAACCTCTGAGGGATTTACTGTTCCAGGCTTAACTGCTTGCATCTGTTTATGTCTTTGGCACTATGAATCAATCCAAACAAACTCTGTTTTGCTAATACTGCCATCTGCCAGCTCCCATTCACTATTTACCAATAGTAAAGGCTCCCTATCATTCTAATAATAAGTGAATGAGCCATTTTGTTTCTTTTCTCAGGCAGCAGGAAGCCACTCACCATACTTGCTAGATGCTAGTTAGCAAATAAATGTTTAGTGAAGGATTTTGCAGACTGGCAGTTCTCTAAATTCTGCAACAAAACAAATTTAATCAGAACTCGTGTTCCACATTTTTGTTTCACCGATAGTGTGCAAAGAGTTCAATATAGAAACTTCTTAATTGACTGGCCAGGGACAAATCAATGAGGTTCTCCTTCTCCGGCAGTCGGCTGACTACAAAGAAACAGAATCAATTCGAAGGCTACACCACGCAGAGAAGTGGAAGAAACTGAGCCATGAGCTGTAGGAGACAATCCCTTTCAGAAGGATATTGGTTTGAGTATGTAAACAAGGACAGATCAATTAAGAAAATAAGGGCTTTGTGGCCAGAGGCCTCGGCGACCCAGATCAGACCTCCCTCTAGATCCAGGACAGGCTATCAGCTGTGTGGCACTACTGGCCAAAGCCGAGCACTGACGGGGGGCTGGAGAAGTGGAATGCCCCAGAACAATGGGGTGACGACACAGGTAAGTCATTTGACCTCAAATCTCCAAGGATGAACAACAGGAATCTACATTCTGAGGTCATTCGGCTCCTTCTGCTCAACCAAGGAGACGCCCTGTGCCCTGAGCTGAATTTTAAGATATCCGGGGCGCCTGGGTGGTGAAGCATCCGACTCTTGATTTCGGCTCAGGTCATGATCTCACGGTTTGTGATGTCAAGTCCTGTGTCAGGCTCTGCACCGACAGCACAGAGCCGGCTTGGGATTCCCTCTGTCTCCCTCACTCTCTGTCCCTTCCCCACTCGTGATCTCTCTCTCAAAATAAATAAATAAACATTTAAAAACTCTCTTCTTTTAGCATGCTCTTTTAAAACTCCTACTTCCTCCGGTGTCTGCAGGTAAACAGGTCAAACAGAAACACAAAGTACACAAAGCTTGAAGTTTCAGAAGTGCATGGAAACATAGAAGCTTTATCTGAAGCGTGTCCCTATGACAAAGTAACCCCAGCTTATTTTTGCTATATGGCTTTAAAGATCCCCTGTTATCTGTCTGGAATGGGGTAGAGGCATTCCTAATGTCGCTAAATTCTAAGGTCACTAAAGCTGCTAAAAACAATTGTAACTAACTTTGGAAGTTAAGAACATACCACTGTCGATTAGCAACTCAGTGGCAAAGAACGATTTGTCAATTTAACAGCATTCTAAAAGCATGTTGTATAATTTATCTTTGAGTATTAGCTGGTAGGATACACTACAATATGAGAGCAACAGCAGAAAATTACACATTTTTGGAAGTTTATTTATTTATTTTGAGAGAGAGAGAGAGAGAGAGCAAGTCGGGGAGGGGCAGAGAGAGAGAGAGAGAGACAATCCCAAGCAAGCTCCTTATTGTCAGCACAGAGCCTGACTCAGGGTTCGAACTCACAAACCGTAAGATCATGACCTGAGCCAAAATCAAGAGTCAGGCACTTAACCCCCACCCAGGCGCCCCATAAGTGTTACATTATTTATGCTGATCATGTAAAGAATTTTTTTTCATTATTGCCAAATTTAATTGAAAATACCCTTTTAAGGATGCTTCAAATATGTGAGTCATTTTTAACAGGAAATTACGTGATCAGAATGCATTAACTATTCACATACGTGTGCCATATGGTTACATTTAGAGATTAGCTTCTGACCCACACATAGGCAATATGAAATGTCAATTTGCCATTTTTATTAAAATAATTGGTGACAATTATCTGAACTCTCTAAGCATTGTTTAAATGACAGGCAAGAAGAGGTTAATAAGAAAGGAAGAGAGGTAGAGAGACAACTTAATTCAATATTGAATTAGCTTCTCTCAGTGACCAAACCCACTGTGGTCCCTAACCCTGATGGACCTCTAGCTGGGGTCCTGTTGTTTCAAGTAGAAGCAAATTTAAATCTTTCTTTAAGAAGGATAATGTTTCCCAATGCTTCGAATTATCCCCAAAATGTTTCATATGCAATGAAAAGGCATAACCAAAAAACAACCAGGTATATGAGGAACGATCGCAATGTAAATGCAAGTCAAAAAGTAAAATGCTGCATAATAGCCATAATCTGATAGGTGATCTGTATCACGAAATGACCAGACAACCTTCATTATACTTAATATGTTTGAGGAAATATAAGACAAAATGGTAATTTTTCAGAAATAAATTTGAGAGAGAGAGAGAGAGAGAGAGCACCAAATAGAAATTGCAAAACTGAAAAAGCAATGCTGAAATGACATCTCAGTAGGAGGATTTAATAGCAGATTAGACACTGCAGAGAGAGACTCACTGAACTGGAGGTTGGTCAGAAGAAAATACTCAGCATCAAACCATCAAACACGGAGGGATACAAGGGTGGAGAGCTCAGTACAAAGCAGAAGAGACAAGGTATGGAGGTGTGGTATGTAGATTTGCTGTCTAAGAAGGTGGGGGGCGGGCAACAGGCCATCAATAATCAGGTGGATAAGGGAATCATTGTATATTCACATGCAAATTAGAGGTACATGCAATAACGTGTTTGAATCCAAACTAACATAGTGTCGCACAAGAGAAACCAGACATAAATAAAAGCAAACTGCAATCCCCTTCATATTAGATAGAAAATTAAAACAGAAAACAAATCTATATTGTTTAGGGGTGTGTGCTTAGACTAAAAATGTATTTTAAAATGCAAAATGATTACTATAAAATCACAACTACAGTTTCTTTGGAGGACATATGAGAGAAGAAAAAACAAGGTGGTCTTCTGAATTCCCAGAAAATTTTTTTTTCTCGTAGGTGGTGATTATACTGATATATTTTCTATCTATTGTTTGTTATATTGTCTATCTTTGGTATGTATTTTGTATTGTATTTCTTTTTTTTCCTTAAAAACATTTTTTAACATTTATTTGATTTTGAGAGTCAGAGAGAGACAGAGCATGAATGGGAGAGGGGCAGAGAGAGAGGGAGACACAGAATCCGAAGCAGGCTCCAGGCTCTGAGCTGCCATCACAGAGCCCGACGCGGGACTCGAACTTACGAACTGTGAGATCATGACCTGAGCCGAAGTCGGACGCTCAACCGACTGAGCCACCCAGGAGCCCCGTGTTGTATTTTTCAATAAAGTGTTTTTAATTAGTATTAAAATATAAGGAACTAGACCCTATTAAATGAAAACATTTCCTTTCGGCTTTTTCTTTTTTGTGTCTTAGTGTATTTTTGGTTTTCAGTTTATACTTACTGTTCTTTACTTTAATATATCGACTTTAAAAAATGAATTTATCAACTTTTCATTGCTCTTTGATTTCAGATCTCTGTAAGCAAGCCATGCAATGTACTGTTGGACTTTCTGTCCGTTGACTTTATTTGTAAGTGCGTTCATAAAATAGCATCATTGTTCTTTAACATTTCCAATATGTTAGTAGTGAGATCAGGCAACCTTGTATCATTCTTTTTTGTATACATATGTGTGCATATATACGTATACGTGTATATATGTATATATACACGTATACGTATATATGTAACATTTTATATATATGGATATTATGTTTATCCATTCCTCCCTCCATCAATGGATGCTTGGACACTTAGTTTAGTTTCATACCTTATTATAAATAAGGAGGCTGTGAATATGGTGGTAGAGATATCTTTTCAAGTTAGTGTTTTTGTTTTCTTTGGATAATGACTGGGATTTCTGGATCATACGGTAGTTCTATTTTTATTTTGTTTTGTTTTGGTTTGGTTTGTTTTGTTTTCGAGGAACCTCCATACTGTTTTCCAGAGTTATTGTATCAATTTATATTTGTACCAACAGTACAGGAAGTTCCCTTTTCTCCACACCCTCGCCAACACCTGTTATTTCTTGCCTATTTTGTAAAAGCCATTCTGACTGGTGTGAGGTGGTATCTCACTGTGGTTTTGATTTTCACTTCCCTGATCATGAGCAGTGTTGAGCATCTTTTCATGTGTCTGTGGCCATCTGAACATCTTTTTTTTTTTTAATTTTTTTTAACGTTTTATTTATTTTTGAGACAGGGAGAGACAGAGCATGAACAGGGGAGGGTCAGAGAGAGGGAGACACAGAATCTGAAACATGCTCCAGGCTCTGAGCTGTCAGCACAGAGCCCGACGCGGGGCTCGAACTCACGGACCGAGAGATCATGACCTGAGCCGAAGTCGGCCACTTAACCGACTGAGCCACCCAGGCGTCCCCTGAACATCTTTAGAAACATTCCTAGTCAGATCTTCTGACTACTTTTTGTTTATTAATTTTATTTACTTATTTTTAAAGAGAGGGAGATTGCAAGTGGGGGAGGGGCAGAGAGAGAGCCAGAGAGAGAGAGGATCCCAAGCAGGCAACACAATCAACACAGAGCTCAGTGCAGGGCTCGATCCGACAACGCTCAGGGATCATGACCTGAGCCAAAATCCAGAGACCTATGCTCAACCCACTGGGCCATCCAGACATCCCGGATCATTATTTTTTAATTAGATTGTTTGTTCCTTTTTTATTTATTTATTTTTTTGCTATTGTAATGAATTTACATTTTTATTTAGTTCAGATTCATGCTTAGGAGTGAAATGGCCGGATCATGTGACAGTTGACTGGTTAGTTGCCAAATTGTTTGCAGAGGTGCCGGTTTGCACCAGCAATACAAGTGATCCACTTTCCGGTTTCATGGCCTCCTGGACAGCATTTAGTGTGGGAAGTCTTTGGCTCTTTTCAGCCATTCCAATACACGTGCAGTGATGTCTCATTGTGTTTCTAGTTGGCATTTTCCTAATGGCTAATGATGATAAATATATTTGCCATCTGTACGTTTTCTTCAGTGAAATTTTTGTTCATGTTTTGCTCTTTTTTTAATTGGATTATCTGTTTTCTCCCATTGAGTTTTGGGAGTTATGGTAGATCCTACTGTTCGCAATGTGGTGGTCAATTTTGCGTCAACTTGGTTAGGCCATGGTGCCTGGATATTTGGTCAAACATCCTGGCTGTTTCTTCGGGGGGTGTGTTTGGATGAGATTAATAATTAAATTGGTGGATTTTGAGTAAAGCATATTGCCCTCCATAGTGTGGATGGGTTTCATCCAACCAGTTAAAACCATAATAGAACAAAAACCAAACTCAAATAGGAAATTCTGACCATGCACTGCCTTTGGACGTGAACCACAACTCTCTCTCGGGTCTCCAGACAGCGAGCCTGTCTTGTGGATTTTGGGCTTGCACCTCCACAATAGTGTAAGCCAGTTAACTAAAATAAATCTCTCTCAGGGCGGCTGGGGGGGCTCGGTGGGTTGAGCATCCGACTCTTGATTTTGACTCAGGTCACGATCTCACGGTTTGTGAGATAGAGCCCTGCATTGGTCTCCGCACTGCACTGACAGTACAGCACCTGCTTGGGATTCTCTCTCTGCCCCTACCCCCCAAAGTCTCAAAATAAATAAACTTTACTAAATAAATACATAAGTAGATAAACGTGCACATCCTATTAGTTCTGTTTCTCGGGAGAGCCCTGACTAACACTAACCACCAGAGAGAGCTAGGACGGCGGGCTCCCTCGGCTGCTGGCACTGCTGCTGGCTGTCATGTCTTTGGCTGTCATATCTCCATGGAGACCATTTCTATCTCTGAATCTCCTCCAGGCCCCGGGCAAAATCTGGCCCATTGGTGTCATCTCTGGTCTCCTCAAAGGTTGAGAAGAACAATGTTATACATGTTTTATGAAGTAACTGCATAAGGTCAATATATATGAAGTCATTTTACCTTAAAAATGCAATATTTATTGTAGAACAGTTTACAAAACACTTGTATTAAATCCTAAAATTCACAGAAACACACAAAGAATACCCAAGCAAATGAAACACTCCCATATCCCACTTCTAGGCGGATAACCACTTTAACTCAGTGAATTCGATGTAAATGTTCCAGCTTCTATTTTTTTCTGTGAGCTTGTGTTTACTCATAATAATGCATGTATATTATAGTAAAATAGGATAGACTATATCCCAGTAATAAGACCTTCTTGAATACAAGGTAATGACCACTTACCAATGCCTATATCCAAAAATATCATGGGAAAGTTAAATATACAAACATGTAAGAATATAGAAGAAAGAATTATGTCTACTCATAAGTCTTTAATATTTAATTTAGTTACCATACATAATTTAAGTCACATCATATAAAATAAACAATCTGTAAATATTAAATGTTCCCACTCTTAGGCTTTTTGAAATAATTTCATTCAAAATCTCCCCATGCTTGACATGTGTGCTGTCGTCACCTTGACAGACGGTTTGGAGTCACCTAACACAGTCTTCCAGACTACATCATCTTCACACCCACTTAAAAATTTTAAAATATAACATTTCTTGATTGTATGAGATGCTGTCACTGACGCTTTTGTCTCAAGTCAAAAGGATTCCTTTGCATAACATTAGCACCTGCTTATTCTTACGCCACTGTAGATAAACCCTCATGGTCTCATGACCTCTACAGCGCAGCCAGTTACCAGTTTGCTTGTTAAGGAAGTCTTCAAAAGGCTGGTTTATGATGGTAACAAATGTTATTTAACCTGAGGCCATTCGACTGGGAAGATATAGATATAGATGTATATCTATATATAATAGATATGGTAAATTCAACTGGAAATATATATATATATATATATATATATACCATATAATATGGATATCTTTGTATACACACACACACACACACATATGGTAAATAGTTGGTAAATCTACATATATTTAACCTTTAGCCTTTTTTTGTGTTTCAGTCCAAAAGCATCTAAATTTGCATTGTTCATAATAATGTTTCTTTTCTTTCCTCAATGGTACTTCAAAATATTGACCTGATTGGCAGAGTCCCGTACATGCGAGAGGTTTTTAAGTGGAATTGGTAGGCAACTCTCTGAAAGGTAATTTGGGACAATAATGCACATCTGGTATTTTGGCACAAACAGTGTTTTATTTTTAAACCTATGTTTTATTCAATATACTTCAATCATCTTTATATTTTATGAAATACTTTCTGTCATAGGAAAATTAATGATTAAATAGTATTCTGTTGTGTTGACTTGTTTTATTTAACCACTGCCTGGTTCTTTGGCCTTTTTCATTTTTGATGCTTCCTTTAATGGAAAACACAGGGATGAACCTTTGTAATTGTGCCCTTAGAAATTCCATAGTTTCTTTCCTTAGCGTAAATTCCTAAGTACAGAAGTGATATATTTTTCTTTTCTTTTCTAATTTTTTAATGTTTATTCAGTTTTGAGAGACAGAGAGCAAGCAGAGAAGGGGCAGAGGGAGAGGGGGACACAGAATCCGAAACAAGCTCCAGGCTCCGAGCTGTCAGCACAGAGCCTGACGTGGGGCTCGAACTCATGAACTGTGAGATCATGACCTGAGCCAAAGTCAGACGCCCAACTGACTGAGCCCCCCAGGCGCCCCAGAAGTGATAGGTTTTTCATAAGGCCTTGATGAGTATTTCCAAAATGCACAGCAGGATGTGTGAATTTATATTCCTTTCAGAGTATGTGAAAACCTCACGCCTTACATCCTCACACAACCTGGGGATAATTCTCCACTGTTTCCAAGCGTATAGGGTCTGACTAGGGACTCATTGTATTGTTCACTCACATTGAGTGAACAACACAGTGGTGTTGATGTTTTCCCCCCAGAAATGTATTGGTCATTTAATTTTTGTTCCCTCTTTTGTTTCAGCCTCCTTATGCCATCTGTTCATTTGGGTAAATCTCTTGGCACTTTAATCAGAATCCACTGCTACACACACACACACACACACACACACACACACATTGATTCTGGACCATTGTCTTGATATGAGGTGGTGTATCACTTACCAGTGTGTTCTGTGGGTTGACCAGATGCTTCTGTTCTTCTAAGGCTGGGTCAGGCTCCCATGGGTTTGTTTATAGGTTTGCGCGCAACTGGTGAATTGTCTGATGGCTGAGTGATGTGGGATGGTCTCACTCACATGTCTTGGGGTTGGCAGTCTGTTGGACAGATGGAGGACAGGTCCCTGGGACACAAGCTTCTCCTAATCCAGCAGCTGCCCTGGGCTTCCTGACCTGACAGTGAAGACAAGGTAGCAGGCTCCCACGTGCAAGCACCATTCAGTCTTCTGTCACGTTTGCTATTGTCCCATTGGCAACTCAAGCCACAGACTTAGGGTGTGGGAAGGACTACCACAGACGTGAGCATAGGTGCAACAAGCTAGCACGGGCCTTGCTAGAGTGGTTAAATCTAGGACGTCTGGGGTAAATCTAGCTTCAAATTCTGGCTCGGGATCTTAAAATATGTGTGATTATAGACAAATTACGTAAGCCCTCTGAACTCCACTCTTCTTATGTCCAAGATATGCCTAATCCTAGAGCTGTAGAGAAGTGGGAAGGATTAAATAAAATGATACATATAAAGTGCTTACCACAAAGCATGCCGCACAATAAGGGCTCAAAAATATTTTGGCCCCTGTTATCGAGTCAAATTCCTGGGCTGTAATTTTTCTTCTTTTTGATGAATTATTTCCATTCCTCATGAGACCACGTCCCTAGTGTGCACACCCCTCTGAATGCTGCCATCTGGAGACATGCCTGAGTCCAAGGGTGAACACGGATTAAAATCAAAATGAGTTCAGTGCTATGTGAGTTAAGGACTGAATTACTTATCCTCCGTAAAAAGTGCTCCCCCAGGCCCCACACTGGCTCACGGAGGAATTTATAATGCAGCAGTAACTACCGTCCAACCTGGTTAGCAAACAGCAACATGCTAACTTCACCATAGGGAGACTATTCAGATTTCCTCCATTGTAAAAAATGACAAAGATAACTCTTCAGTACCACCATCTTTCATTAATATGTTACAGGAGGCAACATGTGTGCAATCGGTTACCAGGAATTTAGCCCCTGTTTGAGAACTTGACTTGCCAAAATACTACTTCTCACATGATTTCCTAAACATTGTCCCAAATTCAGCTCCCAACTGACTTTTCACTATTAAATGGTCTGGGTCAGCCCTGCCGTCGCTTCAGGAATGGTCTTCTTTCTTCCGTTTTCGCCCTTGGCGGTCCATTCTCCAAAAACACGACTTAGATTGCCTACTGATGAACGTATACCTGTTTCCCTGAGTTCCAAAGCTACCTTCTCCGTCCTGCCGCTGCATGAACTCTGTTAACCACATTTCCCCTGCGACTTTCTCAGATGGCTTCTTGCTATGTTCCATCAATAAGAGGGAGGGTGGCGAGTAGAGGGAAGGAAGACGGCCGTCCCTTCCTATTTTTCTGTTTCCCGTGGCGTGGTCCCAGCTTTTGAAACTCCTGGAATCAGATTCAGCACTGAGGTCCAAGACCCCCACTGAGGCATAAGAAGCCCTGAGCTGTGCCTCAACCCAGACATGTGAGTGTCAGCATGATAGATTCTTCCTTCATGCCCCCAAAGTCATAGCAAGAACTGGTTCACGTCACCTCTGAGGGAGGGTGGGCACCAGTCCGTGGACCTTATCCTTTGAGCTTACTTTTTTTATAAGCTTAAGTTTTCTTAATACCAACTTTTCCCCAAACCTTAGAGATCACAGCTACTTCCTGCACATTTTATTTTCAGTTATCTTAGCAATATCTTTTTCCAGGTTTTTAAGGTTTTCTAATACCTCTGAAAAACAATCCCTTGTATTAACTCTGTGTAAGTACATAATGTATTCTCCATTTTCCTAACTGAGCACGGACTAATACAGCGTGGGTATTCGGAGTTGTTGTAGGAAAGGAAACAAACATCAAAAGGTGGAATTCTGGAATTGTCCTGGTGATGTTATTGGTCTTTAACATGTCTGATTTCCCTTCCCGCTAGAAAATGAAACACGGGTAATCCACAGCATATAGTGGCACCACAGGCATGCACACCAGTGTTTGCTTGGGATGAACTGCCTCTTTGTACCTGTTGGGACCACTGAAATACACAGACTTCAGTCAAAATCCCATTGATCCCTGATCACTATTATCCCCTAATTTGATTTAGGGTCACCAGAAATTAACTAACATCAACCTGTTTCCAATATCTAATAGCCCTAACAAGCTCAGAGTACAATTGCCCTAGTAACTGGAGGTAGGTTTATTTGGGGGAAAGCTTAAAGTCTTAGAGTCTCTATTCATGACCTTGTTCTAGGGAACAATGTCAAGTGAGGACTGAAGTGATTCCACCATAAATGGATATTTGGCCCAAGTTCATGCCGCAGGACTCCAAGGAGCTGTGGAGACCATCCATGTGTAATTCCTACAGGTTCTAATTGCAACAGGCATACTTGGCTAGAAGCAGAGCCTCACTTTGGTCACCTGGCCCATGGAGCGGCTATTAGGTGGGAAAAGTAAGTGGAAGCTGATCGAACTTCCCTGCCAGAATACTCAGCTCTGGAAGGACCGCATCCTCAGCACAGGTTAGTTGCAGAGACGGCGCAGATTAGTGCCACCTTCTCAGATTTCAAAGGTGCAGCCACGGAACCCATCCATGCAGCTCGCTTGTTAGGCCAGCACAGAAGGTGGTCAAGACTCGGAGAAAAACTATGAACTGCCATAAGCTTCAGCAGGCGGGATTCAGTAGCAGGTGTCTTTCCATACATGACTTTACTGAAGCAAATCGACACAGCTCCTGGCACCTGGGGCAGCGTCGTGGATTTGGCAAACGTCACAGTTTGGCCTCTGCCCACCTCTGCAAGAACCAGCAGATGAAATTTTCTTCCACTTCGTGGAGACATTGGTGCTTCTTCACGGTTCACCCAGGAGGGCACAAACTCTTCCGCTCTGTGTCACAATCTAGACTAGGGGTCGACCAACCATTTCTTAAAGGACCAGATTGTAAGTATTTTGGGTTTGCCGTCTATACAACCTCTGTTCTAACTAATCAGCTCTGACACTGTAGCACAGAAGCAGCATAGACAATGAAGAGGCCTGGCTGCATTCTAATCAAACTTCATTTACAAAAGCAGGCAGCCGGAATGTCCGATAATTGGCAGACTCCTGACCTAGACCAGAGAAAGGTGATCATCTAATACCCTACAGGACACCAGTCTGACCTACCCATTGAAGATCTCAAACTGACTGGACCTCATAAACGGAAATTGGCACATTTTTAGAGGCTTTAGGAAGGCTTTTGTTTACAAGGATAGGAGATAAACCTCAAACACTCCTGGACTAGCTAGTTAACAAAGTTAATGGGGATCTAGTGTCTCGGAACGTGTTGGAATATCCACTCCAAAGTGAATGACATTTTATATGAATTTCTGGTAACAATACATACCACATTTGGATGGCAGCTGATAATCTGTAAACACGTCCATGTTTTAGTAAGGTCCACAATAAGAAATTACTTTGTAGGTATCTGCTGGGAAAATAGTAGGAGAAACAGGATTTAGAAACAAAGGCTGTGCTCGATTTGTGCTTGAAAAAAACGTAAATAATGTTTCTTCTCTACTTACTGGTGGAGGATTCTAATAATCTCCACTAGATCAAGTTTGATAATTGTGTTTTAAATACATCTTTGATATCAAAACTAAATATAGTTGGTCTATCATTGGTCTATCACTTAACGAGAGAAGCATAAATGTGTCAAAGTTGTTTAGACACCAGATTTATTTTTTAAATTCCATTTGTAACCACCAGGTTTATTGTCATGGATATTTCTTTGTACCACACATGAGAACGCCCTGTTGCATACTTTAAATTTTCTGATGCTTTGTGTCGTGTGTTTCTTTAACTCTGGCCCTGGCTAGTTTTGCATCTTTGGGCCAATCCAGTTTCTAAATTTTAATTGAATTTTCTTTTGTGAAATTAGGTCTTTACTCCAGTTCCATGTGTTCTTTTCATTTTAACCCATTTGAGAAATACTTTTAAAATACTGAGTTTTATGTGTTAAAAGCATGCGCTTTATAGAGAAAGGATGCATTTACCACTGACATCTATGAAAAGTTGAAGCAAGTTTTAAAACCTTATTAAAACTCTCATCTTGACTGAAATATGGTAGTCACATCATCACACACTTTACCTCCATGATATATTAGTAGGAAAACTTTTAGAAGTACCAAACAGCACCAGGTGAAGTATTATATTTATATTTATGTTTATGTTTATATACACATAAATATAACAAAAAGAATCACAGGGAGAAAAAAGTAGGAATTAAAAAAAGAGAGATGGAAAGAATTGCAAGCAACAAGCAGGGTGGGATTTTGATCCAACCATATAAATAATTCCATTAATTTTAAGTGGTCAAAGCCTATCAATTAAAAGGCAGAAATTGTCACTTTGATTAAACATGTAATATCCAATTACATACTGTGAAACTCATGTTATGTTAAATATGTAGACATGTTAGAAATAAGTGGATGGGAAAATATTGCAGGTAAACACTAATAAAAAAAACTGGTGTGTTTAGACTAATATGAGACAAAACAGATTTCAGAACAAGGAATTATCAAGGGTACAGAACAATACTATGTAAGGAAAAAGATGGACGTTTACCAATAATTCTAAGTGTGAAAGCACTAAACAATACAGCTTTGAATAATTAAAGCAAAAACTAAGAACTCAAAGTAGAAAGAGATAAATCTATAATTAAATTTGGAGAATTCAGCAGATCCCTCTTAGTAATTAATAGAGCAGGTGGACAGGAAATCAATCTGAATAATCCTATTAACCAACTTTTCCTAATTAACATTTTTAGAACTGCTTACTGAACAAAAGCACGGTACACTATTTGTTTTCAACTGTACATGGAACTTGTAACAGAAGAGGGAAAAATGAAATAATATAATGTATACTCTTTTTCCAAAAAGAATAAAATTGGCAATGAGTTATAAGGAAAAATCTGGAATATCACCAAATATTTATAAATTAAAAAGCACGAAGTACTTTTTTTGTTTTGAATTGTTTTGAAATGAGTAAAAAACGAAAATACAAAGTACCAAAATGTTTAGGACATAGTGCAGTGTTTAGAGGGAATTTAAAACATTAAATTTAGATCATATGACTGTATTGGTCAGGGTTCTCTAGAAAAAAGAGATCAACAGGAGATAAGTGTGAAGATATTAAATATAAAGAATTGGCTCCCACAATCATGGAGGCTGAGAATCCCCCCAAACCGTCCTCTGCAATTGAAGAGGCCCAGGAATGCTGGAGGTGTGATTCAGTCCAAGACTAAACAAGAGTTCAATGCCTCATCACGAAATCAGGAAGGAAGTGCTGATTTTTTCCTTCTTCTGTCTTTTTGTTCTGTTCAGATCCTCAATGGATTGGAGGATACCACCCACACTGGGAAGGGCAATGTACTTTATTGAGCCATCAGCTCAAATGCTCCTCTCATCTGGCAACACCTTTACAGACACACCCAGAAATAAGGTTTATCCGAATATCTGGGCACCCTCTGATCCAGTCAAATTAACATAAAATTACCTGTCACATTATAAAGAAGAAAAGCCTTGAATCAATACTCTAAGCTTCTATATTGTGAAACTAGGTACAGAAAATTCAAGAAGAGCAGAAGTCAATGAGACAGGAATGAGAAAAACAATAGAAAAATCAATGAAAACAAAACCTAGTTATTCTAATAGAGAACAAAGAGAAGAGATACACATTAACATTTAGCACTAGAGATGAGGCATCACTACACTTCCTACAGACATTCAATGATAGCATACTGTAAACCAATGAACAAAATCCTGTAAACACTCATTCAAAAAGAAATAACCCAAGTCAACCATTAAAGAAATGAAATTTTAGTGAAAAACCTTTCAAAACAAACTCTAATCTCAGGTGGCTTAGCTGGTGATTCTATCAACTACTTAAGGAGTAAATAATACCAACTCTATACAAATTCTTCCAGAAAATAAAATAGGAGGAAACACTTTGCAACTAATTTTATGAAACCAGGTAATTTGGCAGCTAATTTTATGAAAGGGTAATTATCCTTTTATGAAGACCAGACAAAGATATTCTGAAGAAAGAAGGCTTCAGATAATTTCCCTCATGAATATATATGCAAATTTCCTTAATAAAATATTATCAAATGAAATCCAGCAACATAAACTAGATACTATGTCGTAACCAAGGGGGAGGTTATTCTAGAAAGGTAAGCTTTCATTCAATATTCAAAAACCAACTGATATTTTTTTACCATATTAACAAAACAATATAAATTGATTATTACACATATGCATATATATTATCATCTCGATAGATGCTGAAAAAAAACTCTTAATAGAATCAACAACCATTCATATAAAAATTGTAGGGAATCACCCCAATTTAATAGATGTATCCACATGAAATCTACGGCAAATATCATATTTCAATTAAAAGCTTTCCTCTGATACTGGGAATCTTGAGGATGCCCACTTTTGCCATTTCTATTCAACATTGTAGCAGATGTTCCAGACAGTAAAATAAGGAAAAAATAGACTAAAATTGCTTGCACTCTGAAGGAGTAAATAAAATAGACCTTATTCAGAAATAACCTATTTTTCTTAATATTTCTTAATTCATTAGAATTAATGAGTGAGTTAGCAAAGTTTCGTAATTTAAAAAATTCTGAGAGACTCCAGAATTGGACCCAGAAAAGTATGGCCAACTAATCTTTGACAAAGCAGGAAACAATATCCAATGGAAAAAAGACAGTCTCTTTAACAAATGGTGCTGGGAAAACTGGATGGCAACATGCAGAAGAATGAAACTAGACCACTTTCTTACACCATTCACAAAAATAAACTCAAAATGGATAAAGGACCTGCATGTGAGACAGGAAACCATCAAAACCCTAAAGGAGAAAGCAGGAAAAAAACCTCTCTGACCTCAGCCGCAGCAGTTTCTTACTCGGCACATCGCCAAAGGCAAGAAAATTAAAAGCAAAAATGAACTATGGGGACCTCATGAAGATAAAAAGCTTCTGCACTGTAAAGGAAACAATCAACAGAACTAAAAGGCAACTGACAGAATGGGAAAAGATATTTGCAAATGACATATTGGACAAAGGGCTAGTATCCAAAATCTATAAAGAGCTCACCAAACTCCACACCCGAAAAACAAATAATCCAGTGAAGAAATGGGCAGAAGACATGAATAGACACTTGTCTAAAGAAGATATCCAGATGGCCAACAGGCACATGAAAAGATGCTCAATGTCACTCCTCATCAGGGAAATACAAATCAAAACCACACTCAGATATCACCTCGTGCCACTCAGTGGCTAAAATGAACAAATCAGGAGACTATAGATGCTGGAGAGGATGTGGAGAAACGGGAACCTTCTTGTGCTGTTGGTGGGAATGCAAACTGGTGCAGCCGCTCTGGAAAACAGTGTGGAGGTTCCTCAAAAAATTAAAAATAGATCTACACTGCTAGCAATTTACCCAGGGGATAGAGGAGTGCTGATGCATAGGGGCACTTGTACCCCAATGTTTATAGCAGCACTTTCAACAATAGCCAAATTATGGAAAGAGCCTAAATGTCCATCAACTGATGAATGGATAAAGAAATTGTGGTTTATATACACAATGGAATACTACTTGGCAATGAGAAAGAAGGAAATATGGCCTTTTGTAGCAACGTGGATGGAACTGGAGAGTGTTATGCTAAGTGAAATAAGTCATACAGAGAAAGACAGTTACCATATGTTTTCACTCTTATGTAGATCCTGAGAAACGTAACAGAAGACCATGGGGAGGGGAAAAAAAAGTTAGAAAGGGAGGGAGCCAAACCATAAGAGACTCTTAAGGACTGAGAACAAACTGAGGGTTGACGGGGGGTGGGAGGGAAGGGAAAGTGGGTGATGGGCATTGAAGAGGGCACCTGTTGAGATGAGCGCTGGATGTTGTATGGAAACCAATTTGACAATAAATTTCATGTTAAAAAATAAAAAATAAAACAAAAAAATAAAAATAATAAAAAATTCTATGTGTATAGTGGCATAAACATTTTTATATTGAACCCAAAAAATAATGACACTATATAATCAAATACATGATATGCATAGGGATAGATCTCAATAACTATATATGAGATTCATATGCTGAAAATTACAAAATATTGATGAGAGACATTAAATGCGACAGAAAAATCCAGAGATAAATTTTGTTTATGGATCTGAAGACTTCAAGCTTCTAGTAAGTAAGGTATCCTCAAGTTGCTTTATACTTCCCCATATTGTAATAAAAATTTCAGCAGGTATTTTGAGCAAATGACAAGTAAACTATAAAATTTATCTGGAAAAGTAAACATCCTGAATTAACCAAAATAGCCTGATTTTTAGATGGAACATGACGTGGAACATGTTAAGAGGAACATGACACTTACCGAGAGACAGTGTGACACCCGTGTTAGACGTGTAAATGGAACGAGATCAAAATTACAGAAATATACATAAAATCTCATTGAGTTCATTTTTGTTAATGTTGTCCAGGTAATTCAATAGAGAAAGGATAATCTTTGCAATAAATGAAAAACAAAAAGAAATTATCATAAGTGAAAACTCTATCCTTCTCTCACACCTTAGACAAAATTAACTTGACCTAGATCATCTCATGGATTATAAAGATTTGCAAATTAAAAATTCTCTCACAAAACATTTAAGAATGTATTTTTAACCTTTACTCTTGGGTTAAGTATGCATTTCTTAGAGAGGACACAATAAACACATCATAAAACATCATGAAAAATTTAAATAGGACTAATAATTACTGCCCCTTGAAAGACACTATTAAGAAAATAAAAAGACAAATGCATACTTGGATAAATTATTTTTAAAACTCATATCTAATAAGGTATTTAATAATTCAATAATTGATCAAAAGAAAAAGATGGATTAAGAAGAAAGTGGCATAATATTTGCAGGGATGTTGCCCCAGAAAAAAAGTAGTGAATGACAAAAGAAGTACATGAAAAGAAGCTCACCATCTCTATTCAATAGGGAAACTCAAATTGAAATCTCAAAAAATTCCTACTTCATACCTACTGGAAGAGCTGATTAATCAGCTCAATGACAGTGAGCTGTTAATCAATAAACACAACAAAAAGGAGAGTCATCACGTCACATGCTTGTACTAATTTTGAGCAACTGTAACTCATCCATTCATGGTGCCGTACAAGTGGTTTTTACCACATTGGAAAACAGTGTGACTGCTTTTTATGAAATTAGCAATCCTACTCCTGGGTATTTACCCAAAGGAAATAAACACCTTTCCACAGAGGTTTTGTATGCATATGTACAAAAGTTTAGGCATCTAAGTCCGATATTGAGGGGGCAAAAGCTAATATCCAAACTAGTGAGTCGATGAGCAGGGTGCTGTCCGCCTACGCAGGAGAACCGGTCAACAACATAAAGGAACAGACAATAGGAAGGATTATATAACATGCATTGACAACAAAAGGCTTGGTCCAAGTGGAAGATGGCAGACACATACTGTCTATGTATAACATTCAGGAAAAAGCAAGTCTAAGCTCAGCAGCCGTTGCAACGGCCTGGGGGTTCTGACAGAGGATTAATTACAAGGGAGCAGAAGAGAACTTCTCAGAGGAATGGAAATGTCCAAATCTGCAGTAAAGCAGTAGTGATGCCTCCACGTACATATATCCTAATACCCTAAAGAAAGGATGTAAATTATACCTATGAGAATCTAGGTTATGAAAGTACAAGGAGATAGATGCAAAATATTAAAACCATGCCTTGCTGTCCCAATCTTCCATAATTATTTTATCCTTATCAAAAATAAATGTTATCTAATTACTAAATTCTTTGGAGGGTGATATTGTCATTATTATTATTATTATTATTTTTACTGCAGCAAGAAATTTTTGTGATTTTGGGGGCTGCAATATTATTAAGTGAATTCTAGAGATTAGTACCCTGGCTGCTAGCTTGAAAAGAGTCTTTGTTTTGACATTCAAAGCCCTAATTTGCAGATCTATTATAAATATAATAGAAATATCATTTCTCTACCTACCTACCTGAATTCTCATCTCTAGTCTACACTGGTGTACTCATCATGTACTGAACCATATTCTTATTTCTGTGCTCCTAGTGATCCACAGTTTGGGAACTTATTCATTAGAAATAAAAGGAAAGGGGCCCCTGGGTGGCTCAGTCAGTTGAGTGTCCAACTTTGGCTCAGTCATGATCTCACGTTTCGTGAGCTCGAGCCCCACATTCGGCTCTGTGCTGACAGCTCAGAACCTGGAGCCCGCTTTGGATTCTGTGTCTCCCTCTCTCTCTGGATCTCCCCTGCTCACACTTTGTCTCTCTGTCTCTCAAAGATAAACTTTAAAAAAAAAAAATAGAAAGAAAAGTAATAAAAGGAAAAACACACAAAATTAAGATCTATATTAAATTTTTGCTTTTTTACTTTTAAGTGTATAGGGAAGGGAAATAACATGAGCAAAGATGAATTAAACAAATGTGTCCTTAAGAAACTTACAATCTCGTGAGCAGATTGAGAGCCCAGAGCACAATGGCAGATTTCCAAAGGGATATGAACTTGGTGCCATGAAAATGAGAAGGAAAGATCAAGTTCAGCCAAACTGACTGGCCAAAGGTCAAAAAATTATAAAAATCAACGTGGCAGCATGAATGTGGTGGGGGAAAATGGAGGGCAGGGTCAAATAAAATCAGGTAGTGCTCCTACGAGAAAGGATATGTGATCAGTGATCGAAATGAAAATGCCAGCGTTCAAACGACACGTTGCTAACCTTTTGTCCAATGTTTTAATTTTCTGTTTGGATGGGAAGAAAGAAACAGGGGAAAATAAAGAGCAGAAAGAGGTGTTAGGAAGCCAGCAGTTTCCATGGACCGCCGGGAAGGCTGGAAGGCGGTCACCGATAAAGCTATTAGCTATATTGTACATTGAACTCCTAATTACAGTCTTGATGCCTGGAAGGAGCAGCTAGAAACATGGGGCTTTCCAGCAGGGCACCAGCAGCCCCAGGGGGATAGGTGCTTTAAGCCTTTTAAGCCTCTCAGAGCAAAAACAGCTTGAAGCTGTGTTATCCTGAGCTACTCTGCTTGGCCAGTATAAGCTGCTGGAATCAATGAGCACAGCATTTCCCAGAGGCCTCTGACTTTGGAGAAAGGGGAGGGGGCAGCATCATACTTCTAAAAGTCTTAGAGTTTGGGGGAAAGTGATGCCACTTACTCTGAACGGTGAATCGTATATTTAAAGGTGAGGTTTTATACTCACGTATTTAGCAGCGATGAGTTGTCATATTCTCTGTGGCTTGGATCCTGGAAATCAGTATTTTTTCTGAGCCTGCTGTGTTACAGGTGGGAATACTGAGGTTAGTCGTTTTGCCTAGAGTCCTACAAGTTTAAGGGTGGGATTGGTGGATCCCTAATTGCCAGGAGAATTTTCTTTCTTCTGCCTCATCGCTAAATATTGTTCTATTCAGGAATACAAATTAAACAGTGCTTGAAAAATTAATATCCCGGTCCAAGTTTCCCCAACCTTTGAAATCAGTCATCGTCTCCTGGGCATTGAAGCGAAGGGCAGTCTTAAAACAAGGACAAAAGATGGGATTTTAGCCCCAGCAAGCCAAACGGAGAAAGCATCATCCCATGAACTTGACCTTCATTTGCATGGAAGAGGCCTCTTCCTTACCCCTTTGGCAGAAATGGTCCTGGTCCATCTACCATGTGTCCCTCCAGCTGCACCCCGCCCCCCGCGTCATCCTGCTCTTTGTCCCTGGGGGGTGGGGGGTGGTCATCTCTGCATAGACTGGACCGCCAGCCTCTGACACCTTCTTGAGTTCTGTGATCTCCCACAGACAGTGGCGGCAGGGAGTGGGTGCACTGATTTCCCCTGGCTCCCTTCTGAGGACTGGTTTTACCCTTGAGCAAAATCAAAGATTACTAGGGTGAAAAAAAAAAATGGAAGTCTCTATCCGAGGAATTGGCCCATAAGCAAGAGAGGGAGAAATTATTTCTCAAGGGCATTGGTAAGCCACCAGCTTTTATGAAGTGGGTGTCTTGTAAACGGCACCAGAAAGAGGAGTTTCCCGTCCTGGAAGCATAATCGCTCTGCACATTGAGCCCCCATCGTGCTGCACAGAACACACGGAGGGCCGGTGTGCAAATCCGGGTGTGACACAGCCCCGCCGTTTGTGCTGTGGAGCGGCGTGGCCGTGGTGTCGATTATTCGACGACCGGGCATACGTCGGCCTCGTTGGAAGAGTCAGTCCAAGAAACTCCACTTCGACCAAAGAAGAGGAAAAAGAAAAAGGAGAAAGGTGTCCTCATTCCCCACCCCGCCCCCCTCCAGACACAGAGTATCTCCCACGCACCTGCACCTTCCCTAAGTCACAGCTTGGGAAAGAACTGGCTGAGCAGGCCGGGAGGAAAATTGCAGCGGAATGGTAAACTGGGCAGGCGAGCTCATTTCTTCTGCCATTTGATGGCATCTATGAGGAGACGGTGGCAGAGGGCCAGCTCTGTTTCCAGCCTCAGGTCAGAAGGCTGGCCGGTGCGCCCTTGCATCCAGGCAGAGGTCAGCAGCTTGCCTGGCGGGCGCGGGTGATTAGTCAGAGTCCTATAGGAACAGGGCTGCGGCCGTGTTCCCCACCCTGCAACCGTCTGAACAACATTTCTCCGGTTCCTTCCAAAGTAAGGTGAGGCTTTCTGCCAGAGAAGAGAGAAAAAGCCTCCATGAAAACAAGAAGTCGGTGGATGTATGTGGGGAAAACAGTGCATGGTGAGCGAGTGAGTTGCGGGACTCTTAAAAGGCCCGTCAGAGACTACCAGCCCCTCAAGTCGTGATGCGACAGGTGCCCGACAGGCGTGCAGTGTGCGTTGTGTTTTGTTGTCAAGAAATCCAGGACAGCACGGGGCTCTTCCAGTTCAGTCTTTCTGAAGACCGCTCTACCCTGTCGTTCTCTGACCCGAATGTTCTCTTCTTGCAAGTGTTGATGCGCTGAATTTACTCTGTTTTGATCTCTGCTACTGCGTAAACAGCTCCGTGTTTAAAGACATTTATGTTTACTGTACAGGAGAATAGGGGGAAATGAACACACACTAATCGGTTGATGAACATTCTAATAAGGAAAACGACGTGGATGTCAACTAGCAGCCGGCCCCCTCCTGCAGGAGATATTCTACCATCATACCCTGCGACCGCGCGTCCCTAACTCTCCTACGAGTGTCTGGGCGCCCAGTCACTACATCCCTCCCTGTATCCTGAGCCAGCTGGTGTCGAGGCAGAAGCAGTGCTATTCTTTGCATGCTGGGAGAATCTAAAGAATAGAAGAGGGACTCATTTCTGAAGGAGATGCCAGGGGCAGTGATAGTCTAATCACTATGGTGCCAGTCAGAGAAGGGACGATTAGTAAAACACACACCTAAGGATCCTATAATATCCTAGAGAACGGAGCACACGCTAATCTTAATAGGACACCAATCTCTCCCATAAATTTCCCCGGAGTCTAAACATTTGTGGATGAAACTGTCTCAATGCAGAACATTTCAGAGAAAGGGACGGCTTAGTCAGATGTGATGAAATTATCTTCCCGAAACGTTTCAGGTACAAATACGTTGGCATCCAATATAACTCCTACAATCTCCTTGGAGCCAATGAGATTAATTCCTTGGTGCTCGCTTTGCGCAATGATCACACAACCCATTTTCGGCTTGTCTCAGGACATCAGGGTGGAGATTTCCGAGGCAGACCGTCTGGATTTGATCCTGACTCTGCAATTTGCCTGTTTGTGCCTGTTCCCTAATCTCTCTCAGTGTCAGGTAGATAGTGAAAAATAAATGAGCTATCCTAGGAAGAACAAATGAGATATCCCAGGAAAAGAACCTCGTTGTACAGTTTTATTGGGTCAACAAATTCTCCATGTGCTTAGAACGCTATACAAATTTCAAGGCTTGGGAGTGATTTATGTCAAATACAATCAGAAGCCATTTATTACCCATGGGAAGAATATAATAAACATCCCTTACACTAAAATAAACTAAGAAAATTAATTTTTAATAGAGTCATTTTAACATTTTCATGGACAACCAGTGGGTTACAGACCTTAGAGAGAGTTAAGGAAGAAGAAAATAAATTAGCCTAACTCAGGAAAGCGTACCTTGGTCACTATCAGCGTTATTATAAATTAAACTTAACAATAAACCTTGACTTCACAAGCTCTTATAAGTAATTTAAATTTCTATTCAACACTCATGGCTTAAAAATAAGTGTCCGACTTTAAATAACGTTACCCAGAAGGCAGACACCTGAAAATAGTTCTTAAAGATTGCAAAATGGAAATATATTGTGTAAGGATTGCAGAAGGACTAAGTATGCTTTCTTTTGTTTTAAAAGGCTTAAGTACAGTACGGTATTCAGCACAGCAGCTGTGTCTGAAGTTGAGGCAGGCTGGCCTCTTTGTTCAACCCAAACCAACCCATGGATTCACCCGCATTTCTGTGGGGGATGCCGGATGCCAATGTGATTGCAGGGTTTGGGCAACCTGCAGGGATGGTGGGGGGTAACTTGCCCCAGTATATATGTATATATATTCCATTGGGTGTGAAACATGATTCTATACAAGGCAAAATAATTGATGTAAATCTAAGAAAGCTTCTCTGGGAGCTATCAGAAGGAAGCCTGTCTGAGCAGACTTACGTCCCAGTGACCTGGGACACCTGGCCCAGGCAGGTATGATGGCTTCGGAACATGCAATGTATATATTATATAATATTAAACCTGATTCGGGGTGCCTGGGTGGCTCAGTCGGTTGGGAGTCTGACTACAGCTCAGGTCATGATCTCGCAGTCAGGAGGTTCTAGCCCCGCGTCAGGCTCTGTGTTGACAGCTCAGGGCCTGGAGCCTGCTTGGGATTCTGTGTCTCCCTCTCTCTGCCCCTCCCCCACTCACGCCCCCCCCTCTTTCTGTGTCTCAAAAATAAATAAACATTACGGAAATATTTAAGCTGATGCAATGACTTGGGTGTGTCACAGGTGTTCTGAAAATCCTTACGAAGGGACACTAGACTAAACTCACAGTAGACACAAATCACAAATGACTGCTCAAGACTTGCCTTCCCAGTTCCCCTCCGGCCCTCCTCCGCAGGGACACTCACCCCGACTGCTCTATCACAGACCTCTCCCACCCTTACCACGTCCACTTGTCACCACACTCCACAATCTCCCCAAATACCGTGCCTTGTCCTCCCCTTCCCAGCATGCTAAGACTCTGGCAGGGTAGTGACCTCCTGTAACCTAACTGCTTATCAACATTCTATGCTGGTGGTATTGCCACCAGTGTGTATACTTCAGGCATTTGTGATGTGCTCAAACCAAAGATACGCTGTGACACGCGTCCTCGTACAATATACCCTTGCATAGGTGCACGGATGAATATATACCGTAGTCGTTTATTAGCTGTGGGTTTTGTGTTGCCGATTCATCCACTCTCTACAATTTAGTTGTAATCCCCACGTCCGTCCTTGCAGTGTTTGTGTGGTCATTTGTGCACGCGTGCAGGAGCCGAAAAGTGGACGCGCCCCGGGCTCACGTTCCCAGCTGAGATGAAAAAGAAAAGTGAAGCTTCACCCTTTTGGTTTCAGCTCTCGCACCGTAAGCAAGTATCTTCGTTGTGGTATGTTTAGTGATGTGTTTTTTTCTCAATTTTGTGCCTTTTCAATTTTGCCGTGTCCAGTGACGCCCGGTACAGTCTGAGGTGCCGTGTAGTTGCTCCAAAGTGCAAGAAGGCTGTGATGTGCCTCACGGAGAAAATGCACGGGACACAGGCCTCCTTCAGGCACGACTCTTAGTGCCCTTGGCTGTGAGTGAGCATGTCATGAAAACGTCCTCACCAGAGGCTTGCAGGAACCTAACCTTGGATTTCCCCTAAGAGCCCTGGTTCATATTCACTGAGTCAGTGTTTGTGGCAACTTTATAGAACAAAACTACCGCATCAAAGGAGAACCAACTGTACATACCTGTATATTTTCCTCTTCGTCGTAAATCCTTAGAGGCACCTTGGCTAGATCGAAAGCTATGCACCTGTTCAAGGTTTCTGAACTGCAACAAACTCATCCTCCAGAAAGATTGCAGCCCTCCTGGAAGAGGGCTGTTAGTGTCTGTGTTGCACCACGGGCTTCCCAGCACGACCACCATCATTTCATGTCTTTCTAATACTCTGTATAAATCTAATCTCCTAAATATGCCTTTTGGCCACATTCTTTAAGACATAAATCTGGGAAACTGGAAAGAGATGCTTAAATAACTTCATTCTAGTGATCAAGGAATACTGACCTAAGAAAACTGGATTGTTGAATTCTGCCTTCATCTATTATTTAATTCCTTACATGCAAGACGTGCGTTACGTCGGGACGTAAGATAGCATAGGGAACCACTTCAGTACATTAAAAACATTACATACTCTTTAAGTTTAGATTTTAGAAATCATTTAACATTCTTGCCCTGTCAACTCATATGCTATTTACAAAGTTCATGTTGCACGATGAAAACCCAAACCCAACTTCAAAATAGTTTACCGAATTTAAATCAATAATTTCAAAAAGGAGTGTCTCTACAGGGCATTAGAATACCCACGGTATTTTAACTCGTATATTCGTACAGGTCTCAACAATTTACAAATTGATGATGGCTGATGTCTAATCTCTTTTAAAAGGTCATCCTCCTATTTCCAAGGTTTTAGATATATAGTGCAGTATATCTGTCTATATAGTAGACAGAGTATTTTGTAGCAGATCTGTGGCATCCTATAGTAACTCTGTGACATTTTCTTCTAGAAGAGTCAACGGCTTCTGTAGCAATCACTCTTTCTTTCCCCAACCTGTTATCTACCTGGGGGCCGGTGGTGGGAGGGCAAGTCTCCAGGTGGATACTGTGATGCGAAAGTGACATACTGTCTTTTTCGAGAGAAACCGAATAGTGGCTACTGATTCCATAGATGTCTCTTGTGCAGGTGGAACAAAGGGTGTGGCCACTCACGGAGTCTGTGCAAAGCTATCGCTGGAAACGGATGTTCAGACAGGACACATTCAGTTCAGAGTTTCTACTTGTGTTTGCTACTGGGAGACAGAAGCGTGTGGTGCAGGCAAGGCATGTGGAATTCTGCAAAAGTGCCCAGGGACTCTGTCAGGAAAAGGGACCCAGGACTGTCATAGATGAACAGGCTGGCAGCGTGGACTGAATGTTCTAGAAGAACAGAATACACCGGGTAAGCAGTAACATAAAATAAACAACAGAATAAACGTTCTGTGAAGTTCATTTTGGTCACTTGGTAGGGGGAGGACTGCGCGGAAAAGGTTCTTTTTGGCAAAACAGACTAAACTAAAATTTCGAGTGACGGCGGATGCTAAATTTTGCAGAAAGCCTACTTTAAATTTTCAATACGAAATATGAAGATGCATGTAACATTTTCATTTGGTTGCAAAATGTAGTGGACCTTTATTTCCTGACACAAACAACAGAAAGAGCTTGATTGCTCCGTGACATTGTAGGACGGTCGGTGGAAAAACAGCTCTGGCCTAGATACCTTTTTTCCTGCAGTCGTTCTGCATTTTAGCTAATCGGCCACTAGATGTCACTACTCCACATCAACCTGGACTACACTTTAATTATAGACGTTAAATGATTTTCGGATTCATCAATCCTTTAAAATGTCACCTTCCAGAGTGAAATTTTTGACATTATCTCAAGTTAAAATTGTTTAGCTATCCCTGGAGACATTTTTTTTTTTGAAAAAGAATAAGAATAAGAACTGAGATAGGGGCGCCTGGGTGGGTCTGTCGGTTAAGCCTCGACTTCGACTCAGATCATGATCTCTTGGTTTGTGAGTTTGAGCCCCCCATCTGGATCTCTGCTGTCAGCACAGAGCCCGCTTGGGACCCTCTGTTCCTCTCTCTTTCTCTCTCTCTCTCTCTCTCTCTCTCAAAAATAACCATTAAGAAAAAGAATACCAACTGAGATAAACTGAGCCTGGAAAACAAACAAATTTGGGAGTTAATAGAGAATTGGGCTTACTGCTATCAATGATGGCAACATTGCCTCAATGTGTGGATATAATGACAAATGTGTAAGTTCAGTTTAGTCTAGCAAAAAAAAAATGTAAGGCTTGGCTTCCAGAGTGGGTAGGTGTTGGTCAATACTCAATAGCACAGGTTCAAGGACTATTAGAGATGTGCAAAAGTGTCCTTTGACCCTCGTGAATGGCAGTGAGGCAGCGCAGAGAAGATAAATCACCCAACTCAGGTCACACAGCAAACTAGTGTCAGAACAGAGATGAGGCTCTCTTCCCTTTCTTATGAGCCCACCAAGGCAGGTGGTCACTGAAACATGTAAATAAACAAGTACTTCTTGTTTCCTTTTCCCTGGCTCCCAACTGGTTTTCAGATGCTAATGATGGTCGCATAATTTGGGATGCTGGATTAAAACACAGACTTCTACAGCCAGATAAGTTTTGGATTCAGTTGCAGAGGAAGAGCCTGAAAATCTTTTTTTTTTTTTTTTTAAGTGAGCATCCCAATTTATTCTGGTACCAGCAGCCTAAAATGACCACTTAGAACACAGAACTTTGGAACACCTGGAAGACGAAGGTCATTTGCATATGATGTCTCTGTGGGCACAAGGGGGCCCGCGGGTGTGTCCCTCCTTTTAGAACAACACCACAGCGCTGGCCAAAGTGATGTCAGATGGCAATGGCCTTGAATCTTCGGCAATGTATGCACATGGAAATCATTTCAAAATTGTAGACTTTAAGAATGATTACAAAAGGTTCTGTATGTTTGAATAGGGTTTATTGAGGTAGGGTTTTATTATTGAAGTAAAATTTATTATTTATTATTGAAGTAAAATTCACTTTTCATGGTTTTGAATCTTGATGAGTTTTGAAAATATAAGCCATCATGTAACCACCAAGGCACAGCCACCTGGAGGGTTCCCTTGTGGTTAGAGTCTGTCCCCTCCGAGGATCCCCAGCTTATGGCCATCGCTGACCTGACTTCTGCCCCTATAGTCTTGTCTTGTCCAGGATACCATAAAATTTCCTTCAGTTTTTTTCTGTATAAATTTTAATATCAGCTCATCAATCTCTACAAAAAAATTTTGCTTGGATCAGGATTGTCAAGAATTGATGTGTGGCAATATTTAATCTTTTCATCAATACACATGACATATTTCCCCATTTATTTAGGCTTTCTATATCTGCATTATTTCAGCAATGTTTTGTGGAGTTTTCATCTTAAAGAGTATCTTATTAAACATAGCCTAAGTATTTCTTTTTTGATGCTAATATATAATATTTAAAATTTCAGTTTTCAAATAGTTACTGCAATCATATAAAAATGCAATTGACTTTTCTACATTGATTTTGAAAACTGACACTTGCTTATTAGTTCTAGTGGCTTTTAAATTTTTTTAAGGTTTATTCACTTTTCAGAGAGAGAGAGACAGAGCATGAGCGGGAGAGGGGCAGAGAGAGAGGGAGACACAGAATCTGAAGCCAGCTCCAGGCTCTGAGCCATCAGCACAGAGCCCGATGCGGTGTTCGAACTCATGGACCGTGAGATCATGACCTGAGCCAAAGACAGACGCTTAACCCACTGAGCCACCCTAGTTCTAGTGGCTTTTAAAATAGTTTCCTCTAGGAGCACGTGGGTGGCTCAGTTGGTTGTCTGATTCTTATTTCGTCTGGCTCAGATCATGATCTCCTGGCTCATGAGATAGAGCCCTCTGTCCGACTCTGCGTTGACCGTGAGGAACCTGTCTGGGATTCTCTCTCTCCTTCTCTGCCTGCCCTCCCTCTCTCACTCTCTCTCCAAACAAATAAACTTAAAAAATAAAATAAAATAAAATAAAATAAAATAAAATAAAATAGGTTCCTCTAGATTTTCTGAATACACGGTTTGGTTTTATTTTGTCATTTCCAATCAATGTGCCTTTCATTTTCTATACCCCCATTATGTCACAGGATAGAGTCTACAGAACAGGGTTTAACACAAGTGGTAGAAATGGATGACCTTCTCTGTTTCCGATCATAAGGAAAGCACAGAGCCTTTCCCAAGTAAACGTGAGGCTAATGTCAGTGTCCCGGATATATTTTATGAAGTCGAGGAAAAGAAGTCATTTACTGTTCCCACTTTACAGAACATTTTGTTCAGGAATGCATGATGGGTCTCGCTAAGTCCTAATCAGCATCTCTTTAGAGAATAACGTATTATTGTTTATTATTTAGTTGGTTAATGTGAATTACCTCAGCAATTTTCTAATGTTCAATCAATCTTGAATTCCGTGGTAAGCACTGCTTGATCATGGCATATTATCGTTGTCTGTACTGTTGGATTCGGTTTGTTAAAATTTAGCTTAGAATTCTTAATTCTATCCTTATGAGATACACTGGTTTGTAGTTTTGTTTTCTTGTAATACCTTTGCATGACTTTGGTAGCAGGTAAGTATGCTCACATCTTCAATTTTCCAGAAGAATTTATGTAGAATTGGTATTATTTCTTCATTAAAACTTTGGAAAATTTCACCAAAGATACTGTAGGAATTTGAAGTAACTGCCAATTGTTGAGGAAATATTTTTAAGTACAAATTCAATTTAATAGCCATAGGACTATTCTGTTTATCCATTATTTCTTAAATAAACTTCGAAAGCCTATGTCTCTTATGATATTTGTACATTCATCTAAGTTGTTGAATTTAACTTTTTTTAAGTTTTTATTTACTTTTAAGTACTCTCTACACCCAACGTGGGGCTCGAACTCACAACCTTGCGATCAAGAGTTGCACACTCTGGGGCACCTAACTTCCTTAGTTGGTAGAGTATGTGCCTCTTAATCTTGGGGTTTTAAGTCCGAGCCCCACATTGGGTGTAGAGATTACTTAAAAAATACAATCTTAGGGGCACATGGGTGGCTCGGTCAGTGAAGCATCTGACTCTTGATTTCAGCTCAGGTCACAATCTCACATTTCATGAGTTCGAGCCCTGCATCAGGCTCTGTGCTTTCAGCACGGAGCCTGCTTGGGATTCTCTCTCTCCCTCTCTCTCTGACCATCCCCAGCTCTCTTTCTCTCTCTCTCTCTCTCTCTCTCTGTCTGTCTCTCTTTTTCAAAATAAATAAATAAACATTAAAACATTAAAAAAAGCAGTAAAATAAAATCTTAAAAAAAACCCCAAACTGCATGTGACTGAGCTAGTCAGACACCCCTAAGTTGTTGCATTTATTCCCTTAAATGTCCTGTCATATTTTCTTATTATTCTTTGAATATCTGTAGGTAAGTTCTCTAATGATGTCATCTTCCTAATATTTAAACAATATGGCTAAGAAAGCACAGTATATTAAAATAAATGCAATAACACTAAAGAAGTTGAGTAAAAGTTGTATCTACCACTATTAGAAAAAGAGAATATCCTTGATTTAATGACTCCTTTTTCCACCTTAAAACACGAGGAGAATGAGACAAGCAGATCAACCCAAATTTAGTAAATGAAAGGAAATAATCATCACAGTGGAAACCGAAATAGGAAACAATAGAGAAAATCAGTGAAACCAATGCTGAGTGTTTGAGAAGGAAAAAAAAAATACAGAGCTAAGACTCTGGTCACACTAATTAGGAAGAAAAAAAAAAAAGAGAGAGAGAGAGTGAGAATATCTGAAGTCAATGAAAAACCGAAGACATGCTTTATTTTAAAAACTCTCTGTTCACAAGACAAAGGACAGATAAACAAAGCGTAAGAATATACATCGAATGTGTTAGAGGTAAGGCTTGACATAGCAACGGCGAACAGTCATGGTGCACAAACCACCCTCAGTCCTCTCAAGTAACCCGCTAGAATATTTTATTGAACCACATCAAGAGCAAAACAGCCACTCTTTGCTGATTCGGGGACGTACAAAGACACTGAAGACGGCTTCAACATATATTCCAGAGGAGTAGATACCAAGATCATAACTGAATTAATTTCCAATGTAGACTTTGAAATTACGCGTGGCGAGCTACGCCCTTGGACTTGACCCGGTGCCGGGGCTCGGCCTCTGGGATCTGTGCCGCTTGTCTGTAAGGTGAGTCTCTGAGAATATTAGTCTCCAGAGAAAGCTAATTATTTGAGGGTCGCATTGTGCAAACACCTTGATGCCACATAAAAAGCAGCCAAGAAACTGCGAATCCCTCTTGGTCGTCTTTACTTGACAGCTTGAAGTAAATGAACAAACAAGTAAATGAAATTGTTCACCTTGAAGCTGAGCAGAAAAGTCCCTTGTGCCCCTCGCCACTACAGTAGGTACCACCGTGCATGGCATTCGCTGTTGTCCTCAGCCTCCTTCAATCCCGTATTCCCACCCTCTGCGGTGTAACCTGCACTTGCCTTCGCTGGCATCTACTAAATACACGGAACCAACTCCACAGCACCGTCCCAAGCACACAGAAGGGTCTCCTTCTCCCTCGACCTCCCTGTGACATCGGTTTGGCCCCGTTTCCTGCCATCGGGTGCCTCGGGGGCTCCTTTGAAGCTCGTATTTCTGCGGTCTCTTGTGGATCCTAGTCTCTGCAGCAAGAAACTCACTTCACGGGTGTCTCTCCCTCCAGGGGACCCGCTGGCTTCCCAGGGCTGATCTGCGTTCACTCCCTCAGGGTCACAGAGGGCAGCGGTGTGTGCGATGCTCCCTCGCTGCTGGGTGCTGGCGGGGAGGTGGTGTCAGAGTGATGCAAACATGTGTTAATCGTCCCCAAGCACATCCTCTCCGGAGACATTTTTATTTGACTACTTTTATTCACCTCATCTTGTTTGTCTTTTTCTCCTTCTCGTTTCTTCTCCTTTTACATGTTCATCTCTGGACTCTCCTTCATCTTTTTTCTTTTTTCTTTTCTTTTTTTTTTTATGCGGAACCATGTCATCGATTTTGTTCAGTTGGATCTGCAGACCCATTTCCTCAGCGTCTAACACTTTCCTCTCTCTTACCTCTAAGATCCTTTCCAGCGTTTTCTTTCAAACCGTTATTTTAAGAGGGTTTTCGTTTTTCCCGTTAATGTTTTTAAAATCTTAAAATAATCTGTTTCTAAGAAAAAAATAAAGAAGACTGCACCACTCCTGATTCTCATTCAAGATAATATCTTCTCAGTTTTAAGTTTATCTACTTATTTTGAGAGAGAGAGAGAGCAGGGGCAGGGCAGAGAGAGAGAGAGAGAGAGAATCCCAAGCACACCTTTAGCACAGAGCCCAACGTGGGGCTCCGTCCCAGGAACTCTGAGATCCTGACCTGAGCCAAAGTGGGACGCTCAACCGACTGAGCCCCCCAGGCACCCCTCAGACCATGATTCCTGATCCTTTGTGGTTATTCTTCCTTCTATTCCGCATCCCTCTCCTCCCCGACTCTAAGCACCAAGGCTGCCAACATGTCCACCTGTCTTCTCCATCTCTTGTGTGTTGGCCCGCACTCCCGCCCAAACTTCTCCTCTCTTTGTGGGCTCGGCAATGGTGTCCTGCTACCTTCCTTCCCCGGGATTACCTTCCTGCTCATCTCCCACCTCCACTGCTGGTGTGAAGTCTCACCGCACTCCCAAGTGAACACATGCTGATGCATGCACGTATGGACACTACTATCCCTCGTGAGCGTGCCCCCCTTCTTGGCACCCACAGCGTGTTTAGTGGTTCTCAGAAAGGATCCTATGGCTTGAATCTCAGGGTCTGTTTTCTTTCTCTCCACTTCTCTCTTCCCTGGAAAGGTGACATATTGGTTCTGCCTGCTCAACATCAAGATCTACTAACCTCTTTTTCCCATTACCACTGCCATCTAGCCAACTCACAAGCTGCCTCATATTTCCTCGGATGGTGACAACTGCTTTGCATATGGCTCTGGCATCCACAGCTGCCATAAATCGTTCTCCACTGCAGATAACCTACAACTTTATTCACGTTCCTCCGCTACTTGAAAACTTCCATATGCCTTAATGTTTAATAAATAACATATGTACCCTTAGAACAAAAACTCAAGGCACTCCTAGGTACACCATATATTTCCAGTAATGCCACCCTATTTCCCTACTGGGGCCCATGCCTCATGTACATTGGATTATTGAGTTTTTATCAAACATGCCTGCCACTTTTCATAATGCTCATGCTTTGAACCTTCCCTCCCAAACATTTTACTTTTTATTCAGGTTCAAGATTTTTCACTTTGTGCAATCTTCACGTCCCCTAAGGGATTGAGATTTTAAATACAGACCATATCTTTTATTTTCTTGTTTATTTAAATTAAAAAAATATTTATTTATTTTGGGGAGACAAAGAGACAGAGTGCAAGCAGGGGAGGGGCAGAGAGAGAGGGAGATACAGAATCCGAAGCAGGCTCCAGGTTCTGAGCTGTCGGCACAGAGCCTGACACGGGGCTCGAAACCACGAAGTGCAGGATCATGACCTGGGCCAAAGTCGGACGCTTAACCGACTGAGCCACCTGGGCGCCCCTAAATACAGACCGTATCTTAAACATCGATGTGTCTCAGACTGTGTGATCTGAACTATCTTATGTGTGGCTAATGCCTAAAAATATTTAATCTAACTGATTGGACTCAGTTACTATCTGTTTGATATTATTTTGGTAGTTACTGCTTATATTTACAATGAGGTAGAATATATACAAGTTTCAACTAGTTTAATCGTTCCTTTCATTTAGCCTTGCTGTTCACCTTATCCGTATTTTTCAAAAAATTAATGGTGTTGCAGATGTGAATTTCAAATTTTGTAGACTCATACATAATTCTACTTAAGAATCCCTTATCTCTTTGCTCATTCTTACTTTCCTTTCTCTTTCTTTTATTTCTCCTCCTCCTCCTCCTCCTCCTTCCCCTCCTTCAACATCCTCTTCACATTAGCATTAGTCTTGCCAAATACATGTATTAAGGACTTAATCCACACAGTCAAGAAAGGTTTGGAAATAACGATTTTCACACTACTGACACATCCCTCCACTTTTACTATTATTATTTAAGAATTTCTCGAGGCATGCATATTTGGTAAACAATGTTTTGATATGTTCAGAATTCTGAGAGGTAAAGCTGGAACTAGTCAGGAAACACAAGCAGGAACACAGCTGTCAAAGGTTCTTGGAGGCAAGAAGGGGGTGTTTTCCATCCTGTCTCCATCCGCCATCTCCCACACTGAGGACCCTCTCTCTCTCTCTCTCTCCCTCACACAAACACACACACACACACACACACACACACACACACACACCACTCAAGAAAGATTACTTAAATTGAACTGCTCAAGACATTTAAAAAAATCTATACTGTTGGCTTATAGTACCCTGATTTGCAGAGCGCTCAACTCAACCTGGTTGAACATTCCATGCCTGGTTTATAGCACCTGCTTCAATGAACAGAAGCGGCGTAATGACTTGTCAAAATGTCAGTTGAATTAGAAAGCATAGAATCACTGGATTCTACCAATTTTATGCTAAAGGGTTTTAAGAAAACCAAAGCCCAGCACACAACTGCTTTTATGACATAAATTAATAAGCTTAGTGCAGAAGAGTACAGAAGCATTGTAAGTAAATTTTTGCTTGTACAGTGGTAATGTCCTAAGTAATTATGAAGTCTGCAGGTCTGAAATCATGTCATTTTTTTATCAGAGATGTTAATTTATAACTCATATAGAGGTGTAAATAGAGATGTAATAGAGAAGTAAATTCAAAAGTTATGAAACATTGGTTGAAATTACTAAATAATATTTTGGTTACAAAAAGAACACATTAGGAAAATAATAAAAAAGAAAAATCAACATATCAATTACAATCTATATTAACAACCATACATTGTACCTCACCGTGTGAGTCCATGAATTAAGCTCAATGTCATTGCTAAAAATATGTACCCTTCTCAAGGTAGCTAAAATTATGCAAAAATTGTATAACTGACCTTTTAAACAAAGCTCTTCTGAATGTTTTCTTGAAGATGTAGGATAAAGAATAGCTTCAAAGGAGCTTACACTTGAACTTCAAAGTACACTAAATCACACATTCTGCTTTATTTTTTGAAATCTACAGCCTTTATTACTCTCATAGACTGTATTTTTCAATTACTTCTCTTATCTGCTCTCCCCAAAGCATCCCCTCAAAAGAAAGTGCTCCCTTATCATGTCCCTGTAAAGGAAACATTTGTGCCCATTCTGAAATTCTTATTTCCAATATGGCAACATGGACAGCAAAACGAACACAGTCTTGGAAAGCGGTCCGCCTGGATGCTAACCACGACTCTGCTATCATCTATCTGAGTAAACCTCGTTGATGGATTAAACAAGGTTCTTGGAGGCAAGAAGGGGGGTGCTGTCCACATGTGACACAGATGGATTAAACAATTCCTGATGTTCTGCAGCTCAAAAGTTATGATTGCTTTCAATCTCCCAAAACCTGCAAAGGGAGATATAGAAGTAGTACTTAATCAAAATACCGACTTCAATCGGTGTTGACGAAGAAAGAGTTACGCATGGAGTTGCATTGAGAAGGTTCATTTAACCTCGGAAATGCAAGCTTTTTAGAGATGACTACTTTTCCACTAATCTCCACCCCTGCGAGTGTGAGCTTAGGATATGCCCAAGCTGGAGACCATGCACTGTGGTCTGTACGGCAACTGGGTGTGGGCATGTGACAAAGTTCTAGTCAATGAAACTGGAATAGAAGAGATTGACCACAGGCTCTGGGTTAGACCACTAGGAAAGGGATGTATCTGCATGACCACCACTTTCTCCTTTCAACTGACTGGTAGTCAGTGAGAATTTTTTGGGGCAGCTGCCTCAAACACAGTGAAGAGAATCTGTAGCTTGAATATCCTTCCTCCAGTCCTTGCCTTGAAAGAAAAAATATTCTGTATTTTTTAAGCAACTGAGTATTGATTTTTTTCTTGTTTTACATCAGTTAAGCTGCTATACTAATACATGCACTCACAAGGAAAAAATGATAATAGAAATATTTAGTTTCTAATCAAAATTCAGTATTCAAATGTAGTAATTTATTATGTGATGGCTCTCTATCTATGGATCTATCATCTATCTATTCCTTTTATGAGGAACAAACTTGTTACACTAAAGCTAAGGTGAACAGAATTAACAGAATGCCCTAGAAAGCGTGGGGATTCTGGATGAATGCTGGGCTTATGCCAGACTCCATGAGGATTTCGCTACCTATTCCTACAAGCCTGTGATTTATAACACTGAGGACAATGGCCCAGCAGATACAGGTTCAGCCAGAATCCTCACTAGTCCATCTGAGCATGGCACCAAACCACAGAGCCCCAGTGCTGTCACTTACAAACTGGAAACCCTAGAAGACTCATTGTCCTCTTGCGGTAATAAGTATGAAACAAACTCACATCTGGTAACATTAATTGGAAGTTGTTATGTTAGAGCAGACCTACTCAGGTGTGAGAGCCGGGGAATCACCTGGAAGTCTTGCTGAGACTCACGCTGTTGGACTCGAGGGGTCTGGGGTGGGCCTGAGATCTTGCATTTCCAAACCTTCCTTCTTCTTGCTTTGGTTTTAGCTTGTTCCCTTCTTCTAGTTTCTTAAGGAGGAAGGTTAGGTTATTGATTTTAGGTCTTCCTTGTTTAATATAGTTTATAGTTACACATTTCCCTCTCAGCACTGCATATGTGTTTATAATTGTTATATCTATCTTTTTATCATTGTACAATTTCTGTCTTTGTATATAGTATTGGTTTTTGTCTGAAAGTCTAGTCTAAAGTGGCTGGTATTAACACAACCTTCTCCAGTTCTTTCTAAGTTCCCATTTGTCCTGTATCTTTTTCTATCTTAGTCTTTCAATCTATCTGTGTCTTTGAAACTAAAATTTCTCTCTTGTACACAGCTTATAGATGAATCATGTTATTCTTTGTTTGTTTGTTTTTATCCATCTGCATATCTCTGTCTTTTGTTGTGGACTTTAGTCCATTTGCATTGAATGTAATTACTGATAAGCTGGGTTTACATTTGCCATTTTGCTATTTGTGTTTTATATGTTCCATACTATGATGGTTCCTCTGCTCTTCCGTTGCTGCTTTCTTAATGCTAAATGAATTTTTCTCTAGTATGCCAATTTAATATCCTTATTTTTATTTTATTATATTTTTGAGTTATTTTTCTTACTGGTCACTTTGGGTTTATACCTCACATTTTACTTTTTTTCCAGATTTTTTAACAAGTAAAGCAGTCTCTATGCCCAACATGGGGCTTGAACGTATGACCCTAAGATCAAGAGTTGCATGCTTTACTAACTGAGCTAGCCAGGCACCCTTATACCTAACGTTTTAATTTATAACAATTCAGTTTGGATTAATGCCAAATAAATTTCAGTAGTATACAAACACTGTTGTTATATGCCTCCACTTCCTTCCTGCCATTTTTATCACACAAATTACACCCTTATACGCTGTATGCATAGGATTGTAGTTTTATAATTATAATATGCAATATCTCAAATCAAATAGAAGAAAAAAAGTTTTATAAAGAAAAAATATATTTGCAATGCTTTTTATGTTTACCTATGTAGTTACCTTTACTACTGTTCTTTATTTGTTCATGTGGATTTGAATTGCTGTCTCCTGTCCTGTTTTTTTTCCCAAAGAGCAGTCTTTCATATTTCTTGGAGGCAGATATTCTAGTGACAAATTCTCTCAGTTTTTGTTGATCTGGGAATGCCTTTATATCTCCTTTATTTTTAAAGAGCTGTTCTGCTGGGTATAGAATTCTTGGTTGACTAGTGTTTTTGTTTTAGTTCTTTGAATATGTCACTCTACTGCCTCCTGGTTTCCACAGCTATTAAACTTTGGAATATCCTTTATACATAATGACTTGCTTGTTGCTTGCTATTTCTAATATTCTTTATGTGTTTTGACAATTTGATTATGATGCCTCTAGATGTGGACCTCTTTAGGTTTATCCACCTGGAGTTATAAACGCCTTACAGGTAATACTGTAAGACTCCTTACAGGTAATACTAATGTGTTTCTTTGTTTGTTTGTTTGTTTGTTTGTTTTTAATTGGGAAATGTTGGTCTTTCCTTCAAATATTTGTTCTGCCTCTTTCTCTCCTCTTTTTCGGGAACTTCTATTGTGCTTATGTTGGTACATCTGATGTCACACAGGCCTTTGAGCTCTATTCCTTTCTTGTTTCATTCTTTTTTTTCTCCTGGTCCATAGACTAGAGAGTCTCCACTGACTCATCTCCCAGTTCACTTGTTTTTTCTTCTACCTGCTCAAATTTGCTGTTGAGTCCTTTCAGTGAATTTTTCATTTCAGATGAAAAACAGTGGAATTTTCAGTTGGATCTTTTTTTCATAATATCTCTACCCCTTTATTAATGTACTTAGATGTGCTTTCCTTGAGTTTTTAAGAGATATTTCAAAGAGCTGATTTAAAATTTCACTTTGTAAATATGGGATCTGGGCTTCTTTAAATGCCATTTTCACAGAATATTTTTGGTTCTGTAAACACTTCACGTTCTTTGCATGTCTCATAATATTCCATTGGGAAGTGAACATTTTAAATAATATAGCAACTCAAGAAGTTAGATTCACCTCCCTCCCCAGGGTTTGTTATCCTTCCGATTAGTTAGTGGTTTTCTGAGCCAATTCTGCAAAGTCTGCATTCTTTGTTGTATGTGAGCCCTAAAGACTCTTCTTCATTAGCTAATGATGGGATAGTTCTCACACAGCTGGAACCATGTAGACTCTCAGTCTGTACCACACAGCCAGGTGTGCACGTTGGGCTGTGCCTTCAACACTCAGCATTCAAGTCAGAACTTTTCAAAGTTCCTATGCACGTTCCATTCCCTGAATTTTTCTTTAAAGTCGTAGGTTGAGCTTATTTCTTGCTCCCAAAGGTCACCTCGTTGTCTGGCAGCTGCAATGTTAAACAACTGGCGCTAATTGCTTTGAACAATGACCGTGAGGAAGAAGCTGTTCACACTGGGTGATCACCAGGTCAGGCCAAATAACTGACAGGCCTTGAAAGTGGGCTTTTCAGAGACTAGTGGACAGGTCAAATGATAGCAATGTTCTGAGAACGGGACTTTAAAAGGGTTTCAGCTCTCATATTACCCTTCCAGAGGGAGCTTGGTTTCTGATTTTCCTCATGGCTGAGGAATGCTTATTCTCAAGAATACCATGGGCTGGAATGGGGCAGGGATAAAATAGGTTAAAATGTTGCAAAACTCAGGTTTTAGAGACATTCAGCTGTTCTTGAATAAATGCTCCCCAGAGTAATGTAAGCCTTTGGTTCATTTGCTGGTTTGTCAAGTTTTGCCAGTATTCTCAATTCTTTTCTGGAAGAGAAAATGCTCATGGGTCCTTTCTCAGACATTACCAATGACATCATTTAACAAGTAAAATGTGTATGTCCGTGTTCACAAATTAGCTTTCAAAATCAGTAGTTTCAGATACAAAAATAAAATATCATTTAACATAGGTATATCAATTTGAACACAAATACAAGGAATGTGAAAATAAAAGACAGATTTTCTCCTCATAAGACATCACGCTTAGCACCTTCCTTCATGAAACTATGATTTCGGAAACGAACTACACTCTAGCAGCATAGTTACCTAGGTTAAATTTCCGAGAAGCATCTCTCAACCATGACTCGTATTCCACATTTGAATATTTCAAGATTGCATTCTATCCACGAGTTTAAACGTCCACCAAGGAAATCATAAATAAATGCAGATAACATACCCGAGTTGAGAAATTGCATTTTAAGTCTAAAATGACACCATCTTCTTTTTAACCTGAACATCTTACTTTTCCCAAGAACTTACCCCTTGTGTTGTTTGATATACCTTTCGAAGAGTAGTGACTTTCTAGAAAGGGAAGACTTGATTTCACTTCCAATTTCACAGCCACATTACTGCTTCAAGTTATTTCCCAACAATGGCAGTATTTGGACAAGAGAGGCATCACTTTGAGATACTCGAACCTTATCCTATACTCCCGAATTTTGTTAGTTCCCCTATTACATCAACCTTATTTTCTAAATTCCTCTGCATCTACATTCTAAAATAATTTTCTTATGATGTGCTGACATAGTTTGAGATTTTATATTGTGTTCAATTTAAATAGTTCATATTCCCTGGAACCACTTTTAGCTGTATGGAACTCATTGTCCTTCTTATCAGCAAGCTGCAGACTTGCTCCCAACATTCCTGTTGAAAATTATATTCTCTGGTTGAGAAATATTCTATCTCCTTTAGAATTTAGAGGATACCTGTGAGGTTTTGGACTTTTTTTTTTTAACTCTAAAATATCTTAGTTGTTTCAGTCCCCACTGGAAATGACAAAATTTCAATTACAGCCTAAAACTATATATTTTACTTCTTTATACTACTCCGTTAAAGAATGACTGTTGAACATAATTCTTTACTATTGTCTTTTTTACAATTTATTTCATATTTCTACATCACAATATCAGATATATAAAACAATTTGACTCTCCTGTGTTTTAAAATATTTCTATGGGATTTTAAGAAAGGCAAATACACTGAACTGTGAAGCCGTATAGGAATTTCCACATTTGCAGACTATGTGAAATATAGGGTCAATCATAGTCACCGAAAGTAGGTGACAGAGGTTTCACGCAGACAATTTATTACACCTTATGCTCTTCTGTAATTTACACTTTTCCCGCTTCCCTTCACCCGGATGGTTTGAGTTAGGTTTGAGCCAGACTCCATTCCCTCCCAGCTTTGAAAGATAGTAATAGATAAGTGATAAAGAGAACCCTTTGTTGTACTACATTCACACACTCCAACCCCAGAAGCTGTGTCTTCACTGTCATCTCCAGAGCCAGACTTCGTAAACATTGTCCCCAGCCAGTATCTTCATGCATTCTTTGCCCACAGTTAGGAACAAAAACTGAAGTCTGGCTCTCTCCAGCACTCCACAGAAATCGCTTTCACGAAGATCATCTTTTATTTCCCTTAATCACTCCAACTTCCTGAAAGCAATTTCCCCCCCGGGGCATCTTGGACAACATACTTCTGGCTTCCTCTGCTTCTCCAATCCCCTCTGCTTCACCCGCTTTGTGAAATTCCCTTCGTTGACTGTGTATTAAGGATTTACATCGTCATAACTGTGCCCAGTGTCTCCTTACGGCCTCATTTTCAACGAAAAATCCCAGCTAATCTGATGCCTTCTGTCACTCTTTGTATGAAGATGGAAACAAAGACTGTGAGGGAAGCCCAGATCCTGGGACAGCATGTCCATCGTCACTTGGGTAGCATCTTGGGGAACTATTTTATTTTCTTTCTCCGCTTTAACACACCCTAACCAATCATGGAGTCTTGTTTTATATTAACTCCAAAAGGGCTCCCGAATTAATCCATGTCTCATACCCATTTCCATTTCCTAGTTCGTGATCTTTCTTTTCTTGATTAGATTACAACCAGTCTCTTACCTGCCTTCCACTTTTTCAGTATGCTTCTTCCAACATGGTAAGTAATAAAAAGCTTTTTTTTTTTTTTTTTAACACTGAACCTATTATTCTCTGAATACTGTTTGAGGTGTTTGTAATTATCTTCCATGTGTCAAAAGGCTTAACCCCAATTTTCAGGTCTACCCAAACTTACTTGCCTTTTTTTTCCTTCTTTTCCAGTGATTTGGAAATTCTTTCATGTCTGGGAGGCCAGCCTGTCTTTTTACAGTTTCTTCGTCCTCCTGGACTGTTTCCTATGCCCACAGATACATGCAGATCTGTGTCAGTAAGTACATTTTGTAATAAGCAACAGATGCTCCTGGAATCATGTGCAAAGTGGAGACACGGGCCCAAGGTTATGCTCCGGGACAAAGGTCCCAGACTACACCACAGAAATGCCCGATGAAGATGCTGGGTGTTACCCCCGTTGCTGCTGTCTTGGGAACCAGATGCTCTGCTCTGTGGGGCTCTTACAGATTTAACTTTGCTGCTGTCACTGTCCCTGCTCGCTCGCACTTCAGAAGATCTAGGCCAGGAACTTCCTCTGCAACTGCTCCTACATCTGAGTGTGGGAGGTCCCTGCCCCTCTCCACGCCGGCACCATGAGTTCCAGGGAAAGTGTCCTTCTCCGCTTGCACTCTTCCAACCTTGTAATATTGTTCTGATCAACCGAACCTGAAATAAGTCTCAAGGTTCTACCTGGGGCAGTTGGGACTCATGAAGCTGAAACTTCTCCCTAAATCTTAAGGGTGCTCAAAGGTTCTGGTCAACCAGAAGGCATGTTTGGTATTCACTATAATTGACACTTTCCCTCTCAAAGAACGGTGCTCATTGTCTTATACGCCACCATTTACTTACCTGGTCTTCACGTTGCTTGGCAAACCCAACGAGACCAAGGATCAGGACCACCATATGCACGGCATTAGCCACATTTCCCCCTCACCTCCCCCCTTCGCTCTTGCAGGAGACCACAGAGAATGCCTGCAGAGGAGAACAAGCATGAATCTGCAGAACATTCATGCTTAGAAGGGCTGTTTCCTCACACTGCTCTGGGACAGAGAGGAAGGAAAGGAAATCGTGAAATACCCTCATCATTCTCTGTGGTGAAGAGCACAGAGCCCAGCCATGTCTTGTGGAAAACTGTCCCCATGAAAATGTGACACCAGGAGCATGGATGTTCCCCCTTCCCATCAGAGCAAACCCCTACCACTTAGCAGGTTCCTCAGTATGATCTTTGCCATGCACTCAGGTATTGTTTCAAATTAGTGGTTGTCAGCCACATTATCCAAATTATTCAATGTGCGGTTTTATACAACCGATCATCGAGAAAGACAAATAGATCTATTTACCTTTCGCCAAGACTCAGAAATGAAAGCTTATCTTCAAAGTGTCTATCCCATTTTAGTGGATAGTAATACCTTACCACGCTCAGGTCGCTAAGTTATGCTACAATGTTTAAGAAGTTACTCATTTCTGGTCTGTGTGCCACCCATCTCCCCGAAACACGTCCTTCTGAAACACGTCCCACTTCCTTTCTTCCCATTACCTGGTTTTATCTTGATTCTGGTGCACAGCTCTTCCTGTTTTTCCAGGCATTGTGGTTCTTTCCAAATTGCCTGCTGTGCTTTTGCCCATCATTTAAACTCGACAGCTTGAACGTGTCACTGATGCTTGTAATTTGCAGCGACGATCACCACCACCGTACCCTGCCGTCACCTGTGTCCTCTCCAGGCTGGTATCCCGACGCGGGGGGTGGAAGGGGCACATGTGTTGGGCTTATCTATCAGAAGGATTCACAGGTCCCTGACCCCAGTCCTTTCCTACACAAGCACTTCCATTTTCTCCTCACAACCCTCCTCGGCCTCCTTGCGGTCGCCTCGTTGCTGGTGAGCGCGACTACTGAGTCGCTCTACTCAATAATTCAGCGTGATTTTGCTAAAACACACATACGTCTCTGCTATTTCTCTGAATAAAACAGTCCAATGGCTGCCTGTTGCTTATATTAAAAAAAAAGTTTAGAGTCCACCGGTATCCCTGCTCCCCTCCTTCCAGAGGAAGAGTACTTGCGGAAGTTTGCAGAGTTCACGATGAAGAGGCCATTTCAAGCCCTCCTTCCCCGTGAGCCCACAGAACCAATTTCTGGTCAAGGGGACATACAAGGGAGAGATTGGCGGGAAGGGTCCAGGAAGTGTCTTTAATGGGAGAGGACTTTCCCCATGTTTTGGCCACTGTACGGGTCCCTGTGAACAAATAGTCTGGGTTCTGTCCCCAAAAGGAACAGCTGTGTCCTCAAAGAAGGAACCCTGAAAGTCTCATAAGTCATTACACACAACACAGATCACGTGGGGTCTCGGTGACACGCTCCTCTGACGTCCTCCAGTCTGGCTGTGGCTATTAAGGGTCTAAAAATCAGAACCTCAGCCACCGATTTCGTGGGCCCCAGTCGTGCGTGGGGTCTGCAGAAATACAGAGGCCACTTCTCTGTGTGGACTTGAAGCTACATGAGGCTGACAGCCACCCCCGTGGGCACGCATTCGGGCACTGGCTGCCCGGATGCCCGATGGTCACGGGGGCCCCAGGTGAACATACAGCGCAGCTCGGGGCCAGCTGCCCTCATGCCCTCCCCACCACTCTGCCCCAGGCACCTGCTGCTGGTCACCTGCCATCACCCCCCCTGCCCCAGGCACCTGCTCCCGCCCCCCCCCCCCATGCAATCTGCCATCCCGAAGCAGGGGACACCCAGAATGACAGCCACTGTGGAGGGGAGGGTGCCTCCAGCGGCCGGGGTGAGGACTTGTGTGGCCGCTTGCTGGGAGGGGTCGCCCTCACCTCCGGCCCTGGTCCCCAGCTGGGAGTCCCGGCTACCTCGCGCCTCTCCCACCTGTTGCAGGGACCTCATCCTCACATGCCGGAGGGAAGGCGCCGCTAGGCAGGTGGCAGGCCTTTCCAGGGCGCAGTCCCGCGGGGGCGCCGGGCCTGGGGCTGCCCTTGGCGCTAACCCCCACGGCGCCACCAGCTTCCTGCCCTGCTGGGGACGTCCCTGCCTTGCTCCCCTGGACTCTGATCTCTCCGCCCTGCCCAGGGCCATGACCCAGGTGTGACCCTGTAGGCTGGGGCCGTCCTTGCCGTGGTCCCCTAGACCCTAACCTTGCTTCCCTGCCCTGGGCAGTGACCTGGGTGTGACCCCGGGTGCTGGGGCAGCCTCTGCAGTGGTCCCCTGGACGCTGACCTTGCTTCCCTGCCCTGGGCAGTGACCCGGGTGTGACCCCAGGTGCTGGAGCCGCCCCCGTCGTGATTCCGTGGACCCTGACCTTGCCACCCTGCCTTAGGTGCTGCTCAGCCATCCTGGGAACACGGTGGCCCAGGGCCGGGTCTCCACAGGCCGCTTGCGGAGCCCCGAGGGGGAAGCGTGGCCCCTCAGCGCGCGGCTGTGCATCCTCGCAGGCACCTGCTTCCCCTGCACCAGCTTGACTTCACTCTGAGCGCAGCAAACGCGCTCACTGACTAGTGGTTTGGATTAACATAAACTGGGACCCCAAATAGCGCGATGAAACAACAGAGCGTCTCTCTTTTCCGGTGAGCACGTTGACCCGGCGGCCTAGAGCAGGTGCCCGGGGGCACCCGCGGCTGGAGGTCCCGCCTCAGCGAGTGGCGGGGGAGGTGGCCTGGGCCCGGAGTTGGGGGTGGGGGTGGGGACCACAAGGTTAGCCCTCTCCCTTTGAAGGCGCTTCCGGGAACGTGCAATCCACTTGCGGTCACGCGAAAGCAGCATTCTCGAAGATTCCTCCCTCCAGAAGTGCGGTGATGCCTCCTCCTTCCGCCCCCGAGGCCTGCACGTCTGAATATGGCTTTATTCCTGAAATATCAAGACATTTTCCAGTTAGTAATTCTGTATGGAATTTTCATAAACATCGTTTTCCTTTAATTTAATCTTTGCATAGCCAAACTAAATTCTTTATTTTGTTCTTTCTATTAGGAACGGTAATTTTCCTGTCCTCTGTGAAGCAACTTTTGACCTTTTTTTTAATACGTGCTCTAATTTATTTGGCTTTTCTTCTGCATTCAGTGCTTGCCCCAAAGTTTTACTATTTATTAATAATTCAGTCATCCGCTGTATTTATTATGCTTTTATGCTTTTTTCTAATTTACTTAGGAGTTCTATAACGATGCTGTTTTGATCTTATTTCCTTAGCTTCATGTTCTCTCCTTTCAGTAGTTAAAGTTTCTCATTTTTTGTAGTTTCTGTTTCACTAAATGAAATTCTTTTAAGTTCCTTGCTAAAATAAATCAGAGAGATTTAATTTTTTTTTTCCTCATGGGTTATGTTTTTGGCTAGACTGGATTTTCTGAGTTTTGCTAAGATCTTTCATTACCTTTTAATTACATCATTTTTCATATGTGCTATGCCACTTAAAACAAACACCCATACTATGGAATATCATTCAGTGCTAAAAAGATAAGAGCTATCAGACCACAAAAAGACACGGAGGAACTTTAAATGCACTAAGTGAAAGAAGCCGGTCTGAAAAGGCTACCTAGCATATGACATTCTAGAAAATGTAAAATATGGAGACAGTAAAGTATCAGTGGTTTCCAGGGATTCGAAGGGAGGGAAGGATGAATATATGATATAGAAAGGATTTTCAGGGCATTGGAATTACTCATCGTGATACTGTAATGATGGAGACAGGTCCTTATACATTTGTCCAAACTACAGAATGTCCACCCCCAAGAGTGACCATCATGTAAATGACAGGCATTAGTTAATATGATATATTGATGCCGGCTAAGAGATTTAATATTACCCACGCTGCTGGCTCATCTCTTTGGCACGGAGGGATGCCCCATTTTGTTTACCCGCCCCGCAGCTCCCGTGGCTCGGGTTTTCTGGAAGCAGCAGCAGAAGTCAAGCTGGGATTGAGGTCCAATAAGAACCTTAGACAAACCCATGGGAAGTTCTGGAACTATGATGGCCTTCAGAATTTCCTCTAGTTGCACCATGCCCAAGCCTCTCTATTTCCACATTGGTTGGGAGCAGCTACGAACCGCTCTGGGACAGGATGTGATCTTGGGAAAGGTGCATCTGAAAGGTGAGGCCATATCTAGGGGCTAGAAGCTGAAAGTGATCTCCTGTCTGTATCGCCAGCACAGTCCTTGTGGACGAGACGTCCAGGTGGAATACCACAGGTGGTAGCACGTCCTGTCCTTTGAAGAAGGGTTTAAGGAAGGAAGAAAGAGTTGAAGAAGGTTAGGAAAAAGAAAGGGACAATAGTGAGTCCCTTTCAACACTGTGAAGATGAGTCATGTAGCAAGAAGATGGCATTTTTCTATGAATGTGTAAGTAAGTATATCTCAAGTTTTAGGTCTAAAAAATACAATTCCAAACCAAAGGGTGTGTGTGTGTGTGTGTGTGTGTGTGTGTGTGTCAGGACCACAGCACAGACTCAGCCGCTTGACCAACTCCCATTACGTGAATGCTGAGAGCACTTGGAAGTTGGCCTTCAGCCCATTTCTGGCCCTGGGATCACCATGTCCATTTTTCGGGTTCATTTTCCCACACGTCCTGTGCTCTATTCCTTCTGGGATCCTGTAATCTTTACCTAGCAGTGTGTAAAGATTTATGTAGGTAGGTAAAAATGTGCCAACTTGTTACTCCCTCCACTGAATTAAGGCAAGTTTCCAGGTCTTTTATTGTTCCTTGAGCAACATCAGCTATTTCTTGCTATGTTTCTTACCCAGTCATTAATAGTCTTACTGCAAACATGCCTGGAGGCGATGTCGAATCCCCCTGCAATTAAATCTCTCTCTGTGTGAATTCTTTTGCTTCCACCTGCTTTGTTTTGACACGTATATTTCCCTTTGGGAGCCATATTCAAGAAAAACTAGAAAATCCTAGGTTTAAAAATATTGCCTCAAGCCCCTTGTACAATGCTGCCTGCTTTTCACTCTATACCCAAAGATAAATTTATAATGTTCTTAATGGTTGTCACTGGGCTCTGGCATTCTTGAAAGAAAGCATTGAGGCACACCTCTAAAACACATGCACCGTATTTTTCTGTTTGTAAGTCACTAATCATTCTAAGGAGCTGGATAAACCAGTCCTCCCTCATTTGTTTCCAGTGAAATACTTGGAGACGACTTACAAAATGGCAGGCGTCGTTTCCAAGAAAAGCTTGTGTTTCACAATATATGCAATGGTATTTTAAGACTTCGGGGATTCTCGATCATTGACTTTCTAAATTTGAGCAAAAGAAACATTCTTTTGAATGTTTCTTTTTTTATGTAAGCCGTTTTCCCTAAATATTGCTGAACTGTAACTTTGCGTCTTAAAGTAGTTTTGTTTCAGGATCTATCAGGAAAAAAAACTGAGCAGAAAGTCTTGTCGTCGAATAAAGCAAGGCCCTACTGTGGAAATGCCATTAAATACGGCATGTTGGAATCACGGCAGACTGAAGACGAGTTGTGAGGCATTGCGCTAAAATTTAAAAAGTCTCTGCTCCCCAAAAGGAGCGCATAAAGATTTCCCAGGCTTTGCAAACGAAATCTGGTTTTGTAAATACAGTCAAGGAATCTTTTTTGGAACATGGTATTCCACACACCCATCCCCACACACACACTCATACTCTTTATCCAAAAGGAATATATTGTACGTGGTTCTCCTTTTATTTGTTAGGGGACATATCTGCTAGTTTCTGGGGAAAATGATGCACAGACACTTACATCTTCAGCAGTGCGTGCTCCTCGTCACAGAGAAATTTCCTGGAGAACTTAGCACAGGTGTACTGCATATCTGATACTTTTCCCATATTTTTGGGAAATTCAGAGAACAGAGATTTCATTGCTTTTCCCTAGTAAGAGCAGATCTTGTCTCACGTGGATGCTATAATCTTGAACTTTGCAGCATTCCGTGATGATTGAACCCATCCATTTTGTTCTTTGGGGGAATATTTGTGTCGTTCCAGTGTTCATCACAGTTAAATGCATCTCATAACAATTTAAATTCTTGAGCTATCTCATATTTATCCAGTGCATTCTCTGTGACTTGTACTAATCTAGCTACAAGAGAAGGGACAATAATAATCAGATTACTTAGTTAGACACACAAGAAATCTACCCATTTTTCTTGCTCTGATATGTTCATTTCCTTGATGATGGAATCAAGGCTTGGATGTATTGCAGATGTTTATAATTCATACGCAGCTCAACCACAGTATAGACTCTGTATAGGCAAAGATATTGGCAGTAAGGAAGGGGGATGCTCAGTAATTTATTGTGGGTAACCACAGTGCTTTGGTCTGTGGCAACGTTAATATTCAGAGACTTTAAACATCTTTATGGTTCCTTGTTAAATTGGGAGCACATGGTGACCAGGTAAGAAATGAAGTCCTAACAGAAGTCTGTCTATGGCAGGCCCACTCCATCCATAGACCCACCCAGTGGCTATGCCTGCAGTTCTTAAATGAATAGAGTAGGCCTGTCTGAATCTGTCACCTTTCCCATCGTGGGGCCTTACCTAGTGGCTTAGAAGCTGTCATGTACAAATTCCCAAGTGGAAGCCTCGAAAGCTGTCTCCTCCCCATGTGGCCAAGACTCAGCATCAACAGCAACAGCCCAGCCCGTGGGGACTGAGAGACACTCTTACAAAGGGAGACGGTACAAAGGGGGCACCTGTCCTATCACCGTTTCAACTGCCAGTCGGCATCCTGCCCAGCACACGTGGGCCTTGGAACATGAGAAGGGCCTTCTGCACACTTCACCAGGCATGAGTGTCCTTGTCTGGTGCTCTGCCCGCACCAGAGTGGGCAAGTACCCATTGTCTGGCTACGGTGGAAAACGGATCAGAACAAGCTCATATCCACATGGATAAAACAACACTGTGCATGTAGAGCTTTGCCCCAAGGCTGGGTTAAATATCCCACCCTCTGCGGTCATGTCCTCCAGAGGGACCTGAATTGTCTGAACATCCTGCTGATATCTCATTAACCTGCTAAATCAGTGACATCATGCTGGTAAGTCATACACCCATACTGGAGACAGACATGTTCCATAAACTGGAGATCTACTCTTGTGCACATTCAGAGTCCCGCCATGTCAGTAAGATAATTATATATCCAGTGGTGAGGGGGATGCTGGAGCACATGATTAAAATTAAGGGAGAAAGTATCGAATTGCACACCTCTCCAAAGAAGGACAACGATGCCTATGATGGTTAATTCTGTGCACCAGCTCGGGTGGGTTATCATGACCAGCTGTTTGGTCAAACACCAGTCTAGATGCTGCGAGGAGGGCATATTGGAGGTACGATTAATATTTAGAATCAGTAAACTCTGAGTATCTTCCATAACGTGGGTGAGCCTCGTCCAATCAGTCGAAGGTCTTAAGAGTAAGGTCTTTTGGGATATCCCAAAGAAGAGGGAATCCTGCCACAAGATGGTAACAGGAATTCTGCTTCAGTTTCTAAAGAATCCTGACCAACACAGTGTCTCTTAGGCCAGGCCCTATTCTTCAGCTCAGATAGCAGCCGACTTCAGAAGCAGCCGCTTTGGGGAGGCTCAGAGCAGGAAGGATTCTGTTGCAGTCAGACAGGGGCTGAAAAGTGGCCATGTAGTCACAGTCGCCCTCCATGAACTAGGCTTTCCGGTAACCACTGAGTCATCAGTTTGGGTGGCCCAGATACGACCTACTGAAGACAGATTAAGAGAAATCACGGGGCAGTGGCACGTGTCACACCCAGATAACCAGGCCCCCGTATCACCCACCACTAATGGCACCCAACCCGCCTGTCCGCATACACCTAGCTGGATGATCCTTCTGACAAGCCCACCCAGGAGGAGAAAGCTTGAACTTGGGTCTGCATGGGTCAGCCCGGTCTGCGGATGTGACTTAGAAATGACTGTCGGTTCAGAAATGAGTGACAGGCACCTCAGGGGTATTGAAAGAGAGTGGGAGAGTGGCGAGGATCCATCGCTCTAAACAGTGAACCCGGTCCATTCACACAAGTAGCCTGAGGTTGGTGTGTGATCAGCGTTGAGTGGCTTGGCTGGCGCGTCAGGAGACTAGAAGGAGAACAACACCAGGAAGTCTTGGTGTGGGTGAGATGACGGACACGTGGGGGTCGACATGGAGGGCAGAGATCTTCGCCATGCCTGGCACCTGCCATGGAACGTATCCACCCCGGAAGCACGAGACAACAAGGTGGGCGGAATTACTCAGGTGACACTGGCCACCCCGATGCTAGCCCTATGGTCACATGATGTGCACGGGCGGCACCCAGCAGAGGTCACGTCGCTACCTCGCACGGGTCACATAGCTGCTGCAACTGTGGAGTCCCTTGTCCAGTAACAGAGACAATCCTTTGAAGCGTTTCTTTAAGAGACGGCCCAACCACTTGATGGCGAGCTGATTGAATCAACCCCCTTTAAGATCAGAAGGGGCCGTGGTCCAACCTGAACAGAAACAACGCACATTCTGAAGGCGCGCTTACCTTTCTTACCTACCGGGGTTTCGTCGTCTCCACCTTCTGAAGGTCACAGGCGATACTGCCTTTATAAGGACGGGACACCGTCCTCCAGCACGAAGTACACATTTTGGCGTCGTGTCTCCAACAGGAAGGTGATATGAGTCCAAGGTGCAGTTCTGGGGGTGGGGGGGGCTCTTTTATTGTCATCCCTAGAGACCCACTTAGGGAGTCTTACCTCCTGTCCCTGAAACTCTGGGTTTTGTAGACTTGGAGGTCTTCACTCCCAAAGACAGAACACTTCCTGCAGAGGCCCCTAGGGGCAAATGTCACCTCAGGTTCTATGCCGATAGGGCCGCGGCACAAAGAATCACTATTCCAGCAGGGGTAATAATGAGACCAAAGGGAAGATACGGGGGTGCTGTCACAGAATGGCAGATGCCACACTTGGACGCGTCTCGGTACTTGGTGCCCCACATTTGACAGTGAGCAAGCACACACAGCAGCCTCCGTGTCCGCAGCTCGTAGCTCGGAGGGATGAGAGTGTGGGTCAGGCTTAGGAGCCAACGGCAAGGTGCTGGTGGACGGTGGGGACGCTCCAGTGGAGGCGGCAGGTGGGAGATGAGGGCTGTCGGCCATGGCCGCCAAATAGCCTCACCGCTGGGGCTGCTGTGCACACCCTAGAGCCCCCACCCCCGCTTCCTGCCAGGAAGAGACTTTCACTGGAATCTTCCTGTGGGGGTGCTTCTCAGAACAGGAAGGGCTTCCTTCAAGGCCACTCTCTGTGCTTTTGAGCAGATGCCCCTTTGGCTATCCCCCGGGGTGAAAATAAGCACCTGTCCCCAGACTGTGGTCCTGCCTGAAGCTCCTGTGTTCCCTGAATGGCCAGCGGGGACCTGAAGAACCTGGCTGAGCTGGCCTAGCCTGGGCCCCTGCTGGAGGGGCGTGTGCACAGACCCCTCGGCCATGGTCAGCCTGCACAGCGCCCTGGTCTCCCCGCGGCCCAGCCCCGCACCAGCTCTGTTTCATGTGTATCGAGCCGAACTCACGCTGGTAGACATCTGTCCAATAGCCTCTGTGTCGGAGGCTGGGACCTCAAACTCTGATTTATTTATTTTTAATGTGTAGGGTTTTTTCCCCCCTAAAGTAAGTAAGTTCCAAAATAAGGCAGGGAGACTCCCAAAGAAAAATAAAAAAAAAATAAAATAGTTTAATACCCTTTCTTGTTCCACACTGTAGGCTATTTCAATCCATTCTCTTTCCACTAGGGTCATTTTTCACCAAGGTGGGGCTCCAAGTTCATCAGTATTAAAAGTGATAATATATTGTTCTTCCTTGTTGTCACATCCTTCTTAACATGAAAGCATCATTGGAGTTCTGAGCACTTGCGTAGGGCCAGGTAGTTTTCTCTCCAATACAAATACCTGCTAAGCCGCTCTCTGAAAAAGTCCTTATAAAACTATATGTCCAAGCAGGAACAGGTTCAGCAGTTTCCAGCGATGATAAATGATAAAACGGTGAAAACCATATGCCCTGTAATATACACGTTCATATCCACGAATAAATCTAAACGTAGGAGTACACTTTGAGCCCCTTTCTGAAGAGCTCTTTTAAAAAGGCTGTGTTCCCATTAGATCTCGGATTTCCTTTGTGTTAAGAGGCACGGTTACAGGGGCGCCTGGGTGGCGCAGTTGGTTAAGCGTCCGACTTCAGCCAGGTCACGATCTCGCGGTCCGTGAGTTCGAGCCCCGCGTCAGGCTCTGGGCTGATGGCTCGGAGCCTGGAGCCTGTTTCCGATTCTGTGTCTCCCTCTCTCTCTGCCCCTCCCCCGTTCATGCTCTGTCTCTCTCTGTCCCAAAAATAAATAAAAAAAAAAAAAAAAAAAAAAATACTTTAAAAAAAAAGAGGCACGGTTACTAATGATCAGACGGGCATGGCTGGAGGTCCCTTTGCACTTTAATAAAATTGGCCATTTAAATGGAAATGCATTAAAGGAGACCACTTATACAGCTTTTCACTTCTCTATATTTTTTCAAATAATATATCTCATTTGCAACACCACGTCTCCAAGACCTTCTGTGAAAATTAGAAGTAAAATAGTGGCTCCATTAATGATGAGGTTTGTCTCTTAAGGGCTGTCAGGGTAAGTAAAATAATGGTGCGAATAGAAGACGTACAGGCTTGAGGAAGTCTCCTTTATAACCCCAGAGCTACAGTCTTGCAACATTTTGACAAAAAGTAATTACTTCCTTTATTTTGCCCAAGGGCTATCTTCTAACAACAACAAAAATAAAAAATAAAAATTACAGAATACATGTTGAGTTAAATGTGTAAATGGATGGGAAGGCATGACTACTGAACAGTCATATAAACTCAAACCGAGATTAATTGTTTACTTATATGCGAAAATGAAGAATAAAGAGAAGTGTTTTCTTTCCATCTAAATTGCTACTTTAAATTATAGCAAACATGTCCAAATATTATGTTGTTTTAAGAATTATGAATAATTCAGTTTGGCTCACAATGATTAAAGATTTGAAATGAAAAAGAGAGAAGTTATATTTACTGATAAGTAGATTTTTATTGCAGCAAATGTTATTATCTGAAATAAAATTGTACACCGTGCATGGGATTTCTAGTTCAGGAGCTGATGAAAAAATTCTAACTGCTGATTGCAGGTAGGGTTTGTTTACAGATCTGGTTCAGGATTTTATGAAAAATTCTAACTTCTGATCTTAACTAGGGAGTGTTTGGGGATCTGGTACCCATGTGTGGTCCCAGCGGTCGGTAGCTCTACTGAGACAGAGAAGCATAGTCCTCGCAAACAGACGTGTGGGGACAGGAAACGTGTGTTACTCTGCTTGCTTTAGTGGACGCCTGTGTCACACACCAATGATTAGGAGGTCACAGCTATGTAACCCTGAGCTTCACTGATACCCCAATGGGACACACGGATAATTTCATCCACTAATAGTCCAGGATCTTGGATTTCAGAGACAGGGGTTAAGAAGGGTCTCCTTACATAAACAAATGCGAAATTATACATGTTTATACGCATATATAGCACAGTATTTTCTATAAAGGAGTTAATTCTATGCATCCTATTTGAAATCTGCCTGGTAGGGATTCAGAAATATATCCTGACTGTATTTCCACACGATGTAAAGAAATAGAGTTGCCACGTTATTATACACAGTTGCATTGTATTCTGCTATATGTGTGGAGCCAGTTTCTTGCTAACAGTATCTCTTTATTTCTAACTTTTCCTATTATTACAATCATGAGATATCTGTAAGTATTTTGTGCACATATCAGATTTTTTTTTCTCTCGCGTTAGATGTCAGGAAATGGAGTTATTGGGTCGAAGTGTTTGGATGCTTTTGTTTGTGAATAAATACTCTCTACTTGGACTTCCAGGAAGATGGGGTCAATGTGCTTTTCTTATTTCCTCCCTCAAAGGACAACTAAATCTCCTCTACATTGTCTGTAAAACAGACATAAGACAACCATGGGGGGGGGGGTGGGGGGAAGGCAGACCAGTTAAGAATCTCAGGACCCAAGGAACAGCACAGCAATGAGTTCTCCAGATCTTATTTTTGTCCTTTACATCTGCATTTGGAGCTGAAGGCGATCTTTGGAGGTGGCCACATCCTGATGCGATATTGATGGAGGGCCAGTAGGCAAAACAAGAGCTGATCTTTGCAACCGAATGACACGATGCCCGGAGATTGTTCACGTCACTGGCTATAAATGTTTGCGCGTTGGGGGTGCGGCAAAAGTGCAATTGCAGAGGCACCAGGAGAAAATGGAAGGTGTACACACAGGGACTGGGGTAAGTCTTGAGGACTTTTGTAGAATATGGAGGTTGGGATACAGACCAATCAGTTATAGAAGTGAATGGATCTGGTATATGGAGGAAAACTGAACCTGAGGAAAGGGAGCAACTTCTGGAACAATCTGGAGGAGGTGAAAGAGCACAGGACCCTGTGGGGAACAAAATAACGGAGGGAAAGTAGCAACAGTTGACTGCGAGGCGGGGGAAGCCCCTTGGACAAACGGGACAGTGTCGGTGGACAGAGGACGGACTTCCAGCCCACCTGGCAGTAACAAGCAACTCAGTATTGTCACCATTATCCAGCAGTAACGACCCCCCTGCAGTGTCCGTGTCAGTGGGGACCACCTGGGCGGCCGAGAATCCCAACCGCACCCAGCAGTAATGAGGCATACACTTGTTGGGTGTCACTGGAAGCCAGCTGGAACATCAGGTCTACCGTCTCCGCTGGCCAGGAATGAGGTGTTGTCCTCGACACCCCTGCAGAGAAGTGTCAGAGGAAGCCCATGGAAACACAAGATTGAAATAAGGTCCAGAGACTCCTAACGAAATTTTTCCATGTCCAAGATGCAACGAGACATCTTTATCCAAAAAAGAAGGAAGATCTTCACCTGAATAATTAAAAAAGATAACGAATAGATGACCCACCATGGTGAGAGAGATGTTAGAACTATCTAACAAAGATTTTAAAGCAATCATGAAACAATGCTGTTATAAACAAACGCTCTTATATAAACACCTGAAACAAACAAAAAAATAGAAAACTGCAGCAAAGAAACAGAAAGTCTCAACAAAGAAATGTAGAAATGAACCAAATGGAAAATTTAGAGGTGGAAAATAGAGTAATCAAAAGACAAAGCTTGGTAGATGAGCTCCGCATCAGAACTGAAGGGACTGAGGAAAGAATCGGTGAACTGGAACATAGAACAATAGAAACCACCTAATGTGAACAGCAGAGAGAAACAGACTTCAAAACAAAATGAAACAAAACAAAAAAACCAAAAAACAAACCCCAAACTAATAGAACAGAGCCTCAGGACTATGTGAGACTATAAAAAAGATCTAATATTTGTGTCACTGTAGTTCTGGAAGAACAGGAAGTAGAAGATGGGCCTTGAAACAGTAATGGCTGAAAACGTCTCCATTTGACAAGATACGTAAACGTACACATTCAAGAGCCATGCGCACCCCAAGCGGGAAAGATCCATGCCAAGGTATCATGACTTAATTTCTGAAAACTAAAGAAAACTTAAAAATCTTGAAAGCAATCACAGAAAAATCCCATCTTTCCTGTAGGTGAAAATCCATTCAAATGACAATAGCTGTCTGATCAGAGCCTAAATAATCACGGGTCAAAGAAGAAATCTCAAGGTAAATTTAAAATATACATTAGATTGAATGAAAATTAAAAATGCAACATTTAAAACTTGTGGATGACAGACAAGAGAGTGGTGAGAGGAAATTTTAGGGTATGAAATGTGGCGCTCAATACTTATGGAAGAAAAGAGAAAAAGACCAAACTAAACTCAAAGCAGCCATAAATGATAAATCCTAAAGATAAAAATGGAAGTCAGTGACATTGATAACACAAAAACAATAGAGGAAAATCAAATCGTTGGCTCTTGAAAAGATCAAGAAATGGAACAAACTTCTAGTAAGACATACAAGGAAAAAAGAAGAAACAATTTACTTCTATAAGGAATTCAAAAGGATAACAATAGAATATATTCTATGATCGACCCTACACAAATAAATCTGCCAACTTAGATGAAATGCCCCACTTCCTTGAAAAACACAGATCATCCGAACACATTTAATGTGAAATAGATATTATAAATAACCCCATCAATCTTTTAAAAACGAATTTGTAATTTAACAACTGCAATAAAGGAAATCTTTAGGCCCAGATGATTTCAGTGGAAAATACTACCAAGCATTTACAGAAAAATTAACACTGGCTCTGCACAGTCTCTTCCGTGTAATAGAAGAGGTGGGAATACATCCATTTTATTTCATGAAGCTCATGTTACCTTGACACCAAAACCAGACACAGTTTAAAAAGTAAAATTACAGACTGGCATTCTCCATGAATATCCGTGCAAAAAATATTTTAAACTTAAACAAAATATTAACAATTAAACTTCACTAATATACAAAAAGAATTAAATACTGTGGCCAAATTTACTCCAGGGATGCAAAGCTGGATATGTATTTAAAACATTCAGTGTAATCTGCTGAATTAATAGGTTGAAGAAGAAAAGTCACACGATCATATCAATTAGTGCAGAAAAAAAAAGCAATTGATGAAGTTGAACATTCATTTAGGATAAAAATACTCAGAAAAAAAGTAAGAAAAGAGGGCTATTTCCTCAGCCTGAAAAACAGCCTCTTCAAAACCCGCAGCTAACTGTGTACATAAATGTCAAAGACTAAATGATCCCCCATCAGAGCAGGAATTAGGTGATGGTGTTCACTCTCATATCTCATCTTCTGCTTAGTCCAGGAAGTTCTGGCTCATTCGATAAGGCAAGGAAGTAAAATGGACACATGTTAGAAAGGAAGCAATAAAACCGTCACTATTTGCAAATATGTCTACATAGAAAATTCCAATAAAAAATACGGATAGAAAATCCTAACAGAACATAGAAGTAGAAATCTTCAGGTGTGTCTACACAGAAGATTGTCTACATATATTCTAAGTAATATATAAATAAAAACAAAACAAAACAAACCCCCCAGGACCAATGAGTGTGTTCAGCCCGTTGCAGAGAGAAGTATAAACATACGGTGTTATCTATATTTCTCTACGTTAGCAATGAACATTGCTAATTGATGTAGTTTTAATTTTATTGTATTAACAAATAGAATACTATTTACAATTGCTTTAAAAAGAATACTTATGCGTAAGCCTAAGAAATATGATGCACCGGAGTTGTATAATAGAAACTGTGCAGGGCTGACAAATCAGAGAAAATCTGGATAAATGGAGGCATATGCTATATATTTTGGATCGGAAGACTCAAGATTCTAGAAATATTAACTCTCCACAAAATGACGTGCAAGTTCAAGACAATTCCCCTGAAAACCCCAGCAAGAATTTTCTGTAGACACAGACAAGATAGTGCTAACCTCTACCTAGACTGAAATAGAACAGGTAAAGCCATTTTGAAAAAGGATTGGTTTACCCGATTCCAAGATGTATTATGTGGCACAGTAATGGAGACTGCGGCATTCCTGGAGGGTCTGATACATAGAGCAGAGGAACAGAATAAACCCTGACAAATGTGTGTGTTTTTGAAAAAAAAAAAAAAGTGTAAAAACAGTTCAGTGAAGGAAAGACAGTCTTTTCGATGATAGTGTTGAACAATTGATTGAACATCTATAACCAAATATCGGGGCAAGGGATGGAAGAAATGATTTGAAATCTAGGAGAGAGGCAGGGATGTTAAAATTGACTAAAAACACAATCTATAAGAGACAACATCAATCGATTGCACTTCATCAAAGTCAAACATTTTTACTCTACAAAAGACTGTTGATGACATACAAAGATGTGCTACAGGAGGAAGCACCTGGAACTCATATGCTGGGAAAGGATTGGTATCTAAAGTGTATCAAGAATCTCGAAACAGCAAAACAAGGGCCAACTAGGAGACCAGTGAGAGACATGAATAGACAGTTTACTACACTCGCACAAAACTCTGCACAAATATTTATGGCAGGTTTGTTCCCAAAGGCAAAAACTGGAAACAACCTGGTTATCTTTCAATGACGAATGGTTAAGTAGACTTTTGTACTTCAACTCCATGGAACACTTCTTAGCAAGATACAGGCATGAATTATTGAGGCATGCCATCCTATGGGTGGGTCTTCAGAGAATTGTTCTGAGGGGAGGAAAAAAGAAAAAGCCAATCCCAAAATGTCACAGGTCTCCTGATCCCATTAAGGTTCATAATGACAGGATTGTGGAAACGGAGATAAGATTCAGTGGCTGCCAGGGGTTAAGGCGAGGGCAGGGAAGGAAGGGAAGGAGGTGATGATGATGTCCTGTTTCTTGGCCATGTCAGTATTAATGGCCTCCGTGGGACATCACGCTGTAGGCTTGCAAGATGTTACCAGTGGGGGAAACGCGTCAAGAGCACACGAACCTGCGTGTATCGTTTCTTGTAAGTCAATGGGATTCTGTAATTATCTCAAAATAGGAAGCTTAATTAAAAAAAAAAAAAAGTCCCGTAAATCTGTTCTCTGGTAGCAATTTAAACTCCCACTAAGAAGAAGATGAAGGTCTTCATCCACAGTGGGCATCGCCAATCGCACCTTACTTTTTACCAACTACCAGTATCTATTGTTACCCATTCATATTTCTCCTTCATTTGCTTTTCCTTGCTTTTGTCCCTTATTTAAAAAAATCTTAATGTTTAACATGTTTGTGCATCTGATTTTTTTTGTTGTAATGGATTTATAAAATATTTTTCTTGGTAGGATTTGATTTTTAAATCAAACCTTTTCTGCTTGAAATTGTACGTAAAAATGTGTACATAGATACCTGGTTACTGGCTCTAAGTCATGTTTGGAAATAATTTTGTTAGAAACATGAACAATCTCAGTTTAAAACATTTTAGGGGCACCTGGGTGGCTCAGTTGGTTGAGGTCCTGATCTCGGGGTTCATGAGATGGAACCCCGCATCAGGCTCTGCGCTGACAGCTTGGAACCTGCTTGGGATTCTCTCCCTCTCCCTCTCTTCCGGCCCCTCCCCTGCTCCTGCTCTGTCTCTCTCCCTCTGTCTCTGTCCCTTCCCCACTTGTGTGATCTCTCTCTCTCTCTCTCAAAAAATAAATAAACAAAAAAATTTTAAACAATCGCATTTTATTGCAGTAGCATTATGGTCTTTTTCAACAAAAATGTCTGTCATTGGGATACCAAACATAACCCTTTGCTGATCTACCATATGGTTTAAAAAAATGCATTTTTATTTAAACTCTGTGTCTTAATGTCCATAAACAAAAAGTGAAAATAAGAACAGTACCTGTTCCAAGGGGCACCTGGGTGACTCAGTCGGTAAGGCGTCCGACTTCGGCTCTGGTCATGATCTCACAGCCCATGAGTTCAAGCCCCACGTCGGGCTCTTGTGACAGCTCGGAGCCTGGAGACTGCTTCGGATTCTGTGTCTCCGTCTCTCTCTCTCTGCCCCTCCCCTGCTCACGCTCTGTCTCTCCTGTCTGTCAAAAATAAATAAACATTAAAAAAATTGAAAAAAACAAGAACAGTACCTGTTCCTTACGTTTGTGAGAAGAATAAATGAGAAAAATCTCCACAATACTTAAGATCATGCTTCACACTTACAAAGACTTCAGTAAATATTTGTTGCCATTGATCCAAACATAACAAGCAAAACAAGGATCCTTTCCTTACTTAAAGATCTGTGATTTCCATTGAATGAAGTATTACTGCCTTAACAACCTTTTTTTTTTTTTTTTTCCACGTCTTCTCTGCAAAGCTGTGTTTCTTCAGCCTCCCTTTCACACCGAGGGGACTGGTGTCAGGGCAATCTGTCTGTCCTACTGTTTCCTGATTTCTCACCCCGGAACCTGCTCATTACTGGGGACACTCTACAGACCCTCATTGCCTTCCTTGGATTTGGATTTCCGTGGCTGATTGCCTATGCCTGCTACGTGCTTCCTATTGATTGCCAATTCATTCGCAGTTTGACTACAACTGATTGCCTTGTGATTTCATCGGATTCACTATTTGGTTCTTTTGATTGCTCGTTCAACTACCTCCCATTTCGCTGCTGGAAATCAGCCCACACTCTACTCAGCCGCTACTCAACCCATGTCCTCGTCCTGACCCGGCTGTTCATGATGACACCTCATCTTTACTCTTCTTTCCGCATCGAAGAGACCCACTGACCGGTCACAGGGCTCGTCCTTGGAAGGCTGCTCTGTCTTGTTATCACCTCACCGTGTCCTGTACCCTCCTCCACGACAGGTGTTGGCTTCTGGCCATCGGGGCTGGTGAGTAATGGTACCATGCTTTCTCACCAGCTCCTGTCCAACATCAGCCCAGTGTGTTCTGTCCTGTTTCCATGCCCCACGTGCTAAATATGATTTATTTCTATGTTCTGAGTGGTCTCTATGAAAATAAACATTTAGGTAACTTCAGAGAATCTTTCTGAATTCATAGCTCTCTTTTATAATACTTTTTTATTTTTTATCTTCTCTCCCATCGCTACTTAATGTCCCAATAATATTTATTTCTGTGTCTATAGAATTGTTTCTAGTTAAGATTTGCTCATTAAAGAGTTCTCCTTTTCTTGTCCCTATTCAGTGAACTATAAATTTAATGGCTTCTTATACATAATCTCTCTATATTTTCCTTCCACTTACCTTTTCTTTTTCTTCTTTCTTTTCCAATTTTTGGGCAATTTTATAACTTATATTAGCTAAATTCTGTTTTATTTCATCTTTATAGCATGATACTTAAGCTCTGCTCTCATTAAATTGATTATTTTCCAAGTTATCCTTTCCTATTCTCCACAGTCTTAACTTTTTACTTTACTTATCCACTGTCTTACCTTTTTACTTTATTTCTTTATCCACTGTCTTACCTTTTTAAATGTGATCAAAATATTACTCACATTTTCTATATCAAAAATCATTTCATATTCTGCTAATAGTAGTTTTAGAATTTGGTGGTAAATAATCATAATTAAAGGGAACCTGATGCCTTTATTGGAATCAAATTTGTAAGATTCAGTTTATAGTAGCTTAGAAATGAATGAGTCATTATTACTAGCATATGGACTTTCTTTTCTGCATTTTGAGCCTATTAAATAACGCTAAGTATGATCAGCTACATTAGATGGTCAAAAATGCCTTTAAATTTAATTCTGAAAAGCAAGTGAGACACTGCATATAACTAACAGCCCTAAAACATGGGTACTTTCAATCCATATATTTTATATTAGAAAGACAGAAACTCTTTGTATCATTAACAAATGACGAGTATTTTGCATTACGACAAATGACCAAGTACGATATAGTTTCTAAACAATGGCATCCAAAGGTAGTGTTTTGCATTACAACAAATGACCAAGTACAATATAGTTTCTAAACAATGGCATCCAAAGGTAATTCTAGAAGAATGAATCTGGAATTGAGTTCCCAATAAAGATTCAAACATGTTCAAGACTGACTCTTAAACAGGCTTTGGTGCTCTCAGTCAAAGTCATACTTTCTTTTTGTATAGGACCTTGAAATTGTAAACTATATATTATTCTTTCATCCTTTGTGAGTGGTTTTGAATAAACATCTCAGTTTTTTGTTGTCATATACTATTTATTAACTAATTTCATACGGTATTTTAAATTGTGATAAAACGTGCATGACATAAAATTTACCAGGTTAACCACCTTAAATATACAATCCTGCAACATTAATTACATTTGCATTGTTATGCAACCATCACCACCACCCATCTCTAGAAACTTCTCATCTTCCCCAGACAAAACTCCGTGCCTATTAAAGACAATCTCCCCAACGCCCAGACCCCCCAGCCTCTGGCAACCACTATTCTCCTTTCTGTCTCTATGATGGGACGATTCTAGGAACTGCATGAAGTGGATTCATGTTACCTGTCCTTTCATGACGGATTATTCACTTCGTTCGATGTCCCCAGTGTTTGTCCGTTTTGTAGCATGCGTCAGGCTTTGGGGGGCTTATAAGGCTGACTGTTATTCTATTGCAAGTGTTTACCACGTTTTGCGACCCCTTCTTCTGTTGATGGACGCTGTGAATAATACGATCATGGGAAAATAAATATCTCTTTGAGCCCTTTCACTTCTCTTAGGGATATGCCCAGAAGACGAATTGCTGGATCATATAATAATTCTATGTTTCGTATTTTGAGGACTCTCCAACCCATTTTCCACGGCAGCAGCACCATTCATTTTACTTCCCACCAACAGTACACACAGCCTTACAGTTTTTCTGCATCCATACCAATACTTGTTCTGTTCTTGTTGTTATTTTGTCTGTTTCAGTAATGCACATCCCAGTGGGTGCGAAGTGGTATCTCACTGTGGTTTTCTATTTATTTTTTAATGTGTATTTAATTTTTTGAGGCAGAGACAGAGCGAGCAGTGGAGGGGCAGAGACAGAGACACACACAGAATCCAAATCAGGCTCCAGGCTCCAGGCTGTCAGCACAGAGCCCGACGCGGGGCTTTGAACCCATGACTGTGAGATCGTGACCTGAGCCAAAGTCAGATGCTTCACCGACTGTGCCACTCAGGTGCCCAAGATTCTATTTTTAAAAATTTTTCAAATTCTTATTTAGTTTTGTGAAGGACACAGAGACAGAGCATGAGCAGGGGAGGGGCAGACAGAGAGGGAGACACAGAATCCAAAGCAGGCTCAAGGCTCCGAGCTGTCAGTGCAGAGCTCGACACGGGGCCCAAATTCACAAACAGTGAGATCATGACCTGAGCTGAAGTCAGATGCTTAATGATCTGAGCCACCCAGGTGTCCCTTCTCATTGTGGTTTTGATGTGGAAATTCCCTAATGAACAGTTCTGTTGAGCAACTTCATATGCGATTATTGCTCATTTGTACATCTTGTTTGGAGAAATGTCTATTCAAGTCCTTGGCCCATATTTAAATTGAGCTCTTGTTGAATATAGGATGGATATAACCTTTTATCATATATACAATTTGAAAATAGTTTCTTCCGGTATGCCTGGTGGCTCAGTCGGTTAAGTGTTTGAGCCCGGCGTCAGGCTCTGTGCGGACAGCTGGGAGATTGGAGCCTGGAGCCTGCTCCAGATTTTGTGTCTCCCTGTCTCTCCGCCCCTCCCCTGCTCATACTCTGTCTCCTCTCTGTCTCTCAAAAATGAATAAAAACATTTAAAAATTTTTAAGAAAAGAACATGTTTTCTCCCATCCCGTGCGTTGTCTTTTACTCTGTTGACGGTGTCCTTTGGTGTGTGTAAGATTTGAATTTTGATGAACACCAACGCATACATTTTTCCTTTTGTCATTTGTGCTTTAGAGGTCATATGGGAGCAATCACTGACAAATTCGACGTCTTAAAGCTTTTCCTCCATATTTTCTTCTAAGATCGTTAGCTCTCACAGGGAGATCTTTACTGCATTGTGAAGTCATTTTTTGTACCTGTTATCAGGTAAAGGGACAACTTCGTTGTGGATATCCAGTTTTCTCAATATTGTTGAAAAGACTGTTCTTGCCCCATTAGACGCTCCCGGCATTTGTCACAAATTGTTTGGTCACGATGTGAGAGTGTATTCCTGGGCTCAGCATTCCATTGGTCTGTATGTCTGTTTGGGGGCCAATACCACACTGTTTTAAGTGCTGTAGCTTTATAATATGTCTTGAAATCAGGAAGTGTAAGACCTCTAACTTTTTCTTTCTCAAGATTGTTTTGGCCATTCTGAGGCCTTTGAGGTGCCATATGAACTTTAGGATGAAATGTTCTATTCTGGGGGAAAAAGGCCATTGGGATTTTGCTAGAGATTACCTTGAATCCATAAACTGCTTTGAGAAGAATTTACATCTTAACGTCATTAATTCTTCCAATCCATGAACAGGTGATTTCTTTCCAGTTAGTTGTGTCTTCTTGGATTGATTTTAGCAATGCTTTTATAGCACTCAGTGTACAAGTCCGTCACCACCTTGGTTAAATTCATTCCTAAGTTTGTATTCTTTTTTGATGCTATTGTATAAATGGGATTGTTTTCTTAATTCTCCTTCTGGATTGTTTCTTCTGAGGATATAGAGACACAAGGGAAAATTTTTGTGCGTTGATTTTGTACTGCAACTTTGCTAAATTTGTATATTCATTCTAACACTTTTTTTTTTTTTTAACGGAATTCCCCTGGTTCTTGAACAAGCCAAAACTTTTCCCAGCCTCCAAAGACAGTAAAATCAGCATTTTGCTCTATAGATGCTAAAGTGCCATCTGGCAACTACCAGATATAGTTAGCCAATATTATATTTAGGTTCAAGTCAGTTGTATTTTAATATTATGTTTTCTACATGGTTTAGAGGACTACATTGCAGGGGAAAAGAATTAAATCGTTTATTCCTAGCTGGATAGAAACTATTTAAGAGTGTGAAACATCCACAGCAGTGAAATTGTAGAACTTTTACCTAATTTTATATTATCATCCACATACATCTTTTCTATGCCTGAGTAGGGACAATGTAATCCCCAGCTGGAGATACAATTCAAGAGTTAATGTGATGCTAGGACAACGTTGCTTACCTTGAAATACTTGGGTTAAAAGACAGGAATAATATTCAAAATATTTAAGGTGGCATGGCGTGAGATTCAAAGCACTGGAAACATTTTGACCAACAGGAACGGCTATGGAACACCAGCAACCGGTGCATCACAATCTACCTTGAAGGCAACGAGTTTAGGGCTTTGAAACAAATAAAGAAGCCCCTCTACGGACAGACTGAGAAAGCATTTAATATAAGAGTGATGGAAACCTGGGACATATGCTGTGTTTTCAGTCTCCCCAACTTTGCTTTTTACAGTCGCATTAAACAAAAGCGATGTCTTCAAATAACAGAGTCATGTGGCAAAAGGAATACACACCTTCTTCCACATTAGTAACTGTCTTCCGAAGAGAGTGTGGGTATAGTTTTATAAGATGGTCGTAATGTCAATTCAATGTTCTCTATCAATTTATTTCCATCCCAAGTCTCATTCGGTCTGTCCATACATCGTTCTGTGCTGTCACTTCCCAAAACCTGGTAATTTCAGTGCTTTTTTGGTCTCCGGTTACATCCAGCCTTCCAGAGTTTTCTTCTCACCCACCCTCTCCCCAGGGGCACGTACTTTTCTAGCTACGTGAAAATACTGTTGGAGAGGGGATGTCTGGAATGTGCATGGGCTCTTTCCCCTTCACTACCACGCCGAACAGGAGCCTTCCCGGACTTGTCTGACCTCCGTCCCTTCTGGTGCCTGGGGAGCTGTTCAAGTTACCATCTCTCTTGTCCTCAGGAACGTGCAGTCTTTGTCCATTCCGCTTGCCCTGAACACTCAGTTCTGTCAGGTCATGGCTACTTGTCTGAACTCCTTGCTGATGCACAAACTCTCACTTGCCTTTTGATGAAAATACGCAGCTTCAGAAGGCTGTCCCAAACCCCGTGTCGTGAACACACTGACCTTATGCAGGAAGATTTCTTCCTCCGCATCCAGCCCCGTGTCCCAGGCATCACCGGAAAGCAACATACACGTCTTCTCTGTGCTTCGCCCCACCTGTGTGTAGGCATTCTGTGACCCACTGCTGCCCCTCCTGCCACTCAAAGTGTCCCCACGGGAGTGGGTAGGCTGCAGATCCCTCGCAAGTGCTCAGCAGTACCTGAGCTGTAGAGCAGGAGAAAACGTGGACCCACGCTGAGCACTGAGCTGTGACCCAGGATTCTGTGATGAAACTCGGGGTCTCGAATTTGCCTCATTGTTTTCTGTATTCGCCCCTGAAAGCACAATGCATTTAGAAGGGCTCAGTTTCAAAATCTGTATTGCTAAAGGACACTGGCTGCCTCTAGAATTATAAAAAACTCTCTCTCTCTCTCTCTTTTTCTCTTTATTTCATTCAAATTCTTGGTCCTTGACTCATGATAGCTTGAGAAAGTTTAGCTGTTCTGTAAAGCTGCCCGTTACCTAAAATGAGAGAGTCTGGGAATGATGTAACCATATCAGCGGACAAACAACATAAGCCAGACATCTCTAAAAATAGAAAGAAATAAGAGAAGAAGAAGGGCTGGAGGAAGGGGAGGGAAAACCAGATCCCAATTAAGTACACTGAACAGAGGGTTCCCACGTTCTCAGCGAGGAGAATGAGAAAGGGGCCGAGAGAGGATCCCATGAGCAAAGACGGAAGGGGCTGGTGGAGGACTGGGGAGCTAAGCAGATGGCTTGAGGGAAGCAAATGCAGACAGGAGGAAGCAACATAATGTATAAGCACAATTGTGCATGTATTCCATCTCTATAGAGATTTTAAAATTGTATTTGATCGACGTATTCAATTCAGTGGGGGAATGAGAGAGATCAAAAAATACATAGGTTTATTGTCAATTCTGAAGGGTAAGACATTGGAAGGACCTTTTAATGGGGAGGATAGCTGCCAGAGAAATATTTGGGAGTATTTTGTATTCCCTTCTGATTCATGACATTGGGTGATGGGGGCCTAGAGGTTAACTAACAGAAAAATGGAGACGTTTCTTGAAGAGGCTGCTGCAAAACTAACAAAATGCTTGTTGTCCTACAAAAAAAAAGAAGGTAAAATAAACTGTATATATGTATACATACACATTTTCTCAATAAGAAAATTTAAAGCAAAGAGATGATTGATTTGACCATGACTAGAACTCTTTATTTTTGTTCTTTATTGGAGAACCTGGGTGGCTCAGTGGGTGAAGTGTTCTACTCTTGATCTCGGCTCAGGTCATCATCTCACAGTTCATGGGTTCAAGCCCCACATCTGGCTCCATGCTGACAGTGTGGAGCCTACTTGGGATTCTCTCTCTCCCTTTCTCTTTCTGCCCCTCCCCTGACTGCTCTCTCCCTCTCCAAAATAAATAGACTTAAAAAATTATTTTTCTTGTATATAAAAGCATGTCACAAAATGGTTTGCTAAGTTTAACTTAATCATTGGCAAAGCTTGAGGAGTTTCTTGTACTGTTCCACGAAATTTGATCTCTTAATATAGGTAACAAGCCCTTCTACTAGAATTTTCCAGGGACTGAGTGTGCATTGGCATGAAAGACATCATATATTTAAGGCATTTTGGGCAGATTAAAGAATTCTGTGGCATGTGTAAAGATGTTTCTAGAGATTGCAGCCTAGAAAATAGAGTTCATAACTCCATAGACAGGCACCATGATCATGTTGGAAATATGGTATTACACATATATTCTCACTTAATGTTCAACAGTGTAAATGACCTTTATTTGATTCTAAACAGAAATGTCCATTTATTTTTTTAAATCTTATTTGAGAGAGAGAGAGAGAGAGTGAGAGTGGGGAGAGGGATAGAGGGAACAAGAGAGACAATTTTGAGTAGGCTCCACACTCAACACAGAGCCCATTGTGGGGCTCAATCCCATGAGGCTGGGATTGTGACCTGAGCTCAAATGCAGAGTTGGATGCCCAACCAACTGAGCCACCCAGGCGCCCCGCAAAGTAACTCTTTGTGGACAAGTAAAATCTACTGGCAACAAAATGGAATAGGGTGAGGACCATGTGGGATCAATAATCACCGAGTTTTACATGGCAGGCACTCTTCCATTTTGTTATTTATTAGCTCCTCTGACCTTCAAAACTATATCAACCAGTTCACCATCTATTTGCCCATTTTACAAATGAAGAAAGTGAGGTATAGAAGTTTTACCGACTTGGCCCAACATTTTATAGCTGGATTTTGAATCCACAGTGGATTCTGGGGCCCATGAATACTACTGGGGCCCGCTAAATACTACTGTCTCCTGCCTCCAACTTTTGTAGGACTTTATCCTATTGATATGCTAGTTCTTTCTGAAATCAATGTTCTAAGTAAACCCTAAAGTACTTTCCGATCACATACATAGTATAGTTACAGAATTCTATTAATTTAGAATAATAATGAGTGGTGCCTGGGTGGCTCAGTCGGTTAAGTGTACAACTCTTGGTTTCAACTCAGTTCACAGTCTCATAGTTTATGGGATCAAGCCCCACACCAGGCTCTGTACTGACAGCCTGGAGCCTGCTTGGGATTCTCTCTCTCTCCCTCTCTCTCTGCCCCTCCCCTGCTCGTTCTCTCTCTCTCTCTCTCTCAAAATGGAATGAAATAAGGGACTGGGGGTAGATATCACTGGAGCAAATATTTTTTGCAGAAATTGGACCTCTAAAGAAATATAAAGAAGAACAATGTTAAAAATAATGTGAGATAAACAGATCGTTTAGTTAAGAGCTTTTGCAAAGTGTATTTACAATTCATACATTTCCGGAAAACTAATTTTCCCCTAAATATAGTCCATTTATAAAAGTAAGAAAATAGTTCGCTAACTACAGTTATTGGTACAAATAAATATGTAGACTTTTATATACTTGCAATTAGGGTAAGTCATTTTTGCTTTAACCGTGTCTATTCAAAGGGTCTTGTACTTTGCTGTTGTTCAAAAAATTTATTTGTGACAGAAATGATATTGAAAATGTTGATAAAAATCCATTTTGACTCATGGAGTTTAAAACTACCATATATTCACATACGGTAAAACATATTGGCACTCAAAATAACATGTCGGAGAGAAAAATGGCCGTTGCCCACAAAATCAATCTCTGGTGCAATCAATTGTTTTTACTATTATGATTTATTGAAAGCATGGTGTCCCGACCTCAATACCAACTTAGATTTAGAGTCTTAGAACTTACAAAAACAAAAGAAATTCAGCTGAATTTGAAGGAAAAACCCAACCCTCTTCTACTTATCACATTGGAATGACCTAATGCAATTAAGTATCAAGTAGGATATTTACACCATGAGGTGTTTGTATATACCCAGAAGATGGTTTCTTTCGATGTTACGTTTTAATGACCATCTAGTCTCATAGGGCCAAGTAATTGCTTTAAGGAATAATGACTGCTTCTGGAAATGCTTTTGTTTTCAAAGTTCATATTTTTGACGGGTATTTTTAAAGGTTAAGTTGACGATGTGGAATTTTCATTGGGTGTCTTCCTTTGAAGCTTGAATATTGTTCACTATGTGAGTTTTTTTGTCTTTGGAGAATTCTATTGCCCTACACTGGGAGACCGTGAGTATCTTAATGTTTGCCTGAGTAATTGATTCACACTTCCTAGAGAATGCCTTGTTATGTTATATCTCAAAATATTAAATTTTGGTTGTTTTTCATTCATGACATGACAACTATATTCTTGAAGTACCATCCAACCTTGTTATTTTTCAAAGTGTTTTGGACATTAGGATAATTACTGTTGTTATTCCATAAAACAAGGAAGATCAGACACAATGATTTCTATTTTGACGGAGGAGATGACTCTAATTCCAATTCGGGTAAAGGCGGGCATGGGGCACGCATTCAGGCTATCGTACGTATAAATGTCTTTGAGCATTTAAACATACATAGAGATTGAGCATATAAACCATGGACAGGTCAGAAAACAAAACAGCTCTAGGAATCCAGAGAGAAGGACATATGAACGTCCCATCAGGCAGAACAGTGGGGGGAATCAGTGGCACACAGTTTTAGTCTATGATGGTCTTTGGTCTGGAGTCCAATGTCAGGGGGAGAAGGGCTGGTCCTCGGAGCCAGGGGCCCATCTCTTTCCAAGTAAAGAGCGAGGGCGGCTACATGGCTATTCTAACAAGATTGCGTGGCACGGGGCAAGGATGATTCCCTAAAGCCAAACCAAATCACTATAATAGAAAGAAGGAGACCTGGATAAGTCAAGAAACAAAATGCAGTGACAACCATTAAAACATCATTATTCCTATCGTTGGCACAGCCTCTCCCTAAAGCTTGGAAAGAATCAAAGTCCCTGTCACAAACAACAAAAAGCAACAACCATTATTCTGCTAATCCCTAGCATTATAACATCGATCTGGAAATCCACACTTAGATGATAAGTCATATCAAATATCCTGGGAACAATCCGAGGACAATAGTTGGAGAGGACTTTTTAAAAGAGACCTGTGCCACTGATTCCACAGTAGGCGACAGGACAGAGTCAGGACAGGTTTTCAGGGAACAGTATTTTGCAGAAAGCATTTTTTGATCCCAAACAGTGAAGGACTGGCAGATTCTGCGTGGTAAAGGCTTGGAGATTGCCACTCGCGTCCTTGCAACAAGAAAAAGCTGGGCAAACTGATAATCGGTTTCTTTTCTTGCCCATCAGGGAACTGCATATGGCACAGAAGCTGCCACAGAACATTTAAGTGCAATTCTGAATTCTGATGGGTGGAAACTCGAGGCATTCCAGGGCTGCTCGAATTCCGAGAACTGTCCATGGCACAGCTACCCAGGTTAAGTTGCTCTCAAGGAGGGTTGACTACCCAGGTTGACTTTGCTCTCAAGGAGGGTCAGTCTATGCGGGGGCACGTTCATATGCAGCAAACACTCCGTGAGACCCACGTGCAGATTCCTGGACCTCTTTTTTTCCATAGAGCCGTCTCCACTCCAGAGCTCTGCCCTGTCTGCTCACTGTAGGTAGCCCGCTTTGCTCCTATTGCCATGGGCCTCCCCTGTGCGGCCCGGAACGTGCCCCCTGCATGAAGCCAGGGTGGCCCGAAGGCTCCTATCCCTTGTGTCTCATCTCTCAGAGTTCACAGTACTGAGGCGCCTGCTGTCCGTTGTTTGCAAAGTGCTGTCTCGCATGTATCTTTCGCTTTTCTGGGTGTTTCCTTACCCCAGTAACATGTACCCCAGTTCGTTACAATTCAAAGTCTTCCTCTCTATCATTTGCTTTTTGGTGAGAATCTTTTAAGTATCAAGGCTTAAGAGTATTTTTTAAATTTGTATATTACTCAATGGAGTTTTGACTCTTTTTTCCCCCCAGATTTATTGGGATATTATTGCCATAGGACATTGAGTTTAAGGTGTGCAGTGTGGTAACTTGATACACAGCCTATTCATCCTTTTCTCCCCCCCCCCCCCCCCCCCGCCCAAACCAATGATCTTTTTCCCATTGGCTTTCTAGAATGATGCAGGGTGTAGACTTTTCAGACAGCCTTCTTTCACTGAGGGAGATGCATTGATGGTTTCTGCGTGCCTTCTCATGGCTTGAAGCCTCATTTCTTTGTGGGTAACGGATAATGGATAATATCCCATTGTCCGGGTGGACCACAGGTTGTTTATCCCTCTCCCACTGAAGGGCATCCTGGTTACTTACAGGTTTTGGCAATTGTGGGTAAAGCTGCTATAAATATTCTTATGCAGGTCTGTGTGTGAACGCAAATTTTTCATTTTTAATTCACTTGGGTAAGTACTAAGGAGCATGACTGCTGGGGTGTGTGGTAAGAAACCGTCTGGTTTTATTCCTGGCTTTTTAAAAATCTTCCCTATTTTTTTAGGTTTTGCAGAACCATGATAAGGTTCTCCGGTGTTTCAAAAGGGGGGAATTTCCGAAGGCAGACACCCCTTCCAGTTAAAACCCTTTCTCTGAACCATTGCAGGTGTGCCCCGAAGAGACAGTGCATCTCGTTTTCCCTGGAATAACCCAAGTTTTGCCTCCCGATCAGGTGTCCCTCCCGGTTTCCCAGGTGTGTCAGATGTGTTCCGGTCGGACAGTGAGCTGTGTCACTGACTCAGGTCATGTGCACATCTGTAGGCGGTCGTGTGGTTGGGTCAAGGCACGCGGACTTTGAGTCGGACACCCTGCGCTTTTAGCACACCTCAGCCACCTGGTATCTGTAGGACTTCATGCCAATGACTTGTCGTTAGCTGCTAGTGTCTTCATCTGTGAAGCGGGGATGGTAATAATTGAAGTCTCAAAGCAATGTTGTAAACACACAATGAGCTCACGTATGGAAAGTGCTTCCCTCATGTGCAGCACATCGGTAGCTGTCAGTGAAGGTCTGCTAACGTCCGTCACCCTCAACGCTAGGTTCATGGCTGTACCTCGTGCTTAATACCATTTTGTTTTGAAATTACTCATGGTATGCCGTGCCTTTAAAAACAAAACAAAACAAAACTGGGGCGCCTGGGTGGCGGTCCGTTAAGTGTCCGACCTCGGCTCAGGTCACGATCTCACGGTTCGTGGGTTCGAGCCCCGTGTCGGGCTCTGTGCCGACAGCCCGGAGCCTGGAGCCTGCTTCGGATTCTGTGTCTCCTTCTCTCTCTGGCCCTCCCCTGCTTGTACTCTGTCTCTCTCTTTCTCTCAAAAATAAATAAAATGTTGAAAAGTAGTAACATAATTTAAAAAGCCATCTACATGGAGCTTACTAGGTGAAGTCAGTGTAGATGGTCCATGTATGCATGCACGTGCACATATGTATGACTACGAGCACACGAGTGAATGGGCCATGTGCCAAGGGGGAGTTCATACATTTCTAGAAATTCAACTTCTAGCAAGAGAGTAAGATTCATGCATGAGCAAATATTTGTTTAGAGCCCATTACATGCAGGAATGGGTTAGGCTACAGTAGAAAAGTACAAGGTTTTTGCACTTAAGGGGCTTCTAACATAGGGAGGGAGATAGACAGTAACCAAGTAAATGTGCTGTCATGTATTGTCTCCAAGTCTAGAAAATCCTACAGACACATGGAATAGAACTAGAGGAGATAATACCAGTGTGGGGAAATGAAGGCAAAGGGACTTATGTGCTGATCAGGAGAGATCGTTCCTTGGACAAGCTGAGCCTCCTTGAGTCAGCAGGTGAAGTCCCAGCAGTCCCGCCTTTAAGGACTGGGAAGAGATAGGTCTTGGCCTACGCAAGGAGCAAAGGCCTTCGGCATTGGTGGCGTGGGCTAATGCAAATGGTGGTGAGGCACGGCACCCACAAAGCAGCTGCCGGTAACAGGTACGGCAGGCCGTTGAGGATGCTTAAGACTCTCTGCCCTTCTTTCTCCCTCTTTGAATCTGGACCCAGTGTGACTTTGCCGTGGTTGGCAGGACCCTTGCTTTGGGAAGGCCCGAGCTGCCATGGAAGAAATGTGTTCACCCTGCCACGCTCTGGGGAAGCTTAGGTCACGCTGAGAGACCAATGTGGTACCCGGTTAAAATCCCCAGATACGCACCCAACGCCAGACGTGCGGCCGGAGCCCCGTCCAGTTGTTTACGATCTCTGTTGGGTCTTGTTTTCTCTCCTCTCTGATACTCACATTTCCGCCTTGCATCACGTGCCTTCCATATTTAATGTATTTCCAATCTTCCTAATCTCTGGAAGCTTTCTACCCAAACTGGATAGGTGTGTGTCTGCTAAAAAAACTTGCCTATGTCATTAAGATCCTGACCACAAAGAACATTTTAGTTCCAGAAGGCTTCGCCAGTAAATTTTCAAAACACTTCAAGGAAGAAACATTAACAATATGAAAGGAAATTAAAGGGGAGGACATTTTCCTAATTCATTATGTGTAGCCAGGATAATTTTGAAATCCAAACCCGACAAAACCATTAGAAGGAAGGAAAACTGCAGGCTAATCCCCCATATAAACACAGATTCAATAATCCCCACCAAAGCATTAACAGACGAATCAGTACAGAAAAATAATCATACATTATGACAAATGCATTTTATTCCAGGAAAGTGAGGTTACCTTTCCATTCAAAACGCAGTCCATGTAAAATGGTGCGGCAATTTTGGAAAACAATCTGGCCGTTTCCTACAAAACTAAATATACTCTCACCGTATGATCCAGTGACCATTATCCTTGGTGCTTATCCAAAGGAGTTGAAAACTCACGTTCACACAGAAACCAGTATACAGATGTTCATCGACACGTTAAATGAGTTACCGAGCAATGACACAGAAGAAACTTGCATGCATATTAGCGAAAGAAGCCACTCAGCAAAGGCCAAATACTGTACGATTCCAACCCTATGGCGTTCTGGAAAAGACAAAACTATGGAGACAGTAGAAAGATCAGTGGTTGGCAGAGATCAAGGGGACGGAAGACAAAGTAGGTGGAGAACAGAGGATTTTTAGGGCAGTGAGACGATTCTATGTGATATTATAACGGTGGATATATGTCATCATACCTTTGTCCCAACCCATAGAAAGGACGCCACCAAGAGTGAACCCTAATGTCAGCCGTGGATTCTGGGTGAGGACGATGTGTCAGTGGGGGTTCATCTGCCGTAACAGATGTGCTATCTGTTGGGAGATGTTGATAATGGGGCAGGCTCTGTTTGCATGAGGGGTATATGAAAAATCTCTGTACCTTCAGCTCAGCTTTGCTATATATCTCAAACTGCTCTAGAAAACTTAAAACTCTTAAAAAAACCCATCAATGTAATATACTACGTTAACATAGAAAAAGGTGAAAAGTCACATGCATTTTCTAAATGGATATAGAAAAGCATTAGGTAGTATTCAATATCTATTCATGAAAAAAGACACAGCAAGCCAGGAATGGAGGGGAAGATCCTTTTAAAAAACAAAAAAACAAAAAACCAAAAAGACTAGGGGCACCTGGGTGGCTCAGTCAGTTAAGCATCCAACTTCGGCTCAGGTCATGATCTCGCAGCTCATGAGTTCAAGACCCACGTCCGGCTCTGTTCTGACAAGCTCAGAGCCTGGAGCCTGCTAAGGATTCTGTGTCTCATTCTCTCTCTGCACCTCCCCCACTTGCACTCTGTCTCTCTCTCGCAAAAATAAATAAAATGTAAAAAATAAGAAAAAGAATTAAAAGAAATTCTGAGGACTCTACAATTAAACTGTTACTCTTCGTGCATGATTCAAAAAGTTAGGTAGATATAAGGTCAATGCGCAAAAGCCTATTCTTTTCAATATAACAGTAACAGAAGACATGAGAATGAAATAATTTTTTAAAGTTTATTTATTTATTTTGAGATAAGAGAGCACACAAGGCAGTGGAGGGGCAGAGAGAGAGAGGGAGAGAGAAAATCCCAAACAGGCTCCACACTCAACATGGAGCCCGACACAGGGACTCAATCCCATGACCCTGGGCTCACGACCTGAGCTGAAATCAAGAGTCAAACTTTCAATGACTGAGCCACCCAGGAGCCTCAAAACTCAATAGACTTTTATACCCTTTTGTGATGAAGTTTAACGCTGGTTCATTATTACAGACAAACAAGCTAACAAACTCTTACAAAAATCAGGAATGGAAAACTCCACTTAGTGTAATAGACATTATCTTAAACTAATAGCCAGATCCAAACTTGAAATGGCAGTAGACAACTGTTTCCCAAATTGTTTTTTTGTGTACTAGCCTTGCACATTTTTGCCTTGCACAAAGGAGGCTGCATGGTCAATAATTTGGGGAAAGGCAGCCTTTTATTGGTGTTCTACAATTTCTTGTATTTTAAAGACTTCAGGAAGTCCATCACTAAATACATCAGACTACCTTGTTTAAATCAGCATTTTTCAAACTAATGGGCCATAGGATCCATTTTTCTCAGACACTTATTAGAACTCCATTAATGATATTCCACAGCACTTGCTTTCAGAAATACTGTGCCAGATACATACTCCTTGGTTCATCTCTGAGGAGCAAAGTTTTATTGTATTTTAAATAAATAAATAAATAAATAAATAAATAAATAAATAAATAAAAAGCATTTAAAACATTAGAATTGTTTTTAAATTTTAAGATAAAACTAATAATTTTATATTGAAATAGAATAACTCTAACAAAATATGTAATAAACCTCCACACAGAAAGCTGTAAATCATAGTGAGCAAACATTGTAAGATTTAATTGAAGGAGGTGAGAGAGAATGTCATATTAATGAATTGAAAGATTAGATATGATCTAATGTGAAATATATTCACCGATTCTCTGTGGCTCATAAAAGATCACAGCAGGACGCTTTTTGTAGATATTGACAATGTGATTTAAAATTTATATGACAATTCTTAGGGCTAAGGATAGCAAGGTGATCTTAAAGAAAAAAAAAACCTGTTGGATTCATAGCACTGGATGTGAACATTTATAAATTTAAAGCCATTAGGAGAGTGATTTGGTACAGGATGGCCACGTAGACCAGTGGTTCTCAAAGTGAGAACCAAAGAGGTAGTTAGAAGTGAGTTCTTAGCCACGCCCTCTCAATCCCCCAAGCTCCCGAGTCAGATACTGTTGTGATAAGCCCCCCAAAGCGTTTCAGCTCAAAGAGTGAAATTCGAGTCTTTGTGTGTGTGTGTGTGTGTGTGTGTGTGTGTGTGTGTGTATGCAGAACGTCTGAAGAGCTCCCAACTCTTTCGAATCAATAAGGAAAATATGGGAGGAGGAAGTGTAAGTGACCAATGATTGTGAAGAGATTTTCAACCCAATTAATTATCACGGAAGTGAAAAATGTAAACCCGATATGATATCATATCAGTCTGAAAATCCCTGATGGGGACCAATGGGGACACAAGAGCAGAATATACACATATATGGATGTAGTCGGTTTTGGCAGAGTTGTGACACTAAGGCTTTTTTTTTTTCTTTTTTCTTTTGTTTTTCTGGAAGCAACTTTATTTGTGCCAGCACAGCTCAGCGGGTTTGCACCTGAAGAGCTGGGCGCCAAACGCCACGTGGTTTAGTTTATTATCCATTTTAATTTTTTTTTTTTTGTTTCCCATGTAACACACAAACACGCAATCTGATTAAGTGGTCTCATGTTACAAGGTTGTGAGGGATGTTGTCACGTACGTGTATAGTTACGTTGTCTTGAGGTTTTGTTTTGTTTTGTTTTGTTTTGTTTTAAGGTAGGGACCCTACTGCATGGACACTTTGCTTATCGCAAGGTGACCCGCCAAAACAATAGGGAAAAAGACAGAGTTTCATGAAATAGGGCTGGTATCATTGCAAACTCAAAGGGCCAAAAAGTGACCTGTTCATACCACATAGAAATTACATTCACCTAGTTGGTAGAGCTAAATGTGCGGGCTAAACAAGAAAGGTATAGATTTTCTAGCAGTAAAATGTCCTCATTACCTGAGATACGGAGATATTTTACAAAAGGATGAAAAAGCATGAACCACAAAAGAAAGTGTTGGTAAATGTGGTTTTAGTAATTTCACTTATCAAAGCAAATACTTAAGAGCATGACAACTGAAAGGCAAGACCCAGAGTGTAATTCGAGTCTTTGTGTGTGTGTGTGTGTGTGTGTGTGTGTGTGTATGCAGAACGTCTGAAGAGCTCCTAGCTCTTTTGAATCAATAAGGAAAATATGGGAGGAGGAAGTGTAAGTGACCAATGATTGTGAAGAGATTTTCAACCCAATTAATTATCACGGAAGTGAAAAATGTAAACCCGATATGATATCATGCCATACACGCACACTTGTGTGGGCACACACACTCACACACACACACACACACACACATACACACAGTCACAGCCACACAAGGGATAGCTGACATGAGAATGACTGACGGTTTCAGGAGTCGCTGAGAGTATGTGGCCACTGTACCCCCTCTTGTGCTGTTCTTGGGAGAACGATGAGGTACAAGAATGCTGGGGGACCCTTTGCCAGTGTTTACCAGAGCTCACTGTCCCCTCTTCCTCGATCATTCTGCTCTGGAGTGCACGTACCACAGAAATGTGCACAAATGTCCACCAAAACGTCTCTCATGCAATGTTTTTAAAGGGAATTTATTTTGTAAATTTTTTTTTAAGTTTACCTATTTGTTGTGAGAGAGACAGCGCGAGCAGGGAGGGGCAGAGAGAGAGAGAGAGAGCATCTCAAGCAGGCTCCACGTCGCCGTCTGCAGAGTCCAGCTCAGGGCTCGAACCCATGAACTGTGTGCTCATGACCTGAGTGGAAACCAGGAGTCAGATGCTTAACCAGCTGAGCCACCCAGGCGCCCCTTATGCAATGTTCCTAAACAAAACGTGGAAACGCCCAATCTCCTCATCAGTGGCGAAACGGACAGATAAACTAAGATTCCTTCCAAAGAGTGGAATGTTCCTCAGTGGAAAGGAGGAAGGACTGCTGTGTCGGAGCCCAGATCCCTCTCTTAAACCTAAGGTTGAGTGAAAGAAGCCTCAGAGAAAAGCTTGCATACCACGTGACAGCATTCCGTGAAATTCACCAACAGACAACATCGCCTCCTCTCAGAAATCAGGACAGTGATCATGGTGAGAAAGCCGGTAGGGCTGGTGTAGAGCCGGAAAAATTGTGTGGCTTTGATGGAAAACGTTTTGTTCTTTGTGGTGGTCACCGGGGTGCGTACCATTTCCGAGACTGGATCCATCCAGAAGCATGTGGGCTGTGCACTTTTTGTAGGAACGTTATGCTTCATTGAAGTTTACCTCAAGTACGTATCATGCCAGGAGATTGTAATCTAATAATCTACTCGTTTATGTGATCACACACACACAGATTTGTTATTGGTGGGGGGGGGGGGTTGTTCCACTTTATATAACTCGATCACCTTTAGGATTAATCTTACCCAACATTCCCATATTTATCTCCTTTGGAGCCTTTTTGCTTCATGGCCAAAACTCGCTACCAAACCCTACCAGCTTATCATTGCTCACTTTTTTGCCTCCTCATCTGAGAAAAGATTGACCAGGATGACTCCAAACTACGCCAGAAGAGATTCAACCACCGCTCCGTATGTAACGGGTTTACCCCACGGTGCCTCCTTGTCCAGGAAGGTGCATCTCACTACAAGTAACGAACCAGGGCAAATTTCTCTTCGGTGTCAAAGCTTCCCACTTCTGTGGCGAGGATCCGCTCTCTTCTCGCCTTTTGCCACCTACTCCGGTTGAAGCTTCTTTACTCCGTGTGAGGCCAGCTGCTGGAGAGGGGTGGAACTTGACCTCCAGATGTGCATGCTTTTTTGTTGATGTCGGTTGTTATTTATTTAGTTTTTCTGCAAAACGTATTTTGAAACAAATTCATGAACACGATGAAAATAGTGGAGTTTTAAAAGATCCCTGATTACTAAACGATACCATGACTCCAACTCAAGTTTCTGATGCAATGACTCCAACCGAAGCTTCGGCGCCTTTGGGATGGGTTTGGGTGGATGTGAGGGCTACATCTGACACAGCTTTGAGGAATGAGCTTCGTAAATTCAATCACATACAAATATTCAGCTTCTGTGACTCCGATAAATTTTGTGAATTTGGGGTTGTACATTTCGCTGTATATCTTATGCTATAACCCATCACTTGAATTTTGAATTATAACCACTTTTCAATTTATGAGTAGTTTTTTGCCAACACTAATGTTACAATAAATATTCATGACATGATTTGTTCACTGCAATCTGTCTAAATCATGAATTTTCATTTTGAAAGTGAAATGTTTTCTGTCTTCTAAAAACAAACTTACTTTTCATTAAACATTCAAGAAGATCTCTAAGGATGCTGGGCCTCGGTTTTTTTTGTTTTTTTTGTTTTTTTTTTTTACATAATTGAAGATAGAATGTAAAACTTAGTTAATCATTTTTTTCCTCCCAGCTTCAGCAACTTTATAAATTATGCCACTGAGGTTTGATGTAGGACAAGATTAACACGCTAGGTGTCTGGACGTCTATGAGGTCGTGCCCCAGATATATGAACTTCTGGTGGCCATCGTAAATTGAAGCAGCGTCACGTTTCAGATTAATTTCCAATTTATTACTGCCAATAATAGCTCCAGACATAATAGAACTCCCCCTGCTTTGTCAGCAAAGAGGAAAGGGTATCACCCCGCCTCTGGCTCTGTGTGCCATACCAGTGACTCCATGACTGTGTCTTCTGTGAAGTAAGTTTCTGTACAGCAAGGCCCTTTTTGAGGTTTTACATTTCCTCACATGTTGAACACCAACAAAAGCATCCTCAGCCTTTCTGTTGTTTTTGTGTCTCAAAATCAAAGAATTCACCTTTTACTCTAAGCTTAGATTAATGTTGTCTTTTCAATCTTTATTTGACGTAGCATTGGATTCTTGAAATGTCTTGTGTCTAAATGTATGGTTACTTCATTTTGATATTTTCTGTAAACATCATTGCCATAAAAAGAAAAACTCCTTCACTCAGGATATTTCTGTATAATACACACAGAGCAAGGTCTGGAAAGGTCCAGAGCATGGGAGATTTTGTCTCCACGGAGCTGTGGTGTGCCACCCTTCTGCGGGAGATGTCTCCCCAAGAGATGTCTGCACCCCCATGTTCACAACACTCAGTACATGGAAGCAGCCCAGGTGTCCAACGATAAAGAGAATGTGTCCACGTGCACCCACATATACATGCACACATGCACACACACGCACACACACAATGGAATATTACTCAGCCCTCCAAAAAAGGGACTCCTACCATCTGAAACAACATGGACAGGGGGAACCTGGGTGGCTCAGCTGGTTAAGTGGCCAACTTCAGCTCAGGTCATGATCTCCCAGTTCATGGGTTCGAGCCCTGCATCATGCTCTCCGCTGTCAGCACAGAGCCCGGAGCCTGCTTCGGATTCTGTGTCTCCCTCTCTCTCTGCCCCTCCCCCTACTCTCACTCTCCCTGTGTCTCTCAAAAACAATAAATAAACATTTGATACAACACGAATGGACCTTGAGGTCATCGTGCTAAGTGAGATAGGTCAGACCGAGAAAGGCAGACGCTGTATGTTCTCACTTATATGTGGAATCTGGAAACATTGGGGCTCATGGGGATGGAGTAGAACGGTGGTTGCAGGAGGCAGACGGGCTGGAGAAATGGGGAGACCTTGGTCAACGGGTGTAAACTTCTAGTTTAAGATGAGTTCTGGGGATCTGCCGCGTGGCGAGTGTAGTTAAACCGTGTGGTGCACTTGAAAGCTGGGCGTAGAATTTTGACATTCTCATGAGAGGAACAAAGACGACACACTGGTAGCTGTGTGAGATGACAGTTGTGCTCACTAACCTCCCAGTGATAGACATCCCAATGGATGTCTATCTAAAATCATGGCATCAAAAAAATAAAAATAAAATCATGGCATCATGCAGCGAAAACTCACACGACGTCATGTGTCAAACGTGTTTCTGTAAAGGTGATAAAACTAATGTACATTTTTTGTGCATTCTAATGTTCTAGTGTGAAAAGCTCTATATTTTAGAGGAAACATCTGACGCTTGATCAGAAAAACGTCCTATTTGCTTTCGTTTTGCTTCACACACTAGACCAACGTCAGACATGAACCTCATTAAAACTAGTAGAGGGCGTCAGGAGGAAGAGAATTTGGCCATCAGTCACTAGCGTCCAAGATGTTTTGTTTTGTTTTGAAACGGTCGAGCAGTAACATGGGATATAACACAACAGTAGCCCAGGGAGCTCAAGACGCAGCAGGAAGGGGTCCCCACAACAGGTCCTGTGAGTAAAGATGACACCTTCAAGTTCCATCCCCTGCCAGCCCCAGCCCCTCTCCATGGCTCTGCAAGGTCCAGAGCTTAGGCGGGTGGAGCCGTGCTTACGTCGCAGACACACAAAATATTCGCCTGCAGGAGATGAGCCCGTATGTAATACATACTGAGAGGAAACAACCCTTTGGCTATGGGCTAAGGGTTATTTGCACAGTTAAAACTGGCTTCAGAAAGAAAGAAAAGCTTCGGGGTTTTAAAGAGGCAGAACTGTCGGGAAAACGTCCGACGTATCGACAGCCAGCCGTGTCCTGTGTACAGAGCTCATCAAACCAAACTTCACCGCGTCCGCTTTAATATCCTTCATCTGAAAGTGGATCTTTCGCCTCAAAGTTCAATGTTCACTCTGATATGGATGCACCTTGGTAACAGTCAGTTTATATACTTTTATGGCCCTCAGTTATGTGTTTAAAATAGAGGCAGACACGCCTGCAAAGATAGATCCGAGGTGTCTCAAAAAGATATGGGCTCAAACAAGCTCATCTCAAGAAAATGATCCCTAAACATCTTTTTATCTGAGCCACAGACCTCTTGGTTTGTTTAAACCAATCTTGGTCTTGGAAAGTTCCCCCACCTCCCTCTCCCTACTCTGCTGGAACATGGTATCCCTCTCTGTCCTTGTTCTGTTAGCCACCCCTTGTCACTGCCCCAAATCAACCTCATCCAACAATTTAGATTGCAGATCTGCCCATACATCGTACTGTCTTCTACTCTGCAGATTATCCACTTGTTTTTGTTGGGATTTTAATACAATAGATGTTTTATATATTTTTTACTGTTTATTTACTTTTGAGAGAGACAGAGCATGAGCAGGGGAGGGGCAGAGAGAGGGAGACACAGAATCCGAAGCAGGCCCCAGGCTCTGAGCTGTCAGCACAGACCCGACGTGGGGCTCGAACTCACAGACTGTGAGACCCTGACCTGAGGTGGAGTCGGACGCTTAACCGACTAAGCCACCCGGGCGCCCCTAAAATAGATCTTTTAAGTGGAGACTATCTTGAAAGCTATACTTGCCAAGAATGCGTCTTGAAGACAACGATACTGATCTTGATGGAAGTGACGGCTTCGCCTCTGGCCCCCCCACCGTCATCAGAAGTGGGTTCAAGCTCTAGCTCATACCGCAGCTCATCCTCCACGAGACCACGCACGCTGAGCTCAGACTTCGCCTTTACTGCCATGCAGGCCGCCAGGCTTGTCTGAAGCCCGAGACTTGCCTCCCGAGACTTCTGCACCCGACTCCTTGTGTTCCTTTTTACATCATCTACACTAACCCTTCCTGCTCAGACGTGGGCTCCCCTGAGGAAGCTTCCTGACCCGCAGGTGCTTATGTGGCCAGCTGGCTCTCAGCTGACCTTTATCTCTGTGCTCACCTCCCTCAGCTAATGTGTCTACACTCCGGCCTCTCCCCCAGCCGAGTCCTCGAGGGAAGACACCTCCTCCCTACTTGTTCGGATCCCCACTGGCAGGCACAGCGCCTGCCCCCAACATGGGCTTAATTCATTTGCTGAATGAATTCCCCACGAGCCCAGTCTATCCAACGGAAAAGGCTGCGTGGCTGCGATAATTACACTACATTTCTCTTTTCATATGCATAATTAAGCAATGCTGATATCTATGCTCATAAAGACCCCACATCCGTTTTAGGGTGTCATTTAGCTTTGAATTTATTTTCTTTCTGTTCACGTTTTATTTTCTTACCGTTTCCCGCGTCTATAACGTATGTGAGGAAAGTACTTTCTGAACCGGAGGGCTCACCTCCATAACCAGTCCCCAGTCTTATTTGTTAAACATCTTCAGCCAGAAAAGAGGTTGCAAATTGCCAATTGCTCTCGCCAGCTGCAGCTAAGCCGTGACACATACTTGCAGCAGGGGACCGTCTTTCCATTAGTTCATCACATCCTATCATTATAGTCCGAATGATATGATTCAGTATCATTATGTCACTTGCAATGCAATACGATGATGAGCGCCGAATGAGAAAACACCACTGCCCAACAAAACTGCAAATTGGAAACATGCGTTTCTCTTTGACCTCAGCTCCCTGATGTACTTAACGTAAGAAAATTCATATTTTAAAAGAGTTTTCCCCAACTTTGAGAATGTTCCAGAATATAGGGACACTAGCATGTTAGATTAAGTTATAACTTGCTCGATAAAATGTTAACAGTTTTTCCAATGGATGGATTCAGAGATTAGCAACACAAAACCAAAAGAAACTAAACAGAAAAACGAACAGTCTTCTGGTAATTCTCACACCTCAAGGTACACAGGTTCCATGATTGTGAGACCAGAGCCCCATCATAAATTCTGCCCTATAAGCGTTCATAACGCTTGATGAGGAGTTCCATTTCCTGTGCCCGATGGACATTTTTAACGAATGGAAAGAAAGCCCTGTCTTTTGCTGTAGGCATTTTCATTTTTGGTACATCCATTCCCCAGGTGACCAAAGTGCAAGAGGAAACTAATTCCCATGCGAGCTACTCAGTAATGGAATAAGAATAAACAGGATTACAGCAATGTCTTGCCCGGGAAGTCTTCAGAAAGGAGAGAGGTGCTGTTTCTAAAAGTAAAGACCCCATTTTAATTCAAGTCCCAAAGAGTCTTCTATCGACCTATTGATTTCTGGTGGTCAGACAAGCTTCTTCTCAAGAAAGCTCATTGCTTCCCTGGTCAGGTTTACACAAACACAGAGAGTTGTGCCCTGAGTCTTGAATAAACACCCAGGATTCATAGGTATACTCAGGATATGATGTGTGTCTTTTCCAAATATCTAACTTCTTAAAACATGTCTACTTTATTTTTTTTATTTTTTTAAATTTTATTTTAGAAAGAGAGAGAGACAGAGAATCTCAAGCAGGCTTCACACTGTCAGCACAGAGACTGATATGGGGCTCGATCCCACCACCCTGGGATCATGACCTGAGCCAAAATCAAGAGCCAGACACTCAACTGGCTGCACGACTCAGGTGCCCCCAAACTTGTCTACTTTGTTAAGTGAACATCCCGAAAAACTCAGTGCCACCTTAGGCCCTACCAATAACTTACGTAGACAGTTACACAAGCTTGGGGGGGGGGGGGTGGTAAAAATGGCAGCTTGAACTATTCCAGAGTATCACTGTGGAACGAAATAACAGAACAAAATAACAAATGTGACAAATACCAATGCCAAAAATTTTTTTTAGCGTTGAAACATCACCCTCTTTAGACTCTTTACAAATCTGACTATTAGTACTGGCTAAGGCAATAAGAGATCGTGTCTCCAATCCAGTCTCTGGCTTCCAGGGTGACTAACGTACAGACCAAAACCTAAGAATGAGACTTTGGAATATCTGGAGTAGTAGCTGTATGATCCCTTCATGGTGTTCCAGCCTCAGAGAAGCGGGAAAGGTGATGGATCCCAAGATACCGATCTTCCGGGGAGAAAACTAGAAAGGGACTTTTCTCTGCGCTCAGTCAAACCTCGGTTCAAACACAGGTTCCATTTCTTTGTACCCGCATAGTACAAGCTCGGTTTTTCCTTCTGTAAGGCGAGATAACAACTCCCCTTGGAAAATGTCTGTGAAGATTATGAAGGAGAATGTATATAAAACATTGGACACACATGTACTCTACTTGTGTGTGTTTTCTCCTCCTCCGGCAGAATGTTCTTAAGGCTTCTCGCTGACTTGGGAGCTAATATGCAGATACTGTAAATGAGACCAGACCTAACATTGGTAGGAAATGCAGAGTATCTGTGCTCTAGTCTTACACACACCCTTCTGTCCCCCAGTGGCAAAGGGGGAGTGTTTACCACAACAGGAAACTCAACACTCTTGGGATTTGCAACCCTCTTCTAAGTCAGTTTAAGGATTATTTAAAAGTATGTAACATTGTAATGGGGTATCTTATCCTTGCCTCACAAAGTTGTTTTCAGCAATGAAGGTTACTCAGGTTTCAGTGAATAAACAAGCATTTTCCCCCCTCTGGGTCTGATGTTAAAGGGAAATGTGATGGCCGGGAAGGATTTTCTCAGATGCTGTGGTGACACCAGGCCCAGCACGCCCAGCTTTCACGTCTGTTTCTTTACCTAAATTCACTAGAAACGTCACCCTTCTGCAAACATTTATTTGTCCTGTTATAAATAAAGGGAGTTGTAGTACCCTCAAGAGAAACGCTAAGGTTAGTTCACTGCATCAGAAGAGCATCTTTATCACGGAAGCAAAATCATAACCCCGGAATGGTTTCCTACAAATCTCTCCACAAAGGAAAATAAATCCTCATATGACGAGAGAGCCTACTTTCAGCACAAGTTTCACAATATAAGAAAGTTTTGGAGAACGCTCAGTGCAACATTTTTCTTCTGTTTTATATTCTTTATAGAATGGGAGAAAAAGAGACTTTTGTAGGTCTGAAATTTATTACTGGCATCTACTGAGCATGTTTTGAGGGGCTAGTTGAAGTGTAATTACCTTATTTTCCATTTTATCCATTGCATCATTTTGGGGGGTATTTTTTTAGTCAACTAATTTAATCACTAAATTTTTAAAATTTGTATATATCATAAAATTTGCCATTTTTAACCATTTCTAGTTGTCAGAATTGCCTTCCTTTTCTCCGTGGTGTGGATAGACCACATTTTGTTTATCCGGTCATCCATTTACGGACAGAGTCTTGAGTCACGTGCGTTTTGGCTACCGTCAATGATATATAGTTACTTTTTAATGTCGCTGCACAGTCCAAGTCCTGATAAAATAAGGAGCTCAAGAAACTGTATTATATTAATTCACTCCCACGATCTGTGTGAACTCTTCGCCCGGAGTCTGTTGCCCACACTGCACTCACCCAATGGGGGAACGCGGGACGGGCTTCTGGCCTGCTCGGCACACGAGGCCACCTCATCCTCCTGGAACATTCTATTTCCTTCACCCGAAGTTCCTGTCACCTCACAGCACCAGCACTGCATACCCGTTGGATCCTATTTCCCAAGGGCTTCCACGAACTGCCGTTCTCAGGATTCGTCTCTACATATGAAGAGGCAGAGAGAGTCAATGGCTTGTTTGGGGTTTGGGTGGAGAGCGGATCGGGTTCTCTCTCTGCCTCTCTTGCCAGGAGGCCGCTCAAGCTGTTTCCTCTGGGACGTCTTCCCAACTCCTCCCCGCGACACGCCAGGCAATGCGGACCTCACTTTTCCTGCCCATTTGCAAAACACCATCAACCTCTTGAAAGGCAGAACCCAGGCATTCAGCCACCTTTTAAACTGACCCACAGAAAGGGACACACCTGCGCATTGCAAACAAGTGATATCAAAAGAAATGTTTCTACTCAGACAAGTGCAATAGAATGGAAACGGGACGGGCTGTCAGCATTTAGCAAAAAGCCCTTTACACGCACGCATGCACGTGTGCGCGCACACACACACACACAGATAAATGTTCAGTAAGGTAAGCTGTCGAATGAAACAAAGTAGTAAATCTATAAAAAATAGTTTCCGTCTTCGTTTCTAACCCACAGGAATGACTAAGTACAGAGTGCACAGCCCAGTTCAAAAGGAACGAAACCCCCTAAAAGCAGCACGGAAAGGTTCTAATTGGGGACACGATGAAGCCCTGCATCCTGCTTCCTTGTAAAGAGGGTGTATTTGTGTCCCCCAGAAGGTGACGCTCGCCTTTCTGTGTTTCTGTGGACCACCAAAAAGGGAACCAATGGAAGGTCATAAATAGTGGGGAACACCGGGTTACAAAAGGGTGTGCCATGTTGGTGGGGCCATGCTGTGAAAATATAGCGACCCTTTCCAAGGCAAATCACATAACATCACATAACCTGCGTTCTAGGACATGTGTGGTGCTGTTCCATAATTCTGGTTAACCAGCAATGAAATGCTCCTGTGATCCTTGGGGGAGCTGACCACACGTGGGGAGGGGGGTGGAGCCAGACATGGCTGAGCGTGAAGTTTCACGTGCTGTGCGACAGTTTAGTGTCCCTTTTTGTACCCCAGTTTAATGGAAGATATCACATAGTTGAAAAAGACACCCTGAGTTTAAACAAACGTGGAAAACAAAACAAAGGCGTGACATTCATTTGCCTTTCTTTGGGTGATAAATACAGCAGGCAGTCAAGATGCTTTTGCTAATTCAACTAAGCCAAAAAAAAAATCAATAATATAGTAAAAAGCATACTTGCTACTAATGACTGGGAGCTGAAATTATTCTTCATAGAGCCCTAGCTGTCCCAAATCAAGGCAGTACCCACTCCTACGCAGACCCGGACAGAAAAAGAGACATATGAGTCGAGCCCAGGACAAGAATAATCTAGGTCAACCAATTAATTAATCTATTAATTAAAATTGTATTATTATTTAAGACTTTTAGTACTTCTTTCCTTTCTGTGGCATATAAATTGATACTAGAAACTCTTTGAACCATATTTAACGATTTATACTCCAGATTCCTATATGTAAGCACTTAGCACACTGATTTTAATGGATATGCCTAATTGTCCTCGTTGGCTTATTGTGAATCAGCGAAGGAATCATGTTTACCGTTGTGTCTCTTGGGCTTTGCACGTGCCCAGGAGGAGATTGGTAAACATTACCGAATAACAGAACGCATCTTAGTGGACCTCACACATAAGGTTCACGCCACCTTTCTCCTCAATTTTTTGTGATAATTAAATGACATAACGTACACGAAAATACTTTTTGTGCCCAGCCAAGGATTGGGCACAGAAAAGGTCATTTTGCTCAGAAGTGCTCAGAACCTAGGTTAAGTGTCAGGTGCACTTACCGAAGGTGTAAGCCAATGACACTGGGTCTTTCTTCTGGATCCGACAGCAGTCAGCTCCGGGAGGCTGTTAGAAACTGCTGCGTACTTTGGTCTTTGTGAAGAAGAACAAGATTGCAGGTGTGAAGGCTCGCTGGGAAGTAGGACAGCCCTGCAAAGCAAGGCATTGTCATTTAAGGCGTGGAGGAAATTTGCATGCGTTCGTGTGTCGACTTTAGAAGCCTCATCTCCACGACTTCTATCAGCAGCACATACCAATTCAAAGAAAAGGGGTCTGGTCCACGTGAGATATTAAGTATTGATGAAAGACATTCTTCCTCTTGAAAGCCAATCAAAATCATTGCTGCTTATTTTCTTGTTGACTTCAAAATAACCGCACTCCTTTGTGGGCTTAATGTATATGTCAGTGCACTTTTAGCTTTTTCCTAAGAAAAGTCTTCTTTTGTAGAAGAAGGTATATTTATCATGTTTCAGTTAGTTTTGTCTTCTGTGAATAAAAAATTACTTTGTTCTCATTTAAACTCAGTGAGACGGTTTCAGGAGAGTCTTCCCAAAGCAAATGGCTGAACCTGAGATTTGAAAGATTAGTTGCAGCTAACTAGGTCAAAGGGTACATTATGGAGAAGGGGTGAGAGAACCGTCCAAAGGGAACAGCACCTGCAAAGAGTCTATGGTAGGAAACGGTGTAACTCATTCAAGAGATAGAGACAAGGACCATATGACTGTACCTGGAGAGCCAAGTCCACAAGAGTAAGAGGCTGAAATGAGGCTGGACAGATGTTCTGGGTCTACGTAGAGCACTGTGGGACATGCCAAAGACTTTAGTATTGATCTGGTGGCCAAGCAGGGTGACTGAAGGGTACAGAGTGTAAAATGGCAAGATCTTCATGGTGATGTGGACTGTGGCAAGCGTGAATAGAAAACCAAGTTAGGGGGTGGATGGTAGAGACACAGAGAAATAAATGCTGTGAACGGTCTGTTGCTAACGGTTTGTCGTTGACACTTTGTTGACTACTTCATGGAAATGGAGAGAATAGAATGCATTAGAAAGTTAGAACATAAAACTGAAAGTCATTCATAATGGGACACCTGGGTGGCTCAGTCGCTTAAGCATCTGATTCTTGATTTTGGCTCAGATCAGAATCTCACGGTTCCTGGGATCGAGCCCAACTTTGGGCTCTGCACTAACAACCTGGAGCTTGCTTGGGATTCTCACTCTCCCTCTCTCCTCCCCCCACCCCTCACACCATTCCCCTTCTCTTTCTCAACATAAATTTTTTAAAAAAAGAGTAGTCTGTAATAAGCTAGATATGGTGGCAGGCATGGTGGAGAATTGTTTGTCACCTCTGATGTATAGAAGTGACTCAACAAAACAGAAAACCCTCAAGAGGACCTGAGATGGGAGGGAAAATCAGGCACTTGACTCTGGAGAGAGTGCACCGAAATTAAGTTTCGGACTAAATGAGTGATGTCAATGAGTGAATTCCCTTTTTCTTAATCCAGCTTGAATTACATGCTCAGTACTTTTCCGCATACATAACACCCCCCAAATCAGTGTAACAGAACAGCAGCCACTGGCTGTGCTCATGGATCCAGGATCACGGACACAGGCCAGGGGTGGCTTGTTTCAACACCCCAATGCCTAGGGTCTCAGAAGACCCCAAAGCTGGGGGACTGACGCCCTCTACGGACCGACTGCACCCATCTCTGGACATTGGGCTGGAAAGACTCAAGAACAGCCTCATGCCTTTATAGATGGCTTGCGTTCCCCATGTGGGGGTGACCTCAGGACAGTTGGACGTCTTTTACTCTGGCTTTGAGGGCACGTGCTAGGATTCCAGGAAACAAGTGGAACTTTGCATCCCCTTCTCTGGGGTGAGTCAGGAATCATACAGAATCTCGTAACACTCTTTTCAAGAGATTCACCCTCCCGTCTCCAATGGAAGAGAAAGAGCCCTCACTTCTGGGTTGGAGGAGAATAAGGTCACATCGTAGAGGACCATGAATGATGGAAGACACCTGTGGAAGCCATAATCTGCCTCTTGGCTTCTCTGCCTTTTGCAGCCAGAGTCTTGGGCAGACAAGGACAGTGTCCCCTCTTATACATCTTTTGTCTGGAGCCATGTAGGCAATTCATGTAACACAAATCAAGAGGATGCTTGCAGAATTGTCTAGCCTATCCTCTCTTCTCTTTCTGATTTGTTTGTGCTTTATATTTTGAAACACTTCAACTGTTGATAACACTATGTAATTTATATAAAATAAATATAGAACAAAACACTGGCAAAGAAATAAAAATGCAAAGAAGCGCATAAAATATTTCTATCTAGAACGAATCACTGTTAATAATTTGATAGATATCTGGTGTTTGAAAGGTACCTTCCCCAGGCTTCTCAGGTTCCTTAAGTGATTATATCCTTAACATAATTAAATTTTTATTCTCTCCTTTAATATTGCACAAGTATCCATCCATATTATTAAAATCTCATCATGAGTGTACTTTTTAATTTTATTTTTTACAAGTATTTTAATGTTTGTTTTAGAGAGAGAGAGAGAGAGAGAGAGAGTGCACATGAGCAAGGGGGAGAGGCAGAAGGAGAGAGAGGGGCAAAGGGAAAGAGAATCTTAAGCAGGCTCCATGCTGAGCCCCGACACAGGGTCTATTCCACAACTCTGGGACCATGACCTGAGCCAAAATGAATGTTCAACCAGCTGAGCCACCCAGGTGCCCATGAATATAATTTTTAAATAACATTTCATCAAAGATCTATAACAAGAAGAGTTGTCTACACCACATTAAAACCATAAAGAGGTAAATAGTGCAATGCAGAGACAAGTATTTATTGAGCACAATGTATGAAAGGAGAGAGCTGTCCAATGAAGGTAGTTTGGGGACAATATCATGGGGGGACAGGAATTAAACTTGCTTCCTGTCCTACAGGTATAAAAAGTGGTCGCCTCATTTTCAAAGACTCGTAATGGGATTTGGGCATACTGAAGGGGTATCCCTTCTCCTTTCCTTTTTTTAATATTCATTTATTTTAAGAGAAAAAGAGCATGAGCAGGGGAGAGGCAGGGAGAGAGGGAGACAGAGGATCCCAAGCAGGCTCTGAGCTGTCAGCGCAGATCCTGAGCGGGGCTCAAACTCATGAACCCTGAGATCATGACCTGAGCCGAAATCAAGTGTCAGACACTAACCGACTGAGCTACCCAGGCGCCCCAAGGGCATCCCTTCTGTTTCCCTACTCTAACCGCCAGAAATATACACATTAAGTGCTTTTGTTTTCTGAAAGAAGCTATAAAGTGAATATATATGTGTGTATACATACATATATATATATATATATGTATATATATATATATATATATATATATATTAGTAAAAATCATACATAGTCATGAAATGGTTCCATGAGCCAAATGTATGCCACTGATGTACTTTTCTTGCATCTGATTTCTCTCCCAAGATTTGCCTCTGAGTGTAATACAAACACAAAGCCTGAGTTGTGCAGGTATGAAAGCATGCGTGGCCTCAAGGCGAATGTGGTGAAATCCGTCAGAGGTGTGGTTTTCATCTCGCTCTAAAAAACAAACATTGCATTTTTCAAATCTTTAGGAAATACATTAGATAAAAAAAGCTCTAAATATAAGCAGGGGAAGGAGAGAGCTCTTGATCACACACAGAAATTTGCTCTGGAGAATTTATTTTCACTAGAAGAAAGTTAATTTATTTTCATTAGAAGAAAAAAAAAATCGTTTTATTTCAGTCAAATAACCTTCAAAAAATTTGATGATGCCTATAACACAGAAACACAAGAAACAGAATTATTTTCAAACTTTACATGGTTGTTAGGGGTGGAGTTGTGTCCTCCCCAAATCTTTATGTTGTGGTTCTACCCCCCACACCTGATACCTCACAGTAAGAAGTTACCTGGAAATAGGGTCACGGCAGATACAGTCAGTGAAGTTGAGGTTATAGGAGAGTGATCCAATATAGTGAGTGTCGGTTTAAGAGGGGAATTTGGGGGCACCTGGGTGGCTCGGTCGGTTAAGCGTCCGACTTCAGCTCAGGTCATGATCTCACAGTCCATGAGTTCGAGCCCAACATCAGGCTCTGGGCTGATGGCCTGCTTCCGATTCTGTGTCTCCCTCTCTCTCTGCCCCTCCCCTGTTCATGCTCTGCTTCTCTCTGTCTCAAAAATAAATAAAAACGTTAAAAAAAAAGAGGGGAATTTGGGGGCTCCTGGGTGGCTCAGTCAGGTAAGCGTCTGGCTCTTGACTTTGGCTCAGGTCATTATCTCACGGTTTCAGGAGTTCAAGCCCGGCGTTGGGCTCCATGCCGACAGCACGAGCCTGCTTGGGATTCTCTGTCTCTTTTCCCCACCTCTCCCCTTCTCTCTCTCTCTCTCTCAAAATTAATAAATAAACTTAAAACAAATTAAAAACACTTTAAAAGGGGGAATCTGGGCCCAGACACCCGCACAGGAGGCTCATGGGAAGACGAAAGCAGCTTGTGTCTACAAGGAACGCCAAAGACCCCAGGAAACAGCGGAAGCTGGGGGGACGGAGAACCCCCTGTCCCTCACAGCCTCAGAGCCCACCCTGCCGACACCTTGACCTCGGGCGTCTGACCTCCAGAACTCAGAAAACAGCTTCCTGTTGTTGGAGGCACTCAGGATATGACACCTTGTCACAGCAGACGTGATCGTCAACGGTCACTTCATCTGTGTCTCTCGGAAAGGGTTTTCCTCGGTGAGAACCAGAGACCCCGCAGGGAAGAGTGCACCGTCACATCATCTCCGAGAAGCGAGCGAATGGAGGGGAATTAACAAATGCATTGATTTGTGGCCGGATCCGGACAAGACCCCAGGCCCCGCTGGGCCTTCCTCCTGAGCTCTCAAGCTCTCAGCTTGCCTGTTCTGAACCCTTTCCGATCGAAGGACAGCAGTGGGAACAATCAGAGAGACACAGAGGATTCGGGGAGGTGTTTCCCCCGGATCCAGGCTTGGACGCCTTCTCGTCCTTGTTCCTCACTCCTGCCTCGCACGTCTCTTGTACCGCTTAGTGGTGATGGGCGGAAAGAAACACCGGTTTTCTGTTCTCAGTAGGTGCTATGCACACCTGGAAAACAGTTTCCGAACTTTCACTTGCCCCAGTTTTCCGAGTACCCGAGAGTCTGACCTTAACTTCGCTGTGCAAATATTTGTATCTCGCTGACCATTACTGAAGCAAAACAAAACCTGTGCTTTCTTCCTTGAAGCCTGGAACCACGAACAGCAGAGGTGACTCACGAGCTCTGAGGGAGAGGAGACGGGACTGAAAATCACGCAGATGGGGGTCAGGTCAGCGCCCCCTTCACCCTGCAATGGCCCCATCTGCTCTGGCACAGATTGGTAATGAATCACAGAATTCCATCCAAGGTTCCGCTGACCTTTCTGACCACCAGGGCCGTTTTCTGTGGGAATAGAGGTGCGGTGTGAGGGAAGCACGGACCTAAAATAAATGCAGTTACTGATTTGGAGCCCACGTCCGTGCCAGCAGAGGGCAATAGCCTTGTGAGAAATCTCTACCGAAGACCACAGCTTTGGAGACTCACTTTTGCCAAGGGCCAGAGGACGCACAGCCAACTCGTCAGCAGCTGCCTCAAAGCCACCGTCGGTGCCCACAGCGTGGTCACTGCTCAGCAAGTCACGGGCGAGACTGCCAGGGAAGGAAGGCCGCTTGAAACTAATTGTAACGCTTCCCCAAAATGAACAGCGTTAGTCATCAGGTCTGTGAACAGGAGATTCGGTGCAAACCAAGTAAAAGGTTGAGTAGCCGCCGTGTCATCTGTGCTGGCTGGTGGGGAAATCTGTGAAGCCGAGTTCTAGGTCACACCGACTCCTCCCAACATGAGCCCGTCCTCCGCTGGGAGCCGTCCCTGTCCTCGGGACACTGCTGAGCCGTGTGCATGTGACCTCGTCCAGATGTGGGTCAGGGAGCAAACAAAATCCAGAGGGGGCGGGGGGCGCACAGCAGTGGCTGGAGACCAGGATCCAGGCGGCGCCTTCCTTCCCGGGTCCGTGGCCGTGACTGTGGCCGAGGCATGTGTTCCCCGAACCGCTGGGAAGGAGGGAGCGTGGCCATCAGCCGTGGACCCCGTCTGCAGCCGGGATTAAGAGACTACAGTGGTCAAAACGGAAGGTGGATTGGGAACCAAGTACAGTCACCTGCCATCCTGCCGTGGGACAGGCGGCCACCTTCCCACACAGAGAACACGCTCACTCACACCTGTCTTTGCCGACTGCCCCAAAGCCCCTCCCAGGGCAGCATCCGATGCCAGCCCGGGGTGTCGCCGGGCCTCCTTGTCATGCTGGGTGCCGGCCTGTCCGCTAAAACACACACTGGTGTCTACAGAGGCCACGGGTGAATCCAGAGGCCCGCTCAGGGGGGAGACAGCAGAGAGATGGGGCCAGAATCTGCGTGCGACAAGTCTGACCTTGTCCAGTGGGCGCCCACAGGAGAGGCAGCACAGCAGCACTGGAGAACATCATCCGGGAGCCTTTCCCTGTCTGTGGTGCCGCCCCTGGGAGAGCTGGAAGTCCCGCCCTGCCCCTGAAGCCAGGCCAACAAGAGTCCGAAATAGAAGGCGGGGCACGGGGACACGTGTGGAGGTGATGGGTACGTTCGTGACCTTGACGGTGGCGACGGTTTCCCCCGTGTGGGCACACGTCCCAGCTCACCAAATGGCATGCCCTAAACACAAGCCGTGTTTTCTGTATCGATTAAATCTCGGTAAAGAGCTGAACTAAAATAAGAAGCATATCCTGAGCCCAACACCTGACATGCGGCAATAGGGACAACTTCGAAACGGGCCACTTCTCTCAATATTTATTAACGGCTGGGACGACGAGGCATCTCGGTGGTTATGCCATCCGTCCGAACTGACTTACAATTACTTGGTTGGGGTTTAGGGGGGAGATGCCGTATTTCTTCCGTATTTCTGATTGAGAAGTAACTGTTTGAGACTGATTTATAGTAAATACAGCATAAGGTAATAATCACACTGGGTAAATGTATTGAATTTGGAACAAGTGCTTCATTTCCTTGCTCTGTTTCACTGGAAAAAAAAAAAAATCTATCCCCCCAACGACAAACAAAGCCTGTCATGTGTTTCAAAATACGTGACGGAACACCCGAAATCTCCCTGGATAAGGCAGTGATTGCAGCAGGGAGGGTTCGCAGATGCCAGCAACCGGGTGGCGTGTGATCAGAATTAGCGATCACCGTGTTCCTCATATGCTCTCTCCCATTAAAATGCAATTTGCCAAATTGGAGAATTTCTAATGCCTTAAATTACGTTTTGTTGCTGCAGGTTTTGTTGCGGCTGTTTATTCAGATTCCCTCCTGTCTTGGCAACAGTAGGGAAATCCACGTTTTTGTCAAATCGTCCCCCCGAAAACTACCGGGTATCTGCTGGTTGTGGTGTTGATTTATACTTCACAATTAATATGGGTCGTATTTTACGTGCGTTTAAGCAGGCATCCTTTTTGCTGCCTGGACATTCAGAATTAGCTAACAGGCCTTTTGCCGTTCACACCGCTTTAAAACCTGGACGGTTTGATTATTGCAAGAATTAATTGCCTTTCTAAATCAGTCTGCACTGTATTTAAAGAAACGATACTGGTCAACCACAGGTTAAAAATGATCCGGTGTCAGTAAAACATTCAGTGCCTTTACGTAGTATCGTGGTTTATATTCTGGACTGATACAAATAGGGTTCCAACGGAAATACTTCACCTCTGTCTATCCGAAAACTACACTCAATTTCCCCGACCAGAATGTCTGATTCGAGGAGAGCACGTGCCTTAAGATGTGGAAAGGTGTCGGCGAACCCTCCCATCTGTCAGAGATAGCACCCCAGGGCGAGCACCACCGTAAAAATCACTTAAATTTGGAATACGAGTCTAAACTCTGAGGCGTTGATACAGAAACACAACCGCTTATGAGTTTCGAGCAAGGGTCTCTCATGACTAAGTGGCAGTTCTAAAGCATCAGCCCTGCTGCGGTTGTAGGCAATGCACTGGGGCGGATGTGAATGCAGAGGAGCCACTTGGAAACACACACGCGTCAGGCCGCGAGAGGGTCGTGGCTCAGACGCTAGCGTTGGCGACGAGGAGAGAGATGTAAACATCTTTTGGGTGTAGGACAAGGTGTGGTGATCCATGTTGTGAGGAGAGAGGCAGGGTTCGGGGATAACTCCACGGCGGTGTTCGTTACAGCAAGCTTAAAGAGGAGGTATTTGTGGCGGGGGGATGTTACACGCACACACACACACACACACACACACACACACTCATATATCCATACGAGGCTTAAGGATCTTTAAAACTCTTGAGCTAAGATGTCTGGAACACAACCATATAGATTTGGGGACCACAAGGGAGAATGGAAGAGACTCATACGATTCCCTTTTACGTCCATCACGTCTAAATTCTGAACTTAGGACACGTCATCATGTCCTTTCATGTTTTATGTATTCACGTATTAAGATGCCACTGTGTTTATCAACTCAAAAACTCCTGAGATAAACCTTGATGAAAGACCAGAGCCCCTGCTCTGTAGAGCTGGCCGTGTGGGAGAGACACAGCAAAAGCAATTAAACTAGCAGATAGGGGATGAGTGACAAACGCCAGATGAGTCACGTTGCCCAAATTCAAGGTCCGGAGACAGACACAAGGACGGAAAGAAAGCAGCCATAGGCTAGAGGAGGATTCTATTTAAAACTGTTGTTTCCTCAAAGTGTGTAAGAGAACCACCATGTGGGGTAAAGTAAGAATTCGGAAATGCCTATTGGCAGTTGGAGGCAACGGTGAGTATTTTGGAGAGAGTGTGGAGAACAGAGCAAGGCGATTCACCATGTCTGAGAGTACAGGAGTTGATGATAAAACAGCTTAGGGTTGGGGCAAACTACCCGTGTCACCACAAAGGTGGCAAAGAATATATTACAATACAGGGCGCACCTGAGTGGCTCGGTCGGCTAGGCGTCCGACTTGGGCTCAGGTCACGATCTCAGGGCTTGTGAGTTTGAGCCCCACATCGGGCTCTCTGCACACCCCCCCACCCTCTGCCCATCCCCTACTAGTTCTCTCTCTCTCTCTCTCTCTCTCTCTCTCTCAAAAGAAGTAAATAAAGATACACTTTAATAAGTTATTGCAATACAATGATTCCTTTGGTGTGGTTTCGTGTGCATACAAACCACTACTTGGGAACGGCAGATTCTCCAAAGTCTGTTTCCAAAATGTAACTCTTTGCTCTACCAACATCATACCAGTTGAAATGGTCCCTTCCTGTTTATATACTCCTGAAAACGTAACTTGCAGAAGAAACCTAATTCTAGAAACCTAAGCCCCGCAGTCCCACGTGAGAAATCCCGTGTGCTGTAGCTCACTTAGTGGCCTGGCTCCATCAAGAATTCATCCAAAAAAAAAAAAAAAGAATTCATCCAGCAGGCCAAGCAGAAATTATAAACTACACGCCTAAGTCCTACATGTCTTAGGAATCGTTTGGGGACTGAAGATAATTCTCATCTGTAAACACAGCAACATTCACTGAGGTCTTGTCACACACTGGACCTCAGATGCTGTGAAGATGTTGGGGAACTAGCACAAGAAAGGTTTAGGACCCTGGAGAATGGGGGATCCTACAAATGTCCAAGTTCCTGCAATAAATTGTGGCTCTTGAAAGGGAGGGCACAGTGTCTGAACATTTCCCATAATTAAGGGATGACATAAATCATCAGATTTTTTAAAAGGCCACCGAGACCTAGGTGGGATAAAACAATAACAAGAGCAAAACAAACTGACAATCTAGGTACATGATGAAATTTCAGTATGTAAAATACAAAGAAATATACATATGTATATTATGTATACTATATATGCATAGCTACATATAGTGTATTTAATTCAGCATTTATATCATTGTCAGAATTGTACTCATACAAAGAGATATTCTGTATCCCGTGAGTCTAGAAGACAGAGCATAAATCCTTCATTATACTATACAGATTTCTCTACATTGGTTAACAAACAGTGATACACAAATACATCAGAATGTTTCTCATCAAATACATCAGAATGTTTCTCATCACCGTGAAACTTACAGGTTGTAAGTCAATGAAACACATCATTAAAGGTTGAAACCATTTTTTCCCCTCATATAGGCAAAATTCCAATCTATGAAAATAAAATGTTGAGGACGCCAGACGTATCACACCCTCCAGCTTGCCGTGGAAAATGCATAGCCTAGCTCAAATGAAACATGCACACGCGCACCCCAAGAAAGCGGGTTCTAAGTACATGCCCACGAGGAAGACTTTACTTCTGCACAGGAAGACAGACACAAGACTGTTATTAAAGTGCTCCTTTTACAGATGAGACTTTGGAAAAAGAGCAAAATGTCTTCTGCAATGGTAAGTGATGTATAAAATATGACAGGTTCATATGGGAAATTTCAACGCATGGCAATTAAAAAATATGGAATGACTCCATAAATATCACTCTAGAAAATATCAAGATGACAGGGCGCCTGGGTGGCTCAGTGGGTTAAATGTTTGACTTTAGGTCAGGTCATGACCTCACAGTTTGTGGTTCCAGCCCTGCCTCGGGCTCTGTGCTGACAGCTCAGGGCCTGGAGCCTGCTTTGGATTCTGTGTCTCCCTCTCTCCGTGCCCCTCCCCTGCTTGTGCTCTATCTCTGTCTCAAAAATAAAAATAAACATCAAAAAAAAAATCAAGATGCTATTATGCATTGGTCCATAAAATGGCTCATTCCAGTAAGACATTTATAGATGATAACACCTTAATAATATTTTAATAAAATATGCCAACTATTACAGACCCATACATATGTACGTAAACATATAGATACGTAGATGGATGCACTCAAGATAATTAAGTGTCTCATCTTCTTCCAAAGAAATACACTACACAAGTGAAATTTTGGCTGTAATTGTGTGAGTGCTATTCAAGCAACATGGGATATTATCTTTTCTATCATCTATCTATCTGTCTATCTATCTCTATCTATCATGTCTTAAAAGAGACATCACCTGTTATTGTTTGGTGTCCATCCAAAATCCCAGTGAGGGAAAACCTCCATTATTTTTTCTTTCAAGCTCAGACACTGTCATTTCAATTGAAGTAACATGATGAAGTTCAGAGAACCCAGGAGCGTCCCAGCATTTAGCATTGATCCAACACAATATATATGCGAGGTCATGTACACCGTGGGCCAAGCCATAACCACAAAAATTGGAAAATTGGACACCTGAGGAGATTGTTGAAAGAGAAGTTACTCTTCTCCTGGGTTCGGAGAACAACAAAGACAGGATTTGATGATAAACTTTCAGTCAGGTAATCCAAGATCCATCTCTAAATTTTCTTTCTAGTGCTCTCATTCCTGGTACTGAAAAAAACTCTAAGGAAATCGTATTTCTGGAGGAAATTTGGATTTCAAAAAGTATTTTAAAAATACATGTAAATAATCTCTAAGAAATATTTTATTTTATCTTAGACTAGTAAATGGTATTGTAAACTTTAGGATATTCTGGTTTGTAAAAACATATATTCTTGGATATCATGTAACGCACATGTGATCCAAGATTTGTTTTAATGAGTTATCAGAATGATCTTAAAGGGAATAATTGCTTGGGAGCAACGATTTTCCTTGTCTATGCGAGATAAATTGCCATCTGCTGAATTCTGATCTATTTGCATATCACAGTTTGACGAGCAATGTCGTGAAATTGATATAACACAATGCAGGACTTATGCATTTTTCTTCTAGGTTTATGGGATACAAAATATCTCCTCCTATGAGTAGTAAAATGACTAGATTATAGCACATAAATTGAATATGAACTATTCTTGGCAGAAAAGAAATTTATATTGTTGAATATATCTTTTGGAAATTTTCTGATCAAAGCAAATCATTTTTGAAAGGGTTTTTTCCCCACTTTATCGATTACAACATCATTTCTCCTACACTTTTATGTTTATTATACCTATAAAATACATAATTGTGGTAAAAGTCTCAAATTGATAGTTATGCGTAAAGTAAGAGCTGAAAGGCCCTTTTCTTCCTGCACCCAGTTCTACTTCACAGAGACTGTCAGTGTTAACTCCTAGGATATATTCTTCCAAATATTTTGTCTTTACAAATAAATATATATTCCAATAATGTACATATCCGTACAAGTACGTATGCCTACATTTTGTAAAAAGCCACATAAATGAGACAGACAGGGTCTAGGATGGCCTCCCATGAGCCCCAACTCCTGGAGTGATCACCTGCTGGGATCTGCTGTCCTGTAGGGTGGACACAGCTGGTCACTCCCCTCCAGCCAACAGCATATGGTAGAGGCCACAGGCCGTGTATGGTGGCCTGGAGGTGGTCATGTGGTTGCATTACCTAAGTTGACAGCCCCTGCCTTGTTGAAGTCACTCTGTGCTCTCCTGACTTTCAAGAAACTACCCACAAAGTCGGGAGCCCTGTGACCCAAGGAGATGTGGGTGTCCCATAGACGAAAGGGTGGCCTCGGAGAGGGAACAGAAGCCCTCAGCTCTACAACGGCAGAGAACCGGGAAGCAGACCCCTCCCCAGTCAGGTCTGATGAGCACACAGTCCCCAGGAGGGTCGCAGCTGAGCTGTGCTCACTTGAAGCTAAATTTGCCATAATATTGCTGTTTTGTTACAAAACGGATACGGTAGTATCGCTCTTATTCAATATGTTGTTCCACAATTTGCCTTTTCACCAAGCAATATATTATTAAGATTTATATGTGTGTGTGCGTGTGTGTGTGTGTGTGTGTGTGTGTATACAATTAGATGAATATACATCCAACTATGGGTGAAAATTAAGCACAATTATAAAGGTTTCTACATAAATTATAAAGGTTTCTACATATATATATATATATATAGAGAGAGAGAGAGAGAGAAGAGAGAGAGAGAGAGAGAGAGAGAGAGAGAGAGAGAGAGAAGCGAGGCAGAGAGAAAGGGAGAAAGAGAGAATCCCAAGCAGACTCTGTGCTGTCATCATAGAGCCTCATGTGGGGCTCGATCTCAGAACATGACCTGAGTTGGAATTAAGAGTTGGATGCTTAACTGGCTGAGCCACCCAGGTGCCCCTGATCATAATTTTAAATAATTTACATATGCTTCTGTTTCTCGATTATTTTTTTCCTGTATATTTTTAACGAAAGATGAGCTATTTGGCCAACATTCTTTGCCTCTTGCTTCTTCCTCCACTCTCACATTTCCAACAAATCCTAATTAATGTTCCATTCCTGCATTCCAGTCCCCGGACTTCAGCTACGTAAGAAGGAAATGGGGTATTTGTCACAATTCCGAGTTACACTCCAGGGGCTGATATGAAAAGTCATGGCGTGAGTGTGGACATCAGCCAAGGAAAGACCCATCAGAGGCATCTTGCTTTCAGGTAAGGGCCGGGGTACATCCCCCGTGTTCTACCTCTGGCTTTTTCAACTTACAAGCTTCACATCACAAAGGGGTCCACACTGGTGCTTGTACCCGATAAGATTTCCACGTGCCAGAGATTGGCAACCGATTTCCATAAAAATTCAAGAGGCTGCCATCTGAGTGAAATTTCTAGGGTCTGTGACATGTTTCAACATGGTTCCTAAGGCAAAATACAAGTTGCTGCGTTTGGACTCTCGTATGAGCAGGAAAGAAACATAATGCCTAACAGAAATGTTTGACTGCTAGAGACAAAAAACCCACACTCATATGGGCGTCCTGTTTCAAACCAATAAAAAGGTAGCACTATTTTAAGTTTATTTATTTATTTTATTTTCAGAGAGAGAAAGTGAAAGAGAGCAGGGGAGGGGCAGAGAGAGAGGAAGAGAGAGAATCCCAAGCAGGCTCCAGCAGGTTCTATGCTGTCAGCCTGGAGCTCCATGAGCTGAAATCACGAGTTGGTTGCTTAACCAACTGACCCACCCACGTGCCCCAAAAGGCTAGCATTTTTGAGTGAGGTCCAGCACAGGAGATTATACCCATTCCTGGGAATAATCTGGATCCCGTTTAAGGATAATCTGGACTCCTGGGTATAAAGCTGGACCCCCTTTAAGGACATGCAGTCTCATATTGTACTTGGCACAGTAGATCCAATGGCTATTGAAGTGTCTGTTGCTGATGGGAAAGCTTATGCTATAGGTGAATCATGGTGCAGACCTTTATAATTTTTGAGCAAAGTCGTGCCATTCTATGCAGAAAACCATTCTCTTTTTAATAAACAGCATCTGTCTTGTCTCGGGCTCCTAATAGACACTGAGTGCTTGACCATGGGCCGCCAAGTCGCCATGCAACCTAAGCTGCCCATCATGAATTAGATCTTGCCTGACCCACTGTGGTAGACAGTGTAACGCCCCACCCCCAAAGATGCCCATGTTCTAATGTCCCAGTCTGTGAAAATATTAACTTCCATCCCAAAGGAGACACTGCAGATAAGGCTAAGATGAGGATTTAAAGATGAGAAGATTATCCTAGATTATCTAAGTAAAACCTAAATAATCACAAGCGTACCTATAAAAAAAAGAGCCAGCAGTGACAGTCAAGGAAGGAGCTGTAGAGTGAAAGCAGCTTAGAGAGTAGAGGGGGGCTTGAAGGTGATGAGCCTCTGGCTTTGAAGATGGGGAAAGTGGCCTCAAGCTGCCATATTGCATATTGCAATTGGCCAGTAGTCTCTCTCTTTCCCCACCTCCCCCAGCACCGTGTGAAATAATTTCCCTTTAGGTCCAGTTATACATATGATGCACATTAAACCCCTTTTACTTTCCCAGGCTATCCAAATTCTCCCTTTAAAATAATAGCTGCCACTAAACTGCGTTAACAAAATGGATGACTAAAGCGAAGAAAGAGTTCAATATTTATTCAGATTGTTAGGGATGAAGAGTTGAAAAAGTGGCCTTTGCCCCGGTCCATGGTCCATCAAATTTGGGCATTAAATGGTTTGGGAACTTTTGTACTTGCCTAATTTTTCAAAACGAGTATACTTCTTTAAGTCCATCAGAAAAGTTATTGCAGAACACAAATGTAGACAACTTTTTTTTTTAATTTTTGTAATGTTTATTTGTTTTTGAGAGACAGAGAGACAGTATGCAAGGAGGGGAGGGGCAGAGAGAGAGAGAGACACAGAATCGGAAGAAGGCTCCAGGCTCCGAGCTGTCAGCACAGAGCCCAATGCAGGGCTCGAACCCATGAACCACGAGATCACGACCTGAGCCAAAGTCAGACACTTAACCGACTGAGGCACCCAAGCGTCCCAAATGTAGACAATTTTCAACTTGAAAAGAATGTAATATAGCATCAATAGATAGGAAGAGGGTGTTTTCCAGGGAAAAGAAAATGATCTATGATGATTCAATCCTGTACCAAACAGCATTTTCACGATTTCTGTCTTAAAGTTTAGTGTCATTTATCAGAGCAGTGCTGGTAATGACGTTTCTCTTGGTGAGATAACCCTCACCATCATGGTCCCTGTAGTGTAGTGTGGGCACCAAGCGACTCACCATGGATTACCATTGTTGGCTCACATAGGACCACCTTTCCCAGAGGGCATACTCTTTAATATTCATGAAATTGTAGTTAGCTCCAATTGTCTTCAGATCCCGGCACTTAAAGGCACCTGGTTTTGGCAGTCGGTATCATTTCCAACATCAAGAGAGTCCTGATGGTTTCCTGGAATTCTGTGTGATCAAAATGCCCTTGAGCTATTTTTCCCCCATTACGGTAATTGTAATACAATTCAAGTTAAAAGTTAATAGATCATTTTCTCCACTTAGACTCCTTAAGAATTCAGGATTCTCAGGTAGGTATTTTATGATGAGACAGCATCCAAAGATTTTAAGATAGCCCTGAGATACAAAAGTTTCACTTTAATGCATTTATATAACCATGACCTAAACCCCGGAAGTGGGAATAACTGTCTTCGTTTTGCACACAAGGAAACTGAATCCCGGGGAGAATGCTGGAAGGATCATAGCTAGGGAGTGGGAGAGCTCCATCAAATCAGGTAATTCTGACTACGTACGTGTTCTTTCATAAAATAATGGATTCTGCAGTTGCTGTGGTTAGCCTTCAAAGTGCACAATTCCTTTCTCTTGTGTTTTTATCTGCTATCACTTCACTTTTTAGTGCAAGTTCAACTTTACCTCTGCGCCAAGACCTTGCTGGTTTTGTGTACTCAGAATAGGGAGGAATGACGTCACGGGATCAAATGTTAGAAAAACTGGTTGGTATAATATACTTATCTGGCAAAACACTTGGAACTGTAATTCCAACTGGCAGCAAAAGAAGTATTGATTAAAATTTTAAATCATCGACGCTGTGAATATATTGTTGTATCTATTTCCCTCATTTTGGACCTTTGAACACCTCATTCTAGGTTATTTTGCATGTTAGGCAATAAAATTTAAATGAAGAAGGTGCTTGGATTCCAGAGAAACTGAGATGAGGTACATAAAAATGCAATTGATTAGTACCTATGATATTGCTTAATGCCGGGGTGGGGGGGGTGTTTCATCAATATTTGCTGGATGGTTTAAGGAGTATGCAGAAGAAACTATAAATGCATCCAGAAAATTAAGAGTAAATGTAATGATGTGATGAAAGATAATCCTGGTGGAAAATTTCAGAGATCCTATCATAATATTTCTTATTATCAAAGTCACTTATTTGTCATTGATTTTCTCCCCAAATTCCTTTTTGGAAAGTTACTTTTAGGCTCTATTTCTCTTTTCAGCACGTTCTAGGGCCCAATGCAAAAACTAAGGCTCGATCCGGCACTCCGCCACTGAAATGCTTTGCTTCTGAAGGCAAACAATGGGCTCTTTGCCAGGTAAGATGTATGCACCAGTTGAGTCTATCCCTGAACGAATCGATGGAAAGTTACATTTCTTAGCAATATTTGTTCTATCGACTCTTACCCTGTAGCGATAATGCAATTACTGAGAAAGGAGGTGGTTTTATTTTGGAGTCGTGTCAGTGTTACACAAGACAAATTAAGGGGTCTTCACTCCGAAGGTAATATAAATATATTTTAGAGCGAAAGCTTCAAAGCAGCTTTGTCGTATTTCAATTAGATGAAAACGTCTGGGGGATAATTTGTTGTGGTCCGTATCTGCCCGTCTTGCTTCCCGGGCTGGTAGACACAGACAGCTGCCGTGTGTGTGCTCTGGGCTTTCCCGAAGCTTACAGATGCCCAATAACCCATTGCACAGGCATTCTGGGATGTCTAAATGGACCCGGTAGCCAGGAATCTGCATGAAGAGTGGCAATCCCACCCTTGCAGAAAAGCTGGACCCCCTTTAAGGACATGCCCGTTCACGTGGAAAAAATTTAGAGAAGGACAAAATATCTCGCCGAATGACATCCGCCTGGGAGATGCCGGCCCACCGTCATAGTTTACTTGACATCCTCTTGGCGAACACTGAGCCCGTTGATATATACTCGTGATTTCTTTTTTTTTTTTTTAACGTTTATTTAGTTTTGAGACAGAGAGAGACAGAGCATGAAGGAGGGAGGGTCAGAGAGAGAGGAAGACACAGAATCTGAAGCAGGCTCCAGGCTCTGAGCCATCAGCCCAGAGCCCGACGTGGGGCTCGAACCCACGGACCGTGAGATCGTGACCTGAGCTGAAGTCAGACGCTTAACCGACTGAGCCACCCAGGCGCCCCAACTCGTGATTTCTTCTTAGGCTCCAGAAAGGAATGGGATTCTTGGCAAAACATTCTAAAATACAGACTTCCTAAAATTTCATAGTGGAGGTCTCTGTTGTAGCTACTCAAATATTGTATCCTACGAACTCATTTGAATAACTGCTCGTTCCAAACAGCCGGGTGCAATAATCATGACAGAACCACTACAGACAGGCGAGTTGACCGTTTCTTTTTGTAAAGTCGGTTTTCAGCGCACAGAGGCTGGACCTGATGACTGTGTTCCTTGAGAGCTGACCAGCCCCGTCCCCCTGGGGGTGTGCAGGGGCACAGGGCTGCCGTCTGGACGACCACTAGATGGCACTCCGTACATGTCTGGGAGATAAACTGCACCCCAGGGCCTCACTCAAGCCCAAGAGGCATGAGCTCCATGATTTCCTTGTCCAAAGTAGAGGCAAGATGGACAGACGGAATGCTGTGTAAGTAAAATGGTTAATGCTGTATCAGTCCCTAGGTAATCACAATGTTTTATACAAATGCCTTATTTATTTAACTTATGAATAAGCCTTAGCATATTCAAGCAGGCACAGGGACACTGTTTTCTTTGCCTCTTACCTCTTCATAGGCTCTGCTCCAAACCGTGCCCGCCCGTGGTGAGTGCACCTGCTGGGCCTCTTTGCCAGCTCATACAGTCCTGGGAGGATCAAAGCCATTTCTCTCTATTCTGGCATGTTTCTTGGCATTTTAATAATCTTTCTTTGAGAAATCAGCAAGCACAGTATTTTCGCTAACTGACTTGAATGTGTTTCAGGGAAATGAACCTATCGTTTCTGTGATTCTTAGGACGCAGTTGGGATCTCGGCTCCTTGGGAGGCTCCCTTCTAGGCTGATCCCTGGGTTCTCAGCCAACCGCAGGCCCTGATTATTGCCCTCACGGTGGACTCCCCCTGCCTTGGGAGGCACTTCCAATGTGAAAGATCTAACATAGGCCACGGGGACTGTCATCGCTGGGAAATCAAAGTTTCCGGCCATTCGTATTTTTAGTTGAATTCCTTACCTATCAGGAACCTTACCAACAAATTGGCAGATGTGCTAATTTTCCAGATGAAGGACAGTACGTTCCAGAGTAAGCTACTTAGTTAAAAATATATACTGGAAAATGGCCTTTTGAAGATGAATTCTACATGGAGAAATCTTTCTCTTTATTATCTTCACAGGGCCTTGTCTTATTGGGAATCTATTAAATATTTTATGAGACAGTTAATTAAAAAAATCAATAGCCAAATATGTATATATGTAAAGTATATATATATATATATATATATATACACACACACACACATATATCTACGTGTATATATTTTAAGTACTTCTCTCTATATATGTAACATATATACATAGATATAGAAAGTATATATACATGTAGATATATAAAGTATGTAGTCTTCACTTGGGATCAGGAACAATTATTTTAAATTACTTAATTTCACATTTCCCCAATAAGAAAAGTGCAGTTTTCTCTTTGAAAATGTCACTTCAATTTTCGTACGAAATTGAACTGTATATCTCACGACAGGACGAGTCGCAAATGTTGACTTGGCTACTAAATTCCTGGCCTATCACAATGAATATGCTACGGACGTATAAAAGTATTGCCATACAGCCTTTAAATGCATATGCCAAAAGAATAAAAGAGCTTTACAGGTATGTACGTGTCTCTGGGTTCCTAAAATACATGAGCCAACAACAACGTGCGAGGTTTAAAATGACTTATTCCAGAGCAATAACTTAATATTTTTTGTTCTTCCTTCATCAAGGCCTATTTTGTACTTTCTTGCATAAAGTGCCTTAATGTTGAAGCTACCGTGGTAAGTGTGTTCATCACGGGAACACACAATGGGCTGACAAGACCCTGGGACAATGCAGGCAGAATTGAAGTGAGACTAATCAACACAAAATTGAGAAATCAAAATCACATTTGAACCCTAAATTACACGCCCTTTTCATCGCACAATTATTCCGCTTTTCTCGCATCCGGAGACGGACGCGGACGGCAAAGTAGTCTTGAGGAATTTGAGATCTGTTAGAGTGCTACTTTAAAACGTCTTTATTACCACAAGCAAAGCACATTTGGAGAATTTCACTGCTTCTAATAGCTATTTTTATATGACAGAATTTACCTGTTTAATTTGTACTTGTACACCTATTGCCTATTTTAAAATGCCACAAAGGAAAAATAAATGAGATTTGTGAGGGTTTAAAAGAAGGATCAATTAAGATTCATCGTAAACATATTTTTAAAAGTTGAAGGTTTCAGGATTTCTGAGTAACACATTGACTCAGACTCCAAATTTCCTCTATCGACACAGAGAATATTATTGAGAGAGCAAGACATTCTCTCAACAGAGAATAGGCAGGCAAGAACATCTGGCCGGGACCTTGTTTGCTCAGTGATTCCCCTGTGAGCCTGTACCTACCTACTCTAGGCCTGGCTTTTGGAAAAATCCGCGCGTTTGCATTAAAATAGAGGGAATTAGAACACTGAAGATTCAGCTCTCACATTAAAGCTTCCTGTATCAAATATACGAGTGTAAAAATAAAGTGTGTTACATTTTCAACTGCTTTCTTGGCTGGTCTGGGAAAAGTGGGAGTGGGTTCTCTAAAATTAATGACAGCAGAAATTGTTACTTTGGTGTTTTTCTTAGAACTCAATCAACTTGATTTATTTGTTTGTTTTTGAGGAAGATACGACCACCAGTACGTATCAACAAAATGAAGTTCAAAGGCCCTAGATGACATCTGAGTCAAATTCTGTGTCCTAAGGACACAAGGACAACAGCAACAAACAGCAGTGTCTGTGTGCCCGGTTCCCCAGGGAGGCACCCTGGTGCCCTCCGTGCATCCATTTCAGGTGCCCTCCGTGCATCCATTTATCTGGGTGGAGGCCCAGAAAGCGGGCCAGAGGGTCTGGAGAAGGATTCCTATTTTTGGGCGCAAGATGCCTGAGACCCTCATCACGAGATCTAAGACTGAGGAAGTCCAGGCTGGGTGATAACAGGGCTGGAGGGAGAGGGTGAGATTCAAGCCCCACAAAGGGACGGGCTGAAAGTCACGGCATCACCTTCCGTGGAATAGTGTTTAAAGGAATCCTGATGCAAACCATCTGCTTGGTTTTCCTCAGCCACACCTCTCTTTCCACCTTGTCACTTGTGATTTCAGTTCAAATGACTGTGATCTACAAATGATGACCGTCACCGATCTCTCTGCCAGCTTCCAAATCAGGGCGTAGGGGGGTGATTTGGGAACACAGCTCGATCAAGTCGCCATTCCGTAATGTAAACATAATTGAATAGCTTATACTTTCATGGTCGTTCATGCTTCCACATCCTGGGTCTTCCCAAACGTATGACAGGTAACCACTTACACCTTCCTTGGGCGTCATTCTTCACGAAGTCACGAACACAGGTGGAGACATAATATTATCTCCCACCTCTCCTGAATGAAATATAGTCGGTCGTGTTAAATGGTTCTGCAACCTTCACATGTACACCTGCCAAAACATATAAAATGTATTAACACGTGTGCGATAGTGACTAATGAATTAGTGAAAGAGAATTTGATCAGTGCTCTACGTTTGACTTTGCCTTTGGAAATTTTACTGGCAAATATCAGGCGAACCGTCCTCTAATAACACCCCGAGGGTCCGGCGCACTGACAAAATAGAAAATGTACAGTATTTTGCTGTTAAAATCGACACAACGAATGCGCGAAGCTTCCTTTAACATGAGGGCCTTAACTTGAAAGTTGAGACTCAAATCACTTTCCCCGAAAGCACGTACTTTGCCCGTGCTAAGTTCTGTAGAGCTGGTTTTCAATTTAGTTGGGGGAACTGAGTCTCCAAGGCACCGTTTACAACTCTGCTTTCAATTTCCCGCAGAGCTAGGACCACTTCAGAGGGCACAATGCCTTCATCTTTCATGCAAAATTTTAAATATCATATAGGACTATACTTAGGGAGAGGATGTCCGTGCCAGAATGAATAAAATGATTTTGTTGGGGCAAACTCACCTGAACGACTCTGTTTGTGGTTTGCTTATGTTTGCGTGTAGCTGTTTTCCTTTCCTATGCTATGTCATAAGCATATAGGACATCGATGAATACAAATGTGAAGATTAATGAATTATAAAATATGATCGGTTTAATGAATTGCAAACTAAATACCTATACCCCTCAGGTAAAGACAGACCAAGAACTTCATCACGGAAACCTCCCAAATGCCTCATCTCCCAACGTAAGTAACTATTACCTTGACTTTAATGTTATCCCATTTCTTGATTTTTTCCTTCCTTGGTTTATGCCTAATTAAGCATCCCTAATAATAAAAGTCATTTTAAAATAGATCTTAGGGGTGCCTGGTTGGGTCAGTCGGTTCAGCATCCGGACTCTTGATTTTGGCTCGGGTCAGGATCTCCCAGTTCATGAGATCAAGCCCCACATTGGGCTCTGTGCTGGCAGCACAGACCCTGCTTGGGATTCTCTGTCTATCTCTTTGCTCCTCCCTCGCTTTCTCTCTCTCTCTTTCAAAACTAAATAAACATTTAAAAAACAAAATAGACTTTATCTTGTAAAGCAATTTTAGATGCACAGCAGAATTGAGCAGAAAATAGAGAGATTACCCATGGGCTCTCTGTGCCCACACACGCACAGCCTCCCCAACCACCCTCTACCCAGATGCATTCATCACAGTCAACGACCCTACATTCATGCATCGTTATCACCACAGTTTATGTTAGGTTCACTTTTGATGCTGCTCGGGCTATGGTCTTGACACACGTATCATGACATACATTTGCCAATCACAGGAAAACACAGAAGTTCAGCTGCCTGAAAAGTCCCCTGAGCTCTTTCCATCTCTTCTCCTTACCCCTGAAACCCTGCAAGCATTGATCCCTTTGCTGTCTCTGTAGTTGTATTTCTTCCAGAAGGTCATACACTTGGAGCCATATGGCACGTAGCTTTGTCAGACTGGCTTCTTTCACATAGTCACATCCATTTAAGGCTCCTCCGTGTCCTCTCATGGCTTTGATGTCTCATTTTTTTTTCCAGTGCTGAATAATATTCCATCCTTACGGATGTGGGTGAGTCCCAGTTTACTTACCCAACCTGCTGAAGGACTCCATGGTTGCTTCCAAATTTGGGCAACTCCGAGTAAAACTGCTTACAAAAACCTATGTGCACATTTTCGTGTGAACGTAACTTTTAAACTCGCTTGGTTAAACACCAAGGAACTTGATGGCGGAATTTTCTGCTAAGACCATGTTTAAATTTGTAAGAAACTATTAAACTGTCTTCCAAAAGGGCTGCACCAGTTGGCAGTCCCACCAGCAACAGATGAGGGTTCCTCTTGCTTGCATCCTTGTTAGCACCTGGTGTTGGTGCTACAGATTTTGGCCACTGTCATAGGTGCGTGGTGACATCTCTCTAATTTGTGCATTATACTTTTATTCAGTATTTTATAGAAGCGTTACGTATTCTGTAATGCTTGGTATCCTTTGTTCAGTATTAAATCTTTAAAATTCATTCACGTGTGTCTCCTCTGTTCAATTTTCACCTCCATCTAGGACACATGATATAAATGTCATAGGATGTGTTTATCGAGTCCACTGATAGACATTTGGTTCATTTTCATTTGGAGGCATCACTCACCGTGCAACTGTGAGTAGCCTTGTACAAGTTCAGGAGCACACAAGCACACACGATGGGAGTTACGTTCCTTGGAGTTGATGTGGGTTTTCAGCTTTACCAGAAATATTTCTTCTTAAACTAATTATGTTGTGTAATTTATTCTGCCACCAACAGCGAATCAGAGTCCCACTGTTCCATATAATCGCCCACACTCAGTGTCATTAGCTTTGATGTATTTGCCAGGCTGGTGGTTATGTCGTGCTATCTTACTGAGGTAAATTTTTCCACTTAGAATTTGTCATTTGGATTTGCCCTTTGCGCAGCGCCTGGGCACGGCTCTTTTCCATTTTTCTAATAGATTGTTCTTTTAATTTAGGCACTTTTCTAAAAATGAGCTCTTCGCTAATTAATAGATGGCAGGTATCTTCTCCCGTGAGGTGGCTTGCCTTTTCTGGATCACAGTCCTCTAGGTTACTATTTAAAGTTTTATTGATTTGTTTACTTCTGTGCGTGCGTGTGTGTGTGTTTTTTTCCCCCTTGGCAAATATTCCCTGCACGTCCGCATATGTGTTTTCATTTTGGAGCAACTTTCTGTTATAGATTTTCTGTTTTACTTTTCGTACTTACCAGTCTTTGCTTTTCTGCTTCCCTGTTCTTGTCTTTCTTATATTCTTGAGTATGCACTCAGCTGTCTATTGCGTTACTGTCTCGATATTGCGTTATTTAATGATCTGTTATGGAATCTGCACTCCCCACCAACTCTTTTTCCTTCTCAGGACTGTTTTTAATGCTTTTCTGCTTTAATTTCCCACCTGCATTTCAGCATCAATTTGTCCTAATGGGATGTTGATTAAAATGTCGGTGAGCTTTTAGTTACTTCCAGGAGAATACAGAAAACCTGTGATACTAAGTGTTCTCATCAACAGAACCAAATTCTGTGTCATATTTTCAGATTTTTCTGTAAAATGGTTTTGCTTATATTGTTAGTAACCACGCTCTGCATTACCAGAGTTGAGGAAGACCTACTTTTTTTTTTTTTTTTTTAAATCTATCTGTTATCAGTGAGTCCCATTCCCAGCCTCGGTTCTTAAGTTTGGCCAAGAACGAAATCAGAACCAAAATCGTAAGCAAGCAAGCAAATGTTTAATAGTGTTCACAGCGAAAATACACCCCCAGGTGGGGGAGTGGGAGGCCCGGCGGTGGCGACCGCACGGGGGAGGGGGTAAGGGGTGTCTTGTTTCTTATGCTTTCATGGGTTAAAGGTCTTGGCTAAGGGGGTCTGTGACTGAGGTTGTCTCTAGTCATGGAAGGGAGTCTTCTTACCCACTGGGAGGGCAAGTTTGGGGCCCCATATGGTCCTTGTAGGAACAGTCACGGCCGCCTCCCCGACAAGGGGGTTAAAACCACAATGGAAATGTATTGTAATAAAGCTATAGGTTGCCTCAGGGCAGTGGTTAACACTGGAGGTGGTTGGCAGTTTCTGTCTCTCTCCAAGGTTGGACAGTCCCCCTCTCTCCTCGTATCTAGCTGTCTATCATTTCCTCCAACGTTTTTTTTTAATGCCGATGTGTGAAAGTACGATTTTTTGGCATGCCGATTCTATACAAAATGTTTACTTATTCTTGCCACAAACTTTGTTAAAAAATTTCTTTCCTTCTTGAAAGACGTCAAAACAGATTATCGGATGTCCTGTCTAGCACATGCTTTGGCTATCTGTGTCTTTCCTTGTCTTGGAGCTATTTTACAACTTACTCTATTATAAGAATACAATGAATGAATACATATGACATACAAAATATGCGTTGTTTTTGTCATCAGCAAGGCTTCTGATCAACAGTAGCCTGTTAGTAATTAAGATTTTGGGAACCAAATGTTATAGGGGAAATTCCCACTGCATGGAGGGGTCAGCACACCTAATCTTCATGTGGTTCAAGGTCAACCGTATTTCCTTGCACTTTGTATAGATACACTTCAGAGCTATGCTTGGAGGCCATTTTAAAGCATGAAATCACCAGCAAAAAGTACAAAAAAAAGTGAGGAACATGATAGGACAATTCAGGGAAGACGCTTCTGGACCCTTCATCTATGAGCCGAAACAAGAAAATGAAATGTTGCCCTTAACGGAAACATGCACGTAGGGAGACTCCAATTCGTCACTTGCGCACGTCCACAAGTGAGGGCGAAAGCACCCTGAGTGTTGACTTGGAGCTACAGGTACATTTTAGCCAGTAGGCCAAGGCACCGACATGGAACCCACGCAAAATCAAAGTGGAGGCACACCTCCCATCCCCGAGGAGCTCGCCATCTTGGTCCTGAAGACGGGCACCCACTTGGTTCTCCTTGTTTTTCTCTGAGTCTAATGCCAATGACTTACAGTTGTACTGTGCCCACCAGAACACAGTCTTCAGCACGTTGTCTGAGCTCACATCTATTCCTAGTTCATTCGTCCTGAAGAAATGTTCATTTTTGAAAAATGTTTTGCATCAACTCAGCACAGCCTGTTGTCTTCCTCTTTATCCTTTGAATGTAGTGACACGTTAGCTTTCCGCGACCTGAACCATTCTTCCACTTTTAGAATAAATCTTAACTTATTCATATATATGCATACATTTTGCTAGATCCTACACCTGGCGTTTTAACCACGTCGTACGTGTATATTCGTAACTGAGTTTGCTTATATTTCCTTTTCTTCTCTCGGAAGTGCAGTTCTGCTAGCAACGTTCGCCACAAAAAACACCCCCTGAGATTCGATTTGGGAGGTTTTCCCAAATTTCTATATTTGCAACTGTTTAGGAAAACAACTGTCCCGGAAGTGTTTGCCACCACCTGTTTATAAGAATGTTTAGTAGGTTTATTTGGGGAGCCAGTAAGTATAACACACTGGGTTCACTGTTCAACTTCCTTTCGCTTTTTGAATTTAGGTTTTTCGATTTCATCTGTTTAATTTTCAGTAATGAACATTAACCTAGAAAATCTATTTGTGTGTGTTTTCTATTTATAGGAATAAAGTTGTTATTCTCACTCTAAGGCTCTACTGTATCTATAGTTTGCCTCGTTTCCTTTTAACCTGGTTTATTTTAGTATTTTTGCCTGATATTCTAAAAGAATATTTCACAGGTGTTTCAAAGAAGGTAGTTTTAAAAATCTTACTGTTTGTTCTTGTTTTGTTCACTTCCACTCATATGCGTGTTAGTTTCCTTACTCAACTCCTGTGTTACTCTATTTTTTCCCCGGCATTTTTAAGAGAACACTTGACTTATTTTACCTTTTTCCTTGATATAAAGGACCTATTTTAGGTTCTATTTCCTTCTACTCAACTCTATTTCACTTGACATATAATTGTTTCCTCGACGCTTTGTGTCACTTCTTTCGTCAATTCTGAAGTGTTTTCCTTTTTAATAACTGTTTTGACTATTCTGAAGAAGCAAAGTGGGTCCCCACCCAGGACTGGCTTTTATGTCAAGAAGCCACACAACCACCAAGGAATGAAAAAAGTATATAATTAAAATGATGAGGCTTTTGGGAAAAAGCAAGGTAGGCTTCTCAAGAGGGTCCAAAAACGGTTTGAGAGGGCAAAGAAAGAAGATATTTGGGTTTTGGTTTTTTAGGGTTTTTTTGGCTGATGGACTGACTCTCCCACAGTGTCAAAGGAAGGGGCTTCGAGGCTCATTACCAACTTGCTCAGCAGTGGGACCAAGGGTGACAGGGAAACCGGTCTGCAGGCAAAACAAGCACAATGACCCGTGGCTTGTGTAGAAGTCTGTTTTTAGTTTATGAAAGTAATGTGGCTTTCAACTGTATATTAATTGCTCATTTAAATTTAATTGCATTATAATCAGGAAATTTTATCCATATGACATTATCTGGAATACATTGAGACTTCCCATGTGGCCTTTACACGATCAACTTTCATCAACGTTCCAAGAGCGCTTTAAAAATAAGATATCCATTTATCTTCATTCAGTGATCATCTGCAAATTTCCAGCATAAATATTTAATCTAGATATCTCCCCAAATATAGGAAATTAAGAATGCATTAATTTTTTATCTCCCCACTGCCATCAACCATGATATGTTTTTAGTATTGTAAGTTTAACTTGTTTTAAGTACCTCCTTTTACCACCTTTGAAAAAAGTCTACGCTTAAATGTAAGAAACATTTGTACCCGTTTCTTTATTTCTCTGCTCAGAAATACTTCTGGTATACTAGTTCATCTGGCTTTGATTGTCTTGAATCATTCAGTAGATCTTTCCGCCGGCATTTGCACACAGAATCTCTTAGTTCTTATGCATCTAGAATGGAAAGAAATGCATTCTTCCTAAAGAGATGGTCCCCAGAAAGAGGGCCAGCAGATATGCTGAACCGTGGAGTCTGTCACTTTATTCCTCTGTGTTGTTACTGATGCTTTGATGAGAAGTCTGGTGGGGTTGGGCATTGTCTCCTGGTTTAGATGCCTGATTTTGTGTGTGCATGGGTGTACGTATCTGTCAACATTTTTCCTTTGTCTCTGACATTCAGTAATGCCATTATAATGTCTCTAAAAGTAGATTTTTGTTGTTGTTCTTTATCTGTTTGGGGCTTTGTATAACTTTCGATATGAAGACTTACTTTTTCTCTTCATTTTCGACGACTGCCACGAAGTGTCTCTTACAATATTACTTTTCCCCCTGATCTTCCTAGAATTGTTATAAAATCCATGTTGGATTTCCTTGTTCTCTCCTTTCTGTAACTTTATATGCTTTCGTATTTTTCTTTTTTTTCCCCTCATCTACATTTATTAATTTTTTCTGGTCTGTCTTACAAATTGCTAATGCTTTCCAATAACAATATTGGTCCGCACTTTAAGCTGTTCACTGAGTTAATAATGTCTATGATTTATTTTTCCATTCCAAAAGTTTGTATAACTTTTAATAACCCTTAAATTATTTTGATCTTGCCCTGTTTATTTTTTAAGATCTATTTGAACACTGGAGATGCCTATTTTGACTTTTCATTCCTATATATTTTGAGGGGGGGGGGCGATGGTATTTTAGACTACTTCATGGTGGTTTATGACTTGGGTAGTTGGCATTCTGTGACAGGCACACCTTTGCACGAGCCCCCTATGGCACCTGAGAGATTGGGGTATGAGGGCATTCCTCCAAAGCAATGTCCACTTGTCTTCTCAGGCTGTTAGCAGTACATGGAGGGAACATGGAGCCCCCGATGGGTCAATGATGACTTCTTTTTCCACTTGCAACCCTGGGCATTTGGCAAGATGTCCTTACATTTCTAAGACTCATTAGGAGCAATTATTTTCTAGTCCATATTTCCTACTCACTTCATAGATAATAGAGAACTGTATCATTCTTGTCTTCATGTAAATAACAGCTTATGAAGAGAACAAACCAGACTACTCCTTAGAGAGGATCTCAGAACTGCAGCATGAAACCAACAGGAAACACCAGTTCTGGAAACCCAGGAGGCATTTTTAGGCTTGGATAGTCCGTCCAGCTTTGACGTTAGAATACTTTTGTTTGTTTGTTTCTAGTCGTGAATATATCCACATTTTGAGGTCAAGGTCTTGTCTTAAAAACCAGCATAATACATTTTTATTATGTAAAATAAATACATTTTTATTTAAAAATGTATTTAATTAAAAAGGTATTTAATTAAAATTTACTAAAAATAAATACATTTTTATTTTGTATTACCCAGCATTGGCAATTGTCAGATGCCTGTGAGAGAAAAGTAGAGAAATTCTTTATTAAGCGTTAGTCTGTCATTTCAGGAAGATACTCTCTTCCTTTTTTTTTTTCTTAATTTTTTTTAACGTTTATTTATTTTTGAGACAGGGAGAGACGGCATGAACGGGGGAGGGGCAGAGAGAGAGGGAGACACAGAATCTGAAACAGGCTCCAGGCTCTGAGCTGTCAGCACAGAGCCTGACATGGGGCTCGAACCCACGGACCGAGAGATCATGACCTGAGCCAAAGTCGGATGCTTAACCGACTGAGCCACCCAGGCACCCCAAGATACTCTCTCCTTGATCTGATATCTTACTAATTTGTTCTTGTGCCGATTCTAAATCTAAGCCCATGGCACTACCACATGTTACCCCATGTACGTTACAAATGTAGAGATAACTCTTATTTTACTTTGGGCCCCTCGTAATCCTGAAAAAAAGTGTCTGTTCCAATATTTTCTTTGACCATTCTTCTGTCATCGTTTTAGCCCTTTAAGTATCAGTTGGTTGACTTAATGTGGCCCTGCTTGTCCGCATGTTACATTGATTTGACTTTATTTAGCATAAGTAAGTCATACAATTACACCGAAACCCAGTTGATATAGAGGAAATAGTATTGCAGATAAAATGAAACTCTCTCAGCGTCTCCCGATATAACTGGAAGTTGGGTTAATAAGTAATTAGCGTGCCTTGAAGTTACCTCATAAAATGAATCCTCTTAAAGTAAGATTTCTCTGTGTTAACACAAGAAATAGACTATTTGAAAGTTCCATCTGAAAAAAGTCCATCTTTTGGTTTGGTAGAAATTGAATTTGATTTCCTGCTTCAAATCCATGTAGCACAATGAAAATGATGAACTTTCTGTCAATTTCAAACAATTTCAAATGTGATTCATTTCAAAGAAAAATATCATCTCCTGTCCAGAAGACATAATAAACACCCAATAAAATTTAGTGAAATACATTATTTCCTATCACCATGTGATAATTGCCAAATTAACTGGCATTACCACTAAAATCATTTTCTTCATTTTCTTTTTACATGTTTTTATGGCTGATACTTGTAGGGACTTGACAATTTGTCGTTCAGATTCCAATCACAGGAATTAGTTGACAGAAATTCAATTTTAGTTTAAAATAGTTCAAACTGAGCTTGTATATTACCAGAGCGGTAGAGATTATAAAGTTAGGTCTCAAACTTTTTTGACCTACAAAATGATTTATGCCAACATGTGAATTATAAATAATAGTGTTTGGGGAAAAGCCTTTATAAATCAAATGCTGGAAGAGGTTTATTAAATCGCGTTCACATGTACAGTTAGTGTGAGAAAAAAGGTAATGTTTTTCACCAAGACGAATATATATCTGAGCAAATAATTTGAAGAGTTAGTCTGCCTAATAGTTCACAGAGAGATATAAGCTGGAGCCGAATGGACAGAGGTTGAGAGAGCGTGAGTTTAAGTTCATCTGACTTCCACCTAAGAAGTGCACATAGATCTCAGCTAAGCTTCTGGGCCCTTTGCAATTCAAGGATTCTCTTCACCCACTCGCCCTGGTTCTTCTAAGCCCGAGGCTCCACGCTTCCTGTGAGGCTTGTTAGACTGAATGCCAGACTCAGCATTTGCTAGAGCAAGATCTCTTACAAGCAGATGAATAGCTGTGTCTTCGTTTCATTTTTGGCTTGTATGTTTCCACGTCTGCTCCTTTAGGTCTAAGAAAAAATCTTGTCCTCTCTCAATCTCAGATAACTATTTTTTTCTTTCCTTTTTTTTTTTTTGTTTTTAATCCTCAAATTTTATTTTTCAGCCTTTGGCTTCTAGCCCTTCCAACATGATGTCAGCCAGAACCTAGATTAAAAATCCTCTCACTGACATCTAGCGTGGTCTTGCTTTATCTTGACTGGACCCTTTCTGATGTAGAAATCTGTAATGGAAGTGGTTTCAGGAACAGGACCTTCAGAACAGGATTCTGGTCTGGGCTTGCTTATTGTTTGAAACTGCTTGGCATTGGACAGAGGGGAACCTGGTCAGTGCTGGCCGGCAGTGGCCTCACGGTGGCATAAAATATTGCCTGTCGTTGCTTAGTTGGAGTGGTCTATTGAGGGCTTTGGGAGGCCAGGGGTATGGGGTTTACAACTGTCAGGGCTGTGGGGGTGATTTGTATCCAAAGGCACTAAAGCAACTATAGACGCCCATGAGAAACACTAGCACGATCTGAACCAGAGAGAGTTTCTTTGGAGGGGCTAAAAGAAATCGTTTATTTCTTTCAACTGTAGGGTTGATAAGCATGAAAACAAGACCCCAGATCTAACTGTGTGTTTTGCACAATTACAATGACATTGAATTTGCCGTGTCTCAAGTATGTCCTCTAACAATTCTGATACTATTTGAGAAGGGACCACCTAGCTTCGGGATGAGCTGTTGGGTGACGTGTCCCCAAATTCTTCCCCGGGTCTCCCTCAGCTGCAGTAACCACTCTTCCCCTCTGTTTCAGAAGACAATCCCCACCCCCCACTGCTGGAAGACACCTGGTCACCTACCTGAAGTAGTTTGTCATGATGGTTGCTGAGTCAGAAACACCAGCCGTGTAGAATTCATTCCCAAGGTTCTGTGGGCAGGAAGGTGGACAGACCTCTTGGACTGTGGGCTCATGTCCCAGGTGAGTGTTCCCCATAGTCCCCACAGAAGAGGAAGTAAACGGGTGTGTCTGCTATTTCATATGCCAGGGGAGCTGGACGAGTCCTTAGCTTTTTATGCCAGCAAAACCCTCCTACCCAAAACAAGGTAAAATAACTAAAAAGCAAAACAAACTAAACTTGAAGGGGTGGACTGACACCCACAATAAGACGGCCTTTTAGACATTTCTCCTGATCTGCATTTTTTAATCATCCCATGAGCTTTTATTACCAATATACTATATGCTCACTTATGTGCTGTGTGTTTATCTGTGCTTTGTGCTTTCCACCCTTCGTAGGAGGTAGAAAATCACCATAGTCACTAGCCTTCAGAATCCAGTGGTTGAACGTTCAAGGATTTTGCAGTTCCTGCACCAAAACATCTGGGCAAGAGGGACCACTGGGTGGTCCTTAAGGTATCTTCAGAAGTGCAAGGTGGGAGTTGCCCATGATAATCCATCCCAGTGTTCCTATCTATTTATATTTTGGGGGCACCAGGGTGGTTCAGTCGGTTAAGCGTGTGACTTCAGCTCAGGTCATGATCTCGCTGATCACGAGTTTGAGCCTCTCATCGGGCTCTGGTGCTGACAGCTCAGAGTCTGGAGCCTGCTTCGGATTCTGTGTCTCCTCTCTCTGCCCCTCCTCCACTCGAGCTCTGTCTCTCTCTCTCCCAAAATTAAAAAAAAAAAAATTTAAAAAAATAAAAAAACACATTTGTATCTTTAAATTTCATTCTTGATCTTATGTCAAGGATGTTCAAAAGTCTCAAATGTATTTGATATAAGTCACCAGTTAGACCTGAATTCATTCATTCAGTAGACACCTTACTGGACCACCTTTCAGCTATTGAAGCTAACGTACTTGATTGAGAATTTTTGATAAATATATTCATTTTTTTATATATTTTTTTTATTTTAGAGAGAGACATGAGCTGGGCATAGGAGCAGGGGGAGAGAGAGACAATCTTAAGCAGGCATCATGCTCAGCACAGAGCTTGACATGTGACTCGATCCCACAACTCTGGGATCATGACCTGAGCCAAAATCAAGAAATCAAGAATCGGACCCTCAACTGACTGAGCCACTCAGGCGCCCCTCTGATCAATCCATTTAAATTGATAAATTGTATCCAGTTAAATATGACATTCTTTTGCCTTATATGGCACCCATACAATCTACATGTATTTCTAGTTTCCTACCCCTTTTCCAGTGTCTCAGCACAGTGTCTCAGCACAGTCTCAGCACAGTGTCCCCTGTGAAGTAAGTTGCATCCACAATCCAGCTGACAAGGAATTTGGTGGAATGGAATTCCATACATCAAACTAATCCAACAGAGAGGGCCACATGGAAAGCGGTGCACAGGGCAGAGTGCCACGGAAACATTCACCACAGGTATGACTTCCATAGCTTAGAACTTCAGACGGGATGTCGTCTCTAGGACAATTGTGACAGCTCTAATAAATCTCACAGCTCAAGGAATGGGTCAGGTGCTGTACCTGACATCTTACAAGTAACAAAAATAATGTCTTAGCTATATGTTATCTAAAAAGTCTCAGGACACACTCTGTATGCTCACTTCATGTTCTTTGATCATCATGTGGACAAAGTAAATTCATCTTCCATCACGTGTTTGTCGTTATTGGCACAGAACGTTTCTCAGGCTCTGAGTTAGGTATGTGGAATGCAGTGACTTACAGGGCAGATTTGGGCACTAGCCTCATGGTGATCCCATTCTAGAGGGATCTGACAGGCAAATAAGTAAACAGTAGGCTCAGCATGATGTGTATTATCACGTGTGGAATGCAGTGCATTATGAAGGAGATCCTGGGGCTTGTGATTTAGATGTTGGGGAACGTTAGGACTAATTTGAAATGTGAAGGATGTAAAACCTGAAAGCAACATAATTTTCTGCTCCCGAGTTAAACAGTTATGAGACTTGGAATAATTTCCTGTCTCTATAAATGTAATTTCTTGAGTCTGTGTTAAAACAAAACAAAACGAAAAGCCCCACTGAGGCCAATCAAAATGAGCTGAGCTGCTTTCTCTGTAAAATATTTCATCCAGGAGGATAAGACGGCAGGAAAAAACAAAAGCAGCTTATATAAAGAGCTTGTTCATCTGGTCCGATCTTGGAGGAGGAGGGATTGAGAGAAGGACTGAGAATCAAAACCTCCTCAGGCAGTTTTGCTGTGGGACTTGATGTCTGATTGTATGTTTGGGGCGAGGACAGCAGGCTTGTTTGTATTTGACCCACCACCTGGCATACAGGCCAATCTCTCACAGTGAAGTATTTGGGGGACACTCTCAGGAACCCCATGAGCAACCCCTTCCTCACAGATTCGCCCCTGATGACGCCAGTGCCGATCTCACCTTGCGTTTTCCCCAGATTTGCAGCTCATGCAAGTTCTCTCTGTCGTCGGACTTTTATATATCTGCAGAGTAACAGTGGCTCCTTCTTTTAATCAAAGATCGTGAATTCAGCAAAGAACACCTTGCACAGCTTCAGAGAAAAACAAAAGCGATGAATACTATTCCCGAGTTCAATTTCTTACCGAACGGCTGTATTTCTCTGCAAGGTTAAGGTGTGCAATTTAAAAATCACTTTAAACCACTTTAAACATGTTATCTCATTAAACTCTCCCACAACTGATTCACATGCTCAAACCCACTCCACTACCGTTATACCTGATGTGGTCATCAAGCCAGAATTTCTCAGGATTTTTATCACTAATGCAATCAGCTGGAGTTGCCTCATGATGGCTTCTCATTTTATCTGCTAAGTTGGGCTAGGATACTTGAGAACAATCTCTGTACAATTTGATGATGAGGTTTCCTTTTTGTAAGGTACACACTGTGCGTTACGTGAACATGTGTTGTCTGGCACGTTTGTATAGTTTGCTACTAATTACATTTAGCGCTTGCCTGAAATAAAGATGGAATTCACTGGCATCATTCCCACAGACTTTGCATCTCTGCCTGGATTTCAAAATGGCAACCCAGGGAATTCCAACAGAAGGTAATGACGTTCTGTAAGAATATTCAGGTCAGCTTGTACAGGCGTCTGGTATAAGTAATGGAAACAGATGAGAGATTCTTGCTTTGTCTATTAAAAATTGTAATTACAGTAAAACCTCGGATTGTGAGTAACTTGTTCTGCCAGGGTTCCACAAGACAAGGAAACATTTCTAGTAAATTTTAACTTGATAAACGAGCGATGTCTTGCAATACGAGTTGTGCACGATGCTGAACATCACACGATCACAAGTGAGCCAATGGTTCTTGAAGTTCGCTTTGATATACGAGTGCTTTGGATGACAAGCGTGTTTCCAGAAGGAATCGTGCTTGCAAACCAAGGTGTTAGTGTATTTTAAAATACAGACACGGACAACCAATTGTCCTTTCTAAGAGATAAATCGCCTGAAAGTAGTTTCTATGATAGTAACTGTGCATGGCACGTATATTTTCTACTAAGAGCTTTTTAACATTTTGCGTTTAAATGAAGATGAAATGTGATATATGCATACCTGTGCTCTGGTGCCAGCACATTTTAAGTACTTGCTTAACGTTTGAGGTTTTGATGCATATAATGGATGAAACCATTTAATCTCATGAGAAGTCTATGAAAGAAGACTTTGAATGCCTCTGTTTTACAGCTGGAAGGGATGGGGCTGAGCATTCCCAGGGGTGACCTGGGCATGGTGCGGGAGCAAGTTGAGAGGACGAAGCCCCGGTGGCTCGCTGTAGGGGCTACTCTTGTCCTCTATTCCAGGGGGAGAAACAGGGAGAAGGGCCGGAATGTCGTCACTCTCTCTGTCTCTTACCTCTTCTCTCCCTTCCTGCTTTCTCTGTCTGGAGTGGATGCCCTGTGATGGAGACCATCAAGGCACAGGACATCTTGCTGCAAGCACACGCTTCTCTCTACTTGGTGCCATTCGCTAAGACTGCTCTCCTTTTCTTTGTTTTCTGTGTCTTATTTTTTTTGTCTCCTTCCTCCTCTTCCTCCACCAACCCCTTCATTTTTAAGTTCCCAAAGGTCAGTACATAGTAAGGATTCACTTTTTTAAATTAACTAAATTAGGGGCGCCTGGGTGGCTCAGTCAGTTGAATGTCTGACTTTGGCTCAGGTCATGATCTCATGGTTTGTGGGTTTGAGCCCCACATCAGGCTCTGTGCTGGCAGCTTGGAGCCTGGAGCCTGCTTCGGATTTTGTGTCTCCTTCTCTCTCTGCCCTTTCCTGCTCATTCTGTCTCTCTCTCTCTCTCTCTCAAACATAAATAAATATTTAAAAAATAGAAAATAATAAAATAAAATGAACTAAATTAGTTTTACCAAGAATTTGGACAGAGGCTTGCAATTCTCAGTTCTATCGTCCCCAAGGACTGCATAGACACATGCCTTCTGGAATCTTAAATTTTTTAACGTTTATTCATTTTTGAGAGGTGGAGAGAGACAGAGTATGAGGAGGTAAGGGCAAGAGAGAGAGGGAGACACAGAATCTGAAATAGGCTCCAGGCTCTGAGCTGTTAGCACAGAGCCCGATGTGGGGCTCAAATTCACGGACCTCGAGATCATGACCTGAGTTGAAGTTGGACGCTTAACTGACTGAGCCACACAGGCGCCCCTTTTCTTTCTGGAATATTGCCACAGGTCATGGAGTATTGGAGCTGGGCACTGAAATATAATTCAGGAAGGAGAAGTGCGCATATAACATGGCAAGTATTCTGGCCAAAATGACCCACCTGGTCTTTAGATTCAATAAGCTTCCATAAGATAACAGCAACATCAGTATTTCAGAAAATCAGAGAGAGGAGTGGAATGGGATTTAAAAACAACAACAAAAAACAAACAACTCTTTACAGAAAAATACCAGCACATAAATATACCAGGAATAAAATAACGAGAAATATTGCCATTTTGCAGTCATTACCATATTTGAGTCTTTTGAAGATCATCGATTAAGTCTAAAGCTATTAAGCAAAAGAGAGTTTGCTTGAGAATGAACCATCTCTCCAATATCAAAATACCACCCAGCAGAGTACTTGTTACCTACAAATGGAAAAGCTAACTTCGGAATAGATAAATGTGGCAGAGTACATGTTAACCAAGCCATCAAAGGGACAAACTGACGTTATGTGTCTCCCGATATGATGCACTGAGAAAGCGATAATATTATACCTGTGCAGTTTTATTGATAGAATGTTTATGAGAAGATAATCAGATAAATGCAAATGTGTACACATTATAAAAGACAGACTTGCCTGGTCTGCTTAGAAACACCAATTCACAAAAGACAAGGAGAGAGAGGGATGATCTGTAGACAAAAGTTTAGGAGAAGCAATAACACAGCTAAGATGAGATGCTTCATTTAAAGAAAACAAAAAGCACATGCAACCGGGGCAATTCCATGATAAATTTTATATTTTGTAATATTAATATTAAATTTGTAATTAATATTTGTGTTATAGAAAATAAATCAATTAATATTCATGTTGGCATTAATGTTACTACATTTGATAATAATGTTGAGACTACGTAGAATGTTTGACCTTAGAAAATACAAGCTACAATGTTTGGGAATAGAATGTCGTGATATTCGTACATATTTTCAAATGGTTGAGCAAAAGTTGCAAAATGATAACTGTTGACCCAGGTGAGACTAGATGCATGTTCACCACACCATTATTTCAGTATGGACGTAGGCTGGAAATTTTAATCATAAAATGATGCAAGCATTTACTAAGGAATTTTGCGAGAAAATTTATAAGAAACGTTACAAGAACATTTACAAGAAAAAGCCATGTTCTTGGTAAAGAGAAAAAAATTAAAGTAGAATTCAGTAAACATTATCTTGATAAATTTCAAAATGAAAAAGTAAAGAGGAGCGCATGGGTGGCTCAGTTGGTTAAGCCTCCGACTTCAGCTCAGGTCATGATCCACAGTTCATGGGTTCGAGCCCTGCGTCGGTCTCTGTGCTGACAGCTTGGAGCCTGGATCCTGCTTCGGATTCTGTCTCCTTCTCTCTCTGTCCCTCCCTGGCTCACACTCTATCTCTCTCTCTCTCTCAATAATAAATAAACATTTTAAAAAAAAGTAAAGAAAAAGTTCTGTATCTATCCTATATCTATATCTATATCTATATCTATATCTATATCTATATCAAGTGTGCAAAAATATTCAAGATATATGTTAAAGTAAACAGCAAAAAAAGAATGGTGTAGTCAATATGCTTATATTTATTTTAATAAAAATAAACAATATATGCAAAGTTAACAAAGGAGTGACAGAAGGAAAGCAGGTGTGTGAGCAAGACTGTCTTCGAAGTGTATAGGGAAGATATGGAAAAACAAGAGTTTTATAACTAAACTACTTTTCAAGAAAGAGGGCAACATGCCGACATTTGTAGACCAATGGAGACTTTAAATAAGACACGCCCACTCCGGTAAAAAGAATGTCTTGTGGCACCAAGAAGAGATGTAAACCCGAAATATGCGGGTACAAAATCGAAGGAAGTGCCTAAAACTGGACCAGAAAAGCTTGTCAATGTAACTAACATCGACCATAAAAATGACGAAAGAGGTTGTAGAACTAAAAAAGGACATGGTGGGAAACACACAGAACCAGATAAATTATGCATTTCAATAAATAAAGCAAGCAAACCAGCCCTTGCACTTGTCCTGATATAAATGCTTAATACCTGTATATGTGTGAAGATAACGTGCGAAAAAGTTTTTTCTTTGTTGAAAAATTAAATGGAATCAAAGTAGTGTTACGTGATCTATGGGTACACTTGTTCAGTACAACAGCCAGTAGCCACCAATGATCATATGAGTACTTAGAATGTGGCCTGCCCAAATCAAGAGGTGCCTTAAATATAAAATACACACAGATTTCAAAAACTTAGCAACATGAAAATAGCAAACTGGGAGATGCATATTATAAGATGAATTTGTCTTTGCTTTCTTGGAATAGATCATATATTCTTTCCTTCACGTGGAGAACATAACTACTCATAGATTGAAGCAACGTGTCTTAAATTGTTTGAATTCAAGACCTCTTTTCAATTTTAAAAATTATTGAGGACTTCAAAGAGTTTTGATTATGTTGCTAATCTCTTTCAACATTTACTCTATGGGAAATTAAGAACATTTGAAAAAACTTGTTTATGCATTATGTATTTATATATAAATGCTACATATTAGCACCACTATCCGAGCTTTGTAAAAACCATTTCATAAAATCCATCTTTCCAAAATAAAGAAAATGGTGCTGGTTGACAATTTGGAAATTCTCTTGAACTCCCGGTTTAAGAGAAGGCAGCGGAATCCCCGTATCAGCTCTGCCTTCTGTGTGCACTACATGCCAGGCAAGCTCTGGAAAGCTCTGCTGTACCTTGTGAAAACGTGAGGTGAAAAGAGCAAATCATATCTTAGTTTTGTCATGGAAACTGTTTGACTTCACTACCCCCTGGAAGGAGTAGAGTGACCCCCGAGAATCTCTGAGCCAGTTGGAGGATCACTGACCGTTAAAGTTAAAATTTATATGTATTTGGAAGCCCTTTGGTGAGAAGCCAGTCCTTGTGCAGAACAACCATAAAAAACGACAGGTTGCCTTTATCGGTGTTTATCGTATTTCTTTTGTTCTTATAGGGATTTGACAGATAAAATTGCCACCAAAGATTGGTTTCTTCTACTATTGAAATATGATTGGTTATCATATAGCAACAGATAATTGGTCGACTTATTCCTGTGAGAAATTCTCAGAAGATTTGAAGGTGAGTATTTTTTGAAAATTCCTATGGAAGGGAGGCAAACCATAAGAGCCTCTTGGATACGGAGAACAAACTGAGGGTTGATGGGGGGTGGGAGGGAGGGGAGGGTGGGTGGTGGGTATTGAGGAGGGCACCTGTTGGGATGAGCACTGGGTATTGTATGGAAACCAATTTGAAAATAAATTATATTTAATATAAAAAAATCAAAGAAAATTCCTATGGAAAGACTGCCTATCAAGAGGAGGAATTAATTTTATTAGGAGATACAATAATGAGACATAATAACATAATATATTATTATTATTATATATTATTACATAATATTATAATATAATAGTGTAATATTATTAGAGCATTATAGGAAAAGAAGACAGGAAGTTAACTTTTAATATGAAATAGATCACTTATCAAAAAGAGTTCCTTTCTACATGTTGTGTTCCCTAAAATTTAAAAGGCATTTTTCTTCATATTATGCATTTCTAAGAAACCAATAGTAAGTTTGTATAAACTGCGTATTCTTGAACACAGGCGAGCGCACAATTAAAAGTGAAGAAAATCATTGAGGAGAACTTACAAGACATTTGTAACTCATAGTTCCAATTTATGTTTCTTTTTTTCTTTTCTTTTTTTTTAATTTGAAAACGTATTAAGGAGGAGGTGCCGGGAGCTCAGTCAGTGAAGCATTGGATTCTTGGTTTTAGCTCAGGTCGGGATCTCACAGTCCTGAGATCAAGTCCCACATCGCGCTCTGCACTGACAGCACAGAGCCTGCTTGGGATTCTCTCTCTCCCTCTTTCTCTGCCCCTCCCCTGCTTGTTCTTTCCCCTCCTCTCTCTCTCGAAATAAATAAATAAACTTCCGAAAATCATATTGGAGAAGAAAGAAAGGAACACTGTAAGATCTTCGAGTCTGACACCGGAGCTAACCTGCTCTTAGCCCTTCGCTAAGCACGAGGACGGCACAAAGAATAGTTCATCCGTGTTAAAAATGAAACGCGTTTCCTAGTCCATTGGATCTTAATCAAGTCACTACCAACACCTAGCGGTACATAACCATCTTCATTCAAAACAAGAGCCCCCTTTTCCAGCCTTCCTTTGCGTCAAATTTCCACAAGGTCGCGGAATTTCTGTCCTGGAAATATCTTGACTTGCTGATAATACGGCTTAAGAAACCACAGACAGTGGAGTAATGGTTTGAACAAAGAATAAAGGCTGGGTGCCGCTAGCTGTTTCTAGTTCAGTGGCTTCTCCACAAAGATTTATGCGTGTGTCTTCAAACAGCACACAGCTCTTAGAATATGTAAACCATGATTCCTTTCGTTAACACCCTGTTTAAAATTGCTTTTGTGCTGTATTAAGTTTCAAATAATACTGTATGGCCCCATGAAAATATTAGTAGAGACTCCTTTTTACAAGTGATGGAGCCTAGGTAACTCGAATGCTTTCCAAATGAAGTTTTCTTTTTTTTATTATTTTTTAAATTTTATTATTTTTTTTCATTTGCATCCCAATAAGCCAGCATATAGTGCAACAATGATTTCAGGAGTGGATTCCTTACTGCCCCTTACCCATTGAGCCCATCCCCCCTCCCACGACCCCTCCCGTAACCCTCTGTTCTCTATATTTAGGAGTCTCTCAAATGAAGTTGTTGTGTTTTGTTTTTGTTTTTGTTTTTGTTTTGTCTCTTCTTCTGTTCTATTCGGAGTTTACCAGAATATTCGCTGCGTATTTTTGAAAGAGGCATCTAAATGTATTATGTGAAAAAAGGTCACATTGGAGTGAAAATGATTGATATATATTGCTGACAGAGCTGGAGTGCTGCTCTGAACGAGTGTGGTTTCTGTGACAAGGTAATCCCGAGTTTGAATCCCAACTGGCGACACTGGAGTGCCTGGTGTGCACACGTAGCTTCCGATGCCTCACGAGTGAAGGACAGATCATTGTAATAATCTCCTAGGAGGGATGGAACTAAATGAGGAGGTCACGTCAGGGGTCCAGGATACACCCAGCAGTGAACAAAAATTGCCCCCCCCTCTTTTTTTTCTCCGGAGTTGATTCACACGCAGCTGAGTAAGGATGGAGAAGTAGAGGGTATAGACCGTCTCTTTTTGCTAATTAGCACGATTGCAAGGAAAGGGTTTTTGGCTTGCATAGGATTACTCAGAATTCAACTTAAGCTGTACTTCTGAAATGCCTGAACTTGCTCTAGCCTGAAAACAGATTTTCCTCGGGAACTGGGGGAATTCCACAGCCCCCGGACCTCACAGGAGATTGGCATCTCTGCCTTCGATTCTGGAAGCACGCTGCTGCCCTGTCATCGCTGCTGAGGGACGGGGGGGCCCGGGGTCCCGGTGGCCGACAGGGCTGAGGGACATCCACGTGGGCCAAGTAGCATCGGGATGAGCACTGGGGTCTCTCTGAGCAATCTGGTCCCCTTGGGACAAAAGAGAAAGTGCCACAGAGAGAACACAGGGACAAGAATGAAGGGTTAGGTGAAAGTTCATTTCCAAGGATTCACAGACATCTTGGTTGCACGATCACTCTGTCCTGCTCGAACTCATAGTCTTGAGCCAATAAAGTGTGTAAGTATGAGTGTGTACATGTGCCTGAGTGCATGAAAGTGTGAGTGCGTGAGAGTAGGTGTCTGGATGTGAAATTGTGAGCAAGGGCACAACTGTGAGTGTGTGTGTAAGTGAGTGAGTGTGTGTGTGTGTGTGTGTGTGTGTGTGTGTGTGTGGCTTAGGGTGTCTGCGGTGGTTCCATGTTGGGCACCAGGCAAAGAGCCATCTCTGTGTGATGGATGACCCTCTTTGTCACCTGGCTGCCACCTGGCCAGTCCCACGTCCTGCCCCCTCTCTTCATTCTTCAGGACCCACTAATGGTTGTGTCTGTCCACACCGTTCCCCTCTAAACTCGCGAGCCCGGTTCACACCTCATGTCCAGCAGCTGGCCCCGGTCTCCAGGTTAGGTTTTTGTTTTTATTTGTTAACCACTTTGTGCACACTGATCGTATCAGAGCTGTGACTTCAGTCGACCCATACTTCTCATGGGACTGTCATTTCTTTAAGGGTGGAGGGGCATAGATTGCTTCATTTCTGTGTCTTCAGTCATATGGTAGGCACTCAGGTTTTGTCAAAGAATCAATCTCATTGAACTGAAAAGGTAAGTATCAAAACAAGAAACACACTCTGTTTCCTTTGACTGTCCCTCAGGTTGAGAAAATTGAATTTGTATAAGTTTGAGGGCCCATGGAGGGACTGGTAATGAGCAAACATGGAGCCCAGTGCTCTACAAACCATACATCAAGGTCATCACAGACGGCCGAGGAAGTGGGCATGTCTGCCTTCAATTTACACACACACACACACACACACACACACACACACACACAGGCAGGATCTGAGGCAGAGACAAGGAAACTTGTCAAAAGTTCTATAATCTGTAAAATGGCTGAAATCACATGAACACCCAGATCTGCAAGCCTCTAATGCCTTTGCTCAGACCAATTAGTCCCTAGTGCATGAGTGTCGCCATTTTGAAAGCCTCTGTTTTACTCCTAAATCTGCACGGTCACTGCCTTTGTAGCACCGAGTTCTGTTAAAAAATTAGGAAGACTGAGAAAATGCCCACAGCATTGAGTCCTTCCTTCCTTCCCTTGGTTGTAAATTTGTTTTTGCTGTAACTACAAAGTCTCTTCCAGCTGTGAACTGTCTTGAAAGGGGCTTTCAAAGATGTGCTCACTGTGCTGTTAAGGGCTGAGGAACAGCTGTCCTACTGAGAAATCTCAGTGCTCACATCCGCTCCTGAAATTCACTGGGACACCCGTGTGTAAAGGTCTCAAAGACAAAGCCATACTAAAAGTGATTAGGGTAATGGAATGCATCTTGTTTACGTACGTACTCCTCACTCAGCACAAAAGACAAATCCTCATCGTCACAAACATTACCAAAAAGAGAAAGTATACACAAACGATACATTCATCTGTGAGGGAGGACATCTTAAGGTATATAACGTTATCAAAGATTTTTGTCAGACCATTTCTACCCTGCTTAAAATAGTACTTGTGAGATTAATTCTGAGTGAAAAAAAAAAGTCTCACAAAAATAGTTTCTTAGCACTGCCATGCTTCGCATACTTGGATGCTAGGTGTTTTTGTACATTATAGAAAGCCAAGAATAATTTACCATATCATTCTTGCTTACTTTTCCCTATATTGTGGTTTTTCATTTTTGTGGGATTAGACGTTGCCAAAGAATACAAAGAAGAATATATTTCATGTGAAAGTATTTATTTTTAGTTCCTGGATCTGTCTTTTGAAGACGAGCTAATCTGTTTTTCTGTTTCTACTAGCCAAGGAGACATGGAGGAAGAAGGAAACATTCAACCTGGCAAGGGCAGCGATGAATTCCGAGACCTTCCCATTTGCAACTCCTACCTGACTACTTTTGATATATCATCGCAATTAACCCACGTGGCAACACCATTAAATAAACAAAATTAACTATTCTTTCAAGAAATAGGGCAGATTCAAAAAAGCCAATAAAATTTGCTCAGGTGCTGTATTAGCCTGAAAACCAACGCTCATGCTCTTAACCACTACTTAATGTTAACGTCAGTTCTGCCTCATGAGTTCTACTGAAGAAACTGAACATGTCCGGTTAGGTTTCCGTGAGGGAAAAAATAGAAGTAAACAGACCAGCCAGATGACTTGTAAAATGTGTATTGGTTCCAGTTAGGACAGTAGTCTTTTCTATAGTTTAGTCAGATTTAACTCTTTCCCAAATTTCGTCAAATTTGCGATAGTTTAGTTAAATTAGACTGGTAAAATAATACCTGATGGGTTCTGATTGTCCAACTTTGCTACACCACTTTTGAATGGATTCATTGCTTGTTCTGAAACCCTTCCAGTTCTCAGGCACACACTCTTGGATCACGCTGACCCAACTCTCTTGCCTGATGCAGGTCCCTCCAGCCGAGTGCCATGACGCTCTCTGTTAACTCTCTGAAATCCTCCCAGGCTGCCTTCAGGAAGCTGGGTCTTTGCCCCCTTGGACCTCAGGCTGTAGCATCTTGCATGGTCCACTGTGGTACCCACCTGCTGAGACTGGAATCTTTGGCGTCTTCCCCCCTTTGTGGCCAATCGTGGACATCATGTTTGACTTTGAGTTCTCCGTGCCCATTGGGTGGTTAGACCAAAGGATCTCACCAAAAACACTTCTTTCACGGAACTATTCAAAGGAACATTCATCTGGAGATTTCTGGGGATCTGGAGAAATGGGTTCTATCTCCAAATTTTCCACACTCTTTATGTGAATTTAAATGAGCCAATTTATTTAAACAGCATAAGTTCTTGTTTTAATGTTTATCGAACGAATACATGCCTAATGTTAAGAACTCAATTAGTAGTAAAATTGATTTATCACTTAAAAAATACAGCTGTATTTTTCCTACTATTTCTTGCCCCTTCTGCTCTCAAGATGCAACTGTGTTTAACACTTTCCCCTGAATGCTGTAGTGGTTACCTCCATATTTATTAGGGAAAAAGAAAACTACTTCTACTATTCATTATAGATTTATCAAGTTTGGGACCTACTGAATCTCTTTTCACAGAGTGTTACCCTTTATTCTCACACATGCCCTTGACATTCCTCCCCCTCCTCAGAGAATGGTCTCACTGCACTGGTTCGATGAAAGCCAGCATTACTGGCTTTACTTTCCCCTGCAGAGCCCAGTAGTATACTATAATTGCATTCACTCTCCTGCAGCTGTTTTCCTTGCATTAACAACTACCTTATTTTACTTGGCAATTTGTTTTCTGGGGATTCTACTTCATCCACCACAGTTTCTGTTCTATCAGAACTATGCAGTCTTTCTCCTGACTCCCCAGCTCCCCTTTTTTGTCCTGAATGGTTATGCCATAGACCCTCTAGCACAGCCAGCACTGCTCAGCTGGATCCAAATCTCCTGGAGCCAGTGTCCTCCTCTTCCTTGGATTATATCTTTGTCTGGAGAAAGCACAGCCTCCAGGGGTTTGCAAATTGCCCATACTCAGTCCAGAATTTTACTGGAAAATCCTATTCATTTCTATTTTTATAGATCTGAACAGATCACAATATACATCTCTGGGAAAATGAAGATTTATCCACCTTTCTCCACAGGATCATCACTTTTGGACCCAGTTGACGATACCTACCTCAAAAGTGTGGCAAGGATCACATGACAGTAATATAATGTATTATATTCAGCACTTGCTACCTGCCAGGAACATGCAGGAAGCCTGTGCATTGCTGTTAGTTCATTAGAATGGAAGTCAATGAAGACAGGTGCTCTTTGTGTCCTTAATTACTCTTATCTCCAGCACCAAAAAACATTGTTCAGATTATGCATTTTATTTTTTGTCAAATGAATGAATTCTTTTCACTCTCCTCAGCTTTTTTAATCTGTAAAAGATTACATTAGAATATCTCTAATGGCAATCTTTCAGGTTTTCCAAGGCAGAACTTTCTTTACACTCCTGGGATAATTATTTTAGAATATTGTTTCTCTCATTGGGTTTTCATGGAATTATTTAAATTTAAATGCCATGCAATTTTAAATCAGTTAGCTCTTGGAATAACTAGGACAACTGCTAAGATTGTTAAAACAAAACAAAAAAACAATCAATGAACCAGGGTCATGGGCCAGCAGAAAAGAAATTATTCTTCACAGACTGTCAACTATGACGAAAACAAAACCCTTGCCCTTGCTCTCAGCATATTTGGAACTCATTCAGGAAGTCAGGCGTTTCTCTGCTGTTGGGAAATAATTGTGGAGTTGTGATAGAAAATGAGAATACACACAAATTTCTAACAGAAGCTGGGTAAGCTTGAGCATGGTTGTGGCGATAGGCTTTCCTCGTCACTTGTTGAGTGCCTAAACATGCTTTTCTAAATTATTCTGTCGCTTTCAGTTCTGTGGTGGTTACAGTAGGGAACAATGACTCTTCACTCCGTGAGGTTGAAGATTAACCATGGATCTCTGTGGTTCGTAACCCTTCAGGCCCACCAGTGACTAATAGTAAGCCTTCTAGCCCCTGCTAACAGTTATGAGGAATATTAAAAAAGTTCATAAGAAAAGGAATTGTGGGGCGCCTGGGTGACTCAGTCTGTTAAGTGTCCCACTTCGGCTCTGGTCATGATCTCACAGTTCATGAGTTCGAGCCCCGCGTAGGGCTCTCTGCAGACGGCTTGGAGCCCAGAGCCTGCTTTGGATTCTGTGTCTCCCTCTCTCTCTATTCCTCCCCCGTTCACACTCTGTCTGCCCCTCTCTCAAAAATAAATAAAAAGATTTGGGGCACCTGGGTAGCTCAGTTGGTTGAGCGTCCAACTTCAGCGCAGGTCATGATTTCACAGTTGATGAGTTCGAGCCCCACGTCGGGCTCTGTGCTTACAGCTCAGAGCCTGGAGCCTGCTTCTGATTCTGTGTCTCCCTCTTTCTCTACTCTCCCCCGCTCATGCTCTGTCTCTCTCTGTCTCAAAAATAAAGATAAACATTTAAAAAAATAAAAAATAAATAAATAAAAAAGATGTTTAAAAATTTTAAAAAAAGAGAGAGAAAGAAAGAAAAGGAATCACAGTGCAAAGCTCTGGTGTTCAGCACAAGCCAGATATAGCCACTCTCTTGGGACACAAGCCACAGAAGAATGTCAGAAACCCAGTGCTCAGAAGCAGGAAGTGTGAGTCAGGGGCCTACTGAACTCTGGGAGAAAGGAGAGAAACTTTCAGGGTAAAATAACTGAAGGGACTCCGGAGGGAATGCATTGAGAAAGGTCAACCCGCAGGGGTCTGGTAGAAACATCTGTAAAGACCACTGGTCACCTAGGAGGTTCTGCATGATGCCTGCCGCATCTGGTTTAAAATCTTCCGGAACTAAAGTGGATTAGCCTTTCCCAAGGCAGCCCCACGTGTGAAACACGCAGACTGTGTGTGCGAGCCCTGTGTGCTTCTGACTGCAGGACTGAGCCGAAGGCCACCCCAGCCACGGGCAAGCGCTCAGATGAGGCAGGGGCTGTGAGGCAGGCGTCTTCTGTGAGCGTGTTATGTTGGAACTTGGAACACTTAGATGCACCATTTCAGGGTCTATGCTATTGTTTGTCCTGTTTTGCTTCCAAAACGCTGCTTGCCACCCCCACAGTTGTTTGGAAAGCAGTGCTGTAAAAACTGGCATCCAAACACCCTCTCCGAGGGGTGCCAAGGGATTGAACACAGTCCTACTTGGCTTAGGGGAGAAGACCTAAAAAAGTTCCCATCAGTCTCTGGATATCAGCTTTCAATGTGGCCAACTTCTGACTTAGAGCTATTTCTTTTTCTCAAATCCTCTCAAATATCTTGTCAGGTATCAGCGAGGACAAACAGTAAATATTTTTGTCAGGATTCAACAATCTCTTGGATGCGCGATGCGTCCTCAAAGAGGGTACAAAAGATACTACCTTTCCAAGATCCAGAGCCACTCCCAAAGAGCACGAAAGACAGACTCAAGGTAAGTCCCTTGAGGGCTGACCTTTGGTAGGACCCTAGGGAGCGCAACCCGAAATTCTGGCCAGCCGCATCTAGCAGCAAGTGGCCTGCAACCCACAATTTTGCTCAGTCATATTTTGGGGACCCCCGATCTGACTGTTACGAAGCCTCAGGACACAAAACAGGAGAAACAAAACACAATAGCTGTCCCTGGGAGAGAAAGGACTCACAACCAGTGGGCATCTAAAAGCAAACTCACATGTCACAACTCAAAGATCTAACTCTTACAAATGCTTTTTGTTTGTTTGTTTGTTTGTTTGTTTGTTTCATTGTTTTTGTTGTTTTTTTCCAGAGATCTGAATTTGGAAAGGGACAACATAAAAATTTCCCTCCCTCTCTTGACCAGGTACCACAGATCCAGTACCGGGAGAGCTGACTTTGGTAAAATCCTCACCATTTTCTGGTTTCTGCCAGTTTTCCCAGGATCCCATCCACTGGCTCTGGAGCAAGTGTCCTACCAGGTCTCATCCTGGTCCCCAGAAACTATAGAGGAGGAAAAGTAACTTTTCCTCTCCCCTTTATGGCGATGCTTGGCTCAGACCCTTTTTCCTCTGGGGTACTTCCTGAGTGAATATGAGTCCCTAGGTGAGTTCTCCACTGTGGTCACTGTAATTCAAGATTATCTTTGGTAAGATTCATCTCCTTGTTCAGCTTAAACAAAACAAAACAAAACAAAAAAACCAAAACTCTTATTCATTGGAAGCCTCACCCTGGACCCAGTGCAGCTTAAGTCAGACCCAGTTTGACCCAAGAGCCAGTTGAGTTTCTAGATCAGGAGCAGTCCAGCCAGGACGTAGTCCACTTTCTAAGTTTAGCTCAGCATGGTTGGACCCGGTCCAAAAAAAAAATGCTCAGTTGAAGTCTGAAAGCCTTAATGCCAAAGCTGCAGAATTAGGATGTGAGGGAGCACCACTCAGCTCCTCTAGAGGTGGTGGGAGAAATCAACTCATGGGGCTCACAGGTGCCTTCACCTGGTTGCTCCTCAGTCCTTCTGTTCTCTCTGGCACCAGAACTGTTAAAAGACAAACTAGGGCCTATTAACATTTTTTATGAGTTTATTTGAGCAAAAAATGGTTCAAATCCGGCAGCATCGACTCTAGAAGGTAGGAGGGCGCCCCAAGGAGTTGCAGAAAATGAAAGGCTTTTATAGGGACAAGGGAATGGGGACGAGGAAGTGATCTTAGGCAAAAAATGAGTTAGTTCTTACAAGATCACTTTCCTTGAGGGGATGGTTGGAGCCCATCAGGCAGATAACTTGGCTCATGCTCATCCTGAGATCCTGATCAGCTGGTTTCTGGTTCCATTTTGGGGACAGCCAAAGTATCATGAAGTTAAGTCTTGGTTTGGTAACAGGGCTTAGCGTAAGTAACTCCATTTTGGACCTGTTGTCTTGATTTTAACACTACCTTATGAATGGAGATATATAACACTACCTTATATATCATATGTATGATTTTCATAATGAGGACACTCTTCTAGATAATCATAAGCACAACTGTGTTAGTTTTCTAGGGCTACCAAAACAAACTTCTGCAAAGTGGGTGGCTTGGGATAGAAGTGTATTGTCTCACACTTCTGGGGTTGGAAGTCTGGAGTGTTGACAGGGCCAAGATCCCCTGAAATTTCCTGAGGAAGGAAGGCTTCCTCCTGCCCCTTCTAGCTACCGATATCCCAGACGTCCCTCGACGGCTCGTGGCCGCATCACCCAGTGCCACCTGGCCTTCTCCATGTGTCCATTCACAGTCTCCCTATGGTTGATGCCTGAGTCCACATTCCTCTCTTAAAAAGGATTTCAGCCCTATTGAGTTACGGCCCACCTAGTGATCCCATGTGTAACTTGATTATCTTTGTAAAGACCCTATTCCCGAAAAGGTCACGTCCTCGGGTGCTGGGGGTTAGGATTCCAACAAATCACTTTTTGGCGGGACGCCCCTGAACCCAAAGAGCAAAGATTCTTAATTCTGAAAACAGGAACTTAAAGGTTAAGTTGCACATCTTTTGCCTGAGACATCTCTGCAAGTGAAAAATAAACGTCTCCTACAAACATTTTAATTTAATGAACACTTTTCTAACCTTTGTTTGTGTTAAATGGCTGGAAGCAAGAATTATCACTTCTTTCCTAAGATGTACCTGATAACAATTATCCAATTGCTAAATGTTTCTAGCTATCCCCGTTTTCTCTCCCTACTTTCATTTAACATGAAACAGTTAGCCAACACATTTGCCTCACTGATGTGCCAGGACTTTTATAATTCGTGGCATAAAATTATCCTACTAAATTACCGAAAGTTAAATATGACAGCTTAAACAAAGATGCATAATTGGCTAAGAAAAAGCCCACCAAAGCATTTTGTCATCCCGTTAATTAAAAGCATGTTTCTGTTCTCTTCAACGCCGCTCTTCTGCCTTCGAGCTACCTAAACTCTTTCTTAGGCTTTTCCACCAGGGCCATATTTCAAAACCTATTATCTGAAAATTACAGTTGAAATGGCCTGTTCCGCCCGCATCCGTTCCCTTCTCCTTGTCTGTATTTAACTCTCTCTCCAGTCTGATTATCCAATTCTGTCAAGCTCTGTGCTTCACAAAACTATATTTATACCTTCAAGGTTATTAAGGCTTATTTTATGTGTCCTCATTTAAACTGACTTTCCCCGACATCCTAGAGGCAAATGTTCTCGGGAGAATGACTCACTTCCAGACACCTGTCTGGCACCCAGATGGGGACAGAGGCACGCTCCAGCGACGGTGCCTCTGGACGGGAGGGACAGGGAGAAGGTGTCTGTTGCCTAGCAATGCTGTCCTCGGGACCACAGGAGGAACGCTTCGGTGCGCGAGGGCGGTTTTAGTCATTCTGCAATCCCAGGGACACAGGAAGCAAAGTCGATTCTAGATGCCTGAGGCAAATCCCAGAAACGCGGGTATGTTTGTAGCTGCAGTGGCTTCGACGGTCGTGTGCCTTGTAAGTGGTGTTGGGCTTGTAGATTGAAAGAACCTGCAAATGGTCAATTGAGTTACGATGGAAACGATCAGACCTGTCTCCCCCTAGCTCTGCAACATCAAGCCATTTCGCGAGATACTAACGCACCCTGAGTAGGTGAGGGAGGAGTAGTGAAATAGAAGTGTATTTCTCTTATTGAAAGATGGTCTGCAAAGAAAACTAATAGGATCCCCAGTGCTGAGACCGGCTGAGGATTTGCATGGTCCCTGGGTGTGATTCAGCTGTCACCGGCAGCTGGCGCTTCTCACAATGCCTCAAGATGGCTAAACAGATGAGACGTGGGCCACCACGCCCATTGCCCCGTTCACACTTGACTCAAGAACGTGAGTTGAAAGCGAGCACATCAAAATTCTAGAAAGGAATGTAATCACATCAGCCGGTACAGACATAAGCCTTGAAACCCACTGGCTATAAAACTTTTGGTTAATTGTTACATGTCTACGTGTGTGTATATATATGTGCATACGTGTGTATACATATGTGTGTATATATTTGTGTGTATGTGTGCATACATATGTATGTGTACATGCATACGTGTGTGTGTGTTCCATAAAAGAGTTCATTTATGCAAAGTTTGTTTTCACACCTCAAGAATGGCTTCAGCACGAAAGTGGAGTTTACTTCAAAACGGTTCACGAATAATATTTTTCAGATAAACAAATGTCGCTGAATTTGCCTAATTTTTTCCAAGAATGATGGAGTCTGTTTCGCCTTTCCTTTGTAGTGTGCGATGAAATTAAGTGACGCGTTAGGATTTGAATAAATTGAACTTATTCAACTGTCCCCAGTACAGATGGGTTACCTCCTCTCTTTTTCATAAGAAGCTAATTTAGCAGTGACAAGAGTGACCTGGCCTTCCCATCCGTTTCAAAGAAAGTTAGAGTTCTCCGCAGCCGGTCACGTCCAGTGGCAGGGAAGGCCTTCATCCAGGAGCGCCATTTCACCCTTTGGCGGTCAAAACGCTACACAGGTGGCTCAGCCGTGTAATCCCCACCTTATAAGCTCGCAGCAACCCCTTAATTCTCTTTGGGGCCCAATGGAGGAAGGGAGGCAGGAGAGCATCCCTGTGATGAGGACGGCAGCCAGAGCTAACCGGGAAGAAGAGGGCAAAAGGGTAAACTGAGGCTGTGGACCAAACTGCACCCTACCCATCAGGTCCTCTGGTTCTGAGGGTCCATGTACCTTAGCAGGGATCTCAACTCTTCCCTTTTTTCTTCCTGGCCTGTATCTTCTTCTCTTTGGCTTCAGGAGATCCTGGTACAATAAGATGATGTGGACACCGGAGGCATCTCTGGGCTTTTCAGATCTTTCCACGGCTTTCCTTTCCTTTCCCAAGAAGACAATCTTCTGCTTTTCCTCCTGATTCCCTCTCTAATGGTAGCTAACTAAGGATCCCTTGGGCATGAGGCCATCTGATGTAGAAAATTTAGAAGGCTCCTTTTTTCTCTATTAGGGACCTTCACCTACACATGCACTTCTGAAACAGGCTTTTTTTAAATATATATATAGGCAGAAAACATTCATCGGAAATATGGTTTACCAAGGTTGGCCTATTTTACTGTACAGTATTTTCTTACAATAAAGTGGGGAAAAAAAATGCCTGTGGTCACCTGAAATTCTTCCCAAGCACTAAAATAAAGCGTCCACTATCCTTCTACCGTAAACTTGGTATTTTCATAAAATTGTACAACCCGTCCAACCTCAAGGATAGGTACAAATTAAAAACAGGGGCCTAATTCTCCAGGTTGAAAATAAGGGAAAAGATTTCCGACCTCTACCTTTTCCTCGGGGCTTTATTTTAGAAACCGTGCAGTTGTCGCCACTTTCTACTGCCTTTGAAACCTGGCTAAGTGCTTTTGATAGGTCTCTTCTCCGCTGTAAGAGCCCGGAATGTCTTTCTCAAGGGCCTGAACCATCTCTGAAAAGTAACCGGGTGGGGAGATGCCCGCTTCTGGGCGAGACCAGAGCAGGACGTCTGTGGGCCCCTGGCTGTTCATCATATAGATGAACGAGGATCTCCTTCTCTTTTGGGTAGGGCCAGTTAACTACATAGCTGGTCACCCCAGTTACTAGGGTGATCACTAGGTGATTGTAAAATGAACCACATGTGGTACACGGTGCTGTCCTCCTCCTGGAAGGCCTGTTGGTGTTCATCTTGGGAAGGCAGACTCGGCGTGTTTATCTTGAGAACACGCTGTGTCCATCTGCCAAATAAAAGCATGAGATTTCCTTTTGTCTTTGAAATCTCTTAGCGAGTTGCCTACGATGCGCACGGCATCCTGGTTGAATGCTCACTCGATAAGACGGTTTCGTTTCTCCTCTTTGTGGAGATTGCCGGGCTGGGAGGAAATCTCGTGTTGAACTATATTTCCCCAACAAACCTGAAATCCTTTGTGGAACAGGTGAAATACAGAAACCTAACTACTCTATGTAAATATTGACTGTATCTACGTATGCTCAGATGCTCGGTGAGTCAAAACAGCATTTCTTGTTGTTAACTTCATTTTTTACCTATTGCCATAAAAATACACTAAAATTTTATGGCATATACTCTTTCATAAATTTCCACTGGCTGTATCAACTACTCTCTGGGCTCCAGAAGGAATTCTGTGGTAATTTATCGACAAATAAACGATGTGGAGCAAATGTATCATGTATTTGAAACGAACAGGCCCTTTGCACCATACAGTTGTGTCTCTTAGGAAATCGACCATCTGAATTCGAGGGCAACCAGAAGCAGAGCCTGGTGAATCACATTTACCAATCGTGCATTTAACATACATTTAGAAGAGGTAGCTCTGTTTTAAATCTCCGAAACTTGGCTTTTTATTTTCTTCGCATGAAATGCTGTGTGTGGCAAAAGAGAAGTGCCTTCAGAATGACGGAGTTAATCCATCTGTTTGTCGATTTCGCGTAAAATGTGTGCAAAGTTTACTAGGTATTAGGGATAAAGAGAGGAAAAGGATCCTGTCCTCAGGGTGACCACAGTTTCTTAGGGGCAAGAAGCAGCCTCTAAAGTGTCCCTTAAAATTGATGTGAGGGTCGCCTGGGGGGCTCAGTCGTTCAAGCGTCCAACTTCGGCTCAGGTCATGATCTCCCGGTTCGTGGGTTCGAGCATCGGGCTCTGTGCTGACAGCTCGGAGCCTGGAACCTGCTTCGGATTCTGTGTCTCCCTCTCTCTCTGCCCCTCCCCCACTCATGCTCTATCTCTCTCTCTCAAAAATAAATAAACATTACAAAAATTTTAAACGATGTGAGAAGTGAGGAAGAAACTCATCCTCGTTAAGTGTGAGGGGAGTGTGCAGAATTGCACACAGAATAATTTTGAGATACCTATTTATAGTACGAAGTGGTTTTATGCAACAAAAGAGAGGGATGATCCTCTCCACTGAAACTCTGATCTTTTAAAAATACGGTAGAAATAAAACTGTGGCATGAGTAGGGTGTGCTCTGCAAAATAACCTTCATCTGAGTTTTCCACGTGGACTTGCACCTCATGGGGGGCTCTCAAGGGACCCAGGGATGCATCCAGGGGCAGAATCATCTTCCCACGTTGCCATCTTGCTCAGGAAAGATTGGCTTCCTCCTCAGAAGCCCACCTTGTTCAGAGACGTTGAGTTCCTTCATTTCTTATTCTTGTTCCATTCTATTAATGGAAAACAGTTTCACTTAATTATTATTCTGAAAGCCCAATTAAGAGTTTTATCATTTCTAATCAAATCATTGAAATACTAATGGGAATAAAAAGTGGTCTAGCACTTAGGCATTATGTGATCTCTCTAGGCAGGAATGTTCTTTAGTCAAAATTGGGCAGTTCTTTCTCTCAACCTGCTTTCTGTTAAACAATAATGGGCTTAAAATTCTGATTTTATTAGGTAGTTTACCATTGTGGATGGCGTTACAACAGCCGCTTTCTAAATTCAGCGTCTGAGGTCTTCTCCACACTTCTCAACTCTGAGACTCAGAGTTAGGGCTTGTAGGTATGCATAAGATTGTGCTCTGAGCATTTTATTTTATTTTATTTTATTTTTTTAAACGTTTTATTTATTTTGGGGAGAGAGAGAAAGACCATGAGGGAGGGAGGGGCAGAGAGAGAGGGAGACACAGAATTCAAAGCGGGCTCCGGGCTCCGAGCTGTCGGCACAGAGCCCCATGTGGGGCTCGAACTCACGAACAGTGAGATCGTGACCTGAGATCATGGCCCGAAGTCTGACGCTCAACCAACTGAGCCCCCCAGGTGCCCCGTGTTCTGAGTATTTTAGAGAGACAGCTGTCCAGTTCATCATATTTTTATCAGAGTGAAGTATCCCTGTTTCTTTTGACAACTGGAACTGCCCTGCTCTACTTGTGACAAGGACCACATCTTATTAATTGTATGTTTTCTTCAATTTCCTCCTGTAAAGAATGTTAGTTGGGAGATCAGAAAGTTGCTCCCCATTTAGGGAAAGGAAATATTCTAATCCTATTCAGCACATTCTGACATGTCCTAAATTTTTACATGTCTTTATCTATTTGCCTTTCTACCTATCTACTCATTTATCTGTCTTTAATTCTCCTCCCTCCTCCTTCTCCTCTCTCCCTCCCTCCCTCTCTGTCTGTCTGTCTGTCTCTCAATCTCTGTGTGTATCTGTCTCTCTGTCTCCCTCTCTCTCTCACACATACACAGCTCACGTATGTGTCAGAAGATGTTGATGAGATTGCTCTTCTATATTATATCATCCCTAAATCTCTGGAGACATCAATCTCGAAAAGATGCGAGATTTAAATCCTTAAATTGCTCTCTTCTTTGAGAGCTTGTAACCCTTCTGGGAAGGCAAGTTGCTTGCTGTTTGGCAGGAATGAGATGTCCCAGGAGCTACTAAAACATAACCACTGTTTTTTCTTGGGAAATTTAATCATCAACAAATTGGTTGGTTCAAACCCAGCCACTGTAGTTCACATTACAAAATGTTCAAAGCCAATAAATTAAAGTCACAAATGCTCCAGTCTAGGAGTTATTACATAGTGTCACGTCCCCTGGGTGTTTCTGCATCCACTATACCAAGTTCTTGCTTGCCTTCCTGGGAATTGAGGGCAAAATTGTGTGGATTGATGGGCTTGGATTGATGTGTCTGTGTCATTTAGCTGATAGAAAACCAATCCTGTCTTTAAAATTCTAATATCTGTCATTAAGTGTTTCCTAAATGTGATACAACAAATGGGACAAATCTCATAGGTTCGTACTTCCGGTTTCCTGAGATGGAGTCACAGTATTAAAAAGAAGACTAGGAAATGAGCCCAATAATTTAGACTTCTGTAGTATCTCGTCTCTTAGTTCTAAGCTTATTCCTATATATCATTTTGTTTTGTCCTCACAATGAACTTAGGGATTTAAATCACAGGGAAGGGGACAAAACTGACCGAGAGGTTCTGATCGACACAAGATCACCAAAACGCAGCTTGAATTTAAGTTTTCTGTATCTGAGTCTGTTGCTATTTCAACTGTGCTGCCCCATGGTGTTTTGCTTAAAACTATGTTCATTTCAGTGGCTGCTTTAATGACTTAAAACGTTTTAATAGTAGGAACCTTTCTAGTACATGCCAGACATTGTTCTAAATCCTTAAATATATTATTGGTTCTGTTAACCATTACAGATTTCCTACACTAGGAGCTGTCGTTTTCCTGTTTTTATTGTGGTGTAATTGACAGGTAACATTAGATTAGCTTCAGGTATACAAGGTGATGGGTTCGATATTGGTATATGCTGCAAGTTATCACCACAATAAGTCTAGTTAACATCTGTTCCCAACCATTTTTGTTCTTGGATGAGAACTTTTGAGATCTACTCTCTTGGCAGCTGTCCCATGTGCGACGCAGCGTTATTAATTATAGCTGCCACGCTGTGCCTCACGTCTCCGTGACTTACTCACTTTATAAACTACAAGTCTGCAGCTTTTGACTTCCTGCACACCTTTCGCCCACCCAAAAAGCCCTGCCTCCGGCAGCCACCAATCCATCCTCGTACCCATGAACTTGGTTTTTTGTTTTGCAGACTCCACATAGAAGTGAGATCATACGGCTTTTGTCTTTCTGTGCCAGACTTATCCCACTCACCGCGACACTCCCAAGGTCCAGCTATGTTGTTGTAAATGGCAGAATACTTTTTTTTGATGCCTGTAGTGTTTCCACACTTCATCTCTATGGGGTTCCTCTTCTGTAGCGAGATCTTCTTCTGTCCTCCAAGGACCCTTGTGATTACTGTTGGTCCACCTGAATAATCCAGGACACTCGGCTGGTTCATGATCCTTAACTTAGTTAATCTGCAAATTCCCTTGTACCAGGTAACGCCATGTATTCACAGGTTCCAGAGACTTGGGCGTCGGTGTCTTTGGGGGCCATTATTCAGTCTACCACGTGGTGAGTAGCATATCAAAACTAACTGCTTCCTAATATCATTACGCTACACTAATAAAGAAGTTGTAATCTAATATGCTAAAGTTAGTGTCACATACACTCCAATGAACAAGACGGCAATGGTGTTTTACCTTGGAAGACCCAGTGAGAAGAAAACACTCTAGTTTCTCATAATAATTAAAATGTTTTCATTGGAGACTAAATTGGAACTGCCCGTTGTTCGAGTGGGCTACCGCAAGGATCTTTTAATTTCACAATCACTTAAAATTACATGGTGCACAAATGAGGGCTTACAAACCCTGAGTCTGGTTAGTCACTTTGATACCTGTTGTGAAATCTCTGTGGTCTGGTTCATGCTTCCCTGAGGGTATTGACGAAATGGCCACTCTCTGTGCACAGTCCCTCCTCTAATAGGGGGTGTATTTGGGAAGCATGGCTTGGAATTCATGTTGGAGGTATTTCTTGGGTATGCTAAATACTCTGCACCCACTTTCCTTTGAATTATGAGCCAATTCTTCCCTCTTTGAAGTTAGGGTGCTGGTGAGTCTATCAAACTCTGTCTTCTCCCTAAGAGTCACAAAAAGAAAGATTTCTGCTTAGGTTGGGGAACAACTTTTGGGGAATTTCACTAAGATATAAGTGGTGAAGGAGACTACAAAGGGTGGGAGGGCTGGCCATCTGTCAACTGGAAAAATGAGTTAGTCCTTAAGACCTTAATGCTTTCAAAAGATAACCATTAGCTACCTGTAACTATAAGAGTTCGAGACTAATTTCAGGGAACCTCATATGTGCTCCCTTCCTTTTGAAAATCCGCACTCTGGGGCTCCTGTGTGGTTCAGTGGATAAAGTGTCTGAGTCTTAATTTCTGCGCGGGTCATGATACCAGGGCCATGAGATCGAGCCCCACATCAGGCTCCATGCTAAGTCTAGAGACTGCTTGGAATTCTCTCTCCCTCTCTCTCTCTCTCTGTCTCTCCCCCAGCTTTGCCCATCTCCCTTCCCTAAAATAAATAATAAAAAAAACACCTTTTAAAAAATCTGCACTCTGATCTGCACTCCCTAGGACCACAGAATGAAGTTGACACTTGTTGGTTTTCATCCAAGGTCCTTTCCAACTAGTTCTTTTTTTATTGTATTTTTTTATTAAATTTTTTTTTAAGTTTTTTTCATTTTTGAGTGACAGAGACAGATCATGAGTGGGGAAGGGGCAGAGAGAGAGGGAGACAGAATCTGAAGCAGGCTCCAGGCTCCGAGCCGTCAGCACAGAGCCTGACGCGGGGCTCAAACCCACGAACCATGAGATCATGACCTGAGCCGAAGTCGGACGCTCAACCGGCTGAGCCACCTAGGCACCCCTCTAACTAGTTCTTAAACAAGTATCAGATTAAGAACCAAATCGTTTACCTTCTATTGATCCTCCCTTTGCCCCCACCCCCTGCTCTATGGTCTCCTGGAAGCCTTCATGATATTCCAAGCTCATCCTTTCTCTTCATGTTTAGGAAAATTCTAGATTAGTTCTAGTGCCCAGATTTTTAAACTAAGATTTCTTCTGTCTATCTCACTCCCAAGTACTCAAATATTCTCCACACAGAGTTGATATACAAACAAATATCCATGGTCAACTTTTTTAGAGTATTAAGTGGTAAAGTAAACATCAGATAACTCTCTATAAGTTTTCTTTCATGTCTATGATCCTGGGACCTTGCCCTTGATCACAAGTTATCTGGCCTCCCACGCCTCGTACTGACTTCACCTCTGCCCTCCAGAAAGAACTATTCACATTAGCTGTCAAAAGTGATTTAGCTCTAAGAGATAACCAGGGTGATCAGTGCTGATAGATACATTCTTTTTTCAAACATTCCAAGTCTCATTCTGAAAAGGTGCAGTAAATAATTCGGGTCACAGAGTTAATGTTGAGAGGCAACCAATAACAAGGAATGTTAATGTTGAGAGGCAACCAATATCTGGAGGCTTTAAGTTGGGTGAATAATGCTTGAAGAGAAATACAATTTCGTTAGCATAATTATGTAGTGATTATTTATCTGAAGATCTATTTGCAGCTAAACATGACAAGACCCTCTGGTTAGTGTCCGCAGGAAGGTACACGTAGAATCGCAAAATCTGTTCTGAAGTGCTCATCCCTAACTGTGTGCAACCAGTTGGCAGCAACAGAAATAGGATGTGTGTTCCTTTCCTGTTCTTTCCTGTGTTTGAGGTGCCTTTCATGGCAAGTAATCTACAGACGTCTAATGTCTTCTCGGGCTCCGTCCTTTGTTCTCGTAACAAAGTACGTGATTCTAGTAAATTGTGTTGCACAGTTGATGTTCGTCACTGGTGGCGGTCATGTTGTGTGAAGTCACTGCAAAAGTTAGATTAGCAAAGCCTGGACCCCTGGGGTCGATCAAGGCTCCTTTCCTGCAACCTTCTGGCCACATATTTTCATCGGTGGATTAGTCCACACCCTTGTCTTATGTGCGTTTCTGTTTAAGGACAACTTCCTTAAGGTATATCATTGATTCCTTAACACTGAACTGTATAGCTACCAGACTGTAGCTAGTGCCTGATAAAACTTACCTCGCTCAATTATTTTCCCCTTGAGCCACACTGCAGGCTCCTTGAACTTCAGGAAAGTAGAGCTATGGCGCTCTGCTTGGAGGACATTTTAAGCAAAGAATGAAAAAAAACCAATGTAAGACCACATAGACCACGAAAACACACTTGTTTGCAGTAGGACAGCTGAAACAAGAAAACAAAGCACTGTCACCTTTTCAACCTTGGCTGGAAACACTTACATCTGGTGACTCAAATCTGTCCTCTCTTGACACGTGTCGAGGGATGGCTACAAAGCCATGGCAGTATTGGTTTTAGGGTTACGAATCCATTGCAGATCAGGTGAATTCACAAAGAGGCAACCTATGAATAACGAGCATCAGCTGTAACTAGGGAACGTCTGTGACCAGATTTTCTATTTGCCCTTGTTCATGCTTCTATATCCATTTTGATCGGGGTTGTCATTGACCATTAGGACAAAATAACGGTGCTGAAACTGTGAATACAGCAGAGTAAGGAGGGAAACTTGGAAGGCGTCCATATAACACAGAATTAGCAAGAAGTCATTCAGATGAACAGTTAGGATAGTGACTGGGATCTCAGCAAGCTGGTGAGGAATGAGTTGAAAAACTGCACTTTCCGCAAAGTATGGCTACAAGTTGTCTATCAGACTTTAAAGTCAAGATGCCTAGCTGGTGCATTTAGAGCTTCTTAAATACACAAAGTCTGGAGATTAAACGACGATTTTTTTTTCCAGTACAATTTTGTGGGCTACCAGTCTGGGCAGCTCTCAACCAGGCACTTCGGTGACACTTGGCACAATGGTATTCAGATGGCAAGAAAGGGTCTGCAGGGTAAATTCTGGTGCCATGGTAAGAATGGATGGGCATCTGGGTTCAGCCAGAAGGGCTTCCCAGAGAGAATTCCTAGAGGCGCACAGACAAATGATACAGATTTCTTATCGTGTAGCCTTGGAAGACCCGGAATGTACTTGACTTAGTCAAGTAGCTCAGAGCAGAAAATAAGAACGAGTTTCTAAGGGAGGAGGGACAATTCAAATCTATCTCTCAAATGCAGGAGTAACAAAAGTACAACACCTTATTTGGTTGCCCTTTCTACCTACGATTTAAAGTACCTGTAGTTGGGGCGCCTGGGTGGCTCAGTCGGTTAAGCGGCCGACTTCAGCTCAGGTCACGATCTCATGGTCCGTGAGTTCGAGCCCTGCGTCGGGCTCTGGGCTGGTGGCTCAGAGCCTGGAGCCTGCTTCCAATTCTGTGTCTCCCTCTCTCTCTGCCCCTCCCCCATTCATGCTCTATCTCTCTTTGTCTCAAAAATAAATAAACGTTAAAAAAATTTTTTTAAATAAAATACCTATAGTTAGCATATCGTGCTTCTGTTGACTTATACACCTGAAGCTAATTGTTGGGCAATACATTTATTTTAATGTTTTTAAATTAGCTCACACTTGTTTACTGACTTGTGTTTATTCACTTAATCTAGTCACCTAGTATAAAATAGAAACTATAAAAAGAAGGGAAATACACTTTGTGATATGCAAATACATTACCATTTCCTTAGAAAAGCCTAGAAAGAATACATAACATAACAGCCTTGGCACCAATTAGAGAAGATTTTTAATTCACACATGTTATTTTTCACTATTGTAATTGATAGTTAATTGAATTTCAATATTTTATTCATTGATACAAAGGTGAAAGTCAGATCAAAACATTTAGACCACATTTTGTTTTTTTGTTTTGTTTTGTTTTTGTTTTTAACTCCTACTACCGATTCAAGTTGTGAATACTAAAAAAAAAAAATCAATGTTTTAAATGGAATGGGTTACTCTAGACACTAACTTCTTTAAAAATGTTTGGTGTCATATATTTTTTATAAACTATATTGTGTTAACAACTCAATATCTGGAGGCTTTAATAATTAGATCCGATATATTCAGCTGAATTTTAAATTATTGTCAATATTAGATCACTACATGTTGTAGTAACAATGAATTAACTGGGAGGAATTCTTGAATCTTCTAAAGGGTTTTCAGGCATGGAGGGAAAAATAATAAATTAACTGCATGAGAAAAGATTAAGTTAACCGAAAGAGAAGTAAGCAAGCAAGACCAATTTTTACTGCAAAGCAGTGTGTTTGCTGCAATCCGGGAGCATCCGCAAGTAGCAACCAGATCCATGAGTTGTTGTTGTTTTTTTCTTCATCATTCAACTTTCTCCCATCGATAGATGCCAGGTATGGAGGATACTTCAGTTTGAAACCCTAGGAATACACTTCAATAAAGGATTCATAAAACATTAATAGAAAGATAGTCAAAACAGTAGAGAATAACTATTTGGTTTCTATCATGACTATCTCTCTCACCACCACAAGTTTTCCTATTTTGTCTTTCTAGTTTTGGATGTTTGGAAAAGCAATCTACTCTTACTGAAAATGCAAACCTTATAGAATTACGGAATATGCAAAGTGTATGATATCTGTCCTCTGATTGACTTGTTTCACTTAGCATGTTACCCTCCGGTTCCATCCACATTGTCGCAAATGGCAAGATTCCATTCTTTCTCGTTGCCAAGTAATATTCCATTTATACATAAACCACATCTTTATGCATTCCTCAGTTGATGGACATTTGGGCTCTTTCCATAACTTGGCTGTTGTTGAAAGTGCTGCTGTAAACATTGGAGTTGACAACTCAGGAAACAACAGGTGCTGGTGAGGATGTGGAGAAACGGGAACCCTCTTGCACTGTTTGGTGGGAATGCAAACGGGTGCAGCCGCTCTGGAAAAGAGTGGGGAGGTTCCTCAAAAGATCAAAAATAGAATTACCCTACGACCCAGCAATAGCCCTGCTAGGAATTTACCCAAAGGATACAGGAGTGCTGATGCATAGGGGCACATGTATCCCCAAATTGCTTTTTAAAGCTCATTTTGTTATTTTTGGACAAAGAGTCAATGGAGGAGGGGCAGAGAGAGAGGAAGAGAGAGACAATCCCGACAGGCTCCATGCTCACAGCACAGAGCCCGACACGGGGCTTGAACTCACGAACCATGAGATCATGACCTGAGCCGAAGTCGGACAGTTAACCGGCCGAGCCACCCACGCGTCCCCAAATTTTTCAGGAAAAACTGTTGTGTCATACTTCTTATAGCCTTAACTTTACATGAAGGTCTAAAATAGACATAATCTAAGCTCCGTGTTTTAAGGATAAACGTAGCAGTGATAAAAGTATCTTTATTAAAAAGCAAAGAACTGACTTAAAAGTCAGGATATCAGTCACATTTAAGGGGAGAGAAATGAGAGATCAGAATGGAGACCGATGTAGGGTATTCACACTTTTTATGAATACGTAAGTGCTTGTAATTATTCATTATGCTCTATAGGTATGCACTCTTCTGCATGTGGGTTGCATGTCGTACCTTCTTAAATTCCATGTTCCCCATCAGGTTACAAGCTTCTAGGTTTTTTTCTACTTTTAGCCCTTGGCTCAAGCATCTTAAACTATTGCCTGATTTTCACATCTAAACAACACACTGTATCAGAATCACTGAAGCCTCGGTCGTCTGGAAAGGGAAAAAGATGCTCCTGACCCTCTAGGTAAAAACCCAAAGAAACGAAAACACACACACCAAGGGTGTATGTGTCGGGTTGAAGCCTAAGCAGTTAGTAGACAATAGCTACTCAGACTGAATACAGACGGACGGAAGCTTCCATTTCTTTCCATTTCTAAAGTTCCCTTTTACATTGAACGTCAATAGTATTTGTCTTCTGTTAGGAGAGATTTACTTTGGAACTCCCATTTGTAAAACGCTTTGCACAGAAATTTCCGTTACCTCCGCAACGCACAGTCTGGCTTTCCGAGAGGCAATGAAGAATCTCAGAAGACACAGTCAAATCAACGACACGACTTTATCGATCTTTTATCCTTTACCCGAAAAGATCCAGCTGAAATATTTTGACAGATGGGGGAGCTCTGCACAGCAGTCTCTGTGCTGCACCAGGTGCCGACTCAGGGAACACACTAGCACATTTTAAACAGAGCACACGAACGCTGATGGGGCGCCTGGGGGGGGGGGGGGCCAGTCGGTTAAGCGTCTCACTCTTGGTTCCAGCTCAGGTCATGATCTCACGGTGTGTGAGTTCGAGCCCGGCGGAGGGCTCTGCGCTGACCTTAGGAAGCCTGCTTGGGATTCTCTCTTTCGCTCTCTGTCTGCCTCTCCTCTGCTCTCTCTCTCTCTTTCTCTCTCAAAAAGAAATAAAAACTTAAAAAATTTGAGAAAAAGAGCACACTGACGTTGATTATTTAAGTACACGTTACCTTTCGATGCCCACCCCAGGGTGTGATATGCTCAAAAGAGAAGAGGAACGGAGTGAGCATGTATTTTTGCCTCAGGTGGGCCTAAGCCACCCCACGTGCCAGCAACATAATCCTGAAGAAGCCACGTAGTCCCTCTTTTTCTCTCTGTTAAAGTGACATATTGCCACTTGATTTACAACATTGTCGCCAACTTTCACGCAAGCATGCCTATAAAGTACACAGTGCTTTGGACACGTGTGAAGTGACGAAGGACAGGGGGACACGCGTAAGCTCATATTCCTTCCGTGTTGGGTCCCATTGGCAAGGCAGGTGCGATGCAACCCGTGTTTTCCCGTAAGTGAAGTTCTTGGGCGTACCCGAGCCTTCTAGTTGCTTCACAAAACCGTGACCAAATTCAACCGTGCCTCGTTAGGCTACAAGTAGATTATCAACCCAGGGCCTGAGAGGATGTAATTATTTCAGAAACGCAATATGCTATTTTACTAAAGCATCCTAAAAGGTGTTCCAGACATGGAGGAAACGGCACATAAAATGTATTCTTGTCCTTGTTATTTAATGCACTGGTGTTGACAGGTGGGCTTTGGGAGTTAGATGTTTAAGTGGGTCACTGATTCACCCCATGGTACTAAAAAAATAAAGTAGACCTTCTTAGTTTCATACTGAGAATAATGACTCCCTTATCTTACCAGCTAGATTAAACATATCCTGCCGTCAGCTTGTCAATTATAATGTGTGTATTGGAGAATGAGAGATCCTTCAGGGCATTGTTTTTTATGGTACAAAAATTGAACTTGATTTTACTTGCTAATTATCTGCCTCTCTGACTAGTATGTAAGATCCATGAGTCCGTGACCCTCGTCTGTTTTGTTTACTTAAACGGTGCTTGGTACATAATAAATATGCAATCAATTTATTTTAAAACATCTGAATGAATGAAGGCTTTCACCTGGAAAGTGAATGGGATATTTGATCTTTGAGAGTGCATATCCCCGAGGCATGCATTGGAAAGAAAATGTATTGAATCCTTTCTCTTCCAGATAGATTAAATTTTTTCTGTGAATATAGAACAGTTTTCTTTTCCAGTTATTCATTGCTGTTGGTAGTTTAAAGGAGACCCTTCTGCAGAGAGCTTTTCAATTATAACCTACGCAGGAAACTCTTTTTATACTAGGGATTAAAATAGATGAAACAAGGGATAGAATAAAGCATAACTGAGAGTTTTCTCTAGGTTGGATAGTCGGAGAATATTCAGAGGTTCCTGGGTGATGAGGAGAACGTGCTAGATGAGGGGCAATGAGGTGAGGGAGGGGCTGATGTAAATGTGTGACCTTACGTTCACAGAAGAAAACCCACTTACTCGTCGGGGAGTGCAGTCAGTAAAAGAGGAGAGTGTTTTACAAGGGGTCAAATTTTATTTATTTTTTGTTTTTGTTTTTGCTTTGGCAATCGAGGCCCAGAAATGTTATCCTTCATCTTAAGTCTTTGGAGTATTTTGAACAGGGTACTGCCACTATCACTTTTAAATACTTTTAAAGAGATCGCTCTGGCCCCTTGTGTGGAGAACGGATTTCAAAGAGGATATAGTGGGTGTAAGATGAGGATTTCGGGGACTGTTGGATCAGTTCAGGGATTATAAGGATCTGAAGCAGTGTGGAGTTCAAGAACGTAAACATATCGGGATGCGTTTTGTAGGTGGAATGGACAGGAATCAGTGGGTTGAATGAGGAAATACAAAACTCAGAGCTGACTCTGTAATTTTTAGCTTAAGCTATTGAATTGCTTCTCTGGCGACATTATAGGTCTGGAGAAGAATGGAGACAACACGGGATTCAAGAGTGGCGGGAATTAAGTCTGTGTTGAGAGCTCCTAGTGATGCGGCCACTGGAGGAGCGAGAGGTGACAGCACATCTGGACGTAAGGAGTCACCGGCATGGGTGGCATCTAAGTGATTCCACCACGCAGGTCGCACTGCGGGCAACATGCAAGTTAGAGTGAGAAAGCGCCCTGAAGGCCCCAGGGACTCTAGCATTTCATTGTTGAGCTGCCAGGCAGGGGCTCGGAAGGCAGGCGGAGAAGGAAAAAGGAAAGCCAAGAAAAGCAGAGCATTAAAAAAGCAGAGTGGTTACCCGGTGGGGTGCCACTCTGCCTCCCGGGTAGAAGCAGCCACCCATCGTCTGATCTGAAGATGAGAAGGGAGTCTGGGACCTGAGAGGTTTGGTCTTACCAGGGTGGTGAGAGGCGAAGCCAGATTTGGATGGTTTGAGGGGAAAATATGGAGTAAGGAAGGAAAACAGACCAAAGATAACTCTTCTAATACGTTTTGATTGGAGGAGAACAAAAGATGAGACCCCTCTCGGCAGCAAGATGAGGTGGCAAAGGGGGCGCCTGGGAGGCTCGGTCGGTTAAGTGTCCCACTTCAGCTCAGGCAATGATCTCACGGTCTGTGGGTTCGAGCCCCGCATCGGGCTTTGTGCTGACAGCTCAGAGCCTGGGAACTGCTTCGGATTCTGTGTCTCCCTCTCTCTCTGCCCATCCCCCGCTCACGCTCTGCCTCTCCCTGTCTCTCAAAAGTAAATGAACATTAAAACATTTTTTTAAAAAAGACAGGGTGGTAAGGGTCTGGTTGCACAAGGTAGCTCGTGATGGGGTTGCAGCACCTCGGGTTTTGCCGCGCCATTAAAACGGGCAGAGCTCATCCAGAAACGTACCTAGAAACAAGGTGCAATCTGGGCACCCCGCGGCCAGCCCAGCTGGAGGGTAGACATCACGGATCTGCTCCTTCCTCTTTCACCGCTTGCTTTACTGAGCCATCCATTGAATCCGCCTCATCTGACCCTCCACCTTCCCCTCGCAGCATGGTGTCCCAACGGTGATTCAACTTGAAATCTGCCAGAGACATGGGATGCGGTACCTCCGGGAGCAAGCGAGGCCGCCCTCGATGTGACTGCCATCAAGTTCTCACTATGAAGCTCAAGTCACCCTCAGGACCTTTCATTTTTGCACCGGACTGAGTGACTCAGAACACAGGGAATCCCTGTCCGACATGACCGCCCTTCAGATATTAGGACGCTGCCATTTTATCTTCTGGAGGTTACTTTTCTTCCAGTTTGTGTATTCCATCTTACAAATACACACTCCTGCACAGCGTGACTCCTCTCGGCTCTTCTGTCAGGGTGCTGGCCTCGCTCCTGCCGGCCTCCTCAGCGGGTGTGACGCTCATGGCAAACTTCAGAAACCTCAAGGGACCGACCAGTGTGCTTCGGATGTCCCCCTACAAACCCTACACACAACAGAAGCCGTAGAAACGGAGGGAATGCAGCTTTTTAAAATATTTATAAGCAATAGATGCATTAATTTCTAGAAAGGTCTGGCAGGTCTTTCAAGGTTTAGAAGCTAATAGAAAAAGTATACAACTCTGCCCTCAATAAGTTAAAAACAGAATCGCCACGTGACCTAGTAATTCTCGTATTGAGTATCCACACGAAGAACACAAAAACACTTTTTTGAACAGATATACGCAGTCCTCTGTTTGCTGTGGCATTATTTACCACAGGTAAATAACAGGTGTCCATCCACAGATAAAGGGATAACGAAGACATGGTATACTTAAGGAGTATTACTCAACCATAAAAGAGAAAAAGAAAAAGATCTTGCCATTTGCAACAACAAGGAAGGACCCTGGGGGTATAACACTAAATGAAATTAACCAGGCAGAGAAAGACAGATACTGTATGATTTCACTCCCATGTAGAATATAAGAAACAAAGCAAATGAACAAACAAGGAAAAGAAGAGCCAACCCCCCTCCCTTAACTCTAGAGAACAAACTGATGGTTGCCAGAGGGGAGGTGCATCCGGGCTAGTGAAACAGGTAAAAGGGATCAAGAATCCGCTTACCATGATGAGCACTGGGGAATGTATGGAATTGTTGAACCACTAAATTGTATACCTGGAACTAATATAGTACTGTATATGAATTATACTGCAATAAATACAATAAAAGTCATTTTAAATCTGTATAACTGCTAGACAGCAGAAACTTTTAATCTTAAAATGTTAAAATAACAATCCGCCACTCTGCTGGATTCCCTGGCCGACAATGTTTGCATCCTGCAGTGTCTCCAGAGTGTGGCCCAATCCTTAAGCATGGGCCAGACACGAGGAGGCAGTTGCTGGGCCCCTGGACTGGGGAACTGATGGGTAAGGGATAACATGTGTGATGGCGTGTTGGGACTCTCTGTTGACAAGTATTCAGTTGCTATACTTTTGTACGTAATGTAAGAGAATCAATTTATTAAAGATCATTTTTTTTTTCTGTGTCAAACACACATTTTGAGAACAGTGATAATATGTCAGAGAGGCATGCCAAGAAAGAGCAGACCTGTCCCGTAATACAAGGATGGCCTAGAAGGAAATCACCCTGGGGACGAGAGCTGTTCCAGACTTTGTGCTTAGGGAGTATTTTTCTCCGGCGTGAGATTGAGAATTACGCTAGGTAATATGCAACGCTGACTCGACTTTGGGACAATTTGTAGATTGTAAGAACACAATTGTGTGGCATTTTGCAAACTCCAGGCAGTTGTATCAGGTGAAACCAATGGCGAGTAGGCACACGTCATGGGCCAGAGTGCGTCTATGTGTACCAGTAGTCTATGCTGGGAGGCATTGTAAATGGAGAACAGTTTTAGCAGGGCAAACGAGTCCCAATAAATGGGAATACGTAGTGGCGAAATTGTCGTAGTTAATGCTTTTTAAAAAATATGGTGAATAGAAGGAAATTAGAAGGAACATTAGAAAAATATTTATGTTCCATTACTATGAAATCTACCAACAATTAGTGAATGTGGTTTTTGTAGGTCACACTGTATGTATGTATTTTGGGGACACATAGAAAATTCGTTCTACTGCCCGTGGAATCCTCATAAATTGCGTGTACAATTTTGGCAGGACTATTCAAACATTGCTAAAGATACAAAAGGACAATTAATTGAAAAGGAATTGGCCTAATTAACATAATGTCTGTTCAACCTTAGTAAAATTTGCATAACTGATAGTTAAGCAATAATAAAATATCATCTCTGGACTATTAATTTTTTTAATATGAAAAGATAATGTCCTTTCTGGCAAGTTGTGGAGAAATGCTCACTCTCCTACCATCTTAATGGAAGTATAAAACGATACTACATTTATACTAGCATTTTGGTGATGGCTAGTGAAATAGTAAAATTATCTTACATTTGTTTCCGACAATTTATCTTGTACAAATATTTCCTCAGGCCTAAATACACACACACACACACACACACCCATACACACACACACACACAAAAGGAGGCAACATTTTTCTATTAGTGGCATGATAAGAATAAATCAAACAATGTGGTACAGACACAAAAACAGATAAGTGGATCAATAGAACAGAACAGGAAATCCAGAAATGGACCCCATATGTGTGGGCAATTAATTTTTGACAAAGCAGGAAAGAATAATCAATGGAAAAAAGACAATCTCTTCAGCAAACGGTGCTGGGAAAACTGGACAGCGATGCGCAGAAAAATGAACCTGGACAGCTTTCTAACACCATACACAAAAATAAACTCAAAATGGATAAAAAACATAAATGTGAGACAGGAAACCATCAAAATCCTAGCGGAGAAAACAGGAAGCAAGCTCTTTGACCTCAGCCACAGCAACTTCTTACTCAACATGTCTCTGGAGGCAAGGGAAACAAAAGCAAAAACGAACTAGTGGGACCTCATCAAGATAAAAAGTGTCTGCACAGCAAAGGAAACAATCAACAAAACTAAAAGGCAACCAAGGCAATGGGAGAAGATATTTGCAAATGACATATCGGAGGAAGGGTTAGTATCCAAAAATCTATAAAGAACTTACCAAACTCAACATCCAAAAGACACCCAGTGAAGGAATGGGCAGAAGACATGAACAGACACTTCTCCAAAGAAGACATCCAGATGGCCAGCTGACACATGAAAAAATGCTCAACATCTCTCATCATCAGGGAAATACAAATCAAAACCACACTGAGATACCACCTCACACCAGTCAGAGTGGCTAAAATTAACCATTCAGGAAACAACAGGTGTTGGTGAGGATGAGGAGAAAGGGGAACCCGCTGGCACTGCTGGTGGGGATGAAAATTGGTGCAGCCACTCTGGAAAACAGTATGGAGATTATTCAAAAAAATTAAAAATAGAACTACCTTATGACCCAGCAACTGCACTACTAGGTATTTATCCAGAGGATACAAGAATGTTGATTCAAAGGAGCACGTGTACCCCAATGTTTATAGCAACACTCTCAACAATATCCAAATTATGGTAAGAGCCCAGATTTCCATCAGCTGATGAACGGATAAAGAAGATGTGGTATATATCCACCATGGAATATTACTCAGTGATGAGAAAGAATGAAATCTTGCCATTTGCAACAACATGGAAGGAACTAGAGGGTATTATGCTAAGTGAAATTAGTCAGTCAAAGACAGATATCATATGACTTCACTCATATGTGGAATTTAAGAAACAAAACAGATGAACATACAACACACTGTGCTCATCCCAACAAGTGCCCTCCTCCGTGCCCATCACTTACACAATTCTTGTTTGGATTTTGTAATGTTTGAATTTGGATGGTTCTCTACATTCTATTCTGGAAAAATATAAGAATATTATCAAACTCTAGGGATTACTGGAAGACTAAATTAGTATGTTGCTATTTCTATTGAAGGTACGTGTGAGACAAGGTGCACGCACCCCTGACCGGCTTGGTTTTCTCCTTTGTCGCTCTCATCTCTCACTTCTCCCATCCAGAAACCTGGGAATTTGGCCCGGCTGCTCTGCCCTGCTCCTGGTTCATAAAATCTGACTTGTGCGAGCTCTCCTCCTTATCTGCAGGGGGGCCCTGCTTCCCTTAGCGTGCAGTGCTGTCTGCAGGGCCACGGGCGGCAGAGCATCGTGGACACCTCTCCACAGGGGCACCTTAGCATTTCATGTCACTGACATCAATTCTCACACCTCCTTCAGAACAAGCAATGACAGCCAAGCCTGATTCAGAGGCCAGTGTCTGCTCAGAGCTACATCTGCTTTGCTGCAAAGTCAAAACGCTGTTGAATTTCTCTGCTGCCCTAGCCAGGGAAACCACAAAGGTTCAATTGCGTATGTTTTTTTGAATGTTTATTTGTTTTTGAGAGAGAGTGGGGCGGGGAAAGGGCAGAGAGAGAAGGAGACCCAGAATCCGAAGCAGGCTCCAGGCTCCGAGCTGTCAGCACAGAGCCCGGCGTGGGACTTGAACCCAAAGACTGTGAGATCATGACCTGAGCTGAAGTCAGACATTCAACCTACTGAGCTACCCAGGCGCCCCTCATTTCTTGTCTAATTTCCATAGCACGATCCTTGGTTCACGCTTGATGAACATGCAATAGATTTTTGGTAGAAGTTCCTGTGGTAGAGGTCCCAAATCTAAAAGAGGTCCCAAACATAGGAAGAAGTTACTATTTCTCATTTCATAATTTAATAAAACATGAAAATCAGTTTTTACTTTTACTTTTTGCAAGGCTTTGTGAATAACCACTCTCTGCTTAGACTATTGGCCAAGTAGGTCTGGTCTCTCCCTAGACTGCCCCATAGCTGCACCAAACAATACTGCTTGGAAAGATGATATCTACCTCAAACTTGGTCCTTCTTTTTGTCTTTGAATGCATGCGTTCATGGTTTGATAACTCCAACACATACTCTTTCTCTTTCTGTGGATTATTATTATTTTATTGCTATTTTTCTGACATGTCACTTTCCTATCTAGATTTTTCTCGGTGAAGGGAAGCGTGTCTATGCTGTGGAACACTCCCACGAACACATACACATACTTTTCAAGTGCACCTGGAAAATTCCCTAAGGTAGATCATATTTTAAGCCACACCATACCTGGGCCAAAAGAAACCACAAGACAAATTAAAGGTCACTAGAGAAGATCAATAATGCCAACATCTGATTTTCTGAAAAGATCAACAAAAATGATAAACTTCCAATCAGAATAAGAGAGAAGACACAAAGTACCAATAACGCGAACGAAAGATACCATATCACTCATGATTCTACAGATGTTTAAAAGACAGGAGGAAAAGTGTTTAATTTAGATTATAAACAGGTGACATAGAAAATTAATCTTGAAAAATGATCCCAGTTGAGCAAGAAAAAGGAGAGATGGCGCGAATAACTCTTTGTCTGTTGATGATTTTTTTTGCAGTGACACAGCTTCCCACGAAGACTGTGCCAGTCACAGTTACAGTACGGAATTCGATCTAACACTTCAAGAATGGAGTGATACCAAGTCTCTATAAACTCTTCCAGAAAAGTAGAAGGCAACTTGAACAGTCACAACCCAAGGGGACTGCAGAAGCAGAATGTGGGGGCTGGGTGTAATTTGCAGTTAGCCTTTTGCAAACCAATGTAGAATGGTGTGTGTGTGTGTGTGTATGTGTGTGTGTGTGTGTCCTTAAAGCACATGCTGGCCTCTCTGTGTCCTTTACGAACCCCAGCCTCTGGGCGTGGAGATAAGTGATGGACACTTTTGGTAGGAATCACTGGACAGGTACAGCTTAGCCTTATCCTCCCTCCATGGGGAACTGACTTGTCCACAGCAAGTGAGTGCTCTCATCTGTGGCCCCAAGCTGTACACTGCAAAGCGGTGTGTTCCTTCTGGGGGAAGCTTGTCCTGATCTAGCACGGCTCTAAGTGGTCATCAATTTGCATACTTTGGGGGTTCCGTATTCGTGTGCCCACCTTTCGTACAGAAGTAACTAAGCCACAATTAGTACTGAAGATGGATCATGTGCTTCTATATTTACTTGTGGTTTTTTCTTGAAATGTTTATTTCTTTTTAAAAGAGAGAGAGACAGAGTCAGACAGCCGGCCAGACAGAATCTGAAGCAGGCTTCAGGCTCTGAGCTGTCAGCACAGAGCCTGACAAGGGACTTGAGCTCAGAAACTGAACCATGAGACCATGACTTGAGCCAAACAAAGTCAGATGCTTACCCGACTGTGCCACTCAGGAGACCCAAGCTGTTTGGGACTTGGGTACATCTGACCGCAGGAGTGATGTGGGACTGAGGACACGTATGCAGGTAGGTGGAGTGTTCAGAAGGAGTGCTTCTTCGAGAACAAGGACAAGGAGCAACGCTGACATGCACAAAACAAAGGATACCCAGATATCAGCATCCTGGGGAGGACGCGCTAAGAAGAACAAGGGAGATTCTACTGCAAACAGGGGTGGTGAGGAACTGAAAAGCATGACCTTGGAGCTGAGGTTTGAGAACAAAGGACTCCAAATCAAATGTTAATAAACAAGAGATCAAGGTCCCTCAATAGAGTTCTCTCACAGAACATAGTAAAATAATGTCAATAGGTGAGTGAAGTTTTATGTCCATTCCAAAATGGAATTATCTCCCTGGGACCTTGGCATTAACCTTTCGAATAAAAATATGCTGTTGCTGTTGGCAGCTCGGCTTTCCTGGATACTTGTTTATCACACAGCTTTGGGAATTCTTTTTTTTTTGGTACCTGGGGAAACGAATTTAACCAATATTTCTACCTTTTTTCTTTTTTTTTTTCTCTTTTGAAAACTTGCTGTGTATTTATGGTTTAGCCTTTCAATCTATCATTCCTCTTGTAAAATTTGTACCACGACACTGAGGCCACGTATCAAATCCAGCCGTGTCTAAATTTCCATTGTTCAAACTAGCACTCTTTAACACCGGAGCCATAAATGCTTTATTGCTCTGGTGAATTAAAAAATATCCTTGAGGCTTGGTTGAGCTGGTGACATCCTGCCATCAATTTACGGCGATAGCCAAAACAAAGGGGAAAAATATCTCTGAGGAGGGGCACTTAAAAGTCTTTTCTCTGCCCTGCTCCGTTTTGATAGGCAATAAAAGTATTTTCTGGAAAACAATAAAACAATGCAAATAAAATGTTTTAATTTTTTACATTTAAAAAGTTTTCGCTTTTAAGTTTTAAGGATACTTCACATGAGACCTACCCTCTTAATAGTTTTTTAAATGTGCGGTTGAGTATTGTTCACTATAGACACATTGCCGTACTGCAGACGTCTGGACTCATTCATCTTGCATAACTAAAAATGTATACCCTTGATTAGAAGCTCACTATTTCCTTTCCCCCCAACCCCTGGCAACCACAATCCTGTTCTTGGCTTCTACCGAGTTTGGCCATGTCAGATACCTCACGCAGATGGAGTCATGCAGTGTTTGACCTTCCAAGACTGGCTCGTTTCACTTAGCATCATGTCTTCTAGCTTCCCCCCATGCTCTTGAATTCTGCAGGCTTTCCCTCTTTTTTAAGAAGGAAGGCTGAAAAATATTCTGGTGTGTGTGTATATGACATTTTCCTGTCCATTTCTTGGTCAATAAGCCATTTAAGTTGTTGCTGTATCTTGGCTATTGTAAATTTGCTGCAATCAACATGGGAGGGCTAGTACCTCTTCAAGATCTTGATGGTAACCTCTTCTGGGTAAGTACCCAGAAGCGGGGCAGTTGGGTCACGTGGCAGTTCTAGTTTTAATTTTTTTGAGGAATCTCCATAGTAACTTCCATAGTGGTTACACCGTTTTGCATCCCCATTAACCGTATACAAGAATTCCAATTAAAATGGACGCAACAGCAAGGATTTAAAGCTCATGGATCTGCTTATACAAGGATTTGTTTTTCATTTTTTTTGTGTGTTAAAGAGACAGAGCAGGGGGGAAGGGCAGAGAGAGACAGAGAGAGAGAGAGAGAGAGAGAGAGAGAGAGTTTTAATCAGACGCCACGCTCAGCATGGAGCCCAACGTGGGGCTCGATCCCATGACCCTGGGATCATGACCTGAGCTGTAATCAAGAGTTCGATGCCCAACCGACTGAGCCACCCAGGCGCCCCAACATGGATTCTTTTGGATAAATACAGTACAGTAAAACCTTGGGTTGCAGGTAACTTGTTCTTCGAATGTTGCACAAGACGAGCAAACGTTTCTAATAAATTTTAACTTGATAAACGAGTGATGTTTTGCAATACGAGTAGTACGTGACGCCCAATGTCACATGATTACAGCTGAGTCAATGGTTCTTGAAATTTGCTTTCATATACAATTGTTTGGGATTATAAGCATGTTTTCAGGAAAAAAATTACCCTCGCAAACCAAGGTTTTACTGTATAGTACTGTTAGTGTATTTTCTCTTCCTGAAGGATTTCTTAACATTTTCTTTTCTCTAGTTTACTGTATTGTAAGAATGCAATACATAATCCATATAACACACAAGTATGTGTTAATTGACCACATCATTGGTAAGGTTTCTAGTTAGCAGTAGGCTGTTAGTAATTGAGTTTGGGGAGAATCAAAGGTTATATGCAGATTTTTGACTACACTGGGTTGGGAGTCAGTACCCCTAATCCCCACATTGTTCAAGGGTCAGCTGTATTCACATCCAGGCCAACACTTGTCTCTTTCTTTTCTCCTCTTTTCTTTCTCTCTCTTCCTTCCTTCCTTCCTTCCTTCCTCCCTTCCTTCCTTCTTTTATCTTTCTTTCTTTCTTTCTTTCTTTCTTTCTTTCTTTCTTTCTCTCTTTTTCTTTCTTTCTCTTTCTTTCATATCAGCCACCCTAACAGGTGAGAGGTGCTATCATTATAGTTTTGATACGCATTTCCCCAATAATTAGTGACATTGAGCACCTTTTCATACATCTTGTTAGCCATCTGTGTATTATTTGGAAAAACGTTTATTCAAGTCAGTAGTCCATTTTTTAATTGGGTTATGAGTTTTTTTGCTAGAGTTTCAGAAGTGCCTTATGTATTTTCAAATTTAGCCACTTATTAGATACATATTTTTTTTTTTTGCAATTTTTTTCCATTCCATTTCACAGCATTGACTTTTCTCCCTTGTTCTTCTGAAGACTTTTAGTTCATGGTCTTCCCATTTTCTTTTTCCTTTGTTGCTTGTGCTGGCTTCATATCCATGAAATCATTGTCAAGACTGAAGTCACAAGAACTTCTTTTCTAGAAATTTTACAGTTTCTGCTGTTATGCTTTAATTTTCAACCCATTTTGAGTCCATTTTTGTGCATGGTGTAAGTTAAGGGTCCAAATCCATTCTTTTACATGTGGATGTCCAATTTCCCAGCACCATTTACTCAAAGACTTCCCTTTCCCCACTGTGTATTCTTGGCACCCTCTTCATTGAGCACATATATGGAGGTGTTTTTCTGAGCTCTCTATTCTGTTCCGTTGGTCTATGTGTCTGTCTTTATGCCAGTAACACAGGTTTTTTTTTTCTTTTTAATGTTTATTTATTTTTGAGAGAGAGAGACAGAGTGCAAGTGGGGGAGGGGGAGACAGGGAGGGAGACACAGAATCCAAAGCAGCCTCTAGGCTCCAATCTCTGAGCTGTCAGCACAGAGCCCGATGCCGGGCTCAAACCCACGGCCAGTGAGATCATGACCTGAGCCAAAGTCCGAAGCTCACTGGACTGAGTCACCCAGGCGCCCCTACCAGTAACACAGGTTTAATTACGGTAGCTTTGTAGTACATTTTGCAAGCAGAAGGTGTGATTCCTCCAGCTTCATTTTTTTTTTCTTTCTCAAGATTGTTTTGGCTATTCAGGGCCTTTTGTGACTCCATATGAATTTTCTGTTTTTTTTTCTAACTCAGTAAGAAATGCTATTAGGATTTTGATAGGAATCAACATTGAATCAGTTGATCACTCAGGGTATTCACATTTTAATAGTAGTAAGTCTTCTACCCCATTCAACAAAGGATATCTTTCCATTTGTTTGTGTCTTGTAGTTTTCAGTGTTCAAATCTTCCCTTTTTTTTTTTTTTTTTTTTTTTTTTAAATTTTTTTTCAACGTTTTTTATTTATTTTTGGGACAGAGAGAGACAGAGCATGAACGGGGGAGGGTCAGAGAGAGAGGGAGACACAGAATCAGAAGCAGGCTCCAGGCTCTGAGCCATCAGCCCAGAGCCCGACGCGGGGCTCGAACTCACGGACCGCGAGATCGCGACCTGGCTGAAGTCGGACGCTTAACCGACTGCGCCACCCAGGCGCCCCAAATCTTCCCTTTCTTAGTTAAGCTTACATCGAAGTATTTTGTTCCTTTTTGGTGCTATTGTAAATGGATTGTTTTCTTTATTTTCTTTTCAGACACTTTCTTCTTAGGACACAGACACGGAACTGATATCTGCACGTAGATTTTGTAACTTATAATTTTACTGCACTGCATATTCGTGCTAACAGTTTTATGTTAGGGTCTTTGGGTTTTCTCTGTATAATGGCATGTCATCTGCAAATAATGACTTCTCCCTTTCTTATTTGAATGCTTTTTATTTCTCTTACGTGTGTAATTGTTCCGGCTACGACTTCCAGTCAAATAGAAATAGCGAGAGTGGGCGTCCTTAGCTTTTTCCTGATTTTAGTAGACAGTTTTCACTTTTTCATTGTGGAATATATTAGCTGTAATGTTTCCAAGTAGGGCCTTTATTATGTCGAGGTAATTTCCCTCTATTCCTACTTTTTAGAGAGTTTTTTATCGTGGAAGTATTGAATTTTATCAAGTGCTTTTTCTGCACCTATTGAGATGGTCCTATGGCTTTTACCTTCTATTGTAGTAATGTATCACATTAATTGATTTTCATTATATTCAAACATCCTTGCAGCCCAGGGACAAAACCCACGTGGTCATGGTGTATGATCCCTTTGATTGTGCTATTGAATTTGGTTTGCTAATATTGTGTTGAGGAATTTTTCATGTATGTTCATCAAGGTTATTGGCCTGTAGTTTTCCTTCCTTGGAGTATTTTTGTCTGGCTTTGGTATCAGGCCAATGCTGGCCTCATCAAATGGTTCAGAAGTGTCTTTTCCTCTCCATATTCTTGAATGGTTGGAGAAGGACTTACAGTCCATATTTTTGAATGGTTGGAGAAGGATTTACAGTAATTCTTTTTTATATATATGGTATATTTTTATACATACAGTATATTATTTTATATGTATGGTAGAATATATATATTTTATACATATATTATATACATTATATATTATATACATATATAATATATTGCATATATTATATATATTTTTATACATATATTGTATACATATATATATATACATATATTTTTTATGTATGGTAGAATACATATTTCTAATATTTTGGGAAACTTTGGAATCCTAGTTAAATTTCTAAGGGTTCTTCATAAGATACTAGCATCATCCAGACTTGATTGTAAGCAAATTATTCATAATTGAAGACAGAAATGTGTGGGATTAAAAGGAAACTTTCTTGAAATGTATTATCTGAAAGGCATCTGCAATTATCTGAAAGTAGCCCAAAGTCCCACCGTGAGTACGGAGCTGTACTGACCAGGAACAGTGGGTCCAGAGCACTAATAAAGGCAGCACGAATAAGATACCAGCCAACCGCCAGCTGAACAGTGCGAACAAACGAAGGCTGCTGTGCGGACTCGGCAGAGGAAGTCACTAGGTGCTGACCGAGTTCCAGGCTCCCGGGTGTACTTCCTACTTGACTATGTGCCGGAGGAGACCGCTAGTCTCCAATACCAGCAAAGTAAGGATAAAATGAAATCGCGAGTTGGATGCTTAAATGCATACACATTACCACATGTCAGGTTTATAAATAGAATCCAAAAGAAAATGTTGTGTGGTCCCCAGAGAAATGACAGTAGAGAACAACAGAAGCAATAGTTGTTCAATCGAGACTTCACTTTGAAGCCGAGAGTCAAAATAAATATATGTGAAAATCAGCCAATCAATACACTTGACATAGTTCCCTCAAAATTGCGTATACACACACACACACACACACACACACACACACGTGGATTTTATATGAGGAGAATAACCCAGGTAAGTTTATTACATTTTTAAAAGTTTTAGCAGGCTTTGGCAAAATGTTAAATTTTGATATTCAGCAAATTGTTGCGTAAATAAAATAGAAATAGACACTAAATGCCCTAATTCCCGCTATCATAGCTGCGGGTATGTGTATGGGTGTCTTACCTGTGACTCAACTTCATTGTGAAACACGGGGTGTAACAATCTTTCCGCTTTAGAAAACCGTCAGCAGAAGCAAACGTGATAATACATGTTCGAGCGCTTGGAAAACTTTGGTGCAATTGTGGGGTATCATTGAAATGACCCCTGACCTTCTATTAAATTACAGTTTTGAAATTTGCCCCTTTTTTTTGCCACCACTAGTTTTAGTGAACGTGTTTGACCCTTCTCAGTACCAAAAGCTTTGTGAGGGAGATTCCCACTCCTTTCTGAAGCGGCACTCGTGAACCAAGTGCCCCAGGGTTCAGTGATGGGTTTAGGGTTCCTCACTCCATGTAATAACCACATCTCCCCGGATCATTCTGCCAAAGTCGTCACAGGCAATGCTATTTCCCCGGTTTTGCTCAGCTGGAAGGCTGCGGTCGGAGTCACCATCGACCTTTTCCCCACCTTGTGATTACAACCCGTGTTGATTTTAGCTTAGTAGACACACATAAAGCCAAAGGCACGTAAGGCTCCTTCTAGATCTCTGAATCTGGCTGCTTCTGCAGCCAGCGCTGCGTCTGTTCTCTGTGGTTAACAAATCTGGGAACCCCGTCCCTCCGATTCCAGTGTGTGCACTAGCTTCTCAGGGCCTGCCCTAATAAAGTACACAAAGCGGATGGCTTGAGGCAACCGATTTATTCTCTGACGGTTTTGGAGGCTAAGTCTGAAATCGAGCCCCGGCAGAGTTGATTCTTTGTGGCGGCTGTGCGGGAGAATCTGTTCTATGCCCCCCTCCTCGATTCTGGTCCTTGAGGATAGTCCTTGGCGGTGCTTGGCTGGTAGCGGCATGACTCCAGTCTGTCTGCATCAACACATCGGGGTCCCTTGTGCCTTTGTGTCTTTTCTTCTCAGGCGCCAGTGGTTGGATTCAAGTGTCACCGTCCTCCAGGATGTCCTCCTCTGAACTTGAATCCACCTGCAAAGACCCTATTTCCAAATAAGGTCACATCCACACGTACCTGTGGCTCGGACTTCAGCCTGTGTTTTTAGGGGACACAAATCAACCCACAACAGTACGCCTGGATTCTGACAACGTTCGGTTGTAATCTACTTGGTTAGTCTCCCTCCCTGTGTTTTTATGACAGCTGCATGGAAAGTGAGGCTCAAGGTGGGGAATGCTACTTGGGGATCTTAAATTCTATTTCTCTGTAAATGAGTAATCAAAACAATTTATCTTAGGAAACAACCGGCACACGTTTAGAAGAACAATTGACCATTATGTAGAAACTTGAATTTTTTGTATCGATAACAGAAAATCACACAGGTGATTCATTTATAAACTCAAAAGCTTTCCAGGGTTACTTACACATGTACATACAAATACATAAAGCTGATTATATATATATATATATATATATGTATATATTTATATACATATATATATATATTTATATACATATATATATATATGGCCAAAATTATTGAAGTGTGCACTGTTAAAATATGTAGCAAATAAACTGTATGCTGCTCTTTTTTTTTTTTAATTTTTTTTTTTAACGTTTATTTATTTTTGAGACAGAGAGAGACACAGCATGAACAGGGGAGGGGCAGAGAGAGAGAGGGAGACACAGAATCTGAAACAGGCTCCAGGCTCTGAGCCGTCAGCACAGAGCCTGACGCGGGGCTCGAACCCACGGACCGTGAGATCATGACCTGAGCCGAAGTCGGACGCTTAACCGACCGAGCCACCCAGGCGCCCCTAAACTGTATGCTGCTCTTATTAACACTATGATATTATTTTCTTTACAGTTCCGTGTTGGTCTTTCCAAAGAATTGTTCATTGCAACTCTGCTATTACCCTGCAATGCAATGAGCAATGACTTACGGTCTGTTATATATTGCTTTTCACCATTTTTCAGGAAGCACATCCTCTTAAAAGAATGGTTCTAAGAATTCCAAGACAGAAAAACAATGGAATGATAGTGGACTATAAATAATGACACACTTTTAAAGCTATGATCCATAAAATGCTTCAAAAGGATTGAGCTGTAACACATTAAATGGCTTGCCTGAAGTAGAAAGAAAAAAGTATTACTTTTCATTTAGACTTTTGTCCAAAGTACTATTTTTTACTCAGACTTGTGCTTTAAAGCTCTATCCACTGTGGATTCCCTTGAACTTCTGTCAATAACTATAGGAACTATGCATAAAGAAAGTGTATGCTCTGGCTTGAATTTAAGTTATATGCCATTACTTTATGTCTTTACTTTTTAAAAAAAAATTTTAACGTTTATTCATTTTTTGAGAGACAGAGAGAGACAGAGCGTGAGTGGGGGAGAGGCAGAGAGAGAGGGAGACACAGAATCCGATGCAGGCTCCAGGCTCCGAGCTGATAGCACAGAGCCCGACGTGGGGCTTGAACTCACGGACCATGAGATCTTGACCTGAGCTGAAGTCGGATACTTAACCGACTGAGCCACCCAGGCGCCCCACGTCTTTACTTTTTTAACCAACATTTTAAACAACAGTATTTTAGTCCTTTTGTGCAACTGTATTTTAAGATGTCTGATACGTTGATGTTATTATTTTTTCTACCTAAAGGAACAAAAAGTGTCCCTAGTCTTTACTGTTAGGAATTAAAAATCTAGTACTAACTACAACAAAACATTACTAATGGAAAGGATAATTTATTTAGTGCTTATTATTATGTACCAAGAAGTATAAAGTATATGCTAAGCCCTTAACATAAATTATCTCATCTAATCTTTACGCAAACCCTTTGAAGCAGATACTATAAACTATACTTTACAGCCTAACTGCAGAAAAACACTTTCTTGTCTTTTGGACCGAAAACCAGAATCTTGCAACTCGTGGGCAAGGAGATGGCCTTGAATAGTGCTTTTTTAATCTTCACGTGTCCTGTTTGTTGACTGTCATAAGGCCAAGCCCTGAGAATTTGCCACGAACAAGGAAAGGGGAAAAGGTTCAGGGAAGAGCTAGACCAGGCCATCTTCATATTAGATTGACCAGAAGAGGGGATCTCCAGAAGGTCAAAAGCACCAAGCCCTCTTGATGAGACTGGAGGTCTCCGAGGGACCCACTGGCAGAAGAGACTCCTTCCCAGGGCATGTTCTGGGAAGCATGGAGCTTAGAAATGGGACAGCAATGGCAGAGTAGCAATAGCTCCTGGGGACGTCTTGGGCGAGAACCCACCATGCTGCCCAAACCTCCTGAGCTACAGAAGGTGCATCAAAGTGGCATTGGGCACTTCCCACACACTCCTGAGAGGAACGTGGGAAGCTGGAGGGAGGGACACCATGATACCGTGCCCCAAGGGCCGTTCGGATCCCACAAAGATTCTCCGGTGATGTCTGCAATGCCCAGGACAAAACGTTTACCAGCAATCATTGGAATGATGTTGTAGAGGGTGCAAAAGTTTCTGGATATTAAAAATGATAGGCAGGGGTGCCTGGGTGGCTCAGCTGGTTAAGCATCTGACTCTTGGTTTCGGCTCAGGTCATGATCTCACCGTTCATGGGTTTGAGGCCTGAGTCAGGCTCTGAGCTGACAGTGTGGCACCTACTTGGGATTCTCTCTCTCTCTCTCTCTCTCTGCCCTCTCTGACACCTGCTTTCTCTCTCTCTCACAAAATAAATGCTAAAAAATAAAAATGATATGCTGAAAATCGATAGGATATGTTGATCTCGTTGACTAAGTAGCACCTGCCATCGGCCAGAAATAAATCCTGTAGAAAAAAAAAAGCATAAAGAGTTATAGAAAAATGAAGATATATTTTTGCACACTGATGCATGTGGCCTAAAAGTTACATATGCCTGGGGTTTGAAAAGTACTTTAGTCTAGTACATTTTTAACTATTTTTGTTGTGTTGTTGGTATGTTTTTCTGCGACACGGATGCGTCTTTTCCGTTGATGTATTTCTCGTCCCACACTCTCATATTTTTAAGTTTAGAATATATGTTCGGGGGCGCCTGGGTGGCGCAGTCGGTTAAGCCTCCGACTTCAGCCAGGTCACGATCTCGCGGTCCGTGAGGTCCGTGAGTTCGAGCCCCGCGTCAGGCTCTGGGCCGATGGCTCGGAGCCTGGAGCCTGTTTCCGATTCTGTGTCTCCCTCTCTCTCTGCCCCTCCCCCGTTCATGCTCTGTCTCTCTCTGTCCCAAAAATAAATAAAAAACGTTGAAAAATAAATATCCTTTAGAATATATGTTCGATGATTTTATATTATTTATATCTGTAGAGGTACCTTCTCCTTTGAACATTTTCATTTTTAATCTATTGTATCAGTATTTCCCTATGAATGCTTTACCATACTGATTGTAATTTTTTTCCAAGCCCTTCTTTACTGCCTTTAGGATCTGGATTATTTGTAAGTGTACTCCCGTTGACATGCTAATCTATATCTATAATATACTATTTTTTGCCCCTGTCAATAGCTGTGGGCTTATTTTACATCAGAAATTATGGTTGATATGTTGTAGACACCCTAGGTCATGTGAGATCTCTCTAAGGAGCAAGATGTTGTATTGTGGAGGAAATTAAATAAACGGAAAACCCTCTGGATTCTGTTGAGAATCGGTTTGAAGCTGTTTTCAGGACGTGGCAATTTAAGCTTCTGGCTTCATCTATGCATGTGGTGCCTAACCCTTAAATATGGTCTTTCTGGAATCTTGATGGAGTGCCCATCCTCTCCACCGAATGTCTCCTTGCTGCCTGGCCCAGTCTTCCAGAATTGTGGGTTCTGTAAAATGTCCGTTCAGGTCTCCATCCCTCGGATGGGAATTTTCGTCTAGAAATTCCGGATTTATAGGATATGCAGAGGCAGGTGATTGCTTTCCAGATTTGCGGCTCTCTCTCTCTATGCTTTCCCACCTACTGGGTGCGTGTTTTCCAGCAGTCCAGAAGGTCTGGCAACCCCAGACTTCAGTATTTTGCTTCCTTTCCCCTGCAAAATGTCCATGTTCTGTGTGGGATCAGTTTCCCTGCCCTACGGCTTGAAGCACATACACCCGGAGAAGAGGTTAAGGTGAACGTGAAGCTGTGTGCCCGCGCTTCCTCCCCTCCTTCGGATTGCGAAACTGTCGACTGCTGTCCCTTGTCGCCGGAGAGCTGTTTTATGTATCTGTCCACCTTCTCTAGCTGCTTCTGGCGGGATATGGTGTGTTATCAGCTACTCCAACATCGCCAGAACGGGAATTCCAAGCGATATGCTTCAAACATACAAGACGTCACTTCTCTGCTTACAACTTCCAAATCGTTTCCCATTACATATATATATATATATTTTTAATTTTTGAGAAAAAAATGTTTGTTTATTTTTGTGGGGAAGGGCAGAGGGAAAGGGGGACAGAAGATCCGAAGCGGGCTCTGTGCCGACAGCAGCAACCCTATGTGGGGCTCAGACTCGGAACCGTGAGCCCATGACCCAAGCCTAAGTCAGACGCTCAACCGGCTAAGCCACCCGGGTGCCCCTCTCACTGCATATTTTAAAAAATTGTTACACGTGACTTTTCCTTGTTATCTGGCGCAGTGTGACCTCTTCCCTCCCCATCTTCCACTCCTGTGACTCCTGTGTCTGCCTGCCACTCACACACACACACACACACACACACGCACACATGCACACATGCACACACACACGACTGTGGGTACACCTTCTCTACTTTCTTGAGACAAGCTTACCTGATTTCTATCTTGGGGGCTTTTTAGGCTCTCCCCGAGTGTTTCTTCACCATTCCTTAGGTGCATTTTAATTTTTTTCTTGTTTCCGTCTCCTCTCCAACGCTACCACCACATAAAACAAACGCACTAAATTTTTGCGTGTTACCCTTTCTTTGCAAAATTGTTAACTTTACTTCTCAATTCCGTATCCATGGATTTGGGGGGATGTTCTGCGATTTTCACAATCATGCCTTCTGTGAATAGACTTTTCTGCTTCTTTCCAAAGTACGATTTTATTCATTTCTTTTTCTTCCTTCATTGCAGCGGTTAGGACATAAAATCCGATTGAAACGGTGTTCGTCAGATATCCTTGCCCCCTTCCCAATGTAAGTGGAGAAACTGTCTTTAATATTAAGCATCATTCTACCTATGTTTCTACAGCGATGCCCTTCCTTAAGCACGTTTCCATTCTAGCTTTCTAGAATAATTTTAAAATAAAAATTTAAAACCATTTTAAAATCATTTAAAAATGGAACTGCCATCTTTCGGCAGTTTTATTGCAAAACAATCGGGCAGAAAGTGCAGAGCTCCCGTGGGCCTCTAAGTGGTCCCTATTATTAACATCCTGCCTTGTGTGGTACATTTGTTAAAATTGATGAATCAAGGGGCGCCTGGGGGGCTCAGTCGGTTAAGCGTCCGACTTCGACTCAGGTCATGACCTCGCAGTGTGTGCGTTCGAGCTCCGCATCGGGCTCTGTGCTGACAGCTCGGAGCCTGGAGCCGGCTTCGGATTCTGTGTCTCCCTCTCCCTCTGCCCCTCCCCCGATCACACTCTGTCTCTGTCTCTCAAAAATAAATAAATATTTAAAAAACTTAAAAAAAATAAAAGAAAATTGATGAGTCTGTATTGAAACGTTATTAACCAAAGACCATTACTTGTATGAGGGTTTGCTCTGTCTTGTGCATTCTACAGGTTTCGGCAGATTTAGAATTTCACGTATCCACCATTACAGCTACAGACAGAATAGTCTCATTGCCCTAAACATTCTGTCTGCTCTGCTTGTCCGTCACTGCCTTCCCACCACCACCAGCAACCACGGATCTTCATACTGTCTCCGTAGTAGTTCCTTTTCCAGAATGTCTTAGAATTGCGGCAAAGCAGAATGTAGCCTTTTCAGATTGGTTTCTTGCATTAGAGCACTGTGCACTGAAGTGTCTTCGAGTCTTTCTGTGCCTTGCTAGTCTATTTCTTTGTATTATGGAAAAAATCCCATCGTCTGGATGGATCACAGTTTGTGTAGCCACTCATCTATTGAAGAACGTCCTCGTCACTTTCAAGTTTCGGTAATCATGAAAAGGCTGCTATAAATATTCACGTGCAGGATTTTCCGCGAGCATAAGTTTTGTTTTTCATCTCATTTGGGTAACCCCAAAAAGTGTGATCGCTAGATTATAGAGTAAGATTGTGTTTAGCTCTGTAAGAAGCTGCCTTCTTTGCAAAGTATCTGGAGCATCTCACCCTCCCATTGGCAACAAAAAACTTTTTGGTACTTGACATTCTCACCAGCATTGGCTGCTGGGAGCGCCTTGCATTTTAACCATTTCAAGAGGCGCGTAGTGGTGTCTCGTTTTTGTTTTCATTTTGCAACTCCCTGATGACGTGATGCTGTGCATCTTTCATAGGCTCCTTTGCTCCCTGTACATCTTTGGTGAGGTGTGTGCAGACATATGGTGCCCACTCTTAGGTAGTTGTTTTCTTTGTGGTGAATTTCAAAAGTTCTGTGGATATTGTGGATATCCTCTATCAAACGTGTTTTTTTGCAAAGATTTTCTCCCAGTCTGTTGCTTATCTTTTTTCTTTTCTTAACAATATCATCCACAGAGCAGACAATTTTACTTTTAATGAGGTCCAGCTCGTCAATATTTTATTCATGGATCGTGCCCTTGGTGACCTATCTAAAAAGCCATGACCAAACCCATCACCTAGATATTTTTTCCGCCGTTCTCTTCTGGGAATTTTACGATTTTGTGTTTTACATATAAGCCTCTGACTCATCTTGACTTAATGTTCTGAAAGTTGGAAGGTCTGTAACTAGTTTGCCTGTGAATGTCCAGCTTTTCAGCACCATTTGTCGAAAAGATGGTCCCCGTTCATTGAAGTGCCTTTTCCACTCACCTGAGATCAGTTAACCATACTGTGCGGGTCTATCTCAGGGCTCTCAATTCTGTTCCATTTATCTATGTGTCTACTCTTCCTCCAGCACCGCACTGTTTTGAGAGCGCAGCATTAAAGAGCTCTTCAAGTTGGGTAGTGTCAGTCTTCTCACTTTATTCTTTTGTTTGTTGTTGTTTATTTATTTATTTTTGAGAGAGAGAGAGCACAAGTCTGGGAGGCGCAGAGAGAGAGAGAGAGAGAGAGAGAGAGAGAGACATCAGGCTCCAGGCTCTGAGCTGTCAGCACACAGCCCAACGCAGGGCTCAAACTCACAAACTGTGAGATCATGACTCGAGCTGAAGTCAGACGCTTAACCGACTGAGCCACCCAGGCGCCCCTGACTTAATTCTTCTACAGTTCAATACTCTATTAGCTACCCTTTGTCTTTTGTTCTCCCTATAGTTTTAGAATTGGTTTGTCAATATTCACAAAGTAACTTGGCCAGGTTTTCATTGGCAATGCTCTAAATCTGTAGATGAAGATGAAGTTGGGAATAATTGACATCTTGACCAGTTAGCCTTTCTTTCCATGTACGTGGAATATGTCTCCATTTAGTTAGATCTTTGATTCCCTCTTATCAGAATGTTGTAGTTTTCCTCATATAGATCTTACATACCTTCTGTTAGATTCATACCAAAGTATTTCATTTTGGGGGCCAGTGTAAACCATATTATGTTTTTTTTAATTTCAAATTCCAATTTTTCATTGCTCTTATGTAAGAAATCAAATAATTTTTGTGTATTAATTTCATATTGTTTTGAACTTCGTATCTTTTAAACTTGCTATAATTGCTTACCAATTCCAAGGGTTTTGTTGGTGGTAGCTCCATGGAAATTTTGACATAGACAATCTTATTATATGGAAACAAAGACACTTTTATTTGTTCCTACACATGTATATTTATTTTGTTTTTGTCTCATTGCATTAGCTGGGCGTTCCAGTTGGACTTTGCATAAGATTTATGAAAGCAGGTATCCTTGCCTTATTCGTGGTCTTAGCAGGAAAGCATCTAGTTAAGTGTGAGGAGTGAAGTTAGCATCAGCTCTTTGGGGGTGTTCTTTCTCAAGGAATTTTCTCTCCATTCTGAGACGCTGAGAGGTATTTGGTAACATGAATGGGTGTTGTATTTTTTCAAAGATTTTGTTCTGCATTTATTGATATAATCATGTGATTTTTTTTCTTTAGCCTGTTGATGTGATAGATTGCCTATACTCATTTTCCAGTATTGAAATGACCTTGCTTATTTCAAATAAATCCCACTTGCTTTTGGTGTATAATTATTTTTATACCTCATTTGATTCAATTTGCTAATATTTTGTTGAGATTTTTTATATCTATGTTCATGTGAGATATTTGTCATTTTCCTTTCTTGTAGCATCTTTGTCTGGTTTCTGTATTAGAGTAATACTGGCCTCATAGAATGAATCTGCAAGTATTCCTTGTGTTTTAGTTTTCAGAGCAGTTTGCACAGAATTAGTATATTTTACTTAAATAGTTGATAGAATCTACCAATAAACCCTTCTTAGCTGCTAAGAGGGCTTTTTTTCTCAATTGTAAATACTCCTTGAATTTTTCAAATTATTTTTATTCCTCTGTTATGATCATGTATTTTAGTCCTTAGTCTGTTGAGTGGTAAATTTCATTGTTTGAATGTCAACTACTATATTGCTGGGATAAACACAGTTGGCCACAGTGCAATATCATTTTCTGATATTGAAGGATCCAATTTGCTAACATTTTGTTAAAGATAGGCAAATTCAGGGGCGCCTGGGTGGCGCAGTCGGTTAAGCGTCCGACTTCAGCCAGGTCACGATCTCGCGGTCCGTGAGTTCGAGCCCCGCGTCAGGCTCTGGGCTGATGGCTCGGAGCCTGGAGCCTGTTTCCGATTCTGTGTCTCCCTCTCTCTCTTCCCCTCCCCCGTTCATGCTCTGTCTCTCTCTGTCCCAAAAATAAAAAAAAAATAAATAAATAAAAAAAAGATAGGCAAATTCACTTTCATGAGGATACTGGTCTATTATATAAGCTTTTTGTTTAATATCTTTATATGGATTTTTTAAACAGTGGAATTCTGGTTTTATAAAGAGTTTGTAATTGTTTCCTCTTCTATTTTTTTATTGGTATTACTTGTTAATTGATTAGGAATTAATAAAACCACATGTTACTGCAGGGTTTTATTTTTTAAGTTTTTGATGAGAAGGCTTTTAACTACAAATTATATCATTCAAAATAAAAGTCACTAGGAAGCTTTCCATCTCGTGAAATCCACCCGTGCTCAGCTGTAGTGAGCACAGCTGGAGGGACCCCCTTCCCCCTGGATGTCCGTGGGGGCTGAGTGGACAGCCTGGAAAGCAACACCCAGATCGCAGTAACAAGACAGCGTCAGAGCAGACAGGTTAACACAGAACATGTGGACAAGATTCAAAGTCACATAGCATGGTGCCCCTCACGTCCAGGTGTCTAACAAAAGTCATAGCATCGTGAGCCGAGCAACAGATACCGACAATGGAGAGATGGAGATGTTAGAAAACCTGACAAGGATTTCAAGTCTGCCGTCCTAAAATTTCTTCACCGAACAATGACAAGCACATTGGAACAAAACACCAGAACGTCTCAGTGGAGAAACAGAAAGCCTCCACCAAGCACAAGAAGGTTCACACGAGAAGCAAATGGAACTCCTAAAGGGCACATTTATAATAATCAACACTCAGAGGGACATAAGCAATGGCAGACTAGAGAGCCGACGACAATGAGCCTGAGCTAGAACAATAGAAATTATCCGTGGTGAAGAGCAGAGAGAAAAGGAAGCGAAACAAACAAACAAACAAACAACCAGGGACTTGGGCACCTGTGGGATTGTAGCAAAATATCTCTCATTGGAGTGTCGGAAGGAGAGGGGAAAGAGGGTGAGCTTGAACAAGTATTCAAAGTATGTCTTACTGATATCGTAACCTCATTATCATGCATTAGATTCCTTGTCATTCCTGTTAATTTCCCCTTGTTCTGAAGCATGTGGTCTCTGCTGTTGACATATCTATCTAATTAGATCTAATACACAGCATGGAAACTCTCACCAATATCCCGCATGGTATACTTGTAACTGCCTAAGAGAGTAGAATGTGGGTATTCCCAACACACGTCAGAGAAATGGCAACCCTGTGAGGTGATGGGTTGATGTTAGGTAGCCTGATTGTCGGAACCGTGTCTTAATGTGTATCTATATCGGATCATTACGTTGTACCCTGTAAATATATATAATATGTATTTGTCTTAGCCACTTTTAGTTGTGTTAATATTGAACATTTCATTAATACCAAAGATCCAATGTTTTAATATCCATTATTAAAGTAAGAGTAATGACACAATGAAAGACCAGGCCTGGGAACTGATATGTGCACACAGCAGAAACAGCCCCGGGAGACACTTAGATGCTCAAACTAAATTTAGAAAAAAGTTATCTTACCCGTTCGTGGGCAGCGTTCTTAACGTCATAACTGACAACTCAAAAAAAAAAAAGAAAAATGCCTGGTCCAAAGGAAGAAAAGAACTTTCCTCAGGTTAACTAATTGAAATATCTGTCAAACCTGAAGGGAATATTGAGTTTTAGTGTGTATTCTACAAGCTTAACAGTCTAAGCTCCTTACAACTACATTTAATGTTTTAAAGATATTTTTAAAAAATCATGGTGCCATTTTCCTTACTTCCCAAGTAGCGAAGAAAGGAAAACCTTGAAGACCAGCATATTGTCATATTCGAATGAGAGAATGATAAAGTGTAGAAAAATGCGTCCAAATTTTATAGTCAACAGCGGTGGAAACTTAGGGAGATTTGTTGTTCCTTCTTCCCGGCTACCCAAAATGTATTTTCAACCCCGAGAGGCATTTTATTTTGAAAGAGGTTCCTTGGAAATACATCACCTGAACACCCTTCCCGAACCTAAAAACCAGGCTTTATTTACACTGCATGTCACTGACAGGGGGTATGAAACATAACACACCCTCGGGGGCTTTCTGGAGACCTGATTGGATGGGGGTGGGGGGGGAAGGAAACTGTTGGGAAATTCACTTGCACAAGCAAAGATTTGAAGGTACAGACTTAGTGAGCCTAAACTGCAGGAGAAGCCCCATATGTTTAAATCGTAATTGGAAATGTTCCCAGGACAAATCTCCAATCCTTTATCGGGGTGGGAGAAAAAGTCCAACGTTCTACTGACAATGTGGCAAACGTACCGGAGGCGCTCGGCTTTTACACTCCCATATAGAGGATGTGAGATGCTTCCAGCAAAGGTATTTTTAAAGCTGTTTTTGGAAGGGAGTAAAACCAAACTTTGGAACGTATTAAGTGCTCTGTCTTAAAAGCACGCCAGCGTTTGGAGGGCAGGAGTGAGTGTTACTCTGTGGGACCATCCTGTGCTCATTAAAAAACAATGCATATTCATCACTGTGTGCTTATACAATATGAATTAGGCAAAACAGAAGGTGCGTTTGGAAAAGAAGCCCACAGGCTGGGAAATTCTGCTGCTACTAAATGAATACAAGTTATATTTTTATCTCATTTCGAGGTACTACATATTCGAAACAAGTTTCTTTGAACACTGAATAGGTCTCTTTTTACTATTTGATTAGAATCAGGAATCAGTAGGTTTGGGGCTATAAAGCCAGCTTCCTCTAGAAGCAGATCATTAAAGAATTTTGTTAGTTTATTTTTTTCAAAACGATTACATATTTCTCACAAAGTGTGTTTTTGTGCATGGTACAGTTACGGAAATGGCACATTTGATCCAATAATAGTTATCTAGGAGCTACTGTGCAGTGTTTCATATAGTAAACAGGAGAACAGATACACAAATTGCTTACTTCCGAGTCTGGACAAGAGAGCAAGAAACCCTCATGGGAACACACATGATTGAATAATTAGTTCTGACAAGGAAACACGTGGATCAATGAATGCTTCATGAAGAGATCAATATTTGAATTCTGACCTTGCAGATGGACGAGGTGATTTAGTAGGTTTGGAATACAGATAGAAATCACCCCGGATATTTCTCAGGGGGGAGGTTATAGGCTGAATGAGTAGTCACGTATTTTGTGTGTGTGTGTCTGATTGGCTAAGTCAAGATGGTATTGGGCAAGAGGCCAATGGCATGTTTTGTCTTCAGTATAGTCTGTAGGGGAAGAGAAAGATAACTTGGAAACAAGAGTTGGAGGAAGACTGGAACTACATCAAGATCAAAAGTTTCTGCAAAGGGAAGAAAACAATCAGCAAAACTAAAAGCCAGCCTACTGAATGGTGGAAGACATTTGCCAAGGACATGTTCGATAAAGGGTCGGTGTCCAAAATATATAAAGAACTGATAAAGCTCAATCCAATTAAAAAACAAGTAATCCAATTAAAAAATGGGCAGAAGACATTAATCGACCTTTTTCCAAAGAAGACATCCAGATGACCAACAGACACATGAAAAAAATCACTCAGCCTCAGGGAAATGCAAACCCAAACCGCACCGAGATACCCCCTCACGCCTGTCAGGATGGCTAAAATCAACAACACAAGCGACAACAAGTGTTGGAGAGGATGTGCAGAAGTCGAAGTCCTTGTGCACAGCTGGTGGGAATGCAAACGGGTGCAGCCACTCTGGGAAACAGCGTGGAGCGTCCTCAAAAAGTTAAAAATGGAACCGCCATATTATCCAGCAATTGCATTACTGGGTATTTACTCCCAAAATACAAAAACACTAATTCAAAGAAATACACGCTCTCCTATATTTATTGCAGCATTATTTGCAGTTGCCAAACTATGGGAGCAGCCCTGGTGTCCGTCAATTGATGAACGGATAAATGGATAAAGAAGATGTCTCTCTCTCTCTCTCTCTCTCTCTCTCTCTCTCACACACACACACACACACACAAACACACACACACACACACACAAACACACACACACACACACACACACACACACACACACACTGAATGGAATATTATTCAGCCATGAAAAAGAATGAAATCTTGCCATTTGCAATGATGTGGATGGAGGTAGTATAATGTGAAGCAAAATAAGTCACAGAAAGACAAATTCCATATGATTTCACTCATGAGCAAAGAGGAAGAAAAGAGAGAGATGAACCAAGAAAGAGGCTCATAACTCAGGAGAACGAGATGATGGTTACGAGAGGGGAGGTGAGTGGGGGGATGGGTAAACTAGGAGATAGGATTAAGAAGTACACTTGCCATGATGAGCACCGGCTGTTGTATGGCGTTGTTGAGCCGCTAAATTATACGCTTGAAATTAGCGTAACAGGGTATGTTAACCGTGCTGAAATTAAAACTCAATATAAAAAAATGAATTGGGAGAAGACCATGGGGAACATTCTCATGGCAGAGCTTAGGAGAGAATTGTTCATGGATTCGCCACAGGAGATCCAGCTATAATAAATGTGTTTCCAGAAAACTGACTTGAAAGGAATCTGCTGTGACATAGCAAAGTCCCGAGAGCCCGGAGAAAAGCCGTTCAAAGGCCACTGAGTGCCTCTCATCCTTCAGTGGTCTTGAACTGGGGTGTGGTAGCAAGAGGGGGAGGGAAGGCTGGATTGGCTCCCATGATGCGGCCTCTGTGGGTGGAGAGGGGGCTGAACGAAGTTACAGGGTGGGTATGAGGGTGGTCGGGCTGCAAAAACACAGAAACTGTGTAGTTAAAGGCGAGAGCAGGTGGGAACAGAGGAATATGCTTTGCTTATTTATTTTTTGGGGGGCCTCATGCCCTCAGTTATGGTGAAACCTCCAATTTCACAGGTACCTAATGGGGACAATAGCTTCATTTTTCTAAAGAGGAGTTAAATCCTGATAGATCTTACATTCTTACTTTATCTGTTAACATCAGCCTTTCTTTTTTTTTTTTTTTAATTGTTTTTTAACGTTTATTTATTTTTGAGACAGAGAGAGACAGAGCATGAACGGGGGAGGGTCACAGAGAGAGGGAGACACAGAATCTGAAACAGGCTCCAGGTTCTGAGCTGTCAGCACGGAGCCCGACGCGGGGCTCGAACCCACGGACCGTGAGATCATGACCTGAGCCAAAGTCGGACGCTTAACCGACCGAGCCACCCAGGTGCCCCAACATCAGCCTTTCTTAACATCATTTGAATATGAACTGCAAACCAATCTATCCATTGTAGTACATGTTTATAGAACAGAGAGGCTTACACCCAGATCATTGTAACACGAGAAGGAGCCTCTACGACCTGGATTCTTCTTACCCCACCATGCAGAGAGGACAGGATCCACTGAAAATGACAGGATGCGTCACAAGGGAATAAATCCTGGTCAGAGCAGTGAAGACCGGGGTATGGGAGGGGTATTCTTTGTGTCCCAACCTGAGTCTCAACAGTAGTTTAATTTAGCCCATTTATATTAACCAACATGACAGGTACATCTTTCTTTGAGTTCAGTTATGATTATATGTTGTGCTTTTCATTTTGAGGGTTTCTTTGTAGACCTTCTTCTACATGGTCTCTATTTTATTTGCTTTGTCCCTTGTATTTCTTAAAATAATTTAAGAGATAACCATTGGCTTATAATTACGTTTGCAATTTGTTTAGCATATTGAATTATCTTTGTACATCCCACTTTGTGTATCCACATTGGACAGTAACAAGATTAGTGTACCTCCGACTTCCCTTACTCACTCTTTCCCTTCCTTCCCCTTCACAAACAAATGTTTAGTCTATTACATATTTTGTTGGCACTCACATTTATACAACTAAAATCATAATCCAGACTTCTTGAGTTTTCAGTCTCTCACATAGCTTTTCACACCTGGCTTGAGCTCACCTCACCAAATGTTTCAGTTGTTTGTATCTTCCTCTATTGTCAGATGGCAAATATTTACACACAATGGACCGCATTCTTTTTTCTTGTTTCTCCTGATAAATGGATTCCGTGCTCATCACGAATCCACCATGCTTATCTGGATTTTTTCTTCCATTTTTTTGTTATGTTCTTCATTTTTCCAGGAGTCGTCATGAGAGCACTATGGATTGGACCCCAGCATGTTCGCAAAGCTTTGCTTCTTCCTACTTGAAGGGCAGTTGAGCTGAATAGAAGGTTCTTGGGTCACGCTTTTCATGTCTAGGGACTTTTTAGACTTATATTATTTTCCAGTTGTGAATGACAGATCCTTTTCTAACTTACAAGGTCTTCTAAAATGTCTCGGATGTGTGATGATTATTGATGATTCTTCTAAGCACAACACACTTCCTTTCCATCTGCATATGTATATCTTTTTTAGTTTCTGGAAAATTCCCATGCAATATATCATTTTAATATTTGTTATATATGATGCATTCCTATGTTTTCAAATCCAAAAACTATAAAGCTTTTAATGTCATGTAGTGGAGAAATCTGAAAATACTATGTTTAGTGAAAAAAAAAAAACTAGTAATTATTCTATTCCCATGAAGTTCAAGAATGACCAAAACAAGTTTATGACGCAGGAAAATCAGAAGAGTGGGTAAGTCCAGGGAGGAAAGTTGTAAGGGACACTGGCAGGAGTGATGAAAATGTTCTACCTTCCGTGGGGATGCTGTGCCCTCGGTTAAGGCATTTATCAAAACTCATTGAACGGTACACTTAATATCTGAGCTTTTATCATTTGTAATTACACCTCAGTTGGGTGCAAGGACCTAGAACTTGTCAACTCTTTCGTGAGTCCAGCATTACCACGGCATCAAAACCTGACAAAGACAAAAGAATGCATTAGGATAGAAATAAAATATAGACCAATTCCCCCCCAAACATACATACAAATATTTTCAGCAAACGATTAGCCAATCAAATTGAGCAATACTTAAAAAGAATACTGCATCATGACCAAGTATAGTCGATGTTGAGAGTGAAAGATTCATGCAATAGTCAGAAATCAAGCAATGTTCTTCACCGCGCCGAGAAAATAAGGAAGAAACCTATGACCATCTCGATAAATGCCAAAAAATTAATAGAATTCACCACTCTGTGTGATAGAAACTCAGGCGGGAGTCATTGCAGAGAAGTGCCATGGAACGCTCTACGTTGAAGGATAGCTCGCCATTGAACTCCACATATGAACGGAGATAAACTACGTTCATCTTACCGTATACAAAGTGGACGTCAGCAACACCCAGCAACAGACTGCATAGCCCAACTACCCCTGCTTTCCGGTCATTTGTATTGTAATGTAATCCTGCCATTTCTTCCGTTATGTAAGAGCAAATACTAACATTATTATGGTTATGATATTAATATTGTCATTCCCCATTTTGTATAAAGTGGAACATATTTTACACAGTGTTCGGTTTTTCCTCTTGGTTTGTCCCATCCCACTGATAAGGATTGGGAGAAATGTCTATATCAAGATATAAAAATAGTTATTGGTCTTTTTATTTACCTCCCCAAATTAGCTGGTACATCCTGCCCTCTTGTTTTAAACAAGAGTTATTGTGTTTTTTTTCCTTAAAACAATTTTAATTTGGAGAAATGTATTTCAATATTTCCTGAGATCTGCAGCCATAGGGCTTTTCTTTCTTCCTCCCTCCCTCCCTCCTTTTTTTTTTTCCTCCTTCCCTTCCCTTCTCTTCCCTTCCTTTGTTTCTTTCTTTCTTGTTTTTCGTCCTGGCATTTTCCTTCTCTCCTATTTGAACCCCAAAGATCTGTGAGTCCGTGTATTATATTTCAATTTGGAAATACGGCTGTTTCTAATTTTATTCAAGTTACCATTTTTATTTTTTTCCCATTCTTTAAGCCTGTGCGTGCGACAAGGTAGATCTCTGAAAGGAAACATGGGTAGGATTATCACCTTTACTATTTTAAACATTCGGAGCATTGATTTTGAATGCGTTTTAAACTGGTAGTTACATTGTGGATGTGCTCTGTGGGAGGTCCTGACTGAGGGGTGTCCCCACATCATCCTCAGGGAAGGGCCAGAGGGCCACCTGTGGTGGGGAACACAGTCAGCAGAAAAGCCCTATTGTCCACTCCTTCAGAGATCACCCGGGGGGTTTCCTCAAAGGTCCTGCCCAGAGCAGCCCCTTCGGGTGGAGGCACCAGGTGGGTAGGTGCCCAGGCATCCCGGCCGGCTGCAAGGCGACACCTGGGCTCCTGTCCTGCAGGGCGGACTCACTTGGCTGTGACAGAACCAGAGGTGGCTCTGTGCAGCCTGCACCCCCGCTTCGCTCAGCAACTGCTGTCCCTGGTGAGCATCCTTCTCCAACCTGCCCCCCGCACGCACGTTTAGCAGAAGCCTGTTTGCCAACATCATACGTTGTAAGAATCATGTAGATATCAATTTTCTTGTTTCTGAAAAGTGGCCGTTCCTTCTCTTTTTAAAATGTTTAGTGATTTTATTTCATTTGATTTGATTTTTTGAGGGTACTCGACACCCAATGTTACATATTAGCATCAGGGGTACAACATAGAGGTTCGACAGGTGTCTACATTTTGCTGTGCTCACCGCACGTGTAGCTACTGTCCGTCGCCACACAAGACCGTGGCATCACTGACTGTGTCCCCTGTGCTGTGCTCTTTATTGCAGCCACTCGTTCGTTACACAACTGGAATCCCGTCTCTCCCTCTTCCCTTCAACTGTTTTGCCCATCCCCCACCTCTTCCACCTCTGGAAACCATCAGCGTGTTCTTTGTATCTACAAGTCTGTTTATTCATTTATTTATTTTTTTGTTTGTCTATTCATTTATTTTTTTTAGATTCCACGTATGATTGCAATCATATGATACGTCTTTTTCTGTCTAGCTTATTTCACTTAGCAGCATACTCTTGAGTTCTAACCATGCTGTCATATACAGCAAGATCTCATTCTCTTTATGGCTGCGTTATATATTTATATATATACATATACCTCGTCCTTAGCCATTTGTCTATCAGTGGACACTTAGGTTGTTTCCATCTTATATATTTTGGCTATTGTGAGTAATTCTGCACTAAACATAGGGGGTTAGAATACCTTCGAATTAGTGTTTTCATTTTCTTTGGGTAAATACTCAGTACTGGGATTATAAGATCATATGATATTTCTCTTTGTAATTTTTTTGAGAAAGCTAAGCAAACAAATAAAGGAAGGCAAAAGAAATTAAAGCAAAAATAAACTATTGGTACTACATCAAATAAAAAAAACACCACTTTGCACAGCAAAGGAAACCACCAACAAAATGAAAAGACAACCTACTGAATGGAAGAACATATTTGCAAATGATATATCTGATAAAGGGTTACTATCCAAAATATTTAAAGAACTTACACAACTTAACACCAAAGAAACAATCTGATTAAAACTGGGCAGAGACCCTGAGTAGATATTTCCCCAAAGACGACATCCGGATGGCCAACAGACACACGAAAAGACGATCAACGTCACTGATCCTCAGGAACATGCAAATCAAAACACAAGGCGAGATTAGGTTACACCTGTCAGAATGGCTAAAGTCAACAAGCAAGACACCAGGTGCTGGCGAGGTCGAGGAGAAAGGGGACCCCTCTCGCACTGTTGGTGGGAATGCAAACTGGTGCAGCCGTTCTGGAGAGCAGCGTGGAGGTTCCTTCAAAAGTTGAAAATAGAGCTCTCCTATGACCCAGCAATTCCACTACCGGATGTAATTTAATTTAGAATATATTCCAATAAGATATGATGTAATGCTTTTGTTCTTCCTTGTCTCTGGCTTTCCTCCTTCTGCCTCCATTTCATGTAGAGAGGGCATAAACCCCGAAACACCGGTGCAGTATGTAATATTTTCCTCGTTGCTTTCAGTCTTATCCAAAACTTGAACCCGTCAGCCACCATTTTTTTGCCAACTGGAAAGGACCTTCCCTGATTTTGCCTTAAGCTTGTGTCTACTGTATTTATCTGCCACGCAGGTAACAGACCTGTTTCTTTCTTCCACCTCTTTTCCTATAGGCACGTGTGTGACTTGTACTCATTGATAAGAATGCTGTTCGAATATATTCTCACCATCAGTTTGGCCTACTGGAAATGTAACCAGGCGTTTTGGTCCCCCGATGCCAGGAGGTGGACAAATGTCTACTTTCTGTCACCTGCATCTGATTGGCGGCTAGAGTTGAAGGAGCTGCAAACACGACCAGGCGTCAATAGCACCATAGCGAGATCTTCTCAGGTGTCTCGTGTCCACGTGTCCACAGCCAGTAGCCCTCATTGTACAGGCTCCTCTAAGTAGAATTCCTACTCTCCCGCTCAACTGGTATTCTGATTTCTATGTGGCTCTCAACCTATAGCGAACAGACCTATCTTTCTACACATAGATGATTGACAGACTTCTGTTTAGATAAGTAGACACCTGATATACGTATGTATAAATATACAGAGACAGAAATAGAGGACTGTGTATCTAGATATACGTATATATAGACATATACCCACCAATATATGTACATATATCTTTGTAAGTCTAGTAAATATATGCATACACATATTTATCTCTAGATATACAGATGCATATCTGTCTCTCTCAAGCTTACTTTGGCGTTAGGAGAGAAAATACTTGACAGTTTGTATTTTAGGGAAAAAAAATTAGTGATTCTGAATTCTACTCCATCATAACAATGCAGTGAGAGATGTACTAATTTTATTTCTCCTGCTTATTAAATATCTCTAGAAACAGTTCATCATCTCCTTTTCCGCCAACTAAACTACATACAGTTAAGAAATACTTATTGTAATTCAGGAAAATGAGTTATTTTGTCCTTCCGTGCTCAAAAACCACCAGCTTTTACTACATATGATAGGATGAAATGGATGTTAAAGTTGATGTGCTTTAGTTTCTGTCTCAGGAGACCACCCTGCGCTCTCTGTAAACACGTGAGTTGCTTTTCAACCCACTCCCTCCCCCGTATTGAAGGCACAGCAGAGTCAGGGAGCTGGAAACCATGAGACAGATTATCGCTGCTGCAAAACGACAGCTTCCTCTCCCGACTCAAGGCCTGAACGCGTCTCCGAGATGAAACCTGCAGCCTCTGGAGCTGGAAACCACGTGCTGGAGTCGACCAGGCACCAGACACCCAAGCCGGTGAGTGACTCTGGCCTTGGCTCTGACGAAGCCCCGAAGATGCTGTGCGATTGACAGAGTGTCCTGATGCCCCATAGTTTCGTGGGGCAGGAAGGAGGGTCAGAGGGGGTGAGCCCTGGAGACTGAGGCATCTGCAACAAGTCTCTGGGGAGAGACGCCCAGTAACGGGAGGGGGCGGAGCCAGCGGTCAGCGATCATCAGCTCTGGCGTATCTTCCGGGTCACTCCGGCCCCAGAGGGCAGGATGGGCCACAGCCCTCAGGTACCTGAGTGACAGCAGCGAGGAAGGAGGAGGTGACCCCAGAGGACACCCGCCAAAACACTTTCCGCTGCACTCACTACAGTCAGGACTCGCTGGAATAGTGCATGACGTCGAATGCTTTCATATTTTCGTGATCATGCTGCCGTGCACAAATTAAAGACCGGCCCAGATAGCTACCGATTACATGAAAATGATCAGAACCGTCATGGAACTGGATCTCCCAGAACCATGTTAAACGGGTAGGAAGAAACAAAAATCAGGTTGCTTTCTGATTTCATCTCCTGGATCTCGCTCAATTACAGCTAAAACTTACTTCATAATAATTGGACGATGTTTGTATTACTGCACAGCATCCAATGGGACACATGAAAGTGTTTATATTTGATTTTATGCAAAATAATTGTATAAATATAAATGAACAAGCCGACAGCAACACATCTCTTCCCAAGGTTCTATGATGCACAGGGAGCCTCCTGTTCCAGATTTATCTACCAGCACTAAGCCTTCCCTGGTCCTGTTGCAGACATCAGACTTTGTAAAAATGGGAGTGATCGTGAACTGAATGCTAGCCATTTAGACTTGCACGGGGTTTCTGCTAAAGAATGTTAGAAAAGCGTATAAATCATATGCCTGTTTCTAGCTACAGAAAATAAGTACAATGACCTTATAAAGGCATTTGCTACAGGTATTTGCTTTTTATTAACCGATGAGCAAACAAAGGACAGACCAAGATGGCTTTAATTTAAGAAGAGTGATGTATTCATGCCATTGCTTGTAATTCGGGATAAAATGCTAATGTGGCATAATTTAAATAATGTATCCAAATGCACACACCTATAATGAAATAATGTTTGTATTTGTCCAAAATCGTGCACACAGGGTCTTAAATCAAGTAAGAAGAGATATAGTTGCCGGAAATCGAGCTTTCACAGAGACCGTGGGGAGCAACACGTCTGTACTGATTTTGTTGTGACAATTAAAGGCAATTCATTCAAAGGTGACAGGCTGTCAAACTATGGGCGCCTTCATTTTCGGCCCAATATTGTCAGGCGAACCGTGTTGTGTTTGCTCGCCCAAGTGATACCGTGAAGCATCGCTTACAGAAATGCCAGACGGGTGAATTACTACAGACACCTCTTGAGATGTCATTACGAGCTCCCTTGATAACCCCTTTCCTGGTTTTAATCACCCATATTTTAAAGATATTTTCCTTACTCTTCACTCGGATTGCATTCTTTCTTTCCTGGTCTGCAGTTGCATCGGGGACAGTGAGCAATGGACGAGCTTGGTTACATAATAGACTGTATGGTACTTGAAGCTACTTCTAGTCTTTCTCCCCTGCGACACTCAGACCTCAATACTTTCGTTTTCCTCATCTTTTTTTTTCCTGTTCTCACCTCTTTCCTATTTTACAGCCCATTAATAAAACCACAGAAGTGAAGTCTCCCCTGTTGGCCTAAGGCTTAACATTGTCTGCCTCGGGCCATAAAGAACTAACTATGGGAACAAGCATATGTCTTTAGGAGAGGGGGAAAAAAATCTGCCTGTCTTCTTGACATAACAGGTTCTATTCTAGCCTCGGTCTATTTTCTCCCCACTAGAGTGCGTCCATTCTAAGGATCCGCCCTCCGTGTGTGTCTCTGTTGATATCTGGGAGGGGGGACAGCACAGCGAGAGCCACAGACGTCTTCCCTGCATCTCAGTCTCCAGAAACACATACTTCTCCATTGATCTGAAAATGGCTACACATCGTCTTTCCTAATGTCAACTCCTCTTCTGCGTCGTCAACTTCTGAGATACCTTCCTATCAAAGTCTTGGGAAGGAAAAGACGCTGAAGGGGCTGGTCAGTGGCCGCACGGAGGAGCGGGATCGTGTGTGTCCGTGTTAGACTCACACTCGGTTGGTGTCCTGTAACCTGCAGCGCACAGATTTGGAGTGTTTGAAGTCTACAAAGACAGTGTTTAGATGCACAATGAGGAGAACGAAGCAAGTTTCCTCTCGCCTTTTGTTTCAACCTAGTTTTACTTTCTAAGATGTTGACGGCAGCAGAAGAGGAATCTAGTGGGTTTTTCTGATCCGCAGACACTAATGGCACCTAGACAGTGGCGATTTGCACATCATGTAGGGACAAGAAGCTGTTTGCAAAAGACTGAACTTCCATCTTCTGTAATTAGGATTATATAGAGTTTATTTTCCTTGTATGTATGCCAAACAACAACATAGCCCATCTAATGCCTATAATTTGGACCAAAGTAGCTATCTCCAGATTTCTTTCTTCATGTGTCTGGCCTCAGCTCTTCATCACCATCATGGAAGGATAAAGGATGAAGGATGTTCCAGCATCACTAATGGAGGGCACTGTGTCATGACCCCACCACGGGGTTCCATGGACTGTACCACCATGCCCTTGATCATTCCATCTGGCCTGTGCAGACTTAGCTGTTTTCAGTTCCAGGGTTCTGATTTGCAGCTCCTGCAGTGCATTCTGTAAACAGTTTAGAAAACTTTAGGCAATTCATTTCTATGGAAACACTGTCTTTCTGTCTGATATGCAAAATGCTGTCTGTGTCTGTGGATCCTTGGAGCTTCCTTCTCTTTAACCTCAGAAGACTCTGCCGGTGATGCCTGTAGGGTTCAGCATTTGGAAAAATCTCTGTTTGGATTCAGACACAGAAAATGTATTCAGGATCTGTACAAAACCATAACACACACTCACAGTTAAGCAATGGAGAACTCAGAACTGTTAGAGTAAAACCACTTATGTCCAGTGTTTTTGATATTGTTGGTGTAGGACAGATAAGATTTGGGGCTATTGGTTCACTAGGAAGTTCTGTCACTACACTCGAGACCTTACACTTGATTAACGGTCAAGGTGAAAGTGCAGAAGTGTGTAACCTACTGAACGTTTCCTGCCTTTGTTCTCGTACTTGAAAGAGCAGGTTAACCTCCATTCTTATAATTAAACTGGAACTCTAAATCTGATTGTTGGCATTTCTGTCGCCTAAGGCAAAATTAGCCACAAAGCCTTCCCAATTCATTATGAATCAGAGCTAATATTTACTGAGCATTAGATATGTCCCAGGCACTTCCAGGAATAGCATTCATTTCTTCATTTAATCTTCAAAAATATTTCCATCTGATACCTTTCTTATCTCTTTTGCCTCATAGCATTGTTTTTGGATTTATCAAATTATCTTTGCAGAATAGCATGATATTTGGGCTAACTTGAACACTCAACAAGTGTTTAGATTTTGTTATAATATTGTTACTAAAATGATTTTTAAAATAAGACATGTACAGAGAAATCAGAAGCTGACTATCCTTACAAAACTATCTGTAAGGTATTCTTCAAAAGTAGAGCCATTAAAACCCTCAGCAAGTTAGGAATAGAATGGAAACATACTCAGTTTTATAAAGAACATCTACAAAAATACCCACATCCTCTTACAACTAATAAGTGATTATAGCAAAGTTGCAAGATAAAAAGTTAATTTACAGAAGTTAAATTTTTTCTTGTATACCAGCAAAGGACAAGTGGGATTCAAAATTAAAAACATAATGCCATTTATATCACCATCCCCAAATTGAAATATTTAGATACAAATCTAACACAATATATATAAGATTTATATGAAGAAAGCTATAAAACTCTGATGAAGGAAACAAAGAAGAACTAAATCAATATAAAGATAGGCCATGTTCATGGATAGGAAGACTTGATGTTGTCAGGATGTTAGTTCTTCCCAATTTTATCTACAGACCCAATTCAATAAGAAGAATCAAAATCCCAGTAAGTTATTTTGTGGATGTTGACACATTGATTCTGAAGTTTATATGAAGAGGCAAAAGACCCAGAATAGACAACATGAAATGAAAGAACAAAGTTGGAGAACTGATACCACCGGAACTCAAAACTTACTCTGAAACTATAGCAAACAAGCCAGGGCAGTATTGGCAAAAGAAAAAACAGAGCAATGGAACAGAAAAGAGAGCCCAGAAATGGACCCACAGAAATATTGTCGATTCATCTCTGGCCAAGGAGCAAAAGTCGTCTTTCAAATAATTAGTGCTGGAATACATACACATGCGAAAATAAAATAAAATAAATCTAAACACAGTTCTAATAGCCTCCACGAAGATGTATTCGAAATGGATCATAGACCTGACTGTAAAAACAAAAGCATAAAACCCTTAAGAACAAGCACAAGAGAAAACCTAGATGACTTTGGGGATAGTGATGACTTTTTAGATAAAGGCAAAAACACAATCCTTGAGAGAAATCATTGATAAGCTGGACTTCATTAAAATTAAAAACTGCTGCTCTGCGGAAAAAAAATGTCAAGGGAATGAGAAGACAAGCCAGAAACTGGGAGACAGCATTTGCAAAAGACACATCTGATAAAGAGCTATTTTCCAAAATATAAAAGAACTTTTAAAACTCCGCAATCATAAAGCAAAAACCCAGGCCAAAGACTTAGCACACACATCACCACAGAAGATGCACCGACGGCACACTGGCATCTGAGAAGACGCTCCACATCCTGTGTCCTCAGAAAGGCACAAATGAAAACAAAAACGATACACTACGACACACCTATCAGAAGGGCAAACTCCAGAACACTGAGCACACCAAACGCTGGTGAGGACGCGAAGCCACAGGGACTGTCACTCACTGCTGGTGGAAACTCAGAAGGGTGCAGCCCCTTGGGACGATGGTCTGTCAGTTTTTGACAAAAGTACGCCTACGCTTAATGTACAATACAACAATCCCATCCTTTGGACTTGAGAGCTTATGGCCAAACAAAACCCGCAGTGCTTGTTTATGGAAACAATGAAGATGTCTTCCAGTAGGTGATGGATTAATAAATGGGCTCCATTCAGACAGTGGACTGTTACTCAGCACTGAAAAGACATGAGCCATCAGCTCGTGAAAAGACAACAGAGGAATTTTAAATGAGTATTGCTAAGTGAAAACAGCCCATTTGAAAAGCTACGTGCTGAATGATTCTTAACGGTATGCCATTCTAGAAAAGGCAAACGCACGGGTATAGTGAAAAAATCAATGGTTGCCAAGGGCTGTGGTGGGGAGAGGGAAGCAATGAATTACACTAAGCATGTTTACAGCAAAAAAATATTCTGTAAGATGCCATCATGATGGATGCGTGACATTCCACATTTGTCCAATGCCATAGAATTTACAACACTAGGAATCAACTTTAATGTAAACTGGGGATACGACGTTTGAAGTGATGTAGATTCATCAGTTGTAACAAATGCACCATCTGGCGGGGATGTTGATAGTGGGGGAGGCTTGGGGAGAGGAATGGAAGATATGGGAAATCTCTGTACCTCTCCCTCAATTTGTTGTGACCCTTAAACTTCTCTAAAAATAGTCTTCATTAAAAAAAATAAAAGAAAAGCTAACATATACTTAATGGTGAAAGACTGGATATTTTCTACCTAAGATCAAGAACAGAGCCAGGGTATTAGCTAGGACAATGAGACAAGAACGTCACATGCGAGATACGTAAATTGTGAAGGAAAAAAAAATAAAACTTTCTTTGCAGCTGGTGTGATACTATGTATGTAGAAAATCCCAAAGAAACTATAGCAAGAGCAAAAGCCTGGAAATGGTAAGAAATTAAAGCAAAGGAGCAGGATAGGTTGGGAGTTAACATCCAAAAATCAGTTGAAATTGAAATTACAACACAATACCCTTTACAATAGCACAAAAAAGAAATACGTATATGCCTAACAAAATATGTTCAGTAATAGGTATGCAAAATCTACAAAACTCTGATAAAAAATATCAAGCAAACTTAAATAAATGGAGAGTTATTTTGTGTCCATATCTTGGCTGAATTGTTAAGATCACATTTCTTTTCAACTTGATCTGTAGATTCAAAGCAATCCTGATGAAAATCCCAGCAGGCTATGCCATGGATATCGACAAAATGATTCTGAAGTTTATATGGGAAGAGAAAGGTCCAGAATAATCTGCACAATACAGAAGAAGAAAATTGGAAAGCTGGCTGGCATTATCCTATTTTAAGATTTCATATAAAGCTACCATAATCAAGACAGCATGTTATTGGTTAAAAAATAATAGACATAAAGAAAAAAAATAGAAGAGAGAGAAAAATAAATGCATACAAATAGAGTCTAATGATCTTTCACAAAGGGGCAAAGACAAGTCAAAGGAGAAAGAATACTCTTCTCTAGAAACAATGCTAGTACAGTTGAACATATATGAGCAAAAAGTTAAACTAGAGATTGATGTTTCACCTTGCAAAAATATTAACTCAGAATGGATCATAGATCTCGATGTCAAACACAACGCTATAAAATTTGAAGAAAGCTTGGGAAAAAAGTCTATATGACCTTGGTTTTGGTGATGAGATATTAAGGAAATACCAAAAACAGGGGCGCCTGGGTGCTCAGTTGGCTGAGTGTCTGACTTGATTTTGGCTTGGGTCATGATCTCATGGTTCATGGGTTTCACCCCTGCGTTACCTCTGCACTGACAGCATAGAGCCTACTTGAGATTCTCTCTCTCTCGCTGCCTCTCTCCCTCTCTCTTAAAATAAATAAGGAAACTTAAAAAAAAAGAAAATACCAAAAACAGAATCTATAAATGAAATACTTGTATTTTGTTCTTCATTAAAATTAAAAACATCTGCTCTGCAAAAACATTGAGGAGAATAAAAAGATAAGCCACAGACAAGAATATATTTTAAAAACACGTAACTTATATGAGAATTGCCTCCAAAATTTCACGAGTTCTTATCTCAGTAACAAGAAAATACAGAACCCAGTTTAAAAACTGGGCAAAAGATTTAAACAGACCATTCACCAAGAGAGATGTCCATACAGGTATATTGGAAAAGATGTTCGACATCATTTCTTATTACGGAATCACTAATTAAAACAGTGATTGTATATGATTATGCACCTACTAGAATGGCTCATCTTTTTAACGCTAGCACTAGCAAGGATGTGGAGACACAGAAGTTCTCGTTCCTGGCAGGCGGGAATGCAAACTGGTAACACGACTTTGCAGGTCAGTCTTTCAAAACTACACACTGTCTTATCACACAATCCAGCAGTCATGGCCTTAGATATTTAATGATTTTAAAACGTTGTCCCTAAGAAACCTATACAGAGATGCATATACTAGCTTTATTCATATTTGCCCCAAACTGGAAGGGAGCAAGTTGTCCTTCGGTAGGTTAGTGGATAGACAATATTTCATATATTTATATAATGGAATATTATACCCCAATAAAAATAAGTGAAGTAACAATCCATGAAAAGGCTTTGATGAATCATAAATGCACACTAAGTGGAAGCAGGTGGTCTGACAATACTATTATGTGATTATATATCATTACTATATGATTATGTCTATATACAATTATATATCCTATTGGATTATAGAACATCCCTAAGAATACACAGCCATAAACTTGGAAAACATCAGTGTTTACCAGCGGTTTGATGAAGCGAGCAGGGTGGCTTAGGTGAGCACAGGGAAATTTTTTATGACGGTGACATTTTCTGTGTGATGGTGCAATTATGATCCTAGGCATTAAGCATTTGTCAGAACGGATAGGACACGGAACTTTAAGGGAGAAGACTAACCTCAATGCATACAGGAGAATAAACAGTAACTTAGGAAGTCGGGGAATCCTGACTGAGCTCTTCTTGGTGAAGTGCATCGCCGGGAGTTACAGGCTAATGATTCTCAAGTCGCTACGCTGGCTGTATGCATACGAGAAACCTAGTATATGACTCTATGGGCATGCCTAGGGGTACGTGTGTACTGAAAGCGAGCAATCAGGTACGTGGTTCGTGGCTGTAGAGAGGCAAGTTGTTTGCTTTCGATGTGGGAGTTTATGATAAGCGCAGGGGCAATGAGAACGATCCACGTGGTCATGGAGTAGAGTCGGAATCGTGACTACGAGCCATTGTGTAACGTGATGTAGATCAGATGGTTACGCACAGAAGCATCCCTAGCTGTGTGTGTGTACAGACCACACACGGTTTGCTCTGGCAACTGGGAGGTGCCACCAGCAACGAAACACCAGTGCAGCGAGCCCTCCGGTGCCCCTACTCATATCTCGGTTTCTGAGACTCTTCTCTAGTCAGAGGACCCAGGGCTAGGATGTAGGAAAGCGGTAAACACGCAAAAGAAAACCACGTGCAGTGAGGTTGACCCATCGAAGAGATACAGAGGCCGTGGCTGAGGTTCTCGCCCCGAACACTCCTGGGGCCTCTTTGTGATTTTCCGTGACTGCTGGGTGGCGAGGGGCTCGCAGGGTAAGGTCACTTGCCCCACAGGGTCCTCCGCACATGCTTCCCGGGCTCTTTCCCAGAGTGAGAATTCGTGGGGAGGGGGCTGATGCTGAAAGTGATGTGGTCCCGCCACCGCTGTGCCCTGGACGTGTCTGTATTTCTGACGAAGGAGACGCACGCCCTTCATTTCAGTCCCCAGGGCTGGCGGTCCTCCCTCCGTATCATCGTTTCCCCCCGTGTGATTCTGAGAGACAGTGTTTTTAAGCACAATCTCCCCCTCACTTTTACCCTCCCCGTACGAGGGAAAGCCGCTAGACAGTTACTGTTTTCCTGCATGCCTGCTGTGGCTTTTATTTCATAAACATCTTCCAGTTAGTTGAGATTTGCACGTGGGAAAAGTAAGATACGGATTAAAATGCAGTCGATTTTAGCGTACACACGGGGTTTTATCATAAGTTCCTGAGTGTCTAAGGAGGAAAAGACAGGTGCACCCATCAGTATTCAGGAAAGGTTAATCTAAAGAAAGGATTTTTGTTTTCTCCCGGATATACTTTCACGATATTCAATAATACGGTGATGAAAACAGCGCGTCACAAAGCGTAAGTTACTTTAGCTCAACTACTTTAGTCCGTAAATATCTGGAATTTCCTGGGTGTTCTGAATGTGAGCTTCACCCACGCCACTCAGCCGCAGTGTATCTCTTCGATCACTTGCACTTTGAGGAATAAAAAAGAATAGCAAATGTTGTTGCAACCAGCATTGTCGTGTTGTGGGGTGAAAAGCTGCTGTCGGGCCGGATGAGCTTTATGAGGCTGAACTGAGCCGGTGTAGAAGATATCTGTAGATCATGCTTCATGATGCGATGGCCTTGTATAGACCGATGACATCGGTATAGTTAAGGGAGGTGATAGAGAGTAAGGGTGGCCGACTGGCTACACGGCCGACTGGCTACACAGCCGGCTGCCTACAGGTGGGTTTAGACCCCTCCTTGAAGGACTGCTGTTGGAGGTCACCACAGCCTACCAGGGACTCCAAGGAGCTCATGGAAGCCTTAGAGAAGATGCACAGTGCTTATAATGAGTCGATAGTTTGTGTTATGTGCATATATTTATAGCTGTTAGTTTTTCTTTACTTTTCTAAGTAAACACTGTGCCCAGCGCAGGGCCCGATCTCATGACCCCAAGGTCAAGAGTCACGTGCTGGACCACCTGAGTCAGCCAGGTGCCCCGCTACATAATTTTTTAAAAATGAATTGAGGGGCACCAGGGTGGTTCAGTCAGTTGACTGCCTGACTCTTGATTTCTGCTCAGGTTGTGATCTCACGGTTGGTGAGTTCCAGCCCTGCATCGGGCTCTGTGCTGACAAGGAGGGGCCTGTTTGGGGTTCTCTGTCTCTCCCTCTCTCTGCCCCTCCCCCACGTGTGCTGTCTCTGGGACTCTCAAAATAAATAAGCTCAAAAAAATGAATTGCAAAGTGCATGGGACAGTACTTGGCACGTAGAAAATACTAGAACAGTATTTCTATAATAAACAAGTAAATGACTTTGTGAATTTCGAATGGACTCTACCTACTAATGTCTCAACTGGGGGTTGCTTGTCACAGTGACGTGGCATAGAAGACATAACAGCACCCCCACAAAGTCTAACTCGCCTGAATAAGATGTGTCTTACTTTAAGAATGGTTTCACTCTTATGTGGATCCTGAGAAACTAACAGAAACCCATGGGGGAGGGGAAGGAAAAAAAAAAAAGAGGTTAGAGTGGGAGAGAGCCAAAGCATAAGAGACTCTTAAAAACTGAGAACAAACTGAGGGTTGATGGGGGGTGGGAGGGAGGGGAGGGTAGGTGATGGTTATTGAGGAGGGAACCTTTTGGGATGAGCACTGGGTGTTGTATGGAAACCAATTTGACAATAAACTTCATATATTGGGGGAAAAAAAAGAATTTGCGAGTCACTTCGACGTACCCCGTGTTGAAATATCTAGAGAGGACCAAAAACGAAAACCTTCACAATAACCATAAAACGTCTACCAATTAACAATGTAAGTGATGACATTTTCTTAGCGAGAGAGTAACAGCATCAATTAAAGAATAACACTTTTACAAAGATTGGAGATACTGGAAATACGTGCCTTACAATAATTAAGACAATTCTTCTATAAAGGTGTAAATGTTGAGGGGCATCTGGGTGGCTCAGTTGGTTAAGCATCCGACTCTCGATTTCAGCTCAGGTCAGGATCTCACAGTTCGTGAGTTTGAGGCCTGCATCGGGCTCTGCACTGTCAGTAGGGAGCCTGCTTGGGGTTGTCTCTCTCCGCCCTTCCCCTGCTTAAGCTCTCTCTCTCTCTCAAAACAAGTAAATAAACTTGAAAAAATAAAAATGTGTCAGCTCTAAAATTCTGTGCTTCCTTTGTTTCCATTGTTAAAGGAATAAGAAGCCAGAGAAAAGTCTGATCTTCTGGAGTCTCAGAATCATGATCTCAAGGTTTGTGAGTTTGAGCCCCTTGTTGGGCTCCAACTGGCAGGGCAGAGCCTTCTTGGGACTCTCTCTCCCTCTGTCTCTCTGCCCCTCCCTTTCTCAAAATAAATAAATAAACATTAAAAAAAATAAAGTTGTAAATGTTGAAATGTGTTCTAAGAATATTGTAATTTTTTTCAAAATACACCACAAAGTTTTTTCTAACACCATACTTACTTTTTTTTTAAGTTTATTTATTTGTTTTGAGAGAGACAGAGACAGTGTGAGTGGGGAAGGGGTAGAGACAGGGAGGGAGGGAGAGAGAGAGAGAGAGAGAGAGTCCCAAACAGCCACCCCGCCCTGCCCTGCCAGCACAGGGCCCAACACAGGGCTCAAATTTATGAAGTATGAAATCATGAGCCAAGCCAAAATCAAGAGTCCGATGCTTAACCAACAGAGCCACCCAGGTGCCCCCATACTTATTTATTTAATGTTAGTTTGGTATTTGAGTGGACCTTTAAGTTTATTGGTAATGTTTGAGCCTGAGTTCATACATGTGTAAACATATTTGGTAAGTGCTTTACAACCTAAGTTTCTTTCAGGCACCCACCATATTTATTTTAAAAAAATGAAGATTTATGCTTCTTAAAAAAACTCAAAGACACAGGGGCCCCTGGGTGGCTCAGTTGGTTGAGCGTCTGACTTCAGCTCAGGTCATGATCTCGAGGTTGTGAGTTCGTGAGTTCGAGCCCCGCGTCGGGCGAGCAAACACGCTACCCCAAAGGCAGAAAGAAAATTACAGGCTGCAATGTCCCTGGCCCCAGCCATTTGGAACAGATTATATGATTATGTGAAACAATGCTCTGGGCAGGGGGATGTGAGGAGAGCTGATCACCATATCTTGGTGCGCAGTCCCCCGGGGGACTCAGGGGGTGTGCAGTTGGGAGTGGAAGACAGCAGGGAGGTAGATGCCACTAAGATAATTCAACTCACCTCACCAAAAAAGTAGGAGCGGGTGTAGGGCAACACAGTCTCAAATGCCCACAGAATATGTATGAATTCTTTTCATGTTGATAAAATTTCAACAAAGATGGAGGGAAATGTATATTAACATAAGAGAAATTCTTAGAGAGAGAGAATAACCAAAAAACCCCCCCACAGGTTGGGGCCCTTGGGAGGCTCAGTCGGTTGAGCATCTGACTCTTGGTTTCGGCCCAGGTCGTGCTCTCATGGTTCGTGAGATCCAGCACCCCGTTGGGCTCCTTGCTGAACATGAAGGCTGCTTGGGATCCTGTCAATCTCTCCCTTTCTCTGCCCCTCCTTCTGCTTGTGCTCTCTCTCTCTCTCAAAATAAATAAATAAACATTAAAAAAAAAACAGGCATCATATAGTTTACACAGTATCAACTCTGGCACTCATTAAGTACTGAAAATATAATTGAAATTTGTTATTTATCTGCTCTCATGCGAATGAGGGCTTTATAATCATTTTCCTTAAGACCTTAAATGTCTTTGAGAAAAAGGTCAAGGATAGATAAATGATAGATAGATAGATAGATAGATAGATAGATAGATAGATATTACAGATAAAAATAGATACGTTATAAATATATAGAGATGTTAGATGTATAAATAAATCTATAGGTAGATCTAATGGATATACATGATGGATTGATAGAGAGATCATAGAAAACTGACCAAAAAGATATTTTAAAAGGTAATTTGCAGAATTAAATTACAAATATTGAAATACACGATTATTTTCATTAGGTATTGTTGCGTATGACTTTTCCTTAGGTACCCAGGTGATGCAAGAAAGTGTGGGTGTTTTTGTCCTTATTTGCGTTCTAGCAGAGGAGTAGAATTCACCAGGGAATAATAGGATTTTTTTTTCTTGTACCTTATTTGATGCTTTGTTCACTTGATATGAAGTTTTTCAGTATCAGAGAAATCGTCCTGGTACTCTTTATGTGCTTGTGCTTGAGGGGGTGAAAGGGGGAAATTGTATTTTATGTATACAGGATATTCTCTACATTATCTTTTTTTTAAATGTTTATTTTTGAGAGAGAGAGAGAGAGAAAACGAGCACGCACCAGCTGAGCAGGGGCAGAGGGGGGTGATAACAGAAGATCTAAAGCAGGCTCTGTGCTGACAACAGACAGCCCGATGCGGGGCTCAAACTCATGACCCACAGATTATGAACTGAGCCCAAGTCAGCCGCTTAACTGACTGAGGACCCAGGCACCCAACTCTACAATATCTTTGTAGAACTTGTAATTGATATTGGAGAAGAAAAACTCCTCTCTGGGATGGAGCTATTATGCACTCACTTGCTTAGAAGGAACTTTCATGTAATTTTTAAATACTGGAAAGTAACAGCTAAAAATGTACATTATAACTCAGAAAAAAAAGTAAAGCAGAAAGTGTAGCAATAGTAATAATTTGCTTCAAAACTGTACTGAACCACGCTTGGAAAAAAATTATATTTTGGAATTTTCAAACTGAGCGGTTGACTTTGATCATGTATCCAGCAGGCTGATTGACCACAGATTTTGATGAGGGCAGAAAGCGTGACACAGGAAGTTAGCAAGTGTTGTCCACGGCTTTCAATAAGAAAGTTAAGTTTTATTGTTTCGGAAAGAACCAATTTCATTATATAAATCTCCTAGTAGCTAGCTAATCCTGTTAATGGAGAGAATTCTAGCAGCTATACTAGCATCTTGGCAAAAATCTAGACGTCATCAGGCACTTGGACTGACAAAAAGGGATATAACCTCTATCTGCCTTAGTCAGTTTGCTCACCAAATTGAAAACATAAAATATATATTCTGTGAAACACAATGCACAGCATTGCCATTTTCCTCAATTTAAACCTGAGATTCCAGTAAGTACTTGTAATCGCTTTGAATCTCACGTTCGTCCTTGGGAAACATAAGCAAAAAAGACACATTACGCTCAACAGTGGTGAGCATTCAATGCGTAAATATTTTCCTTTTTATAGATCTTGTATCAAAGATGAACATTAATTTTGTCACCCTTTTATGAAACCCTGTGAAGTCAGGTGTTTCGTTTTGTTTTGTTTTCATGTTTACTAGTCCATTTGCATATTGCAGTAGGACAATGCATAATGTGGGTATAATACATTTTATCATATTTAATAATAGCATAAACATGGCTTCCTGTCATTACTAGTTCTCTGTCCTTTTCAGTTTCTTAAAGGAGAATTTCAACTCGTTATTGAATTTTCTTGCATCACAACAGAGTCGCTCTTCACATGTAGGTTATTTTAGAAATGGCCTTCCGTTGGGGTGCCTGGGGGGCTCAGTCGGTTAGGAATCGTGATCTCACGGTTCATGAGTCCAAGCCCTGCGTTGGGCTCCATGTTGACAGTGGGGAACCTGCTTGAGATTCTCTCTCTCCCTCTCTTTCTGCCCCTCCCCCACTCATCCTCTCCCTCTCAAAAAAAAAGAAAATAGATAAGCCAAAACAATTGTTTTAAAGATATGGCCTTCCAATATTTCTCTTAGTATAGGAAATAAATTCTTCTGAAGGAAGCATATTTAACTACCATACACAAATTTATTCTTAATTTTTAAAATTATTTGCTTTCCCTTGTCATGTATTTTCACTTTCCTGTGGATGACAGATGTTGTCCAGACTATCAGTGTTAAGGGTGACAGCAGCAAATCTCCCTGGAAGGAAGCAGTGACATCTCCCTTCCAAGAAGAGGGCAGATTTGTTTCCTGACCAGGATAATAAGGATAACGTCTTTAAAGCAAAATGTAGGCAGACCTGTTAGCATCCTCTTTTTAAAATATTAGAGTTTCCTAAATGTGGGCTTCTTCATTTGTGATACGACCCACTGGGAACTTGGTATCACCTAGGCCCACCTTAAAATCACCCCCAGGATGCTTGGGAAACAAGAGGAACCTGGGCAAACATGAAGACTAGTTGACCGCCATGCTGTGAATAATATAAAGTCTTTGTCTCTGAACCAGGAGTCTTGTGTCTTCTGCCAGCCTTCGTAAAAGAACTGCAGTTTCAACTATCAACAAGAACGAAGAATCTCAGACCTTCCACACTTCCACACCAATGAGATAAATTTACAGTTTCAATTCCCAAATTCAAAACATAGAACCACCCTTTGCCAAGTTGAAAGAGAACACAATCACAGTCGATCTGTCACCAAGGTGGGCTTCTTCTGCACTGTCTCTTGGATACTAGAACCATTTTAGAAGAAGATCACACAATTTTCTTCTGTTTGTTCCAGAACCAAGAGGAGAAGGAAGAGAATGTTAGCACTACTGAAGGTGTCAATGGATTATTTTAGTAGATTACTTGGAGTCACGTATTTCAGGTACGTCAGAAACAATAAAACAAACTTGGTATCTGTAATAGTGTACATGTATTGATTGAACCAATCTTTTAATAAACTTCAAGTACCTCGTATGTTGTGGAACAGATAAACTTGAATACTTGCTGTATTGACATGGAGAACGTATTCTCTGAATTGAAACTGTATAAACCTATAAAATTAAGGAAGAGAAAGAGATGATAATTTATAATCAGGAAAATCGCTGAAAATTACCTACGTGGTTCCTTGCGAGAAACTGATATGTGGGTATTATCCAAACACTTTCATACTTAGGTATTTTATTGTTGAAGATAATAAAACTGATACTCCATGGGATGAGTTTCCCGAAGACCTGACCCAGAGGAAGGGCAGAGCTAGGACTTGGAACAGAACTTTGGGGTTTATGTCTTGCTTCACCCCAGTTCAGCTTTCCTTGTTTTCTCTCATTTTATAGAAAATGACAGTGAAACCTTCTTGTTGTTAAATAGTAACAGCAACCACAAACACCCTAGTGTTCCGGAGTGGAGGAGGCGGGAAGCTGACCATGCACTTGCTTCATTTATATTAATATGATCCAAATGAACAATTTAAGCTCAAGATGGGTACTTAAACGTCACATCGATTGGTTAATCACAGTGTGGTCACTTTATATTGTATTAAGACTGTACTTCTCAGGCACAGAAACCACACCTTCCCACTGGGTCTTTGACCTTGGGAACCCCCAGCGCATCCTCCGTTGAACTTGGAGAGTGGTATTTATCTTGACCTTTAACCTTGATGTCATTAGTTACGGGGTATTACCCACTCAAGGTTTCGCATGCTTTCTAAAGCAGTAGGCCTTGCAAGAATTTCATTAAGATGGTCTCATCTCTGATCTTTCTTTAAAGAAAAAAGTCATATTAGATTTTAGAGTGATATCTTTTCCCCTAATACATTGGAACATTGTTAATGAAATCCAGCTTTAAATCTAGAGGTGTTAGGGTTTATTTTTTTTTTCTGGTTCCACCCCATCCTTTTCTAGCTTTTCTATATAGAAATCCAATGTATGGAAACTCCCATTTTTCCAGTTATGCGCTTGGTATTTACTGTGCGGGACACATAAATAAAAGGACAACACATTAATCTTCGGTGTCTTGCAGGAGGCTAAGAGATTTGTATGTGTGTCCAAATTGGCAAACCAAAGCATAATAACATCTGTACTTTATTTGCATCTGAAGATTTATGATTTATGAGTAAGTCAAAGAAAGAAAATCGACACTAGATTTTGTTGTCATGCAAAGAAGAAAAGGGAAGTCATTTTAAATGAAAGAAATATCGCTGCTCATGCCCTTTGAATTATTTGCAAAAGCCTCTGCCCAACCATGTCTCTAAAGGGGTAAACTCTCTCAGCAGACTTCTTTTCTCTCTATCAAAAATTTTTGGTATCAGATTTTGTTTAAAATTATCTCATTATAAAACCACCCTCTGCTGTGTGTTCCCTAAGAATAAGGAATTTCTCTTAATTGATTTTGATTCCCCCAAGCCCCTAGCACACGACTGGAATATTTGTTCTCAGAGAATGTTTGATGACTTAATGAGTGACTACATAGAACAGTTTAGGGTTCAGATGCTGAAGTTAGTTATGTCAGACGTAGCCACGTATGTTGCACAGAAGATCATCGAAAGATTATACTTTTGTGTCTTCGTCTCCAAAGGGGGAGGTTTACGATATCTGAGAGGCCGACTCTGGTTTGAAAATCAGGTTTACCTGCCCTTTTCGGTAATTTTTAGAAAATTGTTTCTAAGCCCCAAACTAAAACCGTGTTTTGTTTTGTTTTGTTTTTTAATATCGACAGTTTGAACAGTCTAACCAAATATGAGTAACAGCAGCTATCCATTCTGGTTCACTTTCTGAACTGCAGCTATCTAGTCCCTCTCCCTTTTTTTAAGATTTTTTAAAAAGTTTACTTATTTATTTATTAAAACTTTTTTTAATGTTTATTTGTTTTTGAGAGAGAGAGAGAGACAGAGACAGAGTATGAGTGGGGGAGGGGCAGGGAGAGAGGGAGACACAGAATCTGAAGCAGGCTCCAGGCTCTGAGCCATCAGCACAGAGCCCGACGTGGGACTTGAACTCATGAACCGTGAGATCATGACCTGAGCCGAAGTTGGATGTTTAACCGACTGAGCCTCCCAGGCACCCCTATTTATTTATTTTGAGACAGAGAGAGAAGGAGAGAGAATCCCAAGTAGGCTCAATGCTGTCAGCACAGAGACCCAGGTGGGGCTGGATCCCACAGAACCATGAGATCATGACCTGAGCCTACATCAAGAGTCAGATCATAAGAGACCTTTAAATACAGAGAACAAACTGAGCATTGATGAGGGTAGGGAAAATGGGTGATGGGTGTTGAGGAGGGCACCTGTTGGGATGAGCACTGGGTGTTGTGTATAAGTGATGAATCACCAGGTTCTACTGCTGATGCCAAGACTATACTGCATGTTAACTAACTTGAGAGTAAAAAAAAAAGAAAGAAAGGAGAAGAAAAGAGAAGAGGAAAGAAGAGAAGAGAAGAGAAAAAAAGAAAAGAAGAGGAAGGGAAAGGAAAGGAAAGAAAAAAGAAGAGAAAAGAAAAAAGAAAAGAGAAAAAGAAAGGAAAGGAAAGGAAAAAAAGAAGAGAAGAGAAAAGAAAAGAAAAGAAAAAAGAATAGAAGAGGAAAGGAAAGGAAAGAAAAGGAAAGGAAAGGAAAGGAAAAGAAAGAAGTGGGACACTAAACCCACTGAGCCAGCCAAGTGCCTCTCTCTTGTCCCTCATAGACATGTCTCACGTTAATGGTGACTTTCCTGTAGCTTTTTGGTGTGCAGATGAAAGAAGGCAAAATACAACTTTGTCTTTCAGGACATGTTACAAACAAAACAAAGCACACGGAACAGAAAACATATGGGCGAGCCATGCAAAGGTGGACAAATGACAGTCCCTTAGGAGAAACACAGACACACAGCCTAGTGTCGGCACTGTATTAGGGGAACGAGCTTGGACGGGATTGCTTCTTCCGTGCAGGGTTGTCCCGCCGTCTGGGCACAGAAGGGTGCACGGGCCTGAGCGCTGGAGGCCGAGGCCAACCTCACCCCTGCGGTGCTCAGGCTGGGCTGACAAGGTAGGATCACATCAGCAGGGCTCGCCGCACCTGCTGGGGCTCGGCGCTGATCCGGGCCAGTCTCCGCATTCCCAGTGGATTCTGTGGGAGACACACGCACCCCTGCGAGCTTTCCGATTCCCAAACCCTCTGCTTGGCGCAGGTAACTTAGCACGGGTACTGCAGTGCCGTCAAGCCTGCGGGTGGTGCGGGACCTGGGCAGATGCACACCGCTGAATCACGCAACGTCAGGTGAAGAAGAGACTAGAAAATGGAACTGCAGTTGGGAAATGTCTCTATTTACCTGTCTTAGGGTTTAAAACACGATTTCTTAAGTCATTCCCCAAATCGGTCCTAAATACAGAAAAACCTGTGGTCTGACAACAAATACTTAAACGTAAAAGGGGCCCCTGTAGCTGCTCAAAGCGTAAACCGAATGCTAAAAACATCATTACAGAGGTAACAGGAACCAGGATAAAATGCTCTATGAACAAAGAGTCAATGTATTTTCTGTTTCATTCACTCATCAAGCATTTTCCAAAATCCATGTAACGTTCCTTCGTGAGCTAGTGTCTCAGAGGGAAAGAAAACACGCCCTTTTAAAGAACTATGCTTGAAACTCGTGAAAATAAATAGAAAGCGTGGAAAATGGCATGCACAAACAGCTTTCTGTACTGGACACGGGGACCTTCCTTCTCCGTACGATTTCCTTGCGTTTCTTCACGATAGAGGATCTCCATACGAGCCGGGCGCGGTCATGCGGGCAGTGAACCCCCCTTTCGTGCCAAGATTTTCCATCGGCGGTGTTAGCCAGTCGTCCATGCATCACTATGAGTGGCCCGCAAATGATCTCTGGGGTTGATTTCTGGGATTAGCAGGAGCTACCTCAAAAGCACAGTGATCCCAGGGTCACTCCTCAAATGTGTGATTGCACGGCAATCACAATGCCCAGTCTCATAAGGGTGACCCTAATGGTGTGCCTGAGACACAGCATATGTCCCTCATCTGTCGAATGGAATCAACACCAAAGATACGGGCTTGAGGCGTTGCTTGTGTTAGAAAGGGGACTTTGCCTGGCTCCGGAGTTGGCAGTATTTGATATGTATTGTCTGTCCGTCCTTCCCTGCATGCTGATGGCGTCCTCCTGGAGGGGGGGTCTGCAAAGCTCTTGCAGATGCTCTCTGATGTGCTCATGGAGAAGTCTCCATTCTTGAAGTCCCTCTTTTCCACGAGGCCGTCACTGGCTGTCCTCCTGACACTCGTGTTAACGGGCCGTCAGTTCTGGGTGGAAGGCCACGTTCACAGGGTTACGTCCTTAAGTCCTTCCAGAGAAGTGATTGGCAATCAGCTTGCATCTGGAGGGTCGCAGAAGCTGGCTCTCTCCTGTGTTCCTCTTGTCGTCTCATTGAGGGGACCGAATCACAGGAGCCACGTGGCTGCGCCTCCCTCCTTCCAGGACAAGGGTGACAGACATCCATTCAGGCCCAGGGTAAAGAAGGGACATGGTAACAAATAACTGCCAATGGTAAAAACCTACTATCTATGTTTTACTTGTAGTTTTAAAAATAAAATTATGTATCAAGAGGTGCCCCAACTCACATTTTAAAGACATCTCAATCTTCTTAGCGTTTGGGAGGTGACTGACCTGGGCAGCGTTCCACAGTGGCAGCCACCGAGAGTCCTGTCCCTGGTCTGACAGGGAAACATGGAAACGAGATGGGCTGGAGAGGGTTACCATCACCACCCCCCCACGCCCCTGTCAGGCGGGGCCCGAGTCAGAAGTGGGTCTCTGTCTTCCACATTTGGTGTTTTCAGGGGATTAACAATTGTGTTTATTTTTTGAAAATAAAAATCACAGCGGGGGGGGGAAAAAAAAACCACAACATCTGTCCCAGAGGCAGTTGCTGTGATTTCTTCTCTAGTGTCACCTCCCTCTTCCTTCTTGCAGTCAAATACGGATTTGCGCAAAGGCGAGGGCGAGAGCAGACTTACCGATATATTGAACAGGTTATTCTGTGTTGATACAGCTTACTCATTAGGTCTAGATCTGAGACGGGGAGGAGTCTCAAAGAAAGTGCTTCCTGTGAGCACGTACTCCTGCAAAGAGTCCCTTTTACGGTGGCAATAATGGCAAAACGTTGGAAGCCATGTGAAAGCAAGAATCGGACTCCTCCTTACTGACTGACACATCAGGATGGGGTGAGGGAGGTGAATTTAAGAGTAAATGTTCACTGTGTGCTCTGTGCTTGTCTCCACCAGCTGGGCCGGCTGTTTGTTTGTTTACGAATTTGTTTTGTTCTTTAGATTCTTCATGTGAATGAAGTCATATGGCATTTGTCTTTTTCTGTCCAACTTACCTCCATCCGTGTTGTCGCAGCAAATGGCAACATTTCATTCTTTTTTCATGGCTGCGTAATATTCCATAACACATATTATTATATCATATAGTGATATATTATATATATGACATCTTCTCTCTCCATTCATCTGTGGAGGGACACTTGGGGTTGCTTCTGTGTCTCAGCTCTTGTAAATAATGCTGCAATGAACGTATGGGTGTATATATCTTTCTGAATTCGTGTTTTTCATTTTCTTTGGGGACATACTCAGCGGCGGAATTACTGAACCATATGGTATTTCTGTTTTTAATTTTTTGAGGACCTTCCATACTCTTTCCCATAGTGGCTGAATCAGATTATATTCCCACCAGCAGTGCATGAAGGTTCCTTTTTCTCCACCTCCTCGCCAACCCTTATTTCTTACCTTTGTTAATCTAACCATTCTGACAGGGGTAAAGTGGTCTCTCATTATGGTTTTGGTTTGCCTTTCAGTGATAATTAGTGATGTTGAGCATCTTTTCGTGCGTCTGTTTTCCATTTGTATGTATCCTTTAAAAAAAATAGAGGGGATGCCTGGGTGGCTCAGTCAGTTGAGCATCCGACTTCGGCTCAGGTCATGATCTCACAACTCGTGAGTTCGAGCCCCGCATCGGGCTCTGAACTGATAGCTCAGAGCCTGGAGCCTGTTTTGGGTTCTGTGTCTCCCTCTCTCTCTGCCCCAACCCACTCGCATTCTGTATCTGTCTCTCTCAAAAATAAATAAACATTAATATATTTTTTTAAAAAATAGAGGAACTATTCAGGTCCTCTGCTCAGTTTTTAACCAGACTATTTAGGTTTTTGTGTGTGGAGTTGCAAAAATTCTTTATATGTTTTGTTTATTATCCCTTATCAGATATATTAATTGCGAATACCTTGTGAATATCTTCTCCCATTCAGGAGGTTGCCTTTTTGTTCTGTTGATATTTTCCTTCACTGTGTAAAAGCTTTTTTATTTCAGTGCAGTCCCAATAGTTTACTTTTGCTTTTGTTTCCCTTGCCAGAGGAGATATCTAGAAAAATCCTGCTAAGGGATATTATGGCATTTTAAAACTCCTTTCCGTCTTTGAAAAATTATTCACGTAATTCCAAATAAAATATAAAATGCATACCTTTCTAGGGTTCAAAGGTTTCAAGATCTTTGAATGCCTCAGGAAGAGGTAAAATATGACTTTCCATTAGATTTTGATGAATGAATAATGTATGTTTTAGCCTCTAGGGTAACCAGCAAGAATTATAAACAAATAAAGTATATAATCTCAAAGATAATAGAATAAAATAAAAATATAAACATTAATCCCAAAGAAGGAAATGAAAAGAAATGTAGCATAGGAGACTAAAAAGGAAACAAATAGGAAACTGGGTGATTTGAAGCCAGCTGTATCAATAATTAACAATACATGTAAAATGTGAACTGAATTGCTCTAATTAGAAGTCAAATATGATAAGAATGGATTTAAAAATAATGACTGCACGGACTAAAGTAAACATGGGCCATCAACAATTCAGTACCATCCGTGGTTAATTTAAAAGTAACACCCTGGGTGTATATTAATAGTCTTGGGCCAGGCTTATTTTTGACGGGGTTCAGAATATGCTACCCCAAATGTAGGTCACAAAAGTGTGGACCTTCATACTGGGTATCTAAGCTGATGGAACTTGAGAAATATCAGGTGTCGGGGCTTCCCCAGAAGCAGATCCTATACTCCTCTTGGGAGAGGTGCCCCCCACCCTGTACCTGGAGAAAGAGCATCCTCACCCCTGTAGGCGAAGGGGCACAGAGGAATCTGGAGGGACAGTCTTGGCCACGTCCCCCATCTACTTGGCCTGGATCACTTCTGGCCATCACATCTGGCCACAGCTCCATTCTTCAGCAGCCTGGCATAAAACTGCTCCTTGTGAATACTACCTTGGGTCCTCATTTCCTTCCCGTGTCGTGTAAAATTTATGTTAAATAAATGCGTATGCTTTTGTCTTTAACCTGTCACGTGTTACAGGGGTCCCGGCTGAAAACGTAGAACAGAGGAAAGTATTTTTTTTCCTCTTTGTTTCTCTAAACAATAATTAACTTTTAGCACACTTATCTTCTTTGGAGAGATTCTATTGTGTATGTGTATACGTGCACGTGTGTGTGTACCCTGGTGCATATAAGCTTTATCATCATAAATGTCTACTGCTTGCCTTTATTTTTTCATTTTGTCTAAAAATAGGCAGAACTGAAAAAAAAAGTCAATGTTGGCATTAGAGGGATTTGAGTTTGAATCCTACTCTGTCACTAAGTGGGTGTCCTGTTAGGGCACGGATGAAGCTGAGGTGTGGCAATCAACTTGCTGATACATTAAAATGTGCCTGGCACGGTAGTGTGTTGTTCAATGTTTTCTTGTAATTACTCTTCCCCACAGCTCAGTCAAAATGGAATTATGCTAATATATGCAGGGGTTAAATGCCTTGCTTTATTTCTAATAGGTAGTAACTGTTAAACATTGGGTTGGATTTCAAATTTTATTTAGAAGCCCGTGTTCTGTTTTCCACAAGAACATTTTTCCAAGCAGTATCTCAGTTCTCAAAGGCATTCGCAACAAAATGGAATTTCATACCTTCCCTTTCCCAATCCACCCACACCTGCTAGCACCTCAAGACTCAAAGGTAGACTACAGTGCATCTCACCAAACACAATGCAGGTGCATTCCACGTCAGGACCTTATTCTCACATGGGGTGAACAGATCCCTGCCAAACATTGCGCATATTTTCACCAACCGTGTTGGGAAATGCTGCCCTCCCCCACTCTGGCTCTTGAACAACGTATTTGCATCAAAATTGCTGCTCTGGGGCTTTAGGATTCCTAAGTTCTTTGCAGAGGTGTGATAATTAAATGACGTAATGCAGATAACAAGTCCCGCCCTTTTTTTTTCACACTGAGCCAATAAGTTTGTATAAAGACTCACTGCAGAATAGATGTTTTTTTCTCACTGGCCATGGCAACTAAAAATTCACTGATACAAAGTCAGGTCAGGCAAATGTCTCCTATGGCAAAAGAATTAAGACCACAGTGGGAAAGTGAAATGCATCCGACAGATTATAGCAGAAAAACACAAGAGAGGCTATGGAAAAACTGTGAGCACAAAACACTGCTATCACATTTTTCTAATGCTGTTAGGACAGAGTTTACTCTGTCCTGTGACACTGGAAGATCCCGGGCACTGAGTGTCCTTTGCTATCAGATGAATGTAAAATGGTTTATGATCCGATGAATCGATGTGTTTGCTATCCCCCGGAGGGAGCATTAGCCAAAAGATTTCTGGTTTTGTTGACCAATCTAATTAGGATTTTAAAGGCTTGAACATTTGCATTTTGATAAAAATTGATGCTATGGAAAGCTACTGTTTGGCAACGATTGAATGTGACTGGTTTATTTATTTTTAATTAATACAACCACAGTTGTGACTATAACATTGCTCTGTGTGTCAGATTGTGGCCAAGCCATGCGTTCTTCAGGGACCCGGCTCTACTGATTACATATATATTCACTAGTGATTTTTAGCCTGAGATCTAATTACCTCATGTAGCTTAGGAACAGAGACAGAGTAAAATTCAAAGACCTACTTATCAGGCTTGTGACAATAAAAAGAAAACGAATTCCCCAAATCATACTCAAAGTAATTAGACTTCAGGATTACTCACTTTCATATTCTGAAGGTACTTCTCATGTGTTTTACCCTTGTCTTTCTGACCATATAATTGATATTGTCACGCCTCTCCTATAGAGGCAAAGAGCCCTTTCCAAGGCTTGTGCTGAAACGTGTAATTTTTGGTTGAAAAGTCATGGCCAAAGAATGGTTAACTTAAGTTACATCCTGATGTTGCCACAGAAAACGTGCTGACTTCTCTGAACTAGTCAGTTAATCTCTATGGACCTTAATCATCGTTACAGTGAAGAAATTGGGTCAGAGGAACTGCAATGTTTTTGTTTTTTCTCTAAAACTCGACTCCAAAGGGGTTGAGCTCCTAATGCCTACATGATTCACTGTTGTTAGTTTCAAACTGCTTCTCAACTTATTCCGTAAGACACATAAAATGATTCTTGAACTTTGCACCCCAAGCCCAGCATGGAAGGAGCTTTGAAGTTGCCTTTCCCACCCTCACACTAGAAAGTTGAACCCAATGAGAACCAACAACTCTTCTTAGTTCCATCAGGTCATTGCGGTCAGAGGGCAGACCACTGGTCACCACCCGATGAAAGAGACACACTAAAATACATACTAAAAGAAAACACAGTTGAAAGAGACAAAGCAAACAGCAGAAGCAGACTCACATAAGACAGATTTGTTGGAATTGTTCAGCCTGGGATGTAGAACAACCGTGGTTAATATGCCAAGGGCCGTAAGGAAGAGAGTGGACAACATGCAAAACACATGGGCAATATAAGCACAAATGTAGAAACCCTAAGAAGGAATCCAAAGGATCAGGAGAAGCTTCTCCACTGCCATGCAAAGAGAAAATAAAAATGGTGGAAGAGAACGTGTAAGACTGGGGCAGTCACACAACGTAGACACAGGTGCAACAGAAGCACCAAGAGAAGAAGAAAAAAGAAGAAATCTGGAAATAGTTTAAGCAACAATGACTGACCCCAGACAAGAAAGAATAAGAAAGGGACCGGGGAGGAGGGTCGTGCCGAGTCTAGTCAGTAGTGATGCTAAGAAAAGTATCACCTGAGCCTACGTTCTGAAAACTTCTGTGTAACGATGATGTTACCATAAAGTCTAGAGACAAAGATGGAGGACCTATAACAATTAATTTTTTTTATTTGCGAGAGAGAGAGAGAGAGAGAGAGAGAGAATGAGCAAGGGAAGGGCAGAGGGAGAGAAAGAGTGAATCCCAAGCAGGCTCCACACTCAGCATGGAGCCCCACGTGGGGCTCGATCCCACAACCCTGGGATTGTGACCTGAGCCTAAACCAAAAGGCAGTTGTTCAAATGACTGATTTACCTAGGTTCCTGTCTTATAACAATTTTTGATCTTTTTGAATATCTTACTTGGCTTTTTATTCACATGATGCGCTAAGTCACGTCCCCTTGAGAAGAACACTAGATATCACTGTGTATAAAACGTAATGATGGTAGGTTAATAAGTGTGACTGAGCTGAACGAAACAGTCAAGGGATGAGAAAGATATAGCAGGCTAACATGAATCACAAGAAAGCTGAGGGAGCACTATTAATTTCATAAAAATGTTCCTGACAGTGGAGAAGAGGAAATTTAATTTTATATCATTATATTACCAATACAGGCAAACTTTGAGCAGGGAATCTACTACTGTGCATGTAAAGAATGGTTATTAATATCCTCACTGTAAGGTTGGTTTTTTCTCTCTTATCATTTAGGTAAAAAGAAGAATGCTATACATCCACTTTGAATTCAATGAAGACTTTCTTCAACCTAATGCAGTGTAGACCTCTAGATTCAAGAATAGCCAGCTGATTTACTATTAGACTTAATCCACAACATTATTTAGTAAATACAAAGTGCACACCATTATAATTACTCTATCTCCCTACTTATGACATTTGGTTTTTCCTTCAATCCCCAGGACAAGCATGTGCTTTGATTTTAAGACTTACTATGACCTGGACCAAATCTGCCAGACACAAAATACCAGCTGATCCAATCTGATCGATTTCCTGATAGCCTTTTACAAATGTTGCCTTTTGTCCCTTTCAGTTCATTTGTCTAATTATTAGCACAAAGCAACTTAGTAATTATTATCAAAGGCCTTAAATTTTTACATTCCCTATGATGAATTCTACTCCTATGAACTTAACATTGGAGACCAATTAAGTTTAAGCTGAAATGAATATTTTATCACAGTATGCAATAATGACATTAAGAATCTATATATTTATTTATTTAGTCAAAAATATGTGTCAGGTGCTATTCTATGCCTAGCTAGAATAGTAGTGAAAAAAAATAAAGATATTGTTCTTGTTAACTCTACATTCTAGGAAAAAAAATTTTTTAAGAAATTTGTTATTTTTTTTTTTTTTGAGAGAGAGAGAGAGCACACATGAGTGGGGAAGGGGCTGAAGGTGACAGAGAGAAAGAATTTTAAGCAGGCCCCATGTTCAGCATGGAACACAATGATGCGAGGCCCGATCTCACAACTATGAGATCACCACCTGAGCCGAAATCCAGAGTCGGATGCTTAATGACTGAGCCATCCAGGTGCCCCGAGAAATGTGTTTTTAATGAAATATTTTAAATGAAGTGAAATGCTACCAAGTCAGCTAAATGATGACAGAGAGGAAGAACCTTCGAGAATGGCAACTGGCTGGTAATTTTCTAATCTTGACTCTCCACAGAAAATCAGAAATAGAAGCTAGATAGCACGAATAAAAACCTACGGACAACATTTCAAACCACCTAGATGACAAACTATCTCCATGAGAACCACAAAACAGAAGTAGAAACAAACCAACAATAGCTACAAAACCCACACAAGCCAGCCTATATCCATTAAAGGAATTGAGTGAATAATTAACAGTTTTCTAAAACAGAAAGCCCCAGACCCTGGTGTTCCCTGGTTTGTTTTAAATTCTATCAGACATTTAAGGAATGAATTACACCAATGCTCTACAATCTCTTTCAGAGGACAGAAACAGAGGGATTATTTCCTATCTCATTTCAGGAGGCGTCATTCTATGAAGCCTTACTAGCGAAACTAGACAAAGACATTACAGGAATAAAAAAGAAAAAAATATACACCCATACCTCTCCCTGAACATACATTCAAAACTTTTCAACAACACATTAGCAAATGAAATCCAAACAAGATGAACAAGATATAAACGCCACGACTGTGTGAGATTTATCCCAATTAGGCAAGGCTGGTTCAACCTTTGAAAATTAGTTAGTGTAATTCACCACATCACGTACTAAAAAAGGAAATGGATACAAAAAAGCACTTGAAAACATGCAGCCCTCATTCATAAGCAAAACTCCTGGTGAACAAGTAAAAGAGAGGAGCCATCTCAACTTGATGAAGTCTCCCTACAACAGCAAAACAAAACAAAACACTACACCTAATATTATACTTACTGGCAAGAATCTCAACGCTTCCCCACTAAGATCGGGAGCAAGGGGATGATGTTGCCTATCTCCACTCCTTTTCAACATCGTACTTGAAGCCCTTGATGAGGAACGAGGCACGAAAATGGAATAAAATGCATAAAGACTGAGGAAGAAGGCATAAAACTGTCTTTTTGGCAGATGCCATGATCATCTCTGTAGAAAATCTGAAGGAATTGACCAAAAAAATTTATGCTGGAATTAATATGCTGGAATTAATTTATGCTGGAATTTATAGCAAGGTTACAGCATGCAAGATTATTACAAAAAAGTACATCGTCTTCCTACATACCGATAGCGAGCAGCTGAAATTTTATTTAAAAAATATCAGGGGCGCCTGGGTGGCTCAGTCGGTTAAGCGGCCGACTTCGGCTCAGGTCATGATCTCGCGGTCAGTGAGTTCGAGCCCCGCGTCGGGCTCTGTGCTGAGAGCTCAGAGCCTGGAGCCTGTTTCAGATTCTGTGTCTCCCTCTCTCTGACCCTCCCCCGTTCATGCTCTGTCTCTCTCTGTCTCAAAAATAAATAAACGTTAAAAAAAATTAAAAAAAAAATATCATGCCATTTATATTAGCAGCCCCAAAATGAAACACTTAAACATAAATCTAACAAACAGGTTCAAAACGAAATATGTACAACACCTATATGAAGAAACCACAAAACTCTAAAGAACAAGTTCAAGGAACTAAATTCATGGAGAGATATTCATGTGTGTGGATCGGGAGAATCAATATTGCCAGTTGTCGGTTCTTCTCAACTTGATCTACAGGCTAAATGCAATGGCAATCAAAATCCTTGGAAATTATTTTGCGGATATTAACAAACTGACTTTAAAGCTTATATGGAGAGGCAAAAGGCCCAGAAAAGTCACCACAGTATTAAAGAAGAAGAAAGTCAACGCTACGTTAAAGAGTCAAAATAAAGTTGAAGGATGCCTTAACTCACCTTCAACACCTAGGATAAAGCTATAGTAATCAAGACTGTGGGATGTTAGTGAACCATAGACAAATCAATGAATAAAAATAGAAAGCCTGGAAATAGACCCACATATAGTCACTGATCTTTGACCGAGGAGCAAAGGCAACACAGTGGATCAAAGATAGTCTCTTCAACAAACAATTCTGGGACAAATGCAAAAAGAATCTAGACACAGACCTTACACGCTTCAGAAGAATTAACTTAAAAATGGATCACAGACCTAAAGGTAAGACATAAAATGGTGAAAAATAAAATATTGAACAGAATTTCTCTTTCCATAAAGAAATCCCTGCATGTACAGCCCAAGCCATCTAGAAAGAAGGAGATATTTCCTAAGAAGTGGAACATGTCTTTCTACGAGGTTGGGAAAATTCATGAAGATTCAAAAACTCCTGTGTGGCTGCTAAGTTCTACTCTATCGTAGGTAGATTTGTCACATTTAGCTAGGCATATTATATATGCATTATGGATTGAATTGTGTCTCCCCAGAAAAGAATATGAAATCTTAATCCCCCAAATCTTGGAATATAACCTTATTCGGAAACAGGATCACTGCAGGTCTAATTAGTTAAGCTGAGTTCATCCTGAAGTAGAGTGGACCCTAATCCAATAGGACTGATGTCCTTACAAATGGCCATGTGAATACGCCAAGGAACACAGCAGGCCATGTGACAGTGAAGACAGGGAATAGAGTTATGGGGCCACAAGTTATGTAGCTACAAGGTAAGGAATGCCAAAGATTGCCAGCACACCACCAGCTGCTAGAAAATGGGAAGGAATGATTCCCCTGAAGCTTTCAGAGGCAGCATGGCGCTGATGACATCTTGATTTCAATTCACAGCCTCTACAACGATGAGGCAACAAAATTTTGTTGATTTAAGTCACCTAGTTGATAGTACTTTCCTATGGCAACCAGTGAAAAGCAATACAATGTGCAAGTGGGATGCAGACTGTATGGGATGATGTAGATATTTGAGAGAAGATCTCTATTGATGCTGCCAATGGAACCACAATTAAGTTCATCATCAAAGCCTTTCAAACTTCCAGAAGAACAGAAAAAGTGATATAATAGAATCCTATGCCTCTATCAACCGTAGTTAACAAATACAGTTTTCCATCTGTACCCTTCCTTTTTGTTATTAAAGAAATAAAACTTTACAGACACAGTGAAACCATCACCATCTACCATCGCAGTCCCTTCCCGCCTACATCTGTCAAAATGAATCACTCTCTTGATATTGATGTGCCTTTCTTGCCCATGAATATTTTATTCTTTTACCATGTTCATTGCTACCTACAATAATATATGAAATTGCTTTTTGAAAAATTGTCAAGAATAATAACAGGAACCTCAACTTGCATATTAGATTTTTAATCGTTGAAATGTTCGTATCTATTCTAATCATTTTATTTGTGTGTCTGTGTCTCAATTTACTTATCCAAACCCCAGCTGAAGAACACGCAGAATTTCTCCTAATGGCGACAAATATTCCTCTAAATGTGTTCTCCCATGTAAGTGCAAAGGTGTCTTTGATCATGATATACAAATCTAGAGGTAAAATTTGTAGTCACATTCTATAGGACCTTTCCATTTTATTGGAAATGACCAAAATTCTTTCTATAATCATATATAAGTTTATGTTACCATCAGCAAAAGATTAGACCGTTTTTCTCCATGGCATCAAAAATATTTGTCTTTATAATTTTGTTAGTTTAGTCAATCCAGTAAGAACTATTCTACTAAAGTCTGGGATTGTGATGCCTCCCGCTTTGGTCTTCTTATTCAATATTACTTTGGCCATTCGGGATCTTTTGTGGTTCCATACAAATTTTAGGATTGCTTGTTCTAGTTTCGAGAAGGATGCTGGTGCAATTTTGATTGGGATTGCATTGAATGTGTAGATAGCTTTGGGTAGTACTGCCATTTTAACAATATTTATTCTTCCAATCCATGAGCATGGAATGTTTTTCCATTTCTTTATATCTTGTTCAATGTCCATCAACTGATGAATGGATAAAGAAATTGTGGTTTATATACACAATGGAATACTATGTGGCAATGAGAAAGAATGAAATATGGCCTTTTGTAGCAATGTGGATGGAATAGGAGAGTGTTATGCTAAGTGAAATAAGTCATACAGGGAAAAACAGGTACCATATGTTTCACTCTTATGTGGATCCTGAGAAACTTAACAGAAGACCATGGCGGAGAGGAAGGGGGGAAAAAGTTACAGAGAGGGAGGGAGGTAAGCCATAAGAGACTCTTGAAAACTGAGACCAATCTGAGGGTTGATGGGGGGTGGGAAGGAGGGAAGGGTGGGTGATGGGCACTGAGGAGGGCACCTGTTGGGATGAGCACTGGGTGTTGTATGAAAACCAATTTGACAATAAATTTCATATTAAGAAATAAAATAAAATAAAATAAAATAAAATAAAATAAAATAAAATAAAATAAAAACAACTATCAAATAAAAAAAAACAATTCTACTACACATTTGCTGAGTTACTATCTGATGGTGCATATGTTTATGTAATCATTGGTCAGAAAGGCTACCTTGTTCTGATATTGGCAAGGTTTAAAAAATATATTCTTCACATTAGTTCTTCATGTTTTGTGTTTTAATCTCATGTTTCTGCATTTTTCATTTAACTTCATTTTTTTGCATTGTTCTGTTACACACATATTACATTTTAATAGCCAAAGCAAGCAATATTTCCACGTTTAATTGGGGATATTTCTGTCTCCTGTATTCAGAAATCATGACAATATTGTCTTATATTTCTTAAAATGGTTTTTTAAATGTTTTACTTTTTTACCATGAGATTTTGATCCTTCTCAATTTTTATAGGATTTCAGATGAATGAAAAGTATGTAAGGGCAATAAACAAAAATTATCATTTATATACCACATCACATATACTAGATATTATTTTCTTTTGTATTCTACTCTGTGTATCTTAATATTTCATATTTTAGATTCATGTGTATGTGATATATCTTCTCATCTATTTTCTTAGTTCATTAATTCTTTAAAAGCTTTAACTAACACACTTTTGATTCAGCTTTCTTTGTGTCTTTCTTTTAATATTAAAACATTCTAATATTTGTTTATTTAAAAAATTCTTTGTTAATGTTTATACATTTAAATTCTCCTTTTATTTATGCACATAGTGGAGACAATATTATTTGCCTTTCTGCATCTGAAAATTCCAACATGGCGGGGGTTCAAGTCTCCTGGGGGTTCTTTCTGGTGATCCTGGCTCCTGGTGACTTTTGTCCTCATTTGTTTTCTGTGTGTGTGTGTGTGTGCTCACACGTGTATGTGTGTGTGTGTGTGTCGGGGGAGGGGGGACGTGGGGGAGAGAGAAAGAGAGAGAGAGGAAGGACAGAGACAGAGAGATAAAGTAACTCAAGTTTCCCATACATTGCAGGCATTTCCTTGCAGGAAGAATTTGCTTTCTTAGGATAGGACTACATCGTGCAGTTCATGTTACGCACCACACGAAAGGGATCGTCACATGCGGCCTCATAACGTTCTTGGGTAAAAGCTTTTCTTTCCTAGCACATTATTTTACTTATTATTTATCATTTAAGATGTCATTTCCCAAGACGGAGAATCTCCATTTTCCTTTCCCACCTCACTGACCGAATGTTAAGGTCATGACCCTTGTCCACGTGGCAGGCAGCCACAATTCCGGGGGGCACACATTGTTGCAACACCACCACCCCAACTCCAGTGTGAGCTTTTGCTCAGAAACACCTCCTCTTTGTGTGTTTGTTTTTCTCCCCGGGGCCATTCTTTCCACACTTTGTGAGTTTGTTTCTAAGTCATAATACAGTTTGGGCAGGATTTCATCAAGTTTTGGGAATTTTTCGTTATCAGAATTCTGGAAGTGGAATTCATTAAACTATTTAGCCTCATTTCTAGCTACTAACGATTTAAACTCATGCAAAAGTACGTATTTAATAAAAAATACCTTCCTACAAAAAATACATTTTAGAAAATCAAATGCTCTTGCTATTTAAAAAGGGTCAAACTTTAGGGGAAAATCAAAATTTGGGACCTTCCCAATTTGCGACTTATAATCCCAATATACTCATTCCTGATCACTGTGAGAGAACTATTTATAGGGATGTAAACACCCATGGAGTGATGACATAACTATGTGCAAAAATTGTTCTTCACCCTTAAATACAATTTAAATATGGCTTCTCTTTTACCATATTCTTCTCAAGCCCGTGTGTGTTAGTTTCTGGGTCCTTACAAAATTAACAGCAGGGGCGCCTGGGTTAAGCTCATTTGGTTGAGCATCTGACTTCGGCTCAGGTCAGGATCTCACAGTTGGTGAGTTCGAGCCCCGCATTGGGCTCTGTGCTGACAGCTCAGAGCCTGGAGCCTGTTTCAGATTCTGTCTCTCCCTCTCTCTAACCCTTCTCCACTCATGCTCTGTCCCTTTCTGTCTCTCAAAAATGAGTAAACATTTAAAAAATTTAAAAAAATAAATTAACAGCAAATGCAATGCTCACACTCACTGCCTGTGGAGGAAGTTTCTGGCTATTATTCCCAAGGGTAGAAATACAGTTTGGTTTTTGTAGATCAGCCTAGAGAAACATATGTCCTTTGATTACATTTGAGATAATTTACTAGGACAGATCATTGGAAGGTGAGTTAGAAATACTTACAAATTTTTTCAAAATTTTTCAGAGGGATTCATCTAAGTTATCAAGTCAGTTACATTATTCTAGACTAAAAACTCCTTGAAATGTTTTTATAGCATAATGTTTATTAAATGAACTTCTTTTGTCCTTCTAATCTTAGAAGTTTGGATCCAATTTATAGTGTTAAGCTCAGTCTCTTGAAAAGCAGCACATAATCTTTGCTTTTCTAATTTTAATGCATCCGAACGTGGTATTTACTATAAGAGATGCTGATTCATTCTGATTTAATATAGCATTGCTCATAAAAAATAAATGTTTACTTCGGATAAGTAGGATGGTTTTGAAATGTCAACATCGAAACTAGTTTTGAAAACAGCTTCGACTTATTAAGGTTAGGGACATTATTAATTCTCAGCTCTTTATTAGGGAACACAGTGTTTCTCATTATTAAAAGTTTAAACTCAGAGTCACAATTTTCCCATTGTTTGCTTTTTAACTCAGATAAAAAGGCATGTTTGATCTTTTTTTGTACATTCAGTTTCTCACTAGAATGAAAAGCTCTGGAAATTCAATACTTTTATACACAGAAACTTTAGCTCAAAGTTGTCATCCTTTAGGTTTCTATTTCAAACCCACAGAGCCTAAATAGATTTTTTAGGCCATGAATTTCTCAGAAAAGAAGCTTTATATTTTTTACAAATTCCTTACACTTTGACTTTACTAGTGTTTTAGCCTTTCACTTAACAGGTGCATTTTCGTATGCAGGACACTTCTTAATACATATACAGGACGCTTCTAGGCAAGTACGCTAATACGCAGAACACCGAGATTCGCACCATATGCTGCGTGAATGACGTAGACAGATTATTACTGACGGAGATCACTGGACAAACCCCAAGAGAGGGTTTTTTTTTCAGTCTCTTTCTGGAAAAACAAGCCATGTTTGTTACGATGAAGATGGGCAATGGATTCAAGACAGAAAGTATGCATAAATAAAGCAGATGAGAAGGTCTAAAGTGGAAAAAAGGTGAGAATATGAAATGTAGCCTTTTCCCACAACCAGGGCTAGTAGATAAAAGGAATAGGAAACTGGTTCGAAAGGCAGAAATTATGGTGGTCTGTGATGCTCTAGGTAAAACTTTGCGTATTTTCAGTTAAGAAATTAAAAACTATTAAATTGTTGAATAACTGGAGGAAAAGACCAAACAGTAGCAGTATGAATCGAATGATAGTTTCTTCTGTTATGTTTCAAAAACTGAATGAAACATGAAGATATATGTCTCATTTTATAAAAGAAATGCCAAATGGAGTTTCGAAATTTGTCTCCATCAACTTTATCAACTTATTTTATTTAAAAAATATGTAGCAAGACATGTCACTTTTGAAATATTGGACTTTTTTCTGAATCTATGACCCTAGAAAAAGTAATTCAAAACTTTCTGTATGTTATGTCATGTATAGTGACCTATTTCATTCAGCATGATTACTTAGAGATCCATCCCATTTGTTGTGTGTGTCAATGAAAACCTGTGTTCCCACAAAAATCTGTACACAAATATTTATAGAAGCTTTATTTGTTAATGTCTTTTATTTATTTTTGAGACAGAGAGAGACAGAGCATGAGCAGAGAAGGGGCAGAGAGATAGGGAGACAGAATCAGAAGCAGGCTCCAGGCTCTGAGCCATCAGCACAGAGCCCGATGCGGGGCTCGAACTCACAGACCGTGAGATCATGACCTGAGCCAAAGTCGGACACTCAACCGACTGAGCCACCCAGGCACCCCGAAGCTTTATTTGTAATAGCCCCACACTGGAAATAATTCAGATGTCTCTCAATGGGTGAATAGTTAAGCACAGTATGGTATATTATACCATGGAACACTTCTCAGTATTAAAAAGGAATTGCTTATTGATAAGTTATTTCACTTTTGACTTATTAACTTATTAACTTGTTGTCTTTATACTGAGAAGGGTTTATTTTAGGCAGCAGATGGTTGGGTCTTAGTCTCTGCAACCTGACAATCTCTGTGTTTGAATTGGAAAATGTATACTATTTACATTTAGTGAAATTACTGATATGGTTAGGTTATATGTATCTTGTTTTATTTATTGCATTTTACCTACCTTTTACATATCCCATGTGTTCTTTGGTCCTCTATTAAACTGTATGAAAAATTTTTTTAAGGTTATGTGTTTATTTTGAGACACAGAGAGAGCACAAGTGGGGGAGGGGCAGAGAGGGAGAGAGAGAGAGAGAGGGAGAGAGAGGGAGAGAGAATCACCAGCAGGCTCCACACTATCAGCACAGAGCTCCATTTGGTCCTCAAACTCACAAACCATGAGATCATGACCTGAGCCAAAGTCAAGAGTCAGACTTACAATTGACTGAGCCACTCGGGCACCCTATTAAATTTCATGTATAAATTTACAGTTACTTTTAATGTCTTTTTGGTCTGTTAGCTATAACATACTGCTGAGTGTTTTAGAAGTTTCTTTAGAATCGATTGTATACATCTTTGACTCATCATAGTCTATGTTCAAGTGATATTATATCACTTTGCATATAAGTAAGGGAACTTATGGCACTCTCTTTTCTTCTGATCTTTGAGCTATTTTTTCATATGTTTTATTTTGAATGTGGTATAAACCTCACACTCATTATTATTTTATTTTAACATCTATCTTTAAAATAAATGTGATTTATTAGAAATGACTTTATGCATTTACTCATGCAGTTGTCATTCCAGAGTTTTTCATTCCTTGATGCGTATCCATGTTTCCTCTAATATCATTTTACTTCCCCATGGAGGAGTTGTTTTAATATTCCCAATAGTATGGGTCTGCTGATGATAAAATCATCCTACTCCATAAGTCTGTAAAAGTGTTTATGTCACCCTGGCTTTATGATGATGACCGCCAAGTAGAAATCTAGGTGGACAGAGCCTTTCATTCGCACATTAAAGATGCTCCCGCCCTGTCTTTCTTTTCTTTTCTTTTCTTTTCTTTTTTTTTTTTTTTTTTTTTTTTGGTAAGTAATCAAAACTTCGCATTTTTTTTCAATATATGAAATTTATTGTCAAATTGGTTTCCATACAACACCCAGTGCTCATCCCAAAATGTGCCCTCCTCAATACTCATCACCCACCCCCCCCTCCCTCCCACCCCCCCCATCAACCCTCAGTTTTTAAGAGTCTCTTATGCTTTGGCTCTCTCCCACTCTAACCTTTTTTTCTGCCCTGTCTTCTGACTGTGTGTGCTATTGTTTCAGTAGAGAAATCTGCTGCAATCCTTGTTTTTTGTTGCTCTATATGGAATGTGTTTTTTTTCTGTGACGGCTTCTAAGAATTTCTCTTTTATTTTCAATTTTGAGCAATTTAAGTCAGATATGCCTTGGTATGTTCTAAATGTTTTTGCTACTTAATGCTTGTAGAACTTCCTGAATTGGTAGGCTTATCGTTTTCATTCGCTTTGGAAAATTTTCTGCAATCGCTCCTTCAAATATTTGTCTGCATCCAGTCCTCCTAAGGGAATCAAATTATGTGTACCTTTGGTTGTGTGATGTTGTTCTGCACCTCATCTCTTTTCCAATCTTGTGTTTAAATATTATTATTATTACTATCATGATTAAATGTTTATTTATTCATTTTGAGAGAGAGAACGCATGAGTATGTGTGCGAGTGGGGCAGGAGCAGACAGAGAGGGAGAGAATCCCAAGCAGGCTTGGCTGTGTAAGCGACTTGGGTGCAGAGCCTGATGCGGGGTTCCATCTCATGAACTGTGACATCATAACCGGAAGTGAAATCAAGAGTCAGACACTGAACCGACGGAGTCACCCAGGGACGCCAAATACCATTGTTACTTTCAATCTGCGTATTTCACTTTGGATAATTTCCATCACTATGCCTACAAGTTCACAGGCGTTATCTTCTGTTTGGTCTAAATGGCCATTAATCTCCTCCAGTGTAGCTTTTTTTTTTTTAACTTTGTATTTTGTATCTGTAGAAATTCAGTTTTTTAAATATATTCCTCGTCTCTATTTTTCTTTATAAAACGTATGTGATAAAGTTATAATAACTGTTTTAGTGTATTTTTCTGCTAATTCTATCATCTGGGTCATAAACATTTCCAGGTCCATTTTGACCTTATTTTGAGTAATATTTTCTTGCTCTTACCCATGTCTGGACATCTTTGATTGCATGGTAGGCCTTATAAATTTTCCCTTTTTGGGTCCTAGATATTTTTGTATGACTATGGCGGCTGTATTACCAGTTTCCTCATCCGTTGTGTATGTTTCAACTGCCATTACATTTTCTAAACTAAACATTTATGCATGGGCCTTTATTTTTGTTTTCTTATTTTTGACTCATGATTTATTATGTTCTGTTGTATCTATTCACATGTTCATTACAGGGATGCTAAAATCCTTGTCCCTTATTTTAATACACCTGTTGCTGATGGGATTTTAATCCTCTGTGTTGCTGCTTTGAAATACCTGTGCTCCTCAACTTAACATTTATTTTGGCCTCCGAGGTCTGCTATCCCGCAGCTGCTCTGGGAGGTAATGTAGGTGAGGGAAACCAGTAAGCTTCTGTACTTAGAAAGTTACGGTACAGAGTTTCAGGCACCAGAAAATCACTGTGGTCAGGGATTCAAACTCCCTGGATTAGGAGAAGAAATATTAGACTGAGACACAACTCAGAACTTAATGAATCAGCTAGGGAGATTGGAAGGAAAGTGTTGAGGAAGAAAGTGTCTCCAAACAACCTGACTTCTCCTTTTCTCCACTCATCATTCTGCGGAGCGTCTAAGCTGCTCTGATACTATTCTCGGGTCTTCTGCACCCGAGTTCCAAATCTTGAGTGCTGCACACACCTGCGTGAGCTGAAAGGAGGAAGCGGCTCTCTCACCACTTGTTTTCTGTGAGTCTCACCACTTGTTCTCAGTCTGTGCTCTGCATTGCGAGACTGGCCAAAAGTCCAAATTCTACATTAAAGGCACCTGCTCAATCAGGAGAAAATTAAAGTCTACTGTATCCCTTGGCATGTGCCTTGATTCAGGTAAAGCCTATCCGACTCATAGATGTCTTGCAGCAAATACGAGATTCTTAAATACTGAGAACACACCGAGGGTTGCTGGGGGGTGGGGGAGAGGGGAAACTGAGTGATGGGCATTGACGAGGGCGCCTGGCGGGATGAGCACTGGGTGTTGTATGGAGTCCAGTTTGACAATAAATTATATTTCCTATAAAAAGTCTTTTCTTAATGAGAGTTTTTGCTTTTCTACTATAAGATGGGGTCCCTGAGTCTCGGGACTCCTCTGACACATTTTCATACGTGTGTGAACCCATTCAAATCAGAGTACATCATGGAGATAGAACATGTATATGCTCACAAATGTGTTTGCTCATGGGTTGTGTTTATTTCCAACCATCACAAATATAGGAAGGGTGAGTAGGATGTTGCCAGATTCGGAAGAATTTTTATGAAAAGCTTCTACTGAAATCCATCCTTTCTAACCTGTCTGAGCGAGCTGAACTGGATACTCTCTAAGAAATATTGCAGCTTCATTTTTCCACCCCTGAAGGAGAGGAGTCTGCTAGCCATTTTCCTTGATGGCCCCTACAGAGCAGACTCATATGTTTCCCCAAAGCAAGAAGTCAACAAACCAATCATCCATGTACAAAAATAAATACTTGGGTGGAATGCCTACAGCCCAGTCACCCACAGCTCACCTCTTACTCCTGTCACTAAAGCAGGCAAAAGCGACTTGTACCAATTGTCTACAGCTGCGTAACAGTCCACCCAAAACTTAGTGGCATAAGCAAAATGGATCATGTGTTTCTGCGATCTCGCATGGTCGGACAGGCTGATGGCTTGAGGAGGTGGTTCTCAGTTTCTCTTGAGGTTGTGTCGAGAAAACGACTGAGCTAAAGTCGTCGTGAAGGCCGTCCCACTGGCTGGCGGCTGTGACCTTAGCTGGCACTGTTGTCTGCAATACCACCACGGCCCAGCCTTGTGGTCTGGCCTTCCTCACACTGTGGGGACTTGTTCTAATAGCAAGGGTCCCAACGGAGAGTGCAGGAGCTACCTGGCCTCATCTAGCTTTGGACATGACACAGGGGCATATCTATGATCTCACATTCTTCAAGGCAGTTGCAAATCCCCTCCACGTTCAAAGAGAAGGCATGCAAACTCCTCCTCTTGATGACAGAAATGTCAAAAGAACTTGCATATGGGTTTTAAACCAACACACGATTATTTTCTGTTCTTAAATGCAGAGTAGGACTGGGGCATATAAGATTAAAAGACAATCATTCCATTGCTTTCCTGTCCCAGCTCAGGGCATATGTAATTTTCTCTTCAAGTTTTCTCACATGGATGCCAGCGTTTGTCCACTGATTGGATAATAAACGGGGATGATCTCTTCTGCCAGCTTTTATGCTGCTTTATGTAACTGGCACTATCCCATCTCCCATGAAGTGTCCTGGTTTAATTATCAGCGTCTACTTGTTGAGAATAATCGAATGGTGAGGGATGTGAGGCCAGCATGTAGGAGAGCTATTTTGAGTTCCGTATTAAATATAGAATTAGTGATCCTCATGTTATCGCTTGGCTGCTCCTGTGGTGAAATTATTAGGAAATTATTTCCCCAAAACAGCATTTTAATGATAAAGATGAAAATTATACAATTTGCTTCAGTCGTTCTTTTTTCCTCAAGGTTAATGCGTTTGTCACATCGTGTTAAATACCCATATGAACCATTAGAACACTTCATAATATAAGCATGGATGTCTCTGCACAACTAATAAAAAGAACAAATTAGAACCATCGTCACCATTATTCTCACATTTATGAATAATAATAATAGGATGTGGCAGGGTTTTTTTTTTTAATTCATAAGACAAATGAAGCTCTATTTCTGTGATTCACTGTATTTAGTCTTTCAGGTGTTCAATAGAATCCTTGAGTGTGTGGGAAAAGCAGTGAGGCTGTGATCAAACCCTGAGTTTTACCCTGTAGCATTTAAACCAAAGACCTTTATGGTGAATTGTAATTGTTTCGCAGGAAAAACTAACTCATTTTTAAGTTGTGGGTTAGTTCCAAGAGTTGGAACATGAGTATTACTTGATTGGACTATGGGTCGATAGAACACGCTTACTGTGTGATGCTTCTCTCAATATTTGAGCCAGCGAGACTCTGCCAATGAGCTCTGGTCTACTAATTCCGCCCTCCTCTAATTTCAACTGCGGGGTTGATGCCTGCTTTGGAGAATCTCTCAGGCCGTTGCTTAGAGGGAAAAATTATCTAGAATTTCACGGTCAATACCCTATCCTCATTCTCTATGACCTACAGTTTAAGTGGCTATCTTAGGTGATAGCCAACCAAAAGGAATTCCCACAGCATCCAAATTCCCTAGTTTGACTTCCCCTGCATCCATAAAAGACCTGAATTTGAGTGACGATTATCACAAGGATGTGAGTTGTAACATGTAACACAAAAACTAAGATCACGGAAATAAAACATAATAATAATCCATGTCATCCAGTGAAGAGATCATCCCAATCTTATCAGTTTGCTGCGTGGAGGTTACAGGTGAAGTTGTGAGATTTATGTCATATATTTTAAAGGAATAACTCTTAGAGTATAGAACTATATTTGCAATTGTTTCCCAGCTAACCCGACACACATCACTGTAATAGGGATCACTCAAGATTATACACAAAATCACATCCACTGTGCCTCCTCTTACTATTGGAGCAAAGCCTTGCCACCAAATCAAAATAACTGATGTTTTCCGAGAGGTAACCTGGATATCAAATCCGTTCCGTGTTTGTCCCTAGATTCCCTCAATCGCACCTACCTGCCAAGCTCTCAGCTGCTGGCTCCACAGAAGACTCTCAAATATAGATTCCAATGATTTCATCTCTGAGCACTGCTGGATTTTTTGACTTCCCTTTGGGTGGAGACCCCGCAGAACTTTAGCTGGTCTGGTGGGGAAGAATCTTTCGTTCTGGTGTCCAGTGCAGCCAGGAAGACCCATAAATGCTTCCACAAAAACACCTAACTTCACACCTACCCACATAGTACATGTGGTATTGCCTCCTCAGTGTGGCCTGGGATCCAGGTCACGCACCCTAAAGAGTGACGGGGTTTAACGTCCTTTGGATTTAGTTTTGACTTACGAGACATAGAAGACCAAAGAATCGGGCAAGAAAATTTCTCTTCCTTTCTTCTCCAGATGGATACTTATGAGGAACTACACTCTCTCCCTGTGTCCTGAAAGAAGACATCCCACATCTATGACTAGCTTGATTTCTTTCCTGACTCCACCTTCTCCCAAAGTCCGGGTGCCCTGGGAAGTCCCCTCAAAGTGCCCCAAGGCTTTGTTTTCTAGAGATGCCGGCCTAAGTTCACCTGTCACATCAAAAGAACATTCAAACTATGCATTTCTGCTTACACTTTATTTATACTTACCATCTATGATACAGCCATTGGATTTTTCCTCAAAATATCTACAATATACTTAGTCAAATGCCCCGCAAGTCCTCTCACAGCCGGGTGGAACTTCCTGACTTGTTTCCCCCCATGGCGTGACACCACCTGGGTCGTGGCAAGTTTGACTCCTGGGCACTGGGATTCCTGCTTATGATGAGGTTCTGCTCCATCCAAAGACAATGGATTTTTAAGTTTTGTTGGGTTTTTAAGTTTTCACCTTGTGCTGTCTTTTCTAGAAGGGAAGATTAGACTAAGATGTTGTGATCAGAAAGCTGTTTTTTGTTGTAGATACTGAGGCAAAAAGCAGGGGAAATATTAATGGGAAGGAAGACCTAGGGGTAAGTTGAGGGCAATTCCTGAATGGAGCCCAAAATTAAGCACTCAGAAACCCATATCATCATAACGCGATGTGACACTATCCTATCCTAATGACAGATTCTTGGCTTCTTTTTATTTCATTAGAAACACTAACATTTGTTTATGGATTCATGACACTGAGCATTTGAAAGACGATTGTTCAACTGATGGAAACCCACTCATAGCCCAGAGCTTACTTCATACACTATTAAGTTCTGTTACTGCTTGGAGAATGGACTTTATTTAATAAAGCATAACAAATTAAAATGTAACAGCTTACAAACACTTCAGCCCTGAACATGTTGATTTTGTTTTGGCACCTGGATTAGATAAACGAAGGTCCAGAGAGAATGATTCAGACACAACAAGCTGACAATATATGACACACTATGCTGAGAACCTCCGTGTTTTTGTTCTAACTGAATCCTAAACACATCACTGGTAGTAGGCTTTATGGAAATGACTTCTGAGGAGATGCCTTAACTTTGTCAGGGTCGCCCAGCCATGGAGGAACAGTGGAAGGAATAAGATCCCCATCCTTGGACTCATGCTCACAACCCCAGAGTGGCTGTCCACTCTACTAATGTTGGGTTCATGTGCTTGTCTTTTGGGTTTATTTCTTCTAAGCATGGAGGTGATTGCTTAAAGAAAGTGCATGGAAAGTATGGCATAGACAGATACTGATTTTGTATAACTGATTTCCCTGGGGGAGATCTCCTGGACTCTTTACCAATATGAGGTTCCTTTCTGTTCCAGGCTTATGGGAAATTTCCCTTTTGCAACTTTCCAAGTTAGGGAAATCCGAATGAACTGTTCCAGCCAATGAAGTGCAAACAGAAGCTACACTTGTTACTTCCCTTAGGAGGACGCATTTCATTATTGGAACTTGACCCCTCTACCAACTCTAACCACTTGACCTCATCTGGAAAACACATTGATACACAGTGAACGATGGAAGCAGTCTGGATTCTGAACCAGTGCAGAGTGGGAAGTTATCCTGCATTATCAAAGTCTTGTGTAAGTGAGAACCACATTTTTTATTGGCTACCCCACTATGATTTGGGGCATTTGTTACAGAAATGTCACCTATGCATTCCACTCTAAGTTAGACATCATAAATTACTTATCCTTGTTGTGTTGAATCTTATTTTTTGTTACATTTATTTATCTTCCAAGGAAAGAACAAAATGGCGGTTTATCCTGACAACCTTTGAAAGCTACTAAAAATATTTGGTGAGTTATAAAACACCATCATTTTCTGTCTAAGCATTATTTAATCAATGCAGTTCTTTGATATTTTAAAGCATTTTTAGTGCTTATATTTTGGGTTTAGATATAAAAAATAGTCCTACTAATTCTTAAATTATAGCTTTGACCTTATCATAGAAAAGTGTTTTATGAAAATATGGCAGTAAAAAATAAAAATGTGAATTGGATGGCTGACAATAAAGAGAATAAATCCATTGATTTTAGACATTGGAAAGCTCAAGTCCCTTTACTTCATTTTCTGATATCCCTCTGTGTTTTTAAATACTGTTATTAGTGTATAATTTAGGTGCCATAAAATCTGTTCATTGTGGGTTTAAGGGTCAAAGATGCTTAGAAAATGTGGAACTTGTGCAGCCATTACAATAAGCCAGTTTAGGCACATTTCCATCACCCCACAAAGCTTCTTCATGCCCTTTTGTCCTCAATCCTAGTTCCATCCCAAGTCCCAGACATATACCTGTCTTCTTTGTGTCTCCATCAGTATGTTTTTATAGGCATATCTTATAACTAGAACCATGCAATATTCAGTCTTTCTCTGTCTTGTTTAGCATTGTGTTTCTTAGGCTCACCTACAGGGTAGCAGGTAGTGGTGTTCACCCATCTTGGTGCCAAGTACTGTTCGTCTACACTGCAGCAGGTAGCGGTGTTCATCTCTCTCTTTGCCAAGTAATCTTCTGTTCTATGGATGTGTCACAATTTCTCAATTCATCACTTTGATGTCTACCTGGATTATTTCCAGTTACTGATTTCTATAAATAAAGTTTCTCAAAACGTTGTGGTGATGGTCGTTTTGTGAAAATATTTTTTGGATACTTACATAGGAATAAAATGCTGAGTCATAGGGGAAGCATATAGTTCATTATTTGGACTTGTCAAAAATGTTTCACAAAATGGCTTTACTAATTTATATTCCCATAACCAACATAAGAGGTTTCCGTCTTTCTTATGCTCTTACCACCACTTGTTAGTATCAATCATTTGCATTAAAACCATTCTAGTCAAGGTCTAGTTGTGATTCATGATTTCAGTGTGCATCTCATGAATGAGTAGTGATGTTGAGCCTTCTCTCATATGATCAGGCTAGCCATTAGAAGACGTTCTTTGGTGTAATATCTATAAGAGACGTACTTCAAGATTAAGAACATACGAAGGTGAAGGTGAAGTGGTGGGAAAAGATGCGTCGTGCAGATGGTAAACAAAAGAGAGAATAGATGGCTATTCTTACATCAGACAAATAGATATTAGGTCAAACATTGTCAAAAGGACAAAAGGGACATCAAATAATGATAAAAGGGTCGATTCATGTGGATGATATAACTATTATAAATGTATATGAAGCGGGGGCACCTGGGTGGTTCAGCTCGTCAAGCGTCTGACTGTTGGTTTCAGCTCAGGTCGTGATCTCACCGTTCGTGAGTTCGAACCCCACGTCAGGCTCTGCGCTGACAGTGTGGAGCCTTCTTGTGATCCTCTGGCTCCCTCTCTCTCTCCCTTCCCCTTCTCATGCTCTCTCTCTCTCTCTCCAAATAAATAAATAAACTTAAAAAATACATGTATATATAATTGACACCAAAATACATAAAACAGATCTTAACAGTAATGAATGGAGAAATGTACAGCAATGTAATAATAATAGGACACAGCAATGTAATAATAATAGGACAATGAAATGAATATTCCATTTTCAACAGTGGATAAACCAGATCCGGAGAAAATCAATGATAAAATAACTGATTTAAATAATATTATAGACCAAATGTTCCTAACAGACATTTACAAATACTCCACCTAACAACAGCGGATCCCAGATTCTTCTCAAACTTACATGGAACATTCTCCAGGATCGATCACATGTTCCACAAAACAAGTCTTACCAAATTTAAGAAGACTAAACTTATACCAAGTATCTTTTCCAAAAACAACGGTATGAAACTAGAAATCAGAGCAAAAACAAAACAAAACTCAAAAAACAAGTAAACAAAAAGCAAATATCCTGATTAAAAAATGGACAAAAGACCGGAACAGACATTCCTCCAAAGACATACATATGGCCAACAGATACATGAAAAAATGCTTGACATCGTCAGTTACCAGGGAAAGCAAACCAAACCCACAATGAGGAATCACTTCACACCTGTTAGGATAGCTATTATTGAAAACACTAAAGATAACAAGTGTTGTGGAGAAATTGGGACCATTGTACGCTGTTGGTGGGAATGGAAAAGGAAGTAGCCTCTATGAGAAACAGTACTCATATTCCTCAATAAAATTCAAAATAGAGCTGGCATATGATCCAACAATCCCAATCCTAAGTCTGTATCCAAAACTATTGAAATCAGAATCTCAAAGCATATTTGCACCCCATGTTTACTCACAAGAGCCAAAGTTTATTCACAAGAGCCAAAATATGGAAACAGCCCAAGCATCCACCAACAGATGAATGGATAAGGGAAATGTGCTAGGCACATACAATGGGATATTATGCAGCTTTTATAAACCAGGAAATCCTGTCACTTGCAGCAGCATGGACGAATGTGGAGGAAGTTATGCTCCGAGAAATAAGCCAGTCACAGAAGGTTCCACTTATTTTCTGTATCTAAAATAGTCATGGTCATGGAAGTAGAGATTGTGAGAGTAGTTGCAGGAACTGAGGGGTGAGGGGAATGGGGAGTTTTTACTGACAGGGTTAAAATTCCAGCTGTGCTAGGTGCACAATTTCTATAGATCTGGTCTACAACATAGTGACTATGGTTAAGAATACAGCGTTGTGTGCTTCCGAACGCATGAAGAGGGTATCATGATATGTAGACATCATGAAACATATTCTAAATAAGAGATGAGGAGGTGCATGGAAAGCGGCAGATGTTGAATACATCTGTTACCTTGCTTGCGGTGATGGAATCATAGGTACATGCATGTGTCCGAACTCATCACACCGCACCCATTAAATACGTGCAGCCTCGATAAGACTGTTAAAAACGAATGCTATTGTGAATGATACTGTTTTATTTCCGTTGTGTTTGCAGGATTTTAGGATATAGGACTGCATTTGGTTTTTGTATACTAATCTTGTATCCTCAACCTTGCTAAACTCATTCATAATACTCGTATACTACTTTCTAGATGCCAGAGGATTTTTTATAAATAGAATATGTCACGTGTGGGATAAAGAGTTTTCCTTCTTCCTTTACGACATCTGTGCTTCAGTTTTCTTTCCAAGCCTCATGACACCGGCCGGAACTTCCATTACAATGCTAAATAGGAGTAGTGAGATTGAATATCTTTGCGTGGTGTTCAATCCTCGTGGGAAAGCATTCAATTTGTCAATATTAAGTATGAATTTTCCTATAGAGCTGGAAGTGGACCCTTCAGTGTTGATATGCCTTTCTCGGAGTCTAATTATATAACAGGAAAAAGCTGTTGGGCTCTTGCTCAATGTATTCTTCCATCCTGGTGGGATTCTCCCAACACACAGACTACGCCGAACAAAGGAAGGCTGGTTATGAGAACCTTGATGTGCTGATTTCTTTCTTCATCACGTTCAAATTCTATCTTACTGCTGATGAAGCAAATCAAATCCACTTAAGCCATGTCCCCCCAAAAAGCTTCCTTTTAATCCTCTGCACCAGGCTTCTTATCCAGGCTCATTCCCAGGTCTTCCCAAAATACATCCTCCAACCAACAACAAAAGAATGAAACATTCTTCTACATTTTCCTTCATTAAAGCAAATATCCACTATTAAACAAAAGTCAAGGCATTGACTGAAAACACCCCTGGTTATATTATCTTTCAAATTTGCACTAATAAATTGATCTAACATATTTTTAATAGTTCACAGGGAGCCAATACCTTCAAAATGCTTCCTTTCGCAGAATTATTTTGTTTTCGTGTTTTATTTTTGAGAGAGACAGAGACAGAATGTGAGTGGGTTGGGGCAGAGAGAGAGGGAGACACAGAATCCGAAGCGGGTTCCAGACTCGGAGCTGTCAGCACAGAGCCCGACGCGGGGCCGAACTCACGAGCTGTGAGATCACTACCTGAGCCGAAGTCAGACGCTCAACCAACTAAGCCACTGAGGAACCCCTGGAATTATTTGTTTTAATTCTCTATGCTGGAATAAAAAGAGCGATTGCATATTCCAGTAGGACTCTTTTATATAAGTTTATTTGTTTATTTTGAGATAGAGAGCATGAGCAGGGGAGGGGCAAAGAGAGAGGGAGAGAGAATCCCAAGCAGGTTCCACACTATCAGCCCAGAACCCTGGGAGGCTCAAATTCACAAATTGTGAGATCATGACTTGAGCCAAAACTAAGACCCAGTCACTGAACCCATTGTACGACCCAGGCATCCTCTGGTAAGACTCTTTGAAGGCTCTATCAGAGCCCTGTCAAAACATAAAGGTTGTATTGCATTGCTGTATGGGCACCCGGTCCTGTGGTCTTCAGTAGATCCTTAAGCACCTGCCAGAGTAGAATCATGCTTTTGCAGGTAACTGCTTTGTTTTTGTGGCTCTAAGGTCACTCCTACTTGCTCCAAGTTCATTGTCTTGACTTTCTTACCTCTTCTCTCTCTCTCTCTCTCTCTCTCTCTCTCTCTCTCTCTCTCTTTCTAGTTTTATCAAGAAATAATTGACCTTGGGGCACCTGGATGGCTCAGTCAGTTAAGCGTCCAACTTCAGCTCAGGTTATGATCTCATGGTTCGTGAGTTTGAGCCTTACATCGGGCTCTGTGCTGACAGCCCAGAGCCTGGATCCTGCTTCAGATTCTGTCTCTCCTTCTCTCTGCCTCTCCCCTGCTCGTGCTCTTTCCCTCTGTCTGTCTCTAAAATAAATCGACATTAAAAAATTAAAAAAATAGTTGACCTATAACATTGCATAAGCTTAACATGTTCAGCACGATGATTTGATACATCAGACTAAAAAGCTTCTGCACAGCAAACAAAACCACCAACAAAATGAAAAGTCTACCTAGTGAATGGGAGAAAATATTTGCAGATCATATATATGATAAGGGTTTAATATCCAGACTATATAAAGAACTCAAAAACCTCAATGGCAAAAAAACACCCACAAATAATTCAATTAAAAAGTGGGCAAAGACCTAAATAGGTATCTTTTTCAAAGAAGATATTCAAAGAAGATATTCAAATGGCCAACATGAGATGATGCAGTGGAGCATGAGATGATCTTCAGCCTCATCATCGGGGAAATAAAGATCAAACCCACATTGAGATACCACCTCACACCTGTCCGAATGGCTAGTATCACAAAGACAAGAGACAACAGGTGTTGGTGAGGGGGTGGAGAAAAGGGGACCCTCGTGCACTGTTGGTGGGGATTGGTGAATCGGTGAATTGGTGGATCCATGCTGGAAAATAGTATGGGGGTTCCTCAAAAAATTAAAAATAGAACTACCACGTGATCTAGAAATCCCCCGTCTTGGTATACATCCTAGTGAAAATCACTATCCTGAAGAGATACCTGCGCCCTCACGTTCACCGCAGGATTGTCGACAATAGTCGACATGTGGAAACAGCCTACGTGTCTATTGACAGATGACTGGATAAAGAAAATCTGCCCTAGTCTCAATATTTCCCATCAGCCATCTGAGTCCCCTTCTCTTAACAAAACCCGTGGGGCTTAGCTGTATAGCTAAGGCCCAAATGGGCTGCTTTAAATCTTTGTTCTTTTCCCTCACTGATTTCGAGAGCAATCTAAATGTGATATTTTTCTCTGTTCTTGTCTATTTATAACTGACATGTTTTCAAAGGTAAAGCATATTACTATTTTGAATACATTTTAGATGCCCGGTAAGTTTAGGTGAGTTTTCAATGAAGTCTTATCGTTACATGAAGATTTGAATTGCGCCTGGGCCCATCACCCTTTCATTGTAATGATCTAAGCAAATACTCCAAAGTGGTAAATTGCCAGTAAGAAAGAATTTCAGTACGATATCCATCACCTTGGCATCGTTTTGAGGAATGAATGTTCAATCTTCGGGTGTGAAAGTAAAATGGGGATGAGCTGCGGAAAAATGAAAATGGCCACGTCACATGTTGCCTGGCTTGGAAGGCATTTTGATTAACGCAGCACCGTTTAAAGAAAAAAAAAATCATTCAGCAAATACACAGTAACCAACAAGAAACACTTCTATTTTCATATGCTACAATGGAGATCGACTTATTCATGTGGAAACCCAAGTTAGATAAAACATGCTGTTTCTCCAGAGAGATGGGAAGAAAGGATTGCTTTGTAAACTCTGGGACAGGGATTATTTATTCTTTAGGACCAGACCTGAGCATGTTGCTTTGAATAAAATTCAGTGCTTTATAAAGTGTGTCTTTCTTTGTTGTTGTAGATACATAATTAAAGTTGAAGCCACTCTTTTTTTTTCTCATTGTAGGGATATTCAGTTTTTTATGAGGTCTCAGAATGTTCTATGCTTGCGACATGTTCTTACACTGAATCGCTAAAGCCAGAAAACTAAGGAGGGTCAGAAGTAACAAAATTTTCCCTTGAGGATACACTGAGAGGAAAGAAACTGGTTCACTTACTGACTTGATAGATGGGTTCCTCTTTGTCATATTCTCAGGTTATATTCTGCATACATAGAGGGATACCCTGATATATTCCGAGCTATAGAAGAAATAGAGAACCTTTGAAGAAGGATTGAAGAGTCAAAAATAAAGCAGAGGGGGCCGCCAGCCCACTTCAGTTTGTAAGTGCCCTTCCATGCATAATCTGAAAGATACTGCTCATTGCATTTGCCAGAAAAAGCGCCCGGGGAAAATGGAGGCCAGCAGCGAATGTCCTGAAGGGGGATTCCCGGGTTTGCCCTAGAAGTAGTTTCCTGACATAGCCCTGCAGTACTGAACCAAACCAGACGGGAGGAGGAAGTAAAGGTCAGGCAAACAGGCCAAACACAATGAGATCCTGTCAGGTTCATCAAGAGTAGATGAACAGGAGTGGCAGATGTGGGTACAATGCAGTAGGGTATAAAAATCGAGTCATTTCTTTATACTTTCTCATAGATTTCTCACCTTCCTGCCAGTCTGTCTCCACCTACTGTGTGTTCCCCACTCTCTTAGACCAAACATCCTAAATATCAAAGAAAGATGTGTAGGAAGTCAGATTTCCAGCAACTTACCCAAATGTGGTTTGCTGTAAGTAATGAAACCTCATGTGTCAGGAAAATCTGTGGAACTATTTCAAATTCCTCTCCATCTTGGGGGTGAGTGGGGATTGTGATGTCAGGGAAGCAGATGTGCTGTTGAACCAGGGAAACCAAGGTGTCAGTGGGGCTGTGGCTCTCAACAGCTGTGTAGAATGTCACCTCCCATCGCTGATTCTGCAGTTCGTCTATAAAGAACATAAAAACACACCTCTGGCAGGTTTGTACGAGGATTGACACTGGAGTGCGTGTAGAGTGCACATTCTATGGTAGGTAGCAGGTACAGTTCTCACCCCCCCCTCACACTCTGCCAATTTTGTCTGTCCACAGGAGGATATGTATGAGAACCGGCCTTAAATAGATCTGTCCAGCTTCAGGGAACACATCAGAAGCTTGACCTCTCTCAGGAACAAAATGGCGTTATAATATGAAAGGGGTACATTTATTGCGTGGAGAGATCGTTAAGCGTCCTGTGACAGGCCAGCTTCCCATTACTGAGAGAATGTCAACAGACACCTGATTCAGTAGGCGAGAATGTGACTTTGGCTGATCCATTGAATCAGATGAATTCAAAATTCCATTTCATTGTCCATCCTATAGAGTCTCTTTGTTTTTGCTTTTTCGTTGTGGTGGTGGTGGTGGTGGTGAAACACATCAATACTAACGTTGGAAGTATGGTATATGCATGGATGTGAACATGTGCAGGCATAGGTATGGCTAGGTATAATATACGCATAGGCACATGTAATTTGTAAAAGTGGGGGGGGGTGAGTGTGTGTGTGTGTGTGTGTGTGTGCGCACAGGCATGCATAAGTGTGAGCACTTGAAGGAGGGGATAACAGGTATGGGGAGAGTTCAAATATGGAAGTAGACCTATCTAAATAATACTCTGTTCATAATTTACCTTGAATGTATCATTTAACATCATCCAGTTCTGTCAAGTGAGGAAAATAACATCTGCTTGGCTACCGTCACAAAGAAGACAGCGAGGAGGAATTAAAACACTTTCACATCCATTATCTCTTTCATCGTAGCAGCCATGACAATGTTGAAATGATCAATGTGAAAATTATCCTTTAAACTTTAAGGCAAAGTAAAAATGCTATCTAGAAATAACTATTTGGTTTTAAGATTTGAATTATGATTAATGTGTTTATCATTTTCCTCAAATAGGAATGGGAGGTGAAAGTATGATGTCTTCTAACCAGTGAAGGTTTCCCACCTGTCGCTAACCGTATTAATTAACTGTCACCCAGCTGTGCATCAGTTCTGGAATTAACAAGCAAACTCCAAAGACCCAACTAGAAATACGTGCGTGTGCGCATGTGCCCACGCATGTGTGTGTCTTAATTTTCTCACGTTGGTTTTCATACTCTTCCAACCCACACAAAATTATCTATTGTTATTCAGAACAAACCTGCTTTCTTGTTTGGCAAGATTGCCTCCCTAAATGTCAAACCTATTAATTTTATGCTATATTTTCTGTCTCGTAGTGTGGAGTGTTGTCTCTGCGAATTAGCATTCTTTTCTCTGTTTTCACGAGACAAATTCTTCTCCCTCAAACATGGATTAATTCTTGTTACTGAAGTTCATTGCCAGAGAAAACCACATTATAATATTTTGATATCTATGTGAATTATAAACTGGCTTCATTTTAGTATATATTTTGTAATTGTTCATATTCCTCAATCTTGTCAAATATCTCTAAAATATTGACATAAAATCACTTTCATTCTAGATAAGAAGTTCCCAATTCAGCATTAGAATAATATGGGAAACTTTATTTATTTATTTATTTATTTATTTATTTATTTTCTTATTTTCCATTCATTTATTTGTTTATTTATTTATAGTTTTATTGAAATTCCAGTTAGTTAACATATGGTATTATATTAGTTTTAGGTGAAAATTTTAGTGGTTCACCGCTTCCCTACATCATTCTGTGCTCGTCACAAGTGCCCTCATCACCTATTTCCCCCAACCCCTCTCCCCCCTTCCCTCTGATGACCGTTGGTTTGTTCTCTATACTTAAGAGTGTTTCTTGGTTTGCCTCACTCTCTTTTTTTCCCCGTTGTTCATTTGTTTTGTTTTGTAAATTCCACGTATGAGTGGAATCATATGGTATCTCTCTTTCTCTGATGTATTTCGCTTAACATAATACCTTCTAGCTCCATCCATGTAAATGCAAATGGCACGATTTCATTCTTTTGTTTGCTCAGCAATATTCCATTGTGTGTGTGTGTGTGTGTGTGTGTGTGTGTGTGTGTGCATATCACATCTGCTTTATCCATTTATCAGTCGGTGGACATTTGGGCTGTTTCCATAGTTTGGGTGTTGTTGATAATGCTGCTATAAATATAGGGGTGCATGTATGCTGTTGAATCCGTATTTTTGTATCCATTGGGTAAATACCTAGTAGTGCAGCTGCTGGGTCGTAGGTCAGTTCTATTTCTAACTTTTTGTGGAAGCTCCATACTGTTTTCCATGGTGCCTGCACCAGTTTGCATGCCCACCAGCAGTGCAAGAGGTTTCCCCTTTCTCAACATCCTTGCCAACACCTGTTGTTTCCTGTGTTGTTGAATTTAGCCTCCTGACAGGTGTGAGGCTATATCTCACTGTAGTTTTGGTTTGCATTTCCCTGATGACCACTGTTGGTGAGCATCTTTTCATGTGTCTGTTGGCCATCTGTATGTCTTCTTAGGGAAAATGTCTGTTCATGCCTTCTGCCCATTTTTTAATTGGATTATTATTCATTTTGGGAGATGCTGAGTTTTAGAAGTTCTTTATATATTTTGATACTAATCCTTTATCGGATATGTCATTTACACATATCTTCTCCCATTCCATACGTTGCCTTTTAGTTTTGTTGATTGTTTCCTTCACCGTGCAGAAGCTTTCTATTTTCATGGAGTCCCAATAATTTAGATTTGCTTTTATTTCCCTTGCCTGAAGGGACATATCTAAAAAGAAGCTGCTACAGCCCGTGTCGTAAAGGTTACTTGCCTGTGTGTTCCTCTGCTATCTGGGAAACTTGAAACAATTACCACAACCCAGGTTCCACTGCGGACAAAAGAAATCAGAAACTCTAGAATATGGGACACGAGGACCTGTTACTGCTATTTTCTCTAAGCTCCATGAGAGGATTCAAATGTTCAGAGAGACTGTAGACAACAGCTCCTCCAGAGGGATGTCAAGTTAGCAAATTCCTCACGGTGTCCTCCGCTGAGCCAGCGCTCAATGAATATGGCCAGTGAAGAGGACTGAATGAAATCACAGGCGTAGATTGTTTACCAGAACGCATCTTTAAGTATTAGTTGCTTTTTTGTCTAGCATCCCTCATGCATGCTTAATCAACACTAAGACTATGTCATTTACTACAGACAATTGAAGACTAAATTTCTGCCACAATTCATGCCTTCCGACTAGAGCGAGGCTTTGCCAGGGCTATCCTCAAATCAATAACGTCAGCTCCATTCCAAGACAGGCCTCCACATTCCTCGGCTGCTCTCAGGGGGTGGTGCTAGGACGTGGGGACTCGAATCCCAAGGATGCCCCTCGGAACTGCTACACACAACTGCACTGGAGGGCTCCTGGGGACGCTGTCCATAATTTTGAGAAATCTTGGCTTTGTTTATCACGGCTTCCCTTTTTTAAATCTTCTTATTAACCTAAACACTTTTTATTTTGGAACAAAATGCCTTTGTTCAGCGCCCCCCCCCCCCCCGCCCAATCCCTTTCTCTCTCCTTCTTTTGAAAACATTTGCCTTCCTAAGTCTGTGATTTAACCACGATGCATATCAGAATCACCTTTGAATGATTCAAAACTCATATGCCTGATGTTATTTCTGGAGATTCTGATAAAAACTCAGTGGCTGGAGCATAAATATAGGTTATTACCTTTAGAAAGATGCCTCGGTGGGTCAGACTTGCATTCCTGCCTAGTATTTCTTGCCACAAATATACATCAAGAGTAGATACCCAAAGCATGCGTCTTCGAAGTGAGAGCCAGAAAATCTACCTTATGCACATCACATTGGTATATAAGACACATCCCAATGTTACTAAAACAACATATAGAATGTGATCCTAATTTTTTAAAAAGAATAACATACTTTATATACCTATGAATATGCAGATACTACATATTGGGATCAAACAGGCAATTATGGCTTTTGTGTATGAAAGAATTTTCTCAACAGCCTAAAGTCTCCAAAGAATTTGGTGTTTTAATAAATGTTATAGCTGCAGAAGCTGCATATGAAGCAAAAATACAAAGTTTTATAAATGTCTTATAAAAGTTTCAGCATATTCTTCATTTTTACAGCCTGGATTTCAAAGTAAATCATCATCCATCCCGAAAACCTGAGAGCTAGAAATCAGTGGTGGAATACAGCTAGTACTTTTCATCACGGTTATTCATTGAATTATGAGTCACCATTCACCGAACTATCATTACCTGAAAATAACAAATCACCCTGTCACAGTGGGACTGCTTTTGTGGAATCTCCATTTCCAGTCTTTTTATGCTGAAGATATTCTCGGAGTCCCCCATTTTACAAAATAATCCGACGTCTTGAGTGAATGATGTTTGCTGTTATTAAAATAATTATCTGCAATAATGTTTGCTCTGATTCATTGAATTTGCATTGCGAATAAGAGACTATACAACCTGAGATTAGGCCAACATAACATAATAACTGCTTCGCCTTTTACAGAAAGTGTCAAGGACCAGAATCTCCAGTCCCCCCCCCCCAACCCCTCACCACCACCCCTCACCTCCTTGCAAACATTTGGACATGGCCCCACTTTACTGCTCTGATTGAGTTAACAACTGGCCTGATCTAGAAAGAGGCAAAGCGTGCTGGCTATTCAGTTCTTAGATCTGAAGACAACGCTAAGAGCATTTGAGGGAACACCTTAACTGGAGGTCACCCAAACTTCCATTGAGATGCCCAAGGCTCATGTCTAAAAGACAAGCCCCGAGGCTCCTGGCAGATGCTGGGTCTGCAAGCCAACACGCGTGCTCGTTGGGGCTTCAGGCAGAGCGTGCCAAATGACCCTGGGCAACCCAGCTGCTGGCCCCTAACGCTGCCTTCTCCAGGTCAAGCGACGCTACTGAATTCCCAGCTGTTGGCCGCATACGTGAGCCCTGATTCGAAACCTTTCCAAGTCTACCGTTTCAGTACCTCTGAAAGAACTGGATAGTGTTTGGCCACACCGAATGGACACAACCCTCCCCAACTGGCGATAGAAGCTGACTCCATTATTCAACTCTGGAGGCCAGCAGAGCTGAAGGTGGAACTTCCTTCTGCTACACCTTCTTCTCTCCAAGCGTCAGGCTCTTCCTTCCTCCTTAAAACAATGAAATGATGACACTTGGATCTCAGGTTTGTGGCAGGAATTTTATATGACCATATGCACACTTAATAGTTCTGGGCATAAGCAAACGTCTAAATTTTTAATTAAACAAATGAAAAATAGTAAAACAAAAAAGCTTAACTTAATCGTAATGCTTCTCTTTGTGGCACCTGATAAATCACATACGTGAATGAAATGGATGGAGTACTAATCCACATAGTGCAAAAATAACTCTTCCATGCCATCTTGCTTTCAGGATATGGTCTTTATGTCTTTAAAGTCCCCCGTCCTATGCAATAATACATTTTGTCAAACTTACCTATATTGAAATATGGTTAAAATATTGAAATATGAGATCATTCGAGCGGTAATCAACATATGGAATGATGAAATCGCCATGAAAATTCTCAGAAGAAAAGGTTCAGGTGGCAGGGTCAGCCACCAAGACCTCTCGCTGATCAAAAGAGAGACATCCGGCTAAGATGGGGATTTGGCCAAAGAATTTTTTTACACTATTGGGAAAAAAAAACCACTTTCTGAATCAACTAGATGTGCCGGCCTAACCTACAGCTCTCCACCACACTCTTGGACACAGGTTGGAGGCTTTTTGGTTGATTACAAATTAATAACATAAGTCATGAGAATTCACTGCAGACTTGACTTGTCATATTTAATATCTGTTGTACTTCTAAAATCAGACCCTAAATGTAGGGAAAGGGTGTGGGTTCCTTCTGCTGTTTGTGTGCTTATCACAAAAATTTAAATCCCCAGGTTATATGGTTACATATTCATGTGTGTGTGTGTGTGTGTGTGTGTGTGTGTGTGTAACTACTCACCTCAGCCCATATCTATAAGTGCTTGCCAATGTTCCCAATACGTTTCATTACTTTGAGGTGGCAAAACAGACCCTGCTTAGACCCTGCCCCATGACAAATGTGTTAAGCCTTGAAGTGCTCCCACCTACTAAGCTCAAAGTTTCTTGAATTTCCATGAATGTGCATGTAGGGCAAGGACACGGGTCACATCACACATCAGCATCATCAGGCACAGTTCTGTAACTCCAGGGTTTGGAGGTTTTCAAGTGACAAGGCGTGACAAGGGGGAACACGTTATGTGCTTTTCATTCGGAGCGCAGTCCTTTCTTCTGACTTTCTCTCTCTCTCTCTTTTCTCTCTCTCAGCCATTATCTGTTTCCTGTTCCTCTCCCGTTGGTGATAAAGATTGCCTAAGTGGGGCCCAGGGAACCCCCAACCGGTGCTGTGCCTCACACCTACTGCAGGGAGAAACAGAGACCAGATGTGAGTGAAGGAGGTCCACAGAGAGATCGGTCAGCTCTGGACACGAGTCAAGACCAGACACAGGTTTGCTCAGAGACCACAGGATGATCAAACTAGCTCATCATGGATCTCATTCTTAACTAGGGAAAGGAGCTCATCATGGATCTCGTTCTTGACCAGGGTCCCCCCCCCCCCATACCTGAGGTTTCCTTTGCTGGCTCATAAACTAATAAGGAAAAAGGGGTAAGATAAAACATGTGTTCATTGTGGAACAAATTATGTCTGACTCTGTATACATCTGGCACATCTGGGATTAACTGCTGTGACCCACCCCCCCTCCCCCCACCAATCAATGCCTTGCTGAAATCCTTAGCAAACTCAACTAGGAGCCTATCTCCAGATCCTCTTTTTTTCCATTGGCTTCTTCGGTGCCTCACACTGGACTAATGCAGGTCTCAAAATTGACCATTTTGTTACACATTGTTCTGTTTCTTGGGTTGGAGTGGATTAAGCCCACAAAGAAGCAAGTGTGTTCAAGGTCATATTCCTGAATTCCTCAACGAAGGCTCATATGGCATGGGGGGAAGTCAGGCCGTCACTAGGTGGCCACGTAAAAGTCCATTAAGCTCCTGAGCTCCAGTGGGCGTGTTTGTAGAGTGATGGAGTTGGAATTATATGGGCTCTCGCAGGTAAGTCTTAACGTTTGATTCCAGGGATTTGGGCAGTCTTCAGTTTGAATCAACAGTTTATCTTATTTCGAGATTGTAAACAACAAGCTTTTAAGTATTTTTGGTAATGCTTTTTTATTGCTGCATGTATTTACTGTATTTTTACAGCGTTTTGAGTGGTAGGTTTTTGATAAATAACTTTTTATTTTCTATCACTCTCTTGGCATTTTCTCATTACTTCATAGCATAATGACTTGGGTTTTGATTGTGACGTTAATTGGATGTAATACTAATAATGTATTATTCACGGAGCTCTTTAGAAAAGGAAAGTTGAATTTATAAACACGCATTCACTTATTAAAAGGAGACTGTGCACAAAATCATATAGAAAATGTTTTTTAAATAGAATTATTTGAAGTCAAATATTGGTTTGATTTTCTAATTTCTTTCCTTTTGGGCAAAAAAACCCCCACATTTTGTCGCTAAGTGTTTTTCATAATCAGTTCCTATTATTTTTTAATTATTTATTTATTTTTTAACGTTTATTTATTATTGAGAGACAGAGCGTGAGCAGGGGAGGGACAGAGAGAGAGAGGAGGACACAGAATCCAAAACAGTCTCCAGGCTCCAAGCTGTCAGCACAGAGCCTGACACGGGGCTCGAACCCACGAACTGTAAGATCATGACCTGAGCCGAAGTCAGACGCTCAACCGACTGAGCCATCCAGGCGCCCCTATTTTTTTTAATTTTCTAAATTAAGTTTATTTATTTATTTTGAGAGAGAGAGAGAGAGAGACAGTGTGAGTGGGGGTGGGGCAGAGAGGGAGGGAGAGAGAGAATCCTAAGCAGGCGCCACGCAGCCGGCTGCAGAGTCTGATGTGGGGCTCGAACTCATGAACTGTGGCATCATGATTTGAGATGAAATCGAGTCAGACACTTAACCGACTGAACCACCCAGGTGCCCCATCAGTTCCTGTTTTCAATGTACAATTTCTAACGGCAGAATTCATAATGTAATTACACTTGATGCTATAAAATATTTTCCTATCTTTTTATCTTGATCGTTTAAATTAACTCAGGATAACTTGATGTGTTCATCATTTAATGTTTGAACATTATAGCTCAATCATTGTTTCCACTTTCTTACTACATTCAGTGTATGTATGGTCCACAACTTTAAAGTCAAGATAACTGATTTGAATTATAAGACGCAGTTGGAAATTGAGGCGTGAAGCCCAGGAGTGAGCCAGGGATGAAGGTAGACTTAGAAATCAAAGCAAAATGTGTCTTCACGAATGGTATTAGTTGTAAGAGTGTGTGACGTGATAAAAAGTTTAGAAGATAAAATCCCATGTTCTGAGGCCAAAGGAGCATCCCAAGACGTACGAGGAAAACCAGAAGCCCTGGGCATAGAAGCCCCAGGAAGCGTGCCCTCTCAGAAGTGCAAAGTCAAAGTAATGGTGGCTTTGGTGCCAGCGGGCTGCCTGCCATTAATTGGGACAATCATTAAGATCATGATTGAGAATGCTTATTATATCTATGAATGAGAAAATCCTTTATGACCTCGCAGAGAAAAAAAAAAGAAAAAAGAAAACACAACTATGGACTGTTTGGGGGGGGAAACCAGAGTGAGTGCTTGAGAGCGAGGCACGGTGGGGAGTGGAGCCAGTGCCTGAGACGTGGTGGGCGATGCACGGAGGTGAGGTTCCAGGCGTCGTGGGCAATGGATGCAGGAAATCAAACTTGTGCTTCTCTAGGTTCATCCGTGAACAGGGGGAGAAAGGAGAAAATCAAAACAGAGGCTCTCTCAGTCAGTTCAAGCTGCTTTAACACATTAGTACAGACCTGGTAGCTTATAAGCAACGGAAATCTATTTCTTGGAGTTCTGGATGCTGGGAATCCAAGATCAAGGCACCAGCTGGGTCTTGTTCTGGGGAGAACTGCCTTCCTGTGCCATGGAAGGCTACAGACAGTGGATATTTCTGTTCCCTCCAATGTAGAAGAGTTTGTTGAGAAGTCATGCACGGAATCTAAGGACAAAATAAAGGAACAAGCAAAACAAAACAACTCGGAACCAGATGCATGGATACGTTACCAGAGAGGGAAACGGAAACGGTTGGGGACGGGTAGGTGAAACAGGTGAAAGGGATTAAGAGCTCCAGGCTCTTGGTCACAAAGTAATTAGGTCATGGGATGTAATATGCAGCATAGAGAATACTGGCAATAATATTGTAAGAACTCTGTGTGGTGACAGATGGTAAGTGGACATAACTGGATTTATGAACTGGTGAGCATTTCGTAACGTGTCAACATGTTAAATCACTGTGACGCACCCCTGAATGTAATGGAATGTTGCAAGTCATATACACTTGAATATAAAAAGAAGTTCTAAGTGGCCAGCACAGGCTTATTTGAAAGTGGCGACTTTGTTGAGTCAATGAGAGATGAATTTGTTGGACAGAGAAAGAATGTGATAAGTAGGTCATGGATATTTGTGAGTGACTGGGGTAATGGATAGTGGAATATATGCCTGGCAGAGAAATCAGGAATGTAAGCAAACAAATTCACCATAGATTCCCCAGGAAGGAACTGTGGAAAATCTTAGAACTGCAAAAGATGAGGACAGAATTCGAGGTAGTGCCCTAAGATACTACCATCTTTTTTTTCTTTCTTTTTTTTAACAAGATAGATTTCCATTCGATAATAGAAAATATTTTCTAAAAAGAAGGGCTGACTGACAACTAAGCATTCTGTTTAGTTAAGTCATAGCATCTCTGAGGCTGCATTGAAACAAATTTCAAGGGGGCGACTGGGTGACTAGTCGGTTGAGTGTCCGACTTTGGCTCAGGTCGTGATCTCACAGTTCATGGGTTTGAGCCCGGCATCAGGCTCTGTGCTGATGGCTCAGAGCCTGGAGGCTGCTTCGGATGCTGTGTCTCTCCCTCTGCCCCTCCCCTGCTCACACTCTGTCTCTCTCTCTCTCTCTCAAAATAGATAAACATCAAAAAAAAATTTTAAGAAAATAAACATTAAAAATTTTTTAAAAAAGAAACAAATGTTAAGTAGTCAACAAATGCAGAATTGTCACTAAATGCTTGTTGAATGCCTAGGCATATAGGAGTAAGCAAAGGAGATGAAAACCCCTACTCTCATGGACCTTACGTTCTGGTTGTAAAATTTAAAAAAAAAAATTAAAAAGAGTTTTAAAAATCTGTTAGGTGAAGAAACAATAAAGCAGAAAAATGTTGCTGAGATTTGTGTTCTGTTTTTGTTCTGTTATTTTAGAGAGAGAGAGAGCTCACAGTGGGGGAGGGACACAGGGAGCGAGAGCGTCTTAAGCAAACTCCGTGCTCAGCATGGAGCCCAACTCGGGGCTCGATCTCATGACCTCAGGATCATGACCTGAACCTAAATCAAGAGCAGGATGCTCAACCGACTGAGCCACCCAGGTGCCCCTGTCTGTTCTATTTTAAACTGAAATGCATGTGTTCACTGGCTTCTGTGGCGTTCATCCAATGATCCCAGCATCCGTGTAATGAAATCCTCAAAAAGGCCCTCCGTTTCTACGTAGACTCATTCTAACACATTAAATATGACCGTGATGGATTGTCTCTTATCAGATTAGCTTATACAGGTCACGCCTTCAGGTTGAGTCCTCTCTCTGGCTTTCTGTCTGGGGAAGTCAGCTGTATATCTTGAGGCAGCCTTGTGGGGAGGCATTCCTGAGGAAGGGAGCAGATCTTTTGTGATGGAACTCTGGAGGTCTTCCAGCAACCGCATGCCTGAGATTAAAAGCCAGTTCTCCCCTGGTTAAATCTTCAGAGGAGATTGTGGAATAGCCACTCATGCGGCTGAAACCATGGGAGAAACCTGGATATTACAGGCAATTGTGTCATGCTTGGATTCCGGAACCATAGAATCTGTGAAATCTTGTTTGTTTTAGGCCACTCGAACAAACGACGGAATGATGTGTTATGCAGTAAAGATAACTACTACCATGAGTAACCTCAAGTTGGTGGACATTTAAATCATGTGGATTCTAGGGGAAGCAGCCATTGGCAGAGGATGTAGCAAACGGAGGGTTGCTTGGGTTTGTCTGGCTTCTGTGAGCAAGAGTGGACACGGCAGCCACCGTAGCTGTGACAGCTAAGGGTGGTTGAGGTCAGAGAGGCAATGACAGAGGGCGGCTCAGTTGGTTCAGCATCCACCTCGGCTCAGGTCGCGATCTGACGGGTTCGTGGGTTTGAGCCCCACATTGGGCTCCATGCTGTCAGCCTGCTGGGGATCCTCTGTCTCCACACTCATGCTCTCACTCCCTCCCTCTCTCAAAAATAAACATTAAAAAAAGAAAGAAAGTTAATGGCAGAAGAGGTATGACATCATCTGTCATTATAAGAGATTTGGCTTTTGCTCTGTATACCTGGGAAAGCAAACGGAAGAAATTGAAAATGTCTGCATTAAATGTCAACATGAGCCCTCGGACCACACGTGAAGTCTCAACAGGGTTACTTCCTGATCATCAGAAGTACAGTAGAACCTCGGTTTGTGACCATAATTCGTTCTGAAAAAACATGCTTTCCTCCGAAGCACTCATTAAAACGAACTTCAGAAACCATTGGCTCATTGTGGTCATGTGACACGTGTATTGCAAGACATCACTCGTTCATCCAGTTAACATTTATTAGAAATGTCTTGTGGAACACTCCCAGAACAAGTTCCTCACAACCCAACAGAGCTGAGGCTTACTGACTTGAGAAGGACTGAGACGGGTCAGTGGGGTATAAATGGAAAGTCTGGACAAGACGGTGAAAACTTTGAGACACCTCTTCTACATCCAGGAGACTTGTCTCTTGGGGAACTGGGTTTATGAGTTTGATTTTCAGGAAACAGCTGGGTTAGAGTTTAAGCCTGTGTTTCATTAGTATATCAATACTATTTAAAACCTCAAATGTAGGGGAACCTAGGTGGCCAAGTGGTTGAGCTTCAGACTCTTGATTTCAGCTCAGGTCATGATCCCAGGGTAGTGGGATTGATCCCCGCATTGGACTCTGCCCTGAGTGTAGAGCCTGCTTGAGATTCTCTCTCATTCTCTCTCTCCCTCTCCCCTGCTCATTTGTATGTGCTCCGTGTCTCTAAAACAAACAAACAAACAAACAAATAACAAATACATAAATACAAACAATAAGCCCTAAGAAGAGGAATATAAGGAAAAATCAGCAAAGGATACGTGGGTGGAACACCGGATAAGGCAGAAAGAAAACTATGTGAGCGAATGCTTCTGGGATGCAAATGAAGAAAATGTTTCAAGGACAGGGATCCTAATGAACTGGACCAATGCCTCCGAGTTGTCCATTAAGATAAGGTTTGAGGATCGGTTTTTGGATTTAGCAACTGGTCACTGTTAACCTTGCCAGGAACCATTTTAGGGAAATATTAGGAGCAACTGAATTGTGATAAGAAAAATCGCGTGTATTTTCCTATTCGAAGTATGTCTTTAGCCACCGGCTTTTTGTTCTTCCACAAACTACCCCCAGGTTAACTTGTAAGTCCACAAACTACAACTTTCTGTTAGATGTTTTTTTTTTTACTTTGACTGTTTGACACCCTTCTATGGGTGGGGTGGATGCCTGCCCCAAGATGGCCAATGCTCCTACCCCTGGGGGGGGCCCATCCTCCGCTGATGCCGAGTTCTGGTCCTCCAACACGACACTGCAGTGCCCTTCGATGTTGACTACCAAGTAGCTGCTGTGGGGTCCAGAGTCTCGCAATGATTCTCCTAGTGGTTTTGGTTTATTTCTTCCCTCCTCCATTTTTAGGAGTTCAAACACCTCAGTGGTAAATAGACTTGATTCCAGCAATAACCCACCTCCTTGCTGCCATTCCATACTTTTCCAGCCAAACAAACAAACAAACAAACAAACAAACAAAAAACAAGTCTGTTTTCTTCTCTCTCTGTTACAAAACAATGAGCCCAAGCACATGGCTGTGTAAAACAATGGACAATGACTGTATAAGATACTTGACGGAAAGCTTGAGGTTTTACCTACAGGATAAATCTATTACTATGCCTCAGGTTGGGGGAGAATGCCTTGTTGAATATGCATTTGGTAAGTCATGTTTCACTTTATTATATAACTGCACCTACGGAAAACCCAAAGAAAGATCCAGGAACAAATATATGGAGAGTGGATTACCAGTTACTTCTCTGCTCCCCAAAAGAGGGAAAAAAAAGAGTAGAAAATTGAATTCCAAATTTTAGCAAAATTTGATATCTGGTGAGAAAAAAAAAAGTTGGCTTGCTAGCCAAAAAAAAATGAAAGTAATGAGGGTTAATTACCTGGACAGATTCAGCAAAATGTCTGCCATCATTAAACTGGCTTTGGTTTTACAGGCTTACCAACCTGATGTTACTTTGTTCCATCCAGGATTTATCAAAGAATTTGCAGAAGGAAATAATGCATTTCATGTTTGCAAAGTTAGAGTAAGTCTCTGCCAGACTACCTTTTCCACCCAAAGTTGTGCCTGACTTTTAATTAATACACCGAGTCCGGTCTAGTCGACAAGTGCGGAAAGGGCGATGCAGAAAGGGGGCAGTTCAAAACCCTCTCCTGCACAACTGTCACGCTATTGGTCAGATTCCTTTCAGGATATAAGCTTTTCTCCGTGGGCTTTCTCACCAGATTCAACTCTCACCACCTCGTATTAAAATAAAGTTTCTAGCGTAACCTGAATTATTTTTCTTAGCTCTTTCATCTATTTTGTGAATATGCATTTTTTTAACATAAGAGGACGCATCCTATAAAATACTTAGAAATCACATAGAAATATCTTTTCTTTTTTAAAATTTGTATTTTCGGACACCTGGGTGACTCAGTCAGTTAAACGTCTGATTCTTGATTTGGGCTCAGGTCATGATCTCACGGTTTGTGAGGTCAACCCCTGCATCGTGCTGTGTGCTGAGAGCATGTAGCCTACTGGGGAGTCTCTCTCCCCCCACTCTCTCTATCCCTCCATGTTTCTCTCTCTCTCTCTCTCTCTCTCTCTCTCTCTCTCTCTCTCTCCCTCTCTCTCAAAATAAATAAAGAAACTTTATAAAATGTAAAACTTTGTATTTCGACATGGGAAATTGCTATAATTTAGTTGATATTTTTTTCTTTTCCATCTTTTGCTATTAAAAACGTACCATAAGCTTTTTGTGTAACTCTTCAAATAGACTTGCTTCTCCTCCGTGTTAAATGTATATCAGTTATTCTCAGAATTTCACTCACAGAGCTCAGAGATGCTGTCGGCTGTATGTTGTTGTAATTGACTCTGGGACAGGCCGGCCAATTCCATTCACGTAAAAATTGAGTTTCCCTGCATTCAGCCTTTCTGTAAGTTCAATTCGGTGGTTCTGTTTCCTCGAAGTGTCACTTACAAACAATAAAGTGATAGAAGTATTTGGTTAATTTTTTTTTTTTTTAGCGATTTTGTCAGATGAAATGTGCACCTGTTTCAAGACATAAAGTACTTCCAAGACCCCTGGCGGTTTCCTCATGTTGTTCTTTGTCCAACCTCAACACCCACAGGAAACCAGTTCTAGATTTTTCCCGTGGCCAGTTAGCTCTGCACACTTCCACCGTGGGATTGGATACTTTCCAATTTTTTGTGTCTGCCTTCCTTTTCCTTTCTTTTCTTTTTTTCTTTTTTCTTTTTTAACGTTTATTTATTTTTGAGACAGAGAGAGAGAGAGAGACAGAGAGAGAGTGGGGGAGGGGCAGAGAGAGAGAGGGAGACATAGAATCCGAAGCAGGCTCCGGGCTCTGAGCTGTCAGCAGATAGCCTGGCACGGGGCTTGAACCCACGAACCATGAGATCATGACCTGAGCTGAAGTCGGACACATAATCTACTGAGCCACCCAAGCGCCCCTGCCTTCCTTTTCTTAACAAGTTTGTAAGAATTTTCCCTATGGCTGTATATATTTATAGTTAATTCCTTTTGCATTGTTGAATCTGTTGCATGAACATGCCATATTTTTCTTAGCCTACCATTAATAAGCACTTGAGTGGTTTCCAGTTTTTGAATATTATGAATAATGTCACTACAAATACCTTTGTAGTTTTTCTTTTAATTTCTCTTGGGGAAATCTATAGCAGTAGAGTTTGTGATGTGTTCTTCAAGTGCTTTTCGATATATTTTCTATCTCCTTAGTTTGCATAGATGTTTGGGGATATGTGTTTCTTCCACTGCCTTATAAGTTTTACAATGTATTTTGAGGATTTTATTCTTATGTTTAGAACTCCTAACAATATACCAAATGGCTCCTAGGATTTACAGAGCTTTAGACAGCCTCTTTGACTCATCCCTGTGAGACATGTAAGTAACATGATGTGCTCCATATCTCCTCCTTCTTATTTTTACTTCCAACTGTTAATATTTATTAACAAGGTAACAAGGTCTACGGCCTTTTCCTCCTGTTCTAAACCATAATTGCCATGAGTGTTTAGCTTTAGGCTCTACTTATGTTTTCAGTGTTGACCATCAGTTTCTAAATTCACTCCGTTGATGGCATTTCATCTTTTTGGCGGAGGAAATGTGATAACGAACACCACATTTTCAGAAAACGTGTCTAAGTCTTTACAGTTATTAACTCTTTTAATCTCAAAACCTCCATGACTAATGTGGACACTTACCATTGTTCTCACCTTACAGATCAGGAGGTCTAACCAGCAGAACGTTAGAGGATGTTGAGAAAGCCTGCAGAACTTCTGAGTGACGGATCCTTACTTGGCAATCCCCACGATTCCCGAACCTGCGCTATCTTTCTGAGAGAATGCACGGCTTACCAAAGCTTCCTGAGTCCCGGCGGGCCGCTCAGCTTATCTGCTAGCAAATTGGGTACGTGACTAGCTCCTTGAAGGTCACCTCTGCCTGTGGAGAGCAAGCCCGGAGATACAGTCCCCAGATTCTGGTCCTCTGCATGCCTCCTTGGAAGGAGAGGCCGTCGTTCTCCACGGGAAGGTCCAGCTCTCTCAGAGGAGCTCTGGACGAGAGCCCCACAGGGGTTGGTGGCATGGTTACGAAAAGGACCCACCGCTCTGTTGGGGTGGAGCTTGTGGCTGGGAGCGCTCCAGAGCTTCTCCTGCGTTGTGGTGGTCCCTGCAAGCTCTCAGGAACCACTGCTTCAGCCTCAGCCCGAGGCCGATGGAGCTCGCTTCTCCGGCCGTCACATTGCCAGTTCTCCTAACAGGTGTAGAACCCGACTCACTACAACAGGAAAACTCCCAGGTCCCTCCTGTGATCTTCATCGGGCCTGGGAACTAAGGTACCGACATCTTGTGGGGACATTTATGGTGCCTACCGGGATGGGAATCTGGAATTCGATTTCTGATATGATTATATGCCATGGGAACAGTGACTTCATCGTTAGGGGGAGAAGAAACGAGACCCCGGGGATCCAAGGCATGTACATTGATGTCAGATATTGAAATGGTTACTTGGCTTCATGTGCTCAAAGAAGCCTTGGGGAGACTACGTAGCTAGTGGTATCGTTGTTCTTTATTGCTAATAAGCTACAACCCAAGACGGGAAATGGATTAAGTACTGTGGGGGTATACAGGGTGCTGCTTATTTCCTTTGCAAAAAGCAAATAAAAAAAACGTTTTCTCTAACTCTGGCCATGGGTAAAGATCCAGACAAGACACTTACATGATTGTGTTCAGACGCCATGTTACTTTTGCCATCACGGAGCCACGCTTTCTGAATAGCGAACCCTGAGCCAGGCCCCACAGCTGAATCACAAGGCCGGGTGGATTTACAACGTGGCTTGGCCTCTTAAATTGGTGTAGGAAACACTGTTAGACAGGGGGATCCTAAAGATTGGAAGGGTAATATTGGGGCAAATTCCAATGTATACACCAAATATAATTGAATACCTTAAGTACTGCTGAACCTCTTTTTCTACTGGAAGCACCCTTTCCCGTTCTGAGAGGGTTAGGCTTCTCCCGGCCCTACGGCGCCATGACAGTCTCAGCTGACGTAGTTGCCTTGAAAGAGAGGACGCTCGTCCCAGGCCCATTTGTGCCTGTTCTACCATTTCTGTTTCCAGACCATACCTAGACTCAAACTCTAGCCAATTCCAAGAAAGAAAACAAAGCCATTTACCAGGAGAGGCCATTACCATCCCCAAATAATTGCACTAACTTTGCAATTAGCGTTCATAAAAACACAGAGACAATGTATGAGCATGATTCATTAGGAGAAATAAGGGAGAAAAAAAGGTTGATCTTGGATCGAAGTAAACGTGTTTATATGGGTACCCTGGCAAGAGATTCTAAATTTGATGTGGCAGCTTGAACAGCTCATAGTGACTTGAAATTTTATTTGGTGGGGACGGAAATTGTTCTCAGTGTGGCCTACATTAAATTAAATTGATTAAGTTAAATTAGATTAAATTAAATTAAATTAAAAATGTCCATGGCATACTATAGAGAAAGCTTTGAAAGACTTAAAGAAGACAGGAGCGCCTGTGTGGTTCAGTCTGGTGAGTGTCAGACTCTTGATCTCCGCTCAGGTTGTGATCTCAGGGTCGTGACTTTGAGCTCCGAATTGGGCTCTTCCCTGGGCGCGGAGCCTACTTAAAGTAATAATGATAATAAAACGAATAATAAAAATAAAGACTTACAGAATAAATATGAGGGTAGCTTTGCTATGTTACCTGCCCTCATCCGACAGTGATGCCCTGGGTCTGCCCAGAGGACCACGAAGCACTGAGGAAAGGGGAGGCATTTCCAAGTTCTCCCGTGGCTGTCCCCTGGAGGCCGGTGAGGACGTTAGCAGCGCTGGCATTGAAGTGACTTCCTCAGTTCCCCGGAAGGATGGGATCACATGACAGCACAGGCTGAGCTACCAAAACTCACTTCCAATGACAACATGAGCACGGTTCCCACCGGACAGCAGAGTCAGAGCAGAAGAAGGAGGAATTTGACCCAGAAACATTTCTGTCCATTATTAACTGATTATGGCACCCTTATAAATTATAAGGCAGGGCAGTATACATTAACGTCTTTCCCGATGGGTGCAATTAATGACTCTGGTTCTGGCGAACGGAGACCTAAATGAGCCACAGCACGGCCACCCCACCCCCTGCCGCCATTTCCAGGCTGAGGATATTTACAGACCCAGAAATCCTTAAAGAAAGGAGGAGTCCGAGCCATTTTGAGAAAAAATACTGTTATTCTGTGATCACGAGTATATATTTAGTGTAGCAACAGTATGTAGTATATACAGCTGTAAATATTCCTCCCAACATGCCCCGTGGGAACTTTAAACATCTAACAGGATGGCCGCGTATCAGGAAATGAAGAGTATCTCATGGGAACCACAAGGCAAGAACCTATAGTCAATACACCAAAGAGGAAGGAATACAGCTACAGTTCCAGAAGTGGTGTTTCTATTGGATCACATGAACACGGTCCTGGTCCCTGGCATGTGGCCATTGATCTCGAAATTGCTTTTTCCTTTCTACTTGTTAACAAAGGACTTCCAGAAGCGGTTTGCTTTCATCTGGCATGGCCCAGCAGTACAACCTCACTGTCCCAATTCAGGGCTAACTCCTCTCTCCAGCTGTCTGGTCTACAGAGATATTGGCCAACCTGCTACTCCAAAAGGCATCACACTGGCCACCTACGAGATTAAGTAACACCTGCTGCGACCTGTACCCTAAAATTTTCTCTGTCGAACCTCTTTGGATTCCAGAGGTATATACACATATATAGGACATATATGGTCAATGATACGTCGCCCTGCCCCACTGACTGATTAACTCATGAGTCAGACCATAGCGTAGCAGGATTCTCACACAGAGAGTCGTGACCACGAGGCTTTTCTTTCCAGGAAGCAACTTTATTCGTGCCGGCCCCGCTCAGTTGGGTTCGGACCTGGAGAACTGAGCCCTGAATGCCACGTGGTGTAGTTTTTTATATATTTTCTATTCCTTTGTCTCCCATATATGGTAACACACAAACACGCAGTCTGATTAAGTGGTCCCATGTTACAAGGTCGTGAGGGATGTTGTCACGTACGTGTATAGCCAGGTTGCCTTCAGGTTGTTGTTTTCTTTTTTCCTCTCCTTAGGGACGGGAGCCTACCACAGCAGGGGAGAAGCATGGATCGCAAACACACAATTCAGCAGCTTCCGGCTTCTATCAGCTTATCTATTATATCTATATATAGAGAGATATATATGTGGGTATATATATACACATATATACATATGTTTATTATAGGAAAATGTGTGAATTCTATCTTATTAATAACTTAGAAGAGAAAAGACTTGAAGATCCTAGTTCACTCTTGTTAAACATGTTTTCTTGTGATCTCAGGGTGCACATAGGAAGCTATCATAGCCTAAAACGCAGAAAAATGCAAGCTTTATCCTGAGACATAGGTCAATTACATAGAGATTACTAGATTTATTTCTAAAGTCTGCATCAGAATAGAAGAGACATAAAGAACAAAGGAATGAAGAAACGACATGTAGTCTGGAATTAGAACATTAATATATGGACACGGTTTTGATCTTTACATATATGCACAAAAGAAAAATGGATTGATTTTCCAGAGTTTAGTTCCAAATGAAAAAGTAGTCTCAAGAGCAAGGTGTTTTAAGAGACTGGAAGACATATTTTATTTTGGCCTAGGCAGACATTTCTTAAGCCCTTAAGCTATGGAGAAAAAACATTTTGGAGTTTTAAGGTAGAATATATTCTGAAACCAGAAGGATAAACAGGTGCTGAAGGAGAAAGCAGGAATTCAAGCCCATGAGACGTATTCCCAGGGGACCCAGGTTTTCTAGGCAACCTCGATTTCCGCTTTGACATGTGACTTACGGAACTTGAAGGCACATAAACGAGAACATCTAAACACAAGAAAATGTAAGGTACTGTAGACTTTTAACTCATTTTGACTCAACTCTTGCTGGCAATAGAAATATGCTAGCTATCAAGTATCTTCTATCAATGAAACATTATGTCAGAAACCCTACGCTGTCTCCAATTCTGTTAACCGTCTTACAAGTGAGGCATTATAACCTTCACTTAACACATGAGAACCTCCAAAATTAGAAGCATAAGTCACCCAAGAGAAAACATCCAGGAGACGGGAGCGATAAGATCTGACCCCAGGGCTTCCGGATGCCAGACTGATGCTGGTTGTACCCCTGCCGTATTGTGATGGCTCAGACTCTATCACAGACAGGAGAGTCCTGCACAACTCATCACAAAAGTTGTTTCCCAGTACAGTAATCTATTAAGTGCTTTCATACGAATGACCCATTAAATGGAGACAGCTCTGGATAAAATACGTGGGTAATCTGACCGAAGACCGCTGAAAGTCAGATTCTTTTACAAAGATATTTATTCTTGATTCAGAAACCAGAGGGGGTTTTTTAGCAAGCAACAGTGGGGTCTGACAAGGATTTGCTTTCTTTCCACTGTTACCATCAGGACATGAGCAAAGGCTGGGCTTAGTGGAGAAGTGGGTCTCTTTCGTTACCCGATTCGGTTTTGCCTTTCTGAGGCATGATTTTTAAAACCCTAGATGTCAGATTTTGCAGATTCGTATCAGATAAATTTAGCAAAATTTAATGTCAAAGATTTTGTTTTCTCACTTCAATGCCAGAGTATATTTAAAACTCTTTTCTCTGGAATATGGCTCTTGTAATCAGCAGACGTCATTTCTAATTCCAGAAGGACCTACTATCCACGTTGCTCTGGAGAAACTTTCTCATTTCTTTGAACCTCAGTTTCCTCTACTTAAAATGTGACTCTGTGAGCCCTCTGAGGATAACATACAATGAAATGTCTAAAAAGTATCCATTCTATTCGCTCTGGATTCTGTAGGGTGAATGTTCTGCTGGTTGTGCCTGGGGTCGTTTGTATGAATGAACTGTCAGCACCTCAACGAGGGCTGGTTGTCTGAGGCAGCCTTGCTGAAATGTGCCCGGTCCATGCTGCTGGCCGGGCCACATATTTCCAGCAGCCCGGACTTACCCATGTGACAGGGAGACAGCTCCCAGGAGCTAGAGAGGTCTAACATGCAGACGCTTTAACCCTTCTTTCACATTGACCAGAACAAGTCCTGTGGCCGAGTGTGAGGTCATCGTGGAAGAGGACCGCACGGGACAGGATCCCAGGCGGTGTGATGCGCCAGAGGCCGTCACGGGAACATCCAGAGTGTTCTTTACTGTTCCCTGGTGCCCTGAAGAGTACAGTTCTGACCTACAGCGTCTTTGAGCCCTAGCAAACTAATACCTGTCCAGAATTGCTTTCTCTCCTCTGTAGCTCTCAGGAGCATAGTGAAGATTAAAGTTAGTAACACATGCAATGTATTTTAGCAGCATCTGGTGCGGAATAATTATTTAATGTAAGGTAGCACCTTCCTTCTATTGGACTTTGCATTTCTATTTTTATACTACAACTCTACCTTTCTCACCATTTCTCTAATAGCAGATCAAGAATTTTGTTTCAAGGGGCACCCAGGTGGCTCAGTCGGTTAAGTGTTTGTGGGTTCAAGCCCTGCATCAGGCTCTGCACTGACAGTGTGGAGCCTGCTTTGGATTCTCTCTCCCTCTGCCCCTCCCCTTCTCTCTCTCTCTCTCTCTCTCTCAGATATAAATAAACGTTAAAAACATTTTTTTTCTAAAATCTGTAGAGCCTCTCTCCCCCCAACCAGATATTAAAAATTCTAATTCTGAAAGACCAGGGCAAATGGCAAAGCAGAATAGTGAAAAGAACATAAAATTTGTCAAGCACCCTGGTATACATGTATTTATGTATTTATATAGATCTACGTATAGTATATGTAATTTTATTACCTCTATGTGATAAATAATATTTATTGTATAAATATAAATATATATTTATATTAATAAACTAATACATTTAGTTTTGTATAAATTTATTTGCATAAATTTATATTTACTTATATAAATTTATCCAACATTTACTAAACATACATGTCCTTGAACAAGACGGCATCACTGAACCTTAGTTTTCTTTTTTCCTTTGATTTTTTTTTTCTAATGCTTATCTATTTTTGAGACAGAGAGAGACAGAGCACGAGCAGGCGAGGGGCAGAGAGAGAGGGAGACACAGAATCCGAAGCAGGCTCCGGGCTCCGAGCTGTCAACACAGACCCCATGTGGGGCTCAAACTCACGGACTGTGAGATCATGACCTGAGCCGAAGTCGAGACTCAGATGCTTAACCCACTGAGCCACCCAGGCACCCCTGTTGCACTCTTTATCAAGTGTATAACACGGAGGTAGAAGAAAGGGCCCACTGAAATCGAATAGACTCTGGCCAGGCCGCGCGCTACCTTACCGAATTCCGTTGTCTTGGGTCTCAGTACTCCGGGCGAGACCCTTCTCCGTGGTGGTGACCTGCCCTGTGCTCCAACAGCTAGCTGGCTGTCATTCTGGTTCACCAAGAACACGTCCACACAGACCCACACAGCCACAGAAAGCCCAGATGCAGCCAACTGGCGAGGGCAATGTACTTATCTCTCAATGTTGAAGAAAAGAAAAAACACGAAGGCACAGTTCTACACTATCGGCCAAATGACCCGATTATTCGGCTATTCCCTTCTTTTTCCCATCCATCATTGTTTAAAAATGGAATAAAAATTCAATCATCTAAGGAGAAAGTTTTTGATGAATTGCTGAAACCCACACCCTCCCCGGGACATGTTTAACCTTTCTGGGAACTTAATGATGAATGGTCCAGGAGCGAGTTTTCTTGGGGAAAGTACAATCATTATTTGCTTTGAGTTAATTACTCAGAAATAAGTGGTCTACTAGGTAGTTAGAGGAGAGAAGGAGTGCTGTTTTAAGTTGTGTATCTAATTTATGAAAAGAGAGGAGGTGCGGCCCATGGATTAATTATATTTCTAAGTAATAAATACAGTTTTTCAAAACACTGTATTAAAAGTAAAACAGTTCACATATTCAATTTGCAATTGATGTGAAAAACGAATGACTTCATTAATTATAACATACATATTATCTTCTTCCTTCCTTTTTTTTTCCCCCTTTTGGATTTCAGGTGGGAAGGAGATTGAAGGCAAAGGCAGCTAGTATTGTAAAGGTAGAAACATTCAGATAAAAGAGGGCCAGTTTTAAAAAAGCAACGTATACAAATAGCTAATGCTACATTTTAATGTTCGCACTACAATCTTTTGAAAATCATTAATGAATAGAAATGCCTTACTTCAAGGAAAGTTGGAAAGTATGAAAAATTGCCAACGCAGATTTTTATCCCTTGGTTCTATACAAAGAAAGTTGATTTTTAATCTTTTATAGGTTCATCATCCTCTTTATCAAAAAATATGTAATGTGTAACAGTATCCTAAAATTTTTATTATTTGATCACAATATAGTGAGAAAATTAATTAAAAACTTGAAGATATGTACTGATAAATTCACCTTATGCTGGAATCAGTTTCAAATGCATGTGCAGACATATCAATTGCCCTTGGATTCCTTATATAAAGAAACAATTTTAGTTTTGGTCTCTGTTGATACCCAGAGCTGGAAAGAGACAAAAAGGGAATAGTCGTCTACAGAAAAGCTAATCCCAAGATTTAAATTACGTTTTGTTTATTTTTGCAAGGACACATCTATGGGAAAATACGTATTTATTTTCGTTTTAAATCTAACAATGTGATTAAGTACATTTAAATTCTCAGCACAAAGTACAAATATTCACCATGTAGTTTATAGAGTAAAACCTTGATATTTCTTTTTAGGAAAACTTTGTAGGAGCTTCAATAGAGTATCTCATACCCGTCTTACCTGCTTTCTTTTATTTTTGCAATTTTTTTCTTTTATAAATAATTCACGTAACCGCATCTACACATAGACACAGTTCATCATTCAGGGGTTTTTAGCGCCCACAGCACTGTGCACCCTCGCCACTGTCTACACCCAGAATTTCCCACCACAAAAAGTGAGTCCACACCTGTCAGGTGTCAGTTATTCCATTACCCCTCTCTCCATCCTTGGCAATCACTCATCCACCTTCTGTCTCCACAGCTCGGTTCTTTCTGGGCATTTCATAAAAATGCAATCATACAATATGTGACCTTTCGTGTGGTGGGTTTTTTGGGTTTTTTTTTTTTTCACTCCGCATAGGGTTTCTGAGGTACATCATGTTGCGGCAGTCTCCCAGCTCCTTCCTTGTTTGGGCTGGGTCCGACGCCATTGTATGGACAGACCACATTTTGCTTACCCATTTATCAGTTGCTAGGCATTCGGATTTTCCCCTGCTCTTTGGATACCCCGGATAATGCTTCCGTGAACATTCAGGTACAAGTTCTTGTGTGCACATATGTTTTCAATTCCCTTGGACACATAGCTGGGACAGGACTGGCTACGTCATGTGGTAACCCTATGTGTCACATGGTGAGGAACCCCAAACTGCTTTCACCAGTGGCTCAACCATTTTATGTCCCCACTGGGAACGCACGGGGGTAAAACGTCTCCACAACCTTGCCAACGCTTGTTGTTTATTTCCTGTCTTTTTTAATACAGCCGTCCTAGTGCATGTGAAGTGGGATCTTATTGTGATTTTGATTTCCACTTTGCTAATGACGAGTGATGGGGAGCATGGTTCTGTTGGTCTTTTTACTGCTGGCTTGCAAGGGTTCTTACCACACGCTGAACTTTAGATGTTTACGCCATCCACGGCTTGCGAATATTTTCGTCTACCCCATAGCATGGTGTTAGGTAGCATCTGGCCAGCCCACAGCTACGTCCGCCCCTGAGGGAGGACCCTTCAATCTGAGGCGCAGGATGCGTGGATGTGGGCTAATGACCTTGTGTCGTTGCTGGAGGGACTTTAGGGGACCCGAGGCCCGCTGGAGCTTGCCCTCAGACGCTGAGGGCAGGGGGCAGAGGTTCTCAGGATTCTACTCCTCCTAGAAGCCACCAGACGGCAGTTCTTCAACAGATATGACACAAAAGCACAGGTATTCTTTTTGCCAAACATTTAAAATGCAATTCAACATTTAATCAGGATTCCATAGAAAAAGCGCTTTTTTTTTTTTAACATTTTCATTTCTAGGATGAACTGGTAGTCTCTAGAGAAAACACGCTATTCCTTCATCCACTTTAAGGAAAGCACCAATAGAACAAATAATTAGTGCAAATAAAGCTTATCCTCCAAGTTCAGAAACCACAATCACAGCCTTAGTAGGAAATGTGATGAAAAGGGATTTTTGCTTCAGCAATAGTCTGAAAGAAAAATACAACCTCGCCACGTTGAGGTCCCTAGTCTCAATAAAAGAAAGATCTGAATGGCTTGAAATTACTGTTGTTAGAAATTATTTATATGTGTTTGTGTGTATGTCTATATGCGTGTACACGAGTGTGAGTATGTAAGCATATGTGTGTTTATTTTTCCATGTTAATTTATTTATTTTGAGAGAGACAGAGAGAGAGGGATAGAGAGAGAGAGCACGCACATGACCAGGGGAGGGGCAGAGAGGGACAGAGAATCCCAAGCAGGCTCCATGCTGTCAACACTGAGCCCCACTCGGGGCTCAAACTCACAAACTCACGAACTGTGAGATAATGACCTGAGCTGAGATCAAGAGTCAGATGCTTAACCGACTGAGCTACCCAGGAGCCCCAGCACGTATGTGTTTATGTGTATATGCATGCACGTGTGTACGTGTGAATGTGTTTGTGCCACATACGTGTATGTATGCGTGTACATAATTTTCAAGTAAAACCAATGTGGACCTGTTATAATTTTAACAGGGAAATTTCCTTGTATTTAGTTCTGTTTTATAATTTTTAATGTTTATTTTAGGGAGAGAGAGAGAGCGCGAGAAAGGGAGGGGCAGAGAGAGGGAGAGACACGGGATCCAAAGCAGGCTCCAGTCTCTCGCTGACTGCGAGATGATGCCCTGAGCCGAAGTCAGACGCTTAACCAAATAGATCTGCGATCATTGTATCCCCCAATTTCCTTAGTATATAGAAGAAAATTCATGTACAGTAATTCAATTTACATGAACAGCTTTGTCTTCTGGGACCTCAAAAACTTGTTTTTGTGGGAAGAAGAACTAATACAAAGAAAATAATTTCAAACACAATATGTAGTTTATAAAGGCTCATAAGTATTTAGGGTAGAAATAGCTCCATGAGAATCAGAATTACCACAAAAGTCCTTCCAGGAAGGGTACAACTCACTGTGCAGTTTGAGGACTGTGTAATTTCAAAAAGTCACGAGATTCTACCTGAGAGAAAACCTTGAAGGGAAAAAGGGGCAAGGATTAACTTGTGTTCTTAGAACAAGAGAGGAATTAACCCTCGTATAAAGAAAATCTTCCGGAAAGAAATTGGATGCAAAATTGCATACATAGATCGGAAAGGATGTGGGAGATGAAACCCCAAGAGTGGAATGCTTACCTTCGATTGTGGCTGAACAGTAAGGCTTTAAGACAAATTTGTCAGGGTAGTGGAATAATGAAAACTCTTTACAGAAAATGAATTTATAGGGGTCATCAGGGCTAAATGAACATGCTGAGTCGTAAATATTGCAATTCCCCCAACTTTCGATGACTAGAGTTTTGGAAAAGAGTTTTGAGAGTAAGAAGGGAGAGGTAGAATCAATACTTACAAATTTTAAGAGAAAATTGTAAGATATAGTATGAGTGTGTCCACATGTGATACATGAAGTCAGATGGGACCGGACCTTTTGACACCGGATCAGCTGAGCGCACGTGTCGATGTCACTGAGTACGGGTTGAGAATTATCTAGAAGCAGATTCATCAAGACTAGAGACGAATCACAAGAAAAGTTGAGTCCCTCGGGGAGGGGTAACACAGAGTCAATCAGAGAGGGGTACTGGAGAGTAAACGAGCAATCATTTAATGGAAGGGGGAAAAATTGAGGCAAGACAGAGATTATTGATATGGGAGGACCCAGGACACCACAGGCAGAGGCCTTTGGAAAGGGGAGGCCCACCCGTAGGTTAACTGTGCCTGTAACTGAGGCAGCTGGAGGGGGATAGACTTGAACAGACATAGAAAATATCTCAATACAGGGCTCATCACTTTCAGGAACCCAGGTTTCAGCATAACCATGGCAAAACAAGTGGTTGGTTTGGTGGAAAAATTAAAAGTGAGGAAAACCCGTCAGGGCCCCACGATGAACCTCCTGGCAGACCCTGGACGGGCAGCTTGATATGGAGGCCGTGACTGTGGTCAAGCCAAGCCCGACTCTGGGAACAGAAGCTTGGTTTTAGGACTTATGACACTTTGGGCCATAACAGGGCGGGAAATGAAGAATTGAGACGCCAAAATAGAACCAGGGCCATCGGAGGACTGTACATTCCGTGAGAGAATATTCTAGAGCAAACCGACTCACGAGAAATGAGAAGAGATCATTCTCTCTCAGTCCGTGGTTCAGACCACCCACCATCCCGTATGGCATCATCGCGGCCTGCTCTCCAGTGCAACTGGACATGCGTGTCCCGAGTGGTTTGGGGACCTCCAAGCAGTCCTCACTGCAAGGGGTCCAGGTTGGTAGCATCCTCAGACACAAAGGCAAGTGCTCTCGGGATAGAGAACACACTCAAGCCCGGCCTTGCGAGACTGTCACAATTCCCGTTTACAAAGTCCATAAAGAAACTGGGCCCAGGCATGAGAGCAAGCAGGAAATCAGAAAGGCCCTCCCAAACTGAATACTATAGAATTCTTTTTTTTTTTTTAATTTTTTTAACGTTTATTCATTTTTGAGACAGAGAGAGACAGAGCATGAACGGGGGAGGGGTAGAGAGAGAGGGAGACACAGAATCAGAAGCAGGCTCCAGGCTCTGAGCCATCAGCCCAGAGCCCAACGCGGGGCTCGAACTCACGGACCGTGAGATCGTGACCTGAGCTGAAGTCGGACGCTTAGCCGACTGAGCCACCCAGGCGCCCCTATAGAATTCTTTAATACATTGAAACAACTGTAAAAGGGACGTCGTAACATCAACACGGAAGGAGATCTGATCGGTAGAAGCTAAAAACATGTTTGCAAATAAATATAAATTCCAACGGAGTTACTGAAGTTAGAACTCGCGACAGACAGCCTGCTGATACCAGTGGAGAGCACACTTTTCTTCCTCTAAGATGTCATTCACTTTTTTTACCAGCAAGAAAGCGGCGAATAGACAACCGCGTTAAGGTGGAAACAGGTAACTGCAGAGCTAAAAATAATTAGCCTCACATTTCCTAATGACAATCACCTATTCAGGAAATTTAAAAATGAGTTAAACTAAGACTTTTATGCTATTTAAGAAGGAAAAAAAAAATCCCATGAATTGTAGGGGGTGTTTAATATTGATAGATGAACAGAAAAAAAGCCATCTTGAAGAAACAATCATCGTTAAGGCTGACAGTAATTACACCTGTTTTCTCCGATACAGGCTGTGAACAGACTTGTTACTATTCTAAGGTTCTGTCACATTTTTTAAATGCCAAAACAAAATAGGTTTATTGTTTGTCATGAAAGTCAATACTGCATTTGCAGGATCCGCCCCCGTGTGCAGCCAGGAATACAATCCCGGACCCCTCCCCAACCTGAAGGTAAATAATCAGTCACCAGTCATAAGCCCAGGGCAGCTTTTTCTGCCCATGAGTCCTGTCCCTGTGCTTTATAAATAAAACCACCCATTTTCACCGTCAGCTCCGAACCCCCAAGCTTCACACCACATCATTATGATAAACAGCAGCTAGTCCTCAAGGACCAGGACAAGAAGGCACCATGGGTCAGAATGCGCTCCTACTCAATTCCCCTGGTAGTTGGGGTGACTGCCGTGTTTGCCAAAGGGCTTTGTTCAGAAAGAAACACAGTTTTCACATCTTCTTGGCAGGACGGAGTTTGGCAACTTAGAGCAAGGCACCCACCTGGGTTAGGCTCCCACCTTCCTACGGAACATGGGAGAGAGAGGGGATCTCTCTCACCTGGTGTTGGCATTTTAGTGACACGGCCCTCAGGTCCTTGGCCCAGGCATTCCTGGGTCACAAAACTGACACAAGTCCTAGCTAACATTTAAAAGGACTCATATAGGGGCGCCTGGGTGGCTCAGTCAGTTAAGGGTCCGACTTCAGCTCAGGTCATGATCTCGCTGTTCGTGAGTCTGAGCCCCGCGTCGGGCTCTGTGCTGACAGCTCAGAGCCTAGAGCCTGCTTCAGGTTCTGTATCCCCCTCTCTCTCTGCCCCTTCCCCACTCATGCTTTGTCTCTCTCTCTCTCAAAAATAAATAAACATTAAAAAAAGAAACAAATAAAAGGACTCCTATATATTTCAAAAAGAGGAGAAAATGCTTACGGTTATGTTTTCTAGAACAAAGGATCCGATGAAGAAAGAAGGGTGGCAGTCTCTTCTTTTCAACCTGAGGAATTAAGCCTCTTACATTAGGTCACGTCCGTCCTGCCACAGGTTTGAATAATGTGTGGTAACAGTTACTACCCCTGGAGGGACAAGAAAGGCTCAGAGCTTGTAAAGGTGCCCTTGCCGAGCACATCAGGAAGCTCAGAATCGAAAAAAAGCCAGCCCCCTCTCACCCCAGAAACATGGCGTCTCTAGAAGAATTTGGAAGTTGTGGGCATGAAGGGTCACCGTAGCCACAAAATCTCAGACACACACCCAAGTACATCAATGCAGATCCCACGCGGAAGGCCTCATACAGGAAAGTAGTGCCCCCTCCAGACAGGAACTACCCACCGTGGTCACTGTTGTCCTCCACAACATGTATGGCTCGGGACAAAATAATCGATGAGGCACATAAAAGGCGAGAATGAACAACCCACGTCCAACCAACAGAGAAATCATCAGAAACGGCTCAGATATGACACACGTTTTGCGACCATCTGACATGGAAATCTAGAAAGGAGCCGGGGAAAAAAAGAAATACCTCATTTTTTTTGGAGGAAAAATGGATAAGGATTGCGGCAGATTTCACATCAGAACCCCTGTAAGCCAGAAGATAACTAAGCTGCATATTCAACGTACTAAAAGAATAAAAACTGTCAATCTTAATTCTATGCCCAGCAAAAGTCTTTCGAAAATGATTGAGAACTAAAGTCTTTCTCAGATCAAAAAAAAAAAAAAAGGGAAAAAGAGAGAGAGGACTAATTTCCAGGAGACCCAGTCTATAAGAAATGTTAAAGGAAAGTCTTTAGGCTTGAAAAATGTTTCTTACTGAAATGTGGATCTACACAGGGAAATGAAGAACCCTGCAAATGGAAAAAAATAAAAGTATAATTAAATGTTATGTTTCTTGGTGTGAAATGCTCTAAAAGATAACTCATTCAAGACAAAAATAGTCGCAATAGCTTGTGTGTTTCTACCATATGCAAAAGTGGACTCTGAGAAAATAGTTCAAGCAACGTGATGGGAAATTTGAGCATAAATTATTGTGAAGTCCTGGCCATAAAAGGCAGACTCTGATTCTTTTGAGGTGTATGTTGTAACCCCAAAGGGATCTCCTGAAAAAGTAAATAAATACAAGAGATGTACCTCATAGATGAGGCAAGGAGATAGAATGGATTCAAAAAGGATGCACAATTAAAAGAAGAGGCAGAAAAGGAGGGCAGAATAAGTAGAGAAGAGACAGAACCATTATAGACAACAACAAAAACACTCTAAGAGATGACAGATTTTAATCCAAACATATGAGTGACCGCATTACATGAGAATGCTGTAAACACACCGATAAAAAATAGAGTGAGTCAGATTGCATACAAAAGAGACACTTTCCCCTGCCTGCAGGAAACCAACTTTGATATAAAGCGATAGGAGACAAGGGAAGCTAGAGTCATCACATTATAATCAGACAAAACAGGTGTCAGAACAAGGAACGTGGCTAAAAACAAGCTGGGATTGCATTATACAAACGGGGTCAATTATCCAAAAGGACATTACAATCCTAAACTTGAATCTCCCGGCAGCAGAGCTTCTGAACACCTGACACAGATATGGAACGAAGTGAGAGAGGGAACAAACCCACACTCAGTGCAGGACTTCCGCACCCTCCAGTCTGAGACTCATAGGACAATGAGCTGTGAGATCGGCAAGGACAAGGAAGACGTCCCCAGTGTCATCAGCCTGATGTCTTCAACTGCCATCGATAGAACGCCCAACTCAGCAGTGGGATATACCATTCTTTTCAAGAATATTTCCATACAAGACTTAAGAAGATTGGCCATACTGCGGGCCATAAGGAAAACCTCTTAGATTTGAAAGAAAAAAATTATACAAAACATGCCCAAACCATAATGGTATTAAAGTAAAAATCAATGATATAAACTATCTGAACAATCCCCAAATATTTGGGGAGTAAGTAGACAATTTTAAATAACTCACAGGACAGAGAGAAGGTCTCCACAACAACAAAAAATTACCATGAGTGGAATGTAAATGAAAAATCATCACGTCAGAATATGCAGGACCCAGGCTAACCAGTGGCTGTAGGGAAATTACAGCATTCGGTGTCTTTATTAGAAAAGAATAAGGCTGTCAAATCATTTATCTAAATGTTAACTTAAAGAAACTAGAAAAAGAAGGGCAACATAAACCCCGTACAAGTAGATGGAAGAAAATAAAGGTTACAGCAAGAAACAATGATTTTAAGAAAAAATGAAAAGACAGAAAAATCAATGAAAAGGTCGGTTATTTGAGAAAAGCAATAAAACTGATAAACTTTTAGCCATACTAAGAAAAAAACAAAAAGTTTTACGTTGTGATAGCATGGGAATAACTATGCCTATAAATTCCACACCTTAGGTGAGATGGGCCAATTTCTTGATAGACCTGCATCAAGGCATCACCAAATTCACTCGAGGGAAATCGATAACCTGAAAAGATCTCTGTCCATTACAATTCTAGAATTTGCAATAAAAAATCTATTAACAATTAAAATTCCAAGCCTCAAGATTTTATTGAAGTCTAAAATACCTTTAAAAAGAGAAAATAATATCAATTCTAAACAAACAAAAACAACCCCATAAAATGAAAGAGGAGGAAATACTCCCAACCCCTTTATGAGGCCAGCGCCACACTAGCATTAAAACCAGACAAAGACTCTTGAATCTTGACCTTATTCTAAGAAGAACTTGAATTATCTTGCCTTTCATTGTAATATGGGTTAGTAATTCTAAAACTACCTTTTTGTATTCTAGGACTGAGACAAGATGTCTCCAGTATTCTCAATGAAGAGAATAAGAGGCAGTAGTATTGTTTCCCTTCTTTTTTCCTGCTGGGGCACTGGGACTCGATATAGAAAAACAGAATCCTCAAATTTACCTTTCAAGACTGGAATGAAACTACAATGGGAGATATTCATACATACTCCAGTGATACTGGTAAGTTAGATAGATAATGATAATAGGTAGATGAAAGATGGATAGATGGATAGACAGACAGATAATAGATAGATAGATAGATAGATAGATAGATGATAGGTATTGATGACGGATCGATATATAGACAGGCAGAGATGGATATGGAAAATGCACACACACATTGCACGTGCATATCACTCTGTCTCTGTCCATTGAGACAGCCTGAAATCCATGACATTTTAGCAGTCATTGGCCATTCTAACCCCATGATCTTGGCATATAAATTGCCTTTTCCACCAAAGGGAGTCAGTTTCTTGGAAAATGGTTCATTCTTGAAATGGAAACATTAAGAATATGAGCTTTCGACATCTTGTTGTGCCAGAAAATGAGGAAAATTTCAGTAAACTTGGGGACATGCCAAAAAGACCAGGGCACTAGCCTGAAGCAGTCCCCAGTGGCCGTATATGGGAAAATATGAACACTGAATAAATAATAACAGTAAAAGATTATCCTGTTGAGTAAAATAGATACAAAATAGAAGCAGAATAAAATACAAAGTCAGCATCCCATACTGATATTATCATGTAATAAATATGGAAGAATGATAGATTTAAAAGATCATCAGTGAAGTCTGAAATTAGTAGCTAAAAATTTGAAAACAAACAGGATATTTACATCATTTCAAATTACCTTTCCACAAATTACTTATTAATCAAAAGGGGTAAATTATTACATTATATTTTTACCACCTCAGTAAGATATCAAAGTCACTATCTCATATACTGGGAAAAAAGGACACAGTGTCTGTCCCTCCTTACGGCTTTCATGAAGAAGTATTCAATGCCACGTTGGTGGTTTCTTGCCAAAATTCATCATCTCTATATATACCTGAGGAAATTTCAGACTAATCTAAATTGTGGCACATTTTGCAAATTAATGATCTATACCCCTCGAAAGTATCATCAAGAAGAAGGACAAAGACAAGAAAAGCTTAGGATATTTCCTAAATTAAAAGGGAGTTAGACCCTGAGCCTGGAGCATGGAGGTAAAGGTCAGGGTCATCGCCACAAACGCTATTTTTGAGACGATTGAATCAAAGGGAACAGTCAACTGCATTATATCAAAGTAACTTCCCATATTCTGATGGTGGTGCTTTGGTCACAGAAAGTCATGCCCTTGTTCTTAGGAAAATCACACTGAAAAATGTCAGTGACAAAGCACTTCTCGTTCCCGATTTTTTCTCAAGATGTTCAGAAAATGTGTGTGTCCCTATGTGTATGTGGGTGTGCTTGCATGTGCACGTGTGTGTTTGTGCACACGAGTGTGTATATGTGCACACAGGTATGTATACATGCACACGTATATGTTGAGTGTATTGTGTTCATGCGTATATATGTATGTGTGCTGAATGCGTGTTTGCATGTGTGTTTGCGTGTGTGTGCACGTGCATGTGTGTGTGTGCGTGTATATAAGGAGCAGGAGAGAAAAGGATGGAAGAGAGAAAGCAAATATGTCAATATGAATCTGGTTAAAATTGTATGAATTTTCTGGGGGCGCCCGGGTGGCTCAGTCGGTTGGGCATCCGGCTTCGGCTCAGGTCATGATCTCACAGCTCGTGAGTTCGAGCCCCGCATCGGGCTCTGTGCTGACAGCTCGGAGCCTGGAGCCTGTTTCAGATTCTGTGTCTCCCTCTCTCTCTGCCCCTTCCCCGCTCATGCTCTCTCTCAGCCTCTCAAAAATGAATAAACGTTAAAAACATTTTTTTAAATATATGACTTCGTTTTACTATTATTGTAACTTTTGGTGCATTTCAAATTATATCAGAGTAAAAATTTACAAATACAGGTTTGAACTGAGAAGGAAACATCAGGAGGGTCGAAACCTGGGCACCTGTGAGGTGACATCTCCACCCCTGCCAGTTTCTGATCATCCCTGGTTTTCCCCCAGACTAATTTAAGCAAACCCATGAAAGTTCAACTTTATGGAGTGAAGACAGTGAAGGGAATAGATTGCCTATTGGTTATCTCAATGGCTCAATGAGTGGCTCTTACAGAGGACATAAAAACCATTAAATGCTTGACATTCTATGTGAAACATGAAAAATAGTCCCTACCTAATGAGAAACACTATTCTATGAGTTTATTTATTAGATATTCTTTTTAGAATATTTTTCCAGCTTTCCTTTGACGTAAATTTGAATGAGTACATTAACTTTTTAAAATTGAGCTGCCACATTTATAGGTCCTCTTTTTTTCGTGAAATTAAGCCTTCATATTTATAGGCCCCTCTTCAAAAAACAAAAAACAAAAAACCAAAAAAAAACCCCTAAGTGTTCCTTACCTTGGCCTTCTGTCCACATTAGCTGTTGATTCAAAAGCACTCAGTGGTGTCTCATGGGAGTATTGATTTACACAGTGTCTTTAACAGGCTATCTTGTGCCTCTTTGCCCTCTGAATTTCTTTCTATTTGTGATACAAAGTAAGATAAAGCCCATTAAACCATTTGTTTACATGAAATCAGAGCATTTGTTCAGACGCAGCCTGTGGTCTGCCGAGAAAGACACTCCAACACCCATCTCTGTCTCCTGCTTGCTCAGGCGATTCCTTTATCGAGACCAGGAAGGCTGTCGGAAGCCAGGGTATTCAGGATTTAAAATCAAATCTTTCTTTTAAGTCTCCGTGCCTAGTAAGAGTACTGAAGCTCCAACATTCCGATGCCATCTGGAGGTCCAGCTCCTACGAAAAGGCCACCTTGCATCTCTGACATCTCAGTTCTCTTGTGTTGAATCTCCCGCGTTTCCACACGAGGTGGTAAGTCTGCGCTTTGTGCCTTGACGAAGGTTTGGAGACCTTCAAACGCCGAGGGTGCAGCATACAGAAGTTGGAAGTGAAAGGTTCTTGCCCAAATCACCCAGAAAGAAAAGAAAATGCCTTCGGTAAAAATCTTGAAGATCATGCCTGTATCTAAGTCGCCGGAAGAGTTAAAAAGATCGAAATAACTGGTTGAAGATGGCTAAGAACTTTCTAATCATTTAAAATTTTCCTGAATGCCAAATGAGGTGCATAGAAGCGTGTGAAGAGAGGCCCATAGCTGGGGCTGATTCATATTTTGTAGAAATTATTCAAGTGTTACCCAGGGACCCAGCTGGGAGTGAGCCCGGGCGACCTCTGAAACACATTCTTACTTTGAATTTCTGAGAAATGTCAATCTTTGTGAGTCTCTATATTCTAATTAGAAATGAAATAGATAAATTCAAGGCAAGAGACAGGGACTCTCCACATCCTTTGCCTTAAACCGGTGGAAACAAAGGACGGAATAGGAAGGTTCTCAGACGTGAGATGGCCTCCGATCTGCACATCTGAGACAAACCTCAAAACGTTTTCAACTTTTCTTTTAAAGAGATTTTAAGCTTACTTTGCTTTCAACTTAAGTTTACCCACTGACCGAGCGTGTGGCTGGTTTCCCACGTTGCAGGGTTGGTGGGAGGGCGGACACCCAGGGACACAGGGACCAAGTCCACAGTCGGCGCCCTTGAGAAGCCTGAGTGGCTTGGTGGGATAAGATGTGGAAACGATGACAGTGTCGCATGACGCAGTTAATGGTAGAACCTCCATCCCAATTGTTTTGTTGAGTGAAAAAGCCATTTCTTGTGTGGTAGAAAGAAAGCGTCTGGTGGTTGGTGCTCCTGGATGGAGACCGCCATCTATGTCTCCGTCGGAAATGGATCCGGCTGACATGTTAGACTTGAACGTGAGCGAAGGTTTTGTCTGTTGGTGAAACTAATTTTTTAACTGATCAAGAGAAGTACCTTCCTTTTTTTTAAATGACTATTTATTTCTGTTGCAACAGAAAGAGTGAGCAGGGGAAGGGCAGACAGTGAGGGAGAGAGAGAATCCAGAGCAATCTCCACCCTCTCAGCGCAGAGCCTGACTCAGGGCTCGATCCCACAAACCATGAGATCATGACCTGAGCTGAGATCGAGGGTCAGACGCTTAAGTGACTGAGGCCCCCCGGGCGCCCCTAGAGATAGTATCTTTTACATTATCCTCGACACACTGATTCCATTTTGAATCCACATTTTGTGAGATTTCTTTTCTTATCTTTTAGTGTTTGTATTCTTCACTTTCTTCCTCAGAACCCCTCTGTCTTCTACTGATGTCCATGACCTCAGGGACCTTCCTCGGCTCCCTGGTGCTGAATGCCACCTGAGACTGGGGGTACAGGACACGGAGCCCCACAGCGACTGCTCTGAGCTCACAGACCCAGTTGTGCACACAATAGTCTCACCTGGGGACCACCAGGCTCATGTCTTCTCTCTTCCCCTCCTTTCCCTAGCGTAAGGGGACACTGTTCCCTCACTGCTGGAACAGGACAGACAAAATCCATCAACCCAGCCCCCTTCTAAATTCCTACTTCATTTATCAAGAATGTTTGCCCTTGAAACATGCAAACCTTCCAACAGATGTGTTCCTCTGATGGTTGGATTGGGGCTTATGGTTGAGAGATGTTGGCCTTCAGGCACTCTGTTAGGGTCCTTCAGGTCTCCTGGGAGTGTATCTGTCCTCTGTGGCTTCTGAAAGTCTGTCTGCACCACCCTGTTCCAGCTGGACATTTCCACAAACTGGGGCCATGGTACTTCTGGTTTCTGCAAGGGATTCAGAGTGGCCACGTCTTTAATGCTCTCCTTCATTCATTCATCTCTCTTTCACTCCCTCCCTCCCTCTCTCCTCCTTCTCTTTTCTCCCTCTCTCCATCTCCTTCTCTCTCTCTCTCTCCCTCTCTCTCTCTCCCTCCTCCTCCTTCTGTTCTCTCTCTCTCCCTCTCTCTCCATCTCCATTGCTCTCTCTCTCCTTCCTCAGTCAGCTTTGCTCTCCACTTGCTGAAAGTTCCAGAGCTATTGAGAAAAAAAAATACCGGCCACATAACAAAAAGGCAGAGACTCGAATGTTATGTAAACACCTCGTGTGAAAAAAATCTCATTGACCCAGGCAGTGAATATAACTTTGTGGCTTTGTTCATCAGGAGGAAACAATCATTCATTCCTTGGAAGAAAGAACTTTAAAAAGAAACCAAAATCAAGGGGGAAAAAATCAACGCAATTGTCCTTTTCTCAGATATACTAAGAATTAAAATTAATTCCTTAGGAATGTAAATTTCTCAGGCATATTTTCTATCTCACATACTTTATTACAGCCATAAAACGTGCAAAAAGAGCGAAAAGGGTTTGAAATCAATTTTTAGCCAATACTCATTAGCTTTTCTTCTAAGATACCTGTTCTGCTGTTCCTTAAATATATCCATTTCAGGCAAGGTTAATGGTTTCAAATGGGGGTTTTCACCTAAGTTTCTAGGTATAGAGATTTTTATCAGGAACTGGGGATTTAACTCTGTGTAGGATTACAGAAAAAGCACATAAGATTTGTAGATTGCCAACTCACATGAAGGGACAAAGACATTCCCTTTAAATAAGAAGAATAAAAAAACATTTTCACGTTTAACTTCCACAAAATGAGTACTTAGGGCACCTTTCTAGTTTTTTGATCGATCGCAGGGGGTACTCTTAGGTAAACATCAACAGGCCTTTATTTTTAAATATTTCCAAGGGTGTCAAGTGTATGGTCACAATGGAGAAGGCCCGGGCATCTGGTCAACCATGGAGGGGACAGCGCTTACAGCTGGGATGCTGTGCCTCCCACCAGCTGCCCCGTGGGGTTCCCCTCCCACGCCCTGCTGCCCCCTCCAAAGCCCGGATTCAGCCTGTAAGAAGCGAGGAGTCAGGGGAGCCCCCTTTTACCAGATCGCTGCCCCCCCTCGCCAGCTAGCATCACCCAGCTTTCTACCTTGAGTTCCACATTATCCACACGCTCGCTGATAAGTAAGTTATCACTGTAACAACCACGGCAGTGAGTCTGCGGGAGGGTCCGTGTCTTTCCAGTCCTGGCGTTAGCGGGAAGGAACGTGGGGTGAAGACGAACGAGGTGGGAGCCAGGGTTTCATGCTCTTGAGCGATTAAAGCAAAGACCGAGCAGCCAGAAATGCCAACCACAGGGAAGAAACGCAAGTGAGCCGGGATACTCCTCTTCCCAATTTGGCCCACAGCCTGTTGGGTCCCCAGGGAGTAACGCTCTAGCATTTCACACCAGTGGGCCTGACTGCCTGTCCGCCTGTCTATACACTATGACTGTCTGCACTTGACCCATCACGTCTCAGCTCTACCTCCTGTCACATCGCAACCCCTTGGAGCATTCAGATTAATTGAAAGCAAAAGCTACGCATAAACTCAGTCTAATTTCTCTGTTTCATTCTACATCTTTGTTGCGAAAGACACACATTCGACAGACAGCACAGTGGATTTATTTGGTTTTTACTTCCTTGCGTTTACTGTTCAGACAGAGCTCTCGGCCCCTGGCAGTGCAGATGAAGTCAGACCGTGGACAGGACAACCACGGGTGGGGGTGGGTGACCGTCAGATGGGCAGACAGACGCAGAAAGATGGCTGGATTGTCGGGGTGGAGGGGCGTCAGGAGTCTGACTTTGGACAAGCTGAACTGTGCCATGCTATCGGGAGACAACCGTGCGAGCATCTTCAATGAAAGTCACGTTGGAGGTGAACACCAGCATTTTGGGTACAGATGGGTGCTGGGGACCGAGACGCGGGGAAGGGGGCACCTCTTTGGGAAACATGATCAAAACAGCCCTGTCGGGGGAGGTGGCATCTGAGCAGAGAAAGGGTTGGGAAAGGGACAAGTCTCAAAGGATAGCGTCGAGTCAGGGGTTAAATTTTGAGCGCGTTAGTGTCGAGAAGTTGAGTAGGGGAGTGGCGAGGACATTGGGAGTGAGTCTGGATTCTGGAAGAGATGGAAAGACTGACTGACACAGGGTTGGTGGCCAGGCCACATGTGGCAACGGATCTCTGACCCACCCCGTTTGTGCAACCAGCCCGGAAACACCAGAGCCTGGTGTGTGACGGCCAGGTTCCCTCTGTTTTTGCCCTCACTGACAATTCAGGATAACTCAGAGAAAGCCAGACACATCCCCAAGCCGATGACAGAGGACACCCTTTTTCGGCGTCCCCGGCCGACAGACTGCAGTAAAAACGCGTCCGACTGTCCCTCTTCACCGGGAAGCTCTCCCCATCCTCTGCCCGCCTGGGTCTCCGCTGGCACGAATGGCAATTCCTCGGCCCTAGCAAGCTCGGTAGAAATAGCCTCAGTTTGCTCAAGTCTGGGTGGCCTTTATTTCTCTAGTTTTCTTGGAGGTCCCACTGATACTGGGTCCACACTGCACCTTTGGCCTGAGGTCTCGTGGACTCTGGGGTCTGGGCTGACATGACGTCAGCCTAAGGATCTACTCTGCTCCCTTTGCATCGAGTCCTCAGATGGTCCTTCCCATCTCGGTGCCTGAGTGGTGTCATTGCCTCCCCTTGCCTGGTGTCCTTGAACTCCAAGAGACCTGAGGCACGGACGCAGAAGGAGAGAAGCGGCCAAGTCAGCGCCTGGGGGGCCCACACACCAGCATTTCTAGGTTGGGGAGACGGAAAAAATCCAGCAGAGAGAATGATGTGGGTCAACCAGTGAGGGCGGAGGAGACGGTTGGATTGGCCCCGTGGGGCCAGACAGAGGAGTCAGGCCCCAGCCGGCATCTTACGTGTGACCTCTGGGCCCTGACCTTTGCCCAGCAGGCTGCGCGGGGTAAGCTGTCCCGGCCACGCCAGACTCTGTGCAGAGCCACGCATCACAGCTTTCTGGACACAGTTCTAAGATGAGAAGGACTCAGATTCTCCCGGGCCAGCCACGCTCAAGTGCGTAGGCCCACCGTCCTCACCTGGGAGCTCGACACAGCTATTACAGAAGTCCCTCCCGAGAAGTTTCCGGAGTCTCTAGAGGATGCAAGGCATAAAGGATCTCCTGGAGACAAAGGAGGATTCTTTTAATTATTATGTTAAGAGGGCTTTTATAGCTTGTGTTCCTGTTGAGTGAAACGTTGCAGCAGACAGAACGCGAGGCAGGAGTCAAGAGGGCAAGTAGACGTAGGGCAGGAAGTGCCAGATGTGGATGGAGTTGGTTTCAGGATCCCCATTGGTCATCATCCCAGCAGGTGCGAAAGAAGATGCCATCAGTTCCCTTTAGTAGGACCGACCTGGTGAAAACTGCTGTAAGATGGGAAGAGGCCTGAAGAGAAGGCAGGCCAAGGGTTCTGAGTTGCTAGGACGCCGACTCCAGAGACCCCAGGCTCTAAATGAGAGTGTTGGCCACCCACAGGCCGCACCTTGGAGAACTGCTTTTGCCCTGTGTCTCGGGTTGTTCGTGTATCAAGCATGTCTCATTAGAGCGCTCAGGAGCCAAACAGCATGCGGGGCAGTGCTCAGAACATAGCCAAGCCTTGGCTCAGAGGGGGAAGGGTTTGGTTGGGATTGAGGAACACGGATGCAGACCGGATCCTCAGCGGCATCCAGGGCTCAGCTGTGTGGCATCCTGTCGGAGGCCAGCTGGTATGTCAGAAACAGCATGGCCTGGATGCCAGCCTCCACCACCGGTGGGCTCTGTGAATCCGGGGGTTGATTTCCCTCCCGTTATACACGTGACACAGCGCCACAGTAATCCCGAGGGATTTGTCCTTCATCCAGCGGTGACCTAACCGTCACCAATGGAGAGATACAGGGCGGAAAGGTTGCCGATAACCAATTCCTATTAGGTAAACACTTACATCGCTGGAACTTTCAGCAAATCTCTGCTCGGGGGCTCCAGCTGGAGGGTAAGGGTAAGGGTAAGGGCGGAGCCCAGCAGCTTCTCAGGAGTGGTCACCTCGACAGTGTTGCTCGCTTCTATGGCCTCAGGATGACCAACACGTCGGACGCAGGCTAGAGACCCCATGACGTCTTAGAAGGAATGCATCAGTCCACAGAGCGGTCTTAGGCACTGGGAACATCAGATTGCAGGAGGGGTAAGAGTCATCTCTTCCGGTCGTGTGGCCAGTTCCATCAGGAATTTTAAATAGAAGAAAAAGAATAAAATAATGCCAGGGGACATTTCTTTCACACGATACAGATCCCCTCATGCTTGAAGACCTCCTCCACAGTTTTTAAAAAAAATCTTTACCCCAAATCCTTAGAGCTCCCTCAATTTTCTTGCCATTGCCTTAAATGTGACTGGGTAAAAATCACTTTGGAGGGTCCCACCCTGTCGTACCATTTTACTTAATGTCGTGGAGGTCTTCATATTCGCACATGGCCATGCATTCATACGTATCCCAGGAGGTCTTATGACATCTCAGAGTGTCATCTGTCACCCACAGACCTTTTGAGCAAAGCTATGCAAGGTGGATTGGAGGGGAAACGTTGAGAGCGGTAAGCATAATATAAAAATTGCCATTGCGTTTGAATCCAGCATAAAAAAAAAAAAAAATAGAGACACTGAAGAAAATGTCTAGTTGCTATAGCAACAAGAGTGCATTTTTTTCACTATTTAGAGATCACACATTATTAGAATTGAGTAAACATATTTCCATTTTTTCACATCCAAACGAATAATCATTTCCAACTAAAATTGTCTCCTTCCCTGCTTCTGGCATGCAAGAGAAAATGAAATGGGTTTTAAAAAATTAAAATTAAACAAGTCCTTAAATTATAAGAAAGAAAGAAGGAAAGAAAGAAAGAAAGAAAGAAAGAAAGAAGGAAAGAAAGAAAGAAAGAAAGAAAAAGAAAGAAAGAAAGAAAGAAAGAAAGAAAGAAAGAAAGAAAAAGAAAGAAAAGCAAAGGGAAAAATAGCTCTCAGATAGCGTTTTCACTGGAAGATGTGGCCAGATATTGTGCATCCACGAACCCGCAGTTTTATGCCCCCACGTATACAGTGGAGGCCGTCACCGTGGTGAGGGCTCTCCAGCCCGAGACTGCCTTCTGCCAAATTCTCATTACTTGGTTCCAAAGAAAGCAAAGCACAGGAGTTCGGGTTTCCGGGAGTCTGCGGAAACAGGGTGCCGGGAAGAGGTGATGACATGGCAGCAAGCTGACCACTTCTGAACACTTTGGTGAGGGGGTCCCAAGCAGTAAGACCGCTTGAGGCTGACGGCTCCTGAAGTAAACCCGAGCTCTGGCTCTGGCGCGTCTCCCCCACCAACTGCACGATGAGATTCACGGACGTTCGGAACTCGACAGGTTGTCACGTAGATGAAAGGAGATCAGCGCCCATGAATCTGTCAGCACCGGGCAGGGGATTCAGTAAGGGCTCAACGGATGGTGATTATTAACGTGTCGCTCAATTTTTTCAAAAGCCCTGCGTGTTCGCCAAATTAGTAGCTTCGCGCCAGACCACGCCTTCCCCAATAATGGATACAATCAACACCCTCACAACGCTTAACGCTTTTACAAGTTGAGGCCGTATCGTGAGCAAAGACCTGAGAAAATGCCAGGGGATGGCTCAGTATCCCGAATTAAGCATGCCAGACCTCACTGAACCGCCAGGGAGGTGAGTAAGTGGGGATCCGAGATGTGTTGTAGCACATGCGGTCCCGGAGGCGTGGGCCAGGCAGTGGGAGCCACGGCCAGCCGGTGGGTTGCTCAGGTGGCTTTGGGGGGATCCGCCCCTCTGCAAACCTTCATTTCCCCTGCATGGGGCAAGTCCTTCCACAGGTGTGGCCCCCGTCCTGACTGGTCACGTTACACACTTGCAGCTACTTGTTCATGTTCAAGCACAGAGTGAAAACACACTGGCCAGGTTCCTGGTCCTTAGCTCTTGATGGCTATCCCCTCATGTGACAGTCGGTGTTACCCGGTAGCAGGGGCAAGGTCCCTGACCTGCATGACATACTCTGATAAAATGAACTTTGAAAGCATCTCCATGATGCAAATGTTACAATATTCCTACTGATTCATATGCCCATCCTTACATTTTCTTAAACCTACATTGATCCGTTCCGATAGTTTAAATTAGGAAGAAGGGCGCATAGAAGGAGATCGTTAGCTAGTTCAGTAAATCAACTCTTTAACTTTCACCAGACATATTTTGATATCATTTTGGAACATGTAGGGGAAAGTAGATGTCATTTCACCGTAAGACATTCGTGTGAGGGAACGTGAGGTCGCATGGCCCAGAAGCTTATAGGTTCAAGCCGGTGCATGGTCATTTTGAGTTCTGGGGATGTACACGCAGTCATAATCCACAAAAGTTGAGGTCGTTCCTTCGTTGGTTTGCACACTGTCCAGATTTTGAACCCAAAGTACATCGGATAGAAAACAAAACTTGAAACAAAACGTTGCTACTCTATTTGTGGCCTCTTGAGTTTTTGTTTGGCTTTACCAATTCCTTCCCAAACATTTGAGATATTTTTATAAAAGATATAGAGTGTGGGGACTTCCAGTGGACCAGCGCTGTGACTGACACACATTCGCACTGAATGAACGAACCTGCACGAATCACTCAAATTACACTGTGCCGCGGTCCCAAAATAAAGAACGGCAGAGTTTAGAATGAGCTCTCCATGTCCTAGGAGTGTATGGGTTTTTTTTGATATATTTTAAAAGGTGTTTTCTTTTCCCTGTAGTTTACCATAATTGGCCATTACATTCAAATGCTTAAGGACTCCATAGGACAGTCAGCATTGACGATCAAAAGAAACCGCAAGTTCTCAACGTCATTTAAAATGATATCTCCTGAAAACAAAGCTCACAAGGATGTGGATTTTACCGGATAGGGAAAAAAAATGTTACTCTTAAGTCCTCACTTGGGGGGGGGAAAGACTGTGTAAAATATAAATGTCATCTCAAGTAGATACCTGATGTTTAAAAACAGATCACATTCTAGATTAAGACAAGAGGGAGACAGATAAGACTCTGCTTAGACGGGCCTCTACCTGAAGGCCCATAAGGGAGTTAGAAACGAGACATGTCATTAATTATGGACAAGTGTAGCACATTCGAACCACTCTATGGATTTTTGTGTAATTGATCTTTGATCTGAGACGATGATGGACGCTTCTAACCTTATAGGAGTGTTTTTTTCACAAACGGAGGAAGGACGCGCTCAGATTATATTGTGACAAAAACATCCTTATGATTAAAATTAATGAATGGAAACAGATACAGATTTGCGATGACACCGTACGCATGCACCTTCAAAACCAGCCACTTTATTTCACAAAAGGACAGACAGCAATTTGCATAACCTGGGAGGCAATACAATTCTTTATCATCAGTAAGAAAGTGAAGCCAGGCAGAGGAGAAGGAGGTGAATGCCTCCTGCAGGCCTGTGGCTGATTCAATCTGGTTCTAGAGCCTGCAAACTTTGGATGCGCATGAGATAATGGTATGTCCCTGTAAAGCCTTCCTCCAGCTATAACACATCGTGATTTCAGCACCTGCAGCACAGGAAAACCTTTCCATCCATTTTCCATATAAAATTATACTATCAAATGCATTATGCTGAAAGGCTCTACCCTGGAATCCTAATCTCCCTATGAACTCATTGAATTTTCCTTTTTGTACTTCTTTTGGTAGATCCGAGATGGCTGGAGATTCTTTCCTACACCTTCCCCCAGGAAGAGAGGTCTAATTTTCCTCCCCTTGAGCCGGGGCCGGACTTAATGCTTTTTCTTTGCCAATTGATTATGGGAGACGGGAGATCCCAGGACTCCCACGGCCAGGTCATACGTAACCTATCCCGACCCTCCAGACCTCCAGGAGCGAAGCTAGGCTCTACGTCAGTTCAACTATCTGGAAACCGTCATGCTATGAGAAAGCACAAAGAATTCACATGGAGAGGCCCTGGCACCACATACGTGAGCGAAAAAGTCAATTTTTTAAGCAGCTTCATTGACGCATAATTGATACACAAAAGCTGTCCATATTTAATGTGTGCCATTTGATGAGACTGGACGTATACAAAGACCCGTGAGATCAGCACCACCATCAACGCGACAGACACATCCATGACCTCGGAAGGTTTCCTTTTGCCTCTTTTATTGGGTTGGTTTAGTTATTTTAAGTACTCTGAACGTGATATCTATGCTCCTAACAAAATTTTAGCGTACAAAACCTCGCTGCCCTAGGCACTGCTCTGTAGAGACAATTTGGAATTTATTCACCTTGCAAAACTGAGACTTTATATCTGCTGCACAACATCTCTTTATTCCCATTTCCCCTTGTCCTCAAGCACCGTTGTCTCTGCTTCTCTGCGGCTATTTTAGATTCCACATATAAGGGAGATCACGTAGTGTTTGTCCTTCTGTCACTGGTTTATCTCACTGAGCATAATGTCCTCCAAGTTCGTCCACGTCGTCGCAAATGGTAGAACTTCCTTCGTTATTTAAGGCTTAATGATACTCTACTGTGCATATAAACCACATTTTCTTTATCGATACATCTGTCGATGGACATTTGGGTTGCTTCCATAGCTTGACTATTGTGATTAGTGAATGCTTCCAGAGTGGGCTGGCTGGATCACATGATAGTTCTATTTTTGTTTTTCTGGGGAGCCTCCATAATGTTTGCCATAATAGCTACACCATCTTGTAAGAATTCCCGCCAAGAGCACATGAACGAAACGCCAAGAAATGAAAACCAAAACCACAGAGAAAAAAAGAAAACCAAGCAAAAACAACAGAAAGAAACCATGTCAGCATTCCAGCCGCAACAGAGGGAAAGTGGCAAGCAGCGAACAGAGAAGCCACCGCCACCCACGGTGGACACGGGGCGGGCATCGTGCTGAGTCCTTTCTGCATCCGTGACCCGTGATTGTGACAAAATAGTCGTGACGTCACGCCCCTGTTCTCTGGGGTGTCTCTAAAATAGATAAGCTGGATCTTTGGCTCAACCCGGGGCGTTTATTCAATGTCCCACGAGAGGGGATATTTACTTAGCTCCCTATTCACTGCGATTCTCCACTTCTCCGCTGTGACTTCTTCTAAAGGTTTGGGTTTTTTTGTTTTTAATTTTTTGTGTGTTTATTTTTGAAAGAGAGAGACAGAGATAGAGCATGAGCAAGAGAGAGGCAGAGAGAAAGGGAGAGAGAGAATCTCAAGCAGGCTCCACGCTGTTAGCACAGAGCCCAATGCAGGGCTCAATCCCACGAACTGTGAGATCATGACCGGAGCTGAAATCGAGAGTCAGACGCTCAACTGACTGAGCTACCCAGGCGCCCCATGGTCACAAAATATTAAAGCAGTAACACATAAGCATGAAGGAATGATAGCACGGACACGGGCTCTCCATTTTATTTCCAGCGACCATATGTATTTCTTTCAGGTGGAGCTGTTATGTGTGGTAACTGCTGGGGAGCATATTTTGAAAGAAAATAAGAATTAAAACCCTGCTACATGCTGTCGGTTGAAAGGGTGCCCTTTGTTTATACGAATTAGGGCCCTTGCCTACAGTACCTGAAAGACAGGAACTTTGATATAAATGCACACGTCTCTCAGAGGGAAGGGTCAGCTTTACAATAAACTAAATATACTGCCAATTTAAAGCAGCTCTTAAAACATTTTGGAACAAAAATTCAGTGAACGGTCTATCAGAAAAAACAAAGCTCCTCTCCCGTGTAGCAAGTTCGCCATCTACTGACCAGTGAGGTAGCTTTTCCCTATTCTAATGTTGGGAGGATTTCTGAATGTCAACGCGTCTGCATCGAAGATCGTCGTATCGATATTTTAGAGCAAAATCATTTAATGGGAGGTTTTCACAGCAACACCATTTGGAACAAAGCCTGGGAGGAGACAGGTGCGTAAGGGGCACCAGCCTCCAGTCCGTCCCGCCCGGTGGGGGAGACGCACACACAGCCTCTTCAAGGAAGATAGGATGTGTCCTGTAGCCAACCAAAAGTACAAGCAGATGTGTTGTTTGGTTCTCCCGGATCTCCAGGGCATCGGGAAGCAGCCTGGCCACCTTTGATTTCCACCATAGCTTCCCTGCTAAACCTACACGCATCCCCAGACTTCTTCGTCTAGAGGCTCTCGCTCTCAGGCCGTGGCAAGGGATATTTTGGACAACTGTCTAGTATTGTTCCTTTGGAGGACTACAAACCAGAAACTCAGAGTAAGTCTCACATCAGAAAAGAAAGGCACAGACAAAATACTCGGATGAGTCATAGCGCGACTCCACCAGCTGATTTGGGGACGGATTCCGGTTACACTCGGCTGCAAAGTCTGAGAGCAATCCCTACATGTATGCCCTGCCGCTGAGTGTATATTCTCTGAGTGGTAAACATTAGGGGCAATGAACACAACATGGTTACGATTTAAAGTCCAATTTCTTATTGCTTGACAACAACAAACATTTGGTCATTGATGCATTTAATAAGCCTTTCCGAGACACCATAACGCCGGGTCCTTGCAACCGCACTGCCAGATAAGGATGGGCAGATATCAATGTCTTATTTCCTAGTTAGACACGTTGAGTATGTGAGGATCAACCTGACTGTCCAGGGTCAGGGGAGGCCTTGTGATGTCCCCAGCAGGCCAGAACTTTTGCATAACGTACGCCTGGTGCGATGGTACACAGCCCCGCGGCCTGTAGACTGGATGCTACACCAGAGGGTTAAGTCTCACAGCGTGTACTGTGAGGCTGTCGATTCATCTAACAACTTTTAAAAGTTTGGAGCCAAATGTCTGTCTCTCTGGAATCCATCATAGAAAAGAGATTCCCCTCTCTGGAAATTAATTCCCAAGGAGAGCTGCTTTCCAAAAGTCAAACCTAAAGCCCTTGTACACGTGCAGATCCTTCAGGGGTCCCAATTCCATAGGGGAAAAGAAGACATTTTATTTTACAATGGAATTTCAAATTAGCAGGTGCCCGTGTGAAAAATAAATGTTAATTTTTCTTTGAGAGGGACTATATTTAATTTGCAAGTCTTATGAATATTCTAAAATCATTTTATTTCTATCCCAAACTGTTCCTAAGAAGACATGCTTGAAAACAATACATGCGTGGGTCCTAAGTTTCAGGAGGCTTCTCAGAAGTTATTATTTGTGTAAAATGTCTATTGGTATCCTTCTCTGGTTTTGTCCACACTTTCCCTCTCTCGTCCGGTAAGCTGTCTTACTCCACATTTATTCGTCATTCCAAAATATGTCTACTCTGGAGCACTGGGACGAAAGAACACCAAGGAAACGCAGTCAGTCCTTTCCACAAAGGAGTCTGGGGAGAACTAACGTACCCGGGCAGCGGCGAGGACGTGCGTGGACCAGACAGGACACGCCATCAACGCTGCGGTGGCAAATTTAGCCATATTCTATCCTGTGGAGTCAGACTCACTTTAATGAGGACCTAACAGATTTGATATTTGGGGATACGTGTAGCACATTCTGCAATCAAAATGCCTTGGGTAGAAACCTGCCTCTGCCGAAGCTAAATATGTGACTTTGCCAATGTGTTTACATGCTCTGCCCTCAATGTTCTCATCTGTACAATGACATGACAGCTACGCACCCCCCCCCCCAACCCACGTGGTTGGCAAAAGGCCGAGGCAGTGGTGAGAACAGTGTCTGACTCATAAACCAAGGGAATTCTTGTTCTATTACTATCACTGTTATTATTACCACCACCCCTTCTAGTATTATTTTTATTAATTTGGGGCTTATGTCAGTTGTCTTCTTCTCTTTTGAGACCTTAATTTCAGAGGGTTGCAATCATTTGAGTATTTTAATTGGCGGTTTCTTCTGGAGCGGGTAAAATCTAAAATGCTAGGGTGTATATGTCCCGTGACACATTAAGGGGATGAAACAGGTAGGTGAGATCGAGGCAGGGTCACAGCATCAGGCCAGGGCTCCCCCCAGGCTTCCAGGAAGTTCAGTGCGTTCCCGAGAGGCAACTACCAGCACGAAGCTGCAACCTTGCAGGACTCGAATGCACTCCCGCGACATCAACTTCTAAGCCACCAACTTGCAAAAACGTAATGTAGTCATGCATCTAACAAATTTAGACACACCGGGATATCGAACTGAGAAAATAAGACACAAACTGGTCCCGGCTCTGCCAGAAAAGAGGCGGTGTGGTCACCAGGAACTCAAACACCCATGCTGTGTCTCAGTTACCTTATAAACACACACACACACACACACACACACACACACACACACACAAGGATTGATTGGATGGTGTGGATTTGTTCCCAAATATAAAACTATCAATATAGGCACATTTTATTTTCAAGATGAATTCATCATGCTAAGTTTTCTAGCGTGGCCAGAAAAAGAGAAAACACTGGGAAATCCACTTTATTACACGGATTCTTGCGCCCATTCTCTTTTGCCCCCTGTTTATACCTACGCATGTCCGTAACCGAAACCCACCGCCAGCCGATGTCCGGTCTCAGGGGCTGACCTCGTGTTCCCAACCCAGAAGTGAATGTTCTGATGAACAAATATTAGAAGCCGCTAGTGGAAATGGAAGTGCTTAACTTATTTTACAAAGTAGGCATTCTGTTTGCTTTTGCTCTTTTCTTTATAAATCCGTTGTTTCTTTACGCACACCATGTTCTCCAATGTTCCCAGAGAATAAAGCATTAACTCCCCCCCAAAAAGGGGCATCAATTTCCAGGGTAAACTATCGGACTTAGTAAAATCTCTCACCGTGAACACACATAGCACCTCTGGATGCAATAATGGAATCCACGCCAGGCTGGCGTCTGTCTGCTTTTCGTCTTATTATGATCATCTTCAGAAGATCAGCACTCATCACAATCTTATTTTTCTCATGACCCCACCACCCTTTTTATCTAGTGTGAAAATTACATTGTGCAACTTCATCAAAGGAGCCACGAGTAATAGTAGGAGCCGGCGCATCATAAAAATAAGTTCTCTCTCTTTCCCTCCCTCTTTTCCTTTCATTAGCTCAGTAGGTCAAAGCCATCCACAAAGGCTTTTCTCCACCCGGATAAATGGCTCTATTTACACATGACGAGAAACCGCAAGGACCAAATACTACTCCCTTCACCTGGGAAGTTACGGTCCGATGTGATGCCCTCCCTGCGCGTGGCATCCGAGGGAGAAGCAGCCTGAGTCCGTCTGGGTCTGGGTCTGACGGGCAGGAAGCGAAGTGTTCTCGTGAAACCCATTCAGAGAACAGTCCCTCGTGTTGCCTGCACGTCGTGCTCCAGCCACACCAACTCAGGGTCTGAATATACCCCTGGTATATCTATATACCTATAAGATATGTATATATTATATAGGTAATATATCTATATACTATTATAGGTAATATATCTATCTCCCGCTCAGAGATATTCTGGAAGACGTCCCCGTGTGGTTTGCGTCTCTGAAGACACAGTGGTACCCCCAGGAGCGCCGGGCACCCCCGACGGGGTGTGTTTGGGATACCCTTTCTGTGCGGTCCCTCTTCAGCTCCCCTGCCCGCTCTCTGGGCGTGCCGACCGTGAGGACAGTAGGGATGGTGGTGAGGACAACGTCCTGACTGATTTGTAGCAGGTCTTGTCATACTTATGCCTTATCTGGGCATATTTATGCCTTATCTGGGCATATTTATGCCTTATCTGGGTAGTGTTTGCAGCAAGTACCTTCTGCCCTGCCCTTACTTCTTTACTTCCTGAGTGGTGTCTTTTGATAAAGGGAAGGTATTAATTGCAGTGCTGTCCGGTCAGTCTTTTCCTTTAGGGTCAGACAGGGTACGGACTCGTAATCAAAACGGAAGTCACCTACTGCCTGATGTGGATACTTTCAGAATAAGACCGTGGACTGAGGGCATCTGAGAACAACCCTAGTCTGGTTTCTCCCCAAAGCGCTGGCAGAGGAAGAGCGTGCAACCAATGGGAGGGCTGGCAGGTGCCGAGCAGGGGCGGGAAGGTGCTCAGAAGGTGGCAGAGGCTGGAGTAACTGAACCGAGCCTGAACGCAGAGGGTCAGCGTGGTGCTCGGGCCGGAGACCCCAGGACAGAAGAATATCCTTTGATGTGCGGAACGTCCACCTGAAACCCTGTGATTGTGCTTCGGCGTTTCCTAACCTCCCCTGAGCCCCCATTTCCTGGGGTAGAAAGTACAGATGATGCCGATAAGCAAAATCATCGATTTTACTTTACTGTCCCTCCTGGGACATGCCAGGCAACCCCATGAGGCACAGGTGGGGTAGGCTGGAGATGTTCAAAGAACAAGGGGAGGGTGAAAACAAATTTTAAATATCAGAAAAGATACAGGAGCATAATAGAAATGGAAATAAAACTGACAGATTATTAAAGTATTTCTTCGGGTTCGAAATTACTCTGTTGAGGTGCACCTGGGTGGTTCAGTCAGTTAAACATCCAACACTTGATCTTGGCTCCGGTCATGATCTCGTGGTCCGTGAGTTCGAGCCCCGCGTCGGGCTCTGTGCTGACAGTGCTGAGCCTGCTTGGGATTCTGTCTCTCCCTCTCTCTCTCAAAATAAATACATAAACTTAAAAAAAAAAAAGAAATTTCTTCCTTGAGCCACTGAACTATGGCCACTGAACTATGGCCACTGAACTATACTGACTATAGTATCAAAGGCACGCTAACGCATGTCGCAGACACCAATCCCCGCCACGGTCCTGTGGGGAGGGGATCGCAGCCCTCACGGCCAAGGCAAAGCCCAGATGCATGCAGGCTTGCCGCTCCCAGGACCACGGCCGGTGTGCCGGCTGGAAACTCCATGCTGCTCTTAATGTTAGAAAACCAGACAGAGATTTAAAAACCCACTATTGGGCATATTTTCCTTTGAGACACAAAGACCAATGGAATCTTCCAGAATCCTAATTTTAAACGAAATAACTCTAAAAAAGTAGCGTTTCCATTATTCCACTTCAACAGGAGCTGAAACATGAGAACAGAGATGAGATGTCAGGAGAGGAAAAGCCGGTCCCCTCTACGGCCAATCCGGGGGCCCTTTGTGGCCCTACAAGTGCACGGCCGGTTCCTCCCTAGCGACGCAGGCAGGCGGGCACGCCGGGGGTTCGATTCCCGCACCACCGCCTCCTGAGAGCTCACCAGCCATCGAGTATTTGCTGACTGATTAGTCACGGGAAACAGAATGCATCCTGCTGGTGAGCCCTTCGGTTTTGTGGTGCAGAAGAAACTGGGGAGTGCCGCCTGTCCCCGGAGCTCACCCCTGCCTGTCCACAGCCGCCTCTCCAGACATGAGTTCTCTTGCCAAATTCAATTCTCGTCGTTTATGCTCTGACTCGAGGTTGTGCTCCTCCTGTAGAAACTTTCCTCTTCCAAAGACGCCTGGGTACGTGTGTCCTACCCTGACATCTCTGCGGAAACGTAGCCCTCCCACCGCGTTTCCGGCCATCCCTGCACCTCTTCACAGGTGACAACCAAGCCAAGGGTCAGGCCTGCAGACGCTTCTGTAGCCCTTGGCTGGGGGTCGAAGCCCCGGGAAACAGGGACGAGGCCGAGTTTGTGCCGTGTGCTGTTTATGAGGAATCATCACCTTGGAAGAGGGAAAGGAGGCCGGACCGGTCGGAGAAAGCCAAGGCCGACCCAACCAGAGCTCTGGAGAGAACAATGGTGTCGGGGTGTGCCACGCAGGGACCCAGCTCCAAGGTGGCAGAGCCCAACTGGAAGCCCACCTTGTTACCCTCTTCCTCAGACCCCTGCTGGTGCGCCCTTCCACCGGTCCGTTCTCTGGACTCAGACATGAGATGGAGGTGGGTGTATGTGCGCACATCTCACAGGAAGAAGCGGGAAGAAGGAGGTTGGGCAGAGGGAGATGGGGAACGGGAGCCGGACAAAGACTCCGCTAACCCCGCGGACACCTGTGGCGATGAGCCTGCCCCCCTGCTCACCCGCCGGCCCAAGGTGGCAGGCCAGGATGCTCCCACTCCGCCTGGATGTCGTCTGCTCTGGAGTCGCCGGGCTTGGGACAAAGCGAATCTCTAAAGAAGCGCCCAACCCTGAAGGAGCAGAGAGCTGGGGTCTCTCTGATGAATGCCCTTCCCAGCAGGACCCCCTGTCTTCCCTTTGAAAGGAGATCTGGGCCTATCTTCATGGCTAGTCCATACTTGGATGGCATTTCTCACACACTCAAGTGTGTCGTCGTTTGATTAAGTTCTTTGAGGAAAGCAGCAACATCTATTACGTCTTTTTATCTCAAGAGAACTTAGTGCAATGGCGTGTATGTTACAGAGTCTACAGGGATTAGCTTTTGCTGCGTGTATGGGATGTCCTCTGAGGTTTTTGCATCCGTGATCTCACTTAATCCTCACGCAATCCCAACTAGTAGGTGGTATTATCCCCTCAAAGTCACAGGTGACGATTGGGGATCCCAGGGTTTTGCGGGGGTAGGTCACTTGTCCTAATAACAAAGCCATTGGGTGGCAAAGCACATATTCTTAACTACATCACATTGCGTACTTTGCATAGAAGGACTCATTCTATTTTCATCGCATGAGTGCGTGGACTATAGAAAGACTGCTGTTCTTACTCAACATTGATGGTGACACAAAGCTAAGGTACATGTCCCCAAATTACTTACTCTGATAACCCTGTCAATATGGTCCAAGAGGTTTCCACATCCCCATGCGTATCTTAGAGTCTCTCCAAATTGAGTACATGTGGAAACGTGTAGATACTGTTAAGATTGAAAGCGTGAGAATGACCCATATACATGACATCTGAAATCGTGGAAGTGTGAAATACTTAAGTCAAATATAAGCAACATTATGTTTAGAGGAAACATATCTTTTCTATATTAAAGATCTTCTAACGAATACCCAGTGAAATAACTCACATTGATAGATACTTCACTTTGAATTATGCGACTATGGCCGGGAAATAAGGAAAAAGTTGACATATCTGACGATAAATCCAGCAAGAGCATATGTTTTCCTTATTTATGGTGAAAATATGTGAAAGGGAACAGCAGATATTTTTCCCTACTCGTCAGTCACTCAGACAAAATGCTAGTTACTCAACTCCTGCAGTGAAATTGTGGGGCCGATAAAAAGTTTCTCAGTTTGAGAGGCCAAAAGCACTTTTGAAAGTTGACGCTTAATTATTGGAACCACGTAAGCGATTGCAAATGAGATGTGCCTTTATTTTTTAAAAGTGAGGTCATATTGCTTGACGACATTTTACCTAAAGTGGTTTGAGAGTTTTCTTATTAAAAAAATTTAAACATTCCAGAAATAGAGTTAAAAATATGTTAAATTCCATATGCCCATTATCTAGATTAAATAATTATCAATGCATGCCCAGTTTTGTTTCATTTGCAACTCTATCCTGTATCCATTTTTGCCTCCCCGCCCCCCATACATTACTTCCTGGAATGAATTTCAAACCTTTTATAACTTCATCCACGTGAAATTCAGTATGTGCATCTAAATATAAAAATCATTTTACAGACACACACAACACTATTATTCTATCTAAATACAACAGTATCATCATAATGTCATTAAACATCCAAACAACTTCCAAATATCCTTATTGTACCTTAATCTTCTAACGGTGTACTTATATCAGGAGCAAAATCAGGTATGTGCATCATGATCATTGATATTTCTCTTTTAATATATAGGTCAGTCACCTCCTTGGCACTTTAATTTTGGACAATGTCTTTTAGCGTAGATTTTGTAGATTGAATTCCATTGGCTCTGTTGACCCTGTTTCTCCACCCTCATTATTGCCTTTAAAATGTTAGCTAAACCAGGAAGCTTGACGAATTTCCATGATTTTGGCATGAATACTTACTTCATAGATGATGGGGCCTCAGAATCCTCATAGTATCTGGTTGTCCTTTTTTGAGTTTTTAACCACCATTTTATATTACCTAGGTCCCTTATTTCAAAAAGTGTTGCAACATAGTAATATTTGAATGTATAACTTCTTTCAAAAAAATCTTAGCTGAATATTTCTCTAGAGAAACTTCTTCCCCTCTGCAGCAGGTTGAATATTGGCCCCCCCAAAATGTGGGTCCATGTCCTGACTCCTGGAAACTGTGAATGTGACTTCATTGGAAAGGGAGACTTTGCAACTGTGATTAAGGATCTTGAGATGACATCATCTTGGGTAATCTGAGTGAATCTTACACCCAATGACAAGTGACTTTATGAGAGATATGCAGAGGAAACACAGGGAGAAGAAGGGAAGGCCATGTGAAGACTGAGGCAGAGACTGAGTGATGGGGCCACCGGCTGAGGGATGCCTGGAGCCACCAAAGCCTAGAAGAGGCAAGGAAAGAGCTCTGCCTGAGTGTTCAGAGGAAATGGCCCAGCCAATGGACACCTTGGTTTTGAACTTCTGACTTCTAGAACTATGAGACAATGAATCTGTGCTGTTTGAGCTACTCAGCTTGTGCCACTTTGTCACAGTAGCCCTAGGACACTAATACCCCATCATTTGGTTAAACTGAGCCTCCATATATACCAGGAAATTATGATAAATGCTTGAGATTCTTTTTTTAATATTTTGAAAAAGAATAGAAATAATAAATTAGATTCCTAGTGCCATCTAGTGATATTAAATTGGGTTTTTCTCTCCCTTCATTTTTTTTTTTAGGGGAGAGAACTTAAACTCATGATTTAAACATATTTAATGTGTTTCAATCCTTTGATGTTATGATCCTTATTGCTTCTGAGATGGTCCCTTCTGTGAGTACTGCGAGTCCCATGTAGTGACTTCTGAATCCTTTTGACAAGTCGCTGGTATCTTTGTGAGCTTTCTTGCCTCCTGATAAGATGTTCTAGGCTCATCTTATGCATTTCATCTCCCAGACGTGGACTCAGCTTTTTTTTCTTCCTCCGATATGTCTGGGTATTTAATGAATTACAAAAGAGAGTGGCATATCTTATTGCGATTCCAATAATACTTTCACCAATATCAACGTGGTGAAAACAAACACAACCTGTTAATTTTAAACACAAAGTCATTTTTAACCATTTTTAGTCATTTTTAACCAACTAATGTGCCCAAAACATCCTCACACCCCATCTTCATCATCACCCCATTCTTGAACCGCTCTTACCCTGAGATAAAATGAAGCGCTCAGCTATGGAATGACGGAGTGGATTCCACACACCAATCCATAATAAAGATAAAAGTGGAAAGTTTTAATAGATTGCAGTAGAGGCAACAGAAAGACGGCTGCCTTGACACATCATCATCATAAACAAAAGATATGAGAACAATAACAGTCTTGAAACCAGACAAACTGAAGTAACTACTGGCTTAGAATAAAAATCACGGGGATGACAGAGGCTGAGAGGACAAAGGAAGAGCTGAGGGTAGAAACGCGTGCCGTGCGGCCGAGGTGACGCAGAGCGACAGCATACGGTCACCAACATGGTGGCCACACCAAGACCACTCTCTAAGGTCATGCCACGAGTAATGATTTTTTTTTAATTACTCACTAAACTACAGGATTCTCTCAAATTTCACAAGCTTTTCCATTAATATCCCTTTTCTGCCCAGGACCCATCTGGGATGCCATATGACATCATCCAGTCTTTGTGTCTTCTCCATGAAGAATGTGAGTTTCTTCACGGAACTGTGAGTTTCTCCGTTCCTTATTGTATTTCATGACCTTGAGAGTTTCCAGGAGTCCTGATAAGGTGTTCCGTAGAATCCTTCAAATTAGGGTGTGTCTGTTTTTTTTTTTTTTTTCATGATTAGACTGAAGTCACTGGTCGGTTTTGGGTTTTGAAAGAATCCTGCAGCTGTGAAATGCCCTTCTCCTCCTGTCACACCCGGTGATGTGTGACGGTCACATGCCAGCTCCTCTGACATTCGCCTTCACTGCTTGGCTGCAGTGCCGTCTGCCAGCTTCCTCACGGCACGTTACTAGTCTCCCTCTCGTGAGCGGCTCCTAGGAGGCCAGCCCACCCCTGAGGATGGACGGAGTGGCTACATGTCCTATTTCAAATTATTCGGTGAGACAGATTTTATCTTTTCTCCTCCATGTCGTGATACATTTTTATCAGTGTGGACTCATATCTATCTAGTTTACACTTTGGGTTTTGATAGAATATGACGTTACTGTTAGTCTGCAAATTGTTCCGCCCTTTGTCACTGGGAGGTCTTTCCGGCTGGCTCCTGTGTCCCTTTGACACTTCCCCCTCCACCTTTCCGTTTTCAGAGCACTTCCCTGTGTCCTGACACTACATGATGATCCAGGTTTACCTTCTCCCCTACCTTAGTGCGTTTCTCAAGGAGATCTGGTGCCCTCTTTGGGGAATAATATTTAGACACCAAGATTTGGGGCATGGTCATTGCTACAAGGCATGAATCTTCCAGGCCTTCTCTTGCCTTAGGTCGTTCACCGTATCCATACTCAGGATGCATTCCACCCCATGTACACACACATACTGACAATTCCATATACGCATGCAATGCGTAATACATATAATATATATCCTCCTATATCTATCCCACCCCATGTACACACACATAACTACGATTATACATACATGTGTAATTTACAATATGTATAATATATATTCTCAGATGTACATTCCAGCCCATGTATACAAAGACGTCTATACTTATTTCTGTGTATGCCCAGCCATCTTTATATACGTTCTGCTAAGCAAGAGTGTATGCCAATGACTGACCCTGCTCTGGGGTCCCAGGGTTTATTTTTGCTTCCTTGTCTGTCACCCCCCTCTCTGGTAGCAGTCACCAACCTGGCCCCATTCATTTACTTTTTTGTTAAATCCCAGCAAATCGATAAAGTGGTAAAGACCTTTTAAAATAGTGTGTGTGTGTGTGTGTGTGTGTGTGTGTGTGTGTGTGTGTTGGGGCACCTGGGTGGCTCAGTCAGGTAAGCATCCAACTTCAACTCAGGTCATGATCTCACCATTCGTGGTTTCGAGCCTTGGGCTGACAGCTCAGAGCCCGGAGCCTGCTTCGGATTCTGTGTCTCCCTCTCTCTCTGCCCCTCCCTCGCTGGTGCTCTCTCCGTCTCTCTCTCAAAAATAGATGCACATTAAAAAAAGTTGTTTCGATAAAAAATTAAAATATGTGTGCATGTTGACTACCTTATACTTTATTTAATGATTTGTTTAATGATTATTTGTTTATTTGTAGTTTAGGGATATCTTTTGGAATCAATTTGGGTAATTATACTTTTTTTAGAATATTGACTACCTTGTCTATTTTTTCACATTTACTTGCAAACTCACATATTATATATGTATATAAACAGAACTTGTAAAGGCAAGAGTCTATAAAATATAATGATTCAAATTCAGCAACATATCTAATATTGAAATCAACTAATTAATACCGTATAAAGGTGGTTAAAGTATCAAACACCTGCGTTCACCTGTCACTGCCTAGAGTTCTATATCACCACGGGAAAAATCAGCATAAGATTAGCAGCTACAACAACGCCCACTTACTAGCTCATGGTTGTCCAGGTGAGAAGCCTCGGGAGAGTGGCCAGCTTGGGGGAGAAGGGCACCAGAAGCCCAAGTCAAGGAGGGAGGCTGGCTGGGCCCTTCCCCACAGGCTGTGGAGGAAGAATTCAAGTCCACCCTCATCCACGTGGTGAGCCAGAACCCAGCTCTTCTGGACGCGGGGGGTGGGGGGTTCCCATTCCTTGTGGACGGCCAGCTGGACGGGGGCTGTCCGCCTTCCTTGTCACAGGCTGCCTCCGTCGCCAACTGCCAAGGCCGCGTTCACTCTGCCACACACGTCAATCGTTCCTCTCCTTCCATCGGCCAGAGGAAACGGCCTGCTCGAAGGGCTTCCCTGAGGGGTCGGGACCCCTTGGGTAACCTCCATATATTAAGGCACCTGATGCAGCCGGTCATATCTGCAAAGTCCCTTCACGTGAGTCCTTGGGAAGATGTTTGATCGAAGAGCCAGAGGGTGGGGTTCCCTGAAAAAAAAAAAGGAGAAAGGCAGACACCAAAAGGGATAGAGAGAGAGCGTTTTTGTGGTTTTCCAAATTCAAGGAATAGATATGAAAAATAAGAGAGAGATCTTCTCTAATCATCTTTGTGGTAATTATAATCTTGATAGCAAAATTGGACAAGCAAAGAACAGCGAGGGAAATTATAGGCAATTTCCATTATGGATGTATTCTCAACTAGAATATAAGTGACATGAAATCAATACCAGTTGAAAAATATGCCCTGAACAAGTAGGGTTTATATCAAGAATGCAGGAATTATTCAACATCAGGGGACCTGTCAACGTAATTCACTGCATAATCTATTGAATGATAATCGCCATATGATCATTTCTCTAAAAGCAAAATAGCATTCAATAATATACAGCAGATAGTCGTGAGAATAAAAAAAATCAGACTAATAACGCAAAGGAAACTTTTCAACACGATAGAGGAAAATGACAAAAATTAAATTGAAGAGGAACCAGGGGGTCACTGCTATCACTAAATCTCCTTAGCACGAAATGAGAAGTCCTTATCCGTGCATTAATGGGGGGAAAAGGACTTAAGGATTAACAAGGAAAGGGCAATGTTACTATTCTTTACAAATATATATATATATATATATATATATATATATATACACATATATATATATATGAATGTGTAGACAGTACGTGTAAGAAAATCTACGTGTCAGAAGACTTGTGTAACCTTGTTCTGCTGGTAATGACAGTCAGTAGAGCTATGAATTTGTGTTTCTGTCTGGGTGTCTATGCTTATTATTTTCTTTTACATAGTGTAGGTTCATCTAGTATAACTTTTAACCGGGAAAAAAGGTATACTATCGGTTTTAGCAGGAAATAACGAATCCAAGAAACTCTGAATGTTGCTCCTAGCTCTGAAAACTGAGGCATCCTTCCAAAAGCTGGGCCATAATTAGTGCCAGTGGTCACGTGCCACAACCACGAAGACAGAGGATCCAAAGGGATCCAAACAATCAGAATCCTTTACTGGGATGCAACGTCTTTACAGGATCCTACACATTAAATCAGAATGGAAATACAGTGCAACAAGCAGCACGGTTGTTCTGGAGGCATCACGCTCCTCAGCTGTGGTGGCCGTGGAGGCTCTAGGACGAGACTTGGAGCTGAGAGGGTGGAGACATGAAGGGTGCCCACCCACCTTATCTGGGAGTCACATGCTCAGGAACGTGCGGTTCCCACAGGGGCCCCACCTGGTGGAGACAGGACCTCCGCTGTGAGAACGCGAAGTGTTGTCTTCTGCCTGAACGGTGACAGTGGCTTGCTGGACAAGGTAGCTGGCAACATCTGGGATGACCAAGAGAGCGTCCTTCCGGGAGAGTTTACTTTGATGGTGATAATGTGGTTCCTTGTCATGTACACTGCTTGACCTTGGATTGTTGGATAGAGAACATTAGGCAAGGACCCAACATTTCACACCAAAGGCAACCAAATTGAAAATCCTACAGGTAAAGAAAAACTCAACAGTAGCCACACAATAATAAATGCTCAAATAAACCAGACAGTGCTAGGACCTTTCTGGAGAAAATTCTAGAAGTACGTTCTAAAGACGTACACACAAACATTCATCAAGCGGAAGGTTCAAACCCAGTACAATAGACATGTTAACACAGTTGTTACAGGAAATCAACCCAAATCCAGTCGGCAATGAAGGTGTTTGTGGATTTTGAGGAGCTTGCTCTAAAATACGTATAGAGATCCTGGGGCCCCTGGGTGGCTCAGTTAAGTGGGTTAAGTGTCCGACTTCACAGCTCACGAATTCAAGCCCCGTGTCGGGCTCTGTGCCGACAGCTCAGAGCCTGGAGCCTGCTTCGGATTCTGTGTCTCCCTCTCTCTCTGCCTCTCTCTCTGTGTCTCAAAAATAAACATTAAACAAAAATGTTTAAATAAAATAAATAAAATAAAATACGCACAGAAATCCGAAGAACCAAGCAGTGTCGGCACAGAAGCCATGTGAGGGGAAGCAGCTCGTCACGTGTCAAATATCTTTATTTAGCTGTAAATAGTCGAGACAGAAAGTGGACACAACAGCCGAGGCACAGCCATCCGTCTGCTACTCAGCAGCTTAGGACCTTGAGTTGTTGGGGCGCAGTTTTCGGCTGCCCGTGCCTCAGTTTCCCCATCTACACCATGGGAGCTGCAGTGCGCTGCAGCCTAGAGCACGGTGAGGCGGCACCAATCAATGCACCCACCGGCACACAGTTGGCCCTTGTTATTAGTTTTGTAGGCTGCATAGATTTGCAAAAATCCCTTCACCTCCATCGACCTCAGTTTTGTCTTGAAACGGAATAATAATGTGAACGTTAATCTTTTAACTTTTTTTTCCAGTTGCACTGAGAAATAATTGACCTACATCCCTGTACAGAAAACCCTTGGTTTGCGAGCCTAATTCATTCCGGAAACATGCCTCTAATCCAAAGCATTCGTTTATCAAAGCGAATCCCCCATAAGAAACAGTGACAACTCAGATGGTTCATTCCACAACCCAAAAATCTGCATATAAAAATGATTACAGTGCTGTAATATAATAGAAAGTAATAAAGCAAATACAAAATGTGAAGAAAAACAGACAAGTTAACCTGCCCTTTGAAAACCTTCGTGGCTGGTGTGAGGGAGACAAGAGAGACAGGGGTCGTTGTGTAGGATGACTTTCGCTAATGGATTCACTGCTATCTCCTGGCTCCATGGAATCTTCATCTGCATGGTGGCCATTTTATGTGCTCACACAGATGTTGACTACAGTGCAGTATTAATAAACTATTGTCATATACTGCATTTAATGTAACTGGCGATAGGGCAGCAGGAGAAAGGGTCTGTCTGCAGGCAGCCTGACCTAGAATGAAGCAGAACATTCCTAAGCTCCCTCTTGGATGGAAAAGCCAAGGCCTGTCCGTAGGTGCTTGGAAGTGACAGAAAATACACGAGTGCCAGTGGTGGGCACCTTCCAACGTTCCGAAAAATTAGTGATTTCTACAAACACCGCAGCCTGAGACCGAGCATCCGAGCATGGGAGACGATCACCCACAGTCCCGCGGAGAGAGAGAGAGAGAGAACCATTGGCTCAGTTGTGATCACGTGACATTCGGCATCACGTACTCCTCGGATTGCAAGATGTGGCTCATTTGTCAGGTTAAATTCATGAGAAACGTTTGCTCGTCTTGCGGAACACTCGCAGAGCAAGTTAGTCACGATGCAAGGTTTTCCTGTATAAGGTTCCAGTGTGCAGCAGAAGTTTGCTCTGCGTGGGTCGTGAAATGATCACCATAGAGGGTTAATTAGCATCCATCATCTCATGTAAATACAGTAAAAAGAAGATAAAAAAGTTTCTCCCTGTGATGAGAATGCTCATGCTTCACTCTCTTAAAACCTTTCCCAGACACCAGCCAGTGCAGTGGCCTCAGCCCCCTGCTGCACATCGTACAGGTACTTTGTCTCCCGGCTGGAGGGTGAGGCTTTGTGACACCTTCCCGCACTTCCCTCTGATAATTAAACCTCATGTCTTTTCCTATGATTTGGGAGAGGATTTGCTTTTTTTCCCTTTTTTTCTTAATTAGATTCCACATAGAAGTGAGATTATACAGTGTTTGCCTTTCTCGGACTTATTTCACTGAGCACAATGCCTTTTTCTAAGTGACATAAATGGAAGGACTGTATATCCTCTGTGGAACTTAACTTCTCGAACAAGGTCGTCGGTTTTCCTCTTGTGCTCTCCTCTGTGACATGATATTAAAAACCCCAGCGCAGCCATACTGGACGCACAGTGAATCAGTAGGTCTCGAGCTCTCACCTGCTCTTACAGAATTTTCCCTTTCGCTTGCCTCGTGCGTCATTCTCAACTCCGGGTTTTGACATGGTCTCCGACTGTCTCTTTTATCTCGTCAGTTTGTTCACGTTTTAACAAAAGGAGAACAACAGAAGTCGAAACCCAAATTTCGGTAGCACCAAACAAGTTAGGAAATTGTAAGAGTCTGTCTGATAAAGCACGTGTGAATCTGTGTGTAATCCTATACAAAGTGAGTGTATGCACAAGGCACCAAAGTAGGGAACACAGTGAAATGTCTGTGATCATGCTGGTAAAGGGGCAACGTTTTGGGCACAGGAATTGTGACAAACTTTGTTGACGAATTTGGATGACTGGGGACCACCATTTAGATTTGAATATTTATCATAAAAACTTTCTGGCAATTGCAGTGAAATGTTTCAGGAGGCAATGCATTTTATATTTCACACCAAGGCCATATTTTATACTCACACATAAAGAGGCAGAGACTATCGAATGCATGTTAAATCACCTGCTCCCACCTCCCCCTTGCCCCTCGCTTCTCGCTCATCCATCAACATGTTTGTAAATTAGGACTCCTGGTGGGCTCAGTTGGCTAAGGGTCTGGCTAAGAGTCTTGACATCGGCTCGGGTCATGATCTCACGGTTGTGAGATTGAGCCCCGCTTTGAGCTCTGTGCTGAGTGTGGAGCCTGCTTGGGATTCTCTCTCCTTCTCTCTCACCACCGCCCCCCTCCCCCCGCCTCTCAAAAGGAATAAATAAACATTAAAGAAAAAACCACACAGAGTATTGGGGCTTAACCAGCTATGGTCTGAGCCTCTCATTACCACCCATGAGTCCTGGGCACCCGACAATAGCAGTTGCTTTCAGAAATGCTTCCTTAAGTATTTAGAATTCAAACTTAGAGCCTGGGGCACCTCAGTGGCTCAGTTGGCTAAGCATCTGACTTCGGCTCAGGCCATGATCTCACGGGTCATGGGTTCGAGCCCCACATCAGGCTCTGTGCTGACGGCTCGGAGCCTGGAGCCTGCTTCGCATTCTCTCTCTGTCTCTGCCCCTCCCCTACTCGTTCTCTTTCTCTCTGTCTTTGTCTCTCTCTCTCAAAAATAAACAAACCTTAAAAAAATTAAAGAAAAAAAAACATACTTAGAGCCTTAGTCCCTTTCAGAGAGGATGAACCGGTAAGAAGAAATTCGGGAAATGTGGGTAGACATGTTTCCCCCAACATACGATCCTAAGGAGCAGACAAAGGTGGTATTGAAAGGTAAAGACCAATGAAATCTTCATGCAAGGAGTTACGGGGGCTTTCGATTGCCTGCTTTAAACTTCTCCCAGTTCCGAGATCCATCTGTGAATTGGTTGTCCCAGCATAATTACACAGTTTAAGATATGTCTCCTTTTCTGTCTGTGTCTCAGATTGATGTCGCTGGTTCTGTGACAAGGAGATGGTCGGCAAACCCTTCACCTTCTTCCCTCTCCCTCTACTGTGTCCTCTCCACCTGACCCCTCCCTACCTGCCTTTTGGGATGGGGTCACTGGGAGGGTTCTGTGCTTTGAAGACAAAGAGAGTATTTGGGGAACAAACAGTGGAAACCAAGAGAACGGGCTCACTCCACAACACCAGAGACCAAGGGACTCAGACAGGTGCAAGGAACCCGAGCAGCAGGAGGGGGACATGAGAGGACAGGCAGATGCCAGCAGGTGCGTTAGGGATTTTAGAGAGAACGGCGAAATATGTAAAAGAGCTGTGATTGGAGGTGCACATCCGCGGGGCAAGAGCGATGTCCAGAAGCTTCTCATAGAGTACCTGTCCACCAGCTCTCGGTGGCCACTTCCTGTCCCACCAACAGAACCTACAGAAGCACTTGCGTCCAACGTCAACCCTCCCAGGAAGAGAAGGCGGAATGGAGAGGAGCAAAGAGGGTGCTCCTCTGGGAAGAGGAGTCTCAGCCGGGGCCTGAGCTTTCGGGCAGATTGCGACTTCCCTGGGAAAATAGCCTCCCTCCAGGGGGCCTGCAGGTGTCTGAGAAAGAAATGATGACAAGAGACTTAAGGGCTCTCCAAACATAACATGGGTGTTTTTAAGCTGGAGAGGAAGAAGCAGAAAGCAGGCATGCTAAAAAAGCTCTTGGTGTTGGAGACGCCGGTGACCCAAGCAGGAAGATGCCACAGCCCTGGGGGAGGGGGAGGGAGGAGGAACCAGGAGAGCCCAGGGCGAAGCCAACCCCGTGAACGTCAGTTGACTTTGACAAAGCCTCTCCACCACTGCCTTCAGCTGGCCTTTAGGAAATCCACTCTGCCCCACCTGGGCATCTTGCTACGCGATCCACCTCTGAGGCGGCGGGGTGGGTGGGGGTGTTTCCCCCAGAACTCTCTTCAGCTCCGTGCCACTTGGGGAGTCTACACTTGCTTAGCACACCCACGCTGCCCGACATTCCCTGGTGGAACACACGGAAGGCAGTGAAGAGGTCGCTCGTGTTTCTATTTAAGAAAACCATATTCTAAGGGTGAACTTGTTTTCTTTCAACAAAAAATATGTGAAACTCTTTCTATAGGGAAGCGCTTGAATAAAGATCCACGAAAGTACACGAGACAGTTCTGACCTCAAGGAGTTCGCAGCCAACAAGGACAAATGGTGTCAGATTCACCCTTCTCCGCACCGTGGTTGACCCCAAGGGGAAATGTAGCCGTGGGCAGGAAGCAGGGGAAAGCCAAAGGGACAGATGTTTCAGGAGGTCAGTGCAAGGAAAGACCAAACACAAACATGACGTGCCTCTCCTTGCTCCCTGAGGTAGGGCCTTTCTTTCCCCAGAGAGCAGAGTGGTCCCCCCGCCAACACACAGCAGTCAATAAAAGACATGCACAAATGCTCCACACTGGAAAATTCACAACAGGGCAAGAAGAATTTCTCAGTTTAATTATTAATTGCTTATATCTCTAGGGCAAAAATAGAAATCAAAACAAACCAAGGCGAAGGAGGAGAAGGAGGAAGAGGAGGAGGAGGGGGATGAAGGGGAGGAGGAGGAGGAGGAGAAGAAGAAGAAGTTGTTTAATGCTTACGTGCTCCTTAATATTTGCCAAACACGCCTTTCTGTATTTTACGTATATTAAGTCACCCAATGCTCACATTGAGTTGAGCTGCATATTACCCACATTTCACTGAAAGGGAAAACTGAGACTCAGAAATATTAATGACGTTGGTCAAGATCACGAAGCTGGAAGCTGGTCTGCTGTCTCTCTTTCCTCAACGAGCCTCAGTAGACAGAAACTACAAAGATCGCAGCATCGCTGAATATATTCGTTCAGCGTCCACGAAGTTCTTCTAGTGTGTCCCCCTTTCTCCTAGATCCCCAGCACGGGACAAATGACTAGTGCATGGTCTCTGCCTGGAGAGAGTGCGTTCTGATTAAGGAAACACCATAAATCGTTATAACCAGCTTTCTAAAACACTCTGCTTTTGTTCATTTCATGGACCTGGGAGCAGAAGCAGAGACAGAGTCCAGCAAATGGAGAGAATCATGAGAGGCTAAAAGCGCACAACTATGTCGAAAGAAAAGCTGCCATTTCCTTTGCACGAAGTAAAATCTCCTCTGGCGGCCAGCACTATTGCCCTAGAAAGGGGGTGTTCGTGTTCACCAGCTTCCGGGGTGGGCCTGGCGTCGTGTTGCCAGGGTCCACGAGATCTGCAAGTTTACCTGCGCGGAGCAGGGTTTCAGGTTGAAACATAAACACACACAGGTCCCCAGAGAGCAATGAGTGACTGACCGTTCAAAGGATCATACTTCAACGGAGGCAGGAGATTAGGAAAGATCTCACCGACTGGGTTCAAATGGGCCACTGGAGGAGGAAGGAAAAAGTATTCGATCTCATAGCATAATGGTCTAGTGCATTTGTCATGGGCAAATCCTCACCAGCTGGGAAATGCAAGGCTGTACTAAATGAGGCAACGATCAAGATACTCTAAATTCGTGCTGTTCCAATGGCACGTTATGACCCATCATGGGTTTTAAGGTTAATTCAGTAGCTTGTGACCCTCATTTTTATGTGTGACATGGGCTGGATTAGACCAGAATATATCAGACTTCAGAGTACTTTAAAAACAAAGCTCGCTCTTGTTTTCAAGTGTTTTTTTTTTCAATTATACAAACTCCTATGTGTTTATGTACATGCTTTTGCTTATATGATTATGTGTTTATAATTTCTATATTAATAGACACATATACATGTATATGTATTTGGGGTCACAACTAAAATATATTTTTTATTTAAAATTTTTTTAACCTTTATTTTGTTTTGAGAGAGAGAAAAAGACAGAGCGTGAGCAGGGGAGGGGCAGAGAGAGAGGGAGACACAGAATCCGAAGCAGGCTCCAGGCTCCAAGCTGTCAGCACAGAGCCCGACGCGGGGCTCAAACTCCTGAACCCTGAGATCATGACTTAAGCCGAAGTCAGACACTTAACCGACTGAGCCACCCAGGCACCCCTACAACTAAAATATATTTTATACTGAGAATCAACATTTTAAAAGTCTGCTTTGGAATTTTTTTTTTTTTGTCATACTCTAAAGACACAGAAAAAGGTGAGCATATCTTAGATAACACAGGTAACATTCAGTATGGTTTAGAGCAAATTGTGTGTGACTAGCTGTATTCTGAATTACTACTGCTTAAATAAAAGAGACAACAGATAATACATCCACACAAATGATCTGGAAGGTTCATGCTGAGTGAAAAAAACCAGGCATGAAAGAAAACAGACATTTATATGAAATTCTAGGGTAACAAAACACACAGTATCAGAAGGATCAGTGTTTGCCTCAGGGCTGGAGAAAGGGGCGTGAGGGTCATACTGGAGAGGCTCTATTTCTTACTTGCACTGGGGGTTATAAGAATGTGTATTGTTAAAAATTCATCCCATCCCGCATGTGATTGTAACATACACTCACTAAAGGCAACTAAAAAAAAAAAAAAAAAGACTTACTACAAAAAGTTTTGAGGTTTAAATGCATGCCTAATCAATTACCCAAAAGTTTCTGTTTTTCTCTTTGGTTAAGCAACTCCTTAAGCAATGAGGCCAAAAGCTGACACCCTTTTGAGTACGATTTTGTGTGTGTGTGTGTGTGTGTGTGTGTGTGTGTGTGGTTTGTAAATTTATAAGCTCCTCACTCCCAGTTCTCTCTGCTGGTTAAAAGCCGTCCTTGTGAGGCTCCTTCTGTCACTCACTCTTCTGTTTGGAGAAACTTTCAGGGGAGCCGGGGCCCCACCCTTGTGCCCCAGGCCCTGATTCAGGTGAATCCTTGGGTGGGACCCATCAGACTGCCCCTCCTCTCTCCCGTGGGCCCCAGGAGCAGTTCTGGGATCCTGGCTTGGGGCGGGGGCCTTCCCGCCTCCTTTCCCTGAAGCCCTCTATTTGCATTTGGTAAGGTCCTTCTGGCTCCTTGACCCCGTCCATTTCCCGTTGGCCTCTGCTCACCCTGGAAGGAGTCACTGATACTTACTGATGTAACTGATCACCGCGGAGGCTGCCATGAGCCCTGGGCCTCTTTCTGGGTCATGCCAGGTCCCAGCAGACACTGTGCCGCCCACCTGGCCTTTCTCCTTTGCCGCCAGAGCCCCTTCCCTCCCTGTGTCCTCGGGACCCCCATCGCGCTTCGGGTCCCAGTTTCTGATCAACTCGAGTGAGGGAAAGCTTCGTGCTTTCCTGTTCTTCTCCAGATGCTTCTGCTTCAGCCTTCAAGTTCCATTTCCACTTTTCTGTTTTCGAGTGTCAGGAAACACAAGTAACATAAAAGAATAATGGAGGGGCGCCCGGGTGGCTCAGTCGGTTAGGCCTCTGACTTAGCCTCAGGTCACGATCTCACGGTTGGTGAGTTCGAGCCCCGGGTCGGGCTCTGTGCTGACAGCTCACAGCCTGGAGCCTGTTTGGGATTCTGTCTCCCTCTCTCTCTGCCCCTCCCCTGCTTACGCTCTCTCTCAAAAATAAAAAGATTAAAAATAAATAAATAAACAAACATTAAAAATAAAAAAAGTAAAAAAAAAGCAATAATGAGAACAAAGGAGTCCTCCCCCAGCCGTTCGGCATTTCACCGCAGCCAGGCGTTTTGTGCACCTGTAGGGATAGTGTCTTTGGAAATCATGTGTTGTGACGTCCTGTGGCGTGAATTTAGCATCTAATGCAACCGCGCCTCAAGCTAATAAGATTGTTACATCTCATTGCCATGGAATGAAATCCATACACGTGGCACTAAATTCTTCAGACGCTGCAGTGCGTTAGAAGAGGACTGTGCTTGAAAGTCACGGTGTCGTGCTCCAGCCTTCGAGAGACACCGTCGGAACGAATGGTCCAAAGACAGATAACAAACCTCCATCTCGTCTTGGACTCCTGGTCCTGCTGATATTTGGTCCTCAGAGAGCTTTCCGGAGGTTGCCGACAAAGGGCATCCCGCGGGGCAATGAACAGAGCAAACCCCAGCGACTGTGTTCTTGGCGTCTATTTAGTTTCTCTGTATGGGCCGAGGGGCACAGGCCATCTGCCAGGCTCTGCAGTAGCCGCTGCGTGACAGAAATCCACTGCAAAGTCTCCTCCTACAGGCCTGTGAGGCAAGCACGACCCTTACTCCCATTTTACAAGTGGGACAATGGAGGCACAGGCAAGGTTGAGGGATTCGACCCAGGACGCACAGCCAGCAAGCGGCCGAACCAGCATCCCTGACTAGAGATTCCCTGACTAGAGAGGCCCCAAACTCTGCCTTCCTCCCGGGCATTGGAGGAAGAGCCGCACAGATGTGACACGTCAGCTTCCGTCCTCCAGGATCCCATACCGCAAAACGAGCTGGTGCGAGCAGGCCCTTTGCACATGCCGTGTGCTGCCTTTGAACGCAGGCTGAGCTGTAGATGTGTGCTCTCCTCGTGACGAGGCAGAGAGGAATTAAATGGCATTCTTTCAGGCTTCCCTCCCATGCCCCCCTGGGACACACACATGCCCATCCACGGTGAATTCTCCAGCAGTGCTTTCAGCCGGAGGCATGCACTCCAGGGTGGCCAGCCCCGTGAGCCATGGAACAACCGTGCCTTCACACCCTCTCCGGGCTCACAGGGGACCCAGCCCTCAGTTGCACGTGCTCTGAAGGAGATGTCTATTCAGTAAAGCTGGGAGTTACTGGTTTTTATAATTATTTCAGAAAGAAAGAGAAAAAAAAAGAAAGGAAAAGAAAGAAAGAAAGAAAGAAAGAAAGAAAGAAAGAAAGAAAAGGAAGGAAGGAAGAGAAAGGAAGGAAGGAAGGAAGGAAGGAAGGAAGGAAGGAAAAGAAAGAAAGGAAGGAAGTAAGGAAAGAAAATAAAGGAAGGAAGAAAAAGAAAGAAAGAAAAAGAAAGAGAGAAAGAAAGAAAGAAAGAAAGGAAGGAAAAGGAAGGAAGGAAGGAAGGAAGAGAAAGGAAGGAAGGAAAAGAAAGAAAAGAAGGAAGGAAGAAAGGAAGGAAAAGGAAGAAAGAAAGAAAGAAAGAAAGAAAGAAAGAAAGAGGAAGGAAGGAAGGAAGGAAAAGAAAGGAAGGAAGAAGGAGAAAGAAAGGAAGAAAGAAAGAAAGAGGAAGGAAGGAAGAGAAAGAAAGAAAGAAAGAAAGGAAGGAAGGAAGAAAGGAAGGAAAAGAAAGAAAGAAAGAAAGAAAGAAAGAAAGAAAGAGAAAGAAAGAAAGAAAAAGAAAGAAAGGAAGGAAGGAAGGAAGAGAAAGGAAGGAAGGAAGGAAAAGAAAGGAAGGAAGGAAAAGAAAGGAAGGAAGAAAAAGAAAGAAAGAAAGAAAGAAAGAAAGAAAGAAAGAAAGAAAAAGGAAGGAAGAAAGGAAGGAAAAGAAAGGAAGGAAGAAAGAGAAAGAAAGGAAGAAAGAAAGAAAAAGGAAGGAAGGAAGAGAAAGAAAGAAAGAGAAAGAAAGAAAGAAAGAGAAAGAAAGAAAGAAAGAAAGAAAGAAAGAAAGAAAAAGAAAGGAAGGAAGGAAGGAAGGGAGGAAGGGAGGGAGGGAGGAAGGAAAATTTGCAACACAATCTTTGTACATTTTCCTACTTGCTTCGGACCGCCTGACCTTATCCCGGAACAGACATTTTTGCCGTGACAAGTTCATAAAAACAAGCTCACCTTTTTGTTTATAACTTAGGGAATCTTTTCTCTTGAAAGTCCGCCGTTGGCCCCAGCTTACAGGCTCAGAATGGCATACCCGTTAGTCCCAGGGGGATGATAGCTGTTAAAAGTGTCCCATCCATTTAGAAAAAATGCGGGATGTCCTGTGTGTCTATTGTTATGCGCAACTGTAGTCAGGGGACAGAGTTATCTACAGCTTTGTGGCATCATTCATGCTACCTTCTACAGTCGAAATTCCTCACTCTCTTCAAGATCATCCTTCACAGTTTAAAACTTGAAGGGACGGCGTCTGGGTGATAAAGCACAGTCGTGGCACGTGCTGATTGTAATAAGAAGAAATTAATTCAGGAAACCCTCTCTAGGTCGACTTCAGAATGTATTTGTTTAGAACTTTTTAAAACATTTTGCATAGACAGGCACCCGGGTGGCTCAGTCGGTTGAGCGGCTCAGGTCACGATCTAGCGGTTTGTGAGCTCCAGCCCCGCATCGGGCTCCCTGCTGACAGCTCGGAGCCTGGAGCCTGCTTCGAATTCTGTGTCTCCCTCTCTCTCTGTCCCTCCTCCATTCACAATCTGTCTCTCTCTGTCTTTCAAAAATGAATAAATGTTAAAAAACATTTTTTTTTAACTTTGCATAGAATAGCCCACATTTCTGGTAGCAGGTGCACTAGTGAAAGAACTGTTCCGCTCCTTCCTGCTTCTAGTTCCTGACTTAGAATACCAATGAAGGGATTTTCTGCTAACTTTTCCAGACGAAATTAACCACTTGATCAAGAGGTATCCCCTGCTTATTTTTTTCAGTCTAGAGAGCCGATGGCACATGTGATAAGGCACCAGACACATGGATTTGATAAAACGTCCCTCGGGCTTGTGCTAATGTTGGCACAGCTGTGCCGCTGACGTTGCTGACTTACCCAGAGAACAAGTTACTGAATTCTTTGGTTAGTATAATTATTATTGTCACATTACCGCATAAAGAACTATGAACGCAAACTCCACTATTGCCCCCAACTCTGGATCAGTTTCTGGACACTAAATCTTGGACTCTAAACTGTCCAGGGGGATAAAATGAAAAATTACTATGATGTGCTCTGGAAAGTTAAAACGTCTATTAATTATTTGCTATCATTGACTAAGCACAAATATAAAGTATTTTTTAAAAGAATGAATGTTTCAGCAAATTTTTGTGAACGGAATATTTGTGCGCAATACGTCAGGAAAAGAAAACACAGTCTTAGCCGTATTCGACATCCTTGGCAAAGAACAGATGGTAAAAGTCACAGTGTCATCCTTAAATAGCAAATAGAACATTTTTTGACTGTCAAATTAATTGCAATTTATATAAGGTAGATTAATTACAGTTTTATATTGCAATACTTTAGGTCAGACAACGTGCAACTTTTGTTAAGTTTTATAGGTCCCTATACCTGATGTCAGGCAAAGTTTAATAAATGAAATTAAACAGATGAGATTCTTAAATAACTCCATAAATATCAGAAAGACTGAGATCAACAGGGATCCAAAGCAATCAATTTGCCAAGAACATTCTTCCAAGAGAATTACCAGGCACTGTTCAGATAACAATGACAAATGTAGTTACACTCCATTCAAACTCCACAGTCCTTGCATACCAAATGCAAATGGAAAAATTAATAAAGGTAGAAAATCTAGAACTATTGGTTTGCGGGACTAAGCATTCTTAGACGTTGTAAATGCCACTAATTTTGTTAACTATCCACTTTTGTTAAATATCAAATAGGAACACGAAAAAATTGTCCATTATCAAAAAGTAATACATTGATATTAATTGACTGACTACAGGTCGTTTGTCTGTTTACTCCGTCAACAGAATGTTTCCCCCTGTGCTCCACGAGAGTTAGGTATAGTGCTAGGTGCACGATGATAAATAAGCCAAAAATATTCTTAATTATCTTGTTCTTCACATTCATTTGAGTTATCGCTGAAAATATGAATGCACGTTAATCCACTTGGCAAGAAGGCAATGCAGTGCAGTGAGCCATCACTGCTAAAATTAAACACGTCTCCCCGCTTGAAATCTTCTTTTCTCTTTTGTGGTCTCTCTGATGATACTGTTACCCTCGGCATCTCCATTAGGCCCCCCAGCTTGCTCATTCCTGAATATTGACGGACTGCAGGGCTGTGGTTATCTGCTCACTTTTACCTCGACCCTCTAAGCTGGATCCTCTTGGATATCATCAAATAAATTTTTCAACATTTATATTCCGAACGTGTATACATAATCTTCGGGATTGTCTATTCCACAAAAATTCAGAATTTTATAACCAGAAGGTGCTAGCCAGTGTCAACCATTTTTGTACAAAGGACCAGATTTTAAATAATTTAGGCTTCGCGGCTGGCATGTTATTTCTTTTACGTATCTTACCTCCTAAAATGTGTAGAAGAAAATTTAGCAAGATCATACCACAATGGCCTACAGGTGAAATTGGGCCTGTGGGACATAACATGTCCTCCCCTGATCTAAATCAACATTTTAAAATCGATATGATGTTTCCAAGAGGAAAGTGATACAGGTAACATTACAGGCATGGTTTCTAGATTCTGAATCTTCATATACTCTCCTTCCTAAATGTATTGTGTCTGAGACTCAATGTAGTCTGGACTTTTTCTTTGCCTATTACATTTCCAGAGAGTTTCTTGCCACTGTATTTTTTTTAATGTTATATTCATTTTTCAGAGAGAGAGAGAGAGGCAAAGCACGAGTGAGGGAGGGGCAGAGAGAGGGAGACACAGAATCCGAAGCAGGTTCCAGGCTCTGAGCTGTCAGCACAGAGCCCGACACGGGGCTCGAACTCACGGACCGCGAGATCATGACCTGAGCCGAAGTCGGATGCTTAACCTGAGCCCCCCAGGTGCCCCTCTTGCCACCGTTTTGACTGAGACTGTGCTATGTATTCTCCACGTGTTTTCCTTGTCCTGGGTGCACAGAAATTTCCAGCTTCCCTTATAGTGAGGTTGGGGTCACGTAAGTAGCTGAATTTTGAGCAAAGGGATATAGGACAGAAGCACTTTGTAGACTTTGGCTTTTATACAATGAAAGAGAGAAAGAAAGAAAGAAAGAAAGAAAGAAAGAAAGAAAGAAAGAAAGGGGAATTTAGGCAAGAATTTCAGTGTCATGGGACAGGGGGTGTTACCACATTGCTGGCCTACGCAAATCAAATAAAGCAGCCATTGTGTTTGCCCTTGTACCTGGCATATGTCTACACTCATTTCAGGCACTGAGACATTTGTTAGGTGACATATTTGTTGTGCGGAACTCAATTATTGCCTCCTGTGGAATGTGGTGATTTAAAAACCTTCCCTGTCAATAGGCTTTAGGTGGATAAATTGGAGAAGACAGTGCCAGGTGTGAACGGTATGGTCACTTAAGATTTTTCCCTGGTCACCATTTAAAAAACAAACTCTCTTCCTCCACATAGATGCCAAGAATATTCACTTTCATGTGGTTATGTAGTCATTCAAGGCTCCAGGAACAGTAAAAGCATAGTCCTAACATGAGATATTTACATATGTCTTGTTAAAATGATAAATCGATTTTGAGGAAGCTTTTATTATCATCTCAGATAATCATCGCTTTCATTTTTTACAATGCTTTTAAAATATTAATTACATGTTAAAGAACATTGATGTCTACCCCCGGCACAATGACATTTATGAATCGTGTCATTAAAAACCTCATCTTGCCTTTAACCTGAACATATGATCAAAACGAATTCTAGATTGGTGTTTAGCATTTACTCTTATTGGAAACTAACAGGCATTAGAAGTTTGCCAAGGGAAATTTTTTAAAAAACAGTTTGAATTTTAAACCTGTTTGAAAATGACAGTGTTTTGGGTGTCACTGGAGCTCTAGAAAGTTTGAGTGCTGTATTTAAAATGAGCGCTCTGATGTTAAATTTTTGGTGGGTATTTACCATAATGTTTCAAATCAGTGTGGGGAAGGGGGTTGAGGAGTACATTAGAATACGTCATAAAAATATATACATTAATAACTATATTTTATCTGAGAATCTCAAATCTGCTTCAGAGACACTCAATTCAGAAAATACTTAATATCATCAAAATCAGGAGCATCTGAAGAAGGGTAAAGCCATCTGAAAATCGTGTCAATGGTACTTTCGGAGTTGACGGGAAAACGGAAGAAAACATCTGGCTTTTAGTTGCCATTATGTAAATGTCATTCCTCTTTCCCTCCCAATCCCCCAACAGATGCTCACGGACGTATATCTTATATATACACAAACACGCACACACACACACACACCCCACACTCCTATGTGCACGTCAACTCAGACGTATATGTTATATATACACAAACACGCACACACACACACACACACACACAGCCACTCATGCTGATTGCTGTTTTCTTCACAAAGACAAAGGAACAACAGATTTGGGGAAAAAAACTAATCAGCAAGGAAAATAAAGACTGTGAAATGTAATGTGATTTTATTTTTCTGATTATGCTATAATAAACATAACCGCACACTTCACAGATCTGTGGGGAGGGAAAGAAATTCCTGAACCAAAAATAATTGAATACATCACACAAGAATTATTAAAAAGAATCAGCTAGGATCTCAGAGATCCTGAAAAATCTCAGCGATATAAGATATGTGTGGGTACGTTATAAAGATTTTTCGATGAAAAGGATAAAATGAAACGCATTCTCCATTGCAGGTTTGACGAAAGAACCCCCATTGAAAGGAAAGCATTGTAGTCAAAAACATTTTGTTAAGGAAGAAGTCAGTGAGTGTTGTGTAGACGGACACCGGTGGAGAAGAGAACGGGACGGGTGTCAGAGAGAATGGAAGGCCTTAAACGAAGCTGGTGTGAAGCCGGACACCAAGAGGGGCAGAAAAACCAGTGGCAAATAGCAACTGTGGGTTGGAGGCGAGATTGAAACTGGTTTGAGGTTGAAATTTCAAGGCCGAAATAAGTGAAATGCTTTGGAAAGAGCTGGAGCCAAACAGTACAATAAAGCCCGGGGGGAAAGACACACTTCCCTTTGGACCTCTGGGTGGGAAAAGTAAACAATACAGAAGGGAATCGAAGGGGGTGTCTGGGAGGCCTTCCCACAGATGACCCCTTGGTTAAGCACCCTGTCTGGGTAGAGCTGGGTAGTGCTGGTGAAGGCCGGGAGGAATGTTCTGGAATGTCCAGCGGGACACAAGGAATAACTTTCATTGTATGGAAGGTAGGGGTCTTGTGGAAGGTGAGGTCAGCAAGGTGGTGGAAAAAGGTTTCGAGCCCTCGTCCCCGGGTGGGCCCATCACTCAACACAAGCAGGCACAGGAGAAAATACCTTCAGAGTAGCCAAGCGTTCCGGGGGAGGGATCCAGCACCTGGGTGGAGCACAGTGAGGAAAGATGCACTGAAGGATGAGGTGCGGCCCCACATGTGGGCATCGCCCCCAAGTCACTCCTGCCAAGCCCGGCAGCGGTGCGGAGAGAGGCCCTCCCGCGAATGAGGGAGAACAAAGTGGGCACCTGCCTTCCGTGCAGCTCAGATGAGGCCCACGGCCATGCCAGGCGGGCCCCGAGGTCCCCAGGCACCCGCACACCCAGCCTCCAGCTGCCCCCCACCTCCCAGTGCCAGACTCCAGGCGAGCCCCTGGGGACACAGCGGCCAGCAGACTCAGGGGCCGGCACCGCGACATCCCTCAGACTCAGGGGCAGGCCCACTCCGGTGCTCGGTCAGCCCTTGGCGACACAGTCCGGGCCTGTCTCCGAGGACCAGACAGGGGCTGAGGGGCAGGAGGAGGGTTGGGGGTACGCAGTTGCAGCCGTGCGGGATGGCTGGGTCGGCGCTCAGAGGCACAGCGTGCCGGCTGCAGTGAAGACCGTTGTGTTGTCCCTGGAAATGCGCTGAGACAGCAGAATCCAGGACTCTCATCACCCGGGCAAAATGGTAACTGGGACGAGGTGGTTAGGGAGCCTGACTGTGGTAATCGTTCCACCGCACGCGTGTATGCCTCGTCCTCGCAGCGCGCACCTCACAGACACACGACCCATTTTAAAATAAAACAGGAATGAAAAGGGCTGTTTTATCTACTTTTTATTTTTTTCAATGTTTATTTTTGAGAGAGAGTGAGACACACAGAGTGTGAGCGGGGGAGGGGCAGAGAGAGAGAGGGAGACACAGAATCCGAAGCAGGCTCCAGGCTCCGAGCTGTCAGCGAAGACCCCGACACGGGGCTCTGGGGCTCAAACTCACGGACTGTGAGATCATGACCTGAGCCGAAGTCGGACGCTCAATGGACTGAGCCACTCAGGCGCCCCAAGAGCTGTTTTATTTAAAGGAAAATTTAGAGGTTGATGGGGGATGGAGGGAGGGGAGGGTGGGTGATGGGCACCGAGGAGGGCTCCTGCTGGGATGAGCACTGGGTGTTGTATGGAAACCAATTTGACAATAAATTTCATATTTAAAAAAATAAAAAATTTTAAAAATTTTAAAAAGTAAAGAAGAACTTGGAAAGACCAACTATTAACCATGACATTTCCACACACTGACCCGAAACAGGCAGAAAAGGAAGGATCTCCCTATAAAAAACGGCAGGTATTATAAATTTCAAAATTAATTTCTTAAAAAGCAAAAAAAAAAGGAAACACTGAACTCAAGTCAGTTAACTTATTCAAATTTTTTTTAAATATCAAGAATTATAAAACGCAAAGAGTTATGGTAGCTAAATTTTCTAAAACCCGGCATGAGCGATTCAATTGTTTGAACAATTGTGTGGCAATTTAGAGAACTGCCAAGAAGTTGTACGAGATTTTTAAATTAAGCAAGAAGCTGCATTTACTTCCTCACTCAGCATAAATGTAATCAGGTAAAATGCTAATACAAACCTTAGAGTGACTTCCTGTTCCAAGTGTTTGACGAAGCTGTGAATGTATCTTTCTCATCTCTCTTAGGAAGATAGAGTTTCCAGGGGAAATACGGTCATGGATACTCTGAGATAGATACATAGAGGGTCTAGAGATTTTGGAAATTCAAGGTGAATTTAATCCTAGTGATAGATGAGTCACAGACCCTGTGTTGGGCTTTGTGTTGACAGCTCAGAGCCTGGAGCCTGCTTGGGATTCTGTGTCTCCCTCTCTCTGCCCCCTCCCCAACTCATTCTCTCTCTCCCTCTTTCTCTCTCTTTCTCAAAAATAAATAAACATTAAAAAATTTTAAAGATAGAGACATCTCAAATAACTTCCAGAAAGAAAATAATTAGGTACTTACGAACACAATCCAGGAGCACCCGGGTGGTTCAGTCAGTTAAGCGTCTTACTCTTGATTTGGGTTCAGGTCATGATCTCATGGTTCATGGGTTCAAGCCCCACAATGGGCACTGTGTCGACAGCATGGAACTTGCTTGGGATTCTCTCTCCCTCTCTCTCTGTCCCTCCTCTGCTTGCTCTCTATCTCCCTCTCAAAAGAGGTTAAAAACATACACTTAAAACAACACACACACAATCCAGATGACCAACAGCTTTCTCAACGAGACAGGATGTGGAAAGACAACGTGGCCCCATCTCAAATTTCTGCGGAAATGACTTGGATCAGTCCCTGCTTGCCGCACTGCTGTACCCCCAGTTAATATTGTTGTACATTGTACACCTTTATCAGACATGTGTGCCGGGGTCCCCCAGGGTCCCCTCAGGCTCTGTGATTTGCCGGAAGAACTTATGTGATAGAAGCATGGTGATACTCATGGCCGTGTGTTTCACAGCAAAGGACACAGAATGAAACTGGCAAAGGGAGAAAGCTTGTGGGCCTACCCTCAGCAAAACTGGCTGGAGCTCCAGGCACCCCTCTCCCAGTGCGTGAGACACACTATTTTCCCTGTGCTGGGAGCCAACGTGCTTGAAGTTTGCCAACAGGGAGGCTCACCGTGGCCTGGGTGGCCAGGGGTCTTCCTGGGGAGCCTGTCATGTGGGCATGTAGCACCTGTGCGACTGACCTCCTTCCCGAAGCCCCACAGCCCCAGAAGGACGGCAGGTATTCACCGCTCATCGTATCGTTGGCGCAAACCATCTCAGCAAACTGGTACAAGGTGGATCGAGGCCCCAGCCTTGCAGAAATGCCCCATCCCGTAGAATATCCCAACAGCTCAGTTCCCAGAAGCTGGTACACACACAGCCCAGGCCTGTTGAGTCAACACTTCCTCACACACAACATGCACAGCATCGTATGGTGGAGACACAGCATCTAGAATAATCCCTTCCAACTGTTGAGAACAATACCGCCCTGGAGGAGTGATCGCGTCAGATCTGGAACGCAATGAAACTAGCTGTGAAATCAGGATGAGTGAGATCGAGAAATGTGCCTCCGGAACAGGGAACAGGGGATTTAGGAGTTCTGAGAGTAGCACAGCCGTCCCACACATTGGTAACAACTCAAGGAGGCAGTAATGCCCACCACGCAATAAAAAGGAAGAAGCACCAGGCCCTCGGAACCTCGGTGGAAGAAAATGAGCGCGAGTGCCAGCCAAGCCAAAGCGAATACAAACAAAGAGCCCGAGAATGTAGGAGCTGTGAGCAAGGAAAGGCACGGAACATTCTTCCATTTAAATACAAGGCTAAGGCACATCTGTGAGATTTGGGACTACAGGTAACAAGGCCAGTGCTATGCACACTGATCAAGTTGGTAAGGAGTGGTGAGTTGAGAATCATGAATTGAGGAGAACCTTTAATCTCTTGTCTTTAGAGCAAGACGCTCACCCACAACATGGAGACTTGAGTTCGTAACGATTGCAGTGACTTCACGTTTTACAGTAAGCGGGATGTTTTTCCTGTGTCTCGTAGCAATGCGCACCTTAAAATAAAGACACGCGTATCTTAACATCGGTCTTTTCTTGATGTCCTTCCGTTTTTCTCGTAATAAATGCAATCGAGTCGAATGTGATCCCAGAAACACCCTGTGTAGAGTGTGGTGCCGTGTGCGCTAAACGACGTCTGTTTGCCACTTTTTCTTTCTATAACTCTAGCTCACCTGCCTAGAGAGATGCTGAGATTGTTTTCTAAGCAGTGAGACGATTGGCAAAGTTTTGCTTTGATCTCTGTATCTTCCTACCTTGCTTGCATATTCCCTTTAATGCTGATGTGGACTGTTCTCATAAAAATGCAGTGAGAGACGTTCATTCATTTCCAGATTGTAGGGGGTGCTCCAGGGATGAGGGAGGGAGGGAGATACTCACAACTTCCCACTTCTGGATGCATCTGAAGCACCAGTCCATCTTTCCTTGCTGTGAGTATTCCCCCAGGCGCTACCAGGTTAAATAACCCATCCGTCAATGCCACTTTGTGGACGGTGGCTATTTGTCAGCAGGACCTGTAGTGAGTCACGAAATGCTACTTGACATAACCTTGCGCATATCAGGTTCCATTATATCTTTTTTTATGACAAATGTGTCAAAAATAATTTCATTTGTTGCGGGCACAAATTCAATTTCTTAGGCGAGTCGTAGCGCCCGATGAAGCTTTTAAGAATGCGGGATGGCACGCGGTTTCCATCCTCCCCGTGGAATGAAGAACATGGACAGCAACATAACAATTTAAGTGCAATTTTGTTTTTTAATCACATTATTATTGAGCATGTAATGAAAAATAAAGTATTCCAGGTGGAATAGCTTTTATCAGTTCAAGTGCTTGCCTCAAGGCTGAATGCAGCATTCCCTAATCAGCAAGCTGCATAATGAAATTTCTAGGCATCCGTGTTTATAATCAGATTACCCCGCCATCACTCCTGCTGGAGAAGATCTTATTCCAACACTCGAGGTACATTTTTGTTGACTATCTTTCTATCACTCATGTCAGGCCCTTCTCTGAGCACATGAGACTTCCATGCCTATGTTCACAGTTTACAGAGTAAGATAATTAGTTAAACATCTTCCCGATGTCCTGAAGCAACGTTTAGGCTGCTGCCACTTTGCTCTGTGTTAAATCACTTTATAGAGTCTTGATACACAATACGAAACTTGGCTCAGTCACAACTGCACCTGGAGGTGTGAGCTATTAAGCTCGAGTTATAACCCTGCCCTCAAGGTCGCTAATCCCGAGTGACACGATCCTCATGGCAGCTGAATCTGTCCGCGCACTTGGCGTTTCTATGCTGGTTTCCAATAAAGGAAGGGATTCGGAGGACGCTCGCTCACAGGACTTGCACCTGGTTCCAAGCTCTGTCCTCCTGCTTAACTTCCTAGCTCCTGGCCAGGAGGCGTCACAGGTCACCCGGGGAAGGGGAGGTCCCTATCCACTCCGCAAGACAGGCACCTTCTCATGGGGCCTTTGGGAAAAAAGAAGGGTTCGCCAGCACAAGACTTTACGGCAGTAACGGTTCTGAGGGAATAATCTACTTTTATCCTTGGCCCCCAGGCTCGGAGTTCATCCACCCAGGAACTGGGTTATTGCCTCATAAAGAGTGGGAAGCCCCTGTCATCCCGTAATTAGAAAACAGGACGTTTACTGCTCTTGTAGCTTCATTTTACTCAACGACTCCTGGGCTGGCTTCTTGGTCTTTTGCAAAAAAAAAAATAATAATAATAATTTCAGGCTTGATCAGCATGCATATAACATGACTAAAAATAGGTTTAGTTTATTATTTCGTGTGTTAACGCAAAATCAGACTTGAAACACGTATCACGAGAGATGACTGGACACGTTAATTGAGACGTGTAATACTGGCAACCTTGGGCCGTTCAGAGTACATAAAAAGAAACACACGATTTTTGTTGACGCCAGTTGTATGACGCATTTGCATTCCCGTGAACTTTGAGGGTGAGCTCATGAATGGATTCCTTCTCACCACGCAAGCAAGGACCCCACTGGCGGGCAGGGAACTCAGTGTTGAGGACCAGCCTCTCGCCCAACAGTCCCGCAAGGTGGATATCCTGCCCGCCGGGACTGGGGTGGGCTTCGAGGACACCTGCAGAACCCCTGGAGCTTTCTCGTCCTCATCACGACAGCCTACCTCTGGTGGCTGCAGCCTGATGAAACGGCAGTTCAGAATCTCCATCGTCTCAGTGTTCTACAAGGATCCTTTAACCTAAGGGCGGGGCTGTGTGCTAGGTTGCCTCGGAACTGTTAAGGTTCACAAGATGTCCTCTTGTGCAGAATTTCTCTTCTGGTTTGAAATATTTGAGGCACACAAAGAGGGTAAACAGTATCATAATATAGGGCCACAGACCTAATTCTCACATTTTGACAAATGTTATTATTTTGCCATCGATGCTTTAGATTTTTTTAAATAAATGTAGTAGCTATGTCTCTGTATTTCTCCAACATTCTCTTCCGTTTTCTTCCCATCTTGAACTCCCACGAATACTTAAAATTAATCTACTTACACACACAGCCATAATATATGCATGACTGATTTTAGAATAGCCAGGAAATTATGTGTTTGTGATTCTTTCTTGCTATGGGCTGAATGTCTGTGTTCCCCCAAAATCCATATGTTGAAGCTTAAAACCCTATTGTGATGGTATTTGGAGGTGGGGCATTTGGGAAATAATTAGGTTTAGATGAGGTTGGGGTAGGGGCGGGGTGGGGGACTGTGATGGGACTGGTGTCCTTGTAAGAAGGGAGTAGAGCCCTCTCTCCACCGGGTGAGGACAGAAGGAAAAGACGGCCGTGTGCAGGCCAGGAAGAGCCCTCACCAGACATGGGGTCTGCCAGCCCCTTGATCTTGGACTGCCAGTTTCCAGAGCCACGAGAAATAAACGTCTGTTGTCTGATGCACCCAGTCTGTGGTGTTCCGTCGTAGTGACTCGGATGGTCGAGGACCCTTCTGCAACTTGCCTTTCTTCCTCCGCTTCTGCGTGATGTTAAGTCATGGCAAATCGTACGCCTTAGGCTCATCTATGTGAAATACCACATATAATGTCCCATTATGGATTCATTCTCCTGTCCGCAGCGTTTATTTAAATGCCTCTCACAGCATGAGTGCATCCATTTCTCCAGGATATCTACTGAGAAGAGGGTGGCCGTGTCAGAGTGTCTTCAGATAGAGCCGACATTTACTAATACTAGACTAAAGTTTTGTTAGCAGGGTCTGACTTGATATAAATGGGTAGATGGGAAGATGAATTCCCTTTGCTAATATATATTGTATATATTTATATAATATATATGTAAATATTATATAAATATAAATATATATAATATATAAATAAATATAAATATATAATATATAAATATATAATATATAATAAGGGAATACAATAGAATATAGAATATAGAATAAATATAATATAAAATTATATATATAAATATTATATATAAATTATATATATAATATACATAATTTTTACTTTTATTTGTGATTTCTTGGCTATTGCGTTGTGTCCAATTTCATTTGAATTTGCTATTCCTTATATACTAATCAGGTTGGGATGATTGTCATGTTTGGGTAACATAATTACTCTTTTCGAATTTCCTTTTCACATCCTTTGACATTGTTTTCCTATCACATTATCAGTCTTGTTTGTTTTTAGATTTGTGTGAATTCTTTACTAGGCTGGATCCTGGGCCTCTGTCAGTAAATTAAGTGGATATTATCGTCTTCCACAATGTGGTTCATATTTTCACCCTGTCCCACTACTCAAACATTTCAAGACTTAACGGAAACAATTTTGTTCCCTGTTTCATTTTGGATACGTCCATGTTATGTCGTATTTAAGAAATCCTTCTCTCTGCTTGGGCAAGGGCCCCCACGATCTTCTTTTCAGAACTTTGTTGGTATTATTGGCCTTCGGTTTCTGTCTGTAAATTGAGGAATAGAGTCAGAGTTTCCTAATCTCTCCATTGTTCCTGACTGTAATTGAATTCAGGCTATAAATTAAGTGCAGAGGCAATGCCACTTTTCTGAAATCGGGCCTTCCTACACATGCCTCTATTTGGCGTTTTCATCACCTCTGCACTAATGTCTTTCAATAACGTGTTTATAATTTTATAGAAACCACGTACATTTCCCTTTATGTGTAATGTATAGGTATCGGGTTTAGCTTCCATTGTAAATGGTATCTTTGTTGTACTATTTACACCATCATTTAAAGTTGCAAGTTCTGTTGGTAACGTGTTGACGTCCCACGTATTTTTCATTCTAATTATGTGTCACACACATTGACTAGGCTTCATTTTTTTCATTTTTTGCCTATACGGTCTATAAAGTACTGTCTGTAGACCATCACGCATTTGTTTTTTAAAAATGACATTTTGTTCCCTCTTTTCAATCCCCACACATGGCTCCTCTATTACATATGCATCTATCTACATATGTGCATCTTGCGGGCATGCAGATATCTTATTTTCCTGTCCCCTTCCCCGTTGTGTCACTCATCTACTTTTGTATTAAAATTGGTGGGCTAAAGCCACTCACATTTGTCATCTCACAATTTCTGTGTGTCCGAAATCCAGAAACGACTTAGCTGGATGGTTCTGGCTAGGGATCTCTCTTGAGATCGTAACCCAGATGCCAGCCCAGGCTGTAGTCACCTGAAGTCTTCACAGCGAGGCTTTTAATGTTTTAACAAGCAATAACAACATTTTACTACACAAAGAACTACCTTTCTTTTGTTTTAATGACTCTGATTTTTGTCTGATGTGTTTTTCTTATTTTGTTTCTTCGTGTGTGTGTGTGTGTGTGTGTGTACTCTGTTTCTTTTCCCTGATGATTTTAGAATGAGTTGTGTTTACTTCTCTCTCCTTTGGGGGGTTTGGATTTGAATTTGAAATTTCTGGGCTATAAGGAAGACGGTATTTTATGTTGATGCATAGGGACTATAATGGTTAAATTTACGTGTCAACGTGTTGGGTCTCAGGGAGGGCCAGACAGATGGTAAACTGTGACTTCTGGGTGTGTCTGTGAGGGTGTGTCTAGAGGACTCAGTAATTGAATAGATAGATACCGAGATACCGAGCATGACATACAGCCCCCACCCACGCATCCTTGCCTGGTACATACTTCATATTCGATATGCATTTATTGACCAGCCTAATGAACAAATAGCAGTCCTCTGTATACACAGAGACGACATACTGCGATGCCCTGTTTTCAGAAACAAGTATGTCAATTTATGGCGATATAAAAGATTCCAAATCCGATTTTTAAATCTCTGGTCAAATATACATCCCAGTTTGCAATCAGCTAATGATTCACTACTGAGGGGTAGGAGGTATGTTATTAAAGAATTACAGGGGCGCCTGGGTGGCTCAGTCGGTTCAGTATCCGATTTCAGCTCAGGTCATGATCTCGCGGTTCGTGGGTTCGAGCCCCATGTCGGGCTCTGTGATGATGGTTCAGAGCCTGGAGCCTGCTTCAGATTCTCTCTCTCTCTCTCTCTCTCTCTCTCTCTCTCTCAGTCTCTCTGCCCCTTCTCTGCTCATGCTCTGTCTCTCTATCTCTCTCAAAAATAGACGTTAAATTTTTTTTAACAAAAATTACACACACACACACACACACACACACACACAAAATCACCCTCTTTTCTTAGTGACACACTTTTGAAATATTGCAAATTATTAATTCAAGTTGTTGTTCTGGTCCCTATCAAGAAGGATTCCCAATCAGGAAGGATTCCCAACAAAAGGATGTGAGCAAAGATGTGGGGAAAATGAGGCATTTGGATCACAAAGCTTGGGGGAAACAGAGGCTAGGACAGAAATCTGAGAAGATGGGTTTCCAAGGAGCAGACCTCAGGTGATGGGGACACCAGCTAGCGGTGGTGGCCAACGACGAATGCCAGCCACCACTGGTCCTCGGTGCCCGCTAACACATCCGACCCTGCAAAGCACACGTGAGTGCTTCCGGACGTGAAACCCGCCTCTTTCCCTCCAGCACCATGACTGCACCTGTCCTAAGGATCCCACAAGGTCCGGATTTCAAGTCAGTTGCATATCAGCCAAATGATAGTTCTCGGGCATGTAAACGCCCTTGGCGACTCCTTCCTCAAGTTGTTCTGTCTTTACAATATCGGTCATCAGTAGGGACACGTTCAATGCCGTAGTTACTTCCTGGCTTATTTGTCTCTTTCAGTCATGACCAGCAGAGATAAAATCCCAGCAACACTTTGCAAAGTGCTTCTTTTGGTGTTTCTGCTTTTAACCTATGTCCATACAATGAATCTACACGGCAGCATGTACTATTATCACCGGCTCAAGGATATATTATTAAAACAAAACGGGTGGTTGCCACTTAATTTCCTCAGAAAATAAGGTAGTGGCAGGAAGGGCTACGTGAATATTTAGAAACTGAAAGGAACTTAGAACGAGTAGCACAGTATTTCTTTGGCTTGATTGAAATAGATTCAACAGAGAACATTAGTTTCCCCAAATGTCAAAGATGTGTTTTTCTGCAGTGGTGAATACCTTGATCTAGTTATAATATAAAATTTTCAGCTGAAACATTAAAAAATAAACTTGCTCTGGCTAGACACACGTTGTTCAGACCTCCTTATATAGAAGTAAGCGCCTGATTTACTTTTTCAAATATCATTCCTTTCAGGCAACTGTCAAAATAAAATGGTAAGTTTAACCCAGGGCGGTTTTAAAGAAGCATATTGTTTAAGGGACGCCATGGCTTCCTAAGCCTTTTCCACACTGGGCTTGGCATTTTTGCATTATTGCCTTCATGGAAATTCCATGTTTTTGGTCAAATTTGCCACAAGCAGAGGAGGCCCAGATGATTTCACAATCCAAGCAGGATCTGTTACCCGGGAAGACGTCGGGCAAAGGACAAGCCTCCAGCGATAAATGATTTTCCTTCCTTATTTTATTGCCCCCCATTTGTACATCGCTGATCCTAAAGCTGATAGCACAAAGGCATCTTTGCGTGCGGTTCCTGGGTCAAATTAAGAATGGAAGAAAACGGTTATGAAACTCAGGACCGTTCTTCTGCAGACTGATGCCGTCTTGTCACTCAGCTGACTGTATTCTCTTATTCCTAAATAGATTGGGCCGCTCCTGTGATGAGGATGTGAGATAACTGGCATTAGTGTAGCAGTTTTCTCTAAATACAGACTTAGAGAACGCGTGAGTTTCTTTGAAAGCTATATTACTTCCAAGTCCAGATAATTCTCCATGTAAATCTACTGCATTTCCATGAGGGTAATATTAGCTTCTGGCAGGAGGGGAGGTGGGGGTGCTAAGTACGGAAAAACTGGATCTCTCTGGATAAATGCGACCCACCGAATTGAAACAGAATCTCCCTCTCTCTGCCTCCCCCTTTCTCTGGTTTCAATCACGTCTTCTTCCCTGACTTCTTCCAGCACGATTTAGTTTTTGAGGCGATTTAATATTCTTTTTTTTAATGTTTACTTATGTAAACATAAACAGTGGGGGAGGGGCAGAGAGAGAGAATCCCGAGCAGGTTCCGTGCTGTCCCCACGCAGCTCGATCCCACAAACCGTGAGGTCATGACCTGAGCCGAAATCAAGACTCCGACGCTTAACTCACTGAGCCACCCAGATGCCCAGTTTTCATCCAAATAAACCGTGTTCTTCCAGAGTCCGGGCACAGTGCTGCGGAGGACAGAGGGAGCGTTGGGAATCTGGATACTTCCTGAACCTCAACTTGTGGAAGAAGTTCTTTGTTGTAAACAAAATGCAAAGGTCGCGGTCAAGATCGTGTGGGGAACCGGTTAGCAGCGTCACTTCAGCGACACGTCTTTAATCCACAGTTCGCCTCGTCTGTCTGTGAGCGGGAACTATGGAAACAGGCCTGAATCCATCAGATGATGAGGAGCTTTGTGAAGCGGGACAACATTTGATCGGTTAGTATTTTGGCTGGTGTTATTAATGACCGCTTACGAATTTTTATATTTTAATGACAAGAGCATGCCACACAGTACCACAGGATTTACTCAATAACAGTCTCGGCTGATAATAGAAATTCAAACGTGGCTAAAAATGCACACGGACGTTTTTCCGAGCCTCTCTGTGTTAGGAGATGCGTTATTTCAGTCGTTATCGAGAGTTACCGTGTTGAACCTCTAAGTACTCGCTAATGGTCCCCTGCACAATGGCTATTAGGATAATAATGCAATATTCACAGTCACAAAAAGCAGCCTCTCATGGTAGGAACGTTGCCACAGGGAAGAGGCTGTAACGCTTTGTTTCCTCCAGGCATTTTTTATTATCATTTGCTAATATCAGTGACCTGTCGGGTGTTCAAGCCATCTGAGTTGAGGGCGTCTCGATTTCTCAGGCCTGATCATTAGTCTCAAGAAATAAAATACACGTGGAAGGCGGGGGGGAGGAGGGAAGACAGAAGAGCCCCAGACATGACGTCCAACGATCATTCCTTACTTCCAGGCTGGACGCCCGGCGTCCCCAGGGACCGGAGGTCACATTTGTCTGCAGGTCAGACCTGAAGAAAGATGCCTCCAACAGCCACGGACCCTGCAGATGCCTCCGAAAGACGCTTTGGAAACACTGTCGTGCTGGAGCGCCGCGTGGACACGCGCGCGGCCGGGAGCGCTGCGTCTGCGGGTCGCAGGAGTCACCTAGCGTGTGGCCTCTTCAACTGTCGGTCCCGATTAAAGAACGGTTCTCACGGCGGTGGTGTGATGTGTCGCATATACGGTCACACACCGTGTGCGGTGATCAAATGGCACGTCTTCGTCACCACTGGAGAGCCAAGGAGGCACAGCCAAAGAGTCCCCATATGACTGAACTCATGTTCCCAGAGTCCAAACCTGATCAGTTTCACTTGAAAGCCTAAAATCTTAATATCTGTGTTTGTCTGCCTTTTATGAAGTATTAGCGAGTATGAAGTGGAATCTTCCAAGCGAGACCCGAGAATCAGGAACGACGGCTGAGAAAGGCCCACTTACGGCCAACTACCCGCGAGACTTAACCATCGGAAATCGTTTTACTTCTAATGAAAATAAGTTCACATCCTTACGTTACAAATGAAACGCAATCTCTTTTATATCTGCTTATTTGTATTTGCAACTCCTTCCTTTGCTTTGATCTGGAGGTCAACAAAACAACTCAATTACAATTCAAGAAAATTTACTGTTCTACGGTCATACGTTCGGCTGGAGAAAAATCAATTTCTGCATATGCAAAATCCAAGCTGGTCTTTCTCACAAAGATGTCAGAATTATAACATCTGTGGTATAGACAATTTCTCCAAATAACATTATTAGGTATGCTACAATTGAAGCCGTCAGCATCTTTCTGCCACGGAAGTATCCCGTAATTAACTACATAACTCTCCTTCACATCACCTAAATTACTGTTAAATGTTCTCTCTGCGCTATCGCTCTGGAAAACATTGCGACTTGAATCCCTGTGAATGGAAACGTTATTACTCAGACTAATGCTACCTGCAAATGAATGTAGAAAATCACTTCACAAAATAAAGCCTCTCAAGCTATCAGATACTCTGAACAATCTGGAGATTTCTATTAACCTCTCAGGATTTCCAGCTAAATGAAAACCAGAGGCAATGATTAGTTTCTGAGGTATGCCTTTTTGGTTGAGATAGATAGCTGGATGTAATCTCCCGGAAGTGATGCTACGGACCAATGTGACTTTTTGTGTGAAATGATCTGACGGACGGCCTCTGCCTTCTACTTTTGCCAGACATCCGATACCCGGGCTTCACTCGGTGCAGCACAGAATGTGTTGTGGTGTGTGTTGAATTTCTCCAAATGCACAACCATTTCCTGCAATAAGTACATCCTTGCTCTGGATGCACCGACACTCCACGGTGCCGTCCGGACAAGCTGGCCAGAGAGGCAGAGACGATTCTGTCAAGTGCATCTGTCCAGGTGGAACAGGCTGAAGAGACTGGATTTTCCTTTCCACGTAGGGTATGTTGGGAAAATGAAGGAAGAAAGGGCAGAGGACCAGTTCAGAGATGATAGAGTGCCAAGTCATTGGCTGTCACTTGCTACCTAAGTGGGATTACAGCTGGATCGTGTGTTAGAGACAAATGTCACATCCCTACAGCTTTACTCTCGCCAAGCAGCGCCGTCAACAGGATGGCAAGTCGCGCATTCTCGCCCTTGCGAATTCACAAGAGCAAGCTGGGAAACATCGTGTAGGCGTGGAAGGAAGTGAGGAAAGTCAACAGCTTGAGGAGCTGGGCCCGAGTACTTACCGATCTCTTCCTATACCGTTATCTCAAAGCACCTTAAAGTTCTCTTTTCCACACACATTTCTTATTCAAAAATAATCACAGAGTCACAGGAAGTTGCAAAGAAATATTCGGGGCTGTCCTGTGCACCCTTCGTCCAGCCTCTGCCAATGTTAACACCGTGCAAAATGGCAGAGCGACATCAAGAACAGGAAGTTACTTTGGAACATGGGCTAGAGCTTGTGTCAATTTCTTCCCTTTCACCTGCACTCGTGTGTGCTCACGTGCATGTGCGTGCACGCATGTGTCTGGTCTATAGAAAGTGTTGGGAGAGGCCATTGTTGCCTTCTTCTTATTTATAGAGGGAACAGATGTTGGTTTCCTCATTAAACATGATGCCAGCTGTAGTTACTGTAGATTATCAAGCTGAGAAAGTCCTCTATTCTTACCATCTCGAGAGTTTGTGTTGAGACTATTGAAGTCTGTCAAACACGATTTCTACTTTGAATGACAACATTCTGGGACTTTTCCTTTCTTTCTTGGATGTTTGATACAGTGAATTACATAGATTGATTTTCAAATACTGACGCATTCCGCATGGCTGGAGTACACCCCCCATGATGTTCAGTCTGGCAAGATTTGGTGCAGTTTTGGGGGGTTCTTCCCTCAGCTTCATGACAGCTCTTGGTCTGTAGGGGTGTTGTGTTGTGTTGTGTTGTGTTGTGTTGTTCTGTGTGGTTTTCAATGGCCTTTACTTTTGGCCTCAGGGTAACAGTGGCCTCTTCAGGTGAGTTGGAAATTATCCAGCCCCCTTAAAGTTCCCAGAAGACATTGTGTAAAATCATTGTTAGTTTTTCTTCTTGGAATGTTTTGCAACGTTATCCAGTGAGGTCACCTGAGCTTGGACGTTTGTATGAGGATCTGTGTCTCCTGTGGTCGTTTCACATCATTCAAGCACCCAAGCGTAGCTTTCAATATAAAAGTAGCGACACATTTGAGTTCATTTTAAAACAAAACAGCCCCAAGGGTTTGTCTTAAAGAAGAACCTGGTGGACTTTAAGAGACAAAACAGATGGGTTTGCACAATAGAGGCAGCAACAAACGCGAAGAGAGAAATCAAATCCACGGAATCTTAAACTTTCAAACCATCGAACCGAAAATTGGGCCCTAGAGCTGATGCCAAGTAGCACGTATGACAGAAACTCGCTTCATGAAGAAAGACTGAGGAAGAACCGCCTTTTTTTCCTTCCACGCAGACCTTTTTACGTTTCCATTTGAATGGCAAGAATATTATTTGAAAAGATAAGAACTGTGATTTATCTAGAAGGGCTTCATTCCTTAGTTAGGAACTTTTAAGTAGGAGGCGAGAGTCTATTCAGCTTAAAAACTGCATCCTAATTACATATCATATATTATTGCATACTATGCATTTACATATACCGTATCAGTATATCATATATGATTTATAATCTTGTTATATAATATAATTACATGTAGTTTCTCTTTATTGGATAGATAGTACCACCGTTGCATGTACAAGTGGCCAGTGTCTTCTAAGCACCCCTGCCCCTCTGATTCTGGGGGTGTGGCTGTGCCTGGGTGGGTTCAGACGAGGTACCGAAAAGCATCAGTGACAGCAGAAGTCACGGGAGGCCGCTGGTTCCGGACTCTTCTAGAACAACTTCCATATCATGCTCACCTGCTTGTGGTGGGGAGAGGCCAGGCAAGTCCTGAGGAGGCTCCCTAGGGCACTTCGAACATATGCGTGCGTTACACCTGTTACCTTGTAATTAACGGTGGCTGTTGCCGCGCGAAGTTGATGGGGGGTTTAGACTCTATTTCCCAAAACTTGGAATTCTTCATTCTCCTTTGTATGCAGTCCACGACTACTATTGTTCTCACTGCAAAATTAATTTTTTTTTCTACTCTTTGTCTTGACGGTATTTGCAAGGACACAGAGACTGTCCTTTCCTCGTGCCTGGTTTACATTTCTCCGTGCCGCGGCCACCTTCAGGCAGCGCGAGGGGCACGCAGGCAATGTCCCCTTGTGCGCTACAGTGTCTTTTGAGGGCTGGGCTATTTAGGAAAAGAAATCTGGAACAAAACAGACAAATTTGGGGGGGGAAAGCAATAGTTTCTAACCATTTTCACATTAACTTTGTCCAGATACAGGACTATCTGAGCAGACCAGGGGTCTACGTGATCCTGTCTGTACCATGGGAGGGGATTTTTCCAAAATTTCTTTGTGGTGAAATATTACACCATGAACTGAAAAGGCTTTGTAGGATCAGAAGCATTTTAAGGAGATTCAGCCACACGACACCATCTATATATTAGGAAGCCTGAGCCTGAAGAAATAAAGGTCGATAGAAATAAATGCCCCAATAATAGTTTCTGGGCAAGGGTAAATTCTGAATTTAAGGGGATAAGGTATTCTCGCAAATCATGTTTTTTTGTCTCAATATTAGTTATCATTTCCTATTGGAATCTCTGTATTACACTGAAGTTTAATTTTATTTACAGATTTTAGAATGGATTATCTGACTTGCTATATCTTCATATTATATTGTTTTCCACATTGTAGATGGTCAATCCTAATTTTTATTTAGTCACGACTTTGACCTCAGCTGTGGCACCTCCTATAGAATTAGAATACACTGCAACTTTTGTCAAATTCAGTGAGAGACAACACGGAAGGATATCAAACTTGTTTCCGCCGTCAAAATGGGTATCCAAAGGCAGTTTCTGCAAACCGATGTTGTGGGTGATGTCTGGCCCCGTGCCACCTGGCCCTCTTTGGCAGCTGGCTGTTCTGAGTCACCAGTCACAGAGCCCATCCCTACCCGCTCTTCCCCAGAAGGAAACTGTAGTAAGATCAGTGCCTTTCACCATCGCCGGCCTCAGCGTAAGGAAACACTGCTCTGTGGTTTATTCTCTGCAAAATGCAGCGGGAGCCTAGTCAGCAACCAGACCTAATAAAGTGGCTTTCGGATCTGCGGGATAAGCGTTCGCTGAATCCATTTCTCTTAAGTTACAACACAGGCCGCGTGCAAGGGGAGGAAAGGAGCTGGTGACATATCGTCTGCCATCAGAAGGACAAGACAGCCATTCATTCACAACACTTTCATTCGGGACCACGGCCACTGGAGCGCGCAAAGCCCTGTGAACAGCTCGTTTGGCAGTCCTGTGGGCGACGAATGAGCGTGTGGGTCCCATCCCTTCAGGAGACCCTGGTGTGCTGATATTGCCGACCCTGTAAGGTCACCAGCAGGGCTCTCGTGGGTGTGGGTGTGGTCACAGAGACTGAAGAGAACCCAGAGAGGTTTATTTGTTTCTGTTTAAACTTTATACATTTCAGGGGCGCCTGGGTGGCTCCATTGGTTAACCATCCGACTTCGGCTCAGGTCATGATCTCGCGGTCTGTGAGTTCGAGCCCCGCATCAGGCTCTGTGCCGACAGCCCGGAGCCTGGAGCCTACTTCGGATTCTGTGTCTCCCTCTCTCTCTGGCCCTCCCCTGCTCACGCTCTGTCTCTCTCTGTCTCTCAAGAATGAATAAACACTACAAAAAAAATTTTTTAAGTAAACTTTGTACATTTTTTCTTGTTAAAGATACCAAGTTTTGGTGACGGTTTTCATAAGATGAGACATATTTAGGAGTTAAATATAAATCCAGGGTGAGATGTAGCAGTGACGTGTTCTCTGACTGTGTAAGAAATCTAGTACAACACACAGTATTAATGATGTACCTACCATTTACTTAAAGCAATAATTACATGTCGTATCCTGTAAGCAACTCTCTTGGGGCATTTCTAAGGCAATAGGCTTATATTTCTATAGTGCATCACTAATTTCTACATCTTGAGGTTCACAGAGATAAGCTCAGAAGAACTTCCTATGATGTCATGTCTTTAAAAATATTCACATGCGCTGTATATATAGGTTTTCTTTTAGATGCGTATAGGTTTTGAAACATGGTACAAGCTATCTGCAGGGCACGTCTGACGTGTGACGTTGGATGAAAGTCCCGTCGGCCTTGATTTAAACACTGCCATCTGCCCCTCCTTTGGGAGCCCCTACTCTCACTTTCACTTAAAATACCTTCTGGCACAGACACAAAATGATTCTCATAGAATGGACAAGTTAGTAGCCACAGACTGGCCCTTGTGTCAGGCAGGAGGTGACCTCAGCGTCCAGCTGTGAGAACAGGGGGCAAAAGAAACTGTGGTTTCAGACTTTGTACTCTTGACGCCCAAGGGTGTTCAGTTACTTCAGGAAAGAGTATCTAACAACCTGCTCAGAGGGGGTCTCGGCCTGCGCCGGAAAGGGGTCAGATCATGTGAGGCGGCCGTCACATCCTTCATTCTTGCGAAATGCCGTGAATTCTCTCAAGGAGCCAAACTTCATGCAATGACATTTTCCTATTTCTGGCATAATAGAGGATGTCTTATTCCTTGCAAAAAAAAAAAAAAAAAGAATCACACACACACACACACACACACACACACACGGCACAATGTGAATTAATTAAGCTGTTAGGAGACAGTTTCACATTTTCTATACAGACTGCAGGTGGACTGGAAAATCTATGTATATCCTACCTTCCTCCAAAATGTACCTCTGCGTTCCTGCCTCTCCACGGAGCTCCTACTGGACTTTTCTCCTTTCATGCTTTTCAAATAAAACTTAAAACGCACACAAGAAATGTCTTAATGCCCCAGCAGTGGTCACTTAATTGCTCAGGAAAAACACCTCGCAGGTTCAACCTGAGCCCAGCCCCCAGCCTTTGCCGCCCCGGGCGAGCCGGGCCTGTACGAGCACAGCGCAGGGAGTCTGGGTTCCTGCGGTTCCTGCAGGAAGCAGGGCATCCCTTGTCAGGCCCCACCCCACCATCTGCTGCCCCGCGTTTTCTCTCACCCATTCTCTTGGTCCCCTGGCCAGACAGACAGGCATTGGCTAGTGCTGTTGCCCTTGAGACATGCCTGTGACCCTGGTGTCAAGGCACAGGAAAACAGAGCAGGAGGGAATGCAGTCACTCACTCACCCCCCTGCGGTCCGTCTCCCACACAGTCTACCTGCATTTGTTTTGCTTTGTTTGACCCTCAACGTTTCAGAGTCCAGAGTCGGTTGCTTTTTCTGTTTCGTCCAGTGCGTGGCTGCAATCGCCCAGAGAAAGGCTGCCACGGGCCTATGGGGGAGGCTTCTCCACTAAACCCCCACCCCACTGGGCACGTCAGCCACTAAGGACGCCAAAACACAAGTGTGCAAGCCCGAGGACCCTCCGGGACTACCGTTCATGCAGTTGCTCAGGTCAAACCCTCGGTTCCTCCCCATCCCGTTATTTTTTGCACAGACATCATTCGGTTCATCACCAACATTAGACAAGATCTCTTAAGGTGTGTTCTCTTGGGGGCATCTGGGTGGCTCAGTCAGTTAATCACCAGACTCTTGATTTCAGCTCGGGTCATGATCTCACGGTTGGTGAGTTCAAGCCCTGCATGGGGCTCTGTGCGGACGGCATGGAGCCTCCTTGGGATTCTCTCTCTCTCTCTCTCTCTCTCTCTCTCTCTCTCTGTCTCTCTCTCTCTGCCCCTCCCCTGCTCGCGCTGTTGCTCTCTCTCAAAATAAACAAACATTTAAAAAATAATAAAGATTGGGGCGCCTGGGTGGCTCGGTCACTTGAGCGTCCAACTTCAGCTCAGGTCATGATCTCACACTCCGTGGGTTCGAGCCCCGCGTCGGGCTCTGTGCTGACAGCTCAGAGCCTGGAGCCTGCTTCGGATTCTCTGTCTCCCTCTCTCTGACCCTCCCCCATACATGCTCTGTCTCCCTCTGTCTCAAAAATAAATAAACATTAAAAAAAATTTTTTAATAAAAAATAAAATTAAAAAAATAATAAAGATAAATAAATGGGTAAATAAGCACAACACATCCTATTCTTCTACAAAGGTACCAAACTAAATAACCCACGCGCTGTGAGATCATGACCTGAGCCGAACTCAAGAGTCGGGCGTTTAACCGACAGCTACCCCAGGCGTCCTCTGACATTGGGGTCTCATTTGCACACGATCTTGTGTTTCCCCTTCGTTCCTATGGATTTAACCAGATTGTTTCCGTCTTTGTCCACTGGGACTAAACAGGCACCTCTATCATTTAGCTCTTCAGTAAACCCTATAAGATACTCTTGTATGACAAGTTTTTCATGAATGCGTTAGTTGAGTGTTAATATTTAATACAATTCCACAGTCATATATGATAAAGAGCCATCGTATGTCACCTATATATCATATATGTAAGACGTTCAAACCTCTGGTTATAAAATAAATAAGCCACAGGGATGAAATATACAGCGTAGAGAACGTAGACAGCAGCATCGTAATGATGTGATTTGCTGACTAAACTTGCCACAGAGAGCTAATGGGTAAAACTGGCGAATCTCTGTGTTTACATCCAAAACGAATACAACGATGTATGGCAAGTATACATCAATTTAAAAAAAGAAGCATAATGTAGTGTATATACTATACAAACTCATAGGGGGTTGGTGCTTCTACCCATATCCCAAGTAGTTGATACGATTCAAATGTGATTCAATGACGGACTCATGTTTTATGCCTCCGGTTTTTATTTTAATTGACAGTCCTTTCGTACACCCTTGTTTCAGGGCATGCCTCTAATTGGGTTCAACTTCGAAGTGCAGAATGATGTAATTAATTACACTAAGTTTCAGTTAAAAGCCTTTATGCGTTCTAGCCTACTGGCTGTGCGCCTGGTCACAATAATTGTACAATGGAGTAGCTGGCAGGTGGTTAGGTCCTCCTTGTTTAGATTGATTTGTTTGTTTGAGCTAATTAGGAAAAGCCATTTGGGGGTGGGAGGGAATCTCCTACGGACTGACCCCTTGAATCCACCAGGTGATAGCTCGTATTCGACTGGGACTACGTGCAACGCTCACCATTTTCCAGCTGGGACATCTGGCCCTGATGCCTGTGACCACACCACCAGTCAGAGACGGAAGGAAGAGTTACAGCGTCATGGGCCCGCCTAACAGCCCGAACTTCGGGCTCACACCACCCTGCCTGGCCGTGACCAAAGGTCAAAGGAAAGACGAGGGGTGTCTCCCCGTGTCAGTGAACAGGAGGCACGGGGGTCCTCACCCCATCTGTGTGTCACTCTCACTCTGGCAGAAAGAAAGAAGACACAGGCAGGCCGTCCTTGGATTTGCCAGTGCCCACAACCTCACAGAGAACCGAATCCACACCACGCTCCGTGATCAGTCCATAAGAAAGAAGGGGGTCCACTGTGGGGTCCCTGAACCCACTCTGAAACGCACTCCTCTAATACCAATTCCTCCTGGACCCATTCTTCCAAAGAAATCGTGACGAGTGAGTCTCCGCTGAGTAGCAAACCCTTTTATAGACTCGAAAATGGTCATTAAACTCTTCCTCCTTCTGTCTACCCTTTGTTAGGGTGACCGACACAGGTAACTTCATCCACCAGTAACCCAGTGCGTCTTTCCTCCCGATCTTCGCGGGCTTGCGACGACGACATCATTACGTACATGGGAAGGAGAACACCACAGAGTGTAGGTATCCTGCCTTTCCTCCACAAAAATAAAACTTTACTTTCAATGAGCGATGTTACGCTGGGAAAATTTAATGGCAGTGAGTGGCAATTACGTGTCCCAGGAGTTAATGAATTGTCCAGAAGAGAAAGCAAGAACGCATTTTCTCAAGGAAAGGAATTACGGTCCACTGGATGGGCATTTAAACTTTTGAAACATCCAATACTGTATTTCTCACTGAAGGAAAAGATGCCTTCATAACAGTCAGTGCAGAGAACTAGGTGTTTCCTGGCATCGTTAACAGCGTGAAGCCAGTGGAAAGTTACCGAAGGGAGGAAGGGTGGGAACTGAACATCTGAGTCAGAAGACGTGTGACGAGACTGGTATGTAGGTGTACTTTAACAGAATGTAGATTGAATTGCATCCTGGAATGAAATATTAATGTGTAGTCCAGCCTCTATCCACAAAATATAATTTATAGAAGAGAGACCTTTAGCTCCTGGAAAGTTGCTGTGGTAGAAATCTGAATAAGCCCCGAATGAAATGAAGAAACCCCTGGACAATACTGGTTGATGGACAGATGGACGTAGAAGGCGTTGCCAAGTCAGACAACCGTAAGGCGTATAAAGGGATAAATAAAGCGAAAGCAGGGACAAGGGTGGGGTAAGCTCCCACCTGAGGGGTCTTGGAATCCTGAAGATGTGGCACAACATTAGCTCTCCTTCCCTGCTGATGGGAAAGCAAAATAGTGCAGCCACTGTGGAAGACAGTTGGGCAGTTTTTGACAGAGGGAAACACAGTCTTATCATACAACCAGCCATCCTAGGTATGCACCCAAGTGATCTGAAAACTTATGGCCCCACAGGAGCCTGTGCATGAATATTTATAGCAGCTTTATTCATGATTGCTGGAACTTGGAGGCAACCATGATGCCCTTCAGTAGGTGATGGATAGATACACCGTGGTCCATCCGGACAATGGAATGTTCTTCTGTGCTAAAAAGAAACAAGTCATGAAGCCATAAAAATACATGGAGGAACCGTAAACGCCACTGCTAAGGGAAGTAGGCGCATCTGAACAGGCTGCGAGCTATTTGATTCCAACCCTATGACATTCCAGAAAAGGCAAAACTCTGGAGACAGTAAAATGATCAGTGTTGCCGGGGGAATGAGGGTGAGGGAAAGAATGCATGTGTCGGGCACTGACTTCTTGATTTCAGCTCGAGTCATGATCTCATGGTTTGTGGGTTGGAGCCTCACATCAGGCTCCACGCCAACAATACTGAACCTGCTTGGCATTCTCTCTCTCTCTCTCTCTCTCTCTCTCTCTCTCTCTCTCTCTCCCCCTCCCCCCACCATGTGCGTGCATGCTCTCTCTTTCTCTCTCTCAAAATAAATAAATAAACATTTTAACAAGTTGGTTAATACTTGGGTAGAATACTTGTTAACGCTTGGAAACTGTTTCCACATCCGTTGACAAGTTGGAATATGGACGTCACCTGCTGGGTAGCCGTCCTATACCAAGTGTATTTCCTGCAGGAACTGTCACGCGTGAGTGCCAGAAGGCATGTCTGAGAATGTTGGTAGGATCGCTGTCCCTACCACCCACCCATTGGAAACAGTATCAGCTCTTTCAACAGAGAGTAAACTCGGGTAGAGTTAGAGAATGGAATCCTCGAAAGAAAATGGATGTGTCTCACAACACCAAGAGAAACAAGTGAATCACAGAAAAGAAACAAACAGGAGGGATCCAGTTATGCAACATTCAAAAATCACTACCCCAAACAGATTTTTAGGAGAAATAACTATAAATAGATATAGTGGAATGATGAACACAAAATTTGTGATAATGTTGTCTCTGGGGGAAGGGTGGGGGGAAAGGAACAAAGCTTGAAGAAGATCCCATTGGAAGTTTATAAAACGCTGGCAATGCTTACTCTGTTATCACTAATATTATACGTTATTTTACAGGTGCTCTTTATGAATCTGCAGGAAGTATGAATATTCAAAGTAAAATGAAGGAAGCTTATATTTTATTGCTTCACTCTGCATCAACTTTTGCATTTTGTGAAAGGATCCAATGAAGCATGGTCATGCTTTCTGTACGTAGCACTAATTTTGTAATGTAAGGTTATAAAGAAGCATTAAGTCCGATGCGCCTCCTGAATGAGGACGATGCGGCTCAAAATGAAGGTCCCCAAACCGTGATGCCTTCCTTTCTGTGTGTTGTGGTGCTGACGTGTTTATTTCTTTTCATTGTGTTCTTGGTGATGATTGCATACGGACACACCCTTGCTCGCATGCTAACTTCCCGGATGCCCTGGGATGTGAAAAGAAGCCTGTAAGGTGACCTTTGCCCTGATGGACAGACAGTTGGTTGCAAAGTCTTGGCTAAAAATCCTCTGCTCTTGTGGGGCCTGGGTGGCTCCGTCGGTTAAACAGTCCGAATCGTGTGTTTTACGCTGCAATTATCATTGTTTGTATTGAGTAGTAAACTCGGGCCATAATCTCAAAGCTATCTCAAGAATCTCGGATTTCTGTTAAATCTGAGAGGCCCAGGGGCAGTAACTATTTTGAAAATCATCTTCAAAGGGGAAAAAAAGTAGCTTTGACAATAGCTTTAAATGAACTGTATACTATTCCTAAAAATAATGTAACGTTGACGTATGGAGTACTCTGCTGAGGGGTTGTCTTCAGAGACGGGGTCCTCACTCTTTATCCCAGCGTTCTTTGCAGTTTCCAAGAAGGTCAAGTTACCCCACAGAGATGAGCTGGTGGGATTCCATATTCAAATTCATTTACACGGTCACTTCTGCCTACTCGTGACTGAGAAAGAGACACAGAGAGGGATTCCCCGAGGTCATTCTTCAGCACCGGCACAGCTCTTCCCCAACGAGGTAGGTCTATGCTTGAATTTTATATTGAGATTTAGGTCTTACTTCACTGTGGACAGCATTTCATTCTTTCTCTTTGTGTCCATATTATAAACAGAAAGTGTTTATTATTAATATTAATATTCACTCTTATTGATTATTTTGTTTATTATTATTTATTTTATTTATTGTCATTATTAATTATTAATATTTAATATTCTTTATTATTTCGACACTTAATTAATATTGTCATTCTTAATTATTAATATTTAATATTCTTTATTATTTCCACACTTAATTAAAAGAATCTAATGTCTTCCCATGTCTCTACCTACCATATGTAAGAGGAGACTATGTTTATCTACTTATATGGTAGTCAGTGGCATTTTTTGGGTAAGAAATGTCTTAAATTCCATTGTGATTTCTAAACGACTGCCCACAGAATAATGTCAGCCCAGCTACACCTTATTCACCTCAGGACAGCCGAGGGAAAGAAAGAAAACAGAACAGTTTACCAGGTCTCTGACAACAAAAGTCTGATTTTTAAGCTTTTGAGTCAGGCCCACAAATATATATGTTAAAGAGATTCCCAGGAAATTTCTGCAAAAGACCCACGGTTGAAAACAATTCCTCTCCGTGCATTAGCACTGAGCACTGCGCCCGAGATTTCAACATTGACGACGTTATTAGGTAGTGTGGGGTGAAACCATTAACACCTTCTATTCGAATGCACTCGGTTGGGATTTTCTCTGATGCCCCCAAAATTGGAGGCAAAAACCTCTGGAAATGTATGGTTTCTTATATGCCTGCGTCCCACCCAAATCTCATCAAACAGAACCATGAAAAATTAAACCACATGCCAAATTTGTTTATGTGATAGCATTACGATATGATAGCAAAAATGGTGTGGTTTCTAACTTTTTATGACAATCGCTCGAAACCATTAGATTTGATCTCTAAACTGCAGAAGACATTGTGCCTCGTAACGTGTGGTAATGTGGTTATTTCAACCATATTTGCTAAAGCAATGTGTGTGACTTCTGTCACCAAGCACCTCTTCTCAGGCTGTCAGTGTCATGACATTTGCTCTGTTTGGCTGACGGAGACATAGGCCTCTGGGTGCAGAGTGTGGGACGTTCACGGAGGCAATGGAGGGGCCCCAGGGCCAGTGGACCTGAGGCTTTCTCCTCAGTTCAGTCCGAGGCAAACCTCAGATTCTGTCAACACTGATTGGCCAACACTCACATACACGTGCACACACACACACACACACACACTGACACTTCTCACAACTCTGGCATTTTAACGTTACATGCAAAATCAAATTGCAGCCACGGTCTGGTGCATATGGCCCTGAGGTCGAGGTCATGGCCCTGTGGGGAGGCTGCCGAGACCCCTTCCCGGCCTGGAACAGCCTCCACCCCTGCCTGGGCTGTCAGAGGTCGTGTTCGACGGGAGCCAAACTGGGTGGGGAAGGAGGAAGACGGAGGCCCCTGGTGAAGAGGCACCATTTATGCGATGCGAGTAAAACAACCAGAGCTGGCTACGTCCCCCTTCCTGAGACCTGGAAAGAGCCCAGAAAATAGACACTGTCTTGTCTGCCTCTGACGGGTACAGAGCCAAATGTGGGCCACCGTGCCGACTCCAGTTGCAATAATCACAAATGCCGGAAAGGTGGAGATGCGAGCTCAGCCACCTGCAGCCACACAGACCCGGCGTCCAGTCCCCCGCGTCCTCAGAGGACGCCTCCCCAAACCACACATGAAGAAATGGGCCCTCCAGGGTGCAGGGTTGAGCCATCCCCACAGCAGTGACAAGGGGGCCTGAGCACGGTAGCCAAGGCCTGAAGGCCCGCGAGCAACACTCGTCTTCTCCAGGAAGAATACAAGGCCACATATCTAAGATTTTTTAAGTTTATTTATTTGTTTCAAGAGACAGAGAGAGAGAGAGAGAGAGAGAGAGAGACAGAGAGAGAGAACCAGCAAGGAGGGACAGAGAGGGAGAGAGATAGAACCCCAAGCAGGCTCCGCACCGTCAGCACAGAGCCCAACGCGGGGCTCAATCTCATGAACTGTGAGATCATGACCTGAGCCAAAGTCAAGAATCAGATGCTCAACAGAAGGAACCTCCCAGGTGCCTCTAAGACCTTTTTTTTAGCTGAAGTCATAGATGTGCACATCTTCCAGGTCAAGCAGTAGTACAGACCACAGGAACGGGTGTCCTGTGCCAGTCCATTCTGGTCCTCCTTCTACAGAGGCACGCAGTCTCGATGATCTCAGCTATTTCTTCTAGAACGACTTTCATCTGTCTACATATCGCGTTCACCGTAGCCTTTCTTTACTTCTCAAAGACCTGGCACTGGTCTCCCACTATGGAGTTCTAGATGAAGTTTCTGTTTCTCCTCCACACGCACACACCAAGGTCGCGATGGCACGTTCGGTTAGATAACCACATTATTCACACGACTCCGTGTATATAATTACACTCACTGCCTGGCGCATTATTTACTTTCTTTCCTCGAAGCTGTTTGGCTCATTTTCAGATTTAATTTATGGCCTCCGTGGTTATCATGAGTTTGGGCAAAAACTTTCAGGGAAGAAAAACAACATGAACTGCCTCATGATTTGGTCACACATTCGCATCAGAAAATCAATCGATTTCCTTTTGTTACTGCTGTTCCTTGTAGATCTGTTTCCCGTAGCCTTTTGCTGCAGACCCCTCGGCTGCCGCCTAATCCCGCGGCAGAGGTGGGAGGTGGCCATTCCCTTTAAAATGATCCCTGGGGGGTCCCGTCTTCCCCGTAGCTTAGAAAACTTAGAAAACTACTGTTTTCTAGATTTGTGTCATCTGTGTCGCTGTTTTTGGACACAGCAACTTGGCCACGGGAGTGTTGGGCTGCAGGAGTGTCAAGGAGAGGAAGGAGAGACAGAGGGATAAAGAAGTGGAAGGCGCACCTGTCACCTCCGCTGAGCCCTTGGCCGTAACCGCCCTGCGTGGTGGACCCCAGAGCACAGATGAGCCGCTGCACTGCGGGCCGCGGAAGCTTGGGACCACCTCGCCACCACCGGCTGCAGCAGCCGCAGCCTCTGCCAACACGCCAAGTGATCGGAGCCAGAAGAAGTAAGCTTCTGCTCTCCTCCAGCCTTCTGATCGACCCCAGCTGCTGAGAAAACATAAGACAATGGCAAGTGGCTGCAGAATCAAAATGACACAATTCGTTCTGTCCCAGCTCTTATACTAGGCGACTCATGGCAGAGAAGGAGCGTTCTGGCTGGCAACCAGTAACCAATGGTTAGCGACATCCTCTCCTTTGGTGAATAAGCACCCTTATTCTCACCCTTAGCCTGGAATTTAAATCCCATGTAACAATGGCACAAATACCATGTTTCTACCTTATAGGATTCAGTTATCTCTGTTTATCCCTCCCTTCAAAAGGGAGAGGAAAGATGTCCAATAAGTTACCAAGTGGGCCTTTGCACCTACCTACCTCCCAATCTGCTTCTGGCAGTCTCTGCCAGATATTGTAAGTCCATCATTAATCCATTAACATGCACTATACCAAATAGCAGAGTGACTGGACCCAAGCCCACAAAAAGCAGTAGCAACACATTACCATTCTTCCCTTCGTATTCTAGATCAATTCAGCCCAGCTTGTAAAGGAAACACCTGTTTTGCCCGAGAGACACAACATATCTGAGTGGTAATCTCAGCATAAAACTCAATGGAAACCATTACCGTGCCCCCCTGTGCATGTACTTCTCCTATGAAAATCAATTTTCCAAATAAACAGAGCCCAAAATTGAGGGGATCAGAAAGAGAAAATATGCAATTCATTCTTAGTTTCAGTGGTAAGAGAAGCCACTCCCATTTTTACCTCTTGATAACCGATTTCATGTCTTGGCTTTTGGAGACAGTGACCACACATGGTTTTGGGTTCTCAGTGTATGCGATAGCCCCCCGGGACTGTAAACCAATTTTCCAAGGTGGTGTCAGTCAGCTCGTCCCACAACTGGACCTTCCTGGACCTCTCCCTCCTTCTGTACACTGGGTAAGACAGGTGAATTTCACGGGTGTAGGATCACTGTCCAAGTCCTTTGCTTCTATAATGAGCTCCATTTTGGGAAGCAATGTGTGTGAGATTCAACGATGGTGAGGAGGGAATTCTACAAGGGAGCAGCCTTTGGAAACAGGACAATGTGTCTATGTCTAGAAGAACTGTGTATTCTAGTGATGAAAATAGGTGTCTAACCTCCACCGTGAAATATGCCCAAAGGGACTGCCCTACTGTTAGGTGGCTAGATGATTTCCCCAAGGAACAGCACCCCATAGTTATTAAGCACTGGGGTCTACTCTTTTCCTGCTGGGCACTTGACCATAGCAATGGCCCCATCCATCTTGGGAAGGGAGAGTCCATGTTTTGAACCAAAGTATAACCCACACCTTTGAAGGCCTGAGTAGTTTGCATGTGGACACAATGGGCAGACACTCTGTGTCCGAGGAAAGGGGAACTGACGTCTTCAGAATGGGTGCAATGAACCGCCTGATTGCTTAACATCTCCTTTGAAGTTTGCTCCTTTCGGAGCATTGACATGCTCCCTACTTCAGAGGGGCCCTGGAACTGAATCCCAACAAAGCGCTTCCAGAAAGCGTGGTGACAGGTGGAGGGCTCGTGGAACAGCCTGGCACGTAGCAAGCGCTCGGTGAACGGCGGTTGCTGGTGTTGTGTGACGTTCCATTGTAACTGCAGTTACAGTTGGTTAAAACACAATCCTGCACGACCTCAAAGCACAGCCCCTGATGGACAGTGACTTTCCAATAAAATAAGCCAAGCGACACAAATATTAGGTCTCTCGTGGCTAATCTATTTTCAGCCTCTGTCGCTCCTACTGGATATTCTCTGTCCGTCTGTGCCCAAGTGGGCTGCTTGTTTTCTGCCTTTCCATTCTCCTGTTGAGCGTCATCCGCTGAATTTGTCGTCGCTGAGTTTTCAGCTCTGAAACCTCCCTGTGGCTCTTGTTGTATCCGGGGTGTTCTACATTCTCATTTGTCCCAGAAAATGAAGACACCCACTGAAGCATTCTGAGGCTGGCTGCTTTCCAGAACAGGGAATGCCAACACCTACCACTGAACTGTGGGCTTCTATTGACTATCCTTTTTCATTCGGTTTGAGACCTTTCTGTTTCTCGTATGACATGTGGTTTCCCATTGAGATCTGGTGGACATTTTCGCGTTATGTTAGGAGAATTTGGATACCACTGAAACTCGTTCCGGCTGGCTTTCCCCAACGCCACCTAGGAGAGTAGGAGCATACTGCCTCCCTGCTGTGGGGGCGGGGGGACAGAAGTCAGGGCTCCCTCCCACCTCTGGAGAGGCTACAGGTGCATGTAGGGGGGTGGGGGAGGGACCTCCGTACGCAGCAGCCCCACTAAGCCTTCTGTGCCACCTCCACCGCCAGCAGGTGTGGGTGCCTCAGAAGGGTATGCGTGTGCCCTCCAGAGACTTCATGGGGGTTTGGGACGCCTCCTTAGATCCTCAAGATGGCGCATATTTCTAGGTGACTTGGCCTTTCCTGACACGGGTGGTTGAGGAGGGCCATATTTGACTGGAATATAGAGGTTGTGGTTCGCAAGTTACCTGTCCTGCTCCGCTGACCTTCTAAGGCCAGAGAGGGCAGACTTCCGCTGTGTTCCTTCTATTCGCTCCCATGAGTATTTCCACACTGTTGGCTTATTCTCTCACATTCAGACTTAAATCAGGCAAAACAAGACCCAGGAAACTCACCATTATGCGTTCCTTGTGTCCTGAGGCCCCAGACCAATGTGACTTTTCTTCTCGGTACGTTTTGGATCCTTCTGATACCTGCATCTTTTTTTTCTAAGTTTATTTATTTATTCCGAGAGAAGGAGGGGTGTGCGGGGGTGAGAGAGAGGCAGAGAGAGAATCCCAGGCGGGCTCCACACTGTCAGCAAGGAGCCTGGTGTAGGGCTTGAACTCATAAACCATGACATCGTGACCTGAGCTGAAATCAAGAGCCAGATGCTCAACCGACTGAGCCCCCCCGGGGACCCCATGATCTCCTGGCCATATTTGTACTCAGAGGGAGGGACAGGGAAGTGTTTCTACTCAACCCCCCTTGAAGGAGAAGCCTAGAGAGAGAGACTCAAAAGGCATGAGAAGCGAAATTAAACTCAGTAGAGTTAGCTTTGGTCTTTGCATCGTTTTTTGACAGTTCTAAATTGCTGATCAGAGTCACGAAGCTCAACTCAGAATTAATTAGTGTGTGCCTAGGGAAGGCAAACTAATGTAAATATTAGCTCTGATAAAAGGTGATTAGTACGGCAAATTTAGCAGCAACACAAAACGGATTCATTTCAAATTCAAGCAGTGATGGTTTAGGGCTTATCCCCTCTTTGGGATTAGATGAGTGATCAAAACCTGGGCACTCCCCCTAACACTCACAATTGTTATTATTGTTCAAGGCTCACTCTGATAGATGTGGTTGAAGAGATGGGGGAAATTGAAGCACAGCTAATATCCTAAAAAGGTTACTCTTTCTAATCCTACTAGAAAAAAATAAACAAATGTATATATAAATATAAATAAAAATATACATATACATACACACACACACACATATTATATATATATATAATCTAGACAGGAAGCCGAAGTCTGCGGGGAGGACAGGTTGGGACAGTGGAGCTGTTCAGCAGGGACCCCTGGTCGGGGAGAGGTCATCAAGCCTTCATCACAGTCCCTAAGTCTCAACAACTGGTCATGTCTGTGTAGCACATCGTGCTGATAAGTACTGTAGGAATATGTCAGGACTCAGTAAGAGATAAAATTCTCCTCGATTAGCTGACCCTCCACGGAGGCAGGAAAGAAACGGAGCAAAGTACAACCAACCACTTCTGCCCCCGTGTCAAGGAAGCACAGGAAACGAGTGGACACAATATTTGCTGGGAAAAATACAGGATATGACCAAATGTATGAAGGGTCTTAATTCAAAACTCACTTTAGCACGACACAGAATCCCACATGTCTTTAGTACATTATGCCCTGGATTTCTTCCTCCTGTAAATTATCCAGCTGCCGTAGGCAAGCAATATTTTATGATTCGGGGTCATGTATACAAATGATCACTGTAGTTCCTTCTGTGCTCTAAGGAGCCACTGCAGGAACCAAGAGTTGTCTCCTCCCCTTTCACCTCCGCAAAGTGCTCAGTCCAGGCCGGCATGTGCTTGTCCTTGGTTAACAGGCACCTTCTCGGGAAATAAAACTTGTGGCTTCGCCATCCTCAAAGCCACGGCCCAGGCTTCTGAAACGTCTTGAGCTGCAGGAAGAAAAGAGGTTAAAGGGAGAGAGAAGAAGGGTAAGGAAAAGAAGGATGAGAGAGGAAGAAGAGGGGGGAGCAGGAGGAGAAGGAGGATTAGAGGACCGAGAGCTTTGGAGACCAGACAGGAAGGACGGAGTGGGGACTTCATCTCAAGGGAGTGCAATTCCTGCTAGAGATCTGGTTTCTGTCCTGCAGAAGAGCAGATGTGACTCAAATCCCAAACTAGTCGTATGTAACACAATCGCACTCCACGAAAACCGAGAAAGATTTAACATAATATCCTATACAGTGGTTCAAGATAATAGTGCGGTATTTAGATATGTGAAAACCACCAAAATGATCGCTGAAAAGGAAAACCAGTTTTGTTTTGAGAGCAGGAGACATCACTTCCAAGCTTCGTGGCAAATTCAAGGAGGTGTCGCCATAATCATGTCAACGGTACATGAATTACTTACCTAAACGTATTATTTTACTGACGTTTTAAGGTCAGATCCAATACGGTGGCAAACTACTAAACCACAGATTTATCGAGGGGAAAATGCTTAATTAATGGTTAAAATTGGATCAATGAAAAGTTAAACATTTTATTAACAGGGAGCAATCTAGGCGTATGTGTAGTGCATACACATTTCCGTATTAGAATGTCTGGCGCCCTTTGTTCTACGAGTATCTGTTTATAAATCATGGTAGATATGCAGCTCTTTCCATATGAAACACTAACTTCTTAATAGGATGCAATGTTTGCAGGACAAGTTTGTTCGATTAGGGTCATTCCCAAGGGAGGCTTCGACTTGTCTTGCAAGAAAAAGAAAATACTCTTAGGCAACTCATTTTTGAATAATGGTTCCTAAACTGATAAACAAAACGGGGCTGGATGAGCGAGTCCCTGGCTCGCTGGCTGCCATTTTGCATCAGAACACGCTCGCACAACCCATGACTTTAGGGAACCTTAAGTAGCTGCAAAACATTTACACCATAAAGGAACACATTAGTGCAAAGCAGCTAAAACATTTCTCTTTGTCACTCTGTCCCGCCAGTGAGCCTGCTGTGATTTGACAAGGAATCTACTCTATCTTCTGGATCATCAATATCGCATACCTAACGTTCTACCATGAAAGTCTCAAAGCACAAAAAAAAAGTGGAATTGGCCCTATTCTTACCTGTTACATTTTGCTAGCATCAGACAATTGTGATGATGTACGACCTACCTTTGGGAGGGAACTCAAGTAACTCTTAGAAAAAAAAATGACTGAAAATTAAAAAGTTAAAAAAAATGGGACGCCTGGGTGACTCAGTCGGTGAAGTGTCCAATTCTTGGTTTCGGCTCAGATTGTGATCTCCCGGTTCCTGAGTTCAAGTCCTGCGTTGGGCTCTGTACTGACAGCACGGAGCCTGCTTGGGATTCTCTCTCTCCCTCTTTCTTTGCCCCTCCCCTGCTCGATCTCTCTCTGTCTCTGTCTCTCTCTCTCTCTCTCTCTCTCTCTCTCAAATAAACTCTAAAAAAATGTCTTTGAAATGCTGTGTACATATATTTAGAGTTATGTAAATGTGCACAGCATATGTTTTCCATTCATTTATATAATCACACCTGCTCCTTAACCTAATCTTGAATACATGTTAGCTCATGTCTGGCTTTGTTCCTGGTGGTTTTCTTCCGTTTGCGGCTGGCTGACCTGCCCTTTCACTGACCCCACCGCCTGGTAACACTCCACCTTTGCAACCGCAGACACACATCCCGTCCTGCCCCCTCCTGCACCTGCTCCTGCCATCTGAAGCACTGCCCCTCACTCAGCACCCACCTGCACCTGTCTCTGCTCGCCCTGCTCCAGGCGGCCGGTGGCGTGGGACTGGAATGGCCCCTGGACACGGTCTCCTCGTCCTGAGCCGGGTGTGCCTGTAACATCACTCCACATGTGCTCATGACCCTCCCGGGTTAAGGTCAGCTGTGTCCTGTCCCCGTTCCGATGCCCGATGCTGACTCCCGACAGCTCCGGGTGCGTCAGCCTTAAGTTAACTTTGCAAATATTCCTGTAGGTTACTTGTCAACTTCCGCCAAGACAATGACAAGGAAGATTACTGGAATTTTATTTAGTAGATACCCCATAAGGCACGTGGTAAAATCTTTCAACCAATTCATAGATTGCCCGTGAAAGATCCTTGAAAAAAATCGGTCTTAAAATACGACCAGAACTGCCCACTTCGTGGCAGATATGTATCCCGCCAATCTGTGCCCAAAGTTTGCATCCTCTTGCAATTCACAATCATCAGTAGTCCTTTCCCTCTATGGAGCCATGTAGAGCATGTTAGAATGATTGAATTAAAAAAAAAAAAAGGAAAAAAAAGAATTATTAAATTTTATATCCAGAAAATAATTACATAATTTTATTCAAGCTCACCATTTGAAAGAGAATAAAATCTGAAAACAGAGCCCAAAAGCTTGCCCTTATTGGGCCAAAGCTGTTCCCGGACCCTGGGTGTCATCAAAGCCGTGATGTGGCCGAGATGTAGCCCTTTATGATAACCTTTTGCTACAGAGCTGGACTTCTTCACTATCTGGCTACGTAAGCCTTGGTACAGCCACGTAATTGTCCTGGGGCTCACATTCTGTCTCTGTTCCAGGAGAGAAATGGATGGCATCCCTTCTAGTGTGGCCTCCAATGTGGGAATTGACACTCTGATAAGCAATTCTATTATTCTAACGTCTAAGCTGAATGTTTAAGTGCAAACAAACCAAATCTCACATAGTCTGAACACTCGGGCTTTCTGTTAAATACGACTGTCTCAGCTTTCCAAACTGCTGTGTCCTAGTGTTAAGAAAAAAAAAAACAAAAGAAAATAAACTCCCTGGAGTATATGTCTTGGTTATTGGGTATATTTTTATGTCTACCAAGTTCAGAAGACTTTACCCTTGCTTTGCTTTCCTTATACCCATCACTGCAGAGGTGAGACATTACCAGCGACATAGTGAAAGCTGAGATGTGTGTTACACTCTGGAAAATGACCGGTACAAGAGATAACATTGGTCTGTTAAGAAAAAATTCCCTTGTTCTCCCCTTTCTGTGAATCTTTGAGGAGTACCCCTGTCTCGGAAGAGTGGTAAAAGCTCAAAATGGTGGGATGGACTGTCGTGACAGTACGAGTCAGGTGCGTTTTATCTTCACAAGGAGTTGGATGCTCACAGGGTCCTCTCTTGGACCCTCTCTTGGTTGGATATAAAAACAATGTGGTGTTGGGCTTATAGCACATCAAGTGAAGTCCCAGAACGTGTTTTCTGTTCACGTTTGTCCAGTCCTACCCTCCCCCTGTGCAGAGTTCAAATCCACCACCGTGACTGGAGCCTCTGATGATTTCTGGAATCCGCCTTAAACCAGGGCCATTCTTTCCAGCAGGGGCTTCCTTCAAGATTCACGGACACTGTTTTCCACACATAAATCATAGAATACTGATAATCTCTACTTTGGTGAGGGGTTAGTTGGATTATGTTCCATTATTCAGCAAGCATTTAAAGAACAGGTGATCTGAGACACATATGTTGTGATAGACTCAGAGTTTCAACACACACACACACACACACACACACACACACACATTCTCTGAGTTCAGAAGCTGGTATTCCTATAAGGAAACAACTAAGTGACCTGAAGCTTTCAAAATCACGGTAAAATGATCTGTACTTGTAGGGCTTGGTGTTGGGAATAAAACTGTTTAAACTGGTTATAATGTAAACTTTATATATCATTGATGTACCTAAAGTTGGAGAATGCCAGCTTTTATTCCAAGCCTAAGAGTGACTGATTCATTATGTTGAGTGAAGGGCCCACGTACTGGGTCACTGCACAAGGTCATGTTTTCTTTGAGTGTTTTTCCTTTCGGTACCTATTGTTATTAAGTACATGTGCGTGACCGGCACAGTGGTATAATAGCATAAAGAGACAGTTGGGCCACTGCTCTGCTCAAAGCTGTCCCAGCTTGTGTGGGGGGAGCCCCACTGACAGAGATAATTGCTATCATTTTAAAATAAGAGCATCATCTAAACTCATTTGTGTTTCAACAGACAGCATGGTTTTCCTCATTGGCACGGGGCAGGAGACACTGTTCTGGAAAGGGCAGAGAAGGAAGAAGTAAGGATCGGAACCTATGTGGATCACTATAGATGTGATTTCCATCATGAAAATTCACGGAGGCCAGGGCCATGCTGGGTGACATCTACGGCATGGGATTCAGGGTCGTTCGTCCTTGATCACTGTTCTCTGAAACTGGCACCTGTCACTCCTGGCTGCTCAATGGAAAATACCACAGCCACAGGCTGGGTGGACATGGGAAAATGCAGGTGAGAGCCTTTATGCAGGGAATAGAAAGGTAGGAGGCGGATATCTGCAATAAAAACGGATAGTTTTCCTCCCTTATACTGTCAATAACATTGGAGTTGAATACAGAAGTGGTCAAAAAAAAACCCCAAAACAAAAACAAAAAGCGAGAACCAGTAAGGGGTGCAGACAGCAGATCACAGAAGTGGTTTTAATCGTCTTGGTTACAGCACTGGGTTCCTCCACGACGGATTTTGAAGCTGTTGATGACTTACCCCTCTTCCTTTAGATTCTGCTCTGGAATCTAAAGCAGAGCAGAAGATTGGATTGGAGAATCTGATCTGGTCCAAACACAAAAATGGGATCGCCCTTCTTTCCAGAGGAGACAGAATTGGTTGAGTCAATCACACTCAGGCGGGGGGACCAGAGGACGGTCTGCATTGGGCTACCAGCTTCCGAATGAGAGCGAGAGCAAAGGCGGGGGGTGGGGGTTCTGCTCAGCCACCGGAGAGCTCCTATCCCTCCCCGAAGGGACCAGAAGTCACTCACTTTGCTGTAGGAATGAGCACTGTGGAGAATCAGATGGAAACTTCATCCCCATACTTCCAAGAAGGTAGAATGTCTAAGTAAGCCGAGATAGAAACAAAAAGCAAAAAGAGTTTGTCTTTTAAACAGGGCAAAGTTCCTCATTTAATTCCACTGGCATTCATAAAGTTGTATTACCTCGATGAAAGGATAGGTTGCTACAGCTCCACAATAAAGCCCAAACCAGAATATCGTGTTCACTCCTGGGCCTAATTCCTTAGAATTGGAGCATCTTCTGTAACAGCTTCTCAGTGTGTGTGCACACAGGCAAGGGGAGGGGCAGAGAGAGAGGGAGAGAGAAGATCCCAGGCAGGCTCCACGCTGTCAGCGCAGAGCCTGACATAGGGCTCAATCCCTCGAACCATGAGATCGTGCCCTGAGCCGAAACCGAGAGTCTGACGCTTAACCGACTGAGCCACTCAGACGCCCCCACACAGGGTAGATTTTAATCCAGACTTATCAGTAATAACACTAAATGGCAATTATCTAAACTCACCAGTTTTAAGGGAGAGGGATCCTAAGGTTAGATATGGAAGCAAAGCCCAGTTATATACTGTCTACAGGAAACCCACCTTAAATCTAAAGACATAAGTAGGTTAAAATAAAAGAATAAAGAAGAGTAGGCCGTGCACATACAATCCCCAAACAAGCTAGCATAACAACATGAATAACAGCGAAAGCAGAGTCCAAACAAAGAATATTCCCGAGAGAAAGGGGGGGGGGCATTATGTAATTATAAAGAGGTACATCCTCCAAGAGACGCAAGGATCCTAAATATTAATGTTCCGAACAACAAAGTTTCAAATTACGGGAGTCAAAAATGACAGAACAGAGAGGCAAAATGATAAGCAGAACACGAACATCAGTAGGGTGACATGACGAGCTTTGCATTTTGTTTTGCACAACTAGACGCCGAGTCAGGAAAGATTTTTAGGCTATGCCAGGCGTGCGGGTGGTTCCACAGATGAGTGGGTCCCCAGCGTGTATCTGTGCATCAGTTGGAAACTCAGGAGACACTTTCTTGTAGCAGTTCAAAAGCTACAAATGCACAAGAAAGTTCCAGACTACTCAAAAGTCTACAACTGAACTTATAATATTACCAATCAATGGCACCGATGATGCCAACAGAATCTTGTGTGCCTGGAGTAGAAAGTCCAGATTTCCTCTATGGAAATCTTCAAGTAGTGTGCACGGGTTACATTGTTCTTTGCTCCCTTCCAAATGACTGTTTGCCCCGCCTTTGTCTTCGGGTGTGATTTACCTGAGGCCTCTGAACACCTAGCTTCCACAAGGAGCTGCCAGTCTACTAGACACGCCCAGATTTACGACTCGAGTCACAGCCTAATTTCTGTCTGGTCAATGTCCTCCTTCTCTAGTACAGAACTCACCTCATTTTTTTTTTTAAAACACTTGTAGTAAAAACAAAGAATCCAAAACTGACCATCTTAGCCATTTTTTTTTAATTTTTTTTTCAACGTTTATTTATTTTTGAGACAGAGAGAGACAGAGCATGATCGGGGGAGGGGCAGAGAGAGAGGGAGACACAGAATCGGAAATAGGCTGCAGGCTCCGAGCGGTCAGCACAGAGCCCGACGCGGGGCTCGAACTCACGGGCCGTGAGATCATGACCTGAGCCGAAGTCGGACGCCTAACCGACCAAGCCACCCAGGCGCCCCCCGTCTTAGCCATTTTTAATTGCACAGTTCAGTAGCGTTAAATATATTCACACTGTTGTGAAACAGATCTACAGAAATGTTCATGTTGCAAATCTGAAACTCTGTTCCTGTGAAGCAATATAACTCCTCACCTCCCCTCACTCCCCAGCCCCTGGCACCCACCATTCTACTTTCTGTCTCCATGTGAATGTGACCTGCTCTAGGGGCCTCATATGGGTGGAAGCGTATGGTATTTGTCCCTTTGTGGCCGCCTAAACTCACTTTACATCTTATCCTCAAAGTTCATCCATGTCGCAGCAGGTGCCAGAATTTTCTTCCTGATGACTATATAATATCCTTGGATAGACCAATGTGTTTATCCATTCACCCATCGGTGGACATTGGGCTTGACTCCACCTTCTGAATTGTGAATGATGCTGCTGTTTCTTCCTAAAAACTTCCTTTTTTGAAAGAAACAAATCCCGGGGCACCTGGGTGGCCCTGTCAGTTCAGTGTCTGGCTCTTGATTTCGGCTCAGGTTATGATCTCATGGTTTGTGAGTTCGAGCCCTGCATTAGGGTCTGTGCTAACAATTGTGAAGTCTGCTTGGGATTCTGTCTCCATCTCTTTGCCCCTCCCCTCTCACATGCTCTCTCTCTTCAAACATAAATAAACATTAAGAGAAAGAAAGAAAGAAAGAAAGAAAGAAAGAAAGAAAGAAAGAGAAAAAGAAAGAAAGAGAAAAAGAAAGAGAAAAAGAAAGAAAGAAAGAAAGAAAGAGAAAAGGAAGGAAGGAAGGAAGGAAGGAAGGAAGGAAAAGAAAGAAAGAAAGAGAAGGAAGGAAGGAAGGAAGGAAGGGAAAAGGAAGAAAGAAAGAAAGAAAGAAAGAAAGAAAGAAAGAAAAGGAAGGAAGGAAGGAAGGAAGGGAAAAGGAAGAAAGAAAGAAAGAAAGAAAGAAAGAAAGAAAGAAAGAAAAGAAAGAAAGGGAGAAGAAAGAAAGAAAGAAAGAAAGAGAAAGAAAGAAAGAGAAGGCAGGAAGGAAGGAAGGAAGGAAGGAAGGGAAAAGGAAGAAAGAAAGAAAGAAAGAAAGAAAGAAAGAAAGAAAGAAAGAAAAGAAAGAAAGAAAGGGAGAAGAAAGCAAGAAAGCAAGAAAGCAAGAAAGCAAGAAAGCAAGAAAGCAAGAAAGCAAGAAAGCAAGAAAGAAAGAAAGAAAGAAAGAAAGAAAGAAAGGTAGGTCATGATATTCTTGGAACAAATTCTTGAGAAAAAGATAAGAATTAACTGACATGTACTTTCTGATTATCAGACTTTTATTCCAAATTAGGGACCAAGTTTAAAAAACTGTCAGAGATGACGGGGAATTCGGTTCAGGCAATGTGTTCCCAAGAACTTTCTACTAGCTCTCCTTCCTGGTGACCAGAACCCGTGTACCTTTATAATACATAACCCATTCAACATCTTGGCTGTTGTCTTCTGCGTGTGCTCACACGTGTGTATCCGTAAAGCTGTGCCTGTGTCTGGCTCTCTGCTCAACTCCTGGTTCCAAACGTCCGTGACCCTCATTCTGTGCTCCGCCCAACTGCTTTGACAATGGGAGCGCATCACGGTAGATCAGGAGCTCATCCCTCCCCAGCACCTACATCCTGAAAATAGTCCGCGTCTCTGAGCTCGGCCTCAAACCCACCCGTGCAGCGTCCCGTGTACGAATCCAGTCAAAGTCCCGCCTTTCCTCACATGCCTCATGCATCTCGCTGAACCTTCTCTCCGCTCCCCGGTTGGAAAGGGCCTTCCTAGCCTAGGGAACCTGAGCAGGGGCACGCGGGGTGTTAGAGCTGTTGCACGAGTCCTGTGTAAATCCGAGCCTATGGAGCGCCACGATGCCGGGCAGGTTGCTCTGTGTCTCCACCTCTTGGACTTCTCATCTACAAGATGGTGGGAAGAGCAAGACCTTAGCTGGACAGTAGGCAAAGCACTCAATGTGCACCGATGTGCCAAACTATGACAACTGTGAAGACCAGAAGGTGCCACCGCTACCAGTGCCACGGATGAACTGGCTCTGAACAGCTCTCTACTCCGCGGCCTCTGGCTCCAGGTACACGGGCCTCACTGGAAAAAGATAAAGGGCCTGCCCAGGACTACGGCCGTTGTCCAGGCTTCTTGTGGTCACCTACCCTTTGGATATCAGTGCTGACCCGAGCGGGCTGCATTTTCCAAAGCCCCCCGTTTGTTTTCGGTCATCGTGTTTGTGTACCGTGTTAGATGGGGATCCGGCTCTGAATCTGGTACCTTCTTCAAATGTCTTCCAGTGGGGGCGCCTGGGCGGCTCAGTCGGTGAAGCTTCCGACTTCGGCTCAGGTCACGATCTCGTAGTTCAAGAGTTCGAGCCCCGCCTCCCACTCTGTGCTGACGGCTCGGAGCCCGGAGCCTGCTTCGGATTCTGTGTCTCCCTCTCTCTCTGCCCCTCCCCTGCTCGCTCTCTGTCCCTCTCTCTCAAAAAATAAATAAGCATTAAGAAAAAAGACTTCTTTAACGTCCCCTAGTGAGTAAGCGAGGCCAAGTGTTTCCTGAAAACGTGAGGGAGAAAGGCTGATACATATGTGTAAGCCATCCTTCCCCCTCACCCCACCCCACAATACTCGCTTTGAAAATTCCCGACTGAAGATTTACTGTAACAACAGCTGTCTCCATCTTTCATGTGCTAAAGGATACTGAGGATGGGTTAAAAACAAGACAAATATTTAATGTGCTAATGCAGCGATTATCATCACACACGTACGTAACCAACCAGAAAACCTAGAAGCTAGTAACTGATCAGAGTTTTCAGCACTGTCATATTCGGTGCAGGAGTTAGGCTACATCAGGTTCGGGATTTAAAAGACCAATTGGGCGGGGCGCCTGGGTGGCTCAGTCAGTTAAGCGTCTGACTTCAGCTCAGGTCACGATCTCGAGGTCCGTGAGTTCAAGCCCCGCGTCGGGCTCTGGGCTGATGGCTCGGAGCCTGGAGCCTGCTTCCGATTCTGTGTCTCCCTCTCTCTCTGCCCCTCCCCCATTCATGCTCTGTCTCTCTCTGCCCCCAAAATAAATAAACGTTAAAAAATAAATAAATAAATAAATAAATAAATAAATAAAAGACCAGTTGGGCTTTTTAGGTGAAACTTCGACGAAGGGAAATGTGTGACGTGTGAAATCTGCCAAAGACATCGCATGTCTTACGTGGCTGTGCTCAGAAGAGCTGGCGGATAGGGTCTCAGTAACTGCAGGGACATCAGCAGTCTGCTCTCTCCAGCCCAGAAAGGATCCTTAAGGGGGTGTGTGCAGGTCGGCAGGAGCTACGGAAGGCTCTGGTGCGAGGGCAGTCCTTTTCCGATTCGGGTCCTTTCTGCTGCTTTTCCGCCTGCTGGAGGTCCGAGGGAGCGCGCGTCATTGGAGCCTGGCGTCGCCGTCTGGGGGCTGACCTGGCTGCAGAGCCCAGCTGTTCTGTGTTTTATCACCTGCCCCCAAAGGACCTGTTTGGAGAGGGCGCCCTGCCGATGGTGAGAGGCACAGTGAGGGTTTCCACCATGAAAAGGCCGAGGCAGCATTTGCTGGGAGGCCGGAGGAAACCAAACTGGGTGACCCTAGACAGCAAGGTGCTTGGGTTCTGTTTCTAGACGCCACAGCAATCAAAGTAAGGTGTCCCTTTCTGTAAGCTGGGTCATTTCTTCTTCTCTTTAAGAATTGGTTTCTTGGGGCCCCTGAGTGGCTCAGTCGGTGAAGCGTCTGACTTCAGCTCAGGGCATGATCGCAGGGTTTGTGAGTTCAAGGCCCTCGAAGCCTCAGTTAATAATCTAAGCCGTTTAATCCGGCCTTAAATCTAGCGGTATGACAGAGCTCTATGCTTGTAGGATATGCCGACCTCCTGACGCTGTTATTTGGCTGTAATCTTTCAGGGGTTGTGTTTTAAGATACCCGCCCCCCCCCCCGCCCCATCTGTATGTTTTTTGTTTGTTTGTTTTTTAATTTTTTTAACGTTTATTTATTTTTGAGACACAGAGAGACAGAGCATGAACAGAGGAGGGTCAGAGAGAGGGAGACACAGAATCTGAAACAGGCTCCAGGCTCTGAGCTGTCAGCACAGAGCCCGACACGGGACTCGAACTCACGGACCACGAGATCGTGACCTGAGCCTAAGTCGGCCACTTAACCGACTGAGCCACCCAGGCGCCCCATGTATGTTGAGGTTTTTAACCGCTTTATCGAGCTTTAATGTATATGCCATAAAATGTATCCAGTGTAAAATTACAATTAATTTTCAGTAGATTTACAGAATTGTGCAAACATCACTAACATGCTTTATTCCAGGAAGTCCCCTTCTCTGCCAGGTGCAGGCGACACGGTAGGGAACATTATTGACCTTATATCCTTGGATTTTCATTGTGGGCGTTATTCATAACTCACGTCTGATTTAGACACTGTGCTGACTAGTTTTGTGTGTCCATGTGGCTACCCCACAGTGGCTACGGTTTGGTCAAACACCAGTCTGGATGTCAGAGCAGACACTGAATGTACAGTACATTGCCCTCCGTAACGTGGGTGGGCCTCGTCCAATCAGTTGAAGGACTTTTGAGCAAGAACCGAGGCTCCAGAAAGGGAAGGAATTCTGTGTGCAGGCTGCCTTCAGATTCAAGACTGCAACATCAACCCTCACAGCAATTCCCAGCCTGCCAGCCCATCCTGCAAACTTTGGACTTGTAAGCCCAGGTAATCACATGAGCCAATTTCTTTTTTTTTTTTTTTTTTTTAACGTTTATTTATTTTTGAGACAGAGAGAGACAGAGCATGAACAGGGAGGGTCAGAGAGAGAGAGGGAGACACAGAATCTGAAACAGGCTCCAGGCTCTGAGCTGTCAGCACAGAGCCGGACGCGGGGCTTGAACTCACGAACCGCGAGATCATGACCTGAGCCAAAGTCGGACGCTTAACCAACTGAGCCACCCAGGCGCCCCGAGCCAATTTCTTAAAATAAATTTCTCTAGGTAGAAATATAGATATAGGTTTTCCTATCTGTATCTATGCCTATACCCACCTGTCTCTCTAACTCTCTCTCTCTCATTCTATCATCAGAGACAGAGAGATAAATAAAGAGACAGAGAGAGAGAGAGACTTTGATTAATGAAAATATCTACAATGCCCTTTTTATCCCTGGCCTGTGTGTTAGCATCTTGGTTCCTCTTCAAGTTACACGTTCAAACCTTTGAAGTTGAAACGTTAAAATATTATTTCCACCAAACCTGCGGGAATTCAATGGTCCTGCAGTGTGCTCCCAAGAAAATCTACATTTAGAGAGGAAGTGACAGCAGCAAAATTTGGGTAGGCACTTTTGGTTTTCGATGTTCGCAAAGTTGCCATTCTGTTTTCTTAGGAAACCCAGGAAGATGTAGATTTCTCTCCTTTGAGAGGATTTGCCCCAGCACTGCACCGTCCCCCGTGCTTAGGTTAAAAAACGAGCAATGTGAACGCTGATGTCTTTAGACTTTGGAGCTTCCACTGACTCGGCAATAACTAACGGCCGATTACGTGCAATTTTTAAAGGACGGGGTATCTCAAATCGGAGCTCAGGTGGATAAATCGGCCACAATGGTGTGGGGTCATGGAAATACCTCAGAACTTGCTGACGAAGGCTTCTCATGACATGATTCTCTGAGGCCGGCCCCCACTCGTGCTGGCCCCCAGTCTTTCCAGAGCCTTCTGTTATTTCTGCAAGTTCTGGCACCTTCAGGAAATTTGGTTATTTGCGCAAAGCTCTTCGAGCCTTCCAGGCTTTTACTGCCTCTGGACGCTGAAGTTGAAAAGGTAAGAATCGCCCAGAGGGCAGGAAAACCTCTTGGGGTGATAAAAATAGACTTAACCCCAAATTTTTTTTTGCCTTTTTTTAAAAATTTTTTTTAACGTTTTTATTTATTTTTGAGACAGAGAGAGACAGAGCATGAATAGGGGAGGGACAGAGAGAGAAGGAGACACAGAATCGGAAGCAGGCTCCAGGCTCCGAGCCATCAGCCCAGAGCCCGACGCGGGGCTCGAACTCACGGACCGTGAGATCGTGACCTGAGCTGAAGTCGGACGCTTAACTGACTGAGCCACCCAGGGGCCCAACCCCAAATTTTTTAAAGCTGGTGGAAAGAATGGGCTCCAATTGAAACTGATTTTTATATTTAAATTTCAGCAAGAAAAGGAAGGCGTTGACTTCGTCTAAGAAAGGCATTAATTCTGTATCCCAAGCGCATTGCAAGATTCATAGAGGACCTGGCTTGGTATTGAGATGTGATACGCTTAAAATAAATATCTGGTTTGGAGAAGCTCCTCCCTCGTCTGATTACTTTAAATCCCCAAAGAAAAGGATACATTCCTATGAGTTTTTTGATTTAATAATTAGCCAAGAGTCGCCAGAATCATTCCTTTAGTGACGGTTCCCCGGGACCTGTTACGAATCCAGAATGTACTCAGTAACCGGGCTGTCTGTTTCTTGGACCGTCCCATTGTACTCAGTGTATTACACAAAGCTCCAAATGTCCCTGCAAAGAACGAGGCAGACAGCATTATTTTCAAAGAATTCCACCTTCGATCAGATCTTACATAAAGCAGACTGAACTCCAATTGGGGAAGTTTTAACCATCTTGAAAACCAAACAGTGAGCGGCACCTGCGTGGCTCGGTTGGTGAAGCGTCTGACTTCAGCTCAGGTCATGATCTCAAGGCTGGCGAGCCCTGCCTCAGGCTGGCTTTGCTGTCGGCACAGAGCCCTCTTCAGAGCCTCTGCCCCCCTCTGCCCTGCCCCGACTTGTGCTTCCTCTCTCTCAAAAATCAAATAAACATTTAATAAAAACCAAATAGTCAAACGTGAATGAATAAGTGCATAAAGGTCAAAGTTGGTAGTAGGATCTCCGTCCCCTTGCATTTTGGGAGGCTACGCTATCTTCGTTCAAGGAATGTTCTGCATCATCTTGCTTCCCTAAATGCTACCAATCTTTTGTATAACAAAAATTATGATTCACTTGAGTAAAAGCATCTGGAGTTTACATGTTTCTGTCTTTGATGCACAAGGCACTCACAAATAAAATACATTCATAAGTACTAATTATCCTTGAATCTTCAGTATGAAACTACCAATTTGTTAAAGTGTATATTAGTGTTTAAAAGCTTCTTGGAAAACGTATAGTCCAATACCTACAATTTATGGACAGGAAATTTGAGTGACTAGGGCATTTCGAAAAGCCTGCCTGGAAGGAATCCCAAGACCCGGGTGTGTTAGGGCCATGTTCCCTTGTGCGTCTTTCCTGGCTCACTGGGATAGGCTGGGTTTTATCTTCTTAGATTAAAGAATTGCTGAATTTTTTTAAATTCCAAACTTTTCTCTTTTTTTTTTTTACATGTTTTAATGTGTATTTATTCCTTGAGAGAGAGAGAGAGAGACAGAGCGTGAGCAAGGAGGGGCAGAGAGAGAGGGAGACACAAAATCCAAAGCAGGCTCCAGGCTCCAAGCTGTCAGCACAGAGCCTGACGCGGGGCTCAAACTCATGAACCGTGAGATCCTGACCTGAGCCGAAGTGGGACGCTTAACCGACTGAGCCACCCAGGCGCCTCAATTTCTGGGGAATAATATTACATGCAGCGTCAGCGGCTGTATTACTGGCATTCTGTGATTTCTATTCCATAACAACCTAATTCATTTTATTACTGAGTTTCCATTATTTTTATTGACCACTGTGGCTCTGTTTAGGGCTCTCCGTGCTCATTATATCCTGCAGATTGGAAATTACCCCCCGTGCACACACCCAGACCGTGAGCTTAGCCTGGCGCTATGGAAACGGATGGAGCTGCCCTGATCCTTCTGATGTGATCACATTACACACGGCAGAGGGCCTCGGTGCTAGCTGGTAATGAAGAATTCTTCAAAAGCAACAGATACGCTTTGGCCTGTGAGGGGGACTTGTTCCACGTGCCTTTCAGCGAAAATACAAGGACTGTCTTACAGCCTAACATCTACTTTTCACCCAGGTTCATATTTGTTATTCTTATTTCGCAGAGGCTTGCAGAATACCATTTGGTAACCAAAATCTTTACAAGTGTGCACCCGTGGGACCTGGCAATTGCACGAAAAGATTGAAGTAAGCACAATTTATTGGACTAAAATTTTTTTTTAATTTTCATTTTAGAGAGAAAGAGAGAGAGAGAGAGTACACACGCATGCAGGTGGGAGAGGGGCAGAGACAGAGAGAGAGAACCCCAAACAGGCTCTACACTGTCAGCACGGAGCCCGATGTGGGGCTCGATCTCGCGACCCCACGGGGTCATGACCTGAGCTGAAATCAAGAGCCGAGCACTTGAGCAACTGAGCCACCCAAGTGCCCAAGGACCAGATTTCCTAAGAAAATAGAAACCTGATCACAAATATTCTGGGATCTCTTTAAGGTCTCCCAGTTGTCCTCCGGAAATAGGTCTCCTCGTCCCCCAGGACAGGGGCAGGGGCAGGGGAGTGAAGGAAGTTCACCCAGCACAGGCCCGTCCTGCATGGCAGGGCCTGACTCTTCAACTCCCTGTTTTACTTTTTCAAAGTGAGTAAATGTCGAAAGCTCCCCCCTTAGAGCTGCGTTAAGTTTTATGGAGCAAAAACACTTGGCCATGCAATTAGTTCACAAAAACCAGTACCGAGTAGATGACAGGGCTTCACGTTGGTCTTGGGGACATCAACATCTATGGATTCCTACTCACGTTTGCTAGGCCGAATTTTCGTGAGACGTGACGTTTGCTCCTGATGACTAGGTGGCCGTGCATCCTGGCTTGTCTGGGACAGTTTCGGCTTATGGATCTTCGTTCTACTGACCATGTTAGAAACGTCCCCGGGCCCCAGGTCCGCTGTGTCCATTGCCCCCTCCGCTTACAAGGGGCTTCTGCCAAGCAGAGCGGAATCTTGGCTGTCGGCAGGGACGCGCGCTTTGTGGCTTTAAAAGAAAGAGGAAGAATTGCTCACGTGCTGTCTGGTCCGGCATCAGGATTATTCTTGCCTCAGGAACAATGTCCATCATTGCCCACATGGTGTCACTTATGGGCACTCTTGTGACATCCTATCCCAGATACTTTTCTCGGAGGTTGACACTTACAACCCAGCCATCTGCTGCTTCCTGCCAGGCGGTCCCCTCCGGAGAAGCTCCCATAATTCAGGTCAGTGAACACTTCTGGGGACTTCCCAGGTCACGTCTGGGGGTACAGACATCAGATTCGGGGGTCATTGCCCTCAGAGAACCCAGGGACACACAGGGGAGGCCCAACTATAAACTGACAAGCCCTTGGAGCATTTTGAAAATCTAACAGACTTTTCTGGACTCAGACCACGGAGATTCTGATCTGTCGTGTCTGTGTCCATGGCTGACATTTTCCATTCTTCTTAAGCTGAAGCTGGTGACAACAGGACCACATTATAGAAACTGGCTCCCTGTGGGAGAGAGTCAGTGAAGATTTTATACTGGGGTTCAGAAGTCTGGCAGAAAGATTCCTTGTTAGTGACAGGTGACAAAACATTTGACCCTAAGTCTTCATGGCACACAGACTGTGCCTTCTCTGGCGGGAGCAAACTTTGTAACGGGGTGAACAGAGTAGCTGGGGAAATGCGATCTTGGCGACACAGGGGACCGGACGCGTGTAACTGGTGAGACAGCACAGGTACCTGTGGCTGATGGTCTCCTCCGTTGCTGGATACATAGAAGACTACTCTTCCCTGCGGGACACGGAAGTTGGGTGGGACAAGTTTGGACTGTTGCCATGCGCACAGAAGTCATTCCAAGGCTACAACTGTTGTGGCTGGATCCACCTGTCCTTTTCTTTCTGTTTCGGGCCCCCAAAGGCAATGTGTACCCGGTTTAGATAAAAGATGGCAGATGGGGCGCCTGGGTGGCGCAGTCGGTTAAGCGTCCGACTTCAGCCAGGTCACGATCTCGCGGTCCGTGAGTTCGAGCCCCGCGTCAGGCTCTGGGCTGATGGCTCGGAGCCTGGAGCCTGTTTCTGATTCTGTGTCTCCCTCTCTCTGCCCCTCCCCCATTCATGCTCTGTCTCTCTCTGTCCCAAAAATAAATAAAAAAACGTTGAAAAAAAAAATTAAAAAAAAAGATGGCAGAGCTCAGATCACATGTGGCTGATGACCCATCACGCATGACGTCAGGGAGATTGCGGGGGCCATTTCTCCGACACGGTACCCTGGCCTAACCCCCGCCAGTAAGTTCCCTTCTTACTTATCTCCTGTTCCCACCCTGCAACAGCCAATCAAGGTTTTCTCCCTCTGAATTCCTGAAAACTCCTCAGGGACGTCTTGACTGTCTGCATGGTCCAAATCCTGCCTTACCTGAGATTCCATCAAATCTCCACCCTGACTCTCCTAGAGGTTTATTCTCTCTTTTCGTGTACTGCTTTCCAAATCTTTAATTCTATGAAACACATCCTAATTCTATAAAAACACACAAGACATCCTCCTTCACCTTCTTTTAAAATTTTTTTAAAACAACTTTAATGTTTATTTATTGTTGCAAGAGACAGAGAGAGAAAGAGAGAGCAGGGGAGAGGCAGAGAGAGAGGGAGACCCAGAATCCAAAGCAGGCTCCAGGCTCTGAGCTGTCAACACAGGGCCCGATGAGGGGCTCAAACTCATGAACCATGAGATCATGACCCGAGCCAAAGTCGGACGCTCAACCGACTGAGCCCCCCAGATGCCCCCCTCCTTCACCTTTGATTAGATCATCTGATGATAAAGTGTGAAAATCCACATCAGATTAGAAGGTGAAACAATGAACAGGAGGCTAAGTGAGGGGTATTGGGGACCAAGTTTGCATTTACAAAGTGTCCTAGAGCAGTTTACCCCTTTACAGAAATGATACTTGACGTGCAATTAAAGAGGCAAACAAGACAAAGGTTTCATACTTCAGTCTTTTGAGACAGGTCAGCAAAATTCCCTGACAGGCCTGAAGGTCTATGAATACCAAATAGCTTTTTCTCACGGTGCTGAACATTTCTTAGGCGTCCACATTTCAGGGCCGCTTTGGATAATTTAGAATGCCGATTATAGGAATGCATATAAGTTTTGCTACTGAATGTCAGCCTGAAAGAAAAACAAAAAGAAAGCTTGACTGTTATATGAGGTGCACTTTAAGTACAAAAATCTTAAATATAAAATACAAAGTGATGATGTTCAAACAGATATGGAAAACAAAAATTTTACTAAAGGATTTTTTTTTAAGCGTGCGGGGACTAAGTCCGGTATTTTTTTTTTATTCTAAATTTGAGAATCTTTTCTTTAAACTTTCCTACACATCAAAATCAACAGAAAAAATTTCCCTGAAGTTCGGTGTGAATTACCAGGAAGAGGTCTTTGGGGTAGGATGGGATCTTTTTCTAGAACCATGCAGTAGGGGACAGTACTGAATGCAAAGGTCGGGTTGCATGCTGGGGGGTAGACAGTGGGTGGTGAGAGTTTCTCTTTGATTTCTCTCAACTTTCTTCTGCCTTTCTGTTAATCATGCTTCCCACTGGGTTCCTCTTTTAGGACATATGTTTTGTAGCATAAAATTATGACCCATCCTAAGGACTCTCTGAGCTTGGAAATGCTGGAATGTGCTGGACTGAAGTTGATTTCACATGCTGTATTTGTTTGAAAGCTATAAATTGCGTGAATGAAGCTAAAATAAATAATATATCCCTCATCGTAAATGTTCACAATGAAAAGGTAAGAATGTACAAAAACACGAATGTGGAATATCTTGGGCAATGGGATGTGAGTGATTTAATTCCTGTTTAACTTTTTGTATCACCCCATTTTCCCCAAATGGTCATTACCAACAATGCTGTTTCTTTTTTTTTTTTTTTAACGTTTATTTATTTTTGAGACAGAGAGAGACAGAGCATGAACGGGGGAAGGTCAGAGAAAGAGGGAGACACAGAATCTGAAACAGGCTCCGGGCTCTGAGCTGTCAGCCCAGAGCCCGACGCGGGGCTCGAACTCACGGACCTGGAGATCATGACCTGAGCCGAAGTCCGACGCTTAACCGACTGAGCCCCCCAGGGGCCCCAGTACTGTTTCTAATCAAAACTATGCTCTGTACTCAGGCCTTGTCAACAGGCACAGCATTCGAGCCTCCTACGTCCAAGCGTTGTTAATAATTTCCTAAAGGCTCAGGACCGGCCTTCAGGCCAGGCTGGCTCTGTTGTCTGGAAAGAGGGCTGTCACAGCCCCACTGGCCCAACCTCAGGGTGACAGGGAGCCGTGCCCCTCACGGCGGCCACACCACCTGCACCCTCGGCCTCCATGGAGCTTCATGCCGTGAGTGTGGCCACCACGTGTCACCGTGCAACCCTGTCACAATACTGTAGACTGTATGCCCCCTGCTCCGCTTTTCACCCCCATGACCTGTTTATTGTAAAACTGGGAGTTTGTGCCATGGGAACTTTTATTTGTTTTTAAAGTTTATTGATTTATTTTGGGGGGGGGGGAGAGGAGAATGAGAGACAGCACAAGAGGAGAAGGGGCAGAGAGGGAGAAAGGGAGAGAGAGCATCCCAAGCAGGCTCAGTGCCATTAGTACAGAGCCCGATGCGGGGCTCGATCTCCTGACTGTGACATCATGACCTGAGCTGAAATCAAGAGTCAGACGTCCAGGCATCGTTACGCCACATAAACTTTTAAATGGGAAGTGGGGGGCACCTGGGTGGCTCAGTCAGTTGAGTGTCCGACTTCGGCTCAGGTCATGATCTCGCGGTCTGTGAGTTCGAGCCCCGCATCAGGCTCTGTGCTGGCAGCTCAGAGCCTGGAGCCTGCTTTCGATTCTGTGTCTCCCTCTCTCTCTGCCCTTCCCCTGCTCATGCTCTGTCTCTCTCTGTCAAAAATAAATAAACATTAAAAAAAATTTAAAAAAATAAATAAATAAATAAATGGGAAGTAGGTTGGCCCCTGAAAAAAGCCAATTTCACACACTACCCTTTTGTCTCTGACCTCTCCTTATGATCATAATGCATGTGTTGGCAGGGAGGCGTCTTAGAAAAAAGGGACAAGGGGCGCCTGGGGGCTCAGTCGGTTAAGCCTCGAACTTCAGCTCAGGTCATGATCTCACGGTTCGTGAGTTCTAGCCCCAGGTCGGGTTCTGTGCTGACAGCTCAGAGCCTGGAGCCTGCTTCCGATTCTGTGTCTCCCTCTCTCTCTGCCCCTCCCCTGCTCACACTCCGTCTCTGTATCTCTCTTAAAAAATAAAATAAATATTAAAAAAACTTTAAAAAATAACTTGGTTTGGCTGTATAGCTTTAATCTAAAAATATCCGTGACCCTCCTTCCACCTCCCCTGCTAACCGTGGCCCTCCAGACAGGGAGGAAGGTCTCGTGGCTGCTTCTGCGGCTTTGCCTTCCAAAGAAACGTGTGTGCATTTACTTTACACATTTCCCACAGGCCCCCCTCCCCCAGCCGCAGCATAATGATGGTTGTGTTCACTTGTTCCCCCATCGTGGGCCCTGTGAGGGGGTCCTTGAAGGGAGGGGTGTTCAAGGGTGGGCTGGATCTCCCTTCAACCTCAGAGGTTAGGGATCTCCCCCAGCAGGATGCAGAGGGACCCTCCTGTGTCAGAAGGTGAATGTGCTCCTTGAGCCTAAACGCCTCTGAGCTTCCTAAGAGCAGAGTGACATGGTGGGTGGGAGACGGCTGGTGCCACTGGAGGCGACCCTGGAAGGCCACGCTGGGCCCTCTGGGCCACGGTCGCAGCTGCCCCCAGCCCTCCTGTGCATCTCGGACCTCTGAGGAACAGTCTGGAAATGAGGTCATCTCAAGCTCCAGGTGCAGTGGTTATGGAAATCAGAAACAAGAACAGTGGGCTCCCTTTCTCGCGGTCAAATACGTAAAACAAATCTGAAATTCGTGGAGTCAGTCGGAACAGGGCGTGGGGAAAGAGAGCTGGTCGTGTCAGCAGGCGTTTGGGTAGTCGGGTGGTTTGGTGGGAAGAGAACCTGAAGGCTGGGGACTGCGGGGGTCAGATCTGGAAGAGAGCTGTTCCTGAGTTGTGCCTGTCGCTCAGGGACAGGGCCTGTCCCCTCGGGGGGGGGGGGGGGGCTGGGCTGAATCAGGGTCACTCTGATGCCCCCGGGTCATCTCGGGCTAGGTAGTGGGGCCAGAGATCAGCAGGTGGGTCCTGGGCAAAGGGGCTGCCCAGGCTCTGATGGGGACGCCGTGTGAACGGGATCCCCAGCATTTGTGCAGAGGTGACAGTTTTAAAGGAGGCAGCAGGGGGTAGCGAGGTGGAGGCGGGCTGGGTTCAGTGGAGCCTGGATGGAAAACGGCAAGCCCAGAAAGGGGGTGGCCCCTGCACCCACCTGGGTTTGCTGATGGGGCATCTGGCGCTCGGGCTCCTGCCACCGAGGCTGGGAGACGGGCGTTCCCGGGCATGACTGGACACGTGGGCAGTTTTTTCGAAGCTGGACTTTCTCGTGCAGGCACATTGGGACTGGGGTCCCTTAGGGGTGTGGCCTTGGGCTGTTGGAGCCCCCGTTTTCTCCTCTGCGCTCTTCTGCACAGGCAGGGGTGAGGCCTTCTGAGCAGAGGCGCGGAGGGGCCTGGAGGGTCTGGACGGGAGAGAATGTGTCTGCGTCTCAAGACACCGTGTCTGCTTCTAAGGGCGTCCCCCTGTCGGCCATCGCTCACCTCCGCTGCGTGCGACAGAGGTTACAGCACATTCATGCAGCTGCACCCGCAAATGTGACTCTCACGAGGGACGATAACATTTCACAAGGGACAGTAACAACAGATAAGATGCGCCTTATGCACACATTTTTAAAAGACTGACTTTCTTGTTTTGCAAATTCTGTAAAACTTGCCTTGTGTCTTCAGCTTTCCCTCCAGATGTATAGAGTTAATGAAATCGCCTTTATGGACTGATGCCTTGAGAAGCTGATGATACAGAGGAGTTAAATTGGTTCCCACATTCCATTACTTGTTCCTGTAAAAACCCGGTTTTCAGATCTCCACTTTAGTCATTGAAATGCTTCTTGTAACTGGTCCATATATTTAATTGGCGTCTCCTGTTTACTTCCTCATAAAAGCTGGTATGAGCCTAATTACGTGCCTTATGATAGATGATATCTGAGAATTACGGCAATGTCGTGCCTTAACGTTGACCGTGGAGATTCTTGCTACAACAGCTAGAGGCAAACACAGCAGCCCCCTGCTATTAAACACTCCCTGTTTTAACAATGAAGAAACTGAACCAGATACCAAAGCTCAGACTGGAACCCACGATGTGAGATAAATATTACTTCCCACAGGCAATGGAAAGAATTAAGAAAAAAGAAAACCCCACACTCACGTTTATTTAACCCAACCTAGCTCAGATTTACTTGGGAGAGATTTTTAAAGCCCACAGAACTCTGGCTCACATGGGAAGCCCAAAGTTTCTGTTTCAACTCACCCATTGTCAGGATGTAGGAAATCAGACCGGGCTTCTTTGCCATTACCTGTCTTGGGCACCGGCCTGGGATTCCCAGCTCACGGAGACGCCGCGAGGATCCAGCCTGTTGGCCTCAGAACGGCCGGTCTGCGTGTCCACTGCCCCGACCGTGGAGGGACCTAGCACAGCACTGCGGTCTCAGGACCATTCGCCTGTTTCCAGCCTGATTTTGCTGTTTGACAGTCATACTTGGACTATGCTTTCTGTAGTCTGGACTGACTGGTTTTTGCAAATCAAATTGTTTTCGCTCGTAGCTTCACAAAGGTGGGGAGAATTATATTCTACGGGCTTCAGAGTACGTGATTGTTTTATGAATACTTAAGTGATAATTTTTTTTTATAAAAAATACCAGACGAAGGTGTTTTTTGAGGAGCTCAAAGTTCCAAAGCTATACAATGGAACCAGAATGAAAGGTAACTAGAATGAACAATCGTTTCATTGTTTTGGCCATTTTCTGCGAACCTCTGGAGTGTGGGTTTCATATTGTTTCCTTTGGCGTTCTCAGCAAATTAACGATAAGGATTTTGCTCCAGAATATGTAATTTGACTGGATCAACTCAAGGTTTCTGCTCCTGTTCTCATTTTAATTCATAAGCGAGTAATTGAATAATAAAAATTCCTCTAGTGTGATAATCACTGTTTCATTTTTTATTCATAATCCTTTTAATTCAACAATATATGATTTTTGTCTCCTAACTTACTTATTAAAATTAAATGGAATTTCTAGACATAAAGTGTGCATATATTTGCATAGCTAAATTGGCCCTTAGCAAAATATTACCATGGAGACAAAGTAACAGTAAATCAAGTCAATTGATTACATTTTTTGAATTTCTAAATTCTTAAATAATGGTTGAATTATTCAAACATAAGGAGTTGCAAGTAAATTACAGCATTAAAATCTTAAAATTACAAAATAGCACTTTGTTAAGTGTTTATATAGAATGTATACAGCTGGAATAAAAAGAAAACAATGCTGTATGTGTGTGTGTGAATATGTATATGTGTATATATATATATATATATATATATATATATGTATGTATACAGACACACACATATATATACAGAATACTGAATATCTCTCTTGAATATATATATATACACATATATATGTATAATTTATTAATTTTAACTTCTTTGTGATGAGACTGGTGATACAGAATTTCCCAAGTATTTTCAAGATGAAATCAAGCATTTTTGTGCCAATACCATGCTGTCTTGATGATTACAGCTTTGTAGTAGAGGCTAAATCTGGGATTATGATGCCTCCTGCTTTGGTCTTCTTATTCAATATTACTTTGGCTATTTGGGGCCTTTTGTGGTTCCATACAAATTTTAGGATTGCTTGGTCTAGTTTCGAGAAGGATGCTGGTGCAATTTTGATTGGGATTGCATTGAATGTGTAGATAGCTTTGGGTAGTATTGACATTTTAACAATATTTATTCTTCTAATCCATGAACACGGAATGTTTTTCCATTTCTTTATATCTTCTTCAATTTCCTTCATAAGCTTTCTATAGTTTTCAGCATACAGATCTTTTACATCTTCAGTTAGGTTTATTCCTCGGTATTTTATGCTTCTTGGTGCAATTGTGAATGGGATCAGTTTCTTTATTTGTCTTTCTGTTGCCTCCTTATTAGTGTATAAGAATGCAACTGATTTTTGTACATTGATTTTGTATCCTGCGGCTTTGTTGAATTCATGTATCAGTTCTAGCAGACTTTCGGTGGAGTCTATCAGGTTTTCCATGTATAACATCTGTCATCTGCAAAAAGTGAAAGTTTGACTTCATCTTTGCCAATTTTGATGCCTTTGATTTCCTTTTGTTGTCTGATTGCCGATGCATAGACCAATGGAATAGAATAGAGACTCCAGAACTGGATCCACAAAAGTATGGCCAACTAATCTTTGACAAAGCAGGAAAGAACATCCAATGGAAAAAAGACAGTCTCTTTAACAAATGGTGCTGGGAGAACTGGACAGCAACATGCAGAAGAATGAAACTAGACCACTTTCTTACACCATTCACAAAAATAAACTCAAAATGGATAAAGGACCTGAATGTGAGACGGGAAACCATCAAAACCCTAGAGGAGAAAGAAAGAAAACACCTCTCTGACCTCAGCTGCAGCAATTTCTTACTTCGCACATCCCCAAAGGCAAGGGAATTAAAAGCAAAAATGAACTATTGGGACCTCATGAAGATAAAAAGCTTCTGCACTGCAAAGGGAACAATCAACAAAACTAAAAGGCAACCGACGGAATGGGAAAAGATATTTGCAAATGACATATCGGACAAAGGGCTAGTATCCAAAATCTATAAAGAACTCACCAAACTCCACACCTGAAAAACAAACAATCCAGTGAAGAAATGGGCAGAAGACATGAATCAACACTTCTCTAAAGAAGACATCCAGATGGCCATCAGGCACATGAGAAGATGCTCAACGTCGCTCCTCATCAGGGAAATACAAATCAAAACCGCACTGAGATATCACCTCAAGCCAGTCAGAGTGGCCAAAATGAACAAATCAGGAGACTATAGATGCTGGAGAGGATGTGGAGAAACGGGAACCCTCTTGCACTGTTGGTGGGAATGCAAACTGGTGCAGCCGCTCTGGAAAACAGTGTGGAGGTTCCTCAGAAAATTAAAAATAGAACTTCCCTGTGACCCAGTAATAGCACTGCTGGGAAGTCACCCAAGGGATACAGGAGTGCTGATGCACAGGGGCACTTGTACCCCAATGTTTATAGCAGCACTTTCAACAATAGCCAAATTATGGAAAGAGCCTAAATGTCCATCAACTGATGAATGGATAAAGAAATTGTGGTTTATATACACAATGGAATACTTCTTGGCAATGAAAAAGAATGAAATCTGGCCATTTGCAGCAACGTGGACGGAACCGGAGGGTATTATGCTTAGGGAAATAAGTCAGTCAGAGAAAGACAGATACCATATGTTTTCACTCTTATGTGGATCCTGAGAAACTTAACAGAAAACCATGGGAGAGGGGAAGGAAAAAAAAAGTTAGAGAGGGAGGGAGGGAGGCAGACTATAAGAGACTCTTAAAGACTGAGAATAAACTGAGGGTTGATAGGGGGGTAGGAGGGAGGGGAAAGTGGGTGATGGGCATTGAGGAGGGCACCTGTTGGGATGAGCGCTGGGTGTTGTATGGAAACCAATTTGACAATAAATTTCATATTTAAAAAAAAAGATGAAATCAAGCAGGCTGACTCAACACCATGTTTCTACTGGCTGTGGAGTTTGCTGCTCCCAGGGAGATCCCCATGTCCCTGAACAGGATCAGAAGTGCAGCCTGTCCTTTGGTCTCTGAATGGCAATACTTGAGGTGAGTCCCCAGCGACCTCTCCGCGTCTGCATCCTCCGGATGCATGGAGATTTGGGAAGGGACAGTGTGGTCACTTCTCAGGAATGTTCAAGTCCTCTGAGACAGCAGGATCGTCTTCCTGACCATCAGGCTTCCCATGGAGTCTCTCGGGGCCTCTCCAAGGTACTGACCCTCCTCAGAGTGGACAAGAGATGTGCTCCCGGCCACCACATCGTGGCCAACAAATCCTTGAGCAGAATCCATGGGCAGAATCCCCACGTAAACAGGAAAATGGAGACATAAGTCTTTAGGGCCCCAGGCACAGCCAGTGTGTTTCCTAACACTTTCATGTAATGTAATCACCCTACCTTCATATTTTAAAACCAGATTTGCTTTTCGGTTTACCTGATTGAATGTTTCTGTTGTCTTTTTAAAAGATATCTAGACACTTTGTTTCCTAATAAGATTAATAGCACTCCATGGTCATGCATAATTTGTAGGGCAAATGTGATTGGTAAATCACATGGTCATGGTAAAATAGATTAATAATAATTAGATAGATAGAGAGATGGATAGAGATAATCCCCCAATAACAATGGCTTGAAAACAGGGTGTGATTCTGCCCATTTATCAGATGTGAGCGTAGAAGCTCAGAGAACAATCATTCAAATCCGAGTCTGACATTAAATTCAGTGCCCTTTCCATTCCCATCTGTAAAGGAACAATTAAGACACTTGAAAGTTTCAGAGCAATGTTAATTTGATCACTTGGTTTTTAATTCCTTCCTTTTGTGCTATTCTGAAAACAAAGCTAGCATTTCAGAAATTAGGATCTAGGATTCTGGCTACTTTGTATGTCCCAAGAACATCAAGTTCTATTAAGTGAAGGTAATGTGGGGACAGAGATAGACGAAGTGCTTACAAATAGTTTTAAGTTTGTATCCCATCTAAGAAACATTTATTTTTTAATTGATTAATTAATTAATTAATTGAGAGAGAGAGAGAGAGAGAGAGAGAGAGAGAGAATGCACGCAAGCAGAGGAGGGGCAGAGAGGGAATCCCGAGAAGGTTCCACGCTGTCAGCACAGAGCCCGACCCGAGGCTCAAACTCATGAACCATCAGATCACGGCCCGAGCTGAAATCAAGAGTCAGAATCTTAACCAACTGAGCCAGGGACCCTGCTTCTAAGAAACCACCATCGTGAGCGTCCCGGTCCCCAGTTTGCTGTGTCAAATAGGCTTGATGACGCCCGGCGCTGGGGCGGATTGACCGTGCTGGTGCTCACGGATCTGGCATGATGTCAGCGCTCCCTACGCCAATGTCACCGTCGTGTGTGAAGTGCTGTGGCACGTGGCAGGCTCTCGAGAGCCCACGTGGAAACTAGGGGACCGAGCAGCGGAGCGGGGCTCCCAGGAGACACAGACGGCGTGGGAGAAGAAAGCCCAGCCCCCGTCTCTCTGCTCGCACACACCCTGAACCCTGCCCTTCTCCCGGCTCCCGGGTCCCGACAGCTCATGAGCAGGACTGGGCGCTGAGGCTGGGGACACAGACTCTGGACAGCGAGCTCTGGATTTCGTGACAAAAGGACAGTCTGCCAGCAGGATGTGCCACTCAGGCTGCGCGTTCTCCGCACAGCCTTCCCGACGGACGGTCACTGTTGGGCTCGGAAGCTCATTTCTAACTTAGCAGGAGCCCCTTCTAAAGACAGCAGGTGGGCATTTTGTGTCTAGCTCATTTAAACATGCTTACGATGCATCGGGACAGCGTAGGAATGGCCTTGAGGGATTCGTCCCGACGGAGACCCTCTGGCAAACAACGGCGAAGGCCCAGTTGGCAGGCGGGCCGCGGAGGGAAGAAGAATCCCTCGCCCCGTAGCGGGGTTCCTTCGCCCCAGACCTGCTCCTCCAAGGACAGCTGCGATGGTTGATTTTCCGCATCAAGTTGGCTGGGCTGAGGGAGGCCTGGAGTGGTGGGCACTATTTCTGGGTGTGTCTGTGGGGGAGTCTCAGAGGCGGTCAGCCTTTCTGTTCGTGGAGTCAGGAGTCAGTACACAGATGGCTCCCGGTGCAGGTGGCCTCGTCCAGGGTGCTGGCTGGGGGACAAGCAGAGAGGGAGCAGGAGGGGCTGGTTGGCTTTCTCAGCAGAGGTGCCCATGTTGTCCTGCCCTGGGACCTCCACGCTCTCAGTTCTCGGCCCTCAGACTGAGCGTAAAGGAGGCCACGGGCTTTCCCGGCTCCCCAGCTGCAGATGGCCGACGGGGGACTTCTCAGCCTCTGTTAACTGTGTGAGCCGGTTCCTATCACAGATACACGTACAGATATATGGATATATGCTATCGCATATCACATGTATCTCATCCACAGAGATCCAGGCATGAGGTCTACGTCTACATATCCCACTCATCTGTTGGTGTTATTTCTCTGGAAGGCCCTGACCTGACTAATACAAGGACCTGCATGGAAGGAGAGAATTCGAAGTCATTCTGGGGCTTAACGCTGACCCCACGGACTTGGCTAACTGCGATCCCAGGAATTCACCGTAATCGTACCGAGAATCTCCCCTGTATCTTGAGATTCTGATTTAACCGATCTCACTGAAGCCTTAGGCATCCATGGCCTTTCAAGTTTTCTAGATTATTCTAACGTGTAGCCATGGTTAAGAACCACCGCTACAGAGTAAGAGAGTAAATAGTACATGGTCCTATGTCTCCAGATGTCTGGGTCACAGCAAGGATACCACAGTTGAGAATTTCACAGTTTAACTCCAGGCTGGAGTTCTCTGCTTCTCCAAACTTTTCTAAAAATAATATATGAATATGTACAAAATGGGATGGCACGCCTTATCTCATGTGACCCTGTAATAAGGTCTGTTATACATAGAAGGGAAGCAAAACTGCATCAAATAATCTGTCATCACTGTCGGAATTTTTTACAGAGGCAGAGTCAGTGGTAGGAAAGGTTATGTGATCTTCCTGAGATAATAAATCTATGAAAACTAGAAATCAGTAATGTCCCCTGAAGTCTATCCCTCTTTCGGGTCTGACCTGAATGACAGTCACAAAACAGACACGTGTTTTGAACGTGGAGGGAAATTCAGTGACCATGTAGCACAGTTTCACGTGGGAAAGAGAAGAAAGAGGGCTGGGCAAATAGGAATCTGAAGTCCGGAATGATCTTCCTCTACAGGAAGCGCAGAGGGCTCGTCAGTAGGGCAGAGAATCAACTGTGCTCACAAACACCTTCAATTCCCCTGCAGAGCCGTGTGTTCTGTGGCATCGCACGTCTGTGTGCACATCGGATCCACTTTACCGCGACGGCTTTCCTCCCCCTCGTTCACCTGTCCACCCTCCAAGCATTCCGCAGAACACTGAAGATGCACAGGTTTGTTCACGAGCTCGGGAAGGAGTAGATGCTTCCCGTGCAGTACAGTGAGTGTAACACGCACGTACAAAGTGGCTGCTGAGAAGGGAAACCGGTTCTGACTTTAAAGGCATCGGTTCCCTGAAAGTGCTTCGGCAACGTGCTATGTTTCCTTCTTAGGAGCCTGAGTCTCCAACACTTCACGGCTACTTGAACGTGGACAAGGTCTTTCTCTGAGCATCCCTGCATCGCACAGGTGCCGTTTCCTGCCCCTGTTGCTGTGTGAGGACCGCAAGACCGAGCCCGTGGAAAATAAGAGAGTGTTGACCTGGTTACTTTAATATCGTTACTTTATGAAACAAAGGTGGTGGGATTTTGTTGAAGTCGTTTTTCTTCATTTTGTTGACTATCGAATCATCTGTGTTTACACGTGGAGAAAGCGTGTTTAATCCACCACTTTCAGAGGAGGAAAGAAGGCCAACATGGAGAGAAGCCTTCTCAAGGCACTTTGTTGCTGGCACCATTTATGCCTAAACATTGCGGGGATGGCTTTTCTACATCATGCATCACATCATAAACATAGTGAGTGTAACCTCCCTGGTGGCCTAATTTCCGGATTAAACTCCCTAAGTGTTTCTCAGATACTATTTCAGTGACGGCTCCGTAACTTAGGCAATTGAAAGTTATCATTGAAATATTATGTAATTTTCCTACAAACGTGAAGCAATCCAAACATCTTTCCGAGGAAATGTTTATGCAAAGCCACAGACTCAATTGCTTTTGGCCAGCCTTGATTGGGGAACTCTTCGAAATGAAAGCAATTTCAACAACTCAGACACTTTCAAAGGTTCCCCTGGCCCAATTTAATAAAGTGCCTTTTTCACGAGTGTACCTGATACCAGAAACATTTGGGTCAGTGCCCAAATCAAGGACCTTGTACATTGTAGAGATCAAAGCAGACACTTAAATTGCTTCAAACACACCCCCAAACCTATCACCTTCTATCCCCTGACTCGGAATTTGCCAGTAGACTAACAGCATATTCCGCGTTTGCTTATGGTGCTTGCCACCCATTCAGCCTCCCCACTTAGACTCCCTGAGGACAGGGATGTCATCTGCTCAGACTGTGTCCCCCAGTTATCTAAGCCAATGCCTGGTATACACTTGCAGCTCAACAAACATGGACTAAATGAATAAGTAGAGCTAACATTCTCAATGAAGGTATAGAGGTGGGAATAAGAGTTCAAGGCTCTCGGTAGGATCGTCCCATTTCTAGCCTATATCCAACAGGACAGAAAAGGAACTAGAATAAACCCTCCAAATTTAGTGCCGTTCCACAGGTAATGGCAACCCTTAACTTCCAAAAAGCCCAGATGTTTCTGGACTTTCTGCCTCCCTCACAGAGTTCTGTCTTTCCTTGCCATGAACAAAGAAACTGGTGTGGATTCTTTTCCCCTTTCTCTTTGGTTCTTTGAGTCACAGGGACAGAAGCAGGATGGGGGAAGACAGTCACATCTTTCCCTATGTTCTCTGCTCACGAATTCAGTGATGAAATGTGATTATGTGCCACCGTCTTGCAATGCTGTAGGTTCGTGGTCACCTATCCCTACCAGACATTAAGAGCAATTTCACTGTTTGGAGAAAAGTCTATGAATTCTAGGCTCAGGGTTACAGAATCTTGGTGTTTGAAATATACATCACGTATTAAGATATTTTTCCATGACTTAGAGGAGATTTTAAAATGCTGGATAATAAACTGGTTTTTTTTTATTTCAAAAATCATTCTGGAAACAGGAAGAGGTCCGTGCCAACCTGAAAACACGTCAGAGTCGTGCAATGTTTACGAGCATTTCTGGCGTTACCCTTCAGCAGTCAAAATTCTTGAGTCATGTGTGTGTGTGTGTGCGCGCCTTGAAGCTGTTGACACCATCGACATTAAACCACAATATGGTATTTTCTCCTCAGCCACTCGTTCCTTGCAGTCTCTAACAGAACCGAGTAGCCCCAGGCGGTGTATAACAATAAAAGGTCATATGGAAACACAGTTATGATTATTTTTTTACCCTGCAGGAGTTTAGAGATTCGATCCAGGTGAACATTACCGGGTGACGCTGTGCTCCGTTAGGACATCAATGCCCGACGACCCAGCGCAGAAACGTCACGTCTGATCCGCAAGGACAGAGACGGTACCTCACCAGCGGGAAAACGAGTCCAGAGGAAACAGGAACACGTAGGAACTGAAAATGTAGACGTGTGTGGAGAAAGAAAGGGTCAGAGTCACCCCAACCTATTACTACATGTCCATCAATATGGGGATTTCTCATAGCGAAACAGTAATAGAGAAGAAAAATATTCAGAATTTTAGAGAATGGAAATTCAGCGCTTCCTCCCCTCGTTTCAGTCCTCACTCCAAAGCCCTGGGTGACGTTTGTGAACCTAGGCGTCTGTCCTCTTGCTGTCCCGCCCACGCTACCGCCCAAGCACCTCACAGAACCATAGAAATGGCCCCAGGAGCCCAGGCTGGGGGCGCCCTGACAGGTACCGTGGGGCAGGAGACCCGTCACGGGGAGGCATCGAGGACCGAGGGGCCTGTGTGAGTGTGTCTTCTGTGTCCGGGAAGGACCAACGGACCACATCCCAGAAGCCGCTTTTCATATCAGAAAATCATCGCCACGGGCTCCGCACCCCCAGCACTGAGGAAAACAGATGATGTCTCCGTCATTTGTGACGCTGAGCCAAAGTACCACAGACCGGGGGCTCACAAACAGACGTGTGCTACTCCCAGCTCTGGGGTTTGTAAATCTGGGATCAAGTGCCAGCTTGTGAGGTTCCGGTGAGACCTTCTATTAGATGGCAGATTTCTCGCTGTGTCCTCACGGGGAGGAAGGAGCTTGGGGGGGCGTCTGTGGAGTCTCTGATGAGGGCACTGATCGCACCGTAGAGACCCCACTCATGACCTCCTCACCTCCCAAATCCCCACCTCCTGACACCATCCCATTGGGGGTAGGATTCCAACGTGCGAATCTGGGGGACACACAATCATTCAGGCCACAGCAAACAAGCTGGTGATTTTCTTGGGCAAAGGACTCAGATTCTTCTTCTTTTTTCAATTTTGTTTTATGTTTATTTATTTTTGACAGAGAGTGAGGCAGAGCATGAGCAGGGGAGGGGCAGGGAGAGAGGGAAACACAGAATCCGAAACAGGCTCCAGGCTCCGAGCTGTCAGCACAGAGCCCGACGCGGGGCTCGAACCCACGAAGTGTGAGATCATGACCTGAGCCGAAGCTGGATGCTCAACCGACTGAGCCACCCAGGCACCCCTCAGAATCTTCTTGATATGCTTGTGCAGGGAGTGAATCCGCTTTCTTCCCCGTCATCAAACTCAGAGCCCCGTGTCGGTTCTCAACGAACGACAGTGAGGCGACAGGAAAACACAGGCCTCTGTTTCATTCCCTGGTACCTCGGACCCTCGGAAGCCTCAGGCGGACCTCCTCCTCCCCAGCAAGGCTGGCCGCTCCCCCTGGTTCCACCAACTGGATGGAGAAATGTCTCCTGTGCCCCCACCCCCGATCTTCTCCAAAGGCCTGAACCGTGAAGCAGGGGGCAGAATGAAATACGTTGATACTGTTAAAATGATCATTTACAGAATATTTTCCGTTAATTTTACATTTTATTTCATTAAAACTGACAGTAAATGCACATATTGTAAAATTCAGAAGTAGCAAAAGACAAACAATTAACTTCCTTTGACATCTGGGCACCCAGTTAACTTCTGCGGAGTCAAATACTATTACTCATGTTTTTTATGTATCGTTAAGAAATTAAGTTTAAGGATAAATAGTGATTAATTCTGACACAGCATGTTTTTTAAGTTTATTTATTTTGACAGACAGAGAAAGAGAGAGGGGAGGAGGGGCAGAGAGAGAGGGAGAGAGAGACGATCTCAAGCGGGGTCCATGCTGTCAGCACAGAGTCCGATGTGGGCCTCGAACTCATGACCCATGAGGCCGTGACCTCAGCGGTCACCAAGAGCTGGACGCTTAGCCGACGGAGCCCCCCCACGTGTTCCTCTGACAATTTTAAGATGATCTTTTTTTTTATTTACACATTAGAAGAAATGATCATAATCTTCCAAAAAGAACCTCTCAAAATACGGACAGAATAATACACATTTGTATTCTAACATCGTATATATTATTTTTTAAACAGATCACATGAGACTGTAATGATATCCCATGATAATCCAAATCAGCGTTTAAATAGGAAAATACTCACGGATCTCCATCCCACCCAAATAATTGGATAGCTAAAGCTACAGGAAAGATTAGTGAAAATACATGTTACGTATGAGGCTTAAAATGTGAAAACGGAGAACGCTAAATCTTACGAAAAGGCAAAAAAATAGATTATATTTGACATTTCCCAAGCGGGATTTCCTCCATCTCGAGAGGCATTTCGGATCAACCCTCTTGTCATCTCCTCCCCCGTCAAATCCGTGAGAGTATTCCTTCTCCAGACTTTCAGATTGTTTCTCATTAAACCCGAAGCCCTTTCCCTGGGACGTGGTGAGTGTCTAAACAGTATCCTCCAGAAGCACTGAGGCTGGGCTTTCTCCAGAGTCAGCAAATCTGGTGTAATGGATGCTTTCCACATACAAGTATAATGCAGAAGATCGATTTCCTAACTTTTATACGAAATCAAAATATCGCAGGGTCTCTGAAGTCATTAGCATGCCCCAAAATAACTCCCCGTTCTTCGCCTCCTGCCTCAAACAATTGAGAAGTAGTTACCAGAGGCGGAGGGGGTCACAGGGACAGCAATGCTATCAGGAGTGCCCCGGCCGGAGGGTCATCCCCTCTGACCCCCCTGAATCATGTAGGCTGTGCACCCCGTTACTGGCAGCGAGTAAAGTCTGCAAGACCCGCACCTACGGGCTTGGAGAAGAGCAGGCTCCCCTTGGAGGAAAAGCAAATCCCAGGGGAAAGGAGAACCTGTGAGGCTGATGGAAGGTTGTTCCCAAGCACCTGCCCAGAGGCCACCTTCTTCCTGAGGGAAGGAGTGTGGGGGTGGGGGCACTGGGGAGGGACAGCGCACCTGAGCAGGACACACACCATCGCTCCCACAGGTGAGGAATTTATACCTTACTAATTATTTCCTATATTTCTTTTTTTTTTTTTTTTTTAATTTTTTTTCAACGTTTTTTATTTTATTTTTGGGACAGAGAGAGACAGAGCATGAACGGGGGAGGGGCAGAGAGAGAGGGAGACACAGAATCGGAAACAGGCTCCAGGCTCCGAGCCATCAGCCCAGAGCCTGACGCGGGGCTCAAACTCACAGACCGCGAGATCGTGACCTGGCTGAAGTCGGACGCTTAACCGACTGCGCCACCCAGGCGCCCCTTATTTCCTATATTTCAAAGAGGATTGCATGTACGTGCAAGACATGTGATACGCATGGTCGCCCAAAAATCCTAACCCCCTCCAAGAATCTAAATCCTGAAGGTTAGAAAACACTGGCAAATCAAATAAATTATTAAAAATCTACAATTAATGATGTTCACCTTACTCATACTGAGTTTCATGATTTTTTAAATTTTTTTTATATTTATTCATTTTTGATAGAGAGCACAACGGGGGAGGGGCAGAGAGAGAAGGAGACACAGAATCCGAAGCAGGCTCCAGGCTCCGAGCTGTCGGCACAGAGCCCGACGTGGGGCTCGAACTCACGGACCTCGAGATCATGACCTGAACCAAAGCTGGACGCCAACCGACTGAGCCACCCAGGCGCCCCATACAAAATGATCTTTAATTAGGACTAATTGTTATCATTCCAGCAGGACCAAAAGGAGGCCAGCTCAATAGCTTTCCCCTTACAAGTTCTCTGCCTGGGTGACAGCTCAGTCATGTGCAAAGAAGCAATGACAAAACTGAGAGGGAGTTCCAGTGAACACGGACCGTGTCCCCGTTAGCTTACTAGGTGCCACGTCCATGTGCAAAGAGGGGACACTGACGGATGCCATTCTGCCAGCCACTCCATGAGGTAAGAGCCACCCCATTCCTGGGGTGCCTGGGTGGGTAGCTCAGTGGGTTCAGCGTCCAACTCCTGGTTTGGGCTTAGGTCATGGGATCGAGCCTCACGTTGGGTTCTGCACAGATACTGTGGAGCCTGCTTGGGACTCTCTATCTCTCCCTGCCCCCTTCCTCTGTCAAAATAAATAAATAAACTTTTAAAAAAGAACTATTCTACTCCTATATTAGAGAATTCCTAGTTTTGGACAAGGAGGATTAGAAAGTTCCTGTTAATTGCCTAAGACATGCAGCTGAATATACCAAACCCAGATCTTCGTGCACGCAACTCCTGACTTTGCACACTTAATCGCAATCCATCAGTGCGATGCCGACCTTCGGTTTGTTGAAAGATCGCATGGACAGACAGGTGAACTAACCCCATGGTGTGGCATTTTAAAGGTGAGAGCACACGGCAAACAGACCGGACGGGCCGCTCGTGTCTCAGGTATTTTGGGGACCCCCACGCGAGGCAGAAATAAATGTTTTTGTGTTCCCATCTCCCCTCCACCTGACACAGTCAGGCCACACTCTCCTGGTAGCTCACCTGTCCACAGATTTCCACCACCACCTGCCCTCGCACACGCAGCACGTTCCTGGAGGAGGAGGGGCTGTCTTCCCCCAACACGCTCATCATCTTGTCCCCGGCAGAGTGGCAAGCTGGGCACTCAAAGCCCACAGCCCTTCCAAAAAGCAGGCGGAGGTGGCCGCTGGGAGCCACCCGTGACCCAGACCCTCCTCACCCATCCTCCTGCACAGCTGTGCCCCTGCCTCCCTCCCGGCGCACCCCCCTGGATCCCACAGGATGCGAGAGCATCCAGAGCCCCCGCGGGGGTGGGGGGGGGGCTCTGCCCTTGCTCAGGTAACACGTCCTGTGGGCTGTATCGTCCGTGAGTTAGATCTAATAGAGGAGATCACAGGATGGAAATTATGTTCCACAAGTTTCTTTTTAGGAAAAACCACCTGCTAGGTTTTTGAGTGCAGCATTTAATTTTTTGCAGTCATTCTCATACATTCTATTGAAAATATAAAGAACTGGGGCGCCTGGGTGGCTCAGGGGGTTGAGCGTCCGACTTCAGCTCAGAGTATGATCTCATGGTTCTTGGGTCCGAGCCCCGTGTCGGGCTCTGTGCTGACAGCTCAGAGCCTGGAGCCTTCTTTGGATTCTGTGTCTCCCTCTCTCTCTGCCCCTCCCCCACTCACGCTCTCTCTGTCTCTGAAAAATGAATAAACCTTAAACATTTTTTTAAATAAAAAAGAAAATATAAGGAACGTACAAGCCTCAAGTCACTTTTGTTTCGTAATGCTAGCACCTTTAACAAAAATTTTCACAGACCACCGCGAGGTGCACAGGCAGTTGAGAGGGAGATCCAGGACGAAGGCAGAAGGGAGGCCCGCAGATAGTGCTGAGTTGGAAGTCGCAGTGGGGAAGTTTCCTCTTTTTCTCCTCCTTCGATTCATTGAGTCCATTCAGAGAGGCTGCAGGTAAGTTGTCTCACAGCCCCTTCCTGCCTGACACCAGCCCACGTGGGCGCCCAGGGGGCTCGAGGACCTTCTCTGCTCATCTCGTGTCAGCAAATCCTACGTAGAAAAAAAATCTTAAACCTAACGCCCAGTCATTTAAAACACGGGGGCCCTGGGTGGCGCAGTCGGCTAAGCGACCGACTCTCGGTTTCGGCTCAGGTCACGATCTCACAGTTGGTGGGATTGAGCCCCACATCGAGCTCTGCACTGACGGTGTGGATTCTCTCTCCCTCTCTCTCTGACCTTCCCCCACTTGGGCTCTTTTTCTCTCTCTCTTTCAAAATAAACAAACGTAGAAAAATTAAAATGTACTCACACAACTTAAACATATAACCTTCCTGGATGTGTTTCCAAGGGACCACAACAACCTTCCACTGAAAACTTGCACCTAAGTGAGCACATATCAAGCGGTGAAAGGTATATCAACAAAGTGGTGAAGAGTGGGAAACACGTTTCCTGTGTATGTTTACGTGATTATGTTCCCGCGGGCCTTCCCAACGGACGCAGGATCAAACCTCCAAAATATTGCCCTGTGCCCTCACGCTGTGGGTTGTCGTAGATGACACATGCAAATATGTATTCGAGTCTAGGAACAAGGGAGAAACTGTGGGCAAATTTCTATAGGCTCTTCGGAGGTTTCTCATGTTTGCTTGCAGCTCCGTTCTGTGTCTCCCTCTGAAATATTCCGGTAGCCTACGACTAAAAGAGACCTCTCAACAATGTCTTTGTCATTCCCCTCCCCCCACAGATAGAGGTGGGCTCCATTTCCTGGCCCGCAGCAGATGCCGTCGCTGAGGCCCCCACCTTGCACATCTACGGGCCTGGGACCAACGTAAGGGTCACACTGACCTCTCCCCCCACGAGCTCCGAGCTCCTGGAGGACAGATGCACTTTCCTCCCCTGCATCTCCCACTGGTGGAGTCTATCTATGCGGTAGATGTTCGTTGAATAAATGACTTTATTTGCTCAACAACATCTGAGCAGTTGACCCTTAAATGGCAACATGGGGTCCACACGGACTTGGCTTGTCAGGGTCTTGTAACTCCAGCGTCTCTCCTGGCCACCGATGGCCACTCTACTTTATCTCCTCTCTGCCCCCCCTGCCCCCGCAAGACTTTCTTCAAAGCCTCTCTCTTCTCTCAAGAAGAACCTTGGGCAAGTCTAAGTGTGCAGAGAACCGACTTCCAAAAAATGCCTGTCCAAAGCCAAGGCATACAACCTTCTGCATATAATATTCCACTTCCTAGATTACCCCCTCATCATTCCATTCAGTGTAGGCTAATTTTGTTAAATGTTCGCAGTCAACATGACCCAATTTGAAGAGTTCTTCAAGGATAGCTAAGGGTTTCAAGACGTCATAACCACAGATGGAGAGACAACATGACTAGGAGACAAGTAATTTTGACTCAATTACTAAACCCTGAGATCTTCCAGTCATGCAACCCAAGACCTAATTTCATACGATGTGACAGGAAAACAAGGGACTGTATGATTCACTGAATTCCTTCTGGTCCTAAAATACTGCAACTGATTGGAACATATTTTTAAAATATAACCAAAAGGAATTATTTTCAAAACATGCATAAATCATGTTTAGTATAGCAATTACATCACACTAAATACACTTAAAGATGTCATGTGTCAGTAATGCATTATTTAAATATTTTTAAAAGATTAAAATATAATGCTGTTGCCTATTTATATTATTTAAGAAATTACTATTGTGAACGAAATTCACTATTCTGCCAAGAGTCAAATTTCCATCATAAAGGATCACTATTTCTTTTCTTTCATTTAATAAAGTTTTTTTAATGTTTATTTATTTTTGAGAGAGAGAGACAGAGTACGAGTTAGGGAGGGGCAGAGAGAGAGAGAGAGAGAGAGAGGGAGAGAGAGGAAGACACAGAATCTGAAGCGGGCTCCAGGCTCTGAGCTGTCAGCACAGAGCCTGATGCGGGGCTCGAACTCATGAACCGTGAGATCATAACCTAGGCCGAAGTTGGACACTTAACCAACTGAGCCACCCAGAGACCCCAAGGCTCACTATTTCTTTTCCTTAATCAGTTAGACATGCGAAGCTGCTCATGTTCAGAGAATATTCACTTTGCTACTTTCACAAGTAAGGACAGACCCTGTGTCCCACTGGCCATGGGAAGCACTTCTTTGTGGTAATATATCCACCCAAGGACGCAGTCTGTAAATCTTATTTTACAATCACAGTGTCCTGGGGATTCCCCTCATTGTGTATGCTTTCCATAGAAAATAATTTTCCTCTTGGAAAGCAAAACTTTCCCTTAAGAAGAAAATCATTCATTGTTAATGGAATAAGTCATCCCCATACGGTTGGCTCATCCCCAAGACCTGAATGCCTGAACTCAAAATTGGAGAGTGGAATTAATTTACGAAGCAAAAACAAAACCTATACATGATGACGCAAACATTGGAAAAAGAGCATAGCAGGGACCTTCTGGGAGGCCAGAGAAACTTGATGTGATTTCAAGAGGCTCAGTTATTAGCCCATGGGGTGTGATGGTAGGCAGGCTGTCCCTGTGTCCCTGAGATTTCCTCCGGATCCCAATCAGGGGGTGTCCTCTGCAGACAGCCTCCACGGAAGGCGCCCCGGGACACGGAGTAGGCTGTTCTGGAACAGGACCGCTCAGAAGTCCCCGGCAGGCTGGGGCTACAGGGACTGTGACAGCGCCTGGTCCTGGAGCCCAGCGGATCTGCAGGCCTGGGGCTTAGACCAGACAGAAGAGGCACGACTCCGGTGGGGAGGCTGGACATCGGCTGTCACTGAGTGTATTCTGTCCTCGCCATGGGCCCAGGGAACACAACTCATCTCCACAAGATGAAAAACCGATGAGGTCAGGCCACGTGTCTGCTTTTTCAAGGCAAAAAGAAATGACTTCTGAACACATTCCTATTAAAAGCCCTTCATAAGCAGATCAGATCAATATTTTACAATCTGTGGTGATATTTAGCAACTACTGACCCCATGGGGGGTTCACTTAGGGCTCATCATGTAATTGCTGTCGCTGGTATATTTCAGATGGTATGTATACACCTATATATTTATATGCAGTTAGGTATTTATATTTTCATTCTACTTTTGAGATCACGGGGTATGTTAGAAATGCTGATGTATCCCACGTGACTGTGCGGTAAGGGTAAAAAGGGAAGAAGTCACAGGAAAGAATCACAGGAAAGCCTATTTTTTTCACATATTTTACAAAAGCAAAAGTTATTGCAGGTTCCGCAGTAAGGTCTTCGTTCTTTTGGGAAGTGATTTCTCCCTGGGTAGGTGGATCTTAGTCGCTTCCAAGGAAATTCTAATTAAAAATGTTGACAGAAGTCTTTCCAAGACAAAACCCCTTGGGGCGCATGTACTGTCTGGAAATGTGAACAGATGAAAATGTTAGTTTTACAACCTCCAAAATCCGAACTTCATTGAGGTCCCAACCACAAGCACAGCCCTTGTCACAAAGTACACTGGAATCAGAGCCCCTTGGGAAACGCAACCTTGGAGCTGACTCCTGTTCTGCTAAAGCATCATCCCACACAGACAGAACGCCCAGCTTGCTTGCTGAATGAAGAAATCGATTCAGGTATGTCACAAGCGACGAAGAGTGTATTCCGGCCATGAAACCGCATCACGACTGAAGTTTGTAAAAGACACAGAGCAGATAATTTGAAATTTTGGGGACACTTGCCCAGCTCTCATTATGGGACAAGAGAGACGCGGATTTCCCCCACTCTTTTTCTTCCCCCACATCATTCATAACACTTGCTCGTTTTCCCAAGGCCCGGCCACTCTGCTCAGCTCTGCAGGCATTCCCCATGCCGGGCCCTCGCCCAGGTCATTCCTTCTGGTTCTTCAGAGCTCCCGTGAACACCACTTCTGCAGGTAATGTTCCGATTGCTCAGACGAGGTCATTGTCCCCCCTACTTGCTTCCATAGCGAGGGCTCCCCTTCCGGTGCTGGAGCAGGAAACAAAACAGGAAGTCAGGAGCAGGTGCCTCTGAATATTACTGAAGCTATTACATTATTGAAGCTTTACGACAACTCCAAGGCAGAAGAATCATCATCTGTTTTGTTGCTAAAGAACCCAAGGTGCCCGCTTCCTGCCGGCTAACCAGGGCCTCACCCCCAGGCCTCTCCGGCCCACTGCCCCGTGTTCTGAGTACACCACCCTTGTCCCTGGGGTCAGGGTCCTCCCTCTGCTTGCACCACAAAGTAACGACCAATTGCTGCGCATTTTCAGCACAGTGACAAGTGGTTTTCAAATTGCCCCCCTGTTGCGGGATCCTTCACATGCAGGATCAGACCCAGTGATGAGCTTCTCAGGCTGGAACAGCATGGAACAGTCTGGAACAGCCTTTTGCTTCTCCTAAAGAGACAAGCAGACTTCAGGGCTGTGTTGCAGCAAACGTCTAAGATGTTCATCAGTGGCTCAGGAACCCAAGGAAAATGAGGCAGATTGTCTCCCACACTTCTAAAGCGTGTGTGCCCTGGGAAACCTAGACGCATAAAGTCTGAAAAGATATGGCTGAACTTACACGTATTTGAAGATAGGTGTAGATATACAGATACAGAACAAATACGGGTGATGCATTTATAGGCAGAGATATAGATAATGCGAACAGAGATGAAGGTGTGGACACATTTGTGTGATCTTCCCAAGAGAACCTGACTGAGCATCAGGCCAGGCCACCAGCTATCCCTCCAGCTGAACTCTCAGGCGGGGAGGGGGCTATCTTGTTGGAGGTAAGACTTACTGGGCCTTATCTTACATGAGGCAAATATTCAACAGGAAATATGGCAAATTCTCCTGGGCAGAGCAGAACTCTTACTGGGCTTTGCAGACTGTGCCCTCGGAGAAAGGTCAAGTTTCATGAGGACTCTTTCTCCTTTTCTGCTTCTCTTCCCTCTGACGTTCGCTCGTAAAGCCTCCATGTTGCCTAAAGACCAAGGTGAACCTGGGATGGAGCCATTCAAATATCCAGTGATCTAGACTCGACCAGTATGCACGGAGCACCTCCCATAAACCTGGGCTGTCTCACACGGCTCTGACAGGTGCACCCGTCCCCGTAGCCTGGGAGTCACCCTCCCTCCTCGTTGCCTTCCCTGTGGGCTCAGCCATCACCAGAGGCATAGGGCAGTCACCTCCCCAGACCGTCCTGATAGGAATGCAGCCTCCAGCTCAGAGCATGGCCATGGGTGTCACGGTTGCTGTTATCTGGGGAAGCAACCCCTTCGTACATGACCGCTTATCTTTATATATGTTCTAATTTCACTGCCATTCTGTCTTCCTTTGTCTGAAACAAAATCACTATATACTCCTTTTATTTCTTTAATTCCTGCTTTAAAATTTCCTGGTATCCTTTTCTCCCAAGTGAGCTCAAATTTATATTCCCACAACAGACTTAATCCATTTTGGCTTCAAATATGTATCACAGTCATGTGTCTCAAAAGACATTCTGCAATATTCCCATATTAGAATATATATAAGATATTCATTAGATCTAGCCCACATTAACAAGCAAAGGAAAGTTCAGCGATTTGAAATCCGCACTGGTATTTTCCCCTGAATTATGAATCACTTTATCTAAAAAGTATCTTATTACATGACGTTGAACATAATTTAGGTCAGGAAATTAAAAAAGAAAGATAATATGTGTTGACTGCTTCCTGAACCCACGCATAATCGATTTTAATCCTCTCCAAGGCCTGCTCGTCCCCTTAAGAACCATTAACCCCACTTTGTAGCTTTTACAGATGAAGAAACAGGTTCTGAAATGGGACCCAGCTTGGCTGGGCTTTTTGGAAGCTAATATCTAGCGGCCGAACGGTCGCTTCACATCGCCACATTCTGTACCCCATCCTATGGATGAAATGTAAAAATTCACTCCATGAAAGAAATGGTCAGAAGGCAGCTCTCAGTCCTGTTGCCAATTCGGAAACATTTAAGGGTATTTCCTACACACTTTGGTTCAACAACTCAGTCGTGGATGCTATTGGACATTTGTAAGAGGAATTTATAAATGTTGTAGAAAGTATAAAGCTGGGGGTGCCATATTGGTCTGACAGGCTGAAAGTCTAAGCTAGTCACGTGAAGAAGGAGTTACATGTGGTGTATGCATGAGACACCCTTTAATACAAATATTTCACACATGGTTTCAAAATACCAACAGCCCAAGATCAAGGAGACCAAGTCAGGTGCAGAACATAGGCAAATGCCTAACTGACCAATAAGAACTTGCTTTGGAACAAGAGTGTGTTCATGGAGGCTGAGTTAGGCTGAGTTACGAAAAACACAGGATAGTCAATGTCCATTTGAGCAAACTGAAATCTGAAGAAACTGCATGTTTACATGAAAATAGTCAGATGGAAATAACGTGAGAAATATCTCTCACCTACCCCCTGGGGTCTGTGTCTGGATTCTATTACCAGGTCACTGTTACATACAAGAATACTCTAAATGTAAGTACCTGTAATATATCATTAGAAAACATCTAGGTAATTGTCTCTGTGAATGATAAATAATTTAACACATGCAAACCCCCTCTCCCCCTGACAGACAGAAGAAAACCATATTCTTACCATATTCTTGGTGACTCATATGGCTTTACAGACTCTTCTTAAACTCTATTCTGTATCCACTGATGCTTCACCACATCAGATGGGAAAACGTCTGACCCACGTGCCCTCCCACCTTCCTTCCCCCCCAGAGATGGAGGTGAGCACAAGAGACTCTTAAATACGGAGAACAAACTGAAAGTTGACAGATGGAGGTAGGTAGGGGGTGGGCTAGTTGGGAGACGGGCATTGGGAGGACGCTTGTTGGAATGAGCACTGGGTGTTGTATGTAAATGATGAGTCCCTAAATTCTACTCCTGAAACCATTATTACACTAAATGTTAACCAACTAGAATTAAAAATTTAAAAGAAGAACATAAAAACCTCCATTTCAATCCTCACTACTTTGTTTACACATCTGTGTTGTAAAACATAGATTCTTTCGCGTAAGCATGATTCAACCTTCTACACCGGGGATATCAGCCTTCTCCTGGGCTCATCGCTTGGTGGTGCTAATTCTTGCAGAGAAGCAGGTGAAGGCAGCAGCATGAAACCGGCATAGTCTCCCTCCCGCCATTTTACAGGAGGTACGACTTACGTGTGAAATGTGGGGTCTGTCTTCTGTGGCACTGAGGATAAACTTACCCAGACTTCGCCAGTGCACAAGATAGTGTCTAATTTCCACCCTGTAGCAGCAATTTCCTCACTTTCCAATGACATATCTCTTACATGTTTGCGGGGAAAGCACGTCACCTGTCTCATGTCAACAACCAAATGCAAAGAGAGGCCACAAGGTGCAGTTACACATGTGCAACGTGTCAGGTGTGTCCCTCTTAGGGAGGTACCAGTGGATCACCATCGCCGTGCATGTGCACGAGGTCCCAGGGGACACTGTGTGAAGGCAGACGGGCCTGGACGGACATTGAGCAGCGTCAACCAGTAAGCACTCGAAAGACGAAGACAGGACCCAAAAGAGTGAGAGTGAGCTGTCAGAGATGAACAAAGAGAACCCCAAGTTGACAAATAGTAGGAAAGAAAGTGGTAGAAATATCCACAAATAACAGGATTGTTAAGGGTTTCAAAAAAAAGAGATTCAGGAAGAGGTGTTTACCGTAGGAGGTGGCCCCTAGGATGAAATCATTGACATTTTGAGTATCATGATGTTTTAAAAAGCCCTTCTGGCTAGGAAGAGACTGCTCCTCCCAGCTAGCCAGTTGTCCCAGGTGGCCAAGGGCCCCGCCAGGAGCAAGCCTGCAGTGTGCCCGCCAGCCCTTTGGGAGCCGTCCCTCCTCCATTTGGCCTGCACCCAGGAGGCAGTATTCCTCTGCCTCATCCCCCTCCTGGCCAGGCACCGGGAACTAGAGACCACCCCAGAGCCCAAAGCCCAACATATCTACTTAAACCTGCCAGTCCTCAGAGCTCACCACCCTCTTCCTGCCTATCCCGTGGAAACCCCAAAAAAGGCTGTGGCCTAAGTGCCCCTCTGGCTCCTATCTTCTGCCTCCTGACACCTGACCATGGCTGCCATGGTGATGGCCATGCCCCCTGTCTCTAGGACCTCAGAGTGTAATGGATTCTGATTTCTTGAGTTTCTGCTCTGCCTCCTGTAGCCACACTCGCCTGGCCATCTCATGAAAGAACACATCATCAGGAACAATCTCTTTAAGACAGTCTCCACGGTGGTTTAGCAAGTGACCAAAATGGAGACAAAATTATAGAGGAGTATTTCGGGGTGTTTGTACAGTAAAGACAAGAGATTTAGTTTCAGAGAGGGTTCTGAGAGGGACAGGCAAGAGCATGTTCTTAAATCAATATGAAGGCAACCAAGTAATGAAAGCAAATGCCCACCCTACATTCACACACAAGAAAACACACGTGGTGTCCTTTCCAGATTTTTTTTAAGTTTAGTTATTTATTTTGAGAGAGACAGAGACAACACAAATGGGGTAAGGGCAGAGAGAGAGGGAGACAGAGAATCTCAAGCAGGCTCTGCGCTGATGACACAGAGCTTGAACCCATGAACTGTGAGATCATGACCTGAGCTGAGATCAGGAGTCAGACGCTTAACCAGCTGAGCCCCCCAGACGCCTCTCCTTTCAAAGTTTTAAATAAGGTTGTGATCGGATCTAATGTTCATCTCATCTCATAATGACAGCTCGGGCTTCAGCAGGGAGAAGGGATTGTCTAGTGCATAAAAGTTTAATAAATCTGACCAAATAGGAGATTCCCCATGAATCTGATCAAGAGGCCGATTGATGGCTTGAATCAGGGCACTAATGTTGGAAGGAAATAGACACCATTTAGGATGTACTGACTGATGAGATGGCTGAGAACAAAGATCTCAGAAAACTAGATTTTCGGATAGGCTGCCTGGTTGGTGATGCCACTGATGGAAATGGGGACGTGCACGAGTTAGTGTAAAGGAAGGTGTGGTGGAGGGGGAACAGGGCTTCTCTCTGGGCATGGTAAGTGTGAGCCCAGGGACAACTCTGGGTAGAAGGGCAGAAGACACTGCTCTGAGATACAAGGCTGTACACACACATCAGGGAGATGTGCCATATACAGACGGTGACGAGGACTCAGTCGTGGTTGCAAATGTACATCTGTTATGCTCTCGATGTTCATGGCTTTTAAGATTTTCTGCAAGAGCCCTCAGTCACCTGACAAGAGCATTGCTTTGTGCGATCGATCTAACTCTGGAAGTTTGTTGGGATGGTTCAGCCTGAAGATGTAGCTACAAGGAGGTTAAGCGGTTGAGGGTGACCCCTGGGGAGTGGCACTCTAGCTGAGTGGTTCCCGCTGAATGAAGGCCAAGTAGAAACTCAAGAACATCGATACCTGTATTGTAACGTTAGTTCCTATGCAACGTTTCTCTAGGAAACGAGGGAGCAGGCAGGCAGAGAAAGAATAGCTACAATGATGAATCATTTTCTGTTAGCTATTTCATCACAATAACTTGTGTTCATAACATATGATGTATTATACAGAAGCTGATATAGGCGCTTTCTCCCTAATATTTATTCTACGGGTGCATGAATTCATTTACTTGTCAAACCCTTCTTGACTACTTGCCCTGTGTCGCATGGCCTTTTCTGTGCTGGGAACACAAAGCAGAAAAATGATGGAGAAAGTTAGCACCTTCAGGACCTCATACAGCCTCCTGTGGAAATAGAAACAAACCCTAAACAAATAAATAACTACGTATTTTCATGTATTGGAGAAGTATTATAACTTAAAACCGTAAGAAAGAGCAGAGCCTTGTGAAATTGATTTCTTGGGCCGCAGCTGACATTTTTGTTCTGCGTAACGCCAGAATGGATTAGAATGTGGCAGGATACAATATGGTGTGTGAAAAAAAAGTCTCAGAGTATAACATGTGCTATACGTACTGTTGCCTAAACTTTTCTATCACACATACACACGCACACACAGGTTGATCTGTGCCTCTCAGCCGTGTGTTGTGTGTGTGTTTATTGGTTTAGGCATAAAGATTCGGGGATCGTGCTGGATTAGATGATACGATTGCGGCAGGAATGAATTGGGTAGAAAGAAGTGCTGTACCGCACAGGGAATCATCTCTTTGAGGAGATCATCCTTGCGCTAAGACCCAAATTACGGGAATGATTTAAATTTGTAGATATTTGCAGAACAGAGCTCAGGGAATGGGACACACGTGTGTGAAGTCTGAAATAAATCTGCCATATTTAAGGAAGATAAACTTGGTAGAACATTGCAATGAGCCAATGGAAGAAAGAGCTGAGATGAGAAGGAAGCCCAGCCCGTCCCACGTCTCCTCCAGTGACTCCCGCTGGTCTGTCGCCTGTGCGGGGCTCACCCTCGCTCGGCTGTCCTCAGTGCTCTCATTAGACCAAGCAACGAAGACATGGTCTCCTAAGTCAGGGTTCTCCAGAGAAGCAGAACGAATATCCTTATCGACAGGTAGGTGGTAGATAGAGGGACAGATAGATACACAGGTGGGTGGGTAGATACACAGACAGGTAGAGAAAAGGTTCGTTGCAGGAATTGTCAAGCACGGTTGTGGAGGCCTGGAAGTCCCGGGATCAGCAGTCTGCAAGCGGGAGACCCAGGAAAGCTGGCGGTGTGATTACATCCAACTCTAAAGGCCTGAGAACTGGGGGCTGGTGGTGTGAGTCCCAGTTCACGGGCAGGACAAGGTGAGATGAGATGTCTCAGCTCAGTAGTGAGGCAGGAAAAAGGGGATGAACTGTCCTTCCCTCATCGTTTGTTCTATTTGGCCATCGGCAGATCGGATGACGCCCGCCCTCACTGGGGAGGGCCATCCATCCTACTGACCCCAGCATTTCAGATGCCAACCTCATCCAGAAACACCCTCAGACATACCAGAAATAATTTTAATCGGGGTGCCCTGTGGTCAGTGACCCAGCACGTAACCCTGTTCTCTACCCCAGGTGGCCAGGCTAGCGTCACGCCCTGTCTCGACAAAAGGGAGGGACACATGTCCACATATATCTGTGCACATTGTTTTCTGTCTTGAATCAGAAAAAAGCAACATTAAGGAGATTCTCTCATTTTAATTCAATTTAAATACATATTTAACATCCTTTCTAAGGAAAAAATTAACAAGAGGCCATGACTTAAAAATTTCAACTCTTGGGGAGGCTGGGTGGCTCAGTCGGTCACGCGTTATGATCGACTCAGGTCATGATCTCGCAGTTCGTGAGTTCGAGCCCTGCGTCGGGCTCTCTGCTGACAGCTCGGAGCCTGGAGCCTGCTTCAGATTCTGTGTCTCCCTCTCTCTCTGCCCCTACCCTGCTTGCACTCTGTCTCTGTCTCTGTCTCTGTCTCTCTCTCTGTCTCTCTCTCTCTCAAAAATAAATAAACATTAAAAAAAATTTCAACTCTTAACAAAATACAGGGGGAGAACAGACCCCAGAGTGCACCAGACAGAGATGGAAGGGCTCGGTCTCCTCTATAAATTGCAACCTATTAATTCTCAGTAGTGGTTTAATCGGGGATTTATTGCAAGAGAATGTAACTACAAGTGATGTAGCACAGGACACAGAGGTGACCTTCTTGGTCCAGTCCCTGTGGCAGTGTTTCTATGTAATGGTGTCCAAATGGCCCAGTAAGTGTGGGGCAGGAGAGAAGGTGTGGGTCGGAAAGCCACTGTTGCCATAAACCCCATTAGAAACCCTGATAGATGCAGTGAGCAGGGAAAATAGACCTTTTTAACAGAGCTAACAAATCTTTTAATATGTACATAATCTTTTCTGAGCTGGTGCGTGTTAGAGGTCAGATGTTGGAAGGCCTGAGAAGGAGGACGCTCAGTGTCTACCTGCTGAGAGATTGGACGGGTAACATTTGGTTCCAAGTTAAATACCAAGATTCACTATCTTATTTTAAGGTTAAGAGGAGTTTATTAATAATTTTTTTAAGCTTAAACTTTCACTAGCAGTCACTTCCAAGTTATACGAATGTAAGGCATTAGGGACATTTGAATACGTAACTTGTCCGTGTTATTTAAGAGTCTGGGCTCATGACCTCTGATAGAGAAAAGCCCTGTCCGTGACCGGAAAGTCGAGTCAAGGACAAGAAAATAAAACAAGATGAGCTTTGCACCATCTGAATAAAACCTTCAACATGCATCTCAACACAAAGCAAGTCAACCAAGCTTTCATCATCTATGAAACAAGAAGAAAGGAAGTTACTAAGAATTAACAAATCACTTCCCACATGTAAAATAATTCTCGGCGTTCTGATGATACCAAATCGTATCGTGATCGTCACCATTACGCTAGATTTACTAGCTGTTATAGAACACGGCATCTTTGCTCATATGTTCAGTTTCTAAATCGAAGCGTGCATGCCAGAGTTACATGCACACACACACACACACACACACACACGTGCGCACACACACACGCACGTATATTGAACTATATCATTTAATTTTGCTTTTTAATTTTTTCCACAATCATGGCACACGGTTCTGACGTGCCAAAACTGTCCTTTTAGAAAGTGGGCGTAATTAGACTCATCACACTCTTCTCTAGAAGTTGTGAATTTGCCCGTACGTAGTTTGGTTTCTAACCAAAATGATATCTGAAACTCTGGATCTTGCATAGAAGCAGAAGTTCAACTGCCTGCCTGCTCTCTTTCCATCCTCTCTGCCTCCTTCTGCTCTTTTGGTCTTTGATTCTTTCCCCACATTTTTATTGTTGTTGTTTTTTGCTTTGTTTTAGCACAGTGTGTGCGCAAATATGTTAGGAGAGGAAATAATGTCCGAGCACATGAACGAAACCTGTTCTGTTGGATGCCTAATACTTTTTTACAAGGAACGTAATACCAATGACCTTTTTTCTGACTATGAGAGGAACACGTCAGCATTCTGAGTCTGGCACGGACCAGATTCTTCGAGCCGGCCAGGGCATGTGCACAACACCGTATTCCTGTGACAATAATTACTCTGAGCCACAACCGAAGAACACAATGGATAAGAAGAGGCCCCCGGTGCTGTCACCCCCCTGCATGATCCACCCTGCGGTCACCCATTGGAGCACACTGAGGGGCCGTGGCCCGGCTGCTGCCATGGGGTCCATAACAGACCACACACGGCCCTGCCCCGGAGGAAACCCCAGTGCAGCTAGAAGGAGAGCTTCCGAATAACCACTACGGGGCTGAACAGAGCAAAGAGTGCTCGGAGAAGACAGTTCATTGTGCCACAGTGACGGGGCATCAGGAAGGTGTCATAGATGGCAGAGTTCGGACGGGGAGTTAATTCAGCAGAAGTTTGTCAGAAGAAAGGGCAGTCAGAGGCTCCAGGCGGGAGGAAAACCGGGATCAAAGAAAAAGATGGGTAAGCACCTGTCGGACTTACCTGTGGGACAGGGACAGAGGCCAGTCCCCCAGCGGACGTCATGCAGGATGGTTCCCTTCAGCCGGGGCAACGTGGGCTCTCCCAGGTAGATGATTAATAAGTACCCCCTGATATTCTATCACTTTTACTAAAATAGTGTGTGAATGAAAAGTGCATTTGTTGAGCAGAGAATTTTGGAGAGCCCCGTGTGACGGGACTGTCGTGGGCACGGGATGGACCTGCCCACAAGGCGGCCTCGCGCTCAGGTAGCTTTCGCTCTTGGAGGAGGAAACGACAACACATTCAGAGGGAAACGAAGATCTGACAGACGCTCTGATCACTGGCGAGGTCAGCAGGCTCGCCCCCGTCCTCGGGCTGGAGGGACCCCACCCCTGATGTGCCGCAGAGCCCGGAGGGACTGGGGAGTCCAAGAGTGACAGCGTCCATGGGCTCTGCGTGGATACTGACACACTAGTTACAGCGTCTCCTGTCCATTGGTCTCTTCCCGTGTCTCAGTGTCTCTGTCTCTGCTCCCCGATGAAAAAACTTTTAAGCCCCCCTCCCCCGCCCAGGGGCAAATGCAGTTGAGACGGAGGGAAGGAACCGGTCTATCATCATCAATCTCTGTTTCTTGAACAGTGAAGGTGCTATGATCGCAGACCTCCTGAAGGGGCCTGCCTGTCCTCCGTGCCCACCACATGTTGGCGTGGCTCTCAGGGAAACTTCTCAGGGTGTAGCGAGTATCTTGCTTCCCTCCCCTGCAAAGCAGAGTGATCCATCTGGGAGGTGATTCTAGGACGCAGAAGCAAGGCAAGGGGAAAGGAGACACCAGTGCAGCAAGGCAGGCTGGGAGGGACCAACACCTGTGCCCAGTCTCTCAGGGATACACAGAAAGCCCTAGAATTTCCTATGCAGGAAGGGGGGCTGGCCCACTCCCCGCTGCAATCACCCTGAACATCAGAGCAGGCTTGCTGGGTGTGGAGGAGGCCTGGGAGCAAAGGTGTAGAAACTTGGTGTGCGCCTGTGGGGGATCTGTTGGTTGGGCCACCTGTTCCAGAACCTTCCACCAGAGAGCAGTGGGAAGGGGCCAGGGGCTAAAGGAGCAGAGCTGCCTGGAGGCCCACGGGTTCTGACGTTCTGGGCCACCTCAGGCATCTCTAAAGGACAGGTGCACAGGCCCATGGGCCACAGGAGTTTCCTCACCAACCTCAGCGGGGAAGCCTTTGCTCAGACACTGCCTTGCCATTTGCGATTTGCTTTCAAATGACTGCAGGTTCAGACACAATTGTCTCCTGATAGAAGGTTAACCTGAGCGATAGCTAAGAGCACTAATGATCAAAATAGCGGTCGACAAGATGGACATGTAATGTTAAAAAATGCGGGATTCCGTCCTTGAGGCCACACAGATGCGGAGGTCACATGGAGAACTTCGTTCTGATTCTGTAAGTGTGCTTTCCTTAATACTTAGCATAATGCAGACTAAAACTAAGTGAGGGGGTCAGAGACCCTTGTTGAAGTGATGATCCCTGGGGCCCCCCGGGGGCTCAGCAGTTAAGAGTCCAACTCTTGATTTCAGCTCAGGTCATGATCTCACGGTTTGTGGGTTCGAGCCCCCATGTCAGGCTCTGTGCTGACCGTGTAGAACCTGCTTGGGACTCTCTCTCTCTCTCTTTCTTTCCCTCTCTCAACATAAATAAACTTTAAAAAAAAAAAAAAAAGATGATTCTTTTTAGCCAATAACGCAATCTCCTTAAATCCTGGTTTCCCCCTCTAGGAGACAGAGATGATAATCATGGTCTTGAATATCCCAACTGATGTGATCACCAGATTGAAGGGTATCCTGGTGCACAAGACCGTTATACCTTCTGTCCATGGCAGAACAAACTCGTCCGCGGCTGTTTTTGGCAGAATTATCTTATTCAGCAGCCGACATAGAAAGTAGGTATTTTGAAGTGTTTGAATAAATATCATTAAGTGTCAACGAGTGAATGAAGCCATCAAGAGGATTGCTTGGGTTTCCATGATGACGTCATGTATGACCCTATGTGCACTTGGTACTTTCAGTCAGTAAGTTCTGGTACGTTCGCCCAAGACACCCTCCCCTTGCCCCCATGCCCCCACCCTCAGACGGGCTGTTTTGTGCCCGGCCCACTGCCACACTCCTGTGCCTACCCCACCCCGTGCTAGACTACTAGGTACGTGAGGTCAAGAACAATTTTATATTCAACTTTGAACGTTCACACCAACACGAGTTGAAAACAGAGTAGAAACTTCATAGATGTTTATTGAGCAGAAATAAACTAAAATGTTAAGTCATGGGCTCAAAAAAACTCAAGCTATTTGATGTGTCATGTTGAATCTGTCATATATCTGATGTGTTATTAACAGTTTGCAGTGAAAACATTGACCATAAATCTGATTAAACCATTCCTAAGAAACCAGGCTATAAAACATGAGCTTTTTTCCCCCTGCTTTCCAAATTTTATGTGCCCATAAAAATAAACCAAATTCAATTTTCAATGCTTATTTCTTAACCATAATAATTTAAATACTGTCCCACCCATAATAAGTTAAAATCCTACCCTTCCTATTAGGCACAAACTATATTTTAAAAGCAGTTTCATGAAAACAATAATTTCTTAATACATTGCAATCGAGTCTAAATTGTCAAGTTCAATTATTGGGGACAGTTCTTTAATATTTGGCCAAGTTTTGACTATGGCAAATCTCGCCATCTAATCATAAAACATGGGCGTAGATTATAACCTGTTTTCCAATCTATCACCATTCTCTGGTTTCATTAAAATATTAATCTATTTTCTCTATTGTGAATATTTTTAGCATTCTGGTTGAAGGCATTTCTTTATTAACAATGACACTGGTCATGAATTTTGCATTTTTATGATGTTGCAATTTCCCTGCAGATGCTACTATTAACGTAAATATACTTAGTAGCAGATCAGTAGAAGGCAACAGTTTCAAGTACAAAATCGTAAAATACAATTCCTCATTGTGTTTTGGGGATGAAAGCTTCCCCTAAAATATTTATGTATTAAGAATAATACCAGTTTTATTTTACCTTAACTGAGTTCATTTTAGAACTCCCAGGGACCCAGCGATGGTTTTGCTCCTGGTTTAGAGGTTTCTTGGTATGGAAATTACCTCCCTGTGGTACCGAATATAGTAAATAGAAAATGTCATCTAACGTGAATATAAATACATTTTTAAATGTCCTGAAGTCAGTGGGATTCTACGGACAAGGACTCACCTGCTCGTTTGCGCTGGGACCACAGTTCCATCGCTGGTTTTACGCCCACAGTGTGACTTCTCTTTTACTTACTTACTTACTTATTTATTCCTTTGTTTGCTTGTTTATTTTTGTTTATTCTGCGAGGAGGGGCAGAGAGAGGAGGACAGAGGATCCGAAGTGGGCTCTGTGCTGACAGGCTGACAGCAGTGAGCCCGGCACCAGGCTCGAACTCACAAACCATAAGATCATGACCTGAGCCGAAGTCGGACGCTCAACGGACTGAGCCCCCAAGGCGCCCCCAGAGCGTGACCGGTCTTGAACCAGGCAGGCACCCATCACTGGTGGCTGGGGCTTACGCTGGGCCTGCATCCCTCATAATACACAGGGTGCTGCATTATCTTGACAGTTTAAGGCTCCTTTTCTTCACATTGTCACAGTAATTATAGCTTTATTTTCAAACTCTCACCAAGTGACATTTTTAAAAATTGCTTCAGATAGCACCAAGAAACCCCTCTGCTGTTTATTACCTGACAACTAGAATCGATTTCTTCTTCTCCCTACTCACAGTGCAGAGAGCTATTCCTGGGATGGATGCAATTATCGGATGGATATGTAGAAAACAGAAATTCTATTGCAGCTGGAATGTTTTTCCCTTTCAAAATTAAATCTGACAGCTTTGTCTTGAGTGGGAAAATCAAGACCCATTTTTAAATAATGAAGATATAAAAATGATGGCCTAAATGGTTGCTTGTCATGTGATGAAAATGAATACTGGAATTTTAGCAGACCTGTGCTTTTCATCATAATTACTTTAAATACTAACTTTAGTATGGATTTGCTTCATATTTATTTAGTTAAATAAGATACGATAAATGAAACATTTAGAATGCCTCTGGCACCCAGTAGGAGCTCAGAAGTTTGTGTATATTGTACATATATTTGCACGTGTGTTACACATCCGTGTAATGTTATGTGAATTTCACATGGTCCTGCATTTTACGGGAAACACTGAGTGGCCTTTTCACACAGTGTAAAAATAAATTTACTTCTGGAATATGATGACACAGTTTTCTTTTAAATAAAATTTATGCATTTAGAGTCTTTTTTACAAGTTCTTTATTTTTAATGTTTATGTGTTTTTGAGAGAGAGGGACAGAGTGTGAATGGGGGAGGGGCAGGGAGAGGGAGACACCGAATCTGAAGCAGGTTCCGGGCTCCCATCTGTCAGCACACAGCCCGACGCAGGGCTCGAACTCACGAACCCCACACAAAATCATGACCCAAGCCGAAGTTGGAAGCTCAACCCACTGAGCCGCCCAGGGGCCCCTATGCATTTGGAGTCTTAACTGTTACGGCTTCTGTAATGCAAGCATTTTCCTCGGTTATAGTACTGGAATAATAAAACTCCAAGGTGAGCGTAAGTAGTGAGCAGCTTGATGGCTACCTTCAGATTGGCTTCACAAGAACACCCATGTAAAGCACCACAACTGAGTGTATCCACTACAAATCTCTACGTTTAGGTGGAGTGGGGGACACGTACAGGGTTGCAGGGCGCTTTCAAACTCCCTCACACTTTATCGGCTCTCCTCCACCATCACTGACACTCTTACTGCACCTGTGCACAGAGGTTGGCGATTTGAGAAACTTCCGTCAGATGCCTTCCGAGACGAGGCAGCAACGTGCCGTGCTTACGATGGAACACGATCTAAAAAGTGGCAGAATGCTAAGCGGTATGTGCAGTATAGTTGTAAGTATTCCAAACCGTCTGAAACCAGGGAAGACAGGCTGACGAGAAAAGGGCAGAAAGAAACATCAATGACTGAGTTAAGGTGGTGGGACTAGAAGTTTCTCTATTTACAAAATCTCCGTAAGATCAGTATCATCGTGCAGGGTGACCAGGGAATGTATGACTGAAAGGCTCAACAAAGAGCCCAAACTCCCTACTCCCGAGAAGTGAGCTTTGATGACTAAGTCCTATCACACTTACCCCACGGCTCTGGGCCTGAGTCCCGCGGCCCGTCCCAAGCTCTGTTAGAAATAGAGCATCTGCCATCACGCTCACTTACCTAGCCGCGGGGACCCCTCACACTGGGAATCACAGGGCAGAATCTTTAGAACATCACTCTTTCGAAGGAAATTTGCAGTGCCATCCCAAAAGGAGTACTTGATAAGGGGCATCAAATGAAAATGTTCCATTTCCATAACAAAAAGATGCCTTCCAACCTAGGACTATACATTTTTTAATTGGCTAATTGCTTTCACTAGACAATTTGAAAATATAATTATGGTGGAAATGCAGCTGGTCCGTGAACACGGGGCAACAGGAGAGAAAGGAGGTATGGACGGCTGATGGCCAAGGTCACGTTTGAAAGAGATTTAAGAATGATATACTCACTCCTCTGAATGTACAAATTAGGATATTGAGGCCCTATGTGTGAACTGCTTTGCCTGAATCACGTAGTTTATTAAGGGCAGTGGGGTAGCTAGAACCCAAATGTCCAGAGTTCCAGCTCATTGACTTTTTTCATAAGCCATGAATCTCTTCTTTGAACCATTCATCAAAACTAGTTAAATAAACAAAGGAATGGATTAATTCAGGCTGGGAATGCAGATCGTGTTCAAACTTATTTTTACCAGAAATATCTTTGCTCTTTGCCCAGCTTTCAGGCTGCAGACCTGCTGCCCCAGGGAGGGAACCCCTCTCTCTCTGCCCTACAGAAATCACCCCAGGCACCACTGAGGCTTTGCTCAGTCACCCCCACCCTTGAGAGACATGGTGTAAACATTTGGAGGTAACCTGATGAAACACGACAAAACACCTTCCTGAAATCAACAATTAGGTTAAAAAGATAAGCTCCAAAAAAGAAGATAAAGTAGAACCAGCAGGGAATAATAACCTCGAGTCTGATAAATCCAATGGGCTTTAAAGAGTGTTATTAGATACTTTGACGGATATATGACAAGGATCTTTCACCATCAAAATATTTTCTTTTAATTTCTCTCTTACGCTCCATTTTAAATCTAAGATAAGACTGTTATGGTATAGGATTTTTAAAAATGATGGTAATCACCAGATTAATTAACTTATCATTTCAATCGTAGGATCCTTCCATTAATATATGCTACCAGTATCTCCATAAAAGACTGTCCACAAATACAGACTTGCAGTTCCAGGATAAGTCACGGGGATGAAAAATACAGCCTAGGGAATACGGTCACTGGTGTTGTGACAGTGTTGTGTGGCGACAGGTGGTAGTTACTCCTGCCGTGAGCACGGTATATGACGTATGCAGTTGTCCAATCACCATGTCGTATGCCTGAAACTAATGCAAAGTTGTGCGTCAACTACACTCCAGTTTTTAAAAAATTAAATAAAGTTTTTCATGACATGAGAAATAAATAAATAACGGACTTTGCCCACAAGCAGCTGTGAAATTGATCAAAATACTATGAAGATCAGGTCAAGTGTTTCCAACAAGTAGGTCATTGGCTCTGTTTGAAATTACTTAAGGGTTCCGTGTTGAGTTAATGTACAATTCAGTGTGTTTCCATGAACGTGTCGGCAGAGGTAGTTTGAGGAACTTTTTCCGGTACGCAAAACTTGTAAATACTAGATTTAGGGGCACCTGGGTGGCTTGGTCGGTTAGGCATCTGACTTCGGCTCAGGTCATGATCTCACAGTTTGTGGGTTTGAGCCATGCGTCGGGCTCTATGCTGACAGCTCAAAGCCTGGATGGAGCCTGCTTCAGATTCCGTGTCTCCCTCTCTCTCTGCCCCTCCCCTACTCATGCTCTGTCTCTGTCTTTCAAAAATAAATAAACATTTAAAAAAAAGTTAAAAAAATACTAGATTTAAAAACAAAAAGTTAAAAAAATTCAACTTTTAAAAGATGACAATAAAAGGACCAAAATCAACAGGAGACCAAGAAGGAAGAGAAACCCGGAACCCAGGGTCTAGGCAGCCCTGAGAAGGTGCTTCCTGGGAGACCATGGGTGTGAGGACTTATGTTTTTAGGGGCTTCCCCTGCCCTGGGGACAGGAGGTGATGCTCCCAAGTCTAGCGGAAGGTGGACAGATTGGCTAGAGACTCTCACGGAAAGCTGGTGGTCCAGCAGGGCGACAGTGCTGGTGGATGAATTAGGGATGTTAAACTCCGTCACTGGAGCTATAAGGGACGAACACTGCTCTGTGCCTCTGATCTGAGCGGCAGAGTGAAAGCAAGGACTGGACCGGGTGCTGTCCTGATCGTAATCCTGCACGTGCACAAGTTTAACGACAAAGTCACAGCACCAAAATATCCCAAAGTTAGAACCATCTTCGCACCATTTTTTAAATTTTAGACCTTTTTTAGTGCAATGTCAAATTCAGAGCAATTTTAAGTAAAAGGCGCAGAGATTCCCCCACGTACCCACTGCTCCCTACACACACACAGCCTCCCCCGCCACCAGCACCCCCACCATGTCATGCGTTTGTTAAAACTGATGAACCGCATGCACACATCGTCGTCGCCCAGAGTCCACAGTCCACATCAGGGGCCCTCTGGGTGTCATACATGCAGTGGGATTGGACAAATGTATGATGACATGTGTCCATCATTACAGTGTCACCCAGCGTGGTCTCACTGCCCCCAACCCCTCTGTCCTCCACCTGTTCATCGTCCCTCCTCCCACAGCCTCTGGCAAGTATTGATCTTTCTATTGTCTCTGTAGTTGTGTCTTTTCTAGAATGCCATAGACGTGAAATCATGCAATACGTAGATTTTCAGATTGCTTCTTTCACTTAGTGATATGGATTCAAGAGTCTTACATGTCTTTTCATGACTTGATAGCTCATTTACTGTTTGCGCTGAGTGAATGATCCCATCGTCTGGATGTACCCGTTCATGTATCCATCCAGCTCTACAGGACAACATCTTGGTTGCTTCCGATTCGAGCCATAAGAATAAAGCTGTTATTAGCACCCATGCAAGTTTTTGTGTGAGCACGTTCCAGTTCCTTCAGGTAAAGAAAAGGAACATAATTGTAAGTTTGTACGGTAAGAGGTTGCTGAGTTTTGGAGGAAACCGCCAAACTGTCTTCCAAAGTGGGGGCACCATTTTGCATTCCTTCCAATGACTAGTGAGAGTTCCTGTTGCCCCACATCCTTGTCGGCCCGTGGTGTGGTCAGTGCTCTGGACTTGGACCATCCTCATAGGTGTTTACTGGCTCTCCTCATTATATCAATTTGCGTTTCCTTGATACGATGTGGAACACCTTTTTGTGTGCTTGTTAGTCACCTGAATATTATCTTTGCTGAGGGGTCTGTGAATGCCTTTCGCCCATTGCTTAATCAGCTTGTTCCTTCTCTTACTGTTGGGTTTTAAGGGTTCTTCGTATATGGTGGACGACAGTCCTTCATTAGATGTGTCTTTTGTAAATATTTTCTTCCAGTCAGTGCCTTGTCTTTTTATTCTGACGGTGTCTCTCAGAGAGCCTAAATTTTTTATTTTGATAAAATCCAGCTTACCAATTTTTTTTGTTGGAGTATAACTGACATACAATATCTGTTAGTTTCACGTCCACATCATAGTGATGCTGTTGTATCTAAAATGTCATCACCAAACCCAAGGTCCTCTGGATTTTCTCTTTGGTACCTTTGAGGAGTTTTATAGTTTTTCATTTTATACGGAGGTCTGTGATCCATTTTGAGATAATTTTTGTGAAGATTGGGGAGTGTGTGTGTAGATACAGTGTTTTGCACATGGACGTCCAGCTTCTCTAGAGCCATTTGTGGAAGACATTATCTTTGATCCATTGTGCTCCCTCCCTCGCTCCTTCATCAAAGAGCAGTCGGTTATGTTTATGCGGGTCTGTTTCTAGGCTCTCTACTTCGTTCTGCCAATCTCTTTGTCTCTTTCGTGGACACCACACAGTCCTGATGAGTGTAACTAACTGTACAGTCTGATCTTGAAGTTGGGTAGTGTCGCTTCTCCAATTTTGTTCTCCTTCAATACTAAAGGAGATTATTCAATACTAAAATTGTAAAGTGAAATGATCTTGGGCTGGTGGTGGCCACAACACACGACAGAATTAAATGTAAACTCTCTCTAGAGGATTTCCCTCACGGAATTCCTGAGGAATCCAGGCACCTATGTACACGCCCACACACAGCCACAAAGACAGGCACTCACATCAACACACACAAAGTCACTGCCACCAAGAAACAAGCCATCACGGCTCAAAGTCAACAGAGCAATAAATGACAGCCTCCAACAGGTGAAATGTAAGTGTTCTTGAGTTATCGACACACAACAGAAAAAGGTCACGTTCAAGTCCGTTAAAGAAGTAAAAGAGGGAGCTTCTGGGTGATGGAGAAACCATCAACATCGACAAAGCAGATTTGAGAAGAAATAAAATAGACCTTCTCGAGATGAAAGCTACTCTAACAGAAAGAGCCACAGACCGGACGCAGCTGAAGAGCACCCGAGTCAGCTGCAGTGTAGCCCAGGCCTGACCTAACACCACGGGACTGACATGCTCACACTCTGTGAAACGACAGGGACACAGGCTATGTTGTGTTGGAATGGCGTTGGCTGGGTTCCTTGTTTTCTTTCATTCTTTTTAGAGTCGAATGAACAATGAGCCCCTATGAACGGAAGCTTTCAAAGAGGACCAGGTATGTAAGAACTAAATTGCATTTGTATTCACACCAGAAGTCCTCAAGGAATTCAAAATCAAAAAATGCTTATTTTTTTTTTAAAAAAAAAGGTTATTTCGCTTCTCAGGCTAAAGATTACAGAATAATGAGAAATACAATATTTTCTCACACGGATGCCTCTGGAAAGACACTTTTGCTCTTCTAATAATGCATCAGTTAGTAAAACTTAATGACATTTATTTTTAACAGTTATTCACTGTGGTATCTTACAGGCACCATTTTATAATGTTCAATTCTATAATATATGCATAAATTGACCATAAGCTTTAGAGGTTTTCACAGTAAGATATTTCATTTACCTGAACTTCATTTGTAATTTTTTACATCAGTATAACATTAGTGTTTTTGTTCTCACAGCATTTTATAAAATAAATTTTCTGTTACTCAACATGGGTTTAGTTCAATTGATTCAATTATCTTATACAGTTGTATTTCTTGAAAATATTTCAAAGTCTAAAAACCAATGTCAAGGAAATATATAACTTTGCGCGTATTAAAGTATGTTCTGTATCAAACAATGACAATAGTCGTGACAATATACATGCCCATTAGACTAAATATTGCTAAAGCTTAAGTATATCTGGTGGGGCACCTGGGTGGTTCCGTTGGTTAAGCATCGGACTCTGTTTCAGCTCAGGTCATGATCTCATGGTTTGCGAGTTGGAGCCCCATGCCGGGCTCTGTGCTGACAATGCAGAACCTGCTTTAGATTCTCTCTCTCTCTCTCTCTCTCTCTCTCTCTCTCTCTCCCTCTCTCTCTCTCTGTCTCTCTGCCCCTCTCACACCCTCTCTCAAAATAAATAAATAGACTTTAAAAAAGCTTAGGTATATCTGAATGACAAGAAAAACTTTTAAATGGTCTCTCATGACATATCACATGGAAGTTGTCCGTCAGTCATTCTTTAAGGAACAATCACTTTCTATGAAACAGTGGTCAGTTCAGCTTACCGACCCTACAATCACACGGTGTTTTTCTTTAAGACCAGCATCGTATTTTGTTATGTATCGGAAGTGCTTCATGTTGGTTATGTAGACCATTTAGAAGACATGTATTTGCAAGGATATTTTAAGTGAAACCAATAATTTATTGTACTTGAATGTTTGGTGTAAGTGTGTAAAGGTGAAGGCGTACAGTGTGGTCGTACACTCTATTTGTATCATTGTGACAACAGCCGACATGCTGAGAACGACAGATGACCTCCTAGTGGACATGATGATCATAAAAATGGTTTTCGTTATGTAAGGATCTTTGACACAAACCGATCTGTGGACCATACTTTAGAACCTCTAACATACGTTGGTATCTAAATATTACAACCAAACTTCATTAGAAAGAATATGGGTCTATAAAAATTCTCCGTCAAAGAACCAAACACATCTCTTGAATCATTACATTCATTTTCTCTGCAATCTGATTCACCTTCTATATTTTTAACCTACATTCTTTTATATTCTCATTAAGAGGGAAACTAAATGACTGAAAACTAAATATACACCCATATCAAGTAAATGAACACCTGCCCCTTTTAATTCTTGGATCAAAATTAGACCATCATAAAATGCTACTATTTCGTTTGAATTTTAGTAACCCATTTCATTTTCTTTTTGTTTTAATTTTTTTAATGTTTATTTTTGGGACCGAGAGAGACAGAGCATGAATGGGGGAGAGTCAGAGAGAGAGGGAGACACAGAATCCGAAACAGGCTCCAGGCTCTGAGCTGTCAGCACACAGCCTGACGCAGGACTCGAACTCATGGACTGCGAGATCATGACCTGAGCCGAAGTGGGATGTTCAACCGACTGAGCCACCTAGGCTCCCCAACACATTTCATTTTCTTGTTGGTCTGTGACTTCTCCAGTACTAATCAGCAACATGCTTCAGGTCTGGTGTATCATCAATGCTAGTGTACCAATGCAACAAGAAGGAAAACTTACTTCCACTCAATGTTTGTGTGTAATTATTTGCTGTTCATTTATGTCTGTCACAAATAGGGTCAGAAGAGAGATCTCTGTTTGAATAGTTACTAGCCAAATCCCTAAGGTAGTGACCGTGACTTTGCTGAATATGAGCTGTAAGGCATATCAAATGTTATATCTTTGCTTTTTAAAGTGGTTCTGCTTTTTCCATTACGGAATCGGTTAAAAAGGTTATTACACAACAGCACAGAAAATGAGTTAGGCACAATTACAATAATCCACAGGCAGACTTTCAATAATAATAAAATCTGCCACCAGGTGAAAGATAATGTACACATTATCCATCAACTTCCCTGGAGATTAAAAAAAGAAAGAAAGAAAGATAAATCCGGAGGGGTGAGATGTAGTATATTCCACTTATACATCATATTTATGACAATGTATCAAATCAACGGATGATTTTAAATATGCTCTGCACCTCATGATCTGAATAATTCATGCCTTCAGAGGCTGATGTTAGCTTCCCTGGATCTTAGGGTTCGTATTTCAAACTAGTTCAGTTCTCCCTTAAAGAAAACAAAATGGAACACGACAGAAAAGTGCTTTATGTTAATCCCTGCCTGAATGGACCAAGTCAAGCCGTCCCTCCCATTGTCAGATTCCATCACGTGTTGATAGTTATGCTTACCATTTACCCTCTCCACTCGGAACTCCACCACCTTGTCCAGCCTGGGCTCCTCGTGCCTTACGAGCTCTGGAGTCAGTGTTGTAAGCTCATCCCTGAACCACCGTAACCCAAACCCAGAATGACCTTGTGCAACTTCTCTCTGTTAATGTTTATTTCTTTATTTTGAGAGGGAAAGAGCACAAGCACGGGGAGGGGCAGAGAGAGAGGGAGACAGAATCCCAAGCTGGCTCTGTGCTCTCAGCACCGAGCCCAACGCGGGGCTCGAACTCATGAACTGCAAGACCATGACCGGAGCCGAAATCAAGAGTTGGCCGCCTAACCGACTGAGACACCCGGGTGCCCCAATCTTGTGCAATTTCTAAAAGAGCCATTTGCACAGCACCACGGGTCCCCCTTCAAACATTTGTCTTCCTCAAGCCAATCAGAACTTCGCAGAGGTGTATGTGCTGATGTTGCATAGCTGTGCCATCTGTTGGACAATATGTAGGATTGCGTAGCACGCAGCATCTACAACAAAGTCCTTCAGACATGACTAACCCCAAACTTCACAGTGATGACAACCTAATCAAAACATATTGGCCACTAAAAATGCATGTCTCCACATCACGTATCAAAATTGCCCCATAACACACACATTCTGGTGCCAGGACATGTTGTGAACAGTGAGTGTCTCCGATTATGAGTTTGGGCTCTTGTCAGCCTTTTCCGGAGCGAGGTCACAGGTTTGGCTCATTTTGATCTCGGGGTCACACAAAACCTCTACGTGATTGTCCACTTGCCCGGCTTCTCTACTCCATGTCACGTAAGCAAAGAGCTCTTGTACATCCCTATGTAATAACATCCCCACAGCGGGAATCATTTATTCCGGCCCGCTGGAATGTGAACCACAGTTCCCTTCTAAACATATTCCCTAGATTCATCATGCAGCTCATTGCCCAGGAATTATTTGAAACTACAAAGACGAGAGAACATCACTTACGTTTGTGTTATAAGTAGACATTTGTGTCCATTGGGAAGTGACTGAAAGCCCTGACCTTCAGCTATTTTCCGGTATACTCACCTGCTTAGCAGGTATGTTCTGTTGGGACAACTACATAAAGAAATTTGTCCATAAATAAATTTGACAAGAACGTTTGCCCACACCCTGTCAACTCTGTAACAGGAAGGAGAGTAAGAGGGCTAGGGAAAATAGAAAGGAAAATCAGGGCACATTTTCTAATTTCCTTTGCTTTCACCTGATGATCCTTTGAGGGTTATCTGCTGCCAACCTGAGCTTCGATCATCTTTGAGCACCTTGCTTTGCGGTGACGAAGACACAAAGTGTCAGCGGAGGCTAATTTCAGCATCCTAAAATGGCCTCTAGCGCCATGATGCAGCGATGCCCGTGGCTCTCCAAACCACACATGACTACAATGAACGCAGAGGCCTGGTAACCACCGATCCAGGTGCCAAATGAAGCAGACTCCTGTGGCACGTGTCCGTGTCTCCCTGCGAACAACAAATGTCCTCGCCACAGGTGATGCCAGAGTTGCATGGATGCTAATACATCTGCAGCTGAAACTTGGCTCTCAGAGACTTTCGTTCCATAGACCATGCCACCCCGTCCACCTCCTGTCCCCCTCACTAGGTTATCGGCATGGGCACTCCACGTGGCCACAGCAGACTTTCACCTCTCGTGGACTGTGCACACACCTTCCCTCCCCCAAAGAGACAGTCCGCAGCATCATTAAACAGAGCACTTCTCCTGCATCACAAAATGTTTTCTTTCTTTTTTTTTTTTTTAAATTTCACCACATTAAAATTTTATTTTCTTCTTTATGACTTGACATTATTTCTTGAAGCCTAATAAATGATTTGGTCTTGTTATTGATGTTCAATTCAATAGAGGATATTTTATGAGACTCTAAAAAAATCAATCCTTATGTCTTCCGTCTATTTTATAACTACCTAAAGTTCGTGTGGATTAATTTAAAAACCAAGAAGGAAAGCCAAAGTGAAAGCTGTAACTCCTTGATTTAAACATTTCTCTTTGATTTCTTCTAAACTTTGCAAGGTTTAATTCAGTTCAATAGGTATATAATGAAGTCCTTTGCAAAGCCCCTGTCTGGACCATGGATACAGAGACAAAACGTGATTCCTGGCTCTAGAAGTCAGTATGAGTCGGCCTTTCTGATTCTCATAACTGGAAGCTCGTTGATTTAAACCATTCTCCCTGCTGAGGAAAGTGGGAAGACATGAGCTTGAGAGGATCAGAGGATCAGAGCTCACAATACAGGGAAGAATTACAAATCCAGAGCTGGGGTGGGCTGCGGTGGAGGTCCAGAGCCGTGAACCCAGCATTCGGGGCCTGTGACGCAGGACTCAGATGCCAGTGCTAGATGGGAAAATTCAAAGGCTGAGTTCCACTGTGGAAAACATCAACAGAAGGAGATACAGGAAGCAGAGACTACGGCTGAAGGTGACCTCCTCTCCATTCAGACTGGGTACCCAAAGTTCTGCAGTCTAGGAATTCAAGTGAGCTAGAAAAAGACGTGTATTCACAAGGATTCAAGCTCAGCATTAAACTATCTCAAATTCCGAAATGTGATTGATTAGACCCAGGTAGCCAAGGCTTCTAAGAGCCTGGCAGAATCTGTTGCAATGATGCCTTGAAAGAAGAGAGCACCTTAGTCTTTCATTTGTTTACTCAAATGATTTTACATATAAAATGTCCCGCATATAATAAAAATAACGAGACACACACAGATAAGACCAAGCACTTGTGATAATCGAATAAATGTTTGCAAAATCAGGGAATAGGAGGAGACCCATGTGGGGTCAGAAAGTAAGGAAAAGTGCGGAAGAAGGAGCAGGTGAAGATGAAATTGCCTTTATTTTTCTTTTTTGTAAGAAAAATAAAAAACTTTATTTTTCTCATTCTTCATGGATCTCACAGGTAACAGTTTGTTCAAAATACAAGTACAATGTAACCAATTATGCATGCTTGTGTGTATATTTTATGTCTATTCCTGTGCTCTTGTAAGTGAGAAGAGGGACAGTAATGACCCAAGGGGAGGAGGGAGGAATTAGGATTTCTTATTAGGAGGCACTCATCTTTCCCAGGAAGTACTATTGTGCTATTTGAAGCTGGAACTTGGGTTGTATATATATATATATATATATATATATATATATATATATATATATATAGTGCAAACTCTAAGGCAACCACTAAAACATGTGTAATAAAAAACTATAAATGATATGACAAGAGAGGAGACTAAATGGAATAATATAAATGCTCAGTCAAAACCCCCAAAGGTAAAAAAAAAAAAAAAAAAAAGTTGGGAAGGCAAAAGCAGAAACAAAAATCAAGTGCAAAAAAAAAAAACAAAACAGAATATGGTGGCCATTACTCCAATCTGGGCTGTGGTTACATGGGCATTCCTTTGATGAAGACTTATTGAGATGTCCCTTACAGGACAATTTTCTCATTACAACTCAATTTTTTTCTAATTTATGTCTTTGTTGATACATATTAAATGAAAAATGTCAGGGGCGCCTGTGTGGCTCAGTCGGTTGAGCGTCCGACTTCAGCTCAGGTCACGATCTCGCGGTCCGTGAGTTCGAGCCCCGCGTCAGGCTCTGGGCTGATGGCTCAGAGCCTGGAGCCTGCTTCCGATTCTATGTCTCCCTCTCTCTCTGCCCCTCCCCCGTTCATGCTCTGTCTCTCTCTGTCTCAAAAATAAATAAACGTAAAAAAAAATTTTTTTTTAAAAATAAATGAAAAATGTCATTATTACATTATCTTTAGGGCAAATATAATTTCTCATCCAAACCAGGGCACTTTCGGCTCTTAGAAAGTATGTTATTAGAACTACCCTGGGACAACAGATGTAACCAAGACACCAAGACTGTCCCAGAAGGACAGGTGTCCAGGAATGATGGTCCCTTAGCTCTAGTAAAGAATACTTCAACTTGGAAAGTGACTGCAGGCAGCTAAAACATTTAAGAACCTTTGATGTCGTGCAGGTGACCCATAAATCCAAAACACAGCTGATTAATATAGTCTTAGACACCAGTCATATTTGCTTTAAAAATTTATGAGTCAGCTACATTGTGCCAACTGTTGTGCTCGTCTCTAGGAGTATAAAAGAATAACTAATACGTGGTCTAGTGGGAAAGAGAAATCCACGAACGAATAATGACAACCTGACAGATAAATGCCAGGAAAGGAAATGCCCGATTGCTAAGAGAACCCGGTGGGGAGACTTACTATCTCTGGAGTGACTGTTTTTTCGGAACAAAGCCTCAAAAGCTAAAACTAGAAGTGAAGAAAATATCTTGAAGGGAACATATGAATTTGAAAACTAGGTAAGGGATAGGATATACTCTAAGCAGGGAGGAGGGACCGCCGGGTTGGCCTATATAAAGCACAGGTGCATCCCTCCACGCTGCATCTGTAGTCTGACAGACCCAAGTGGGAGCTTACACTTTGCCACCTCACTCAGCACCTGAGACTCACTCGACATTGGCTGATACTGTGCTGAATTTCATGCTATGTTCATGCAGAACACATGTAACTTTATACAGAGGGCATTCTCTTTGTTTCCTTTTTAAACATTTTATCATTTTTATGTGTTTTTACTCAAAGCAAAATCTGCCCTGGCCTTTGCCATTCGTTTAGGAGTGAGAGTGAGCATCGGATTGTACAAGGGACGCCAGAGGCGGGACCAATTGGGAAAGACACTACCATCCAGCCTGGGTTTCTGTATCTCTTGACCTATTATGTTACCAGTATCGTGATCGACAGTGTGTCCTGAGGTTTCACAGAAATTGGATGAAACATGAATGAAAGTGGTTTCTGTTTGTTTGTTAATTATGGAGGAAAGCTCTTGGATTTGTGATCCTGTTGGTTTTGTTTGGTTTTGTTTTTTAATGTTGTTTAGGTAAGAGTTCACATGCCAATGATATTCCAGGTCTCGGTGACATCAGTGATGCTCTCTTTCTTAGAGGAATAACGTACAGTTTTTAGGTGTTTTGGTAACATTCCCATCTTTGCCTTGGCTGCAAAAAAAGTCAGAGTGTGGTTACAGAAACTGTCTTTTTTCTATGTGATTCCTCAAACTTTGGATTCCACTGGCAAACATACCATGTTTTTTTCCAAAATGTAAACCTCTGTATATTATTTTCAAGTAACTGGAATGAGAACTATAAATATATTACTAAAAATGAGGTCTTTGGCCAGAATCAGGATTCATATGTCATTTCATAATGCCCGCAATGAGTTTGTGACATATTAATGGCAAAAAAAAAATCTATTTAAGTGGGCTAAAGAGTGACTCCAAAAAGATATGAGTATGTCTTATCTTGCGGGACTTACACATGTGACCTTATTTGGAAACAGGGTCTTTGCTGATGTACTTTAAGTTGTAAGTTAAGATGTAAGTTAAGAATCTGAGATGAGATCATCCCGGAAATAGACTAGACTCTATGTTGAATAACAGGTGTCCCTATAACAACAACAAGAGGGAGATTTGGACACCCAGACCACAGAGAGAAAGCCCATGTGAGGACAGGCAGAGATAGGAGTGATGTGTCTACAAACCAAGGATCCCACCACCAGCAGAAGCCAGGACAGGGCCTGGAACGGGTCCTCCCTCAGAGCCTTCCAGGGATCCCATCTCTAATGGCAGTTTGGATTTCTGATCTCCAGAACTATGTGGGAATTCATTTCTATTGTTCCGAGTCAGCAAGTTTATAATAATTTGCTATAGCAGTCCTAAAAAATGAATACCTCCATATCCTGATGGACAGAATTACCAAAAAATTAGCTATGTTATCAAATCTCATGGCTACCTCTGTCAAAACAACTTGCATTAACATAATCGGGTTTTTAAAATTAAACACATTGATATATAATAATAATAATAATAATAATTCAGCACTGGTAAAAGAAAAAGTCACCTAAATTCCCATATTGGTCCAATGTCTTCATCAGTGAAATAAACACATCAACTAAATAATCTGAGTTGCTTTGAGCATTCAGTGCCCTAAGTCATTTTTTTATTTAGTAATTATGATTAAATATATATATATATGGATACTTAGGATGATATATATTGGAAATATATATATACACACACACATATATATAAGATATAGAGAGAGCATATATATGGACATAGGATATAGGAGGATATGTATAGAGATAGATAGATAGATAGATGTACATGAGACGGAGAGATTTTAAGGGATGGCTTACACATTTGTGGGGGCTGGTGGGCCTGAAACATGCAGGGAAAGACAGAAGACTGGAGACTCAGGGAAGAGTTGATGTTGCAGCTCAAGTCCAAAGGCAGTCTGCTGGCAGAAGTCCCTCTTCTGCTGTCAGTCTTTGTCCGTCAGGCCTTCCACTGATCGGACGAGGCCCACTCACATGGTGGAGAGTAACCCACTTTACTCAAAGTCTGTCGATTTCAATCCTAATCTCATCTAAAAGACACCTCCGCAGTAACATCTAAGCTGGGCGTTTGACCGAAGGCAGGTGCCACGGCATGGCCAAGCTGCCACATAGAATTAACACCACATCTACGGCGATCGGGATTGCTTTTACTTCTTCACTAAGCGTTTGTGGAACTAGTATTTGAGTCTACTGTATTCTAGTGGAAAGACAGGCAGAAAGAATTTCAGCTGGGGAACGTGGCCACGCAGGACACAGGGTGACGTAGTGTAGATGGAGAAAGGTTGACGGGAAGAATCTTGATGTGGATTTCCAGGTGTGACCTCTGTGAGGAGGGCACGTTTGGACCGAGACACGAGTGACAGGAAGAAAACCGTGCAGGATCGAGGAGCCATCCCCTGTCCACCGTGAATGTGGACTTCTCATCACGACGGGTGGGTCTCGGGTTGGCTTTTCATTAAGTTCATTAACCTCCTGAGCCACGTCTGAGGGCTGGCATTGAGGGAAACTGAGGCAGACTGCATGTGTGTCCTGTGACCTCTAAAGGGTCGACTCTGGCAATAAAGCGGCCGCTACCCCCTTCCCCAGGAAGGACAGTGACACCGGTAAAAGAAAATGTGCACAAAATAAAACAGTGAAGCGGAAATGAGAAGCAAGTTCAAGGGGGATTTTATTGTATTTTATTTTACTCTTTAAAAAAATTATTGTTGGGGCACCTGGGGGACTCAGTCGGGTAAGCGCCCGACTTCGGCTCAGGCCACGATCTCACGGTTCGTGGGTTCGAGCCCCGCGTCGGGCTCTGTGCCGACAGCTCAGAGCCTGGATCCTGCTTCGGATTCTGGGTCTCCCTCTCCCTCTGCCCCTCCCCCACTTGCACTCTGTCTCTCAAAAATAAACAAACATTTAACAGACAATAAATAAATAAATAAATACATAAATAAATACATAAATAAACAAACTAAATAAACTATTGTTGTCAGAACACGTAACAGCAGACCTGCCCTCCTCCCAAACTGTAAGCGCACGTTAGGGATGACCTCAGGTACAGTGTTGTGCGTCCGGTTTCTAGAGCCTGTTCGTCTTGCTTGCCTGAAGCCCATTTCCCCTCCCCCAGCCCCTGGCAACACCACCCCAGTCCTTGAGTTTACGCACTGGCCTGTTTCAGATGCCTCACAGCAGTGGAATCGCGCAGTATCCATCCAGGTCGCTGCCCACAGCAGAAATGCCTGTCTCTGCAAGGCCCCCAGGACCGCACTGTACATATACACCACATCGCTGTATCCATGACTGTCGATGGACACTTACACTGTTTCGTATCCTGGCCACGGCCAACGGTGCCGCAGCGAACGTGCAGTGCAGGTATCTCTTCCAGATCCGAATTTCGATACTGAGGATACACCCCCATGAGTGCAATTGCTGGGTCGTAGGGCAGTTCTATTTTTCACTTTCTGAGGAATCTGCACACCGTTTTCCGGAGAGGCTGCACCAGTTTGCGTTCCCCCCAACAGCGCAAGAGGGTTCCCTTCTCTCCACATCCTCGCCAACACTTGTGGTTTCTGGTTGTTGTTTTTTTTTTTTTTTTTTATTGTTTTAGTCATTCCGACAGGTGTGAGATGATATCCCCTGGTGGTTTTGATTTGCATTTTCCTGGTGATGGGTGACGGTGAGCATCTTTTCATGTGCCTGTTGGCCATCCGGATGTCTTCTTTGGAGAAATGTCTGTTCATATTTAAAGAAGGATTTTAAATAAATCCTTGAGAGCCAAAATAATTTCCACATTGTCTTTTTTTCTCTTTTCTTTTTTTCAACGCATTACATGACCATCTGCTATATCACTGACCTTGAGTTTGTAAACCCCGTGGCATCAGCCTGGAGGCTACTGTCTGCTTTTTTTTTTCAATTTTTTTAATGTTTATTTAGTTTTGAGAGAGAGAGAGACAGAGCGCGAGCAGAGAAGGGGCAGAGAGAGGGAGAGACACAGAATCCGAAACGGGCTCCAAGCTGTCAGCATAGAGCTCGACGCGGGGCTCGAACTTGTGAACGGTGAGATCATGACCTCAGTCGGACACTTAACCAACTGAGCCACCAGGCGCCTGTCTGCTTGTTTCTGTGTGACGTTCAGGGAGCTGGTGCTCTGTATAGTAGCTGCTCATGGAAAGCAGGGCCCGGACCCTCAACACTAGCACCTACCCAGGATGCTTAGCCAAGCATAGACATGAAGGAAAAAGAAGATAATATATTGCTAAAATTCAGAGGCTGCATCATAAGCCCCACATAAAATTTTGTATGCCAGTGTGTGTAAAAGTACATCAAAGTTCTTGGAGAGAAACTCAGAAGCAGGGGAATTAGTTAATAAACTCGTATATTTTTTTTTAATTTTTTTAACGTTTATTTACTCTTGAGACAGAGAGAGAACATGAATGGGGGGAGGGTCAGAGAGAGAGGGAGACACAGAATCGGAAGCAGGCTCCAGGCTCTGAGCTGTCAGCACAGAGCCCAACGCGGGGCTCGAACTTGTGAACCACGAGATCATGACCTGAGCCAAAGTCGGACACTTAACCGACAGAGCCACCCAGGCGCCCCAATAAACTCGTATATTAAAGCAAGGTGTGAAGGGAAGGAGAGAGAGGAACGTTAAATTAGAATCATCAAACGTACGATCTCATGACATTTTAAAAACATAAAACAAAGCAAACCAGAACTGAAAGGGAACGGGTCCTGCAACAGTCCTGCATAAAAGGCCGCCTCGTGCAGCAGTCAGAAGCGACATCCACTTTGGACCTCTGTCACCCAGATTCTGGCCTCTCGTCCTGTTCTCTACCAGAAGCACCAATTAGTGCCTGATCCGTGTCTTCGGGAAGAAAATCAGGACGGGTCTGGAATGTTCTGTTGCTGTTAGAATGAAGTAAAGATGCTTCTAACGATGCCTAAGGCTCGTGCTACAAACAGGGGGAGTCCCGGCTAAAGAACAGACAGCCGGGCATCCAACCTTGACAAACAGGCAACGTGGCCGCTGAGATGCAGCCCGTGGCAGCTGAGCGTGGTCGGGGCCAGGTCTGGCATGGGCATGAGGACCCGCCTGGAAAAGCAGGAGCGGGTATGCAAGGAGGGGGCATGCAAATGTGGCTGTGCAGAACTCCCTTACCTGGGGACATAAACAGCACCTGCCTCTGGTTTAAAGCCAGCAGATTTACAGGTGCACCTGAATGAGAGTGTGTGCTATGGGTCGGCTGAAGCCCCGCCTGGCCCGCCCGGAGGATCAGGGAGAGGGACAGGACCACCTGCCACACGGACCCACAATGTCCTGAATCTCAGGCATAAAGTCTGTACTTTTTGTCTGTCCAGTGGGTTTCCATTCCGACCCGTCATGTTCCAGTCATCGGCCCTGCACCCCTGTGATCCTGTTCACCTCGGAAAAATCTAGATCCATTGGCAGAATCGTAAGTGCTTCATGACACTCATGCGGGTAAATTAACACAGCGTGGCAGAAAGTGGTTCAAATTCCCACATGAATTTGCCGTAGAATTTGTCGAAATGGCACGTGTTGACCAAGTTACGTTTACCTAAGTCTTAAACCGAGGTCCTGCTCAACCACTGAGTTTTCCATCATACACCGTCTGTGACAACACAAAGCACATGCTTCGAATGAATTCTATGCCGTAGCTTATTAGTCTTACGGGAGGAAATCAGGAAGAAACCAGTGTGAGAACACCCACCGCCAGCAGCCTTTGTGTAAGGAGGCGGCATTTCAGAAAAGCACCTGCAGAAGGTTAGGGGATTGGATGCACGTAGTCCTGAGTGGAAATAAGTGTTGCCCTACACGGTGGAAGCTAACGGGCACACTTATAAAAGAAATTATCAAGTTAACAGCCAAGGAAAAGCGTCTAGGACGGCAGGAGCTGGCGGTTGGGAAGGAGGAGGTGCACGGGTGCAAGGTGCACGAGTGGGATAGACAGAGAGCTGGCGTGCGCTGCCCTAAGCGGGGCCCCGCTCCAGGCAAGGCTGAGGTCCCCCTGGCCTCGCTGACGCTGGGCGTGTTAGGCCCATTGCACTACAAGGAGGAAATGATGTGCAAGTGAAGGCAGTGACGGCTTGAGGCAAAGAAGCTCACCTCGGGGGGACGCTCCGGCACTCAGGTCGGCGGCCGGCGAAGCCCAGCTCTGCGAAATAGGGGCGTGTTCTGGGCAGGCTGCTCGGCCGTCCTCTGAGGCCGTCCGGGGATCGGCGACGACCAGAGGGCAATGCCCAAGACGCCCACCATGGGTGAGGGGTCCGGGAGCCAGCAGATACCATGACAAGGTCTTCTGGGCCATCGGCCCCCGTGTTGCCACGGCAGCCGTGAATAACAGGCACGGTCTGAGGACCAGAGAGGTTGCCTTTGATTTCCCAGGCTCACACAGCTACCGAGCGGTGGGCAATGGAGCCCCATCCGGGTTCTGATTCCAGGATCCCACGCTCTTGGGCGGCAAGAGTCCGCCTCTGACAGTGAATGGGAAAAGAGGTACCAGATGCCTAAGGGGGATCAGCAGAGGCGCAGGTGGGGAGAGGGGACTGTGGGCAGGAGAGAGCACTCACAAATGCAAGCACACTCCTGGCCCAAGGGGAGCCTGGTCCGGGCTGGGCTGCACAGGCTTCGCATTTGGGTGAGCCGGAGGCCGTGTCGTGTGGGGAGGCGGACGTTCGATTGGGATGACAGGTGAAGTCCTGTCTGAGATATCTGGACCTCTTATCCTGAAAGAAGTGAGAAACCCTTAAGGCTTTCCTGCCACGTCCAGACTTGACGTAAATGCTGTTCCGGGCAGGCTAGCTTTGGGGAAGGGGAGGGAGACAAGGCGGGAACCCGCTGGGAGAACTGTGAGACAATTCGTCCGAGAGGGTCCGGACGAAACGGAGCCCGAGCACTTGTCTGGCATCCCGTGGTGCTGCTGACGACAGAACAATTCAAGACGCACAGGGGGTTTGAGGTTTTCAGCTGCACGCTTATTGCTGGTGAAAAAGAGACACAAAGGTTTCAGAAATCGCGGAGATCAACGGACTGGGGAGTAATTCTGGGTCCTCTGGCTCACCTTCAGAGATGGGGCCTCACTTTCGTGTTCGGGACACTCATTCCCGAGGGACGCCTGGCAGAATCTGGGCGTCACTGGGCTACGGCCGTTAGGGGACACGTGCGATGTCACCTTGCGGTTCTATTTCTGCTGCTGCAAAAGTTCCTGATGAGATGAGCACGGACGCGGGCGGAGGAGGGGGGACAGGGGACAAGGACGGGGTAGAGAGCCCGCCCCCACCCCACCCTCCCGGTACCTGCAGCCCGTGACTAGACAGACTCCACCCTCCCTGACACACGGGTTGTTACGGGCTGGGCAGATGTGTGCACACGGGCGACACCGCCAAGTGTGATAATGACACAAGTCTCCATGATGCCTCCGTTGCCGCCGCTGCCCCACGTGCCTGGAGGTCACACCCCAAGTGCAGCCTGTCCGTGGGGCCGTGGCCACTTGCCGTGTCCTAGGCGTCAAGCCCGAGCGCCCCCACCTGTCCGCATCCTCTAGTGGACGCTAACACAAACCCCTGCCTGATCCCGCGGCGATGCTGTGACATGCAGACTGTGCCGGTGGCCCTCGGGTGACCCCGTTCGGAAGGATGGCCTCTAAACTCGCTGTCTTCCCGCCTCTGGTCCTCGCGCCTGCACCCGGCCTGGGGCCCGCCCGTGCTAGCTGCACACCTGTCACCGGGCACTCTGCCGCGCCCCCCGCGGACCCCTCACCCCAGAACAAGCTGCTTCAAGGGGTCCGGGCTCCGGAACTGCAGAAGACCCTCCAGCCGCTGCCAGTGGTGAGGGTCAGACACACAGGTGGATGGCATCGCAGCCCGTCGGGGCCCCTCGGAGGACAGCAGGGAGGGAGGGTCCAGGGCCCCTGTCCTTCACCACGGTGCTGCAGCTGCCCATCTGGAGGAAAGGACAGGGAACGGTGGGCCCACTCTGCGTCCCGAGGCCAGGGGACATTTTCTTCCATCATCCCTAGTTGGTCCCGTGGTTCCTCCTCATCGTGACAACTTTGCCTCGTCCCCGGTGACATCCACGGCCACTCCGGGTGCACCCCACGCGGCCCCAGCCTCCGGCTCACATCCGTCCATCCCTGCGTCTCCCTGCTCCCAGCCCCTGCGGGACACCGCGCCCCAGGTGCCGTAGGGACCGACAAACGTTTGCAGGTTGTGTTGCTGAACAAATAAACGCACACGAATAACCCACCGCCTTGCGGCCCCGTCTCAGCCACACACGGTCCTAACAACATGCCCTCCGCCGTTTATTCTCAGCCCCGAACCCTCTGTGTGCCACCGCCGCCCAGGTAGCAACACCACCACGTTTTTCTAACGCCCAGTATGTGGTATTTCTTCCGGCAAATGACGGCATCTCGTTGCTGTGGTGTCCAAAATTAAGCTGGCTTCTGGGAACCATCTTCTTTGCAAACAGGCAAGGAAGGCGGTTTTCCCGGGGTCACTTCCCCAAGTCTCACAGCCGGCGACGGGGCCATCGGGAAAAAGGCGAGGGAGAGAACACGTGAGCCACTGTCTCTTGGACCATCTGCGCAGCAGCTTGGGTTAGGAGTGGAGACGTCCATGTGGCCTCGTTCGTGTTTCAATGTTGTAGACAGACAGCAGAAACCTGCTGTCCTTGTACCCGTCATTAACTACCCCTGAGCCTCCCTGGAGACTTGACTTCACCCAGGCTCCGTTGCCTCTTACGTGGAGCAACGACAGACGAACAGTCTCAGCTCTGGGGTGCCTGGGGGGCGACTTTTGATTAAGCTTAAGCACCCGACTCTTGATTTCGGCTCAGGCCAGGATCTCACATTTCGCGTGTTTGAGCCCCGCGGCGGGCTCTGCGCTGACAGTAGGGAGCCCGCTTGGGATTCTCTCTTTCCCTCTTTCTCCACCCCTCCCCTGTTTGAGCTCCTGCTCTCGCTCTCTCTCTCTCCCAAAATAAATACATTTCAAAAAAAAATGTCTCAGCTCCAAAATTCCGTGCTTCCTTTGTTTCTGTTGTGAAAGGACTAAGAAGCCAGAGAAAAATCTGGTATTCTGGAGTCTCAGAAGCTGTGTGGACACGTTCCCATTATTGCTGCTGAGTCGCAAAACTCACTTAAGTTTCAGAACTTTTTCTTTTTTCTAATTTGTAAAACTGGGCTGCAATATTTATTCCTTGGATGGCTCGAAGGATTCATAACCTAATAGATTTGGTATCTGGCACATCTCTACGTATCAGTCATTTTCTCCAAAAAACTTAGAGGTTAATTATTTGTGCTACACCACATTTCTACGTTCGAACATGGATTCTAATGCCCCGACGATCTGGGGGCAGTCCCCACTAAAATAATATTGATCAGGCCTCCAAGACGCAGCCGTGGAAAAGGCAGGGATGCATATGGGACTTTCCCACTGCCCAGCAGAAGCCTGTGTCACGAAATGTCATAAGTACAGGAATAGAGATGATGAAAGTGAAAATAGAACCAGATCATTAAGATTAAAGAAATGAGGTTTTCCATTATCGGATGAGGATAAAATGCCAGCTTTCGTATTGTTTTTGTAAATCATTTAGTGAACAGCCTCGGGGCCGACACAGCAAGGCAGCAATAAATCAACAGCAGTCGAATCTCATTATTCTCTCCACTTCTGCTTTGATCATTCTGGTCCTGCAGCCCTGCAATGCAGCAGAAACGGGGCCGGGGCCGTGGGGTCTGCGTCCCCGGGCTCGCTGGCTACACGATGTTGCAGTGGGTCCCTCGGACGAGCCTGCAGAGCAAGAGGGCAGACACGCCAGGACGGTCCCTGCGTAGAGCCAGTCCCAGCACGGTCTCGGCATCGGCCGGTCATGCCCTAGATGCCGGTGCCATCCTCCCAAGTGTTGTCCTACGAGATGAGACGACTGAGGTCCGGAGAGGTAAAGTCGATCGCCCAAGGTGGTCCTAGGAAATTACAAAGTGGGGCTGCGAGCCAAGGCCGGCAGCTGCAGAACTCTGTGAGTTAAGTGGGCATGTTCCTCTAGCCACCCTGGGATCCCTACGTACCTTCTGACCTCACGTGGGGTGCAGGGACCCCAGGCCTAGCCGGCGCTCACCTCACTAGTCACCTTCTGTTGAGAAGGTCTCTCAGAACGCACAACACCGCCTGCTTCTCATCCCTACGCTCTCCCCACAAAGTCCCGAGGGGACCCAGCCGGTGTCCGCCCTGACCCAGGAAAGGACAATCATATGACCCAGCTTAGTCCATTCGAGCTGCTATAACATGACGCTATAGACTGGGTGGCTTCTCAGGCATTTATCGTCCCAGTTCTGGAGGCCAGAAGTCTAAAATCAAGGCCATCAGCAGATCCGGTGTCTGGTGAGAACCCCTTCCCGGTCCACACTCGACCGTAGTCTTCTCGCTGGGTCCTCACATGGAGGAGGGGGGTGTGTTATAAGGGCACTAATCCCATCATGGGGTGCCACCCGCATGACCCAGTCACCCCTCCAAGGGCCCCACCTCCCAACACCATCACCCTGGGGGTTAGGATTTCAACGTGTGAATCGGAGGGGACATATTCAGTCCATAACACGAACCCAGGGGTCGAGGTAAAGAAAGCCCCCAGGGTCCTGCCCGTGATGGAGAAAGGAAGGTTCCTTTCATGCCGTCTTCCCTGAACAATCTGCTCTGGCACAAACAGAATACGCCAACCTCTGGGGGATTTCAGTATGAAATTATTAATCATCACCCTGCTTCGGAATCGCTCACGGTTTCTGCATGTTAACTTCCTTACAGAACTCCCTTGTTGGCAGGTACGTTGGCCTCCTGGTACGCTTCTTTATTTGCCGGTGAAGAGTAGGAAAACAACAGCTGGTATTTATTGCTTTGAATACATTAAACAGACATAAACCAGGAAGACATTGGATACAAAATGTCAAACTACACAATGAGTTCCCTCCTCCCTGGTGAAACGTAGTTGCCGTGTGCCCTTCTATCTGGTCCCCAGTCTGAGTGTTTTCCTTGAGTGACGAGGTCGCAGCTGTTTTCTTGATTCAACCTGCCTGACCCCTGAGTGAGGAGGAGGGGGGTACAGACACACACAGGGCGTGTTGTTTCGCAGATTACTTCTTTGACATTAAAGAAATACATTCTAGGCTTTTAAAAAAATTCTTCGACGAGTATCCATCAGAAGGCTATCTTTTTAAAAATCCTCGTCAAATTATCTAAAAAAATTCATCAATACTTTTATTTAATTAGCATATATTGGGGGGGAAGCAACTTGATCACATTTATGTTTTTTTTGAAAAGTAACTATGAGGGGTGCCTGGGTGGCTCAGTCGGTTAAGCGTCCGACTTTGGCTCAGGTCATAATCTCACGGTCCATGAGTTCAAGCCCCGTGTCGGGCTCTGTGCTGACAGCTCAGAGCCTGGAGTCTGCTTCAGATTCTGTGTCTCCCTCTCTCTCTGCCCCTCCCATGCTCTCTCTCTCTCTCTCTCTCCCTCTCTCTCTCAAAAATAAATAAACATTAAATTTAGAAAAAGAAAAGTAACTATGATACACATAGAAAAAATGCAATTCAGACCTTGAGAATTAATTAACAATTGTACTAAATAAATGACTAACAAAACCCAGTAGTTCCGAATATCAGCACTCATGTTGTTCCATGTTATGTGTGATGAGTGTCTAGAATTGCAGTTCTATCTGGAATCAATACCTGGCAACCACCCCAGCACCTGCTTCTTTTCCAAGAGATTGCAGATAAGCGGAGAGCTGAGGTGTGGGGGTGAAGGGCAGAGTATTTGCTCCAAAACACACACAACCAATTCCTGAGGCTTCCCCAAAAGGCAAGGCGTCCCACGGGCCATGCTGAGCAGAGGCGGTGGGCATTTCCAGGTCTGAAGCGTGCTGCTTGCACCAGGACATTTGAACTTCCTCCCAAAGCAGGCTATGGTCCCACGTAGGTTCTGGGACTCCAAGCCACATGCTGCGCTTCACAAGAACGGGGCTCCCGTGACAGGGTCATGCTCACAGTGGCCCTGAAGCTGCCCGAGGACGTTCCTTTGCGTTGCCCTTCCTTCCGAACAAGCGGTCCTTTCTGGTTCCTCTTTGTCATCTCTTAGTTCCATTGTGCTCGATGGAACACATCCCTCTTACTCATTTTTGTGATGAAATGCATCTTTGTATGTCTTTTGTTTCGCTTCATTTCGTTTGCATTTCTCAAGGAATCATTTCTTTCCCCAAACGTCTTCCCTGTTTGTCCTTTGTCTATAATGGCTGAGTGAGCCACACTCGTACGGAAAATGACCAGGAAAGAATGAATAACTTGGGGCACATGGGGAGCTCTGAGTTGGGCTCAAGAAGTCTGGCCATGCCGAAGGCTATTCCAGCATCTAGAGCTCAGGCAGGTGACAGACTGAAACGAAATAATTAGTGACACGGTTTGGGGTAACCAATAACCACAAGATCACTTTTTATTTTATTTTATTTTATTTTATTTTATTTTATTTTATTTTCAAATGTTTATTTTTGAGACAGGAAGAGAAAGAGAGAGAGTGGGAGAGGGGCAGAGAGAGAGGGAGGCACAGAATCCGAAGCAGGCTCCAGGCTCCAAGCTGTCAGCACAGAGCTAGATGGGGGGTTGGAACCCACAAACTGCAAGATCATGACCTGAGCTGAAGTCGGAACCTTGACCGACTGAGCCACCCAGGGGCCCCTCATTTTTTATTTTATAAATTCATACTTTTCATGGTATGCTCTGAACAAGGTACTTAGAATACGAGCGCTCTAATTTTCCCCCAAGTTGTCAATCATTTCAGAATACATTTTTCTCCCGCAAGACATACTCAAAAGAAGGCAGATATTATATACATTCTTCACTCTTGCCCTTTTAATCCTTGAATAAAATCAGACTTGTACATCGTCCTGGGTTTGAAGGAGCACATGTGATACTCAGCATTTTTCAGATTCACCTGCAATAGTTCTTCTGATTTAGGGGCTTTGTTTTGTTCTGTTTGTTAGGTTCACAGAGAAAATGGCTTTCTTCGCCTCATTTTATTTTATTTTATTTCATCTTTATTTTTATTTTATTTCATTGTTATTTTGTTTTATTTTCTTACCATTTGCCTTCCTCCATATTGTTGAAATCACTGTAAGATATTTACCTAAAGTTATCCTCAAGGAACTCAAATCATATCACAAACTTCAATTACCAAATAGACCTCAATCTTCACAACGCCCCTGTGCGGTAGCTGGAGCCTCAAAAAGCCATGGATAGGTGCAGCGCCCTGGCTGGCGTGGGGAGCACTGCCCCGGGAGACAGGAACAGAAGGAGTCACGAGTTCACTGTTCTGATTGCAAGAAGAAGAGGGCGAGATTACAACCAATTCCCTGAGACCGTTTTCTCAAAACAATCAGGAACCAAACCCAGCCGCTCACAAGACCTGCAGCTCTGGGTGGAAGCCGTTTCCAAAGGAAATGTGTCTCGATTCTCAAAAGAAAGGATAATGCATCCAGGGCTCTGTTCGGGACGGACTGGACACTTTCATCTGAGCACGCACAGTGCCATTTGCTTTCCGGCCAGCACTGGCGACTGGTGGGCAGGAGCCGTTGGCCTAATTCCGTGGACGAGCAGCCCAGGATGGGGTGGGGACTGTCACGGCTGCCAACAGGTGGGTGTTGGTCCTGTAGTCTGATGCGCTTCCTGCCACAAGAAGGTCGCCCAGCTCTACGGGCACAGAACTCTCACGGGATTTTGATAAGCTCACTCACATTTACTTTCTAATTTCTTAACATTGTGGTCGAAAAAAAAACCAAAAAACAACCCTTAACAAAATTCACCATTTCACGCATACTGTTCAGTCGTGTTAAGCACGTCCACGTTGTTGTGAAGCAGCTCCGGGACCTTTCCGTCTTGCAAAACTAAACCTCTGTACCCACTAAACACTAACTCCTTAGTTTTTATCCCCTCGGTCCCTGGCACCTAACATCCTACTTTCTTTCTTTTTTTTTTAATTTAATTTTTCTTTGTTTAATGTTTATTTTTGAGAAAGACAGAGACAGAATGTGAGTGGGTTAGGGGCAGAGAGATTGGGAGACACAGAATCCGAAGCGGTCTCCAGGCTCCGAGCCATCAGCACAGAGCCCGACGCAGGGCTCGAACTCACGGACCTTGAGATCGTGACCTGAGCTGAAGTCAGATGCCTAACCGACTGAGCCAGCCAGGCGCCCTTGAGACAGCGATTCTTGAAGCAGGACATATATCCTCACTTCTCTTTCTTCTGTGTACACTCCACAGAACAGCAGTGCGGTTTAATAAATGATTCAGGTACAGTCACTGAGCCGCCACAGACCAAACTTCCCATGGGCTGAGGTTTCCGCTTGGGGCCAAGGGCAGTGGAAGCCCACCGACCTAACCTTATCATGGTCTGTGCAACCTCACGGAGCATCCTGGCCACTGTGATGCTCGCTCTGGGACTGATCGAAACGTAATGCTGTGGGTCCTCCAGAAAAACCCCACTCACTTATGCTCTCTCCTGCATCTATGTTTCTAACTCCATCTTACCCCTCGAATTCATGCACCCTGAGATCTTTCCCCCTGTGCTGGTCCTGCCAGGAAATAAAACAGAGTCTCTGTCTCAGCCGTGTGCTGGCAACAGGGCCTGAGTAGAGTGAGAGCCATGAATGGAAGCAAAATGCATATGTTCACGATGCAAATACAGTAAAACCTTGGTTTCTGAGCATAATTCGTTCCAGAAACATGCTTGTCATCCACAGCACTCAGTATCAAAGTGAATTTCAAGAACCATTGGCTCAGTTGGGATCACGTGATGTTCGGCGGCACGTACTACTCGTATCGAAAGACATCGCTCGTGTATCACGTTAAAATTTGTTAGAAATGTTTGCTCATCTTGCGCAACACATGCAGACCAAGTTACTCACAATCCCAGGTTTCAGCGCTCTCACAGGATGGCCCAGTTCAATCTACCCACACGAGACCGCTGAACACTGAGCTGGAACATGGTACTAACACAGGACTCTTGGGGCGCCTGGGGGGCTCAGTCGGTTGAACATCCAACTCTTGATTTCTTGGGCTCAGGTCATGATCCCAGGGTCATGGAATCGAGCCCTATGCTGGGCTCCATGCTGAGCATGGAACCTGCTTACGATTCCCTCCCTCTCTGCCTCTCTACCCCTCCCCCATTTGCACACGCTCTCTCTCTCTCTCTAAAATAAATAAATAAAAAATAAATTTAACACATGAGTCTTGAGAACCTGGTGCAACCTGGCTCCTTGACCTAGCTCTGGGGTTCCTCGCTACTGGTGCGAAACCCTAGAAAGTGTCTTTGGGTCAGATGTACCTGGATCCGTGCCCCAACTTGGACAGCTGCCAGCCGGGTACGCTTGCGCATACCGATAAAACCTTCCGAGACTCAGTTTCCACACAGTGCAACACGTGTACATGCCAAGTTTTATGAAAATTACATGTAAAAAAAGATATGATATGTAATATATATTATTACATAGATAGCGATATGCGTATAAGTATATTAGCACAATGTCTGATAGACCTGTTTACTCTTGCGTGCAGACATTGTCTGCTTGGTGGGATTTCTTCCCATGACCTGAAAAACCCCTCCTTAAACCAATTACCTCCTGTTCTTTCTCTTTCTCCTGGTTTCCTATAATTGTCAGAACTCTCGGTCCTTCACTTGTGTGCGTGCTTCCCAGTTTCATCAAATCCCAAAACTCATAGAATGAAGCCCTAAACCTCCCCTCCAGTGACTGTATTGAGAGATAAATAAGTAAGGTTAACTAATTAAGTAGATAGTTAATTAGGTTAATTGGGTAGGTAATTGAAGTTATGTGACATCGTAAGGGAGGGGCCCTGATCCAATAGGAATCCTGTAAGAGGAGACACCAGGGGCATGTGAGCTCAGAGCAAACCCCATGCGGGCACCGGGAGAGGACGGCTGTCTGCACGCCAAGGAGAGAGGCCTCAGGAGACACCAGCCCTATGGACACCTTAATCGGGATTTCCAGCCTCCAGAACTAGGAGGAATGAGTGTGTGTCGTTTAAGAGCCAGTCTGTGGGATTTTGTTATGGCCATGAGCAGACTGAGACACTCCCTTAGCCATACCGGTGACCCAAGATGAAAGAATGGGCTCCTCCGTGAGCACCCAGGACTTTCTGCACGTCACACCCCTGCCACCTGAGCCCTGGGCCCCGTAGTAAGAGGGACCCAGAGAGTACAGCAACCAAAATGAGAAAGGGGGCTTGACCCAATGCAGAGCACTCTGACCTGTGCCCACTGGACAATGCCCGGACATTTGCTCGTCAAGCGGTGGCTGGAGAAAGGTTCCATTTTACTGCTAAAAAGTAAAATGCCAGCGTGCACTCCATCTAAGTCAAATGCTTAGAAAGAAATAACACCTGTATTATCCAGCTCTTTCTCTCTTTCTGGGTAACACTTACACAGAAATATGGTGATGAATCAGATATTTCATGATTTCCTAGAATTTGGATAGGTTTTAAGAGTCCTCTACTCTGTGTTTGCAAATTCCTCACTGCTCACACTACCAAATGCCTCACTTCTTCCAGAAGCCTAAGAAACCAAAATATTGACATTCACCACCAGGAGATAAATGTATTTTTAATGTCCGCTTTAGCTAAGGTCATTTTCAGAAGCCAGTTGTTGAAATGCATACCACTAAGAAAACATTAATTAAACAACTTTTTAGACATCTCATTCATTTTAATAGGAAAAATTTTCACCTATGAAAAAGTAAGAAATGAAAGATAAACACAGATTTAAAAAAACTGTATCACCAGGGAGGCAGGAATTTAGAAGTCATCAATTATCACAGGAAAAAAGAAGCTCATTTTATTTCTAAAACATAAATTATGGTCCAAAACTCTAAAATTTTTATTGCCAAAAACATCTGTCATCTTTCCCTTAAAATACAGACTTGAATCAAATATGTAAAAATAAATTTGTACCTATAATATCCATATACATAACATAGTATCAATATTTACTACTAATAAAATAATATAATATGATTGATATATGTTGGTAAGTTGATATAGCTGTAGAACAACAGATGTAGATAAAGACAGATATACACTTTGTTCATCAACAGTAAGCATCTTGTTCCAACTCTGTGTTCAGCAGACACTTACTATCACCAGTCATCAAAGAGAAAATATTCAAATGTGTTGGTAATTTGAGCAATACAGATTAAGATAACCGCATTCTATGTTTCTAGTACAAAATTTGCAAACATATTTAAAATAAGCAGGTGATATCAGCATCACACAGATATAAGAAATCAGATGCTGCTGGCAGAAATATAAGGTACCTGAGTCTTCATAATATGTATACTCCTCGAGTCAGCAATTCTATCCCAAGGAACGTATCCTATTGAATAATGACAAAACCGTGCTGCAATTTAGCTACAAAAACCTGGAGCTTTGTTTGCAACGTGTAGAATTAGAAGATGATCTAAATCCCAACTACAGGGGTTAGCCAAACAAATGTGGGGGGGCGTGTGCCAGCGGTAGGCACACACAGTCGTAAGAGATGATGTACAAACCACCTTTCCCTGAACTGTAAGTATCATGAGGACAGGGGTCATCTTTGTGTTATTGGCTAACGTAGAAGACTCAGAGTCAGGTGGAAAGTGCCGATGCTACATTAAAAGCAGCTCCAAACCAGTAAATTGGATATGAACAATTAAAAAATAAACATATTTAACCATTAGTTAATCTGGCACAGGTTCGTGAAACCCCTTTTCCATGCCAGAAACTGCCCTAAGCTTGGGAGAGCAGAGAAGAAGGCAGCCACTCCCTCCTACAGCTTATTATCCAGGAGGAGCAGACGCAGCCACCATCCAGCAGGTGGAATTAAGCTGTGGGTAGGAATGGATGTGGGCAGCCAAGTCCTGCCATGTGGGGAAATCCACCCTAGGTGCCTAGGACATCAGGGAGGGACAGACAGGCACCTGCCTGGGGTGGAGAGCAGCCCCCGCCCTGGCTCTGACATGAGGTCCGGAGCTCCCCTGGGTCCTGCAGCACCTCCCCCCCAGGAGCCGCCAGGACATCCCTACCAGAAATCCTCACTGTGCCCTAAGCTACCTCCAGCTGGGTGTCTGCCTCCTGCAACTTAAAGACCCCTGGCCAGAATCCTCTCCACTTCCTCTCCTGTTGCCTCAGCCACACCATTCTGCATTCTTTACTTCCAGAACCTGGCTATAAGCTTTTCCACTGCAATTTCATTTTTGAATAAATAAAAAATGACAAAAAACATTACCACTTTGTCAGGCATTTGGGTCACCCTCTCCCCTAACCACCAAGCTGGGCCAGTCTCTATTTGCCCCATCTGTGGGGACCTGTAGCTCCAACTAGGGCAGTTGACAAGAAGAGTAAGAAGAAGGAGAAGGAGGAGGAGGAGGAGGAGGAGAAAGGGAAGAAGGAGGAGGAGGAGAAGAAGAAGAAGAAGAAGAAGAAGAAGAAGAAGAAGAAGAAGAAAGAGGATGAGGAGGAGAAGGAGAAGGAGAAAGGGAAGAAGGAGGAGGAGAAGGAGGAGGAGGAGAAGAAGAAGAAGAAGAGGAAGAAGAAGAAGAAGAAGAAGAAGAAGAAGAAGAAGAAGAAGAAGAAGAAGGAGGAGGAGGAGGAGGAGAAGGAGGAGGAGGAGAAGAAGAAGAAGAGGAAGAAGAAGAAGAAGAAGAAGAAGAAGAAGAAGAAGGAGGAGGAGGAGGAGAAGGAGGAGGAGGAGGAGAAGGAGAAGGAGAAGGAGGAGAAGGAGAAGGAGAAGGAGAAGGAGAAGGAGAAAGGGAAGAAGGAGGAGGAGAAGGAGGAGGAGGAGAAGAAGACGAAGACGAAGATGAAGACAAAGACGAAGAAGGAGGAGGAGGAGGAGGAGGAGGAGGAGGAGGAGGAGGAGGAGGAGAAAACAACCGCCCCAAAGAAAATGTGAACAAAAGACCTGAACACACACCTCACCAGAGAAGATGTGTGGATGGCAAGTAAATGTATGGAGCAATGCTCAGCATTACACATAATTATGGAGGTGTAAATTAAAACAAGACACCACTTTTAGAAGGGCTAAAATCCAAAATAGTGAGGGGAGGTGGGATTCCCATTTATTGTTGATAGAAATTCAAAATGGTGCAGCCTCTATGGAAGATATTTGGAAGTTTCTTACATAAATAGGCATAGAATCATCATATGATCCTTTAATCCCACTCCTTGGGATTTACTCAAATGAGTTGAAAACTATGGCCACACAAAAACCTGCACACAGACATTTGTAGCAACTCCATCCATAATTGCCCAAACTTGGAAGCAACCTAGATGCCCTTCAGTAGATGAATGGATAAATAAACTGTGGTCCATTTACATGGCAGAGTATCATTCAACGCTACAAGTGAGCTACCAAGCCATGGAGAGATGTGGCACAACCTTACGTTCATATTACTAACTGGAAGAAACAGGTCTGAAAAGGCTATCTACCATAGGGTTCCAATTCTATGACATCCTGGAAAAGGCAAAACAATAGAGACGGTCAAACAGTCAGTAGGTGTCAGTGGTTGGATGAAGTGAGGAGGGATGAATAGGTTGGGCACAGGGGGTTTTAGGGCAATGACCCTACTGTATGCGATGCTACAATAATGGATACATGACACTGTGCATTTGGCAAGACCCACGGACCTGTACAAATAAACAGTGGACCTTAATGTAACTATAAATTTAGTTAATAATAATGTATGTGACAATGAGGTGTCAATATGCGTTCATCAACCATGACAAATGTACCTCATAGATGAAAGATGTTAAGAGCAGAAACAGGGTGCGTGGGGAGTATGTGAACTCTGTGCTTCAGCTCAGCTTTTCTATAAACCTAAAACTGCTCTGAGAAGCGAGGCTTATTAATTCTCCAAAAAGGATTTAAGGAGAAAAATAGGGCATATTTAAAAAACATTCTACACTCGTGTGAAGAAAATCAAATGAACGAAGAGGTCACGGGTCAAATGAAAACTCTCTGAACTGAGTATGCATCTTTGCTTTGCCTGAAAATTCACAGCGTGACGATTCACAGGGGGGACTCGAAAGCTTCAGCTTCAGCTTCAGCTCCACAGACGGTCTCCACACGAGGGGTGGACAATGCTGCTCTGTGGACCATTGGGAAGGGAGTTTTCCCCTGAGAAATCTTCAGAAGCTCCCCTCCATGGGAAGATGGCCCAAGAGCTGGAGGAAGCCTTCCCTCTGTCAAAGATGACCTGTCCCATGAGAAAGATGCTCCAGAAGCTACCTGGCCACCCTGTCATCAGAGAGGAATCATAACAAGCTAAGAAAAAACACCATTCCCCGCGACAGCAAAGCTGGACCACGGCAGCATTTAAGTGTCCGTCTCTCCCCCGTGTTCCTCTTGAGCTTCTACTGAACAGCGTCTGTGAGGAAGGGCTCTGTCAGGATGTCTAAACCCGCCTCGTCCACATCAGCATCACGCTGTGGACACGGGGGACCTGGTATCTTACTTCCCTCTGTCTCCTTCTGATCAATACACCTAAACGTAATTTCAATTTTTCAGGACGATTGAGTACCATCAATAGTAGTGTAAAAATAATAACATACATTAAAATACTACTGCGATCCACACGGAGGAGGTTGGGGGAAGCCTGAGAGAGCGGTACTCAAAACAGCAGTGCTGCCATATAAATTCCTACATCCGTGCTTTGATGGTATTTTTCTATTTGCCCTCCTTACCAGGTTTTCGACATTTCTGTCTCTGGCAAACACATCTTAATTTGCTCTTTCCACTTCGCTACTTCAGATGTTTAAAAACATAAAAGTTGTGGGGGCGCCTGGGTGGCTCAGTCGGTTAAGCGTCTGACTTCGGCACAGGTCATGATCTCACGGCTCCTGGGTTCCAGCCCCGCGTCGGGCTATGTGCTGACAGCTCAGAGCCTGGAGCCTGCTTCTGATTCTGTGTCTCCCTCTCTCTCTGCCCCAACCCACGTGCGTTCTGTCTCTGTCTCTCTCAAAAATAAATAAACATTAAAATTTTTTTTTAAATAAATGTTTTTTAAACATTGTTTAAACATTATATATAGTGTAATGGCCTCAGAAGCACACTTACTCAGGCGGACTGAACCATCTGCCAAACCTAACACATGTAACTTATTGAGAGAAGGGCCCTCCTGGGTCGTTCGGTTCCTCGTCGCCGTGCAACAACCACAGAGGTTCAAGGACATGTCACAAGAAGCATTTACTTTGCACTTGTAGGGGGCCTGCTGATCAGGGCTGGGCTCAGGTGGACATCCAGGCTGCTGCCTAACTGGATCAGGTCCTCATGTCTCTCTCTGTCCTCCCTAGACCAGCAGGTTGGTCGGTCTTGTCCTCATGGAAATGACAAGGGAGTGTGACAGCAAGCAGCTGCAGGCTGTGCTCTCTGTAACCCACGGTGTGGCCTGCACAAGGTGGCCCGTGCCCACCGCGTGCTCGCTGAATCGTGTCTGATAGCCAAGGCTCAGGGAAGATGCAGAGGAGTCCCCTGCCTCCAGTGAGAAGGTGGCAGGTCACAGGCAACGGACATGGGTATGGGGGGCTGGGAGCTGAAGACTGGGGGCCACTAATTCAGATGGCACAGCAGGTACAGCAACAGTCTGCACCTCACCTTCAGTAGGCCCCCAGGGCCAATGATCACCCCACAAAACTATGGCACAGCTTCTCCCTGCCTGGAACAGCAGGTGTGGTCTGGACCAGTCAGGCTGCCCTGATCCAGGCTCAGGAACAGCCTTACAGAATCAGTAGGTTCTTCCAATACCTACAATTCTTCACTCTATCCACAAATCCCACGGTGGAATTCTACTATGTCAATTTAAGTGATTTTTTTAATGTTTATTTATTTATTTTTGAGAGAGAGAGAGAGAGAGAGAGAGAGAGAGAGAGAGGCAGAGAGAGTAGGAGAGAGGATCCCAAGCAGGCTCCTTGCTGTGAGCACAGAGCCCGATGTAGGACTTGAACTCATGAACCGAGAGATCGTGACCTGAGCCAAATCCGAGAGTCGGACGCTCAACCAACTGGGCAACCCAGGCACCCCTCAAGTGACTTTTAAAAGCCATGCAGCGTCTCTGTGTCCCTGGCAGCACGCCAGGCCACTGCATTTAATCCTGCCAACGGCCCCATGAGGTAGCTACCAACACCATCCCCGTCTTCCTGGTGAGGAAACTGGGGGCACAGAAAATGTAACTGTCCTACCACAGAGAACCCTAACACAATCTTGAAGCCCACTGTCATCACTACAAATCACACCACGACTGAGTTCACTAAACACCTGGGCCTGTACATAAATGAGCGCGTCTACGACTGACCACCCTCATACCCACTCAGGACCCTCCACCAAGCGTTCTCATCGGCAGAGAAGCCTGCACGGGGACTCTCTCCATTCAGCGTCCTCATGGTGCATTTCAGGGACAGCACAGGTCCTTCCTTTCCAGGAGACCACTGACCTGGCCAAGGTACTCGAAGGTATGATTTGTCGAACGTACTAGAAGATATGTCTTTCTCAGAATTTTGTTAATCTTTCTAGAATTGCTACCACATCACTACACTTCTGCCCTGTGCTGCTTGCCTGGGCCACCAATGCCAGGAAGTCCCTTTACTCTGGCCACTGGTGATTTTCTTCATTGCATGAAAATCTTAAATGGTCACCAACATGTCACGGCTGCAAATCATTTGCCTTTCCGGCGAGGTGTCTAACCTGACCTCTTAAATGAGCAAGAAACATCATCCACCATACACAGGCCAGGTCATGGCGGCTGCAGCGGGCAGGCCCAAAGCCACCATGCCTCCCTCCCCCACTCCCTCCCCCCTCCCTCCTCCCCCCCCCGTCCTTCTGCCCCCCTTTCCCCCTTCTTCTCCTCTCCCTCCTTCTATATTTCCCTCCTCCCTCCCTCTCCTCTCCTCCTTTGCTTCCTTCCCCTCCCTCCCTTTTCCTCTCTCTTCCCTCCCGCCCTCCCCTCTACTCCTTCCTCCCCCTCGCCCTCCCTCCCTTCCTTCCCACAGCCCTGGGAGAACACCAATCTGGGTGACCACGGTATTGATTCTTCCATCCATTAAATATGTGGGTGTTGTTTGATGTCCTCTCAGCTCCCGGTGGCTTGGCCTACTTATGCTGCAGTGACACTTCTGGCTTATTTAAGAGCACAAATTACTGAGAATCAACTTCTATAAAAACACATTAAAGCTGAAGTCTGGAGACCTGAGGGATAGGCTGGCTGTGTTGGGCGAGGAAGGCTAGACTGGGTAAGAGGAATGCTCGTACAAATTAGATTCATGGCCATCAACTGTGACATTCTAGAACTTACAACTGTTTAGTATATTAGCATCTAACATTTCCCTTGCTGCACCACAGAAAAATATTGCCCCTAGAGAACTAATTACAAGAAATTGTAACCATAACTCTACAAGCACAGAAAAAATTGAAATATGGATTTAAAAAATCCACACGGGTCACCTTCACATTGTGTGATCATTCACATCGAAGCAGCCAGGTACATTTTTTAGAACGCAATTAACTATGCAGTTATGCAAGACAAATAAGTTCTGGAAAAATACCGTACAGCAAACAATGCCTGCCGTTAGCAATATGGCTGTGTACATTTTTTAAACCGTTAAAAGGTAGAACTCACGTTAAATAGTTTCATTACAAAAACAAAAGCAAATGAAAAACAAGTAAGCCCCCCAGGATTGCATTGTGGGATTGGCACAGGGAGGTCCGTCCATTCGTTCATTCAGCCAGTGTTTGTTGAGGACCTCCAGTTAACACAGTTAACCAAGCTTCTGTGCTTTTTCCTGCTCCCACTCTTATTTTAAGTTGCCAGGAAACATGCATTGACTCATTCATCCAGGAGCTATTTGTTAAAACATTTTCTTGATGCACACGAGTTGGTCATATGTTCTTGTGTTTTCTCACTTCAAGTTTATTCACTCAGTGAACAGTTTTTGAGTACCTACTGCACGATATTGTGTGCTGAAGGACAGAAAAGCAAAAATAAATAAAATATTTCCCCTGCTCTAAGGCACGCACCGACTATCAGGGAAGAGTAGCGTGCCTGAAATGACCTACGGACAGTGGCTACACGCAGTTTGTAGTGTTTGCCTTTTCCTAGAAACTAGGGAATACCCCAATCTGGCATGATCCTGGGAATGTGATCAGCTCGTATGCAAAGTTGGAGGCCTTGAGCGGTCGTCATTAGAACAGAGCTGTAGGCATGCGGTAGAATAGAAGAAAATAAAAATGGGGAGCTGTTGGGTAGTTATAACTAGAAAGTGACAGATTTATGTCTTTGCTCCCTGAGTATCACAGTGGGGCAGGACAACAGTGGACACGTCGAGACCAGCTAGGAGGCTTTAGGAGCTGCCTGGGACAGAGAAGATCAAAGTCCAAACTCAGGAGAAAGTGTGTATGGAGGCTTGGAGGTGGACCTCAGAGCTCTCACGGGGGGCCCACCCGTGGCTGGAGAAGCAGGGTCGGTGACCCAACCATCCTCTCTCGAAGGCCTAGGCGGTGGCTGATGCCAAAGACTGAGTAGAAAATTCGGGGGACACTCTGTCTGGAGGCGATGATAAAACGTGTTTTGAGTATTCAGACTGCAGCAGAGGAGAGTCCGTGAGGCAGGCACCTCATCACTTCCTGCTGAGCACAGGAAATCTTCGTTCGATGAACTGGGAAGAGTGCAAGCTTTACTACCAAATGCTCGAGAGCGTATTTGAATGAGTGGAGCCCTAACCCAGAGGGTTTGTGGTGTTTCTCGCGACGACCATGCTGGCTCTAGACTCACACGCACCTGCTGGCTCAGTGGCCCCGCTCCTATGAGCTGAAGGTTCGAGGCTTCAGAGGCTCCCGCTCGGTTCTTAAATGTACCTAGTTGCTCAGGACCACTCTTTAAATGCCCCCTCTGAATCCTTCCTTTCCGGTACTCACCAAATCCACTGGGTCGGGGGGAGGCCTGCTAGCTGTATCCCCCAGATAGATCCCCTGTCCCTCCACTTCTGTCTTCCCTACTACCTCCGTCCACACTGCCTCTCAACTCACATCTGGCTGGCTCACCGGACTCCTGCAAGATGCTTGCGTTCATATTTCCCCCGCCCCCCACCTGCTATAATCCATTCTGCACGGAACAGCCAGGCTGTGCAAGACTGGTCCTCCAAACTGTCAATCAGACATGTCACGGCCCTGCTTAAAATCCGTGCACAATAGGCTTCCTTGACTTTGGAGGACAGCCAAACCTCTCACCTCACCGTAAGCCCTCTCCCTGCCCTGGGTCCCCACTCACCGTTCTCTCCTCCTCCACTGCTGCCTCCTTCCCTCCGCTATCTCTAGGTCACGCCTCTCTGGTCTTTGATGGCCAGTGTCTTCTCAACCTTGGAATCCCAACGCAAACGTCCTACGCTGAGATATCCCTCCCCACCCTATCGGTGGGCACACGCCCCAATCACCCCAGCAGCCCCGCATCATCACCCTCTTGTTCTTAAATCCTCTCCGTATGTGTCTGCTCTGGCCTTCCTCTGTCTTACAACCATTTCAGTTGGGCAGAGAATCTGTTTATCTCCCTCCAAGGATCTAACAGCATCAGGGACATCTTAGCTGTTCGGAGATTTGTTAATCATGTCATCCGACTCACTAGCACCGAGCAGCTACTTGTTGAGTCAAGCGGGGATCCATGCGGAGCCCCTGCTGGATTTCTGACAGTGCGTATGCATGGTTGCGATCAGCATGGCAGCCGGGAGCCCAGGTACCGACTTGTATGGGTGCCGGATGGAGCTCCTAGGAAGTTAGTCTTGGTGAGGAAAGACGGAGCCAAGTCCGGCCGTGGTTCAAGGTCTTGGGCCAGTGTTGGCCAACAGACTATTTCTGGCCCTGACACCACATCCCATGACCTGCTGGACCTCATTTTAAGGAAGCACGTAGTAAATGAAAGAGCTGTGCCATTGAGAAGCAGGACACAGGGGCATTCCCAGCAGGAATCGGCCACAGTCCTTGTGGGTGGCCGGATGACACAGCTGCCCTCCGGACTCCGGGATCTGCTGTTACCGGTGAGACTGTCATGTCCTGGCGATAATCGTGGCATTGGCCGCAGCAAATGGAAGAAGGCAAGCGTACCAGCCAGGTACCAGCTGGTACCAGCTGGTACCAGCGTACCAGCCAGGAGGGAGAACCAAACACCACTGTATGTACCCCAAACGCAGCGGGAGTCCGGCCCATGTCCCTTTCCTCTCTGAAAGGGTAAAAGTCCATACGGGAATGCCTACTTTCTCTGGGTAAGCCCCTGGTATGCTGAATCCTAATATAAAAGGATAAGACTCCATTTTATTTCCTTTTAAGTTTTTTTATTTATTCTGAGACAGAGAAAGAGAGAGAGAGACAGAAAAAGAGACAGAGAGCAGGGGAGGGGCGGGGAGGCGGGGAGACAGAGAGAATCCCAGGCAGGTTCCATACCGTCAGTGCAGAGCCTTACTCGGGGCTCCAACTCGGGAGCCGTGAGATCATGACCTGAGCAGAGACCAAGGGTCTGACACTCAGTTGACTGAGCCACGCAGTTGCCTCCTTTTCTTTTTTTAAAGAAGACCTCACTTAAAAAAAAGGCGTTCATTTATTTACTTTTGAGAGGTGGCAGGGGTGAAGAGAGAGAGTGAGAGAGAGCAGGAGCAGGATAGAGGCAGAGGGAGAGAGGCAGAGAATCCCAAGGAGGCTCCATGCTCAGTGCAGAGCCTGATGTGGACCTTGAGCTCACGAATTGTGAGGTCATGACCTGAGGGGAAATCAAGAATCAGACACTTACCCGACTGAGCCACCCAGGCGCCCCAAGAAGACCCCACTTTAAAGACACAAATATTAGGGATGCCTGAGTGGCTCAGTTGGTTAAGCGTCCAACTGGCTCAGGTCATGGTCTCATGGTCCACGGGTTCAAGTCCCGCGTCAGGCTCTGTGCCGACAGCTCGGAGCCTGGAGCCCGCTTCAGATTCTGCATCTCCCTCTCTCTCTGCTCCTCCCCTGCTCATGTTCTGTCTCTCTCTCTCTGTCAAAAATAAATACTTTAAAAAATTAATAAATAAATAAAAAACATAAAGACACGAATATTAAGCAAATTTTAGGTCATTTATGAAAGCTTGTCCTTCCCAGGACTGTCGTAAGGAAAAGTGTCAACTGCGAAGGAGTAGATGGTCTCACAAACCCAACACAGCGCGAGATCCCGCCTACTACCCATCAGCACGTTGTCCTTCCTGACTCATGATACAACTGAGCTATGATTTACCCATTGCCTGTTTTTACTTTTGTTTATACATACTTGAAAACGAATTTTACCTACCTATCAGATGGATGCATATCTAAAGAGCAAAGTTTCATTTTAATGAACGAAGAGTAAAATAGTTGACATGTATTGACATTCCGACCTATGAATAGAAATCTGAAAAGACAACTTTACAGTAGCTCACAGCGCACAAGATTAAATAGTGCTCTCTTTGCAGTCAAGAGTACTGAGAATCTACGGTCGCTTTGCTCAAGTGAGGTATCTGTAAACATTTAACTAGGATCATCTGCTCATTCCTGCTTGCCTCCACTATCTTTTCTCTCTACTTTTTGGTTCCAAAGCAAACAATTCATTTCCACTATAATACAATCTGAAAGAGATGAATTAGCAATCGGGATTAGGAATCATACATTTTAACAGGAGCAAAGCAAAGACTGTTTTCATAGTCAATAACTACAAGAAAATGGCATTCTTGTTTGGCCAACCCTTAGCACCTGGTCAGTTCCTCTTGCTGGGGTTTGATTCCTCCATAAAAATCTCCAGATTGTACTAATCCTTCCTGTTTCTGCACTAAAATAAAAATTTGTACTGGGACAATATTCACGTTAAAATAGATGGAGGCAGAAATGATGAAGAATTACACGCATTTCGATACACTTGGACCATGAAGGAAAAGGCACGAGTAGAAAGAAGAAAGAGTAGGAGAGAGACTGGGTGGCAGGTGGCAGGGTGGTCAGCGTCTTCCGGCCCCAGGCCAGGCTGGCCACCCAAACGACCACAGTGTATAAGCGGCCCCAGGACTACGGGAGCCCAGCCAGGGAGGGCTCAGCCAATGAATCCCCTTTTCTGATAGACCACTGAGACCCTCAACTAGAAAGACACCCCTCCTCCCACTTCGCGGTGGCTGAACTTCATGCCCCACCTGCCCATGTACCTGCAGCCAGAGTCCTAAAAGAACAAAAATTCGTGAAGAACATGAAGTTATAATGTGTATAGCATCCCTGAACCTCTGGGGTAAAACTCATGCCGTCTCTCTATGTTTACATTGTTTCTAACACCCCGATTCTCCAGATCCTGGGGCATTTGCAACAGGACTGGGATATGAATGGGCCACCGGGTGGCTGATAGACACAAGCACCCCATTTATCAACTGAGTGAGTCTTGGGGATTTTTCACAGTCAAGGTGGGTTTAGTGTTTTCTACCACTGGTCCTAAGCCATGCTACAGTGGGACAGCAGCAGATACCCACGAAGTTGTGTCTGCTGTGAGGTCTTTGTATGTAGCCAATAATTAAAACAAAACTAAATACGAGGAAAATATTTGCTGGATGAAGTGAGAATTCAGATAGGACCAAAATGGTCATTGTTACCAATGCATTTCCTTTTATAAAAGAAATAGCAGACCCAAGTACCTAAAAATCCCTGGTCACTGAATACAGACCTGGGCCTCTTCTTAGTGAGGAAGCTCCAAAGGTGGCCATGTTTCATGTCTAGAAAGGTGAAGGGTATCGAGCAACAGTGAAGACGTGTTGTCCCCCACCTGTCTCCCGCCTGTCCCCCACCAGAACCCTCAAGACAGACCCCAAACTAGCCACTGTCCTGCCTTGGCCAAGACAAAGAAAGGCATCTGCCAACTTGGACAATTTGCAAAGACAATTAATTTTGGTAACAAGGCAAAATGTGTCACTTGAGCAACAAATGTTAATTCTTCAGCGTAATTGAAAAAGAGATTGAGTTCAAGTCAATTCACGTGAAAACAAAATGCTATAAAAGGAGGCCAAATTATAAAGTTAGAAGACAAGTGACAGGAAGTCTTTTCTTCCTACCCCAAAGCCTTATTTGCAATGACTTTCTTTAGCCTTCCTTGTTAGATTAGTCAAAGCCCACTGTGAGAGTACACAAGACTTCAACCCAGCCAATCTGGAATAATCACTGAGTTGACAGTCATTACCTTAACTTCCCAAGTTGATCTTACATTTGGCCCAGCCCTTGAGATTCCCAAAGAGTATGTTTATTTTTGAATTTGAAAGGTTCTTTACATACTGGCTTCGGAAAATGGTTATCTTCAATAGCGTTGGGGCATTTACTTCTGGGAATGCAAAATTTGAAATCTCACGGAGGAGGACTCGGGTGTCAGCTCTGTCAGGCAAGGACTATCAAATCTCAGATAATTTACGTACCAGCCACTTTGCCACTTTTAATGCTGCCTACAATATTTTCCTTGCTATCCCTACTCGCTGCCATTCCTACAGGCACGATTTCTTCTCCCTCCAGCCGTACTGGGATTTTACCCAACTTAACTCTTCTCCATGCCCTCATTTGGACTTCTTTTCAAGTTTCCCTTCTCTAAGTCTGCCCCAAATGTTGCTATAAAATTAACCTTTCTTTTTACCCTTCTGACCTTCCCGCCCCTTCATTGGTTCCCTTCAGAGTTGAATCAGACATACCCAACTTTCTCATCTTCCCCTTTAAGGTCCTGCAGTGGCCAACAATGTCCCCTCATCCTCTGGAGCCAGCAGGGGCCACATACTTGACTCAAATCTCTCTCTTTAAATATGACCTTGGCTTCCTCAGCACCTACCTCCCTGTTCTGCCAACGGAGTTACACCATCAATCTTTGTCAAAGATCTTAGAATACTGCACGCTTTCCACTGAACTGATTCTCGTCAAGAACAGTTTTGAGGAATTTGCTAACTTTTAAAGAGGTAGATAAACCAGTGAATCAGCTGTGTGTTAGCCAAGTCAGATCCTGTGTCGGTGTGAAAGCAGATCACCATCTCCACCCCAGCTCTAGATTTAAGGCGAGCACACAGGTGTTGTTATGCATGTATTTTTTTTCGTTTTAAGTTTACTTATTTATTTTGAGAGAGAGCACAAATGCGGAAGGGACACAGAGAGAGAGAGAGAGAGAGAGAGAGTGAGAGAGAATCCCAAGCAGGCTCCACACAGAGCCCAACACAGGGCTGGATCCCACAAACGATGAGATCATGACCTGAGCCGAAATCAAGAGTCAGATGCTCAACCTACTGAGCCACCTAGGTGCCCCATGTGTCTTCTTTATTCCAGATTTTCTGCTGTATATATGTTAGATCCTTCACATGGGTAATAGCCAATGTATTCCTATGCGCTGTAGTGATGCGGAGTTACATACGATCACTGTTAAATATGCTATAAAAAACATTTTCCTTCACGGATTTTTGTTGTACTTACAAGATACAAGTAGATTCGATGCCTCGTGAGTTTTATATGTAATCTGTCAGAGTGGGCCAATCTAAAGAATGTTTGGCTTCCTTCATTCAGAAAACATTATAACCCTGTGCAGAAATATATGTCAAACTGAAAAGTGAGCTGAAAATTCAAACAAAAAGACACTTTCTGGGGAAGCATCAGCAGCAGACACCCCTTTTCTATCAAACGATGGAAGATGGAGATAAACGAATCATGTATGCTGCTCTCCTCCCTGGACACCAATCCAGTGGCCAGGTCATTCTAGATTTAGTTACACTTCCCTTTCTTTTTTAAAATTTTTTAATGCTTATTTATTTCTGAGAGAGAGAGCATGAGCCAGGGAGGGGCAGAAAGAGAGGGAGACACAGAATCTGTAACAGGCTCTCAGCACAGAGCCCGATGCGGGGCTCGAACACATGAACCATGAGATCGTGACCTGAGCTGAAATCGGACGCTTAACCAACTGAGACACCCAGGCACCCCCATTTCTCTTTCAAAAATGCCCAGTTTGGATAAATCTATTTACCTTAAGCATTTCTTCATTGCGCGTATCACTTCTGAAATTGAGATTCTACATGCGTGTAATTCTTCCCTGCTTATACTATTAGAAAGAAAATTCCATGGGCAAGAGACAATGTACACTTTGCTCCGATACCGTAACAGGTATCTCAAAATCATATCTGGATTCCCTGCTCCTACCTGAAAGAAAGGAATGAAGGAGGAAAAGAAGAAAGAGGAAGGAGGAGAGAAAGAATCCCATTCTTCTCTCTTTCTTCTTCATCTACGTCAATGGCACACGACCTACCAATGTGTTCAGAACAAAACTCTAAGAAATCAACCTTGACTCCTCTCGTCCCGGCCAGAGTAAGCCCTGGAGACACAACCTCCACAATACGCTCCAAATCCAGCCATCACCAGCTCCTGAACCCTCGGTCTTAGTCCAACCCACCAAAACATCCGCCTGGACTTTGTGTCAGCATGTGGACTGAGCTAACCTTCCTTCCCTCCTCCTCACTCCCCTGCAGTGCATTTTACATAAACCCACTAAGTGATTTTTAGAAAGTCTAAGTTGTTGGGGTGCCCAGGCGGCTCAGTCAGTTAAGCCTCCGACTTCAGCTCTGGTCATGATCTCGTGGTCCATGAGTTCCAACCCCACACCAGGCTCTGTGCTGACAGCTCAGAACCCGAAGCCTGCTTCGGATTCTGGGTCTCCCTCTCTCTCTCTTCCTCTCTCCCACGCATACTCTGTCTCTGAAAAATAAATAAACATTAAAAATTTTTAAAGTAAAGAAAGCCTAAGTTGGTATCCTATCGTACTCTACTTGAAACATTCTAAAAGCTTACAATTTTTACTAAGTTATAATTTTTTTATTTATGTTTATTTTGTTTCCCCTGGTGCAGTGGAATTTCGTGAGGAGAGGGGCTATCCTGTTGCCACTGTGTTCATGGAGCCAGGACTTGGCTCAGCGTGGGCACCCAGCAAGTGCTCACTCTATGAGTGAGTGAGCGAGTGCGTGGATGGACCCACAGAGCAAGTCCCCCCACCCTTCCACATCCACAGCCCCACACGGGTGCAGAAACACCCCTGCTCGTGGGGCTTTGCTTTACCGCCACCAGGTAAGGCTGTGGATCTGAAGTGTCTCTGTGTTGCACACCATTTGCTCAGCTCTCCGCATGACAAAAGACCCACAGACCCCGTGTAATCCCTCACTCAATCCCATAAATTTTGGAACACGTGAAACACGGTTTCTAGGCTTTTCGCAGAAAACAACAGGCGCCCCCCTCCATGGAGACAACTGGAAAGACGCCAGCTGACAGCTTCCGGGCAACGGTATTCTGTCTGCTAACTCTTTTCTCAGGCGAGCACACAGGGCACACACCTCTGAAAGGCCAGCCCTCTTCACAGGCACCCAGGTGAACCCAAATCGTTTGAGGGACAGGGGACCGTCTCCCTCGAGCAGCCACAAAATGGCACCGGTGACCGGGACGATATATACCGGCTGTAGTTCCAGTTCCGTATCTAGGCACCCTCCACCCTGTGGGCTTCTCAGAGCACAGCCCTGGACCACCGAGGTGAGGCCATCAAAACTGCCAGCGAGCCAGAAAGCAGTGCAGGAACTTTCCACGTCGAGCCACACAAGTGCCTGTTTCCAACTTAAAATGGAGACACTCACTCTCCAGTGCTGCCTCCTGCCGTTATTCCAGAGCCCAAACCCCGTACGTCTAGAAAAATACCCGCATTCTAGCTGTTGTGTCAGCCTTCGTGTGCACCTGCGTGCATCAGTGACAGGCCCTGTAGAGACGGAAGTGTATTGTACATTGTATCATATATCATGTTTTTTACTAAAAATCTAAGCAGGAAATGCAAACTGCTGAATTTGACTACTGACTATTAAGTAGCAAGCATACAGTAGTAAGTATGCAAGGTATATAAAAATATAAATATACAGAATATAAATATTAAATATACAAGTATTAAAGAAACGATTCTAAAGTCGGAACTAGTCTGCACTCAGGAAACCAGAACCCCCTGGGACTATAAAATTTCATTCCGGCATCTGGGCAGATAACGAATGAGGGGTGGGTTGACTTCAGACTAACGTGGAATTCTGGGCATGGTGAGTTGAGGGTCGCTCTGGGGTCACGTGCAGGAAGGTCTGGGCAATACCAGAGGACTTCATTACAACGCTCCCCCAGCACGAGCCCAAGCAGAGTGTTGTATCAAAGCTCCAGTCTGTCTGGGTACCTTAGCCACTATTTTTCTTTGTCTAATTTAATAAGACTCTCCTTCATATTTTCACGTTACCACGTTTGACCTCAGGCATTTAAATACCTTGTGAAAACACAATTCAAAGAACGATACAGTCTAGGATTCCAACGGTCATTCTTCATCACCAGCGGGGAGGAAATTACCCTCCATTTGGCGTCCCGGGGCCACGCTTGTAAACTTCCTGCCTTTTTCTGGTTGCTTTCATTTTCCAAGGCGGGAGAGTCGGCCCATCCTCGTATCGACTTCCAGCACAAAACAAATTCTGTCGCTCTGGTCTGCCATGTCGCTCGACGCACAAACTCAACAGCCCATTAAACTTCTGCATCAATATACCCCTTTGCAAAAGGAAAAAGATTTTTAAAAAATAAATCTGCCAATATACAGGATGATGTGTGCCCGAGAAGCGTGTTCCTGGGTCACATACCGTACCGTATCTTAGAACCCTGAGGCCCAGAAGGAACACTCCAAAGGCCCGAGTTTAACGAATCTTGTCCAGGGAGGGAAAACAAAAGTTATGACTGTGTTCACTCAGAGCATCTAGGACACCAGCTGTGGGTTTTTTCCCCACACCAACCAGTGCTCCAGTTCTCCAACACAAGCATGGGATCCTGCGGTTCAGCTCTGAGAGTAACCACCGGAACCAGTATAGGCCCCACCACGGGTTAGGGGCCCAGCCCCACAAGAGCAGCCCCACCTCAGTTGCCCCCCTACTTCTCCCCGGCCAGCTGGAAACCAGAGGTTCCCACGACCCTCCTCGGGTCCATTTACTCACTAGAAGGGCTCACAGCCCTCAGGGAAACACGTCTATTCCAAGGGTACGAGTGGGGAACAGCCAGGGGTAGGGATGTACAGGACCAGCTGGGAGAAGGGGTGCTGAGCCCTCTCTGGGAGCACTTCCTGCCAGCCCCTCCATACGCTTACCAGCTTGACACCCTGCAAATGCCCCTGTGGCCGCAGGGGACTAACTCGGGGTCGGGGGAGGGGGGCTGAGAGGTTCAGCCCTCCTCCTGGAAACCGGCCCCATCCTGAAGCCACCGCGGGGCCCCAGACACCGTCATCTATCTCACCCACACAAAGGACACTCATCACTACACCAGGCTGTCAGGAGCTGCGCCAGACCAAATAGTTAGCAGTTATTTTCTATTACATCATAGCACTAAGGTCCATGACCTGGGTCTTAACGAGAACACCTCCGACCAGAAACCCCACAAGAGATCGTGCTGGTGTGGCCACCGGCGTCCCCAAGTCCCTCGTAGGGCCCTTCCCACCACAGAGTGAGGTCCTCGGGGGCCCAGACTCGCAGAAAACAGCAGCGTGACCACCTGAACCCCCCGGACACGAAGCCTCACTGAGACACTCACGCACTCGTGAGCGCCACATATATGCACATCCTGCATGCATGTACCCCCTGGGGGGTCAAGGCCTCAGCATAGGGAAGCAGTGATGAGCCGGGCCAGAGACACGGCCCGCAGGGATGGCCGGGAGGCCAGGGGGTCAGAACGACAGGGCAGGGTGAGGCGGGGGATGGGCCAGCTGTGCCGACATCACACAAGCGGGAGCCCTCCTCCCCTTCTCTCGGGGACCCTGCCCGAACGGCTTCCATCTACCCAAGAGCACGTTGTCCCCAGGCACCCCCCCTGCACCTGGAGCCTTCCCCGCATCCAACCTGTGTCCTACGGTCTGTCCTCTTCCACATCCCACCCCCCGGGGGAAGCAGGGGCCGAGTTGGAACCGCCCTCAACGAAACGGCCCGACTCCACCAAAGGGGCTCCAGCCAGCCCGAAGGGCCAGGACCGTCTCTCCCGCCGTGGAAACAAGCCACGCGGTCGCATGACAGATACTGCATACGTGGGATCCTATCAGTCCCCAAGCGGGCGCCCCGTGAGGTCACGGCTGGGAACGCTTACGGCCGGCCCTGAAGTGTTACAGCCGGCACTGGACATCGGCACTGTCCTTGTGTCCTTCTTCTTCTCGACACACGTACATACACACGCACACACGCCCAGCTCCAGACCAGGCGGGAGGCAGAGGTGCCAAAAGGTTCTAGAAAACAAATCCCGAAGACCCTCACACAGACGTCCCGTGCCGGCCCCGGGCTGTCACTGCCCTGCGCTTGGTGCCAGGGCCCCAGAGGGAGAAATGACCCCTGCCTGGTGAGGGGCAGGCACATCGCGCACGGGTCCTGCAGAAGGTCCCGGAGTGCCCTGCACCGGCCAGGGCACCCGGAGGAGCTCAGTCTGCAGGCAGCCGCCTGCCAGCCCATGGCACCCCGTCTCCCTCCTGGGGCCTCCCGGCACGAGGACACGGAGGAGGCCACGTCAAAAGAGCACCCTCGAGAGCTTGCCAACAGGAAATCTGTTGTGATTTGAGTATTGCCACATCTGCCTACTTCTGCTTATTACCTAAAATGCATCAGAGGCGCCTGGGTGGCTCAGTGGGTTGAGCGTCCGACTTCGGCTCAGGTCATGCTCTCGCCGTCCGTGAGTTCGAGCCCCGCGTCGGGCTCTGTGCTGACCACTCGGAGCCTGGAGCCCACTTCCGATTCTGTGTCTCCCTCTGTCTCTGCCCCTTCCCTGCTTTGTCCTGTCTCTGCCTCTCAAAAATAAACAAACATTTAATTAATTAACTAATTAATTAAATGCATCATTCGTGGAAGTAATGGCCCCCCAGACTTCTTCCTGTAAACACAGTATTCAAACCTCTACCTAATTTGGTCTCTGGTGTAAAATCCTCACGTCAAAGGTGACATTCTTTCTGTGATGTCAGGTTTTCTATTTTAGAAGAGAAAATTCATGGGGCAGCTAGCGGGGGAGAGGGAAAGCCAGCGGGGCTTTTAAAGGGTCCACGTGTTTTCCTCAAAATAAGTTATCTTCAGCTCTGGCTACCTCGTCTGCTGTCAGCAGAGGTTAGGAAGAAGTGTGGGTTGCTTCTAACCGTCTCTGTCCCTTACACATCCTGTGGGTCATGTCCCTCCCTGACTCACAGCCCGTCTGCTCAGGGCACCAGAGACAGAACACGTGTAGTTACATGCAGGTATAATAAACACCCCAATTCAACACTGGACCATGCACGAAAGCATAGCCGCCCAACTACGAAGTGGGAGAGTCAAGTCTGAGAGGACAAAGGCACAGCGAGATACAGGAAGGTAGCGGTCCCAGCCCAAGTGCCGTGGGTGTGCGTGTTCAGGGAGGCCGTGTGTGGTTCCAAAGGGAAAACCTCTCCGTGCTTACAGGTGCTGTTCTGCACACTGTTATTCAAGGCCATCGATAGGGTCCCTGCATTCTCCTGCCTTTTCTAGACTAGAATCCAACTCAAGTCCTGGCAAGGTGAAAATGGAAGAAATTTCCCTGGCCCTGCAGGCCTGTGGCGAGAAGGCAGGCATCGTAATATGAATACCTAAATGTTATCGCCTCTTTAAAATCACTTCCTGAAGCCCGGGGGTGCCTTCAGGGAGCCGAGGACACCTGTTGGTGCGCTGTTGACATTGCCTGCCTTCCGTTCTAAGTAGAGCTGTTTGAGATGCAACGTGTTCCTAAGACCATGCAATTTTCCATCCTGACGCAGCCCTGTCTCTGAGGACCCGGGCATGCGTACAGAGGGTCGGGCCGGAAGAACATTCATGGAGCCTCCACCCACATCTCAGAATCCCTGATCCTTCTCATCCGCATGTGTGATGCCAGGGAATCCAGAGCCCATGAATCCAGTGGGACGATGCCCCCGTTTCCGCCCCTCGAGCATGGGAGATGTGTTGGGTGAACAGCGGCCCCCGGTCTCTCTCTTGGAGGACAGGAGTGTTAAGCTCAGCCAAAGCAGTTAGGATGGGGGTTTCTAGCCACGTGCAGGGCCGGTGGCCAATCGCATGTTCCAGGAGGTGGGAGATTCAGTGGTGTGGCCATGCCCTGTATCTGGCTGGCCGTACGGTCCAGAGGATCATGTTTGCGCCTTGTTGCTGTGGCCGTTGTGTCAGCTAGTCCTTAGCGCTTTCTAAAAATGCCTTCAGTATATGTTACTCAAGAAGGCTACAGAAGTTATTCAGTTTCAAAGTCCTTAAATACCTGAAACGTACTGTTGCTATTTTAGACAGAATGCGATTTGTCTCGGTGACCAGAATCGCGTTCATTGAAAACTTCATGTTTTGCCCTAAAACTTTTTCTATTGATTTGTGGAATTTTGAAAAGCTGTCTGGGGAGACTTTGCTTCAAAATGTGCACTGATGTTAAGTGTTCCTATCACAAAAAGAAAATAAAAATAAGAAGAAATAGCAGGCTGGGAGGATGCTTCTGGAGGTGACGGACATATTTATGGCATAGATTATGGTGATGTTTTCATAGGTGAATACTCATCCTCAAATTCATCCAGTTGTCATCATTAAATACACACACTTCTCATACGTCAATCACACTTCAATGAATTGCTTTTTAAAAATTTTGCCTCCAAACATCCAATGCAGAAACAGATGATGCAAAAAAAAAAAAAAAAAAAAAAGAATCTGCTAACATAGTTAGCACTTTTGAAAACACCACATTTCGCAGTGATTTTGACAATCACTAAAAAATATATGTTTCTGGAGCTGGAATTTCATTCCTAGAAACTTTCTTTCTTTCTTTCTTTCTTTCTTTCTTTCTTTCTTTCTTTTCCCAGCTTTACTGAGGTGTGATTGGCATATAAACGTTGTATATATTTAAGGTTGTAGTGTGATGGCTGGCTACCCGTATACATTGTGAAACGATTCCCACAGACAAGCTAATTAATACATCTGTGTCCTCAGGGTTATCTTTTGGGGGGAGTGTGTGGTGTGGGGTGAGGACACTGAAGATTGACTCCCTTAGCGGATTTCAAGTTTACAACGCAGAGTTCTTAGCCTTTGTCACCAGGTTCCACATTACATCCCCAGGACGCACTCACCTCCTGCCTCAAACTGTGTACATGTTGAGCAACATCTCCTCAGTTCTCCCGTCCCTGGCCCCTGGCAACTACCTACCATCTACACTCTCTGCCCCTGTGAGTTTGACTCTTTCAGATTCCACCTGTAAGTGAAACCATATGGTATTTGTCTTTCTGTGTCTGCGGTCTTACCTTTATTTTGGAGAGAGAGAGAGAGAGAGCGCGTGCGCAGAGATAGAGGTAGAGAGAGAGAATCTCAAGCGGGTTCCACTCTGTGGTGCCAGTTTATTTTGAATATACTAATAATCACTTAATTGTTGGCTGCCATTGTTTAATAGTAAAATAACACATTAAAAAGAAACATCTCTTGAAATACTAAGAATGGAGTTGTAGTCGATCTTTGAAGGTATCGTTGAGGCGGCGATATATTTTATCCATTTGAAATGTGGTGTAAGATAGGCATTCTGCCAACATGAGAAGTTTTGAGACCAACAGAAAAATTAAGGCTCTTCTTCGTGGGCAAATGGCTAATCAACGAGCAGAAAATTCCAGCTACACAATGATGAATCAACTCTAGAGCTCTGCTGTGCCGCACAGGGCCTACAGTCAACAGCGCCGTGGGCTCAAAAACACAGAGAGGATAGATCTCATGTCCCATGTCCTTTGCACAAGAAAATAACTGGTTTAAAACACGGCATCTTGTTCTACTGTTGAAAATACGGAAGATCCTCGAAGGCTTGATATCTGCCCGACTCTGAACTTCATCGTCGAACTACGAATGAGGCACTTTATGCCTTCTCAGATAACTCACATTGTACGGTCCCAGTTCCTCCCACCCTCAATATTGGTACTGATCTAAGTTGACTGAATGATGCTGTCACATTGCCAGAAGTAATAAACGGAAAAGAATTCTTCCTTCTCCCTTGGTACGGCTAGAAAACCGTGCTAAAAGAGTCACACTGAAACTGCTCATTTCACAGTCAGAGTAACTCAAACTATCAGCCACGTAAGTCGTTCATTTTTACACATAAGAAGCGGGTGCTCAGAATTGTGTAGCCCAGAAGTGATGCAACAGTAAACAGAGTGGGAGCCTCCCTGAGACTATCTCACCCGATGACTGTCCCATCTGTGTTGTCAGGGTTCTGCAGAGGAACAGAACAGCACGATACATCTAGAGAGAGGGTGTATATGAGGGGAGACTCCTAGGAATTGACTCACATGGTTATGGCAGCTGGGATGTGCCACAGTCTGCCATCTGTGGGATGGAGAATCAGTGATGTGATTCAGTCTGATTCTGAAGGCCTAAGAATCCGGGGGAAATCAATGGTGAAAGTCCCAGTTTGGGTGTGTAAGTCTGAGAATGAGAGGCACCAACGTCCCAAGACAGGAGACGGATGTCCCAGGTCTAACAGAGGGCGTGAACTTGCCCTCCCTCTGCCTTTTTGTTTTTTTCATGGCCTGGATGGATTGGATGATGCTCACGTTGGGGATGGCCATCTACTTTACTCTATCTGCTGAAAAAAATTCTGGTCTCTTCAGGAAACACCCTCACAGACACATGCAAAAATAAGGTCTTACCAGCTCTCTGGTTATCTCTCAGCCCAGGCAAGGTGACATGTAAAATTCACCATCGTGCCATGCAAATACATGTATTTGATCATTCAGGTAGCTTCTTCCAGAAGTGTCACACCATCCAGGGAAAGCAGGGTGAGGAGAGAAAGAGCCTCCCCAGGATGAGGGACCATGGTTAGGGCAGGAACAGTTACAGCACAGGCTGTTGATGGAGAGGTGAGGGGTCGTCGGGAGTTATGGCACCACAACTGTGCATGGGGAAGAAAGGGCACAGAGAGCTTGGGTACTTTCAAAGACTTGCTTGGACCGTATCATTTTCTCTTGCATAAGACATAGTTTCCAGCTGTGTGGTGTATGTTAGCATCCGAGCATTTTTGACAAGGAATGAACTTCAGGGCTCGCTATACCCCGCTCTGAGCTCAAAAGAGAGGAAGTTCTACAGCTCCCACGTCTTAGGGCGCAAAGAATCCTTCGGACTTGAACTTATCTTGGACTCCAAGGTCTTAACCACAACACCCCCAAAGTTGTTTTACTCTCCCGTGCAAGGGACCTTACTGCCTGTTGTGCCTGTTGGCCCCACATTTGTTATACTGTATTGCGTGGCAAAAATTTGACCCGATGTCACTGAAAAATTGGTTTCCAGAGGGTCTAAGGACAAGCTTTTCACTACGGAGCAAACGATCTAAAGATGTATTCTGGATTCTGGTTGTCCCTAACTGCTTATCCATCCTTCCTTCTTTGGGATACATTGATTGCAAAAATGTTCACAATCATTTTTGCCTCCCTGTGTTCATGCCCTTTGCAATATGACTTTGGAATCCCAGCATCAAGAAGTAGAGTCTGCGCCCTCTTCCCTTAAATGTGGGCTGGTCTTGTGACTTTTTTTGGCTCATGTGAGGCTGAAGTGGTGGTAAGCCATGTGGACCCTTGACCTCAGGAAGCCATGTGTGTATCTGTGCTTTCTTAGAACCTACCCAGAAGCTGACAGACAAGCCAGAGCTACTCTACTTGAGGAAGAAAGTCCAAGTGGAGCAGGTCCAAGCATCCAAGGGTGGCCATGCTGGACCATCCGGCCACAGCCAATCTGGAAGCTGACCGAATGTGCTTGAGCGAACCCTGCCAAGGCAGACAAGCTTCTCAGCTGAGTCCAACCCAAATGCCAACCCACAAGAATGTAAGCTCGACAAATAGTCATGACGTTAAGCCACCACCTTTGAGTTGATTTGTTATGCAGTAAGAACTAACTGATACACTGCTTGTCTGAATACAAATCCTATTACTGACCAGACTCCTGGTGGCCGTGCCTAGAGTACTACCTGGTAATGCCTATGACATCCTCTCTTTGCCTTTCCCCACTTTGTCACAATTCTTGCTTGTTCCCAGCCAAATTTGTACCTGGCTCTGCCCTGATCTTTTGGCACTCCTCAGAACGAATTTATTATCGACCTGTTTCTCCAATCCCTATTCAGGTTCCCAAAACTCAGCCAGATGACAGAGACTGGCAGACCTCTTGGAAACGTAAAAGAAGACCAGTCATAACACAACTGCCCATCATGTAGGAGAGCCTCCCTGAGTGACCGCACCTCAGCTGAGGGGCTTTGTGCCAGTAGAGGTGAGGCACACTCGAATGCACAACGGAGTAAGGGCACACGGGCCATCCTAACAATCGTCCCGAATAACTGTGGCTCAGCAAGCACCGTCCCCTCTCTGAAACCATCATGGCGTCATAGCAAACAGGCAAGGGCTGTGGGAGACACAGAGGCATTGAAAAATTGCCAGGGCTAAATGAACAAAACTTTTATTTTGAGCTTTCTGAGGTCGTTTCTTTTGTGCTAAAGCAAAGACTTAGTGTTTCATTATTATTCTTGTCTTAATATAAAATTAGTAATTTTGTGACTTTTATATGCTAACATCTAAACATGAATTTTTTTACAGTGTGTAAAGTGGGTTTCAAGTAATTTCATTGTGTTCTGAATGGATCATTCTTCCTCAGTCAAGAAGTTGTACAGACAGAAGCATGTAGGGAGTGTGTAGACGCTCGGATTCGTTTTTTTTATTTTATTTTTATTGTTTATGTATTTTTGAAAGAAAGAGTGTGAGCGGGGGAGGGGGAGAGAGACAGGGAGATAGAGAATCCAAAGCAGGCTCCAGGCTCTGAGTCATCAACACAGAGCCCAACGCGGGGCTCGAACTCGCAGACGGTGAGATCATAACCCAAGCCAAAGTCAGACGCTTAACCGACGGAGCTCCCCAGGCACCCCAAGATGCTCAGATTCGAATGAAACATACGGGCTCACCTCAGTGTGGCATCAGCAGGCAGCACATAGCAAATAGAAGCACACTACCTGGGAACCATTGCCAAGGAGGCACCCAAGGATGGAAATTATTAGCAGCCACTAATCTAATCCAAACAAGAAGAGACTGGCTTTCATACACATTGAATGGTATACTCATGGAATTCCGTGATCTGTATTTCTCTATCTTGATGGGCCACACGGGTATGGTGGAGTGTCCTCAACATGGGGTTTTGCTGCAAGGGGGTTCACAGGGAAGGAAGTCAGGCCAGAGGTATTGCAGTGATTCAACTCAGGTTAGCGAGCGAACTCAGGAGCATGGTTTGAGGGCCTCGGTAGACCGTGAGATTTCCACAGACGAACGATCAACTGGGGAAGGGCTGGTAATTTAAAGAGACAGAAGACAAGGATTTACCAAACGAAGACAGAAGATGGAACCAGGTCTTCCAACGAATGGAACACAGATGGCTGCATGCAGTACCTTACACAGTGAATCCGTTCCAGCTTCTGTAACACTGCTCAACTTATTTAAACGGGCCCCATGGTTTTGATATCCCGTGAGCACAGGAATAGCCTTCTCAAAGAGTTAATACCCTAGGTTTCTCCAAGGAAAAATTCCCAGTTGACTTCATCTTACCGGCTTTTGCAAAGGGCGTTGATCCCATGAAGACTCCTTAAGCCTTTCTCTCTACCTGTGGGCCAGATATCATCTCTTAGACTCAGAAAAGACCTGAGAGGAGCAAACAAGGCTGGGAACAAGTATGCAAGACTGTATGAACTGGAGAAGAAGAAACAGATCGATGTTCTAAGAGTTAGTGATTGTTCTCTGTTCCTGGGGCCCCAGGGCCTCCAACCCTGAGCAAGGAAGGCGGTACTTGTAAGTCAGAAGAAGTGGATTAATCCAATTGTGTAGCAGAGTTTCTACTCACTGGTTGTCCTTTAAGTTTGCACAAGGTGTCTCTGAGCATCCAGAGCATCTAAACTGTTAGTTATCCTCTTTTTTTTTCTGAGTTTTTCAACTTCTGCTATGGAGTATTGAAATTATTTTCAATATTTTTCTGTAGCGAGTCTTTATGAGATTCAAGTACCTATGTCTGTGGATGTATTTGAACAGGTCCTGTACTCTTACATTCTGGCCTTTTGTAGAAGATACACAAACATGCATTCTGATCCACAATCTGCATAATGAAGAGGTCAGTTCTGACGGTCACACAGGGTCCTCTTATCTCTAAAGTTCAGTGATCTGGATATTGGAATCACAGAGTCAAAGAATGGTAAAAAAAGAACAGGACACAAGAAGGAGAGAGATTCCAAGTGTTTTCTCTTATCCCCACACCAGACAGTAATTTATTCACTGTCAGGGTAGTTCTATTCAAAGAATTGTCTGAGTCTGTGCCATAAGTCACCTTTTGTGAATATTTATACCCCATCATAAATCTCTAAAAACCACCTTAATTGACAGCTATTAAAGATACATTATTCATGGAAGTTGTCAGACCACGGGGACATGTTTTATTTTACTACATTCTAGCTAAATTGACTTGACCAATTTTGATTTAGAGCTACTAAAAGCCAGCAAAATCACCATTCCATCAAATTTTAAGATGCAAGGTAAAATAGCTTAATTTTAACAAACAAAATGTATCATGACTAACATCGTAACCATTAAAAATTGGTATTTGAAAAAGAACAACAACAACGATATAAAGGTTAGCACAACGTGCTTTGCAAGTCATGATTTTGTACGAGCAAAGCAAGCACTTCTTCGAGTCAGACACAGAGTCTGTTTTAACCACCCCCGCCCGCCCCCGGCCCATTGAGTGAGAATCTGACCTTCACCTGGGACAGAGGGACAGGGAAGGGAGCCAATTTTCTCACGTAATGGTACATTTGAGAGCAGCGTCTTCATTCACTCTGAAATTTGGAATAGAACCAAAAACCAAATCCCCTTAAAGTATTCTGGAAGGGTTAATTCCTTTTTCTTTTTTTTACTTTCCCTGAAGTTCCCAGGAAACTTCATTTACCTTCTCAGTTTGACTCTGTAAAGTTAAACCCTCCCAAATCATTGCAATTTCCATAGGTACAAACATTTCTCAGTCCTAAGTAAGACACAATCCTTTACCAAAGGGAAAAGAAAAAAAGCATACTCCTGAAAATCTTTCTGTAAGCCCTGGCTAGGGAAATATTGACTTCAGAACTAAGATTTTATTCTTCAGTTTTGAGTTATTACCACAAAAGGATATGTTTAAAAAATTTTTAATGTTTGTTTATTTTTGAGAGAGAGAGAGACAGAGTGTGAGCAGGGGAGGGGCAGAGAGAGAGAGAGACACAGAATCGGAAGCAGGCTCCAGGCTCTGAGCTGTCAGCACAGAGCCCAACACGGGGTTCGAACCCACGAGCCGTGAGATCATGACCTGAGCCGAAGTCAGACGCTTAACTGACTGAGCCACCAAGGCGCCCCTAAAGATAAGGTCTTAAAAGAGGTGATGAAACTACATTGAGGTTCTTGGGGTAGGACCCTCATCCCATATGATGTCTATGTAGAAGCTCCCATGAGTGTAATGAAATCATGATAAAATCCACTTAGTATCTGTGAAGGACACACAGTTTGCTTTTGTTTCTAGAGAAATGATCCGTCAACTCATTGAGGAAAAGATGATCTTTTCCTCCTCAGTTCTAACATATATTAGATGCTCAGATATTGTCTGAGGAGACCACCTCTGCACCTGTCTTCCGTTCACACTATTCAAGACTGCTGGGCTGGCCACTGTGACTTTCACCAGCAAAGACATGGGACCCTAAACTTTCCATCCACCGTTACCTGTGCACGCGAAATTCAGTCTTTAGGACATTTATTTGACTGAAAATTCTGTTTGTAGTGGTTTTGCAAAGCTCCAGACCACGTCGATTGCAGATACCTCAGGAAAACCTGGAAAACTACAGATTCTCTGACTCACTTTCAAAAACCCAGATTCATGGGTCTGGGGTGAAGCCATCCCAATAACCAATTTAATTCTGTAAGTGATAATCACATATTTGTTCATTTTTGCCATTTCATGAACTCATGAAAATACTAAAATTGAAAGAGGTTCGTATCAAGTGATACTACATACATCTACGTATCAGAGGAAACCCAAGCAACAGTGGCTTAAACATTTATGGAAAGGTTTGTCTTTCTCACACATCGGGAAGCCTGGTGGGAGGGCATTTAGGACAGATTCTGCTCTCGCAGAATGTAATCTATTTCCCAGACTTCCTTCTTTCCTGTCTGCACTGCCTTCTTTACCATAAGGATTTCATTCTCATGGTCCCAACATGGCTGCTGCACTGCCAGACATCACATCTGTGTTCCAGGCAAGACAAAGAGATGGGGCTAAGGGCAAAGACGAGTAGGTCATCTACACTTGTTCTTTTAAAAATATTTTCCGGAAGACTCACACAGTGGTTTATACCATGTCAGAACTATGTCAAATGGTTACCTCTTGATTAAAAAAAAAAGAAGCTAGGAAATAATATGGTCAATGTAAAAATTAAGTTTCTGTAATTCGGGTATGAAAGGAGCATGATTGTTGGGTGGACACATAATATTTCTTCCCCAAAGCGGTACTGGTTCCAGAAATGCCCGGGGCTAACTCTACAGGGGACAAAATAATGTGTCCCTGCCGTGTAGCAGGAGGGGCGGATCGGCCATCTGTGACTTGGTGGCCCAAAACAAGAGATAGCCTTTGGTCTGGATATCGCCCCGAGGTCTTCCCAAAGTAAGCAGAAGACTTTCCCTTTGTGGCTGTCTCCGGACCCCCGCTGTCAAGTATCCTCTAAGTGAGGCCTCGCGAGTTCCCGCCGTCCTGTCCCAAAAGCCAGACTCGGGGAACGTGGACAGAAGAACATCGACTCGCTCACACGCTGCAGGTTTATCCGCTACAAGCTTCCATGAAACACGTTCACTCTCCTGCTCACGTGACACAAAATCAGAAGAACAGGTATGAAAACTGAGCAGAGCCCATGGTGCGGAGGAATACATAGACTTGATTCTGAAAACTGTCACCAAAACGCTCCCCATGCACCTTTATAAAGTCATGTTAATGGTGATTAAATTCACACGGGGCTGAGGGGCATCAGCCGTCGTCATAAACCCCGGTGACAACATGGCCTATCCTGACTGATGGTGGTGCTAAGACACAGGCTCATCTCCTCTCGGAACTTTAACCTCAGAGCGCCTCTAAACAGCTCCCCAATTATGTGCTGGCACACTTTCCCATTTCTAGATTTGTTTAGTTGTGAGCGTTGAAATGTGAGTTATGATCAGTCACGGGAACGGTGGCCTGGCTGCTTCTGTAGCAAGTGGTGCGGTAGAGAAGGCTTCTTCCCCGCCTGTGGCTTTCCCGGCGATCCTTAAACACAAAGGGGGGCAAGCGTTTGAGAGGTTGGTTTGAGAGTCTTTCCTCGCCCAGAACAAAACCACCGTCCACGTTGAACAGTGCAGACTTCTCACGCCGTTCTAAGGCAAGCTCATTTCTGTCGGGGACCAAGGACACGCTGAGACACACAGCTCTGTGGACCCACAGGAAACACAAGCCACGTATCTGAAAGGTCAGTTAAAACGGGGAAACAGACCCTGTGACTTATTCACCAATTTTCCTTCCTTTTGGCCGAAGTGAATCAGAATAGGACAGGGTTGTTTGTTGCCGGTTGCATCCGCAGGAAGGTCTCGGCCACGGGAGCTCGGTGGTCAGTGTCACCGTGTGCTCCGCTCCGGATCTAAACCACCTGCAGGAAAGCTCACACCTGTGATCCTGAGGAAGCAGAGTGTTCTGATTTTCTTTTGTCACAGAAAGCATTGTTTGAACATAGCAAATATATCAACTTGTCTTTTATAATTCTTCTCTTTTGTATGCACGCCGCTCCTTGGTGATCGCACCGAGGGCTGTGGTTGTGACACAACCTGTGACCCACGACCTCCAAACTCAGAGGTCTAGCGCCGTCTGCCTATGACTTCGCCAGACTCCCAGACTTCTTGTCCCTCATGTTTTACCCCAACCGCCCACTTGACACTTTATCCCGACACCTGAGAAGTATCTAAACATTCATATTTGACAAGTTTGTTCTTTTCCCCACGACCTTTGCAATCCTATTCTTCAGCCTTCACTCGTAATTCTCAGAGAATTCAACAGTGACTTCTTCACTTTCAAAGAGCCACAGCCGTCCCTAACAAAAGTGCTTTGAAAAGTTAGGAAACTAGAAAACCCACCGAAGATTAAAGAATGTTAGAATCTTGGGGATATTATTCTATTTATTCGGGGGGGGGGGGGGTGGATATTCAAAGCTCTGGCGCAGGTTAGAGCAAAGAACTAACAGCACTTCCTGGAAAACAATCTCTAAAGCACAAATAAGAAGGTTTTCTGAAAATAGGTGTTAACCACCTGGGTAAGTTCCCAAACTTCTCTAGGAAAAGCCAAGGCAATTCCCTGTATCATTATTCTTCAAACACGAAAAAGAGAAATGAGGCAAAGCTTTGTTCTATTCCCAGACTTGTTTCACTCGTACTTTGGAAAATGCACAACAGACTTCATATTTAGGTTTCATTAAAAACTCTTCTTTGTTTGATCCCAGAGGCAAGCTTTTAAAAACAGTCTTGAGACAGAAGAAATGTTCACGTTCTCTGTTGTGCAATACTGGAGAAAAATTTCAATGCATTCAAAGCAGGAGCCTAATAATTTATTCGTCCGCTCAGGGAATGGGGTTGGGATAGCATTTGACAAAGCTGAGCTAATTAGCCTCTTCAAAAAGGTCAAAACAGGAACACTTTTATCATTTTTCTCTCACCTTTCTGACGTCCCAGCCTTTTCCAACAGTCAAATTATAGCCACGGCAATTAAAACGTGTAATTAAGTCGTAAGTCCTTTTTAGTGGAGAGACAACATGTTCACTCCTTTTATGCGAACGGTTTCCTTTAAAGCCGTCATTTTGAGCCAATTCACAGGAATAATCATTTCATTGGGGAATTTATTTTCTCATAGAAAGGGTATTAAACCAATTGTGAAAGCAACATTACTGTTGACTGAATCACTCAGCAGCAAACTGGTGGTCCACATACTTGCCCAGAATTAAAATATTCGAAGATATGCCAACGTGACCCAAAGCATGTTTAACAACTTTGCATCCATGTTTTAAGCTTGTGATCCCCATCTTCAGAACTAACTCCTCTTGCTGTCAACCTGCACATCAGCCGAGGCTGTGATTGGTGAGGATGGGGCTGTTGCTTCCCCCAAGAAGACAGTGTGCATATGGAGGTTCTTTCCTTTGATTCTTAAGGTAGGTATGACCTGACATTGTTGAAGCTCACAAGCCTTGAGTGTAAAGCTTAACACATTTTTACGGACGGTCACTCCCATGGAACCACCACAAAGATCCAGATAAAGATTATTTTTATCCCCACTGCCCTCGCCCCCCAGAAGACTCCATTTTGTCCTGTATGGGACACCCTTCTTTCTGCATTAAAGGTAAGCACTCCCCTCATTTCCATTAACACTCATTAATTCTGCCAGTTTTTGAGCTCCGAGAAATGGAATCCAACACTCACACTTGTGTTTGACGTCGCTCGCTCGCCATAATGGTTTTCAGACCCATCCAACTGGTTGCCTGTGACGGTGGTAGGCATCTACCACCTACCAAAAAACTACAGAGTGATGAACATCCGAAAGAGAGGGGGTAACAAGTATAAACCTCCATCCATTTGGCTACACTATGCTCGTTAAAAAACACATCTTTATAAACTATGCCATCTATTAATGCTATGTAATCAAAGTGCCCACCAAAGACATTAATCCATTTTACAACAATCCAACCAAGGGTTAATGTAGCCTATGCTGGACCATGCCCAGTGTGGGAGATGCCATCTGAGACTGTGCATTCCTCCTTTGGCTCTTTCAAAGTTTTTCCAAGAAAAAAAATATGTCTCTTAGTCACTTCTATCAGTTAGCCTGTTTTTTTGCTTAACAGGACACAAAAACCCATCATGTCTGTCTTTGCAACAATATTTACTGTCTTTGTGAAAACAGCTATCAAATGCTAATTAGCCTATCCATATTTTGAAACTTAATGTAACAGTCATTTGCGGTCCCGATGGAAGCTAGAATCGCCTTAAAGAGTGTTAATATTTTGAACAAAATATATCATGTGTGAGATCCAACTATCCTTTACAGTTCTAGGAAGGTGCCAGAATGTTTCATTTTTTGTGATCTTTATCCACACCTAGGGTTTCCCCTCTTGAAAGGTAAGCCCCGGAACGATTGCCCCGAATAACAGAAGAGGCCTCAACGCAGAGGCAAGTCAGTCACAACTCAATTACGGGGAGGCCCAGAGCAAGAGGAACAAGGACTTTGCACACCAAGTGTCTTGATGTGGCACTGGCCCTTCTACCAAGGAGCTGTTTCTTAGCAGAAAGAGTTCCTGTAAGCTTCAGGACGAGGCGTCCTTAAGCTGGTTATACGCACCCCAACAGAACTTCCTTGATGATGTCAGCCAGGCTGAACTCTGAACGAGTGTGAAGAAGGACTAGAACAGGGGGGTGGGGGTGCGGGATAGATCAGAACAGCGCGGAAGCCCAGGTGAGCACCGCACGGAGGGGAGAGGAGCCAGGGGTAATGCATATTAGCTGCACAGCTTCCCTACGAGTTGACTCTGTGAGTACTGCCCACACACTATTGCCGGTGCATTTGCATCCACAAGCAAACCACAAATTCTGCAGCTGCGGGGGGTTTGCGGCTAGTGATCCTTGTCCTACCTGGCTAACTGCCGTGGCTGCTACATGGGATGACTCCGTCTCCTGGATTTGTCCATGAAGATGACCTCGTTCACGGTGCTGGTCTCACTAGGTGTCTGGAAGGAAAGACCAACACGTGTCTAGCATTTCCACTTGGGACTGGCTGCTATAGTGGGGAGAGTGTCCAGGGGCCAGAGCTAGGGCTGTTTCCTGAAAGGCTATTGTTCTCATTGGCCCTGAAACACTGTCTCTGAAGCTAACACTGTGCTTGGACCTGTGTCTTAGCAAGCCGGACAGACTTTCTGTTCTTCCCCTGCAAGTCACAGCTCCTTACTAACATCCAAAGCCATGCTTTGGTGGCTATTCACAGAACACATTCCTAGTGCAATATCTGGAACTCATTTTCCAGCAAGAGTTTCAACCTTTTGCCCTCTCCTACATTTAGTCAAAATTCTCCCTATTTCAGTTTTGAGTTTGTATCGCAGGATGAACCGGTTTACCCTAAACCGAAGTCACATCCCCACACACATCACAGCTTATTCTGGTGTGCTTATTCTGGAGGTGATTGGCGTTCTCTGTATGTGGCACTGAAAACTGTATAACAGATTGTCTTCAAATCCTCTAAATGATGTCATAATATTGTTACATATCACATCGCTTACTTTCCCTCAGCACTGTGTTTCTGACACCAGCTCTCACTGCTATGCATACATACAGTTCACTGCCTCGAACTGTTGCTTAGCATTCTACGGCATGGACTCATCATATTCTCACAAGCTGATTTAGAGTGACAGAGGCACACATCATCCTTGATTCCTCGTCATGCCAAATAATGCCACAATCAACATCCATATATGTGCTTCCTTACAGACCTGGGTGAGAATGCAGAAAACATATCGGACACATTCCAGTACCATTCATGATTAAAAGCTGAATTCAGGAAGTTAGGAATAGAGGAAAAATACTTCAGCTTGATAAAGAACATGTATTTTAAAAAAGAAATAAGAAATCAACTACAGCTAATGCATGCTTAGTGGTGGAAGACTGAATAGTTCCTCTCTCATATTGTGAACAAGGCAAGGAAGCCTGCTCTCACCATTCATATTCAACATAATACTAGAAATCCTAGTCATTGCGATAAGGCAAGAAAAGGAAATAGAAAGTTCCACAGATTGAAAAGGAATAAATAAAACTACCTCTATTTATAGATGAGATGATTGCCTACAAAGAAAATTCCAGGGAATCTAAAAAGAAGAAGAAGAAGAAGAAGAAGAAGAAGAAGAAGAAGAAGAAGAAGAAGAAGGGGAGGGGGAGGGCCAGGGGGAGGGGAGGGGAGGGGGAGGAGGAAGAAAAAAGTCTAGACTAAGTGCCAATTGGTTGCAGATACAAAATCAACAAACAGAAATAAATTGCATTTTTGTACACTAACTATAAATATGTAGAAATAGAAATTAAAAATACAATATAATTTATAATCATTCCAAACGGAATAAATTCTTAGGTGTAAACCTAACAAAACATGTAAGGTGAGTATTAGAAGATGCAGATAAAAAAATCCAAGAGGGCATAAATAGGCACGCCTGGGTGGCTCAGTCGGTTGAGCGTCCGAGTTCGGCTCAGGTCATGATCTCGCACTCTGTGAGTTCGAGCCCCGTGTCAGGCTCTGTGCTGACAGCTCCAAGCCTGGAGCCTGCTTTGGATTCTCTGTCCCCCTCTCTCTCTCTCTGCCCCTCCCCTGCTCTCTCTCTCTCTCTCTCTCTCTCTCTCTGTCAAAAATAAATAAACATTAAAAATTTTTTTTTTAAATCCGAGAGGGCATAAATAAATGATTAAGACATTTTTTAAGGCAGATAGGAAGAATCACCAAGATGACAATTCTCCCTGTTGATCTACAGGTTAATGAAATCCCTAACAAAATACCAAAAAGTTTTGTTTTGTTTTGTTTTGTTTTGTTTTGTTTTGTTTTTGCAGATGGAGATAAGTTTAATCTAAAATTTATGTGGGAGACCCCACGCCCTGTTATAATTAAAACGATTTTGATGAAGAAGAATGCGGTGGGAGAATCGCCCTCCCTGATAGTAAGGCTACAACAATTAAGACAAAGTAGTGGCAAGGAATGGACCCAGAGAGCAACAGAGCAGAGAACCTGGAAAAGACCCACACACATCGGCTCAACTCCTACCCCACAAAGGCCCAGAAGCAATTCAGTGGAATTTAACGCACTGAAAGGATAGACTTCTCAATAAAAGGTTCTGTGAGGCAATTAGACATATACAAGCAAAGCAACGAATCTCAGCCTAAACCTCACACCCCATTCAAAACTTAATTCGAAATGACTAGGGATTTAAGTATGAAATTAAAACTGTAAAATTTTCAGAAAAAGACACCAAGAGAAAGCCTCTAGGAGTAGGGTGAAGCAAAGATCATATGTTTGACACCAGAAGTGAAATCCATACTGGAAAAATTAATAAATTGGAACCCCATCCCAATGTAAAATTTTTGCTCACAAGAGAGCATGAGAAAGGAAAATTATAGACTGTGAGAAAGCGTTCACTGACCACACATCCCGCAAAGGACTAGAATAGAGACGGTAAACAGCACAGGGAAAGAGGCTCGACATTGACCTCCCATGGGCTCACTCCTGTGTGTCATAGAATCATAAACACATTTGCAGTATGTGTCTTTATCAGTAAAATTCCTGCGGCTTTGTAACCCAAAAATATGTATTTTATTTCCACATTTTGATAACCACTTGTTGGATAAAATTTAAACGTGAAGTTATTTTTCTTAATGCTTAGAAATATTCCCCGGTGACCTCGTCCACCCAGTGCTGCTGGCAAGGATTCTAGCAATCTGGCTCTTGTCCCTTGGTGTCTGCCCACACCTGTCTTCAGGAAGCCTGCATCTCAGGAGGGCTTCTGTTCTGCCCAATGTCAAGCCCGGGGCGTAGACACGGAGACCAGCTCTGGGGTTTCTCCTTCCTTCCTTCCTTCCTTCCTTCCTTCCTTCCTTCCTTCCATAAAGGAGCAGATGGGGGCTTTTCTCAAAGCCGCTCAGGAGAGGCGAAAGAGTAAAATGTAAACAGAAATCCCTTCAAACTCACCCTCAGTCCAACTAGTGAGAAACTGACTCCAGTACGCCCAGACGTTTCTCTCTTTAATTTTTTGGTAACTTCCTGGCATCCTGATGCTTTCTTTGGTCATCTATTACTCCCCCAATTTGATTGTGAGGGGGAAAAAGACAGCATCTACTCTGCCACTTTTTCGGGACTTTACTTTGTGTTAAAATATTACATGTGGAGAGAGGTGTTTCGGGTCTGCACAGTTGAGAGCAACCTTTGCACTTTATAGAGTCTGGAAAGAGACTTAATTTGGTTTTGTTTTTTTAATTATTATCAATCTAAGCAGCTCTTTTGATTAAAAAAATTGTCAGCAACCATTTATAAGCCTTCTACTGTATTTGCATCGGGGGTACATTGATGAGAACGTAGAGGCCCAGAATTCACGTCGCTAGGGCTGGTTTCCAGCATCTCTGGGATATGGCAGCTTAAACGCTTAAAGTAACACATCTTAATTATAATAATAACTCTTACAATGTTTCTGAAAACCAAGGTGTATGCATAGAATTAACTCCACCTTTGCTTTTTAAATTCCCATCCATGCTATTGGTAGAGGGAAATAGATTTCTTCCCAGTTAATATTCGCATTTACAAAAACTAAGGTGGACAAAAATCTGGTCAATTATTTTATATGTGTTGATGGCAACAGGTGGTGTGATATGGTGACATATACAGGGTCCCCCCCCAAATGAAAAGAATCTCAGAAATGTCCTCAGATGAATGGAAACAAGCAAAAGCTGTTCATCACAAGTGTTGTTCTGAAGAATGCAAGTTATCATATCTATATCGTAGTAGAAGTCGATGCAGAATGTTGTCCAAGGTGTCTTCGAGTGTTGGGGTGTTTGGGGTGGACGGATGGAGCCCGCAGGCGGGCCCCTGGACCTCCCTGCCTGGGAACACCTGCCGGGTCTTCTGGGCTCAGCCTTGACACAGACCGAGAGCCGGCAAAGGACCTTTTCATGCTCCAGATCCCTCGCTTCGAAAATGGAAATCCGTGCTTATTCCCACACAGCCTGACTCTACTGGTGCGAACGGCAATCCAAAACCACCCCACATTCTGAGTGCTGGTGACACACTTCTGCCTCCTCGGTTTGACACGCCTTCTTGTCGAGAAGCACCGTGAAGTTGAAGCCCACGCAGACAGTCCCCTGCAGGCGTCAATCAAACTTATACAAAAATGCTTTGCAACTGTACCAAGAAAATGCTTCTTAAACAGACGGAGTCAAACCAACAAGACATCAATCATCCAATTCTTGTTTTGTAGAGAAATTCAGCAAGCATCCGACATTCACAGTGATTTGGCTGACGTAGCTTCAAAACCCGGGTCCTTCCTAACTGAAGGAGAGGCCTTTATCTAAGATACATTCTTAACGAGCAAACTAATTTAAAACTTCACTCTGTTCACGGGTCTATTTTCCCAGGTAATTACAAGGTTCTTTTGCACCCGGCAGGGGCTGTTTTCTTCTTCTTTTAATTTGCCATGTATTTCCTATATAATTTCATACTAAGCATTGTTTAGCTGGCAGGAATATTTAAGATGAAATTTTATGGATTATCCTGCTTCTCTGGTAAGACATTCTTTAATTCAGTGCCGGAGAACTAAGAGAAAAAATTCTCCATCTTAAAATTGCTTCGTTTATTTTTATTTCCTGCTTTCCTACAGCTCTTCCTTCCCCGAGGCCACCCCTCGGACTTCCTCGGGAAGAAACACTCAGCGAACATGTACGGATTCGACTTTCTTTGTTTTCTATGGTCCCAGCCCTGGAGTGTCCCTGTGACTGTCACACTGGAAGAGAGAAGGTCCGCGCAAGCTGCTCTCTTTCCACCGAGGATGTAGCTGTTCCAGAAAGAACGGAGAGAGCTGTCAGCCGAGGGACTCCTAGAGGTCTGCATTTGTAGGTGCCGACAGCTGGGCTTTGAACAACCCTGACGTAGGAAGGCCACCAATCGCAGACGGGACACTCTGAGGATATGAAGGTGGGCGGTCACCCACCCAGGCGTGCCCAGGCAGAGTGTGTGGGCCATCAGGGGCAGAGGGAGGGCTCCAGGGGGACAGGACGTAAATGGACCCGGCAAACCACGCAGTCGCCTCGGCTTGGAGGGCCCCCCAGTGCGTCCGCTCTGAGGCAAGTCCGCAGTGATCACGTCGGGGCCCTGGAGGGACACGAGGCAGGGCTGAGGTTCAAAGGCTGCCCTTCGCAGTGACCCAACGTCCAAAGGGTCAAGAGTCTAATTCTTATCTCGCTCACGCACCGGCAGGGATCACTTTATGCGAAGAGCCACGGAGACCCGTTGGCGTGAGACATGCAACGGGAATTTTTACGCGGAGCCTTGAATTCCAAACAGCGGAGGGTCAAAGGGAGAGCTGCAGGCGTGCCGTGCCCGAGTCAGGACCCTCAGGGGGTAAGTCACGCAGTGAAAATGAGAACTAGAACTCGCTTGTGAACATACGTGTATATATAATACAATTTCATATCGCATCATAATAATGTAATTATCGTGTAATGATTTTATTACATGTGTATATTATATCAACCAATATAATAATGTCACATCATATACATAATATTTTTATGTGTGATGTTTAAAGTTTTACTTCTACAAAGTTTGAAAAAAAAGACATTTTACACAGTAAAGATTATAAAATCCTACAATACCAAACTAGCACATTTTTCTTCTCATCATCTTTAATATATTCTAAGGTGGTTTGAAAATTTTCAGACCCTCCCCCCAAAATTGTTTCGCATTCTTTTTTTTTTTTTAATTTTTTTTTTACATTTATTTTTGAGAAACAGAGTGAGACAAAGCGTGAGCGGGGGAGGGGCAGAGAGAGGACACACAGAATCTGAAGCAGGCTCCAGGCTCTGAGCAAGTGGTCAGCACAGAGCCTGATGCGGGGCTCGAACCCACAGACTGTGAGATCACGACCTGAGCCGAAGTCGGACGCTCAACCGACTGAGCCACCCAGGGGCCCCTGTTTCGCATTCTTGAGTGTGGATTTTGCTAGTTTCGGTCGGAGTCACCCTGAGAATGGATATAAAACACATGTATTTCCTTTACTTATTTAACAAGTCAGTTAATCGAACAATATTTATTAATTAAGCCACTAGTGACATTCTGTCTGGTCACCTGAGGGAGAAACATAAAACGGAGATCACAGTTGATGCCCTTCGGCCGGGGTCTCAGGAGTAGAAACCATACTTCGACCCGAGGGCACCGTGGGGGGGACGACTCCCCTGCTTACCAGCCTGCCTGACCGGTACATCATCACCCCTTCACAACTCGAGTCCTGCCTCAGTCCTGTCCCCGCATCACCTGTTGACCCTGCGGCCCCCGCGCGGGCACCCCGCACCCCTGCCCCACAGTTCACCCCCCAGGGCCCGAGCAGGGCTGGCCCTAAACGCGCCCAGAGCCGGGGCCAGGCAGAGTGCGAAGTAAGCGCGTCACGTCCCAAGTGGCCGGGCCATCAGGAAGACCTCAATCTGATGACTCTGAAAAAGGACAGAGCAGAAACTGGAGAAAAACACACACCCCGCAGAGAGTGCCAGCGGACGGGCTCTATGAGCCAGGCTGGAGTGGCCACAGCTTTTTAAAAATTGATTTTTAATTGGCCACCGGTCACTCGCTAAATGAGCTGGGTCAGATATGGTGGAAAGCCCACAGGCTGAGGCAAAAATTACAGATTTCACCACAGCTAAAAAAACAGGAGAGAAAGGAATACAGAGGCGGGAGAAAGAAGAAAGGGAGAGAGGACACAAGGGAATTTTAAGGTGGATTGTAAGAGAAACAAATGGGGAAATTCATTACTCATTTCAGATTTTATTATTTACTGATATGGACCAAAGCCGTCGAGTGTAATTTTAATCAGTGCCAAATAACAACGAGCCCGTGCGTTAGGACTTTGGATTTTACATACATGGCTGCATATTTCTTTGTTTTTAATGTTTAGTTTTGAGAGAGAGAGAGAGTGAGTGAGCAGAGGAGGGGCAGAGAGAGAGGGGGACAGAGGATCTGAAGTGGGCTCTGTACTGACAGCAGGGAGCCTGACGCGGGGCTCGAACTCATGAACCATGAGACCATGACCTGAGCCAAAGTCTGAGGCTCAACCGACTGAGCCACCCAGGCGCTCCTGGGGCTGAATATTTCTGAGACAAGAACTTGTATGTTGCTTATCGTCTTTATTACCTGACTTTAATCAGGACATCTTAGCTCTTTACCTCTGGGATTTCAACAGAGATCCTCCCCATCTTGTGTAAAACCTAACCTGATCTCATCCTTCCATTTAGGGTTCTTAGAGCAGAGCCCTTCAGAGCCAGAAGAGGAAAGAGGAAGGGCCCCGTGTTAGCTGGAGCACTGTCACCTCTGGGCAGGGGTACGGTGCCCCATGGGAGAAGCAGACCCTGGAGAGAATTCCTAAAGCAACATCAGCAGAAGCTGAAAGGACAGTGGCCAGAGATGGGGGGTGGGGTGCTCCCTGGACCCTGCCTGGCTTCCTGCCCTGAGATTTTTGTCAGACTCTCGATTCCAAATTTCCTGCATCCTCAAATCTGTAGCCTGGAATCACATCTCCCTACATTTTCAATCATGTAGCCAGTGTCTGTCCAGATCAATGACATCCCCAGAGTTTAGCTCTCCCTCTCCACCCCTCTCCCGTACAGCTTGTCTGCAGGCCGTCTGTGAAACTGTACCAAGTGACCGTGACAGTGACAGTGACATACAGTGGCAGGAAGGGGATGGGCTGAAGAGCAGACCCTGGCCTGACGTCCATTAGAATGAGCTGACAGTAACTATGCCTGAGGACACGATTTTTTGAAAGAGCTACCGAAAAATTGTAGTTTGATAGTCTGTTAGCAACGTCTTACTGACTTCTCCCTCGTTCTTGCTGCTTCTGCCGCCATTCAACAGCCTTGTGATACTTGGCTGGACAGAGAGTGGAGACGTGCTGGAGACGAGGAGAGACAGAAGTAGAGAGAGACAACGGGAGATAAAACAGATGGATGCCATGGACCGACAAATACACAGAGAAAGAGAGACGGAGACACGGAGATTCTCATGCCTCAGACAGCCTTGAAGACAGGAATGACGTCGGACTTGTCTTGTGTCTCCGCCACCGTGCGCAATTCCTAACCCACTAAAACCAAGTAACCTTGCAATCTCGGAACGGTGCTTGAGGCTTTCAGTCTCCAGATTTCGTCCACCGTCTAGCGTGCATTTAAAATGTTCGGAACTCTCTGCTTTCTGAGCCCACCTTCAGGTCTGCGGCACATTAGGAGGCCGTCCACTATTCCATATGAGCATTTTGGGAGTCTCTCCCAGCGCAGGATGCCTTCCGCACCCTCCCCCCGTCACGCAGCCCAGCTCTTGCAGCCACTGGTGGCAAGCATCCCAAGTCCTCAGACCAGGGTGGTCCTCCTGCCTAAGCCGGCCACTCGGAGCCTGCTTCCCACAGACCTGGAATTGAAAGGGGGGCAGTGACAGAGAAGCTGGGGGCGGGCACCTGTCACTGCCCTCACTGGCGGGGGTTCACGCGAGCGCGGGCACCGTGAGGGGCCATCGTCACCCGCCATATGGGCCATGGCACATGAAAGCCGGGGGTGGAGCAGCCATGCCCACGAGCTGAGCCAGGAGAACGCGTGAAGAGAGCCCCAGATGCTCTGAATGCTGGAGATTTTTTTTCATCTGTTGCTGAAGTGTAGCAGTCACGCAGCATCACACTGGTCTCAGATTGGATTCGCGCGACATAGTGATTACAACGTGCCCGCCTGGTAAATGCAGTCACGATCTGTCACCCCACAGCGTTATGGCCATCTTATCGACTACACTCCCTGTGCTGTTCTTGTCATCCGTGACTTACTTATTTTATAGCTGGGAGTTTGTGCCTTTTAATCCCTTTCACCTGCTCTCCCCTGCCCCCCCCCCCAACCTCCCTCTGGGGCCACCAATTCTTTCTCTGTAGTTAAGTGTCTGTTTGCGTTTTTGTCTGTTTGCTCCTTGTTTTGTTTTTTAGATTCCGTATGTCAGGAAAACTGCACGGCTGTCTTACACCAAACACAAAAATAAACTCAAAATGTGAGACCTGAAACCACAAAATTCCCTGCAAGAAAACCTAAGCCATAGTCTCTTGGACATTGGTCTTAGCAACACATTTATGGACATGTCTCACCGGACAAGGGACACAAAAGCAAAAATAAACTATTGGGACTCCATCAAAATAGAAAGCTTCTGCCCAGCAAAGAAAATCATCAACAAAACAAAAAGGCAGCCTACTGAACGGAAGAAGATATTTGTAAATGATATATCTGATAAGGGGTCAAGATAAAAAAAAATACAAAAAATTTACACAATTTAACACCAAAAAGCTCCCCAAATAACCCAATTTAAAAATGGGCAGAAGAGGGGCGCCTGGGGGGCTCAGCCGGTTAAGCGTCTGACTTCGGCTCAGGTCATAATCTCATGGTTTGTGGGTTCGAGCCCCGTGTCGGGCTCTGTGCTGACAGCTCAGAGCCTGGAGCCTGCTTTGGATTCTGTGTCTCCCCCTCTCTCTGACCCTCTCCCGCTCATGCTCTGTCTCTCTCTGTCTCTCAAAAATAAATAAATGTTAAAAAAAAAGAAAGAAAAGATTTTGGGGGAAATCATGCTAAGGCAGGTAGATCTCTTAGTGATGTATAGAAATCGGATGGTTGGAAAGGAGTGGGTGGGAACAGCACTGCAGGTAGAGCTAACTGTAGGTGCAAAGGCCCTGGGGCAGGAGCCTGGGCCTCAGTGCCAATAGTGGTAGAAAGCCATTGGTTTAGGTGGAAGTTTTGGGGGACACTGTGAGTAAACAGAAGTGGTGTCATGGATGGCCTCCCGATTAAAGTATAAAAGGTACAGACAATTTTTATAATATACTTCCTTAAAGTCACTATGGCCGAAATATAATTTCATTGTGTATCCAGTCTAAAACATATCGAGATGTCTTACGTTGTATTTTGTACTAAATCTTCTAAATCCAGTGTGCATTTTACACCTGTGTGAAAGACATAAAGACCACCATCATCACCATGGCAAATTGTTTTTTAATTATGCATCGACAATGTTGGCAGGAGTCATGGGGTCACATTTCTAGAAACAAAATGCTCTAGCGTAACAATAGTTCTATATGATTAAAATGTTAAGGAGATACGTGTGTGTGTTTACCACCTAAATTACTGCTTCCTTTGACTTAACTCACCTCTCTGAATTATAGAGGTAATGAAACGAACAACAACAAAAAAATACCTAATTGTGTATGATAGGGCATGTAGGTAGGTCTCATCAGAATGTAAAAATAAAACAAAATCCATATCAGAAATTATTACATTTGAAAAGGGTTATTCTACTTAAAAGGACAACTCTGAATTGAAAAATATGGAAAGGAAGAGGAGACAAAAAACACTTTAACTCTGAAATATAAAGAAGATAGATAGGTCTAGAGACAGCCAATTCTAGATAGACTTCCATATCTAGTTTAATATCTAGCTGATAGAAAGAAGGAGGCTCTCGGTAGTGATAGATCTAAATACAGATAAATGTAGATATAGATAGATATTTAGCCATAGATAGAGCTAAATCTAGGTATATATGTAGACGAAGGAAGAAAGGAAGTAGAGAGGGAGGGAGAGAGGGAGGGAAGGAGGGAAGAAAAAAGAGGGAAGGAAGGAGGGAAGGGAAGAAGGGAGGAAGGAAGGAAGGAAGGAAGGAAGGAAGGAAGGAAATAGACCTAAATAGATATAGATATAGATATAGATATAGATATAGATATAGATATAGATATAGATAGATCTATAGATATCTATCATCTAAGTATCTAATTGATAAATGATAGATAGAAAGATGATAGAAAGATACATGATAGATTGATTAGATAGATAGATAGATGATAGGTAGATAGAAAGATAGACGATAGATCGATGAGGTAGATAGATAGATGATTGATAGATGATAGATGACAGATAGATGATTGATTAGATAGATTGATAGATGACAGATAAATAGATGATAGATAGATGATAGATAAATAGATGATAGATATATAGATAGATGATAGATAGATGACAGATTGATTAGATAGATGATAGATTGATTAGATAGATGATAGATTGATTAGATAGATAGATTAGATAGATGATAGGTTGATTAGATAGATAGATGATAGATGATTGATTAGATAGAGGATAGATAGATACGAATTACACCAGAGACCAGTGAAGAGCCATCCAGACCAAACACGTCCATCCCACTTGTGAAGTGACAGCTCCTTGTAGCAGGCAGTGGGCAGGGGAGGTGGACGCCCCCAGCCGAGGGCGCCTCCGGTCTCCACAGCGGGCAAGTCCGCTGTAGTTTTGAGGCGCACACCGACACACCAGAACTCAGGCAGGACCCCAAATAGAGACGGGAGCACGCTGTGTCTTTAGCACACGCCCCTCACATGCCTGGGGCCTTCTGGAAGCCCATCTCCCAGTCCGGAAGCCTCAGGCCTGGTGTCAGGGATGACGAGACCACCTGACCAGGGACAGTCCCCTCCCCACCCCTCACCCCTGCACCGGTCACCAGGTGAGGGCCAGGGAGGGACACCTCGTGGAGGAAATGGCAGGATTCACATCCTCAGGGAGGGGGGAGCCGAGAGGGGGCTCAGACAGACACAAGGGGTCCCGGGGGGCTGCAGAATCAGAGAGGGGGTGAGGCGGGACCACTGTGTGCTCCCCGGAACGCTGGTCTCCTACGATTCCTCACGGGCAAGTTCTCCTGTCAGACAAACGTGAAGAAAGAAAACTCACACGTTGCCCCCTGAGCACACGGCGTGTTCAGGGGCCCTGCGGGAAAACAGACGGGAGAATGTTCCCTTCCTGCTGACTCCAGTTCCCTACCATGTTTCAGCACAGATGGGGGTTGTTTTTTGGAGGGTAGGAGAAGGCTGGCGGAGTTCTGCCAATATCCTACAGAAAAAGCAAACCTCTTAGGATTTATAAGCAGAGTAGCCTTACTAAAAATAAAAGAGAATACGTAAGGACAAGCATCTGTAAAGCCCTTGGAAAGCTCTTCAGGAAAAGACAGAACACACAGAAAAAGTTCAGATCGGGACAGCAGGACGTGAGAAATTCGGGGTCATTCTTGGCCAAGGAGTATTTATCACATCCAAGGTTAAAGGGAAATTCGACTCCGTATTTAAAATATCTATGGTTATCTGCTGAATGTGGCACGATTGATTTCATCACGTTCCACAGAGGAAGATACTTTTGGAGGCCACATGCCCTGCCCAGGGGTCGGGGGAGTCTGCCCCATTCCTTTGCGGGGGAGGTCTGCACCCTAAAGGACTTCAGCGGGATGGTGACAGCCAGGGGGCTTGGGTTCTGTCCCTCCTGGCGCAGGACTCCTGGTGTCCTCCACAGTGGTTCTGACAACTGTGAGACAGAGCAAAGGAACTGTCCCCCCACCCAGAGTGACCCAGGATGGAGCAGAGGAACCGTCCCCCCAGAGTGACCCAGGATGGAGCAGAGGAACCGTCCCCCCAGAGTGACCCAGGACAGAGCAGAGGAACTGTCCCCCCAGAGTGACCTGGGATGGAGCAGAGGAACCGTCCCCCCAGAGTGACCTGGGACAGAGCAGAGGAACCGTCCCCCCACAGTGACCTGGGATGGAGCAGAGGAACCGTCCCCCCAGAGTGACCTGGGACAGAGCAGAGGAACCGTCCCCCCAGAGTGACCTGGGACAGAGCAGAGGAACCGTCCCCCCACAGTGACCTGGGATGGAGCAGAGGAAGCGTCCCCCCAGAGTGACCTGGGATGGAGCAGAGGAACTGTCTGTCCCCCACCAAGAGTGACCTGGGACAGAGCAGAGGAACCGTCCCCCCACAGTGACCTGGGATGGAGCAGAGGAACCGTCCCCCCAGAGTGACCTGGGACAGAGCAGAGGAACCGTCCCCCCACAGTGACCTGGGATGGAGCAGAGGAACTGTCTGTCCCCCACCAAGAGTGACCCAGGATGGAGCAGAGGAGCCGTCCCCCCAGAGTGACCCGGGACGGAGCAGAGGAACCGTCCCCCCAGAGTGACCTGGGATGGAGCAGAGGAACTGTCCCCCCAGAGTGACCTGGGATGGAGCAGAGGAACTGTCTGTCCCCCACCAAGAGTGACCCAGGATGGAGCAGAGGAACCGTCCCCCCAGAGTGACCCGGGATGGAGCAGAGGAACTGTCCCCCCACCAAGAGTGACCTGGGATGGAGCAGAGGAACTGTCCGTCCCCCACCAAGAGTGACCCAGGATGGAGCAGAGGAGCCGTCCCCCCAGAGTGACCCAGGATGGAGCAGAGGAACTGTCTGTCCCCCACCAAGAGTGACCTGGGACAGAGCAGAGGAACCGTCCCCCCAGAGTGACCTGGGATGGAGCAGAGGAGCCGTCCCCCCAGAGTGACCCGGGACGGAGCAGAGGAGCCGTCCCCCCACAGTGACCTGGGATGGAGCAGAGGAACCGTCCCCCCAGAGTGACCCGGGATGGAGCAGAGGAACTGTCCCCCCACCAAGAGTGACCTGGGATGGAGCAGAGGAACTGTCCGTCCCCCACCAAGAGTGACCCAGGATGGAGCAGAGGAGCCGTCCCCCCAGAGTGACCCAGGATGGAGCAGAGGAACTGTCTGTCCCCCACCAAGAGTGACCTGGGACAGAGCAGAGGAACCGTCCCCCCAGAGTGACCTGGGATGGAGCAGAGGAACTGTCCCCCCAGAGTGACCTGGGATGGAGCAGAGGAACTGTCTGTCCCCCACCAAGAGTGACCTGGGACAGAGCAGAGGAACCGTCCCCCCAGAGTGACCCAGGATGGAGCAGAGGAACCGTCCCCCCAGAGTGACCTGGGATGGAGCAGAGGAACCGTCCCCCCACAGTGACCCAGGACAGAGCAGAGGAACTGTCCCCCCAGAGTGACCCCGGACGGAGCAGAGGAACTGTCCCCCCAGAGTGACCCGGGACGGAGCAGAGGAGCCGTCCCCCCAGAGTGACCTGGGATGGAGCAGAGGAACTGTCCCCCCAGAGTGACCCCGGACGGAGCAGAGGAACTGTCCCCCCAGAGTGACCCAGGACGGAGCAGAGGAACTGTCCCCCCAGAGTGACCCCGGACGGAGCAGAGGAACTGTCCCCCCAGAGTGACCCGGGACGGAGCAGAGGAGCCGTCCCCCCAGAGTGACCTGGGATGGAGCAGAGGAACTGTCCCCCCAGAGTGACCCCGGACGGAGCAGAGGAACTGTCCCCCCAGAGTGACCCGGGACGGAGCAGAGGAGCCGTCCCCCCAGAGTGACCCGGGATGGAGCAGAGGAACTGTCCCCCCAGAGTGACCTGGGATGGAGCAGAGGAACCGTCCCCCCAGAGTGACCTGGGATGGAGCAGAGGAACCGTCCCCCCACAGTGACCCAGGACAGAGCAGAGGAACTGTCCCCCCAGAGTGACCCCGGACGGAGCAGAGGAACTGTCCCCCCAGAGTGACCCGGGACGGAGCAGAGGAGCCGTCCCCCCAGAGTGACCTGGGATGGAGCAGAGGAACTGTCCCCCCAGAGTGACCCCGGACGGAGCAGAGGAACCGTCCCCCCAGAGTGACCCGGGACGGAGCAGAGGAGCCGTCCCCCCAGAGTGACCCGGGACGGAGCAGAGGAACTGTCCCCCCAGAGTGACCCGGGACGGAGCAGAGGAACTGTCCCCCCAGAGTGACCCAGGATGGAGCAGAGGAACCGTCCCCCCAGAGTGACCCGGGATGGAGCAGAGGAACTGTCCCCCCACCAAGAGTGACCTGGGATGGAGCAGAGGAACTGTCCGTCCCCCACCAAGAGTGACCCAGGATGGAGCAGAGGAGCCGTCCCCCCAGAGTGACCCGGGACGGAGCAGAGGAGCCGTCCCCCCAGAGTGACCCGGGACGGAGCAGAGGAACTGTCCCCCCAGAGTGACCCAGGACGGAGCAGAGGAACTGTCCCCCCAGAGTGACCCAGGATGGAGCAGAGGAACCGTCCCCCCAGAGTGACCCGGGACGGAGCAGAGGAGCCGTCCCCCCAGAGTGACCCGGGACGGAGCAGAGGAGCCGTCCCCCCAGAGTGACCTGGGATGGAGCAGAGGAACTGTCCGTCCCCCACCAAGAGTGACCCAGGATGGAGCAGAGGAGCCGTCCCCCCAGAGTGACCCGGGACGGAGCAGAGGAGCCGTCCCCCCAGAGTGACCCGGGACGGAGCAGAGGAACTGTCCCCCCAGAGTGACCCAGGACGGAGCAGAGGAACTGTCCCCCCAGAGTGACCCAGGATGGAGCAGAGGAACCGTCCCCCCAGAGTGACCCGGGACGGAGCAGAGGAGCCGTCCCCCCACAGTGACCTGGGATGGAGCAGAGGAACCGTCCCCCCAGAGTGACCCGGGATGGAGCAGAGGAACTGTCCCCCCACCAAGAGTGACCTGGGATGGAGCAGAGGAACTGTCCGTCCCCCACCAAGAGTGACCCAGGATGGAGCAGAGGAGCCGTCCCCCCAGAGTGACCCGGGACGGAGCAGAGGAGCCGTTCCCCCACAGTGACCTGGGATGGAGCAGAGGAACCGTCCCCCCAGAGTGACCCGGGATGGAGCAGAGGAACTGTCCCCCCACCAAGAGTGACCTGGGATGGAGCAGAGGAACTGTCCGTCCCCCACCAAGAGTGACCCAGGATGGAGCAGAGGAGCCGTCCCCCCAGAGTGACCCAGGATGGAGCAGAGGAACTGTCTGTCCCCCACCAAGAGTGACCTGGGACAGAGCAGAGGAACCGTCCCCCCAGAGTGACCTGGGATGGAGCAGAGGAACTGTCCCCCCAGAGTGACCTGGGATGGAGCAGAGGAACTGTCTGTCCCCCACCAAGAGTGACCTGGGACAGAGCAGAGGAACCGTCCCCCCAGAGTGACCTGGGATGGAGCAGAGGAACCGTCCCCCCAGAGTGACCTGGGATGGAGCAGAGGAACTGTCCCCCCAGAGTGACCCGGGACGGAGCAGAGGAACTGTCCCCCCCGCCAGAGTGACCCGGGACGGAGCAGAGGAGCCGTCCCCCCAGAGTGACCTGGGATGGAGCAGAGGAACTGTCCGTCCCCCACCAAGAGTGACCCAGGATGGAGCAGAGGAGCCGTCCCCCCAGAGTGACCCGGGACGGAGCAGAGGAGCCGTCCCCCCAGAGTGACCCGGGACGGAGCAGAGGAACTGTCCCCCCAGAGTGACCCGGGACGGAGCAGAGGAACTGTCCCCCCAGAGTGACCCAGGACGGAGCAGAGGAACTGTCCCCCCAGAGTGACCCAGGATGGAGCAGAGGAACCGTCCCCCCAGAGTGACCCGGGACGGAGCAGAGGAGCCGTCCCCCCACAGTGACCTGGGATGGAGCAGAGGAACCGTCCCCCCAGAGTGACCCGGGATGGAGCAGAGGAACTGTCCCCCCACCAAGAGTGACCTGGGATGGAGCAGAGGAACTGTCCGTCCCCCACCAAGAGTGACCCAGGATGGAGCAGAGGAGCCGTCCCCCCAGAGTGACCCGGGACGGAGCAGAGGAGCCGTTCCCCCACAGTGACCTGGGATGGAGCAGAGGAACCGTCCCCCCAGAGTGACCCGGGATGGAGCAGAGGAACTGTCCCCCCACCAAGAGTGACCTGGGATGGAGCAGAGGAACTGTCCGTCCCCCACCAAGAGTGACCCAGGATGGAGCAGAGGAGCCGTCCCCCCAGAGTGACCCAGGATGGAGCAGAGGAACTGTCTGTCCCCCACCAAGAGTGACCTGGGACAGAGCAGAGGAACCGTCCCCCCAGAGTGACCTGGGATGGAGCAGAGGAACTGTCCCCCCAGAGTGACCTGGGATGGAGCAGAGGAACTGTCTGTCCCCCACCAAGAGTGACCTGGGACAGAGCAGAGGAACCGTCCCCCCAGAGTGACCTGGGATGGAGCAGAGGAACTGTCCCCCCAGAGTGACCCAGGATGGAGCAGAGGAACTGTCCCCCCAGAGTGACCCAGGATGGAGCAGAGGAACTGTCCCCCCCGCCAGAGTGACCCGGGACGGAGCAGAGGAACTGTCCCCCCAGAGTGACCCGGGACGGAGCAGAGGAACTGTCCCCCCAGAGTGACCCGGGACGGAGCAGAGGAACTGTCCCCCCCGCCAGAGTGACCCGGGACGGAGCAGAGGAGCCGTCCCCACAGAGTGACCTGGGATGGAGCAGAGGAACTGTCCCCCCAGAGTGACCCGGGACGGAGCAGAGGAACTGTCCCCCCAGAGTGACCCAGGATGGAGCAGAGGAACCGTCCCCCCAGAGTGACCCGGGACGGAGCAGAGGAGCCGTCCCCCCAGAGTGACCCGGGACGGAGCAGAGGAGCCGTCCCCCCAGAGTGACCCGGGACGGAGCAGAGGAGCCGTCCCCCCAGAGTGACCCGGGACGGAGCAGAGGAACTGTCCCCCCAGAGTGACCCAGGACGGAGCAGAGGAACTGTCCCCCCAGAGTGACCCAGGACAGAGCAGAGGAACTGTCCCCCCAGAGTGACCTGGGATGGAGCAGAGGAACCGTCCCCCCAGAGTGACCTGGGATGGAGCAGAGGAACTGTCTGTCCCCCACCAAGAGTGACCTGGGATGGAGCAGAGGAACTGTCCGTCCCCCACCAAGAGTGACCCAGGATGGAGCAGAGGAGCCGTCCCCCCAGAGTGACCCAGGATGGAGCAGAGGAACTGTCTGTCCCCCACCAAGAGTGACCTGGGACAGAGCAGAGGAACCGTCCCCCCAGAGTGACCTGGGATGGAGCAGAGGAACTGTCCCCCCAGAGTGACCTGGGATGGAGCAGAGGAACTGTCTGTCCCCCACCAAGAGTGACCCAGGATGGAGCAGAGGAGCCGTCCCCCCAGAGTGACCCGGGACGGAGCAGAGGAGCCGTCCCCCCACAGTGACCTGGGATGGAGCAGAGGAACCGTCCCCCCAGAGTGACCCGGGATGGAGCAGAGGAACTGTCCCCCCACCAAGAGTGACCTGGGATGGAGCAGAGGAACTGTCCGTCCCCCACCAAGAGTGACCCAGGATGGAGCAGAGGAGCCGTCCCCCCAGAGTGACCCAGGATGGAGCAGAGGAACTGTCTGTCCCCCACCAAGAGTGACCTGGGACAGAGCAGAGGAACCGTCCCCCCAGAGTGACCTGGGATGGAGCAGAGGAACCGTCCCCCCAGAGTGACCCGGGATGGAGCAGAGGAACCGTCCCCCCAGAGTGACCCGGGATGGAGCAGAGGAACTGTCCCCCCACCAAGAGTGACCTGGGATGGAGCAGAGGAACTGTCCGTCCCCCACCAAGAGTGACCCAGGATGGAGCAGAGGAACCGTCCCCCCAGAGTGACCCGGGATGGAGCAGAGGAACTGTCCCCCCACCAAGAGTGACCTGGGATGGAGCAGAGGAACTGTCCGTCCCCCACCAAGAGTGACCCAGGATGGAGCAGAGGAGCCGTCCCCCCAGAGTGACCCGGGACGGAGCAGAGGAGCCGTCCCCCCACAGTGACCTGGGATGGAGCAGAGGAACCGTCCCCCCAGAGTGACCCGGGATGGAGCAGAGGAACTGTCCCCCCACCAAGAGTGACCTGGGATGGAGCAGAGGAACTGTCCGTCCCCCACCAAGAGTGACCCAGGATGGAGCAGAGGAGCCGTCCCCCCAGAGTGACCCGGGACGGAGCAGAGGAGCCGTTCCCCCACAGTGACCTGGGATGGAGCAGAGGAACCGTCCCCCCAGAGTGACCCGGGATGGAGCAGAGGAACTGTCCCCCCACCAAGAGTGACCTGGGATGGAGCAGAGGAACTGTCCGTCCCCCACCAAGAGTGACCCAGGATGGAGCAGAGGAGCCGTCCCCCCAGAGTGACCCAGGATGGAGCAGAGGAACTGTCTGTCCCCCACCAAGAGTGACCTGGGACAGAGCAGAGGAACCGTCCCCCCAGAGTGACCTGGGATGGAGCAGAGGAACTGTCCCCCCAGAGTGACCTGGGATGGAGCAGAGGAACTGTCTGTCCCCCACCAAGAGTGACCTGGGACAGAGCAGAGGAACCGTCCCCCCAGAGTGACCTGGGATGGAGCAGAGGAACTGTCCCCCCAGAGTGACCCAGGATGGAGCAGAGGAACTGTCCCCCCAGAGTGACCTGGGATGGAGCAGAGGAACTGTCTGTCCCCCACCAAGAGTGACCTGGGACAGAGCAGAGGAACCGTCCCCCCAGAGTGACCTGGGATGGAGCAGAGGAGCCGTCCCCCCAGAGTGACCTGGGATGGAGCAGAGGAACTGTCCCCCCAGAGTGACCCGGGACGGAGCAGAGGAACTGTCCCCCCCGCCAGAGTGACCCGGGACGGAGCAGAGGAGCCGTCCCCCCACAGTGACCTGGGATGGAGCAGAGGAACCGTCCCCCCAGAGTGACCCGGGATGGAGCAGAGGAACTGTCCCCCCACCAAGAGTGACCTGGGATGGAGCAGAGGAACTGTCCGTCCCCCACCAAGAGTGACCCAGGATGGAGCAGAGGAGCCGTCCCCCCAGAGTGACCCGGGACGGAGCAGAGGAGCCGTCCCCCCAGAGTGACCTGGGATGGAGCAGAGGAGCCGTCCCCCCAGAGTGACCTGGGATGGAGCAGAGGAACTGTCCCCCCAGAGTGACCCAGGACGGAGCAGAGGAACTGTCCCCCCAGAGTGACCCGGGACGGAGCAGAGGAACTGTCCCCCCAGAGTGACCCGGGACGGAGCAGAGGAACCGTCCCCCCAGAGTGACCCGGGACGGAGCAGAGGAGCCGTCCCCCCAGAGTGACCCGGGACGGAGCAGAGGAACTGTCCCCCCAGAGTGACCCAGGATGGAGCAGAGGAACCGTCCCCCCAGAGTGACCCAGGACGGAGCAGAGGAACTGTCCCCCCAGAGTGACCCAGGATGGAGCAGAGGAACCGTCCCCCCAGAGTGACCCGGGACGGAGCAGAGGAACCGTCCCCCCAGAGTGACCCGGGACGGAGCAGAGGAGCCGTCCCCCCAGAGTGACCCGGGACGGAGCAGAGGAACTGTCCCCCCAGAGTGACCCGGGACGGAGCAGAGGAACTGTCCCCCCCGCCAGAGTGACCCGGGACGGAGCAGAGGAGCCGTCCCCCCAGAGTGACCCGGGACGGAGCAGAGGAACTGTCCCCCCAGAGTGACCCGGGACGGAGCAGAGGAGCCGTCCCCCCAGAGTGACCCGGGACGGAGCAGAGGAGCCGTCCCCCCAGAGTGACCCGGGACGGAGCAGAGGAACTGTCCCCCCAGAGTGACCCGGGACGGAGCAGAGGAACTGTCCCCCCAGAGTGACCCAGGACGGAGCAGAGGAACTGTCCCCCCAGAGTGACCCAGGATGGAGCAGAGGAACCGTCCCCCCAGAGTGACCCGGGACGGAGCAGAGGAGCCGTCCCCCCAGAGTGACCCGGGACGGAGCAGAGGAACTGTCCCCCCAGAGTGACCCGGGACGGAGCAGAGGAACTGTCCCCCCAGAGTGACCCAGGACGGAGCAGAGGAACTGTCCCCCCAGAGTGACCCAGGATGGAGCAGAGGAACTGTCCCCCCCGCCAGAGTGACCCGGGACGGAGCAGAGGAGCCGTCCCCACAGAGTGACCTGGGATGGAGCAGAGGAACTGTCCCCCCAGAGTGACCCGGGACGGAGCAGAGGAACTGTCCCCCCAGAGTGACCCGGGACGGAGCAGAGGAACTGTCCCCCCAGAGTGACCCAGGACGGAGCAGAGGAACTGTCCCCCCAGAGTGACCCAGGATGGAGCAGAGGAACTGTCCCCCCCGCCAGAGTGACCCGGGACGGAGCAGAGGAGCCGTCCCCCCAGAGTGACCCGGGACGGAGCAGAGGAACTGTCCCCCCAGAGTGACCCGGGACGGAGCAGAGGAACTGTCCCCCCAGAGTGACCCGGGACGGAGCAGAGGAACTGTCCCCCCCGCCAGAGTGACCCGGGACGGAGCAGAGGAGCCGTCCCCACAGAGTGACCTGGGATGGAGCAGAGGAACTGTCCGTCCCCCACCAAGAGTGACTCAGGATGGAGCAGAGGAGCCGTCCCCCCAGAGTGACCCAAAGGGCAGGCTTCCGGGCCGGCCCCGCAGCTCCCTGCAAAGTGCTCTGTGCCGCAGCAGGCCTCTTGTCCACGCAGTTTGCTGCCCTGCCCACGGAGAAGCAAGGCTAACCGGCAGCGAGCTCCTTCCAGGGGTGGTGTGGCTGTGCCTGCCGGCTGGGGGTGTCACAGGGGAAGGGGAGCCGGCCTGGGGAGGGGCCCCCGGGAGCTGTTCCGCAGGGGCTCCCATGTGACACGCACCGTCGGAGGGATGGCTACGTGTACCCCCTTCTCTCGGCAGTCCCGTGTGCGGCTCCCACCGCGTCCTCGGCGCCCGTGAAGGCCCTCGAGAGGTGGTGACCTCCCCGCATGCATTGACTTCTCCAGCTGGGGACGCTGGAGGTCCAAGGTCAGGGGGCCAGGGTGGGCGGGGTCTCCGTGGGAGCCTCTCCCTGGTTTGCAGCGTGAGCCAGAGAGCTCTGGGCTCCCTGCTCAGGACCCCTCTACACCTGTTCCTTCCGAAGGCCGCACCTGCGTCACCGTCGCTTGGGGGTTAGGGCGTCAGCACATGCATGCGGGGGGGACGCAGACGTTCAGCCCACAGCCACTCGTATTCTGACGACCGGATTTAATGCAAATAGGACAGGTAGGTGGAAACATCCACCCTGAATAGCGGACTCACCATCTGAAAGCAGAATCCGCGTGGAACAGTGAGGAGGAACAGAGGCAGAAGAGCTGGGGGGAACCCGGCCCCTCCAGGGGACTGAGCCCCTCCAGTCTCCTTGACATGGGCCGGCCATATTCTCAGGCCCGGGGGGGGGGGGGGGGGGGGGCGGTCAGGGAGAGGTGGTTCGTGACGGCCCAGGAGGCAGCTTCTGGTATGTTCCCTCCTTCTCCCTCAGCTGGATATACAGAATTTCTGTCTTTCCGCCGTGGGGTCCTGTGTCGCCTTCCATCTGCTAGAGCAACACATATGCTGAAGAAGTGTTCTGACACTGAAAAAACCCGACATCTTGTCCCAAAGTATGTTTTCAGTGGCGGTCACAAGAATTGTCCCCATGTTTCCTATTTCATTTTTTTAATGTTTATTTATTTTTGGGAGAGAGAGAGACACAGCGTGAGCAGGGAAGGGGCAGGGAGAGAGGGAGACACAGAATCCAAAGCAGACTCCAGGCTCCGAGCTGTCAGCACAGAGCCCGACTCCTATCGACCTCCTCAACCTGGGGATCATGACCTGAGCCAAAGTCAGCCTCTCAACTGACCAGCCACCCAGGCACCACTCCATCTTTCTTATTTAAATTGAGAGACAAAACAAAGTGTTTATAAATGCAAAATAGTCTTTAAATGCCATTGACAACCTGTCTTTCCTTTATTTAAATTAACAGTGACTCACTCCTAGGACCTCCATTTTAGCGTAAACCGAAAAGTAAAAGCTTCTGAATTACGAAGCATTTATGAATTCTGGAAAGTGGTAATGTAACTGCACAGGACCCATAAACAATCCAATGACTGAGCCACATCCACCCATAAAACTTGGAGAAGAGTGTGTGAAAATACAAAGATGTGGGTGTGGTGTTTCCCTTACACTAGACAGACTCTTTGATGAAAGATACAACCATGCCAAATACAGAGGTAGAATGTCATTTCTATTGTCTGGTTTTATAAATTTTAAAATGCACATATCATTTCTTTTTTTTTTACTTTACCCTCAAAAGACCTGGGCAACATACATATGGTGGACACTAACTTTCCTGGACATACACACTTTTCCCCCTTTCCAAACCTCTAACGCACCATTGTAACTGGTTAATAATTATAAATGTTCGTGTTCCCTGAAATATAAAGCAGCTGAATTAAGTACATAATAGGTGAAAACAAATGTCAGAGTCACTGAGCGGATGTGTGCAAAAATTTTGATCTTTTTTTAGTTGTTGATGTTAGCTTTCTCATTAAATAAATAAACCTGAAGGAGACAAGAAAGTTTTTGGTGGGAAAACCTACAATCTATCTTCTAAATTGACGTCTCCAAGCTGCGATTTTATATTCAGTGAAAAGAGACACGGTGTAACCTAGAACGTATTCCAAACATACTTTTTTAAGTTTATTCATTTGTTTTGAGAGAGACAGAGCACACAAGCCGGGGGAGGGGCAGACAGAGGGAAAGAGCGAGAATCCCAAGCACTGTTAGCACAGACCCCGACGCGGGGCTCGAACTCACACTCCTGGGATCACGACCTGAGCCAAGATGAAGATCAGATGCTCCACTGGCCAGCCACCCAGGAGCCCCTGGACCGTATTCTAAACATATTGATCCAATTTGTTGCCTTTGCTTTTAAAAGCCAAAGATACAATGAGCTCATCAACATGTACATTAGGAGCAAAAGAGAAAATATCCTTTAATGAACATATCTGGCAAACACACCAAAAATGATAGAAAGGATTTTTTAAAGCCCAAAAAGCAGAGAAGAACCAAAGGAAAGTCGCGTTTATTAATAAAAGATGAAGACCAGGGCTTGTTCTGAGTCCTAAGACAAAACAGAACAAAAACCGCTTACTCGTAAATCCAGCCGCCAGGTGAAGGAAAATGAGAAGCGGATGATCAAAGTCTATTAAACCAGACAAGGCACGTACGTTACAAGCCTCCCGCCTCCCCACCGAGTTCCTCCAAAGTCAGGTGCAACTGCGGGGTCTTGAAAGGGACAGTTTAGGATGGAAAAATACATCACTCCATACAAATTGTGCTTCGACTGTGTGGTTTCTGGCATCGACTCACGGGTGTATGATTATTTCTTGCTTTGGCAAATGTTTGGTTCAAATTTTCAGGTTTAGCTTTAGTGGAACTGGGGTGTTCAGGGCTCTTCAAAACATGATGGATATATTAATAAGCCACATTACACAGAATCTTTGTCAAAAATCAATGACACCAGGCTATATTAAACTTGTGTTAATAAATCCCCCTGCCATAAATGTGCAGTACTCAGCTGAGCACAGTTCATCCCAGAATTGCAGCTTGTCTATGAGATGCCACAACCTGGCACGATGTAAAGTGTGATGTCTGAGGTGTCGGGTTGCAAAAAAGATAAAATGGGGTAAGTGTACGGGGTGATGGGGACACAGAGCATCCTAAGTAGAAGTCTGAAACTTGATGGTGGGGGGTGGAGCCCGGGCCAGTGGGGGGAGAGGGTGGAGCCGGGGCCAGTTGGGGGGGGGGGGGGTGGGTAGAGCCTGGCCAGTGGGGAGAGGGGTGGAGCCCAGGCCAGTTGTGGGGGGCGTGGAACCAGGGTCAGTGGGGAAAGGGGTAGAGCCCGGGCCAGTGGCTGGGGTGGGGTGGAGCCCGGGCCAGTGGGGGATGGGGCCGGGGGGTGGGGGGAGCCGGGGCCAGGGTCCTGCTGTGGAGAAACAGGGGGAGGGCAAGGTGAGCAAAACAGTTAAGTGGGGGTCTGGCAGGTGGAAGACGGGTCAACTGTCCTACGGAGGGACACATACAGGCACACCCAGTTCCCATGGATACCTCTGCTTGTGTGATGTTCGTTTTATCTGCCTCTGGTTTTATTTTTTTGATTATTTTTATTTTTTATTTTAGAGAGAGAGCACGTGAGCAGGGGAGGGGCAGAAGAAGGGAGAGAATCCCAAGCAGGCTCCGCGCTGTCAGCACAGAGCCCGACACGGGGCTCGATCCCACGACCCCGAGATCATGACCTGAGCTGAAATCAAGAGTCGTTCGCTCAACTGACTGAGCCACCAGACGCCCCTATTTCTAAATAGTGTGGAAGAAGGTTTTTAAAACACAATCCTACAAAAAAATAGCAACGCGTGCCAACGTTCCCAATGAAACAGCGAGTAGCGTTTCCTCAAATCACATGGGAGTCTGTTAAAGCCGTGAGAAATTATTCCTATTACATGGAGCTGAGTTCTGGGCTCAGGTAGTGATAAGAAGGCTTCTCATCCACAGAGGGATTCAGAAGCCGGGGGACATGGACCCTGTTGTCACCGGGAGACTCGCCCTGCGCGTTGAGGTGTCTGCCTTCCGGCTCCTTCCTCCTTTCGGTAGGGTACAGGACACAGCTGCAGGGGGCAGCTCAGCCTCCATCGAGAACCACTAATTTAGATAAAACCATTTACTCCCTAACATCACTATCCCCGTGCGGGTTGAGCGTACGTGGTAAGAGGCCTCCTCAGCTTCTGGGCGTCTGGTGGGGCTCCTTCGGTTGAGCATCGCCTTCAGCTCAGGTCATGATCTCATGGCTCATGAGATCTGCTATCAGCACAGAGCCCGCTTCCGATGCTCTGTCCGCCCCCCACCCCCCGCCTCTCCTTCTCTCTCTCTCAAAAAAATGTTTTTAATAAATAAATAAATAGATAGATAGATAAATAAATAAATAAAAAAAAGACAGCTCATTAGGTTCCGCAGTGTTGACAGACCATCCTTCTCATGCCCACGTTCTCTGCCCAACCTGGAAAACCCAACAGAAAGCACATTCCTTCCTTGTTCCTATTAACATCCAGTCTACTCCAGTGCTTTAAGTCACATGCATTCCAAGAAGTCAGTCCCGGCTTTCGGGGTCCAAAAGTTCCTTCCCCCTGCACTGTGTGGGATTTTAGACATTATTTCTACCCTTTAACTTTCAAAACGCGTGTCTTCTTTCTTGAGATCGTATTTAGCTCGGTTCTCCAACTAAACCGTGAGCTTCTTGAGGACAGGGACTGACTGTTTTTGTCACGTCAGCCACAAAGCTCTGAAAGATGACGCTGTGAAAGGAGGTCTCATCAACGGTCGCGGTCAACAGCCCTGAACACCGTTCTGTCACGCGGAGCTTACCCCGCTTCAAGTAACAGGCTGGTTATTGTGTGACAGTGCGTGTACCTCGTCCGCACCCAGGGATTTGAAGAAAGGAAACAAATGGTATCAATTAGAGGCATGAAAGTCACGGGAACCCTCTTTAATTTTCAGATCAATAATAATGTAGCTCAGAAGCAGCAACAGGTTCAAGAAGCAATTAGATTCAAATGCTTCAGGATGATTTATGTGCTTAATTAAAGGCTTATAGGAATTCATTAAGAAGTTACATAAATTGTCTTTATTTCCTACATCTGGATTATTTACACATACAAACTCATATTGATGGAAGAAAACGGAGGTACTCTATCTATCACATTTTCAAACTACAATCAAAGTAAATATTTGGAAGCCTGCTGATGGGAAAATTAGACTTCATTTCTAAGTTAATTGTAGGAAATGAGGCATTTGTTTGCCATTTATGCCTTATAGTTTCATCACAAATGTATGATGATGTCATAGTTTGGTTCTCAGAGGATAGGAATTTTACCAACTGAAGGCGGTTGCTGTAGATTCCATGTTTGTGTCTCGCCAAATTCACATGTTAAACCCGACCCCAGGGTGATGGTACAGGAAGGTGGGGCTTTGGGAAGTGATGAAGTGGTGTGGGTAGATCCCCACCATGGGATTCGTGCCCGTATAGCAGAGCCCCCAGGGAGCCCCCAGCCCCTCCCCCACGGGGGGACACAGCGAGAAGACAAGGTCCCCCCACCAGACACCAAATCTGTTGGCACCTTGATCTCTGCCTCCCAGCATCCAGACCTTCGAGAAACACATGTCTGCTGTTATAAACCACCCACGGTCTATGGTGCACAGACCACAGCCTACGGTGCTCTGTCACAGCGGCCGAAACTCGCTACAACAGTAGTCAACCATCACAGTTAGATTCTTTTGTGAAAAAATGAATTTGGCACTTGAATCAAAACACAACCCTGTCTGGCCCTTAATGACAAAAAAAGCCTCTTAATCCCTCAAAAACCCCCCTCTCTTTCTCACTCAAGTTGTTGTTCAGTGGGTCTAAAGTTACCGTTCTGCAAGAAGGGTAAGTTCCAGAGACCTGTGGAGGCACAAATCGCCTCCGTTCACAACAGCCTTGTCCACACTTCAGAACCCGCGAAGAAGGTAGCTCTCCAGTTCAGTACTCTTAGCACAAGGAAAGAAAAAGGGAGGGGGAACAAGCAATTTTGTGGAGGCGACCGTACGTATGTCTATTACCTCGATGTGGTGACGGTCCCACGGTATATGCGTTTGTCCCCACACCGCTCACCAAAATGTATATGTTGGATAGGTGTCATGTTCGTACATAAAATACACATCCACAAAGCAGAGAGAAAAAACGAAAGCCACAGTTGGGTATCTTCTTCCTTTTGACTTTTTAAAAATTATGGATCTCTTTTTCATTTTGACATTAACAGAAGTAAGGGCGCCTGGGGGGCTCAGTCGGTTAAGTGTCCGACTTCGGCTCAGGCCGTGATCTCACGGTTCAGGAGTTCGAGCCCCGTGTCGGGCTCTGGGCTGACAGCTCGGAGCCTGGAGCCTGCTTCGGATTCTGTGTCTCCCTCTCTCTCTGCCCCTCCCCTGCTCATGCTCATACTCTGTCTCTCAAAAACAAACATTGAAAAAAATTTTGGACAAGAAATTAACACAAAGAAAAGCATTAATTTATTTCCATACTTCTTGGCTAACTTTAAGGCTGTGTCACTCACACACAGATACACGTGCTCAGAACTCTTTTCATGACCTAGAAGGCACTCACCCACGAAATCGCTGTTAATTATTAGATTTATTAAATTTATTTTTCCTCCAGAAACGGATGTCCTCATATTGATGGGGAGATCATTTTAACACATGCCTCATTTCTCCACATTACCCAGTGGTACAGCCTGAGCCATACTGAAAACAGCACTGAAAACTCTACACCAAAAAGCAAGCAGACCTGTGGTCACTTTCACTCTGTGGTTTTGTTTACATGGGTTTTTTTAAGTTCCAGGGCTACAAGGAGTGTTTTGTAATTCTACACTTCCTATTCAGAGGCGTGTTCTGTTTAATGCAGCCACGCATACCAGAGTCAGATGCCAGGATCTAAAGACTGAAGAAATCGAAACCCAGCTTGAAGCAGAGAAGAAAGTGTAGAAACTGATTCTGAAAATGGGAGCCATTGAAGGGAAGGGGAGGGCCACTGGGAGGAAAATGGAATCTGAAAGGCAATGCATGTACCTTGCGTGGTGGGTGTGTGCACGCACACGAAACATCAGAAGTAATGTTTGTACTTTCCCCTTAGTGGGACCCCCGTGTCATTTAATCTCTACCGGAAAAGAAAACGAACTGTGACACGTGTATAATACGGCAAGAAAATTAACATTTGGTTTACTTTTTGCAAATTAAGGAGGATAAGCCATCTTCCTTCTGGCAGCTTGAAGACTGGACGCAACCAACCTATGTATCTGGGCTGAGCTCCCCCCCACCGGAACTCCCGACGGACGATTCGCCGTCACTGAAATAATCGGCTTACTCAGGCCTCATAGTAAAATGAGGCTTGGATTAATAAAATCAACCCCCTTTTTGTTTCCGTGGATCTTAGGAGGGTTTGTAGACACGCGAGGATAATAAACCCACAGAGTTGCCAACAGCACGTGGCCATGTTCGTGGTGCCAGGGCGGTGGAGAGCTGACCGCCCCCCACGCAGCCATATTTGAACTGTTCTGGACCATTCCTGGCGTGGCTCAGTTGTTAGTTACTAGTTTCATTTTAAACAGAAAGAAAATTGTATGTGGGTACGTAGATACCTAGAAGTGGGCCTTTCCTTCAGGTAGAAAAAAAAGGAAAGAGACGCCAGCCACGGTTTCAGACTCTATCTCCAAAAACAGGAGTGTGGCGTTGATGAGACCTGATGGTGGGTCTTTGAGAGCCGGAGTGTATTCGGGATCTACAGAACCCAAACCCCAGGGGTCAGGCCCCATATTCGGAACAGGACAAGACATCTGGGTGATTACATTGTTCCCGGAACCCAGACGGCCACAGCTCCAGCCGCGTCCCCCACATCAGGACCCTCCAAACGTCCGCTGTGGTTCTCATGGCACCCCGTCGTGGCACCTGTTTCTCCTCCCCCTCCAGCTGACACACTTCACTCAGCTGGTGCTGACTCACCCCTCCATCGGTAGGGCTTCGCCAAGAAGAAAGCCCATCTACGTGAGCCTGCGGTCCTGCCTCCTCAGAGTCTGACACAAGTGGCCGTGGTCACCGCTGTCGGTTCCCTGTGGGGGCCCCGGTGCCGTGAGTAATCACAGCACCACAGGTTGGGCGAGGCTGCCTCACCCACAGACGTGAGCACCACTGTGCGCCCCTACAGGGAGAGCCGTTTTGTGTCTCAGTACTGTCTTTTAAGAGAGAGACAGACAGACAGCGCGGGGAGGGGCAGACAGAGATGGAGAGACAGAGAGAATCCCAAGCAGGCTCCACACTGTCAGCACAGAGTCCTCCCCTTAGGGCTCAAACTCACAAACCTCGAGGTCATGACCTGAGCCGAAACCAAGAGCCGGACGCTTAACAGACTGAGCCAGCCAGCGCCTGCCCCTCAATACTGTCTCTTTTTTTTTTTTAATTTTTTTTTCCTTAATGTTTTTATTTATTTTTGAGACAGAGAGAGACAGCATGAGCAGGGAAGGGGCAGAGAGAGAGGGAGACACAGAATCGGAAGCAGGCTCCAGGCTCTGAGCCATCAGCACAGAGCCCGATGCCGGGCTCGAACTCACGGACCGCGAGATCGTGACCTGAGCCGAAGTCGGATGCTCAACCGACTGAGCCACCCAGGTGCCCCAATACTGTCTTAATACTAACTTCAAACACAGGGCAATGCAAACTTATCTAGATAGATCGATAGATAGACAGATAGATAGATGTTAATGCTTTCAAGCGTGATCCTTTTCACCACTGACATTAATTGAGAGATTGGTCATGTCTTGCACACAGCAGGATATATAGTATATATATATATATATATATATATATATATATATATATATATATATATACTTTTATATTTTAACAATGGAACGTACATCCGCTGCATCACGTTTGAAAATATACTAAACTATACGTGTGTGTCCAGAAGCTACAATGTCACGGCAATGACTTTGCGGCTGTCCAAGGATGACCCTGTCAGCTCCCTGACCCCCAGACAGAAGGAGACTGGACAACACAGGAACGCACGGGAAAGCCGGGTTCCGAGTGCATCTCGAGGCTTGGGGCTTGTCAGGGCTGTAATTTTCCCATACAAGTTGTGAATGTAACACTACTGACTTCCGCAAGGATTTGCAAGGAAAGCGGTGGAGAATGCATCATAAGAGAATGCATTATAAAGTAGACCCTGCAAAAATACTTTGTTTTCTCGACAGGTAAGTTAAATTTATTCCTCCTATGGATCTTCTGGTTTGAGGATAGAAACTTCACCGTTTTAGCAGACCAGCCGTTATCCTTCTCCAAGCAAGCTTACGGCTACTCTGTTGTCTGTATGTTACCCAGGCAACACCATTTCATCGCCTTGTGGATAACGGTCCACCGGTCGGGGATTTAAAAGGAGTTATTGTCAGTGATAAGGACCACAGAATGGCCAGAAATCCGCAACGCCTTCTCAGAGCAGTCCTTAGGCCTCGTCCACCCCTGACTTCATCAAACCCTGACGTCTCACCGTGGGAAGGGCTGCGTGACACACACGGTGGGACAGACACCCCTAAGGGGAGGAGGCTGGACCCACGGTCCCAGCTCAGCCTCACAAAAGGGCACAAAATGCACAGATGCGAAAGCTTTCGTGGTTTTTGCCTAGTGTTGTGTGTGAGATACGGAAAGCAACTGTTTCCATAAGGAACAAAGGATTAAGGTTCTCTCGGTTGGCACGGGGTTAACTTCTAGAACATTGAGACATGAAGCTCTCCTGACAGCAGAGAGGCTGATTAATTCACCAACACTCTTCACATCCACCTAGAATTCCCAAAACATCTTCCGAGGAACTGGGGAGTAGTAAAGACAAAGGACAGCAATCTTTTCAAGGCCGAAATAGCGCAGGGTCCCATTGGCCAAGCTCAACGATTTCTCGGTTGGCTGTTTTTTTTTATTATAGGGAAACTCAAAGTCCGCAGTGTGCTCACTTACACAGCGAGCTTCCAAAACAGGGAGACGGGCTGTTCCGCTTTCTCTACTCTTACTGCCAAACCCGATTCTCACAAAACTTTTTGTGGGAATTTCTAAAACGAGCCCAGGCCACACTGACCCACTTCCCAGAGCCTCCGGTGTCACATGCCCTGCATTTTCCCTTGTTTTTTCACTGATTTCTCTGAACCACCACATAGACCTTGGTTTTTTTGCAGATGGTGCACTGAGGTCTGGACAGGCCACATCACCTGCCGAGACCACAGGGCCGGGTGCCAAGCGGGTCCCCGGGTCTGCTTCCGGCCACCACACTGCATCCATTGGAGCCAAGCCAGGGATGAGCCCCTCACACCCGCTGAGAGCTCCAGCCTCGGAGGGGTAGATGGGCACATGCAGAAAATGCCTTAGCACGGAGCCAGGAGGAAGTCTGTGTCCACAAAACTTGAGGGGCGCCCGCGTGGCTCAGTGGGTTAAGCATCTCTAGGTTTTGGCTCAGGCCATGATCCTGCGTTTCGTGAGTTCAAGCCCCGCATCGGGTTTTGCGCCGATGGTGTGGAGCCTGCTTCGGATTCTCTCTCTCTGCCCCTCCCCACTTGCGCTCTCTCTGTCTCTCTCAAAATAAATAAACTTTGAACAAAAGCGAAACCTGAGGCAGAAACAATGTGACCTTTTGAGACAACAGTGCAGTCACACAGACGAAACAAAATCTAGACTGACACAGCCCAGGCTGTGGAAACACCGCTGGAGGCCAGAGGGACGTCCCCAGTCCCGCTGGGAGGGTGGCCGGGCCAGCGGGGGCTCAGTCTGTCTCCACAGCAAGGCTTCTATGTTGCATGAACTTAAACTGCATCTAGGAATCCTTTCGTTGTCTTCACAGTACAAGGAGTTAAAGACCCTTGGTGCATGAACCATACAGGGACAGACGGCCATCGGAGCCCAGAGCAAGGAAATCCCTTTCCTTAGTCATAAGAGCTCATTCATCCGGCCCCGGGCTCCAAGGGGACTGGTCCGATTCAGGTGGTTTGGTGACTTCATCTTATTTAAGCTTCAAACAGCACTGCAAGGTGTCCCATTTTGGGGGACAGGTCCACTGAGGCTATAAACTTCCAGTCCCACAGCTGCAAAGGGCCCGGAGCCTGTGCACTGTCCCCTCCTTGGCCAGGCGCCCACCGCTGGGGAAGCGGCCCCTCCCCACCTGTGCCCCCCGCTTTGTCCTGCTTCCTCTCCCCAGCTCCACAGCAGTTGGCCGCCCTCCGCACTGGGCCCCTTGCTGGCTTCTGACCCCTCCGGGACATTACTGTCACCACACCAGATACCACTAGAGGTGGGTGGCCTCCCTGAGGGAGCCATCAATTTCCTTATATTGCTGGGGGGGGGGGGGCGGAGGGACATTGAGAGCCACGGCGTTGCCACCTGCCAAGCGGAATCTCCCTTATAACACGGGCTAATCAAGGCACCTGTGGCTCAGTCGGCTGAACGTCAGATTTCGGCTCAGGTCATGATCTCACGGTTTGTGAGTTCGAGCCCCGTGTCGGGCTCTGTGCTGACAGCTCGGAGCCTGGAGCCTGCTTCGGATTCTGTGTCTCCCTCTCTCTCTGCCTCTCCCCTGCTCATGCTCTGTCTCTGTCTCTCTCTCAAAACTAAACATTAAAAAAAAAGCCTTCAAGTTGTTACTTTCCTGCATGACACGTCATATGATATAAGCGCCCGTAATAAAACATGAAAGAGGGCTGTTCACTAACATTACATCTGCCATCTTGAATATACTACAGAAGATTCCGGTATAAGTGAACATTCAGACCATGCCATTATTATCAGACGTATGCATCACATATCATGTATTAAATGACAAAAACTTTGTATTGATATTGGCTCCATGGAGGGAAGCAGCTTCTCATGAAACATTCCATTGTCTGCTTTACTGCATCACATAACTTGTGCAAATATCCCCACTGTATGAGGACAGTGGTTGTCTGAGACCCTGAACCTTGGAGGGCATATTGACGTTTCCGTGTGTGTGCGTGTGTGTGTGAGTGTGTGTGTGATTTCTATCCGTGCCTAAGTCCTACAGGATTCACAAAATGTGAATGCAAGGTGGAAGGCGGATTTGAATTCTGCTTATGAAGGAATTCTTGATTTGGAGATCAGACTTTGCATTTGTTTACTACATCCTATGAAATGTAGCAGGCGTGGACTGGGGGTGGGGGGAGCCCTCCTTTTGCTCTGAAAATGATCAGGACTTCTATTTTTGGTAATATGGCAAGCAGCCCTTCTGATGCAATCAGCCACAAATCTTAGATAAGATCCAATAAACGTTTTCCCTAAAAAAAAAAAAAAGAAAGAAACAAAGACGCAAACTATGTGAAGTGATGGGTATGTTAATCAGCCTGATTCCTATAATTATTTCACCGTGTTTATGTATACCAAATCATCATGCTGTACACCTTAAATATTTATGGTTTTTATTTGTCAATTATATCTCAATAAAGCTGGAAGAAAGTTATGTAGAAACTCATTATGACACATGATTAAGGAAAATTTTACTAATTTGATGGTTAACTGTAACAATGAGAAAAATGAGAAAAAAAGAAATTCTTCGGTACTAATGCACACAATATTAACTTCCCAAATCATCAGCAGCTCGGGAAATATTTTTCCTAACTTTCTGTATCAGACACGTTCTTAAGAATTACAAATTTGATTGGAATACTTAACTCAGTGATTGAAAGGAATATTATCAACTATCCTTAGAGAGTCAGGCTATGTAGAAAGATCGCGGCTGATGATATCTGATACCTGGAGATGTATTTATTGGTGCTATCTGAATTCCTTTCAATGCATTTGTGCGTTAGTATTTCTTTAGCAAAAATCATACATATTGTGGAAAGAGATATGCTCTATTGAAGTGCATAGCAATACAACAATGGCAAGAAACAGAAGCTGTGGATACAGTTGTGTGAGAGATGAACAGCATCTCATAATGCTGAGCTACAAAGGAAGTCAGGCAAGGGACTTTGACACAAGGTACATAAGGAGAGATGCGCTATGTTCTACGAATGTCTGCATCCCTCAAAACTCATAGAGAAAAGCCCTAACCTCTAGTGGGATGGTGTTGGGAGATGGGGCCTTTGGGAGGTGATTAGGTTTAGATGAGTTGACGAGAGTGGGCTCCATGATGGCACTGGTGTCCTTATAAGAAAAGGAAGAGACCAGAGCCCATCCCCCTCACTCTTTCTGTCTCTCTTTCTGCCACATGAGACACAGCAAGAAAACTGCCTTTTGCAAACAAGAAAGAGAGTCCTCACCAGACATGTACCCTTCTGGCACCTTGATCTTGGACTTTCAGCCTCCAGAATTATGAGATCTAAATTCCTGTTGTTTACACCCACCAGAAAATGGCATGTTATCATGGCAGCCAGAGCTAATACACTAAGTTTAAGAGAGAAGATGTTGTAGCAAGTTCCAGTGGTCCCAAGAAGGAGTTGGTTTCAGCAGTGTGTCATAAATACACTAAGAGAAGGTGGTGATACTTTGGTGACACATAGGGTGCTGGCTGGGGTCATGAAATATTGGCCCTTGACCAGAAAACACCAGATCGCGATTCAAAGTCCTTTTTAAGATACAGACACATAACATCTCACATTCAGTGATATGTTTAGGTTACAGATATTGGCAAGTTATGGGTTTTTTTAATATTTCTACTCACATTTTTGAGTTCTAACATCAATGTCTTTTCCCAAACTAGATGTCTGAACTGATTTCCATAATAGCCTTGGTGGTATAATCATCTATTTTTGTTCTATTTATTGCTTGGTGAAAGTTGTTTGCCATTAAAACATATTTCCTCTCAGATGAAAAATGCATAATAATTACATGCTAAATGAGGTCTTTTAAATATCTGCAGCTTGAGAGAAGCTACTGACGGTATGATAATATTTTACAAAATTATATCCTTATTTTCCTTTCTAAAAATGGCATTGAGTGTTTGTAAGGATTTTGGAAGTGTATCTGATATTTGTATACGATACATGGGATACATTTTTAAAGGAGATCGAATTGTGCTATCTTATGATATCCCTTCTAAGACTGAAGGCATCATTGGTCACTGGGAGCCAATAGATTGAAAGATTGAAAGATTCGCCTGGGGTAGAAACTGGACATATATATCAGAAGTATAGTTTTTTCCACTCCAACCAAAAAAGCATTTGAAATTAAGTCAGAGCATGAAGTGATTTATTTTGCAGGACCCGTCACATTACTATTGAGATTAAACACAAGATACCGCACGAGCAACGCACGATTACCAAGACTGCCAGAGGCTTAGCGCCCATGTCTGTGATGTCAAGCTGAATTATTAGGGGCTAGACATCACGGCATGGAATGTCATTTTGAAAGATTTAATAATAAACCAAGGGCTTAGAGAAAAGGAAGAAGCAAAAACATCCTGACTGAAGGGAAGAAAGAGAGAACCATATTAGACTTTTGAGAAACCAATTATTTAACACAGGTATTGGGCGTGAAGTCGAAGACACAAACGTCAAGAGTACGTGGGAGAGCAGAATAGTAGACACTGGGCAAACAGAGAGCTAGAAGTCCAACGCCCGCGTTAAGGGACGTGGTCTAGTTGTTTTGGGGGACAGACAGTTACAGGTGTCCCCCAAGTCACATCCCTTGAAGACATTATTTCATAGCCCATTCCTCCTACAATCTGCTTTAACAATCAGTTTTGAATGTGGATGCCCAAAGAAATATTTAATGTAATAAGTTCAGGAAGATCGCATTTCAAGGTCTTCCTCTACGTAACTAATCATGCGTTATTGCCAAATTCTCCTTCAAAATTCTTTGTTTCATCAATTTGATGGGAAATAACACTGGTGTCCTTGGCATTGTGTTAAGGAAGAGCCATCTTGGATGCTCCCACCCTCTCTGACGTGACGTTCTGTGACAGGACTACACCAAGGAGCACGGAATGTCACTGCTAGACACGGAAGCAAGATTCACAATGGCTTGTTCCAAGATCTGCTTGGCCCGTGTCACTAATATTTAGATTCTTCCAGGGAAACAACGCGTTGGTGGATCTTTCAGCTGTAAATAGGAAGTTAATAATATACTTGGACTCCACAGTCCACAGCCAGCGTCTCTATCTTGGGCTTTTGCATCGCATCTCTATTGTTATTTATTGTGTCAACGCCAGGGCTAAACTCGACAATAAATGAAGTATCAATTACCAGGTCACCACCCTAACATCTAACAAAATTCAGTGAGCATAGTAAGAGTAATGGTTGATTCAAACAGAAGCTGCTCTTGAAATAAATGAGCTTCACGAAAAACAAAAAAGAAAAAGAAGAAGGCTTCTTGGCAAACATTGACTCAGAAAGTGCAGCACTACAAAAAAAATTTTGAGAATGAATTGGATTTTTCTGCTTTATATGGAAATCTGTGTTCCTTTACATGAATATTTCAGTGCAGACTTCTTTAAATATTAAATTTGACTTCATAAAATAAGAAGAAAATCAGAAAGAACCACAGAGTCATTTCCCTGAGCCCTCTCTTCAGTTGAGAAGCAAGCCACATAAAACGCTTTTTTTTTTAGAAAAAAATAAATCTAATTCACTCTAATCACCCAGTAACAGAACTAGATCAGTCAGCTGCTAAACTATCATTCTTTAAGACACGCTTGTGCCCTCGATGATCAGGGCTGAGTAAACCCTGAGTAAGCCACGCATCCTTCAAAGGAGGAGGGAAGGAAGACTGGAGGGTCAGGCTGGCCGCTGGCAGGCAGCAGAAGGGGATGAGGCCCTAGAAAGTCTTGGGCCCATCCGGTCAGCAGCAGGAGGGACAGGCGGAGAGGAGGCCCAGACACTTCAGATTTGGCGCACTTCGGCGAATGTACAGAAGACGAGGACAGATAACACAGGACAGTCAGGTCAATAGATCAGCCCGCTGAGGATCTCCCTGGGGAAGATTAATTACAGTTGTCAGAGTCACCAGGAACCAACCGGGGGGTCGTATAGAAACTGTGCAGGAAATCCAGAAGCATGAACACTTAAGATTAAACAGACAAATCGGGTGTACACCCCTCCGCAACGACGCACTCGGGGGTTCGCTGTGGTTTCTCGGCCCCTTTCTGTTTGAATGGTGACGGCGATGTGCATCTCGTCATACTTCGTAGTCACAGTCTTGTAAGCGGCCTCACGCTCTACTCTAAACTGCCTCTACACTGACGTGTGAAACATTGGTTGTTTTCAAGTTTTCACTTAAATTCTAGTTAGTTAACCTGCCATGTAGTCTTGGCTTCCGGAGTAGAACCCAGGGATTCATCTCTTACATACGACACCCAGTGCCCATTCCCACCAGTGCCCTCCTCAATGCCCATCGCCCATCTGGCCCATCCCCCCCCCATCAACCCTCAGCTTGTTTTCTATCATTAAGACCCTCATGGTTTGCTTCACTCTCTTTTCTTTTCCTTCCCATATGTTCATCTGTTTTCTTAAATCCCACACATGAGTGAAATCATGTATTATTTGCCTTGCTCTGCCTGACTTATTTCATTAACGGCACCAGTGTTTCACACAGTTATTTGCAATGTCGATCAAGCCATCAATTTGATTTGGAAAACAAGGTACATTCTGTCACTTTAGCAGATGCTCGGGGGCCCCCGTCTTGAGGGGAATGAGGGTGAAAAGCAGACAGAACTTAGAACACAATCCGAAGAAGCACAGTGGGTGAACAGGCAAGCTGGCGGGAGGAAGGAACCGGGGAGTTGTAAAGAAGAGTTTGTATTTTTTCCAGCTTTTTTTGTATTTTTTTGTATTTTTTCCACCTGGCAAATAAAAATTGCATGTATAAGGTGCACAACTTGATGTGTTGATATACATTATGAAATAGTCACCACGACCAATGTCGGAGAGTCACGGGAGCACAGTGAAGAGAGTCCATCGAGGGGCGGGGGGTGGGGGTGGGGAATGAAGGGAATGGTGGTCAAAGGCTGCAAACTTTCAGTTACAAGATGAGTAGGTTCTGGAGATCTTGACTCCAGAATGTGAGTCAAGAGGATGTTTGCTGAGAGGATAGGTGGGCACAAAACAAACAGAAACAGCAGCTGCCATCTCAGCTTCACCAGATGACGGACACGCGGGGCGGTGGATGCTGTGACTTGCACAGAGACCCGAGCCAAAGCACTTTGCTGCCTCTGGATGGATATAAAGCTCACAGAGACTTCTAGGGCCATGTTTATGCATAGGTCCTTGTAAGCATTATAAACAAGCGAGGACTTGATTTTGATTTTGGTTGCCAGGGAAGATATTTAAGCACGAAATTATATCATCGGTCTTGTGTTAGAGGGGGGCGGTTCTTTAAAAAAGTCTGAGATGACCAAAGAAAGACACTGGAGGCAGTCAATCAGAGAAAAGGACAGCAAGACAGTCCAAGTGGAAGATGACTGCAGCAATGAGGAGAGAAATCATGGCAGGGGCAGAGGGTGGGGAGCAGGGAAAATACATGTGTTCAGCTCAGAATAAATGATCAAGCATTTAATACCAGCAAGAGCTAATATGTATTTCATGTGCAACCGTTCTGTGCTCAAGGTCTATCTTCATTATCTTAACTTCTCTTAAGTAACTTTTAATTACTAGACCCATTTCACACCCAAGGAAACTAAGAGCTCAAGTATCTTGACTAAGGTCAAACAAATAGCTAGAAAATACTGAGCCATAACCGAGCTCAGTTCTGTCTGATTTCCACGCCACCGATGGCTATAACTCCCTGGTGGTCCGACATTGGGGGCAGAGAGAGAGCGTCCTGGGAGAGGGTGTGCTGTTGACCAGGACTCTAAACAGCCACGCCCCGAGAAAATCAGCAATCATCAGGATCAGAACCACACAGTAAATGAGCTAACTTTAGAAAATGCTTAACTTGAAGTCCCCGAGGGATGGAGGTGTCTTTAACGTAGTTAGTTAGAAAGAACTGATGGGCTGAATCAGAGTTCAGAAATCTTCAGTGCATATAAGCTGTGCAACCCGATAACATTTTTTGGAGTAAAACTCTGGTGTACAAGTAAAATAACAATGAGGTACCACTACACAGCTATTAGAATGGTTAAAATCACAAACGCGGACAATGCCACGTGCTGGCAAGGTGTGGAGCTCCAGGAGTGCTCACTCACTGCTGATGGGAATGCAAAATGGTGCGGACACTTTGGAAGACAGTTTGGCGGTTTCTCACAAAACTAAAACACTCCTACTGTGTTTTCAGCCATCGGGTTCTTCAGGATTTACCCAAATGAGTTGAAAACTTACGTCCCAACAAAAATCTGCACGTTAATGTTTATAGCAGCTCTATGCACAGTTGCCAAAACTTGGAAGAAACCAAGATGTCCTTTAATAGGGGGATGGGTAAACACACAGTGGTCCATCCGGACAATGGAATATTATCCAGAGCTAGAAATGAGGTCTATCAAATGAAAAGACATGGAGAAACCTTCATGGGCACTGCTAAGTGTAAGAAGCAAAGCCAAAAAGAATACATACTGTGTGATTCCAACTGTATGGCATTCTGAAAAATCAAAACTGTAGAGTCCTTAGAGGGTTTAGCGGTGGCCAGTGAGTGGGAAGAAGAGGTGAGTGGGTGAGTGGGTGGAACACAGGGATTTGGGGCAGTGTAACTATTCTGGAAGTTGCTGAAATGGCAAATACATTTGTCCAAACCCATAGGATATGTGATACAAAGGATGAGCCCTAAGGTAAACTATGGACTTCAGTTAATAGTAATGTATCAATATTGACTCATCAGTCATAACAAATATACCAAGTAATGCAAGATGTTCATATTAGGGGACACTGTATGGGGGGAGAGGGAGGGAAATAAGGGAACACTCTGCACCCAGTCTTTCAATAATATTGAATAGTGTTCTTTTGAATATTTCAGTATACCTAAAACTCTAAAAATTAAAGCCTCTAATTTTTTTAAATGTGTATGAAAAGAGCCAATGATGATATTTGGAAAACACCAATAATTAAGAGCTGAATGGAAGAAGAGGAGGTGAGTTTTTAAAAAGGAATAAAAAGGAATGAATTCCAAGCTACCGAGCTGGCCGTCACAGCCAACTGTCAATTGTTATCGAAATAATTTGACGGATGAGGCTCCCTGCAATCCTCAATCCCATCGCATGAGGATCCAAGAAAGATTAAATATAAATGTTCCTAATGCGTGTGAATGTATTCAGCTGATGCCTGTGCAATCACCACTTTGGGGGCCACATGAACAGCAGCATGTCTTTCAACCTAAGACATTCACAGGACATACAAGGCATTTTCCTGCTCTTTCAACTCCTCTGTAATCACAGCTGAATGAGGAGGGAGAGGAATTCACAGCCATGCTTGGCGGCCCCATTATACATTTGCGACCATTTGCTTCCGGTGACCCTTGGGCCCACCGGGTGGTCCCACGCCATTTCTCTGTCCCACCCACTGTCTCGTCTCCCAAGTGACTCCTATGCACCTCCCTTGGCTTCTCAACTTCCATCTCCCTCTCTGACCTCCCCAAATGCATGGGAAAACTCCTTCGGTTGGCTTTCCCTGGTGGGAGAAGTAGACAAAACTTTTAGACTCTGTAAATGCAGCATCTCCCAACTCACCTCATCTGCAGCCGTATTCTTTGGAGCTTGACAGAATCATAATGATCGTGAAATTGATACATGAGAAGATGGGGCTCACACATGTTGCACCCTTTTGAAGATCAGAGAACAGATGTGTGATGGTGCTCAATACTCTAAGTCCACAGCCCAGAACTTTACCTGCCAATCCCTTCAAAGTTTTGTAGCCGTTTGCCACATGTATCTAAGGTGGCATTACACCACAGTAATGCTAACCTCTTTTTTAACCTAAATGACAAGTTCTTTGTAGAGGTTCTCTCAATGATCACTTGTCCAAAATGTAAATATTCATTTCAGTTCTTCTGACCTGAGTTCCAGCAGCTGCACTAAATTCCATGTTATTTTAGAGGATTGCAGGGTCAGCTTCAAGTACCAGTAATGGTAGACTCTGTGGGCACATGTGTACGTGTGCATGTTTGTGCATGTGTGTGTATGTGTGTGCATACGATCTTCTTCATTTTCAGTGTGTGCTAGAGTAGATGCCTAGCACACAGCAGCAACTAAATAGATGTTTACTAAATGGAAGTGTAAGTCAATGAATGGATGAATCTTTAACAACAGAGCTTCTGATATACGAGTCAACCTTTAAGGCAGCCTCTATGGGGGATGCATGATTTTTAGCTTCGGTCATTCATGGTTAAGTTCTACCATGATGACCTTGGACAAGAAACCTCACCTTTCTGAGATCCAGATCCCTTATTCACAGAACAGGGCAGAACTATGTATCTACTCTGCAAGTTTGAAATTAAAAATAGTAATAATACATGAAAGGTATTTGGCCACATAAAAATAGTAATAATACATGAAACGTATTTGGCCACAGATTTTTCGCTGCCAATAAATGGTATGCTTTATGGCTGTCCTTGTTTATAATTCTCTAACACACACCCTGAGGGTTTTTTAAACTCATGGAAACTTACTGTTAGCAAATAAAGTACTACAAAGTTTTAAAAACTCTAATCAGTAAAGGTAAAAATTTGGGGACGTAAAGATAAAAATGAAAGCAAGACACAGTCAGTGGGCTAAGAGTTGGGTGGTTGGTGATTACGGAAATGACACAGGATGTGGAGATACACAGGGTCCCTCCAGGACTGAGATGGGGGCCTTAGAAGGGACGCCAGAAGACGATCATAAGAAAAAAATATGTATATAAAGAGAAACTCTAAATAACTCTAAAGATTAAAAAAAATCTTGAAAAGTGTTATGGACTAAATTGTGTCCCTCCAAAAATTCATATTTAGAAGTCCGAAGCCCCAGGATCTCAGAAGGTGATTGTGTTTAGAGTTGGGGTCTTTAAAGAGATGGTTAAGCTCTTTCCGACATTTTTCCATGCCTCCATGATGGTACGCATGAACGTCCTGGCAGATGCTCTCAAGGCAGCAACAATGCCAGTAAGAGAGGCAAACACCAGGTTCTTCTTAGGCTCTGTTCCAAAGTCATCCTCCGGTTTCTAACTGTGATGATGAAGCATGTTTACATTGGTGAATTTGAAATGACTGATGATCACAGAGACGGGAAGACTGTTGTGACCCTGATGGGCGGGCTAGACACATGTGGAGTGACCAGCCCCAGATGTGACGCACAACTCAAAGATCTAGAAAAATGGCAGGATGATCTGCTCCCGCCCTTCCAATTTGGTTTCAATGCACCAACAACCTTAGCTGGCATCGTGGACCATGAAGGAGCAAGGCAAAAACACACCGGAGGGAAAACCCCGGGATTCCTTTTCTAGGGAGGTAATACACACATGCAAATCAAATGCCTCAGAGGGAAAAAAGGGAGAGGTAACTAAGGTAAAACAAGGCTGTTGGCGTGGGCCCCACTCCAGTATGACAGATGTCCTGTTAAGAAGAGGAGGGGAGGATGCGGTCATGCTCAGAGGGATGACCACGTGAGGACATGGGGACAGATGGTGTCTACACTGCCCACACCTGGATCCGGGACTTCCCACCCTGAGACTGAGTCAGTGAATCTCTGTTGTGTAAAAGCCCCAGCCTGTGGCGGCCTGAGCGGACTAAGATGAGGGTCTAAGAACTACCGTGTATCCCACACTCCCGAATGGACCTTTCCTGAACTAGATCTCAGCGGGTCACGTTAGAGTCTTCTCCTTCATGCTTACATGTGTCTTGGCAGGTCGGCTTTCCATACTGCACTTGAAACTTGCCCGGGTACAGAAGACTATAGTCTGCAACTTGCCCGATTCTCTCCCCTGCTTTCATAATCCATGTGCTTGTGCTTCAGGGACAGGACATAAACAGCACATCCTCTCTCCATGTTACCAATTAAGATCACCATAGAGATTGCTGTAGCAGATGCTATGTTTATATTAAGTTTATGAAAATTCACCAGGGACACAGGCTCCATAAAATGCATAACACGACACAACCTGCTGATATCAGGATAACCATGCTATTTTCTATGTTGCAGAAGACTTCTTTGAAACAGAGAGGGTAGCGGTAGTCACTGATGAAACTTTCACTCGGTGCCACTGTGGGCCAGGTGACCACGGGTGGGGGAGGAGGAAAGAGGGCTGAGTGGGACTTACCACAAGTAAGAAATGGAGGGAACAAGGAGACCCAGAGTCCAGTCCATTATATGGGGCACGCTGTATTTCAAAATGTGTGTCTCTTGCAGTTACTAAGAACTGTATGCCATGATATCAGATCGTTTGTGTTTACCAGTGGGGAAAACAGACACAACTAAACTTCCGTTCTGTTGGGCATGTGGCCTCGGAAGCAGTACCATGGAATTCTCTCCATCCTCCCTCAGCCTTCCCTGGGCTGTTACATCCATTTTATCTTTTTCTGCCCTTTCCTCTGCCTTCACAGCATCTCCTTCGGTCCCCACGACCGCCTGGCTTCCTTGTTACTTCTTCCTCGTCTCCTTCATCCTTCCTCCTCTTTGGATTTCTGTTTTCCTTGCCTGGGTAGCTCAGTGGGTTGAGCGTCCACCCTTGATTTCAGCTCAGGTCACGATCTCACAGTTCATGTGAGGGAGTCCGTGTTGGGCTCTGCCTTGACTGTGTGGAGCCTGCTTGGGATTCTCCCTCCTCTCTCTCTGCCCCTCCCCTGCTCGTGCTCACTCTCACTCTCTCTCTAAGTAAAGAAATATTGAAAAATAATAATAAACTAAGAATAAAAATGTTGTGGTGGTTTTTCCTGTGCAACTGCATTTTTAAAAAGAGATTAACTCCGTACATGCACACGTAAAAGGAACAAAAACAAAACGGACAATGAAATGCTTTTATGAAAATGAACTGGGTGATCCCTCACCTGACAATCCAAGAATGTGAGTTCTGCAGAAACATCCCCCAAATGACAGATCCTCTCAGTCGTAGGACCCGGGGAGACATAGAGAAAAAGTCCTGGATTTATAACCTTTTCATATAACAATCCAGCCCGGCTATGAAACTGGGCCCACTGTATGTATCACACTCAGATTAGTCCAACATTTTTTTTTATCCCTGATGGAGACGTAATGGGTTGGAACACTTAACTTCCTGTCTTGGTCCCACATGGGGCAAGACCTCAGCGAGGAATTTCTCCAACTCACGCGGAAAGTCTGACAGTATCGTTTTCCCATCTTCAGAGAAAGCAAGGGGTTTGGTCTCACACTTTAGCAGAAGTATCACTGTAATCGTCTGAAGTACAGAGCTTGAAGAGGGTGTTACGCTCAGATATGGTCTGAGCAGGCTCCAAGCTGGGAGAGGAAGGGGGTGAGGTGGAGAGGAGTCCCAGTGAATTGTTCACAGCAAGGTAGATATCAGCAGGTGATGAGACAGGGAGACAGGTCTAGCTCCTGGTGGGGGATGGTAGCAATTAGATGAGTTTTGGGGTCTCGGGTGGTAAAAATATTCATGACTTTGACTTCTTTTTCCGACTCTTATTACAAAGTATAAATTTATTCCATTTCTGAAGAAACTGTGAGGTGATTCACCAACTAATTATGCACTAACTTATTCATTTCCTTTAGGTTAAATGATATAAATTTTCCTCCTGAGATGCTTAACTGAGTCAAATTCACCACAGTTTTTGAGGTGGGAGTTGGAAAGGGAGAGAGATGCTCTCTAATTACCTCATATTGGAAAAGAGGTCACAGCTTGCATGTCCAACACTCACTAAGGGCCATTCTAGAGTTTTCTTCCCTTGGCAAATGAAACAGAAAGCCATGGTTAATTATGCTTTCCATTCAATATTGGATGCTTTTGGTTTAAAATTTCAGAGAAGCAGGTAAATTGGTGACAAGTCTCACTCACAGCGAGACTCTCTTCTCCAAGAAACATCTCCACGGCCGGTGTGGGGTGACTGCGTGGGGCCAGAGGCTGGAAAGAAACAGCAGTTTGGAAACCATGAGGTAGAAGGTACAGGATCATGCGACAGTGACCAAGAGACCTGGAGACTGGTTTGTTCTTAAATATGGAGCCCATCAAGCCACTGACTGCATAAGAGCCCTCCCCCAGAAGCGTCAAGGACACTTGGAAATTGGAATTGGAAAGCTGGCAGATGAAACTATTTCCTTGGCCAGCCAGAAACAGTGGAGCCTGTGCCACGAATGAAACACAGGAAAAACCACCCAAGATATGCATTCGTTCCCTCGTTTTGGTGACAAGGGAAGGTTCATAAAGCCGTCTACTCTGTGGTAAGGAAAGAGCAGACAATGATGTCACCATGTTGACAGATCAAAGAGCGTCGTTCACCATGGCACCACCACTGTCTTCATTTACCAATAGGAAAAACTAGAAGGGACCTTGCCTTCCTTGCACACGTTCATCCCAGGAAGTGACCAGTCACCAGGATCTGCTGGCTTTCCAAGCCCTCCCACTCCGGCCGCTCCATCCAAGGCACATGGGTTATTATCTTGCTTTCAAGACTGAAACACCCCCGGGAGCTGCAGCCCCAGGCAAGTGAGACGAAGAAGGCAGATAAGGACTCTAATCCCTTAAGAGCTTTTCCAGTGAAGATCACTGGTTTCCCCAAAGGAGATATTGCATTTGCTTGATTTTTACATGTAAAAATTCCTCGATACAGTGTTTCAAGTTATTCTTCTATTAGTCAAAATGAAATTTAAGTCAAAATTGGTTTTATATGTGTTATTATGACAACTTTGTTACTACAGAAAACTGTTGACCTACAAAGATCAAATACATATAAGCCTTAAAGACATGATGAGAACAGGGGCGCCTGGGTGGCTCAGTCGGTTGAGTGTCCAGCTTCGGCTCAGGTCATGATCTCATGGCTTGTGGGTTCGAGCCCCACGTCGGGCTCTGTGCTGAAAGCTCGGAGCCTGCAGCCTGCTTCGGATTCAGTGTCTCCCTCTCTCTGCCCCACCCCTGCTTGCGCTCTGTGTCTCTCTCAAAAATAAATAAACACTTAAACATTTAAAAAAAGAAAAAACATGACAAGAATAAAATTGGGTAAAAAATTGTTGTGAGCTGAGCGGCCAGCGCTGTGGGTACCATGGGCTGTGCACTCTGTGCTAAGTGCTCTGGAGTCTATGCTGCGCTGAGGACTGTGTCCCGTGTCCTGTGAACCCCTCACCGTGTCCTATGCCCTTGCACTGTGCATCCCGAGATGCGGACTCTGTGAGTATGTGCACTCAGGTGTACTGGGGTCCTGTGTCCTGTGTCCTCTGCACCGTGGACCGCGCCCTGGGTACTCTGTACCGTGTCCATGCATGGTGTAACTCACACGACCTGTAATTCCTAGTATTATACGTCATTTCTTGGCTGTGAGCTCTAACTGATAAAATTATTCACCTCAGCTTTCCCACTTTTTTGCAGAAAGAGGACAGCAGAATGTTAGTACAATGATTTCTGTGCACAGTTGACCCTTGAATCATGCAGGGATGAGGGACACTGGTCCCAGTGTGATCAAAAACCCACCTGTAACTTTGGACACCCCCAAAATTTAACTACTAATCGCCTACTATTGACCCAAAGCCTTACTGATAACCTCAACAGTTGACTAACACCTATTTCATATGCATGTATACTGTGCATATATAAGGACACATATACTGTGTTCTTATCAGAAAGTAAGCACGAGAAAAGAATGTAATTTTAAAAATCATGAGGAAGAGAAAACACATTTATAGTATATACTGTCTTTACTGGGGAAAAATCTGTGTGTAAATGGACTAGCACAGTTCAAATCTTGTGGTTCTGGGTTCAGCTACAAGTAGTTCTCCATAAATTATTTCAGGCAAATACTTGATAATTGTGCTTCTGTTTATGTAATCCTACACAACTAAAAAATTTTCAGTACGTCATATGGCAAGAATTCATCAGTCAAAAGGTTTCGATTGCAGTTATAATCTAAGAAAACGGTATATATTTTGGATTTTATATTTCCATAAAATTCTTCAAAGGCATTTTACGTAAAGGGGATGGCTTTTCTTAAGCAGAGATTTTCTAACTTTTTCCATTTGTTCTTCCTTATCTTCAGCCTTACTCATCACCTCTAGTTTTGAAAGCGTTGATTTAACAAAGCAAGCTCACATTCTACTAAAACATCACTTGGAAATAAATCACTGTGAAAAAAGATATTTTTAAGAGAACTTTACTCGCCTAATAAAAAGACAAAACAGAAGAAGGTTAAATCCCCTTCTTAGCACCACGAGGCCATGTCCACGGATGTCCACGGAACCAGTTTGAAGAGTTCTTCTCTAGAGGACTGAAGACATTCTAATAGGTAATCACTTTCTCAATAAACAGATGAAAAGCTGAAACACAGCAGAGCTGGTTCCAGCCCTCCGGCGCATGGAAAGAACAAAACTCCAGGAAAGACCATGTGCTCGTGAGGAAACAGAATTTGTCCTTCAGCCGCCCTTCCGGGAGCACGGACACTCAGCACAGCCAGGTAAGGGCTCTGAGGTCAAGTCTAGGTGCAGAAGCAGCTTTACCTGAGTCATTGCGGGAGAGAATCACGACCCTCAGGATCCGCAAGGCCCGATCAACCCAGGACCCTTCCAGGAGGAACACTGTGGCCTGGACAGGAAAGTGCCAGGTAACATCTGGAATGCAACTGCAAACCCTCCTCCCACCCTTCCAATAACAACTCATGCCATGCATCAGGGTAAATGTGAACCAGGGAAAGGAAGATATTCAGATCCGGGATCGAGTGGCACTGGCACCTCCAAGGAAGCCCGTGGCCACTTGAAATGCCCTGTGGCCCACCGGTCACGTGGGGTCTTAGCTCCTCAGGGATGCCGTCCGTCTCACGGGGAACTGGGCACCACGCCCTCATCTCCCAGTGTCCTCCAGGCCTGGGCGTATGGACGGACCAGAGACTGACGACAGTTGGCAGAAGTTAGCCGCTGGTGGCACTTGGCTGTTAGGTTGGGGAGGGCCCAGGTAGAAGTCAGAGGGGTCTCCCTTTCCCTAAGAAACTTGTAAACGGGGAGCTGCGGAGATGAGAGCCGCCACAGACCTTTTATAGGCAGACACTGTCGTTCCCGGTGATTTACGGCACATTTGACTGGCCTCTGAAGAAGACCCATGTATCTCTGAGGAAACCAGCGCATTGCGCAATTATTGACATCGACTGCTGCCACGTGTCTAGATATTTTACCCTTTCCCAAGGCAATTTAACACTTCGCCCGGCACATACCACGAAGCTGCTGATTTAGCGAGTGCATTTCTCCACTCATCTGGTGAGACAGAAAGACAGGGGCCGGGGGGCAGAGATGAGCTTAAAGGCACCCACACACTTTTCTTTCACTCGCCAGGACAGCGATGTTCTATACTGGACATAACCTAATTATATCATGGTCTCTAAATGCCTGTGGTAATTTGTCATACGATTGTAGTGCAACTGACAAAATAATTAATTGGTGACCCCCAAGACTTTCACACCATTAAAGTCCCAATGCACCAATATGGCAGAAATTGCAAACATGCACAAGACCCACAGTTTCCAGGTTACATACTACAAAGAAAAAAATCTAGGCAACACTTTGCTTCCACCAAATTTGAAAAATACATCTGCGGTGGTACAGAAATGATGGATTCGTGTTGGGTAACGATCTCTGTGGGTTTCAGTCATTTCTGTTGAATATCTACTTCTCCAAGAAAGAGGAAGTAGATGATTTGGGACACAAGATCAGTCTTCCAAGACAGGTGCTAATTAATCCAGCGAAACCACAACCGGTATACTGAAAATCGATAAAGGCTCCCGAACAAGCAGAGACCTCGGGTGAGATTTGTTCAGTATTTCTTCATTACATTGAACGGACTCTCCACTATCTGATCCATAACCGATAATGAACCGTAGTACTTATTTATAAAGCCCCAGTGTGAGACTTCAGAACTCCGGTGCGGTTTTTGGAAGACTTTGAAGTGTCCTGTTTGTTTGTAGATCATGAAATACCACACCAGTCGGCACATTTACGTGTGAATGTGGAATATTTCTCTGCTAAATGTCAGATTTTAAAAAATCCTAAATAACAGACACCTGGGGGGCTCAGTGGGTTAAGCGTCTGGCTCTTGGTTTTGGCTCAGGTCACCATCTCATGGTTCTTGGGATCCAACCCCACATGGGGCCCTGCTCTGACAGCTCGGAGCCTGTTTGGGATTCTCTCTCACCCTCTCTCTCTTTGCCTCCCCTCCTCTCAAAAATAAGTAAATCAATAAATTTCTTTTAATGATCCGACGTAATAACGATTTCCTGATAGAGCTAAAGCTGGTTGTTATTTTGGATAATACTGTTGATTCTTTCAGCCAATAGAACACCTGCAATTTTTCAGGCATGAAATATCGAGTCCTCAAAAGATGAATAAGCTATGCTTCCTTAATTGTGGACTACTTAGAAGGAAAAGCAAGTGATGTCAAATGTGCTACAAAAATGCTTTTGAGGAAAGACACGTGAAAGGGGGGCTGGGAGCCAGCAGCAGATGCAGGGACGACCAAAGAGACTTGGAGCAAGAGGCCAGCACGTCTATGGTTCAGAGCATCAAGCAGAGCTTGTGTGAGCCCACCACCCAGGGTAAGAACCAGGAGTCACCGGTACAATGACATCTATCTACCTTTGCCCTCCCTTGTCGCCCACACATGTCCCCCGGAAGAGTACTCCTGTTCCCAGGAGCTCTCCAAATGGTGACTCAAACACCCGGGCTTGGTCTGCCATGTGGCTTTTTCATCTTTCATCTGTGGTTCCTAACATCATGATAATGGGGTTGTCTTCATTTCAGCCAATCAAATGGAGAAAAGAGACGGATTATCGAACAGGACCTTTTTGACGAGCCAGGCTTGCGATATGGCACAAATCTCTCACGCTCGCAGCCCCTTAGCCAATTCTGTAGATGGCGTGACCGAGGTGATGGGGGTGAGCGGTCACTCCCCCACATAACCCCGTGTTCTCAGAGGGGAGCAGGGGTCTTCCGTGAGCACTTAACCTCCTCTGCCCCGAATCTCCATCTCTTTCCAGGGGGTGTTTCATTTGTTTCACTAGTATTTTCTTTCAGAGTTTTTTCAAGGTTGGTGGATGGGCCAGGAATTTTGTTCCGATTTCCCAGTGAAAGACGAAAGAACTACAGTAGCTTTTTACCACGGTGGCTCAACCAACTTTTAAAAAGAAGGATAAAACAAAAGAGGGGCCCAACCATCCGATTTCAAATCTCGTTAGATGGCTTCTGTGGTCAGGGCTGCGGACTTGGCGAAGGAAGAGACACACGGATCAGGCAGACCGAGTGCAGGGCTCAGAAGTGCACTCACACAAGTGCACCAAACTGATTTTCCACCACCCGGCAAAGGCAATTCAACAGGCGAAAGACGGCATTTTCAGCCCATGATGCTAGAACACTAGAGTATCCATGGAATACGTATGCATATATTGACCGAAGTCTACGCCTTATACAAAAATTAATTCAGAATGTATCAAAGATTCGAATGTAAAATGCCTCACTATGAAACTTTTAGAAAAAAAAAAAAACCCTTCAGTATCTAAGGTTAGGCCAAAAAAGTTTCTAGACTTCACACCAAAAGCCGGATCCGTAAAAGGAAAACGTGACACACCGAACTTCGTCACAAGTAGAAGTGTTTTTCTCTACGAAAGCCCCAGCTAGGAGATGAAAAGACATGACCGAGTGGGAGGAAGTGCTGGTAAACCGCGTATCTGACAAGAAGCAGGGACAGAAAACGGAGAGGACACGCAAACTTCAGCAGCAGGAGGGACGGGTACCGCTGACGCCTGGATGTTTCAGGACCCACTCGCGGGCTTCCCACCGCACTTGGCAAAACACACGCTTGCGTTAGGACAAAAGAGCCGTGGCACTTGGAGATAGAAATCATCAGCCTCGTCCCAGGCTGTGGTTTAAGAAATCCACTTTAGGTCACGTCTGTGCTTCTTATTCTCTGCCCATCAAACCTCAATGAAATATTGAAGGAGAAACCGACTTCATTATTCTACTCCGGAAAATCTATTCAAACTCGCCCGGCCCGCCACACACACGCACACTGTTATGGAAATCAATAATTCAGAGGGGGTTCTCTACAGACCCCCTGCGCACGTGCGGTTCAAGTCCCAAGACGGTGGCCGCTCTGCACAGGGGGCAAGAAGGCTCCTGATTAGATCAAAGATGGCATTTCTTTGGCGAGAGGCGCACGACACAGCGTGCGTTTAGTCACATACTATTCTTTCAGAGATTTTAGTTTGAGGGACGCGTGAAAGTAAATTTCTCACGGGGAACTCTAATTCAAATCGTAATCCTCCAACTGTATCAATTTCAGGCTGAAATGGGGAAAGTCCACCGGGGAATGGGTGACCCTTCCTGTGGAGAAGCAGGTGTCCGTGCAGGGTGAACAAGAGGTGCTCGGCCAGCCCTCTGCTCCCACGCAGACGGATACGCGGCACCAAAGAGCAGCCACAGCGGGAATCTTGGTCCCCACCAAGTTTTAAAACCCACATTCATCACCGGTAGAAGAAAACAGCACCGTGGTACTGTTTGCCTGGAGGATGTGACTTGTCTCCAGTCGACGGTTTGCAATTACACCCTTCCCGGTGTTCATTCGTTTTCAGAAACTGCATCATAGCTACACTGACAGCTCGGGCTTCGGGACAGGTGCACGTTTCCATCTAGACACGGAAGTCACCGCCGCCCCCACCCCCATGCTCGTTCAGTACGGCACAACCACCCGATCAGCAGACCATGCCAATCCACCCGACCCGACCGCGTCTCGTCCGTTCCAGTCTCCTGGACCCTAACGTGGTATGGTCTCCACACCAATGAGCCCACGAATGTGCTGCTGGAATGTGACCTCCACATTCAGACACCCACCTGCGAGACGGTAGAGCCCTCAGGAATGCTCTTTGCCACAGACCGCCTCACACGGCAGAGGAACAGGCTTGTCCCCTGTTTCCTCCTCCTGGAATCAGAGCCTTCCGAGGACAGCAGGGCTGCATGAAACAAAAGATAAATGTGGGCACATACAATTACAATGTGGGGTGATAAGTGCCTTCTGAACAGAAGCTCCCAGAAACATTTGAGATGCTGAGTAAATCACTGTTGAAATAATTGCATCGAAGATACACAGTCCATTTCCAGTCGTGCAAACTGAAGTCAAGATAATAAGGAATAGTATATGTAAGCAAAGAATTATATTTCCATCCAAACTTTCTTCATAATCCTGAGGAGGGTTTTTTTCATAGACAATGGCCTTCAACCTTCATGTTCTCATTAAATCAGTATTGGAATATTTTTTTTAATTTTTTTATTTTTTTAACATTTATTTATTTTTGAGACAGAGAGAGACAGAGCATGAATAGGGGAGCGTCAGAGTGAGAGGGAAACACAGAATCCGAAGCAGGCTCCAGGCTCTGAGCTGTCAGCCCAGAGCCCGACACAGAGCTCAAACTCACAGACTGTGAGATCATGACCTGAGCCGAAGTCGGACACCTAACCGACTGAGCCACCCAGGCACCCCAGTATTGGAATATTTAAATGTACAATTGAATTTATTTATTTTTTATTGTTTTTAATGTTTATTTTCGAAAGACAGAGACAAAGCATGAATGGAAGAAAGGCAGAGAGAGGGAAACACAGAATCCAAAGCAGGCTCCAGGTTCTGAGCCATCAGCACAGAGCCCGACACAGGGCTCAAAGCCACGAACCGTGAGATCGTGACCTGAGCCAAAGTCGGACGCTCAACCAACTGAGCCACCCAGGCACCTGTAAATTTGAATTTAAAATGGAAAGGTATGTTGAGGACTACCAGTAGTGTAACTCACAAAAAGAAAATATACATCCTACACATATGTACACACACACACACACACACACACACACACACATGCACACATGCAAAGCCATAAAATATTTCCGGTAAGTATCCCTGCCAGGCGTGTACAGATGAACATGATGTGTACAGGTACTGCACCCGCTCACAAAGGTCCCACAGAATCGAACAGCCAAGCTTGTTGGGGGAGCACGAGGTGTGGATTTGCATTGCAGCCCCATTACTTACTGGAGACACAATCTTTGTGAGCATGACTGACCGTCCGAAAAAAAATGGGCAGTCTTTACTGCCTATCACATAATAGTGTCTTTACTGCCAATCAATATAATAACGTGGTAATTATTATCATAAAAATAATTATTTTTAAAGGTAATGTACACAAACATATGTATTTTTGCAAATAATGCTACCAGTGTCTTAGCACCTTGTCACTAGATTTGTTGGTAAATGAACCTCCTTGTCCAACTTCATCCAATTCCTCTCGCACTTATGCTTAATTCTAACTTACTTTTGTCATTTTATGCTGTAATCATGTAAGCGACTCAATCTTCCTTTGACTTTGACTCCAATGATGAGTGGTTTGCACACACATTTATAAGACTGATCGCTGAGGCAGCTCGTAAATAACTTGGGGCTGATTCTCCATGTCTGTACTCACCACTCAGAGACAATGTGAAACATTACAGGCCAACTTAGCCCTTATTAAATAACCTGACGCCTCATCATTAACCTTCAATGCCAATGGCGGAAGTTCTTACATAGAAAAGTTAGGAAAATCCAGACCCCTTGTTCTTGTTTCTTTCCCTCATTAGTAAAGTTGGGGGAAGCAGTTTCTGGAAAGCGTCTTGTACGTGACCTGTATTTTACAACGGTGGTAAGTGGTCGTTGCCAATTTACTGGAGAGACGGCAAACGGGAAGAGGAGACGGAAAGAGTATTCTTGAGGACTTTCCACGTTTAAAATCAGAGAAAGGAACTGTGGAAAATCACCCTTTAAAGTTCTCTCTTAAAAAGTGCCCTGACCCACGTGCCCTCATCATTGCATATTTCAACTAAATGACTATTTTTGCTTAGGGCTGCGGAGCTAAAATGCTTTGGAAAGTGCCGAATCCATCACCCGCGGAAGCGTCACCTAAATGCAGAATGCGGGATGGGTATCATTAGTTTCGAAATCTGAGAGAAGAACACAGCTTGGGTTTTCAGGGGGAAGAAATCATTCGATTTGTAAGCGAATCTTTGACATCCGACGAATTCGGTGGATGCATACATCTGCACGAAACACACTCAGTGTTTTACCTGTTCTTCTCGCTCTTTCTTGCAAGGGAAAGAAGGCGTCTCTCGTGCTTGACAGGGACCTGCGGTCAGGTGACACGGGCCACTCTGACCTGGCAGCAGGGAACTAATGGCCTGAAAGGCAGCAGGAAAGAAGAAACCAGGGGTCCACCCTGTAAGCTCCGAAAAATATGCAAACGAATATCCTTGGGTGAAAAAAAATACACCTTTTATATAAAATGACATCTTCCTTCTTGCACAAAAAATAGCTGTTCACCAAAAGCCCGACATCTAAAATAAGCATCAAAAATGGAAAGAGGGTAGGGGCGCCTGGGGGGCCCAGTCGGTTAAGCGTCCAACTTCGGCTCCGGTCATTATTTCGTGGTCTGCAAGCTCGAGCCCTGCGTGGGGCTCTGTGCTGACAGCTCGGAGCCTGGAGCCTGCTTCGGATTCTGTCTCCCCCTCTCCCTCTCACGCTCTGTCTCTCTCTATTCCTCAAAACTAAAAAACAAAATGTTAAAAAAAGAAGAGGTTTCTCTGTGTTGCTGCGTTAATAGGTTTCCACGGGGCCAGCAGGTGCCCAGAGCGCCCGTTACTTCAGTCTTATTTGCCGCCCGGCCCGAATGCCCTTGTCAGTCACAGCCCGTGTCCTGTCCCAGAAGACCAGCAGGCTGCAGGGGCCACGGCCCATGTGTCTCCTCTGGACCTGTCCTCTTTTTAACACCAACTTATCCTTCGTGCCCCAGGTGTCCCTTGTCTCCCTACCTCTTGTCACTCTGAATTACCACGTCATCTGACCTCATTCCCCGGCTGTGTTCTGCTCCTGGTGGCACCACGTCCGTCACCTGCGTTCCCACTGTCCCTGTCCACGGGCTCCCCCTTTCCGGGACCACCCACTCGCTCACACCTGCACGGAACCGGACACCCATCTCCCTGTGTCTTCCTTCCACCCTCACACTTTCTAGTCCTTCATCCAAAATGCCTGGCTGTGCGGCCACTGCACGTCCCAGGTACCCGCCTCTGCCCCTGCGTCCTGTCCCCTCCGCACCCCGCCACCTGCCTCCCCGGCCTGAAACTTGTCTGCCAGCACCGTTCCCTGCTCAGCTCCCAGTGTCCTCGCGAACGTTCCGAAGGGCAGGCGCCCTGTGACTATCTAGAAGGAAGTAATAAAACCATTGCACAATGTGGGGCCCCTGGGGGCTCAGTCTGTTGAGCTCTGATTTCAGCTCCGGCTCGACGTGGTGGGATTTAGTCTCTTTTGTGTCCCAAATGTCCGCGGGCCCTCAGTGCTTAGTTCATTCCTACAAGGACACACTAGCGATGTCCTTAGAAGCTCTGTGGGCCCAAGTGAGGGTTTCTGGCTGGTGGAGCTCACCTTTCAGGTAAGCTGGCCTTTCCTCAGGGACCGACTCTGTGTCGATGCCCTCTGTCGCCACCCACGGTCTCTACAGGAGAATCTTCCCGTGTCTCTTCCGACTGTATGTCTCTCGTGGATCTTCTGGTAGAAAGGTGACAAGAGGGTTGTTCTCATTTTGGACATCGGACCACCCCCTCCATCAGCCTCGGGACTCACTGTTCCCTCCACCGTGCCTGGCCTCCAGAGTCATTCTGCTTTCATTGTTTTCAGAAGACAAACCGGCCATCTCTCCCATGTGCCGCAGATGAGGTGGGACGTTAGGGAGAGAGAAACCCAGCAGGGCAAAACAGCGAGTGGCCAGGGGGAAGCGCGCCCCAAATCATTTTGCAGCAAGGTAGAGTTGTTAGTTTCATTGGATTCATGCGTCTACATTAGCGTAGATAAACTTACATTAAGTTATTATTCTCCAAGGAGACACAAAGAAAGAAACATAGATGGATAAATCATACACCTAGATAACAAATGCACAGGAGAGCTTCTGTTTTTCAGAACACTGCTGCCTTGAAATCCCTACAGACAACCAAGCTCTTAGAGCGGTTTCGAAACTCACCTTCTGCATGGTCAGATCACATAACTGTTCCTATCTCAGATCCCCAAGCATAGAAAATAGATTTCTTTTCTTGCCAAACTCGCAAGAATACATAGAGAGAGCCTCGAACAACGTCAAAGACCCTGGAGCAAGATGGGAAGGAGAAAAAGGAGATGGTAAGCCCTTTTGGAAATTCACGTCCAAAATGTTGACTGACAGCATATGCAGAGAGGAAAGAATTATGTCCGTATTATGAAGCAGCTTAATTTATGGTTCCTCGTCCAGTGTAAAGGAATTATATTCTGACTTGGCTTTATATTGCCTATCAGTGAAATACATTAAAAAAAAAACCTATTTAACCATGTTTAGGAACAAATAGGATTTAGTTCCTTTGAAATCATATTTTGATTTTTTGAAATGTATGTATCTTCATTTGCACACTTTAAAATACCGCTCTTTCGGTTACATTTTATAGGTTTGTTGTTTCACGGTGGGAAAGGGATTATAACTATCAGTCCCGAAAAGGAAAGTACCCATTAGCATTATGTTTGAAGGAAATGCTCTAGAGTTGATATTTCTAGTTCATTCTGTTAAAATCAATTGTTATTTATCATCTGAGATTTCAAATTTATGTGAGCAGTTCATATTATTTATGATATTTTGGGAAATCTGTCTGGAGTGTGGGTCGGTGCCATAGAAAGGCACGCTTTTCACTAATTTACCGGTAAGCGCCTCGCCCTCAAAAACATATTTTGATAAATTGATGTTTAGTTTTTCATTTAGAGAATAAGTAAAGACGTGAAAGGAAAACCATGGCAGAAGAATATTTGCAGTTGTAACCATTTTTGCCGTCAATTGATCTCAGCAATGTTTTGTTCTGAAAAGATTAATAAATCCCAACAAAGGTATTGAAAAGACCTCAAACATAGGTATTTCAACAAAAAGATCGCCATTTCATGATATTTATTCACATAATCCTGCAGTAAAAATGTGGCCTTCTTCTAAACTTCATGGGCATAAGATTTCACACTGAACCTGTAAATACCAAAACTATGAGTTATTCTGGGCAGGGGACTCTTAATAGCAAGCACCACGTTTGTATTTTTCTCAAATGCCAAAGAACAAAAAGTGTTCATCACTACGTGACGAGGTGTTGTGTTATTTAAAATGAAAGCTGTTTAAGGCGCTACTGTTAAACTATTGTATCAGCCCAGACGGGACTTGACTGGTCCCACTCACATTTCAGCGGCTACAGCCTTCAAGGAAGCAGGTGTCCCAGTTTCTTCTGGAAGCAGAGGAGAACCGGATATCGTGCATCTGGACCCAACCATCCCAGCCGCACCGCATGCACAGGGCGGAGGCGGGACCGGGTGGGGGGGTGGGGGGGGGCTCACCACACACCTGGGGACCGATCGGAATCCTGACACCATCCCCTACTGGCTCTAGGATCACCGGGCGAGTTATGCAAGCTCTCCAGACCTCAGTCCCCTGGTCTGTACCACTAAGATAATACAAATATCGACTTCTGGGTTTCTGGTGAGAATGGAGTTAACAGATGTGAAGCACTTAGCACAGCACCTGGGATCCATTCAGTGCTGTCACGGGAGTCACGCAAGGCCCAATCGTCACCTAGCAAGACCACAGTTCTTAATTTCAAGGGCGATAAACAGGAAAACCGACACCTATGAAGTCTCTGGCCAAGCTTCTTTGGGGGATTAGCATGAAGTATAGGGTGTGAAGAGACCCGCCCCCCTCACCAGCCACAACCCCCTGGGTCTCCTTTCTATGGAGGAGCTAACAGGAGGCCTTCCGGATGACTTCCCCAGAGAGGCTCCCCTCATCTGCCTGAGTTGGAGACACAGAGGAAGCTGGTTTTGCAGGGACAAACGTATGCACACAAGAGATTAAAAATGCTGCGAATGATTCAGATTTTTGCACTGGAGAAGTCAAGGGAAAAAAAAAGAACATTATAAGATAACTAACAAGTGAATGAACTCTTTTCCTTTTCTTCTTGGGATCTTACCCTTGTTGCAATAAAGAAAAATTATTTTGCTCTTCTCATGAGCATATGCTACAGTTAGCAACTGCATGTGCCCTCGAGAACCTGCATTCATGGATACATGCATTAAAACACCATATTTATTGGGGCGCCTGGGTGGCTCAGGTGGCTAAGCGGCCGATTTCAGCTCAGGTCATGATCGCGCAGTCTGTGAGTTCGAGCCCCGCGTCAGGCTCCATGCTGACAGCTCGGAGCCTGGAGCCTGTTTCAGATTCTGTGTCTCCTTCTCTCTGACACTCCCTCACACGTGCTCTGTCTCCCTCTGCCTCAAAAATAAATAAACGTTAAAAAAAAAACACCATATTTATTTCCAGGCAGCTGGTTTAAAACACAACAGTGATCTTCCTCAGTACTGCAGGAGGGAAAAAAAATTCTCCCAGACCTTCTACACTTTGGTGTAGAATCTACCTGGAAAAAAATATGTTCGTATCTAATCTGAATGTAGAAGGTTATAATCAGAAAATTCATCACTTTTTGTCAAAAGGTAAATGAGTTTTTTAAGCATCGTACTACTTATTATTTAGATAACATCATCATTAAATGATTTATATTCTGCCTTACGTTATTTTCATAATACACCAAGAATACATTAAGAAAGAGTTAAAAATAAGTAGGATCCTATTTCAAATGAGGATCTATATGGTTGTGTAAGGGAACGGTATCACTTCTATTAGGTAATGACTTTTTGACAGAAATCCTGCCAAAACAGCCTATTAGTATTTTTCTGGAAAAAGAGTCTTAATCTGTTTTTCATAATTTCACAAACCTAAAAAAATGTTTTCTACTTACTTGTCAGTAATGCATTTGTTAACGAATGTTCTGGTTATTTCCCTAGAAACCACAATATGCACCTTCACGTATCACAGTCCAACATAAATTATCCTTATTACTGTTACTGCAAAAGCTGGAAACTGAGAGCACATTACCTCCACTTACCCTCTCCCTCTGCGTTTTTGTAGCCACGCATCTTGTTTTCTACATATATTTTCACCAGCGTAAGGAATTACTATTATTGCTTTTTTATGGTTGGTTTTCACTTACACAAGTTACTAACCAATTTATTTTTCAATTGTCCTTCATTATTTCCTGTATGTTCATGTTCCATCTGGGATCACTTTCTTCCCTCTTTTTATTGAATATACTTGACATATAACACTGTGCAAATTAAGGCGTACCATGGTGCTACTCTGACACATTCCTTTAGTGTCATATGATTCCCACTGTAGCGATATTTATCCCATTACATAATTATGGCACTATATTGTTGTCTATATGCGTTACACGGTGCATTGGATCACTGTGGCTTATTTAGTACTCATTGGAAAGTTACACCCTCACACATCGATCTTCTTTTCTTAATGCAGAAGAACTCCCTTTAGTAATTCCATAACTGTATTTCTGCTGACGCATGTTTTTAGCTTTCTTGTTTTCCTTTTTGCCCGAACGCTCTTTCTTTTGCTTTCAGTGTGGAGATGTCACTGAACATACAGAAGTCTATGTGAATAGCTGTTTTCTTTCAACGCTATGAAGGTGCCCCACCATTGATCCTTGCTTCTGTCGTCCCTGTTGAAGTCAGCTGGAAACATTGATGCTGTTGTGTGTGTGTGTTTGTTTTGTTGTTTTTAAAGTAATGCACCCTTTCTTCTGGCATCCGTGCCTCCCTGACTCGGCTCTGGAGAGCCTCTGAGCTGTCAGAATCTGGAAAATCACCTTCCTTCCTCACCAGATCCCGGCCCTTAAATCTCCATTTGTTGGGGCACCTGGGTGGCTCGGTAGGTTAAGCGTCTGACTCTTGGTTTTGGCTCAGGTCATGATCTTGCAGTTTTGATTGTGATACTGAGTTCAAGCCCCACATCAGGCTCTGTGCTGACAGCACGGAACCTGCTTGGGACTCTCAGTCTCCCTCTCTCTCTGCCCTTTCCCCACTTGGCACTGTCTCTGTCTCTCTCAAAATAAATTAAAAAACAAAAAACCAAAATCTTTATGTTAATTCTCCAGCCCAGCAGGTGACAAAAACTCTTGGGGCTCCTCTGCCCAGAGCACACATACTCTGCAAGGCATTCTTCCTGGTCTCTCCAGACCCCGTCCCATGATGAAAACTGGCAGATAATCTCTGGGAAGTAGCATCTTGATTTGCATTCGAAGTTCTCTGTCTCTGAAAGCTTGGCCACGTAAAGCCTGTGTGCTCAGAAGTTCTCTGATGTCTTCAAATGTTTGTTTGTGTGTTAACTTGCCTGGCTTTCCGGCTAATCTCAGCAAGACCGTTGGGCTGCCCACAAATGACTCCATCATAATGAGAAGTGGAATCCCTAAATCGTGCGATTGTGGAAGCCACATACTTTATTAAAGTTTCAATTATTGTCTTTGCTTTTAAAATCATAAAATACAACACTGTATTGTTTTCATGCCCTGATTTTAGCACCTGACGCACAGTTTGAATGTGAGGACTCATTCACACTGAGCTGGAAACCATGAGTAGTGAGGACATTTCTTAAACTCCTTGAATATGTCTGCCAAGCTCCCTCACTTTGAACATTTTCCATTTTTGCCACACAAAAAAACTAAATGATGCCTTTAAAGAGTGATTTCTTTTCCATCCCATCATTCGAGTAGAAAGCAACGAATGAGCAAAGTTCTTTATCCAAAATATTTGTCATTATTCTTGTATTTTTAATGGGATAAATACCACATCTAAAAGATTCACTCGTCTCTAAAAATATCCTATAGTAATAAAATGTAAAGAAACATTGAAAACTAATCAAACATAGTCTACAAAGAAACATTTTCCAATTTACTCTAAGTTAGGTAAGATTATCAAAATTTACCTCTTAAGGGATTTGAAGTGATTCATCATATTTATATTGAGAGAAGTCCGGCTGAAAATACCCGAAAACCATAAAACACTGCAAAGGCATAAAGCGTGTGGCCAGAGAAGAGAACACGTCTTGAAACTTCATCCGTTTATATATTTATTCCTTTTTCAGTTGAAAAATTTAGAAATTATAACTGACACGGTTTTGGAGAGCCCACAGCCAGGAAAGAATTCTTGAAGACGTCTTTGGTGTAAACAGGTGATTTTATTAAAGCATGGGGACAGGACCCACAGGCAGGAAGAGCCACGCTGGGGTTTTGAGGAGTGACTCTGGAGTTGGGGGGTGAGGGGAAAAAAAGAAGTTTGTGTTCATATCTGAAGGAGACTCCCAGGATCCTGGAGGCCCATATACTGTGGGGCTGAGGTAGTTCTTCCCTCCAGCAAAGGATTAATGTTGAGACAGCAGGGGGTTCCTAGAGAACCCTGCCTGCCTCAAGTATCTGTCAGTGGGGGGCAGGCTATAAAGACATTTCCTCTTATTTACCATTTCCTCCTGCCTTGTTCCCACATCACCATGGAGGGTGATGTTGGGGCTCCAGAAAACTGAATCTATCGGTTTCTGGACAGGAGACTCTTGATAAGATTGCCTTTTCTTGTAATTTACTAAGAGATTTGGTAAACTGATGGAGACCCAGGTCCCGCATGACTGTGACCTCTGTCAGTTATTTGTTTTTCCCTCCCCTTTGTCCTTGGGCAGCCAGGAGAGCCTGAGGAATGTCACAGGTACCCCACCCCGGGGGGTGTCAGCCTGCCTATGGCTCCCTCATCAAAACTGCAAGCAGGTAACACACACAGTCACTAAAACAGCTTTTATCAACAAGATTATAGTAAGGTTTGGCAAAAATTTGGAAGAACCAGAATTTTCTACACTTCCGGGGGGAATGAGAAAGTACAGCCACTCTGTGAAACCGTTTGGCAATTTCTTATGAATGTGTAAGCACAGACCTATGGCACAGCCCAGCGGTCATGTGCCGGAGGGACACGGAAAAGTTCCTACGAGCAGGCTCCTATGCAAATATTTGCAGCAGCTTCATCCATAATGTCCAAAAACTTGAAAATCTAAATACCCACCAACAGGAGAGAATACAAATGGTCACACATGCATACAATAAGATGTTATTAAGCCGTAAAGAAGAATGAACTGGGGATACCCAAAGCTACATGAATGAACCCAGGAAGCATTTTGCTGAGGAAAGACGGTTGTGAGAAGGTCACAGAGCGTATAATCGCCCTTATATGACATAGAGAACAGACAAAACAACAGTGACCAAAAGCAGATCGGTGGTTACCAGGAGCTGTTAGGTGAGGACAGATGTGGAGACACACAGAGGATCTTCTCGGGTGATGGGAATATTCTAGATCTATTTTATATCTTGTGGTGGTGGTAACGCAGTGGTAGGCGCTTGTCAAAACTCCTCCCTTTGCAAAGTGAATTTTAATGTATTAGAATTACGCTTCCTAACAAAAAGCATTAGAGCAATGTCCTAAGCATGTGAATTGTGAGTTTTGGAGGCATTCAATAGTGTGTAGACAAGACAGAGAACCGAGAACAAGGACTTAAGTACAAAATAAAAGACGGTAAAATAAACACCATAATAGAGAAAGGCAGATGCCACGATACGGTAGGTAAGACACGCAGTGCAGATAGGCGTTTTCCACAAGAGTCACCTGCGGAAGGGGGACACAGCTTTGTGACACAGACGGTGGAGGTGCCACTTTGGGCATTTTGGAGAGGATGACAGTGAGCAAAAAGGGACCTCAACCAGCACCGGGGAGGGGGACCCAGTGGTTCCTGGCACGGCAGCCACTAGAAGGAGCAGTGTGAGCAATGCGGTAGCACGAGATGTCAGAGACCGGAATTTAGGGGGGCTGCTTGGACAAGAGGGTTCGTGGTTCAGAACAGACTAGTCACCACTTGAAAGGGCTTCAGGGAAAGAAGCGTCCCCTGAGAGCGCCAGGTTTCTGCTACAGCACGTGTGAAAGAGAAAATGCCAGCGACACAGGGGAGGCCACGGTGAAATTCGCTGGCGATGGCCCAAGTGCGGGACTGAAGGCCGTGTGCGAGCGTGGGCTTTGGAAGCAACGGAAAACTGACATGAGCGTTTGTGAAGTTCGCTCCTGTCGTGGTGGGCAAAGGTCAGCGGCATCTCAAATGCCCAGCCCTTGTACACGGCCTCCTAAGTGGCATTTAAACACAAGCAGGTTGAACCCAGAATCCATAACCTTGACCTCTAAATGGTGCTTCCTGCATCAGGCAAGGCTCCAGGTAGATAGAGTATGGATCAAGAAAAGCTTCAGCCCTAAGGAGTTTAGGGTTCAGTAAGGGTTGCACATAATGTGAAACACAACGGCCAGGTGAAGGCGAGCTGTGGAAGAGATGACTGGAGACTTTGCAACACTGAGGACAAGTGCGCTTTTGTCCTGGTGTGTGACCGGGGCAGGCATTCGGTCCACAGCCAAGAGGAAGGCTGCACAGAATATTTTATGGACGATTAACACGCTTGGATATTAGGCTTTCCTTGCACTCAGTAATAACACTAGTTTTGCTTAAGGGTTTTTTTCTCATTTGATCTACAAAGATAGGAATCTATTTCCCGTCAAGTTCTGAGTGTGATGGCTAATTTCAATGTCAATGTTGACCTTGGGGCTAAGGGAGGCCAGAGGAGTCAGGAAATACTATTTCTGGGGCCTGCCAGGGAGGGTGTGTCTGGGAGAGATTAGCATTTGAATGAGTAGACCTTAGAGAAGAATGCCCTCAGCAGGGCAGGTGGCCTCTACCAAGCCCTTGAGGGTCTGAAGAGAAACAAAGAGGAAAGAGGAAGCCTGAGTTCTCTCTCCAGCTGCTAGAGCTGAGCCACCCCTGGTTCCCTGGAATAAATCCCCTCAAATCTGTCGGTCTATCTATCTATCTATCTATCTATCATCTATCTCCTATTGGATCTCTGGAGAACCCTAATACGTGTCACATAAGCAAATCGCCCCATATAGTCAAAACTTTTTAAAGTAGCCCTACAGCACTGTTTCTACATCATGAGTTAATGAGAAGATAGGATTTGGTGTCAAGAAATTTGTTTTCCAGATACTTAGGCTTGCAGGTATAAGAAGGTCTATGGAAAGCCAAATTGGATTATATTCTAATTTCTCCACATGCAATTTTGCGTTAAATTCCTCCCATGTCTTTGAATGGTTACACATCCTGCATCTGGTGATCTAAATTTTACCGGGAAATTAGTGTAGGCAAAAAGATAAGACACGTTACTGTCCAGGAGCTCTTAAATATGCTGCAGAGCTATTGTTCCCTAAAGAAGCTAAATTTTGAGAAGGATATAACAGAATATTTCATTCTAAATAGAACAGAAGCTCCAAATGAAAATGAGACAATTCTTACAAATTATACTGATTATACTGACAATAGAATTAACATTCCCTTCAGACTTTGTAAATTTCAGATAATTGCAGCAGCTTATTTCCTACTTACCAAGGTTCTTCGAAGTGATTTCCTATTTGAACACCCCCCCCCCCCAAAATAACTTTAGGGGTTTATTTTCATGTACAGCTAAGGATTCTCTGTTTTGATGAAGACTTCTTTGAAAACTTAAGACCACAAATATCTCTTTCTCCCCTGAAATGATTCATCTCACGGAGGCAATCTTCCTGTGACCTCTTCTCGTGACTAATGACGCCTTGTTCCTTGCACTTGAATTTCCCTTCATAATCTTCTTGTGGTTGGTTTTATTTTACATTTTACAGGCATTATTGAGAAACAATTTACACTTAAACACAATCTACCCATTTAAAGTGTCCAGTGGAACCTGTCTATATATTCACAGAGTTACTCATGCATCACCACAACCAACTTTAAGACATTTCCATCATCCCCAAAGGAAGCCCCGTCCCACTGAGATTTCACTACCCAATCTCTGCTTCCCCCTCCCCACCAAGCCCTAGACAAGCACTCATTTACTTTCTGCCTCAAAGCATTTGCCGATTCTGGACATTTGATATAAATGGCAATCACACAATATGCGGTCCTTTGTGACCAGCTTCTTTGACTTTGCATCATGTTTTCAAGGCTCATCCATACTGGAGCATGGATTTCTATCACCTAAGAGTATTGCATTGTGTGGAGACACACATCTTCGTTATCTAGTCAACATTTGATGGGGGTTTGGGTTGTTTCCACTTGCTGACTGTTACGAATAATGCCGTTTATGGACATTTATGTATGAGTTTTACGTGGACATACATTCTCGCTCTTCCTGGCTGTCTACTCAGGAGCAATTCTACGTTTAACCATTTGTATTTTCTAAAGGGGCCGCACCGTCTTCCATTCCCACCGACAGTGGATGAGGGTTCCAGCTACCCCACATTCTGGTCAACACTTAGCATTATCCGTATTTTTTCATTTTAATCATCTTAGCGGGCGTAAAGTGCTATCTCACTGTGGTTTTGATTTGCAATCTTCTGGTGGGTAATGCTGTTGACCATCTCTCCATGTGCTCATTAGTCATTTGTATAACTTCTTTAAAGGAATGTCTATTCAGATCCCTTTATGATCTTTTATTTTAAAATATAATTGGATGCTTAAATCATACGCAACATCTATAAAGCATAACAGTTTAATGAATGCGGTAAAGAGCACCCAACTAACCCAAAATACATTACTACCAACAATGCACATATACTTGTACTTTGGTACTCTGGTCCCCTCTGTCTCCCACCTCCTTCCCTCTTCAAGATAACTGTTCCCCAGAATTGTTTATTTACCATCACATTACTTTAAAAGAATTAGCTTCATCATATTTTATATATACTTAACATGTATCAACTTTACAGGGTATGAACTTTATAAGAGTTGGATCATAATGTGTGATATTCTCTGGGGCTTGTTTAACTCAATGTCATTTTCCTAAGATTTATTCAGATCTTGGTATTTTGCTCTGCATCATCTTTTTTCATCGCAGTATTCTAGAAGTGCCTCATAATTTGTTTATCCATTTTTCCATTGATAGGCATTTGAGTTCTTTCTGTATTTTTGGCTATTTCCAATGGCAGCTTTCCAACGTAATGACAGATTATTTCCCATAGTTGTTATTGAAATTACCCTCCCAGAAGCAGGGTATACAATTTCTCATAAGGTTAATAACAGTACGTGATAGTTGTAATAGCCTAAGAGCATTTTTTTTTAACGTTTATTTATTTTTGAGACAGAGAGAGACAGAGCATGAATGGGGGAGGGTCAGAGAGAGGGAGACACAGAATCTGAAACAGAAGAGCATTTTTTAAACATGTGCTACCCTTTTCTATCTGTTCTGTCTTTTAAGATGTCACATCCTTTGTAAAGAGCACGAATAAACTACAAAGTGGGACTCATAGATGGCTCTTTCCCTTCATGTCTGCCCTAATAATGCATTTGGCTTGAAAGTCTATTTTGTATAAAATTAATATAACTAGGGGCGCCTGGGTGGCTCACTCGGTTGGGCGGCCGACTTCAGCTCAGGTCATGATCTCGCAGTCTGTGGGTTCGAGCCCCGCGTTGGGCTCTGTGCTGACAGCTCAGAGCCTGGAGCCTGTTTCAGATTCTGTGTCTCCCTCTCTCTGACCCTCCCCCGTTCATGCTCTGTCTCTCTCTGTCTCAAAAATAAATAAATGTTAAAAAAAAAAGAAAAAAAAAGAAAAAAAAATTAATATAACTAGCCCAACTCGATTTTGGTTAGTCCAGTTTGTACACATTTTACTTTGTCTCTATCCTGTAACTGGTTGCCTCGCAATCTTTCCAAGATAAAACATAAGTATAAAATTAAAGACATCTAATTCCCCACTCTAATGACAGAACAATCTAGAAGAACCTTAATTGAGCTTGTCTACCTCCCCACTTGGATGCTTTGCTGTCCAATAGGTTATTGCAGCATTTTTTCTAGAGAATCCATAAATTAGTCAAAAGCATTATATTTTACAAAGCTTGGATTCCCACAGACGATGACCACTCTACTTGCCATGTCTCTTGAATCTCACTCAGCACTTCTGGAATCACTTTCCTTCTGCTTGTTGAAGTAGATCCTTTAGAAATTCCTTGAAAACTTTTGATTCTTATTTTTCTCCAAATATGCCAGCCCTAGGATCTGGATATACTCTAGAATTTACCACTGTGACACTTCACCCCTCTTGTCTGGCACTACTCAGATTTCCAGCCTTGGTGCAGATATCCAGAGATATACACACACACTCTCTCTCTCTCTCTGTCTGTCTCTGTCTCTCTCTCTCAGAATCATTTGGAACCTCTCTTATTTCTCATAAAATCAGCAATCTCTCAGAGTGTGTCTTATCCAGAATTTAGTTGTTCTATACTGGGAGTGCCCCACAGAGATCTTAACTCATTGAAATGAGGGAAATACACATCAATTTTTTGGCTCTTAACCCCACACTTCTTTATTCTTACTTTGCTACATTTCTATTTCTATTTTGTATATGTTTTATCTCCTTGAAGAAACAAAATCTTTGGACACTTTGCCCTCTACTTCTTCCAGTCCTGTGTGTGTGTGTGTGTATGTGTGTGTGTGTGTGTGTGTGTGTGTGTGTGTGTGGGTTTGGAAGCACAAGAGGTCTTTATCATACTCTTGTATCTCATGGCTTATTAAGGGGGCAAGCATCGGGTCGGGTAGTTTGCAGACACTCCATTGTACCCTCACACAGCGTGAAAGGTGAGAAAAAAGAGACACTGTGGTAATTCTTTCATAAGTTGCTCAAGTTGTGTAACTAATAATCAGCTGAACTCAGGGGGTGAAACAGAACCTAACTTTACTCTTTCCCAGTCCCGGCCCTTCAGGTTTCCAGTATACATTCCCTCTTCTCTCAATGGAAAGGAATCTTGAGAAGAATTCACACTTTCCCAGGTCACCCTCGAGGAGTATGCAGTTCAAGTTAATCTCAAAATTTCAACCTTTCATCCCACTGAAAACGCCTGACTCTCCTCAAATCAGTTCACTTTTTTTTTTTTTTTTATGTTGGAAAATGGAGTATTCAAAGAAGATCATGAGGAAGAAAAAGTCTGGTCTAACTAGTACTTCTGCGATCCAGTTTGGGGTCTTCTCCATGGTGTGCTTGCACGGGTTCTCCGGAGGGCACCTTAAAATCAGGTTACGTGCGGGGCCGGGAGGCCAGTTTTGCGTTCTCACCCACCATTCACAGTGACGCACCTGTAGCCTCTCTGTGCTAACATCCTTACCCAGGAGGAGGCTCTGTGGGGGAGAGTATTTCAGGATGGGACACTGGACACTGGGAAGACAGCGTGCATCCTTGTCCCCTGTTGGTGGCAGATGAAAGTGCAGCAGACTCCCTCCCTAGACACCCCTCCTCATTCTGCTTCAGGGACTCCACAGCTAGGGCCCAAAGCATCGCCAGTCACCAATCCGCAGCAATCCCCAAATACCAGAGCGAAAATGGTCTCTACGAGACTCTCATGCAGTGCCCTCCATCCGGTAGAGGTGACGGGTCTTCCTCGTTGAAAACTGACAAGTTTTTCCAAATAAATACTAACGTTAGCGCCTTCAACCCCAGTCTCTTCTGTTCTCCCAAAACACTGGCGATCAGAGCACAGGAGTTTCACGCTGTCTTATATCTGTGTTGCTTACGCTGTTTCCTGATAATTGCATTAAACTCAGCTTTGAAAATCGGCTAAAGTGCAATCACTATGCTTTCTTTTCAACTTCATCCTACGGTTGGAGAAGCCAGAGTTCAAAGCCAACTTGCCTAACTGAACTCCTAGCTCTTCTTCTAAATCCTGCTCAACACGTAAATACAGTGCATTAATTTCCCGGAATGGGAGGAAAAAGTGTCAGGAGGCCAGAGGCGTAGATTTCATTCCTATTCCCACCACAGACTCCTTGCGACCTGGGGTAGGTTACCAATCCCTTTTGCCCTGGAGTCATTCCCTTGCACCCTAAGCGAGCTAGAATACATCGACCCAAGAGATCCCAGAACAGATCGTTTTTAGGTCTAACATTCTATGTCTCTATGAAATATCCTCCCAATTCAATCCCCAGCACTGTCAGCTGAAGGCAACTCTTCCGTATAAAGATCGAAAAATCCAGGGTGCCTTTAAGAACGTGTCTGCACTTCCCGTTATATGCAGCAGACACACAAAAAAGAATTCTATTGATTCCCCGAACTCTAACACACACACAGTTATTTTTAAGAGAGCAAAGACTATCTAGTAGCCCAATGCAGTGAATGACTGGTCATTATGTCATAGAACAGCTATTAGAGTTGAAAACGAAATAAATCCATCTGGTTGAACGAGGTTACTATGCACACGCTCTTGTGTGTCCCTGGCTCACGGCACCCACCTCTAATTTCTTCTTCAAAATGTAACGCTCTTGGTGTTACGTGACACTCTGTGATAAATGCTTTTATTTTTGTAAAATGTTTATTTGTTGTGAGAGAGAGGAAGGGAGGAAGAGCACACGTTCGTGCAAACACAAGCAGGCGAGAGGCAGAGAGAGAGGAGAGAGAGAATCCCAAGCAGGCTCCATGCTGTCAGTACAGAGCCCAACATGGGGCTCGATCTTACGAACCCTGCGATACTGACCTGAGCTGAAATCCAGAGTCAGACGCTCAACCGACTGGGCCCTGCAGGTGCACCTATAATAAAGGCTTCTAGAACCAGGTAATGAAAATGTGATAATCTACTAATTCTAAGTTCCCACTGCTTCCTTAACTGTCGTATGGAAAGTTTGGTCTGTACATCTGTCTCTCCAAACAGAAATGTGCATTGCTTGAGGGCAGGGCTGCATTTCTGAGACTTGTATTCACAGATTCTCACAGATTTGTGTTTGTGTTATTTGTACTGTGGCTCGTAGCAGGCACTCTGTTTGCATGTGAAGTGTGTTGCCCAAACTATGCACTCACGCGGGAAAAATAAGATCGATCTGTTTGGGTGTGGAGACCCAGAAATATCTAAAAATCACTGAGGAATTTGGATTTCTCCCTTTTATTTAATTTAGAAAGATATTCTCATGGCAGCATCTTCTAGGATGAATGAAAATTATACCCGCATTTAAATTCAACCGTCAGACCAGTCCTTCTCACAGCAGAGTCAAAGTTCAGCACATAATGGTCGCGCGTTATAATGTCATGAAGAGAAGCAAGGTGGTCCTCGTGGAGGGATGTTGTCTGAATTAGCTAATGGGTGACTGACTGTAAGGGGCTTTGGGGATGCAAAGCTCTGCATACATGATAATTACGATTATTATCATGGGGAGTAGGACGTTCCTCGTCGCTCTTTGAGCAAAGGGCCAGAGGATGAGTTTGCTACCAGATACAAGGTAGCTACCAAAAAGAGGTGTGCAAATAAGGAGTGATACGGTGCCCACCGCAGCTGAGTTTTGTTCAGAAAGTTGCTTCTGTACTGTGCAGCTGATAACGCATCAAAACAGGCAACATAGTGGGCGCTTTTGAGATCCAGAAAGGCATCACAAAAGACTGTTTATTTTCTTTACGTTAAAGACCTACGACGTTACACACAGAGCAGAGTCTCCAGTATCCTTGCAGATGGAGAGCAAGTCCTTAGAAGTGCAGACAGCACAGGGATGTTGGAAAAGACACACGTGCCAAGACACGGAGAAAAACACCCGGCTTTCAAAAGCCCCTTACCCAGCGTGTGTTTCTTTTCGGGGACCCAGATTTAAAGGAGAAAAGAGAGGCAAACACAGACTGTTATCTTCCATAAACAGGGGTCATCACACAAGAAGCCGGAGCCCCGAGGAGCAGAAGCGGTGGTCACAGAGCCACAGGCAGAGCTGGTGGGGACGTCCATGTGGCCTTGGGTCAGCAGGCTGGAGCGCCACCCCCCACGGAGGCCTGACTGCCCCCTCGCCGCCCCCCACCCCTGTGCTGCGATGACCCCATGGGGACAGCCCCCTGTCCAGACCGCCTTCCCCCCTACCCACGTGAAGCTGTCAGTCACAAGGCTTTACCCAGCTCTGCTCCTGAGAACACTTTTCATTTCTCAGGCACTAATAGGAATGAGGTGGGAGGAGGAAAAGAGGGTCATAATGAGGCTCTCATTTAAATTCTCTAATTAAAGAGGTTTTCAAGACTTTCAGGAATATTACCGTTTAGGGGGCAATGGCTGATTCTGAGAGCTCGGTCCAAAGCTGTCTTTGGAAGCATTCGGGACAGAGTATTTATCTGACTTGCTGGAGAAAAGACAAATGAAAAAGCAAACAGTTCATTATTCCAACTATTAATGGGGAGGAGACACCCCTAGACAGCTGGGCTTCTCAGTCTCTGCAGAGCCCCTCGGAAGCACTAATGAGACCCGACGCCGACTGCTGGTCGCCCAGCCCACCCACCAGTGCGGCCCATACGTCCTCGGCCCTACACTCACAGAGCGTTTCTCAAGACCTTCCAAGGAAATCATAAAGTGAATCAATCTGTTTGCATCTCATCGCCTTCCTCCACCTCCCCCACTTCTGGTTGGCTAGGAAAGGGCCAGCAGCCATAAGGACAATGGCCAGCAGCCATAAGGACAACGGCCAGCAGCCATTAGGACAACGGCCAGCAGCCATAAGGAATCAAAGAAGGCTTGTGAGTCACCGGCGACCGTGAGTCAGATTCCACGTGATCTGTGAGGACTGTGCCAATCGTCCCTGATAACGATCCTGATACCCTGATAACCAGGCTGGTGTCTCTCGAGCTGCAGTGGGGCTGTGAATGGCCCAGAGATCTTATGAAAACGTGGATTCTAATTCAATACATCTGGGGGTGGGGGCACCAGGTTCTGCATCCTTATGCTCTTTTATCCACCACGTGAACCAGGAGGAGGGTTCCATGACCTCCTGTCCATCTGCAAACCCTCCGTATCTCAAAAATACATATGTAGTGATGCATTTTTAGAGCTGCACACGATTCTTATTTGCATGTGCAGAATCGCGTGGTCCAAACCCGCGGCCATGAAGAGTTCCACGAGGAGAATGAGTGAGGGTATCTGCCTGGTGGTTGCAAAGTTCACAATGAGATGCCCATCGGGCATTATGGGCGTGCGTGGACACCTCTCTCCCACAGAGACCCAGAATCCGCTCGCTCTATGCCTATGGAGAGAGTCACACAGATTTCCCAAAATGGTTCTGGATCCAAATAGGGTGTTTTGGCCCAACCCTTCCTAACTTGTCCCCTGGATTCATACGGTATGAATATACACTCAGTGAGATCTGGGGAACCCTACGTCACGGGCAACACGGCCCAAAAGGCATGAACACAGAATCGGCCACGGGGTGACCTCAGCATCCTTGCGAGATCTTGGTCCAAAGAGATCAGGTGTTCTCCCCGGGGCACCGGAGGCAGCAAATCAGAGGACAACGGAGGAGGTATGCAAGAGAATTCTTACTATGTGTATCTACCACAGACTTAAACTGTATTCTTACGTTTTTTCCCCAGACCTGAGCACGAAAATGAATTATTTGAATAAGTTTTCTATCATAAAACATATGTTTAACTGAATAGGTAATTTAAGTAAGTGCCAACAAGACATCTAATCAAAAATCATTTCATGTGCACAAAAATGGGAACCACCGTTGACAGTTCATGTCAGCCATTGGAGGCCTCTTATCGGTAGTATTTATAATTATCTGAAAGCCAAGTTCCTGTCTTTAATTGGACTACTTCTGTAAATTCACATCAGCAAAATAACACTTTCTCTACACCTAAAGTCATGTTTTTACCAGTATCCCAAGGAATAACAAGCCAAAACAGATGCTCTGTTACTCTCGTATATTTCCAGCTTCGTTGAGGTTTGATTGACAAAAATTGCACATAATTAGATTTGATAGCATGATATTGGTTTGTTTCACAATGTGTGTAGCAAAATGATGATTGAATATACACGTTCGTCACGCAATGGTCACCACAGTCAGGCTAATTAACACGTCTACCGTCCCACAGAGCCACGTCGCGTTTGTGTGCTGAGAACACCTGTTTTTGAGACACGCGACCTACATATTCGATTACCGTGTGCTTTTGTGTGAAGGTGTGCTCCCGACGACCTCAGTCTCTCTGACCTGATGGTCTATCATTTTTGCCACAGGAGACACTCTGCAGAGAGGGGCTCCCAGCCCTGCGTGGATGTCCCTACACGGCTGTGCCCAGGCTCGGGGGCCTGTCCCCGGCGGTTGTCGGTGTCTTTCTGCAGATACACTGCCCCAGTGCCCTCTCGTCTCCACAGGCCAGCCCCGCGCAGGGGTCCTATAGTCCATTGACTGTCCCAACCAGCAGACCAAAACTCCAGTGAGATGGAGGGCGTGTCTGCCCATGCGTGTGTTAGAGAACAAAGCCCCTCATTCTCCTCCTACTAAAGCTCTATTTCCTATCTGACCACCTTTCTTTGTGTGCCTCCTATGGGAATATCTTCTCCAGAGCAGAGTCCGATCATCTCAGACTCTCGGAGGCAAGGCTGACCCAGCACTGTCCACTTCCACGGTCTCTGTGATTCTTGACCTTTGGATCATGAGCCTGGGACGTCAGACTGACCTCTACTTCTGTGGTCCCTCGAGCTGTATAATGACGGAAATACCATAAATCACAGGGTTTTAGAAGCTAGTGAAATAAAGTCAGAATTACAAAAGAAATTTACATTTGTTGTGAAAGCAAGGATTTGTCGGGTCCATCAATATTGTCACAGTGCCATCTAATGGAAACATGAAATAAATGTATACTTTAGAAAACTAAGAAAATGGAGTTTAAGAAGATGATGAGATAGCCTATCAAGTTATCAGAAGGTACTTTTTCTCCATATTTGTGGTTTCTCCACGAAAATTGTGATGCATGTGTTTCAAGTGATTATAATTTCAATTGGATAAGGAAATACACGTGGAAGTCAACCACATTATTTTTCTTTTAAATCACCATGAAAAGATACTTCAAATGTTTATTTCTGCTGTTTTCCAAAACATATAAACATAGAATTCAAAATTTTCTTCATAGTTTACAAAAGACTATAAATGAAAGAAACCCTTTAGTAATTTTGAAAACTTTGCTTTAGGGAATATCATAATTTCATTTAGGGTAAAATGGCATAATCATATATAGTCTTAAATAACTTTTATAAGAAGTAGATTTTCAAAGACATTGCAAGAGATCTGGAGTGAGTTTAGGAAGGTCTCCCTTTGTGGATTCATTAGGTAGGTGACTATTTTCAGATGAATGTTGCGAGGGCCATCTGTCCACAGATTTTTATGAAGTCTGATACGCCTCTGCATTGTTAATCTGTCCCGAACCCCCACATGGTCTGTGTGGCATTGAATAAAACATATAACGTGCAGTTGGGTTATTTGTAATTTTATGCCACTTTCTTCTCATTTCAAAGGACATTTCCTGATTGCTTTTGATGTTAAAGTAACGGTGTTAATCTGATTATGTGTTCCAATGTCTCTCATATTATTCTGTCACTCAGGACGAGAACTCCGTGTCAACTGTCTCTACGTGCCTCGACTTCCCACAAGTGAAAGACGTTCTGTCAATCACTGGGACAAGACTCCTTGACCAAGCACACTGTCACTCTACCATTTCAGTCCTAAACAAGGCACATTAGCAATGGAGCTAAACACGTGAATCTGGACACAGCTCAATCGTAACATGAAATTATATTATTTTTCATGCACTCTCACTGTAGTGTTCCGATCATCACTCCTTCTATTGCTATATTACATTAAAAAAAATCCCAAATCCTACTTTGGTATCTAAACTTGCTTACACATTAGCTCGCTCAACAAATTTCATTTATCATCATGATGTGCAGACAAGACAAATAAGATACAACGTTTCCAAGGAGTTCAAAGGTGGATGCTAGAAACACTGAAAACTGCAGAAGGAAAACAACAGGTCATTAATCCAGTTGTATCATTATAAAAACAACAACAACAACAACAACTTTGTGCCATAACAAATGTAAAGACCTCCTAGACCAAGATAATCTGAGGCCTCTGGAAAATCTCTAGAAATTAATGTTTTGGTTTTTCAGAAATACTTTTAATAAAAGCATCCCAACTCTATTACTTAACGTCACTACCATTTCTACTCCATAATAATTTAGCATGTCAATCAGTGCTTTAAACCTCAGATGGTTCAAGCCTGTGTTTCCTTTAAAATAAAACCCACGGAAGCAGCACATCGAAGAGAATTTGCATCACGTCTGCCTGATACGTTCAGGCTGACTTCATTTGTTAACCTGTGCAAGGCGTATCTGTTGATTTTTATCTTTCTTCCCAGCACTAATTTCTCTCTCGTCAGATTCCTTACAAAATACAACTCAATTCCACTCTAATCTCCTAAACCCGATGCTTGATCCCGTAACTCCTGGGGTAAAATGTGTTCCTTTCAACTTGTTTCAAGTTACATTTTCATCAGACATTTTCTGGTGTTTTGGAAAAGCATTGTTAACATTTTTTTTTTAATATCAGCATTATATATACTTCAAAGCGAATCCTGGTGTTTCCTTAGTTTGATATGGTCAGACTTTTCAGATTCCCCGGAGTCAGCGTTCGGTTTCACAGCAGAGTTCACAGGTTGATCAGCGGCGAGAGACCCTCATGCAAAAACGTTATTTTGGGGGCTCAGGAGCTGAGACAACATACGTGACGGGTTGAGGGAGTGCAGTCACATGTCACATGTCACATAGCGCAACCTGGAGAGGCAGCTGCGGGCTCAGGGAACCGTCACGTTCTCCTGGGTCCTGCTGTAAGAAATCTCCAAGAAAACAGCACACTTGCTTAGAAGACGCTGTGGGCAATGCCCCTTTTCAAAAATCATCCAAAGGCAGTAAATTAAAGCACAGAAAGCCTTCCCGACAACAGCTCACTCCCAAATAAATACCTGGGTAAATTGCCAAAGGCCCGTGGGAGGCAGAGCTTTGGTAGTCTTCTTTAAAAAAAAAACAAACTGGTCCTCTCCACTCTCCGGTGGACATGCTCCTCGTGACCTGGCCATGAGAGAATGTGCCAGACAGATCCGCACGAGATCACCTCCGAGTTGGTTGGTTTGCTTGTTTACGGTGGTGAAATACGCTCAACACAGAATTTCCCGTCTTAACCATCTCTCCATAAATGGAATCATGCAGCGTCTGTCCTTTGGTGACTGGCTGCTTTCAGCGTAATGTCCGCAAGGTCCATCCGGGTTGTAGCGGGTGTCAGGACTTCCTTCCTTTTTAGGACTGGGTAATGTTCTGCTGAGTGCATATACTACGTGTCGCTTATCCGTTCACTCATCTGTTGCTGGACATCGGGGCTGCTTCGCGTTTTAGCTGTTGTGAATAATAACACCGCTATCCGTAAGGCAAGACGTTGAAGATAAGTGATATGTGGTCGCGGTCTGCAGAGCAAGCAATCAGTGTATGAGCCTGGAGACATGGAATGACGCACATACGAATTCTTCCCAGGAGCTTTTCTTTTCAAGGAGGCTCCAACCCAGTGCAGAGCCCAAGGACACGCGTAAACTCATGACCCCGAGACCCAGGACTGAGTCCAACACTTAACCGACTGAACTACCCAGGAGCCCCTATCCCGGGAACTTGTCTCATCAAACCCACGATGTCCCAGGGATTCCAGGAGGGAAAAAGTAAAGGAAAATGTACTCAAACAGAGTACAGTGTAAAGCTACAGGAACAGTTAACCTACGTACAGGTGACTCATTCAGAATCTGACGCAGGAGGCGCCCGGCTCCACACCAGCAAGGTGTGAAAAGGGGAGGCTGGGAGGGTAGGTTTTCCACGGCCTTGCTGGGGGAGCCCCGGCTGCAGTGAGGGTGTAAGGTGAACGCGGATCTCTCACCTCCAGAGCGAACCATCTGCGTAGATCGTGCCCGCCCGGGTAGCTGTGTGCACGCGGCTGGGGGACACCACACCCAAACGAGGAAGGCTTCCTGGAGGAGGTGCTGACTTCGAGCTCAGCTCTGAAGGATGGGGAGGAGTTTCCCAGAAAGGCAAACCTTATTTGACACAAACCGGAATATGCGAAGACCTTACCATAAAACAGAGCAAATTGGACAAACCACCAGTTAAATGCGGCTCATGTAGAACGTGCTAGGTGACGAGAGATGCCCCTGAAAGAGACAGCAAGCAGGGTGGGGGGTGTCGCAAGACGCCGTGAGCCATGCAGAGGAGGGCCGCCTCCCCTCTGGCGGGGGAGGCACGCCGGAGGGTTAGTTTAAGCACACAAGGGCCACGCCGAACTTGAAATTTGGAAATGTCATTCTGTCCGAAGCGAAGAGAATCGCTTAAGGTTTGCAGAATTGGGAGAAGAACCACACTTACGAGACCACGGTTGCAAAGACGTCAGTGACAACAGAGGCCACATAGGCAGGGGAGCAAGAAAACCGGACATCTAGGGCACTCACAAGGGTCTAAGTCCTGGGGGTCCAGTGAATATGGCAAAGTGGGGGGGAGGGGTCCGAGGATCCTTGGAGTCTGGAGAGACAGAAACTGGTGATGGCGCACAGAGGACAGAAGACGGAAAGATGAAGTTACTTGCCCCCGACGCTTTCCCACCCTCGCATCCTTGGAGGCACACAGGTGGACAAGTCCTACAGGAGAGGGCTTGCTGGGACTGCAGGTCCTGGAATTTCCTGCACAAGGGTCAGTTATCTCCAAGGAAACAGGGAATCTGCATTTAAGAGAAAAGTTTTCATGTTTTCTTTCATCCCTGACCCACCAAGATGGGTCCTCATGTCCCCGTTCCTGCATCGGTGCTGGGCTCCTTGTGGGTGCTGGGCTCCTCTTGGGTGCTGAGTTCCTCCTTGGGTGCTGGGTTCCTCCTTGGGTGCTGGGTTCCCCGTGGGTGCTGGGTTCCTCCTTGGGTGCTGGGTTCCTCCTTGGGTGCTGGGTTCCCCGTGGGTGCTGGGTTCCTCCTTGGGTGCTGGGTTCCTCCTTGGGTGCTGGGTTCCCCGTGGGTGCTGGGTTCCCCGTGGGTGCTGGGTTCCTCCTTGGGTGCTGGGTTCCTCCTTGGGTGCTGGGTTCCTCCTTGGGTGCTGGGTTCCCCGTGGGTGCTGGGTTCCTCCTTGGGTGCTGGGCTCCTCCTTGGGTGCTGGGTTCCTCCTTGGGTGCTGGGTTCCTCCTTGGGTGCTGGGTTCCCCGTGGGTGCTGGGTTCCTCCTTGGGTGCTGGGTTCCTCCTTGGGTGCTGGGTTCCCCGTGGGTGCTGGGTTCCTCCTTGGGTGCTGGGTTCCTCCGTGGGTGCTGGGTTCCTCGTGGGTGCTGGGTTCCTCGTGGGTGCTGGGTTCCTCGTGGGTGCTGGGTTCCTCCTTGGGTGCTGGGTTCCTCCTTGGGTGCTGGGCTCCTCGTGGGTGCTGGGTTCCTCCTTGGGTGCTGGGTTCCCCGTGGGTGCTGGGTTCCCCGTGGGTGCTGGGTTCCTCCTTGGGTGCTGGGTTCCTCGTGGGTGCTGGGTTCCTCGTGGGTGCTGGGTTCCTCGTGGGTGCTGGGTTCCTCCTTGGGTGCTGGGTTCCTCGTGGGTGCTGGGTTCCTCCTTGGGTGCTGGGTTCCTCGTGGGTGCTGGGTTCCTCGTGGGTGCTGGGTTCCTCCTTGGGTGCTGGGTTCCTCGTGGGTGCTGGGTTCCTCCTTGGGTGCTGGGTTCCTCGTGGGTGCTGGGTTCCTCGTGGGTGCTGGGTTCCTCGTGGGTGCTGGGTTCCTCCTTGGGTGCTGGGTTCCTCCTTGGGTGCTGGGCTCCTCGTGGGTGCTGGGTTCCTCCTTGGGTGCTGGGTTCCTCGTGGGTGCTGGGTTCCCCGTGGGTGCTGGGTTCCTCCTTGGGTGCTGGGTTCCTCCTTGGGTGCTGGGTTCCTCGTGGGTGCTGGGTTCCTCCTTGGGTGCTGGGTTCCTCCTTGGGTGCTGGGTTCCCCGTGGGTGCTGGGTTCCCCGTGGGTGCTGGGTTCCTCCTTGGGTGCTGGGTTCCTCCTTGGGTGCTGGGTTCCTCGTGGGTGCTGGGCTCCTCGTGGGTGCTGGGCTCCTCGTGGGTGCTGGGTTCCTCCTTGGGTGCTGGGTTCCTCCTTGGGTGCTGGGTTCCTCCTTGGGTGCTGGGTTCCCCGTGGGTGCTGGGTTCCTCGTGGGTGCTGGGTTCCCCGTGGGTGCTGGGTTCCTCCTTGGGTGCTGGGTTCCTCCTTGGGTGCTGGGTTCCTCGTGGGTGCTGGGTTCCTCCTTGGGTGCTGGGTTCCTCCTTGGGTGCTGGGTTCCTCGTGGGTGCTGGGTTCCTCGTGGGTGCTGGGTTCCTCCTTGGGTGCTGGGTTCCTCGTGGGTGCTGGGTTCCTCCTTGGGTGCTGGGTTCCCCGTGGGTGCTGGGTTCCTCCTTGGGTGCTGGGTTCCTCCTTGGGTGCTGGGTTCCCCGTGGGTGCTGGGTTCCTCCTTGGGTGCTGGGTTCCTCGTGGGTGCTGGGTTCCTCGTGGGTGCTGGGCTCCTCGTGGGTGCTGGGTTCCCCGTGGGTGCTGGGTTCCCCGTGGGTGCTGGGTTCCTCCTTGGGTGCTGGGTTCCCCGTGGGTGCTGGGTTCCTCCTTGGGTGCTAGGTTCTTCATGGGTGCTGGGTTCCTCCTTGGGTGCTGGGTCCCTCGTGGGTGCTGGGTTCCCCGTGGGTGCTGGGTTCCTCCTTGGGTGCTGGGTTCCTCCTTGGGTGCTGGGTTCCCCGTGGGTGCTGGGTTCCCCGTGGGTGCTGGGTTCCCCGTGGGTGCTGGGTTCCTCCTTGGGTGCTGGGCTCCTCGTGGGTGCTGGGTTCCTCGTGCGTGCTGGGTTCCTCGTGCGTGCTGGGTTCCTCCTTGGGTGCTGGGTTCCTCCTTGGGTGCTGGGTTCCTCGTGGGTGCTGGGTTCCCCGTGGGTGCTGGGTTCCTCCTTGGGTGCTGGGTTCCTCCTTGGGTGCTGGGTTCCCCGTGGGTGCTGGGTTCCTCCTTGGGTGCTGGGTTCCCCGTGGGTGCTGGGTTCCTCCTTGGGTGCTGGGTTCCTCGTGGGTGCTGGGTTCCTCCTTGGGTGCTGGGTTCCTCGTGGGTGCTGGGTTCCTCCTTGGGTGCTGGGTTCCTCGTGGGTGCTGGGTTCCTCCTTGGGTGCTGGGTTCCCCGTGGGTGCTGGGTTCCTCCTTGGGTGCTGGGTTCCTCCTTGGGTGCTGGGTTCCCCGTGGGTGCTGGGTTCCTCCTTGGGTGCTGGGTTCCCCGTGGGTGCTGGGTTCCTCCTTGGGTGCTGGGTTCCTCCTTGGGTGCTGGGTCCCTCATGGGTGCTGGGTTCCTCCTTGGGTGCTGGGCTCCTCGTGGGTGCTGGGTTCCTCGTGGGTGCTGGGTTCCTCCTTGGGTGCTGGGTTCCTCGTGGGTGCTGGGTTCCTCATGCGTGCTGGGTTCCTCCTTGGGTGCTGGGTTCCCCGTGGGTGCTGGGTTCCTCCTTGGGTGCTGGGTTCCTCGTGGGTACTGGGTTCCTCCTTGGGTGCTGGGTTCCTCCTTGGGTGCTGGGATCCCCGTGGGTGCTGGGTTCCCCGTGGGTGCTGGGTTCCTCCTTGGGTGCTGGGTTCCTCCTTGGGTTCTGGGTTCCCCGTGGGTGCTGGGTTCCTCCTTGGGTGCTGGGCTCCTCCTTGGGTGCTGGGTTCCTCCTTGGGTGCTGGGTTCCTCCTTGGGTGCTGGGTTCCCCGTGGGTGCTGGGTTCCTCCTTGGGTGCTGGGTTCCTCCTTGGGTGCTGGGTTCCCCGTGGGTGCTGGGTTCCTCCTTGGGTGCTGGGCTCCTCCTTGGGTGCTGGGTTCCTCCTTGGGTGCTGGGTTCCTCCTTAGGTGCTGGGTTCCCCGTGGGTGCTGGGTTCCTCCTTGGGTTCTGGGTTCCCCGTGGGTGCTGGGTTCCTCGTGGGTGCTGGGTTCCTCCTTGGGTGCTGGGTTCCTCGTGGGTGCTGGGTTCCTCCTTGGGTGCTGGGTTCCTCCTTGGGTTCTGGGTTCCCCGTGGGTGCTGGGTTCCTCGTGGGTGCTGGGTTCCTCCTTGGGTGCTGGGTTCCTCGTGGGTGCTGGGTTCCTCCTTGGGTGCTGGGTTCCTCCTTGGGTGCTGGGTTCCCCGTGGGTGCTGGGTTCCTCCTTGGGTGCTCGGTTCCTCGTGGGTGCTGGGCTCCTCGTGGGTGCTGGGCTCCTCGTGGGTGCTGGATTCCCCGTGGGTGCTGGGTTCCTCCTTGGGTGCTGGGTCCCTCGTGGGTGCTGGGCTCCTCGTGAGTGCTGGGTTCCTCGTGGGTGCTGGGTTCCTCCTTGGGTGCTGGGCTCCTCGTGGGTGCTAGGTTCCTCGTGGGTGCTGGGTTCCTCCTTGGGTGCTGGGTTCCTCGTGGGTGCTAGGTTCCTCGTGGGTGCTGGGTTCCTCCTTGGGTGCTGGGTTCCTCGTAGGTGCTGGGTTCCTCGTGGGTGCTGAGTTCCTCCTTGGGTTCTGGGTTCCCCGTGGGTGCTGGGTTCCTCGTGGGTGCTGGGTTCCTCCTTGGGTGCTGGGTTCCTCGTGGGTGCTGGGTTCCTCCTTGGGTGCTGGGTTCCTCCTTGGGTTCTGGGTTCCCCGTGGGTGCTGGGTTCCTCGTGGGTGCTGGGTTCCTCCTTGGGTGCTGGGTTCCTCGTGGGTGCTGGGTTCCTCCTTGGGTGCTGGGTTCCTCCTTGGGTGCTGGGTTCCCCGTGGGTGCTGGGTTCCTCCTTGGGTGCTGGGTTCCTCCTTGGGTGCTGGGCTCCTCGTGAGTGCTGGGTTCCTCGTGGGTGCTGGGTTCCTCCTTGGGTGCTGGGTTCCTCGTGGGTGCTGGGTTCCTCCTTGGGTGCTGGGCTCCTCGTGGGTGCTGGGTTCCCCGTGGGTGCTGGGTTCCTCCTTGGGTGCTGGGCTCCTCGTGGGTGCTGGGTTCCCCGTGGGTGCTGGGTTCCTCCTTGGGTGCTGGGTCCCTCGTGGGTGCTGGGCTCCTCGTGGGTGCTAGGTTCCTCGTGGGTGCTGGGTTCCTCCTTGGGTGCTGGGTTCCTCGTGGGTGCTAGGTTCCTCGTGGGTGCTGGGTTCCTCCTTGGGTGCTGGGTTCCTCGTAGGTGCTGGGTTCCTCGTGGGTGCTGAGTTCCTCCTTGGGTGCTGGGTTCCTCCTTGGGTTCTGGGTTCCCCGTGGGTGCTGGGTTCCTCCTTGGGTGCTGGGTTCCCCGTGGGTGCTGGGTTCTTCCTTGGGTGCTGGGTTCCTCGTGGGTGCTGGGCTCCTCGTGGGTGCTGGGCTCCTCGTGGGTGCTGGGTTCCCCGTGGGTGCTGGGTTCCTCCTTGGGTGCTGGGTTCCTCCTTGGGTGCTGGGTTCCCCGTGGGTGCTGGGTTCTTCCTTGGGTGCTGGGTTCCTCGTGGGTGCTGGGCTCCTCGTGGGTGCTGGGCTCCTCGTGGGTGCTGGGTTCCCCGTGGGTGCTGGGTTCCTCCTTGGGTGCTGGGTTCCTCCTTGGGTGCTGGGTTCCTCGTGGGTGCTGGGCTCCTCGTGGGTGCTGGGCTCCTCGTGGGTGCTGGGTTCCCCGTGGGTGCTGGGTTCCTCCTTGGGTGCTGGGTTCCTCGTGGGTGCTGGGTTCCTCCTTGGGTGCTGGGTTCCTCCGTGGGTTCTGGGTTCCCCGTGGGTGCTGGGTTCCTCCTCGGGTGCTGGGTTCCTCGTGGGTGCTGGGTTCCTCCTTGGGTGCTGGGCTCCTCATGGGTGCTGGGTTGCTCGTGGGTGCTGGGTTCCTCGTGGGTGCTGGGTTCCTCCTTGGGTGCTGGGTTCCTCCGTGGGTTCTGGGTTCCCCGTGGGTGCTGGGTTCCTCCTCGGGTGCTGGGTTCCTCGTGGGTGCTGGGTTCCTCCTTGGGTGCTGGGTTCCTCGTGGGTGCTGGGTTCCTCCTTGGGTGCTGGGCTCCTCGTGAGTGCTGGGTTCCTCGTGGGTGCTGGGTTCCTCCTTGGGTGCTGGGCTCCTCGTGGGTGCTGGGTTCCCCGTGGGTGCTGGGTTCCTCCTTGGGTGCTGGGCTCCTCGTGGGTGCTGGGTTCCCCGTGGGTGCTGGGTTCCTCCTTGGGTGCTGGGTCCCTCGTGGGTGCTGGGCTCCTCGTGAGTGCTGGGTTCCTCGTGGGTGCTGGGTTCCTCCTTGGGTGCTGGGCTCCTCGTGGGTGCTAGGTTCCTCGTGGGTGCTGGGTTCCTCGTGGCTGCTGGGTTCCTCCTTGGGTGCTGGGTTCCTCCCTCACAAGTTACCGGGAAGGCATTGCTCTGATGGTATCTAAACTCCCTTTACATCTGCTTCTCAACCCACAACATCGAGAGGAAGAAGCTGTGGGTCCTCCGCGTCCTCCAAATGAGCCAACTTTTCTAATTACAGCTTTTAAGTCATTCTTTCTAAAATGTTCTCATTGAAAAGTCCATCGTTAAAAATTAAATCCTTTCTCCCCTTCAGCACTTTGTTGTTCTTGTCCAATGCCATTTGCAATTATTCCAAGTGTTGTTTGAAAAGTGCTTCTCATTAAATTAAGAGGCAGCTCCTTTAACTTGTCTACCTCCAGTTTATTAAACAAATCACAAAGGTACAGAATATGTTTTTCCAGAGAGGTTTTGGGGTTTGAGGATACTAATCATGAAATATGCATTGGAGAAGAAGTTCGGAAACAGTGCCCAATCTGCATGCAAAATCCCACACCGATAATTTCCACTGTCTAAATCATATACAAAGTAATTCAGAAAAAGCAAAATAGGACAGCGAGCCACAGAGATCTTTCTTCAGGTGGCCTTCTGGGGCCCATAAATCAGTTCTAAAAATGCGCTCTCGGCTACAGCTTGGCGCTCTGGGTCGAAGACTCGAAGCATTCTTTTTACCAAATGTGAAAAAATACAGCCCAGTTTTAAGTTAGAGAGGAAAAGAAAAAGAAGTTCGTGCTTTGAAATGCTTTGTGGTCCAGTTAGAATTCAAAACCGGTCTCGACAGTTACACTTTCTCCTTTGCTAGTACAGCTTGTAGCTGTCTTCAAATCCTCACTTTTGTGCCAAAATCAAACAAATGCCGTCACCTATCACGCACACTTCTATCAGTCCACGTCCCTGTGGATGATGTCTGCCCGGCTTCGGGACGAAACATTACAGCGAATCACCTCTCAGTAAAGTTAACGATTACCAGCTTTCCTAGCTTGAAAACGGAAGTGTTTTCCTGACCTAATTAAACCCTGCGGTGACTTCTGATGGTGCCGATCGGATTTCCTGGGCTGCTCTTGCCACAGGTACCCTGGAACTCAAGAAGCTTGCTACCTACATTTGGGGGGCTCCCCGCCAAACCAGCAGGACCCAGGCTTCTAGGTGGGCGGCTGAACAGCCACCCATTCCCCAAATGCACTGACTTTTGAAAGTTGCTGCCCTCGTATGTGAGTTTTCTTCACCGAAATCTAAGGCCGACTCAATATTTCGCTAAGAAATTTGCTGTCAATGAATAAAGTTGCAGTAAGCTACCGACGTCGCGTTGCTTCATTCGTTTCGATCCTTCGATGTTCTCTTTCTTCTCCTTGACTGAGCCTGCTCAGAACCTCTCACGGTCCCCTCGCCCCCCACGCCTGTGACGGCATTTCGTGTCCATGCTGAGACACCGCCGTCCCCCTCCCGGGCCGCACACTCAGTGTGCACACAGTGGCCCAAATGCATCCGTGCTCCCCCCTCTTCATCCGTGCTCCCCCCTCTTCATCCGTGCTCCCCCCCACCTCGTTTGTGCTCCCCCCTCCAATGCCCAGCGTCTATCGGCACTTGCTGACCCCTCCCAGACAGAGCTCATTTTCAACCTCATTCAAAAGTCAGCTCAAGTCCTATCACCCCTCCAGGGCCTTCCAGCCTCTTCTGAAGAGCCGTGTCTCCCCCCCCCCACCCCCCACCGTGAGCTCTCCCAGGACTGAGTCCCCCACCCTCGGGAGGACACCCAGAAGACAAGGCAATGTGGTTTGCCTTTCCTTCGGATGCACCCGCGGCTCGTGTCCAAGTGGGGACCGCACAGCCTGTGGCAAGCACCCGGCCGAACCCCCGGCACAACGCGCTTTTACTCCGTGTTAACCAGTGGAGGAAGAGGCAGCTGATACCCAGGGAGACAGCGGGGGAGATCGTGCAGAGCAGAACCCGATTATTCCCACGTCATGGGACGTGCTAGTGAGTTGAGTCCCGCCTAACGTCCACACCTCCCGAAAGAGCAGAGTGTGTTTCACCTCCTGGCACAGCTCTTTCCACCGAGGGCTTCATAAAGACCTTTGGACTTGACAGAAACAGTACTCCTTCCCATGTCTGGATTCTTGGCTTTACCGTCCAACGAAGCAAGTGCTTCCATCGCTACGCAAGTAAAGGGAATGTTTCCTGGACCCTCCGAGGACACACCTTCTCTGTGCCTCAGTTCCTCATATATTCACAGCTGGGCTAGTGCCCCAAATCTGGCTGGGAACCACATTTGTCTTAGACACTGTTTAGAATAAAAGACATAACCTTGACCCCCCCCCCCCCCCCCCGCAGCTAAATCACCATCCGCAGTGATGCAGTCAACAAAGCATTTCTTGAGATCCAGGCTCTAAGGTCATTCCAGAAGATAGAAGAAGGGACAAATGTCAACTGTTCTTTCCCCAAAAACCTTAGAGGTTAAGTGGGGCTAGGGGTGTTCACACAAATATATAGGTCAACACAACCCCCTGTGGCTCATCAGTACACAGGAGGGACATCCAATCCAGACCAGAGAGATGGGGAAATAGGAGGTCTTGGAAGGTTCCCCGGAGGAGGTGAGGTCTAGGTTGAACCTAAACTAGCCAGGAATCATCTAAGAGGAAAAGACTATTCCTAGAAAAAAAAAAAAGAAGGTAGGGTATTCCAAAGTGCAGCAGTAAAAGAGGGCATGAAGATTCCAGGGAAAGAGAAAGAAAAACAAATTTGGAATAAATAGCATGGATTACCAAAGGTGGGCTGAGAGAGAGCTACGTCTAAAGAGAGACCTAGACGTGGGTCAGAGGGGCCGGGAAAGCCACGCGCTGTGGTTCTGGTTTACCCTGACGATGATGTGAATCTGTACCAGGCTGTGGAGCCAAGAAGAGACACGCTGAGATTTGACTTTGGAAATACTGCTCTGACTACACAGCAGAGACCAGGTTAACCTATGTGTCCGCCCGCAGGCACGGGAACTCTTAGGACAATTGCTAGGCGCTCGACGCAGTGCGCCGTGACGTTTGGAGAAGCTTCTCAGCACAGAGACGGAGTTCAAGCCACAGGTGAGAATGCAATTGCCCTGGTGGCCTTCACCCTGACATGGTGAGGATCGGGGTACAGTGGGCAGGGGAAAAAACCTCAGCAAGAGGGCAGAGAAGGTCACCCTAGAGAGGCAGGTGGGAAATGACCTGAAATCAGGGCCATGGAAACTAAGAGTCTGATGCCATTAACACGGGTATCAACAACCCAATCAGGGCACACGAATTTATGTTTCTCGATCAGATATGTTTATCACCATAAGTAAAAAGTTCTGAAAATTCAACAATTCTGGACTTTAAGAAAAAATGTTTTTTTCTCATTCATACACGTTTACCATCACAAATACCGAGTTTTAAAAATATGATTTCAATTTTAAAAGAGGGAAGTTATCTCTGTCAGGAGGTATGTGTTGAGCACACACTTTGTACCTGTGTAGCTGGTGCTGGGTGTTCAAGATGCTTAAGGATTTGTCCTCTACCTTCAGAGAATCACAGGGTGTGACCGGAAACTTCTAGGGATCCCCAGGGCTCAAAGATCACATTCTACAGAGAGGCGGTCTGCACATGCTCAAAGGTCAGCTCTGTAAAGAGCCGTGAGCTACACCGGTGGGAAATGGGGACAGAGGTTGGAGGAAGCCAGGACCGACTGCGAGGGTCCTGGCACAGACACGATGTGTGGAGAGAGACCGAGAGAGCTCATTCCTCTGAAGTTGTGTGGCAAATCACATAGAACAAGTGTAGACATTGGTCCTGATCCTCTGAATTACAGGGCGGGGGTGGGAGGGCATGGTGTGCTTGGGCGGCTCACTGACCAACTCTTGGTTTCAGCTCAGGTCATGATCTCACGGTCCGTGGGTTCAAGCCCCGCGTCGGGCTCTGTGCCGACAGCTCGGAGCCTGAAGCCTGCTTCGGGTTCTGTGTCTCCCCCTCTCTCTGCCCCTCCCCGACTTGCACTCTGTCTCTGTCTCTCAAAAATAAATAAAAGTTAAAACAATTTTTTTTTTTTTAAAGAGGCCCTACTGCCTTAAAGCTTTTAAAGTTCTGGAGCAGAAGTTAAAGCCACTGCATTTTATGAATAAAGCCAAAACTGGCCTTCTCGTTTGCTGTCATGAACTTTTGAGATCTTACAACATAAGCAATTGTGATGCGTTTGCCAATGATGGAGAAAAGAACCCCCCCCCTTTTTTTTTAACCTCCTGCAAAGCTCTCTGGCTAATCCCTAGAATTCTCCCAGGAAGGAAGGCTCCTGTCGCTGCTGATGGTCTCCGACCTCTCCTCCCTTTAACTTTGGATGATTCTCTCTTGGCAAACTGAAGGAGCACAGCAGGGGACAGCCAGGGGACAACCACCCGGCAGAGCCACCCAGGTGCACTTGAAACAAGGCACCGAGCCCGTCCACAGGGGTGCTGCCAGTGAGTGTCCTGCATTCATTGTGACGCCAGGCTGTGAAGACAAATTGACCATTGTGACCTTCTGTCTTCTGCCAGGAAGGCGGCACCAGCCTCCGAGCTCCGGGTCTTAAATCTGGCCTCAACGCAGAGGTCCGTGCTCCATAGGGTCTCTCCACTTCTGCAACACAGCTAACATTTGTACGGGCCGTGTAGACAAGAAACGGTTTCATATTTATTTTTGAGAAACAGAGAGAGAGCGCGCATGGGGAGGGGCAGAGAGAAGCAGGGAGCCACAGAATCCGAAGCAGTCTCCAGCTCCGAGCTGTCAGCACAGAGCCCGACACGGGGCATGAACCCATGGACCGTGAGATCATGACCCGAGCCGAAGTTGGACCCTTAACTGACTGAGCCCCCCCTCTCGGCGCCCCCATTTCAGTACTATGTCCCATCCCATAGCCTCGTGGTTGAGAACACAGGCTTACGGTTCAGAATGATCCAGAATGATCGGTGCTCAAACAGCATGCAGGCGAGAGGCTACTGGCGGACTTGACCCCTCTCTTTTCCTCAGTGTGTTTCCACAAGCTTGGCCGAGGGAGTGGCTGGGGGAGAAGGCGGGACAGACAGACAGACCGAGGGAGGAAGAGGAGAGAGAGGGAGGGACAGGGAGAAAGACAGGAAGACAGGGGGTCAGAGGGAAAGAGCCAGCAGGGGTGGGGGAGACAGAAGCAGAGGGGCCCGAGGCCACCGAGGTCCTGTTCCAGCAAAACCCAGCGAGGCGTTGCGCACATCTCTCTCTGGCAGTGGCTCTGCAGGGAAGGAAACTTGAACATACCCCTCAGAATACGAGGCTTTGACATAAAATTTATTTTGAGCTCAAGGTACTTGAAAAAGCAGCAGGTGCAAGAAAGCCACCGTGACCCTCTCCTTTTTCTTCCCAGGAGCAGAGAGAAAACCCCACCTGGAAGATGTCTTCCCTATTCGAGAAGGAAGAGACCCAGTGAAGACAAGGACACGGTGCGGACGCTGTTCTGGGCAAAAGGAACCATAAGGTGAGCGCACAGAGGACAGAAAGAGCTCAAGCGTGCACTAAGAGCCCAGCTGGGTTTGCCACAAGCTGGCTTACGGCAAAGGGAGGCATGTCACCTTCCAGAAAGCCTGGGAAGCTCAGCAAGCTGCAGGCAGACAGACATCAGGCAGGAGCTGAAATGAAGTCCCCAGGGCTGATTCTCTTCTCCTTCCAGTAGGTTCTCTATTACCAGCATGCTCGCCTTCAGGGTTGCCAAGAAATAAGCCTAGCGGGTCTCCAATTCCCAGAGTTCCAGGCCGAAGGAAGCCACTGGAAACCTTCCCTCCCTTCCTTCCCTCAAGGGCCACTCCCAGGGGACAGGCAGCAGACCACCTCCAGCTGAACCCATTACTGTGTTCGCCGTCTTGGGTCTGGATCATAAGCTGGATCTCCAAAGCCGTGGATGGAGCCCCGTCCAGGCCAGAGAGAGCCAGCCCGTGGGAGGGGTGGGCTCCCCGTGTCATATGGGGGGCGGTTGCTGGAGAAAGAAGTCTAGACGCTTCCAGAAATGAGAGGAGGTCGTTGTAAGTGAAGCAACGTGAGCAAATGGTCCAGTGAGCCTGGAGAGGTCCGTCGGAGACCCGGGAGGACCACGATTACGGCCAAGGTGCCCTATCCCGGGTTTTTCTTACTTCCTCCATCACAGTCACCAGAGTCAAGACCATGGACTAAAACGCACCAGTTGACATTCGTGCTGTCATCTCACTGGTTGCCAGGTAGCCGTTTCCCGTTGTAGGTTATAGATCCATATCCCCCCTTTTCTTGACCTAAACCGAACAACCAAATCTGCCACATCTGTGTGGGAAACACGCGTGTGTCCCTGGTTGCGGTCAGGTGCTGTGCTTCAGGTCGACAGGTGTGAGAATACCCACGGTGTGAGCACCCGACTAGCGTGAGAAAACCCAGTTAACAGTTGGGAGGTTGGGGTGGGGGCCTCCGTCCTCAGGCCCCCAAATTATTCTTGTCACCCACAGGCTGGCTCTTAATTAATTCAAACCTTTTAAAACCGCCAAGCAGGCTTTTTACTCTATAATGAATAGTGCTAATACATGTCTCCGATCCTAAATAAATCACCCGCGTGTACAATCTTAACTGAAGGGATTTAAAGGACCCGGATCTCCTAGACATTTTTGTTTTGTTTTACGAACCTTTTGCAGTCTACCTTTATTTCGTGTATCCTAAGAAAATATTTGAGCCGTCCCCCAGTAGGTACCAACGAGTTCCCTTTCTAGGGAAGGAAATCACAAAGCAGGGTCACTGTCTCTTACATTAATGTACAACAGAAATACTGTAGGATTGTATGTGTGTATGTGTATAATCACATGCATAAATACTTTATATTGCATTTAAAGTACACATGCCACATGTTTTCTTTCTTTTTTTCTTTCAGGAGACTGTGAGAGTTACTTGATCAAAATTGAGTACATTCTTGAGAAACAAGGTTTAAATGGGTCTTGAAGTATATGGGTTTCGATAAATCCATGGAAAGATAAACATCCATGGAGGATATAAAGAATTAAACAATTTCTCCCAGTTGCTTTGGAAATATATCTAGATTCACGTTTTGTTTAAGAAATGAGGTTATGTCACCAGATAGAGGTTAGGATTTCTTCTTTTGAACAGAGAGGAAGGTGAGTATTCTAGCCACTGTGACAGACCCATGGAGTACAGTTTTGAGTGACAAAGTCTGTTATGAGCTATTTCAGGATAAATTATTAACAGAGTGGCTTATATCTTAAGCAATTCTGTTAATATATCCTCCATAGTAATATCATATATATCTTAAACACATATATGTATATGTATAAGTTACATATATAAGTTATATGTGAGATATAACATACGTGATATCTTACACCTTAAGCAAACTCTATTAAAAACGAAGTGTCTAATATGTATATTCCAAATCCATACTGTCTGTCTAGGAGTGAATATTCTCTGCTGGAGATTTAACCAATCAGTAGCCTTGGGTCGGTATTTATAATGCTCTCCTCTACCAGAGGCGCCATCTACATAATGAAAAGGAACACAGGACTCACTCGCCCACCTTTGGTAACAGCTGGGATTTTGCACACGCATGAGGTGGCCGTCACGTGCAGTGGCACGGCCAGATCCAAGTCTCCTGGCTCCGCGTCTAAAACGCGCTGCGGATCAGGGCTGTGATTTTCAACTTTCTCAGTGAAATCTGGACACTCTGACGGGCGTTGTGTTTGGGCGGTTCTCTTGAAGGGATTCCGTTACGTGCAGAACTATGACACCTTTGTTTCGGTCCCTTCAGAACCATGCTGTTGCTTGAGGAGACCTGTGCATTCCCTTGGGTGCCCTCTTTTGAACATGAAGTCCAAATTCTTCGTGTTTGCGAATAAGCAGCATTCTTGGGTGCTGCCCTGATGGCACAGGCCAGGTCTCGCCTGCTCCGCCCCAGGTGGAGGGCTCGCTGGACTCACCGTCCAGTCACGCTGGTCCCTCTAAGCCCGTGTGTCTGCAGTTCTTTCAAAAATAAACTCTGCCTACAGACGGAATCTGACAGCCGTGCCGTGAGGGCTTTGGGAAGTAGGCGTGATTTGTGAAATCCCACCTGAGAACCTCGAACATCAAAGGAGGGATGGCTGGCCAAGTGTGTGGGGTTTTCGTGAACCAGCTCCGGGTTCAGAGGCAGAGCGACCTGGGGTGACTTTTCCAACACCCCTGAGCCCGGGTGCTGAAAGCATCTCCCCCATGAGGTTGTGTGATGAATAAACGAGGCAAGGCACATGCGACGTCAGCAGAATGACAGGCGACTCATAGTGATGAAAAAGCGATTGTGTCGATGTAGTTGTACTTTGTTGTCTACTTCTGGCTACTGGCAAAGGCCGTAGCGGTCCCCACTCACGTTCAGGATCATCTGATTACGCTTCGCGGTGGAAACAAACAGTTAATACTTGCCCACGTCCAACAGATTTCCTACCGCATTGGAACTGGGGAGGGAGGCACCCACTAAGGTCCGAAATTCAAACAGCTTTTTCCCTGGTATACAATTTGGTTTCTATCTACATTAGAAGGGGTTTTCTTAGCCACTATTTGGGGAAACTTCAGGGGAAAACATAATGCAGCACGAACAACTACAAAGGGCGGCTGATGCCCTTGGCATTGAACAGCTGCCTTTGTGGAAACTGGCGGGGTGTCTCCGAGTAGCACACACGTTCCTACTGCTTGTCTATGTCCTGGAAGCGAGGAGACGGTGTCATCTGCTGTGGATGCCCATCCGCGGCCCCGCGGCCGCCCCACGCACAAGGACGGCTCACGGCCAAGGCCCTCCCGGTGCGCCTTCGCCACAGTGACGCTGAGCACGGGGGTCTTTGACAGGCTCTTGGACCCTTTGCATCGAAGTTATAGAGTCCATTACCTTGCGATTTTAATTAGTGCAAAAAATAACCGATTTTGTTAACAAGAAAGAAATCAATTTCACCGCAACACTGGTCGGGTATATTTGAAAAACCAGCACAACGAGGTAACTGTGAAGACGCGTTACCCTACCCGGCACCAGGCGCATGAGGGACTTAATAAACGCTGTCTGATGCTGGTATTGTGTGATAAGAGGAAAAGTTGATAAGGCAGAGGAAACAATATGAGGCAGGGCAGTGTCGTCGTCTGATTTTCTGATGGATATCCGTTGCCTTTCTGCTGTCCTAGAAATGTAGCATTGAGCTGAGGCACTTAGGGTACCAGTGATCGTAACAGATCTCCGAGACTGAGCCTGATACGTGGCGTTCAGTTCTGGAGAGATCACAAATCTGGATCCCATTACTGAATTCACACATACAAGCCCATGGAACTCCTCGGAACCCCGACAAAGGACGCCAGAGACAGCCGCCCAAGAGAGATCTGTGCCCGACTCCAGAGGCACGTGTTCTATGTACCACACACGGAGCAGCCCTTTAATCGGGATGTACCCTGTGCGATCATTTGTCTTTGGGCTGGACGTCAGCAACGCGTAAAGCACTATCATGCCTCCTGCGGATTTTGTGGCCAAAGCCACGCATATATTTATGAAGTACTTTTCCTACTAAGGTCGGCGTGTGTGAGAGTGTGTGTGCATGTGTGTGGTTTTTGTTCACTGAAACCCGCCCCGTGTGTGCGAGAGTCATCAACAACGTGCATAGCCTCCCTACTTTGTGCGTCCAGAAGTGAGCCTCCACAGTGGGGCTGTCACACAGAAGACCATCAGGGAGGCGGTGCTCTGTCAGTAGAGGTCACCTGGTGTGTGCGTGACCTACAGGTGACGCTACAGGTGCGTGTACACGGCCGGCTGATATGCCGGTTGGTGGCGTAAGAGAGGAAGGATGATCAGATATTTCAAACTAACTCTAACACACTCTGACCACAATTAATACGTATGCTGGCCTTTGTTCACGATGAGTCACAGAAACGATCAGAACAAGTCCTCGTCACCTCATCACTCCAGAAATACCAACGGACTTCATAAGATTTTGGCCTTGAACACTGGCTTACCGACTGAATTGCTGTCTTTTCTCAATGCCGAGAAACACGCCACATCCTCTCTGAGGGTTGTTTGCACACGGACGGTGGGGTAGACACAGTAAGCCAACTAGGAAGCCAGTGGCGTGCCTACGGCCTCCACCCGTTGCCACACGACTCGCTCCTGGCGCCTGACGAGCCCTATCATTACACAAGGGGGCTTCGTGCACTCTCACCTTGTGCAAGATACCGGGGATGACGCTGTATGAGGACAGACACGAAGGGGAGTCTCAGAGACGTCACCCACGCAGCGAGGAAGGTGCTCTGCAAGGACCCCAAAGGGGCGGACTCCGGGCGTGATTAATGAGCTCATCTGTGTTCTTCCAAAATGTATCTTCATTCCTAGTGTGCACGTGAAAAACACACTGAATTAAACTAAAGTTGCAAACCCAGAGTTCAATGCCAAGAGGCTACGAGTAGCAGGTGTTGGCTGAGCTTCTGAGAAAGAACCTCCCTCTAAAGACGGGCAAGTGCGAACATTTCCGCACTTCCTGCCCAGGCGAGGCTCGCAGCTGCAGGGAAGGATCCGATCAAGGCTGCCCTCCGCCCCGCAGGGTCCTCTCAGCTCTGTGGGCCCCGGGCCTGACTGTCAGCAGTCCCGCCGACGCACGGCTCTGAGTTCAAGGACACCTTACTTCTCTTTGGTCACATTTTACAAAAACAGGAGCATGTTCTAAATACTCGGTTCTTTGGCAAAGTGCGTGAAGGCCAGAAGAACGCAAAGGATGGAGACAGGGGAGACGAGCGGACCGACCTGAGAGAGGCTGACACCTGTGTCCTGTCAGGGGCCACAGTGGCCTCCATACCACGTGGGACAAAGGGCCCGGGCTAAGAGCTCTTGCCTTTTATCATAATCCCCAGAGGATGGGCTGAACCACGTCATTAGCGTAAGATACTCGCACTTTTACTATTTCGTTTGGGAAATGACCCAGGGGGAGTATGGCTCCGCAGTATCTCCATCAAATTTCTCCACAAACTTGTCTTCATAGGTAACAACGTCAGGCACCCAGGGGCTCAGTCAGTTAAACGTCTGACTCTTGCTCAGGTCATGATCTCACAGTCGGCGAGTTCCAGCCCCACGTCGGGCTCTGTGCTGACAGCTCGGAGCCTGGAGCCTGCTTCGGATTCTGTGTCTCCCTCTCTCTCTGCCCCTCCCCTGCTCATGCTCTCTCTCTCTCTCTCTCTCTCTGTCTCTCTCTCAAAAATAAATAAACATTAAATTTTTTTTTTAAAAAAAGAGAAAAGAAAAGTTCTGGACACATGTGTCTCTTAGAAGCCCTTAGTGAAAGTCCTGGACCTCAAAGCTGGTGGGAGAGCCCATGAGCAAGACGAGGTCAGGACAGAAGGGGGTCGTGTCCTGGGGACTTTCCTCAGCTCACTCCTTAGGGGACACAAAGGAAGTTTCACAATTGGAGCAAACTCTTCCCCAAGGAGATGAGGGAGGGGGACAGGGAGGGGGAGGGAGGGGAAGCATTTTTCCCCACAGAATTTAGTTTAGTCAAAAATACATGTAGAACAAACATTTGACGAGTACGTCTGAGGCCTCGCGTGAACCACTTTGCTGCATCCAATGACACTGAATCCGAAGGACAATTCGGTGTGACTGTTTTATAGGGACCCCTAAGAGGTCAAGTCCAAGGTCACAGAGCCACTTAGTAACATCCCCATGGTTTCCTTCCCGGCATTTTACCTCGAACATTAGGAAATATTAATTATTTGCCAATAGTAATATTGAAAGCAGAAAAGTGATGGACTTCCAGGGAAGACAGCAGAATAGAAGGCCCTAGGCTGACCACATCCTACAGACACAACTAGACAATCAGTGTAAATAACCCAGAAAATGGGGCGCCTGGGGGCTCAGTCGTTGAGCGTCTGACTTTGGCTCAGGTCATGATCTCTCAGTTCACGGGTTCGAGCCCCGCGTTGGGCTCTGTGCTGACAGCTCAGAGCCTGGAGCCTGCTTCCGACTGTGTCTCCCTCTCTCTCTCTCTCTGCCCCTCCCCTGCTCATGCGCTGTCTCTAAGAAATAAAACATTAAACAATTTTTAAAAATTGAATCACCCAGGAAAATGACCTAAGTTAAGGACGGCAGAATGGACTGTCCACAGCTGAATGTCGAGGAGAGGCTCCATCAAGGAGGGTGGGAAGGGCAGAGACAGGAGCCAAACGAACCCAGGGACAGAGTGCCAGAGGGAGGGACACGGCGGGTCCAGAGAGGGAAGGCAGTGGCCCTTACCCCAGGCCCCCCAGGCACAGGGAGCCCGCACGGCACAGACGATCACCCGTGTAACATCTGGCTTTCAAAACCGTAGGGGCCTAATTTCGTGAGTTCTCGCAGTCAGTGGGGCTTAACCCCTGGGATTTACAAACCGGGAGGCTCAGCCCTGGGGAAGCCAGGAGGAGACACACAGAACTGAAGCTGTGGTTTGCAATACGCCCGGGGTGTCGGGGAGGAGATTTGTTCATTAATCTCAGAATGCGTGCTGGAAAGCCAGGTGTCTTCAGGAGACTTCTCCAGGAGCAAAGGAGCCGCCCCACCATTTTCCTCACCCGCCTCCCAGCACCCATCACCCACACCCAGCAGTGTGGACTGGCCAGCAGTGTGCTCCCGCCTCACCTTCTCCTCAGATGTGCCCCCTCCAGGCAGGCCCCGGCTCCGGGTCTCCACCCACAGCACAACCACATAAATGCTGACACCACGACCCCACCCCCCTGCGATGCGCAGACCCGCCTCCTCCAGTACGCCTTTGGCCAGAGCCCGTCCGAGTCGGGGCCACAAGCCCAGCAGGGTACGAGCATCCCTGATGGGCCAGCACCACTACGAAGTGACTCGGAGAGTCAAGGGAGAGGGGACATCGCCACACACACACCTGTCCAGCCAGGGCCCCGGCAGGGGGCTGGGGGGGGGGGTTTGGGGGGCACACCTCTGGTCTGACTGCGGGGCCCGCCCACCAGTGAAAGCTTCACAGGGAAAGTGTGCTGCCATCTGGTGCTTCTGCATCTCTGCAAAAGCCTCGTCTGATCAACTCAAGCCCCAGGCAGCCCCAGACTGTCCCACTGCCTCCGCAGGGACCAAGCCCCATCCACTAGAGGCAAAGAGAGCCACCTCAGATGGCAGGACTCAAGGCAAATGAGGCTTAGCCACGAGAATAGAGCGCCAGCTACACACTCCTGGAAACGCCGGGTTCTGGTGAACAGGGGCCACCGCACTGCAGAGCGCTTCAAGACCTCTTTTTCATAAGGTCGTGGCTTTCAAGGGCAGGGGCCGTACCTGACTTTCCTAACACAGAGAAACTGACACAGAGGGTGGGACAAAATGAGAGAGCAACATGTCCCAAATGAAAGAACAGGGCAAAACACAGCCAAAGAGTTAAATGAAATGGAGACAGGTAATGCACCAGATACAGAATTTAATGTAATGATCCTAAAGATACTCGCGGGACTTCAGAAAAGAGTGGAGGAGCTCAGTAAGACCCACAATGAAGAGATAGAAAACAAAAAAACAGAAAATCAGAAATGAAGAACTCAATGGCTGATGTTAAAAATACACGAGAGGGAATGAACAGTAGACTAGAGGAAGCAGAAGAATAGATCAGAGATCTGGAGGACACAGTAAGGGACAGCAAGCAAACTGATCAGGAGAGAGAAAAGGGAATAATAAAAAATGAAGAGAATTCACTACCATCAACCATAATAGCATTTGCATCACACAGATGTGAGAAGGAGAAGAGACAACAGGGGGCTGAAAATGTTCTTGAAGAAATAATAGCTGAAAACTTTCTGAATCAAGAGAGGGAAACAGAAACCCGGATCGAGGAGGCATGAAGAGGCTCCAAAACATCAACTCAAAGATGTCCACCCCAGGACACACAGTAATTAAAATGGTAAAGAGTGGTATAAAAAGAATTTTAAAAGCGGCAAGAGAAAAGAAAGCAGTTGCGTACAAGAAAAGAAAGCAGATGCCCATGAAGCTATCAGCATATTTTGCAACAGAGATTTTGCAGGCCCAAAGGGAGTGGCATGATATATTCACCGTGTTGAAAGGGAAAAAGTCTTCAGCCAAGGATGCTCCATCCAGCAAGGTCATCGTGCAGAATGGAAGGAGAGAGAAAGTGTCCCAGACAAACAGAAGTTGAAGGAATTCAGGTGCACTACACCGGCCCTACCAGAAATTTTAACGGGGACATTTGGAGTGGAAAGGAAAGAACGTAAGTAGGAACAAGAAAACTAGGAAGCAGAAGAGCAGTAGAATTAAGTATATCTATAAAAATTAGTCAAGGGATTCACAAATGAATGACACCACGTACCTAAAATGTGGGAGCAGAGGCATAAAGAATGTGTTCAAAAATTGAGTGACAATCAATATAGACTGCTATATGCAGAAAATATTATATATAAACCTAATGGTAACCACAAATGAAAAACCAGGAATAGACATGCAGAAAATAAAGAGAAAGGAATCAAGTACATCACTAAAGAAAGCCAGTAAAGCATGAGAGAAAAGATCAAGAAAGGAACAGAAAAGAGCTACAATAACCATCATAAAACAAGTTACAAAATGGCAGTAAGTACGTACTTATCAATCATTACTTTCAATGTAAACGGTCTAAACAGTCCAATCAAAAGACATTAAGGTGACAACATGGATAAAAAAGCAAGACCCAGCTACATGCTGCCTACAAGAGACTCACTGCAGACGCAAAGACACCTGCAATTTGAAAGTGAAGGGACGAGAAAGCATTTATCACGCAAATGGAAGTTAAAAGATAGCCAGGTAGCAATACTTACATCAGACAAAATGGACATTAAAACAAAGATGATCATAAAAGGAACAATCCAGCAAGAATATGTAACAACTGTAAATATTTAGGCATCCAACATGGAAGTACTTAAATACATAAAGCAGCTAATAACAAACATTAAGGGTTGTTGATAATAAGGGGGTAATAGTAGGGAAATTTAACACCCCCACTTACATCCATGGATCATCTAAGCAGAAAATCAACAAGGAAACAATGGCTTTGAATGACACACTGGACCAGAAGGATTTGAGAGATGTAATCCGAACATCTCATCCTAAAGCAGCAGAATACACGTTATTTTCAAGTGCTCATGGAACATTATCCAGAATATTGCACACGTTTGGCCACAAAACAAGCCTCAACAAACCCAAAAAGATTGAATCATACCATGCATCTTTTCTGACCACAGCACTATGAGACTAGAAATCAAACACAGGAAAAAAAATCTGGAAACAGCACAAATACATGGAGGTTAAATGACATCTAACTAAACAATGAACAGGTCCACCAAGAAATCAGAGAAAATCAAAAGATAAATGGAGACAAATGAAAACACAATGGTCTAAAGTTGTTGGACAACCTGGAAGAAATGGATAAATGCCTAGAAACATATAATGTCCCAAAACCGAATCAAGAAGACATGGTTAATTTGAACAGACTAATCACCCGCAATGACATTGAATCGGCAATCAAAAAACTCCCAACAAACAAAAGTTCACACCACATGGCTTCTCAGATGAATTCTATAGGCCAATACCTCTGATAAACAGAGATGAAAAATCCCTCAGCCAAATATTGGCAAACCGAATCCAACAATACATTAAAAAAATACATTCACTATGATCAAATGAGTTTTATTCCTGGAAATGCAATGGTGGGTCAGCATTGATGAATTAGTCACTGTGATACATCACCTCAGAATGAGAAAAAGATAAAAACCACATGATCATTTCAATAGATGCAGGAAAAGCATTTGACAAAGTACAACATCCATTCATGATAAAAACTCTCAGCAGAGTTAAGTTTAGAGAGAACATAATAAAGGCCATATCTGAAAAACCCGCAGCTAACATCAGCCTCAATGGTGACAAACCGAGAGCTTATCCCTGAAGATCAGAAACAAAACAAGAACGTTCACTCTCACCACTTTTTTCAGCGTGATACCGGAAGTCCTAAACACAGCACATTGGTAACATAAAGAGAAAAAACGCATCCAAATTGGCAAGGAAGAAGTAAAACTTTCACTTTGAAGACTATATGAAACTGTATATGGAAAGCCCAAAAGACTCCATCAAAAACTTCTAGAACGGACACATGAATTCAGTTAAGTCGCAGCATACAAAATGAACATACAGAAATCTGATGCAAGTCTATATACCAATAATGAAGTAGCAAAAAGAGAAATAAAGAACAATCCCATTGACCATCATGCCATAAAGTATAAAATATCTAGAAATAAACTTGAGCAAGGATAAAAACCTGTACTCTGAAAACCAGAAAACGCTGATGAGAGAAGCCAAAGAAGACACAAAGAAATGTTAAAACACTCCATGCTCCGGGATTGGAAGAACAAATATCGTCCGTTAAAATATCTGTATTATACAAAGAAATCTACGCATTTCATGCAATTCCTATCAAAATACCGACAACATTTTCCACCGAACTAGAACAAATAAGCCTAAAATTTGTGTGGAACCACGAAAGACCCCAAAGAGCCACAGCAAACTTGAGAAAAAAAGAACAAAGCTAGAAGCATCACAATCCCAGATTTCAGGATACGCTCCAAAGCTGTAGTAATAAAAACAGTATCGTACTGCCACAAAAAGAAACACGTGCACCGGGGGCGCCTGGGTGGCTCAGTCAGTTAAGTGTTCGACTTCAGCCCAGGTCATGATCTCACGCTCCATGAGTTCAAGCCCCGCATCGGGTTCTGTGCTGACGGCTCAGAACCTGGAGCCCTGCTTTGGATTCTGTGTCTCCCCCTCTCTCTGCCCCTCCCCTGCTCTGTCTCTCTCTGTCTCAAAAATAAAAATAAAAACATTAAAAAAAATTTTTAAATAAATAAAACACATGCATCAATGGTACAGAATACAGAGCCCAGAAATAAACCCCAAATGATATGGTCGGTTAATCTGCAGCGAGGAGGCAAAAGTACGCAATAGGAAAAAGATGATCTCTTCAACAAATCATGTTAGGAAAACCGAACGACAACATGCAAAAGAATGAAACCGGGCCCCTTTCTTCCCTCGTATACAAAAATTAACCCCCAATGGATTAAGGGCCAAAATGTGAGGTCTGAAACCATAAAAACACTAGAAGGAAACACAGGTAATTATTTCTGTGACATCAGCCATAGCATCATTTGTCTAGCTATGTCCCCTGAAGCGAGGGAAACAAGAGCAAAAATCAACAGCGACACTGCGTCTAAATAAAAAGCTTCTGCACGGCAAAGGAAACAATCGGCAAAACTTAACGAAAAGACAACCGACTGAATGGGAGAATGACATCTGAGAAAGGGCTGGTATCTAAAAAATATACAGAACTTATACAAGCCAACACCAATACATACATACATACATAATCCAATAAAAAATGGGCAGAAGACATAAATAGACATTTTTCCAAAGAAGACATCCAGATGGCCAACAGACACATGAAAAGACATTCAGGCCAATGCATTATCAGGGAAATGCAAATCAAAGCCACAGTGAGCTATGAGCTCAGACCTGTCAGAATGGCTGAAATCAAAAACACAAGAAACAAGTGTTGGTGAGGAGGTGGGGAAAGGGGAGCCCTCGTGCACTGTTGGTGGGAATGCAAACTGGCGGACGTTGTGGGATCAGTATGAAGGCTCCTCAAGAAGTTAAAAACGGGGGCGCCTGGGTGGCTCAGTCGGTTAAGCGTCCGACTTCGGCTCAGGTCATGATCTCACGGTTCGTGGGTTCGTGCCCCGTGTCGGGCTCTGTGCTGACAGCTCAGAGCCTGGAGCCTGTTTCAGATTCTGTGTCTCCTTCTCTCTGTGACCCTCCCCCGTTCATGCTCTGTCTCTCTCTGTCTCAAAAATAAATAAACATTAAAAAAAAATTAAAAAAAAAAAAAAAGTTAAAAACAGAATTACCATATCATCTGGTAATTCCATTGCTACGTACTTGCACAAAGAATACAAAAACAGTAATTCAAATGAAGTTAGGTGCACCCCTATGTTCACTGCGACATTAGTTACAAGAGCCAAGATATGGAAGGAACCCAAGTGTCCGCTGACCAATGAACGGATAAAGAAGATGTGGTGTGTATGTCCAGTGGAAAAAGAACGAGAAATTGCCATTTGCGACCGCATGGATGGAGCTAGCGAGTGTTATGCTACGCGAAATAAGTCAGAAAAAGACAAATAGCACACAATTTCATTCATATGTGGAATTTAAGAAACAAAACAAAACAAATGAACAAAGAAAAAGGACAGACAGACCAAAGGATAGGCTGTTAACTGTAAAGAACAAACTGATGGTGGCCAGAGGGGAGGCGGTGGGGGGGTGGGTGAAGCAGGCGATGGGGATTAAGAGGGCAATTATCTTTTTTGTTTTAATTTGTTTAACGTTTATTTATTTTTGAGAGAGAGACCAAGATAGAGACAGAGAGACAGAGCATGAACGGGGGAGGGTCAGAGACAGGGAGACACAGAATCCGAAACAGGCTCCAGGCTCTGAGCAGTCAGCACAGAGCCTGACACGGGGCTCGGACCCACGAACCGCGAGATCATGACCTGACCTGAAGCGGGACACTTAACCAACTGAGCCACCCAGGCGCCCACGAGCACACTTATCTTGATGAGCGCTACATAGTGTCCGGAAGTGTTGAATCACAACATTGTCGACCTGAACCTAACATAACAGGACACATTAATTACACTGGAGCTAAAATCTTTAAAGAAAGAAAGCAGAACATTATTTTTAAGGCCCTCGGTAAGTATTGTGTTGCAGTTGATGAAGGGATTCATGAGTCAGACTACCCAGGTGTGAATGTTGGGAGCTCACTGGCTGTGCAATCTTTGACATTTTACGCGACTTCTCTGTGCCCCAGACGCCTCAGCCTCAGTTCAGTTCAGAGTACTGAACGTGTGTCACACGTGATCATCCGTGACCGCTTGTAGCAGCATCTGGCACATACTTCAAGTCTGTATGTGTGTTTCGGCGGTGGTGACGCTTCCTCTGTTTTCTCATTACTCCCAGATAACAGAAGAATGAGATGTGGGAAGGTGGCTTCCTGTAAGTGATGGCTGATAGACTTGATCTCTTACACACTTAAAATCGCTCTGTAGAAAATCACGCACAGAAAAAGACAACGGAGAACTTGTGAAAACAGATGTACTATTCACAGTAAGACAGGGTTATTTTCTGTGATATGAAAAAGAAATTTGGGGCACTTGGCTGGCTCGGTCGGTGGAGCGTGTGACTCTGGATCTCGGGGCTGTGAGTTCGAGCCCCACACTGGGTGTAGAGGTTATTGAAGTTTTTTTTTAATCTTAAAAAAGAAAGAAATTTACAAAGGAAAGAGAACCGGCACCCTCCTGGAAAACTGCGTGAGGGGTGGGCATGGGCCGTTCTAACCTACAAGACGGCACGGTGAACAAGCACCAGCCTCAGTCCTACACCCAGGCAAGCGTTACGAGATGAGATTCATCTCGTCAGCGCTCATAGCCACTAAGGCTTTGAGGGATCACTCTGGGGTTTGGTGGCAGGACCCTGATCTCTCTCCCTCTCACACACCAGGTGGGCGAACCCTGCGGCCCGGTGACGCTGATGGCAGCGTGGAAGCACCACCCCGCCACCCCCTTCTCCCACGGCATCTCCAGCCCTAACCGAGTGCCCCCAACAAACGCTCATGGTCCCGGCCGATTGCAGGAGGGACCATGTTCATCAGAGCGTTATTTCGAGCGGCAGAAAGCTATTTAAAAAACTTTAAGTAAGCCACACTGTAACAAAGGCACACACGTAAGAAATGTCGTCTGCCTTCACATGGACTACTAATCTAAGAGGCTGAAGCGACAGAGGATATTCAGCAGCACGAAATAGAGACCATGTGGTTTCAAGGCTGCCTGCCCAGGAGACAGTCCTGCAGAGCAGATCAGTCTCTGGGGAGCCTTTGTCCGGATGCCGGAGCTCAGCCTGGGAGCTTCCTGCTTGTCCTGGTCCCCTGTGAGCACGTGAGCACTGTCACCAACGTCTCCGCCTCCTGCTCTCCAGTCACATCCGTGTGGATGTTCGCCATCGCTGCTGTGACATAGAGTCCATTTCTCCTGTTCTCCACGCGGAGGAGTCAGATCCACTAAAGGAACGGGTTTTACAGTCGCAAACCAGCAAGGCCGTGGCTCCGGCCCGCCGGGAGCCGTCGGGTCTGTCTGGGTGCACCTGCTCCGGGTCCCAGGTGGGGCCTGGAGCCACAGCCCCACCTGCAGGACCGCGGGATCCCGGGACACTGCCCTCGGCAAGTCTGGGGGCAATTCCTGCGCTAATGTACTCATTTCTTTTTACCTAGTTAAAATTATTAGTACGCCAACACTTTGCTTTCTTTGGGGGGGCCTTTAGCTGGCAACATGCTTTATATTTCAAATGAAGTCTTATTGCTTGAACGAAACTTTTTTTTAATATTTAAGTTCGGAAAATATTTTCCCCGAGGAAGAGGTAAAGAGTGGGTCCTGTTATCCGATCAGCCATTCCGCATATACACGAGCACACACACACGTGCATAAAACAAAGGTTCTGCACCAAGAGGTTGACAGAGTAATACCTGGGTTTTGAGACTAAGTACAATTGTAGTGTGTGACTGTCATTCTTTTTTTTTTTTTGATGTTTATTTATTTTTGAGAGAGAAACAGAGATGGAGCGTGAGTGGGGGAGGGGCAGAGGGAGTGGGAGACACAGAATCCGAACCAGGATCCAGGCTCTGAGCTGTCAGCACAGAGCCCGACAGCTTGAACTCACAAACTATGAGATCAGGACCTGAGCAGAAGTCAAATGCTTGACTGACTGAGCCACCCAGGTGCCCCTACAACATTCTTTTTTAAATTCTTGCATAGACTTCCACTGGACAGATGCATAACAACAGATTTCATAAATCCTGCTATTTCAATATTACAAACAACACTGCTCTGATAGCCTTGAATATACATCTGTTTTCTCCTTTTCTGTTTTTAAAATTTGAGTATCATTGACACACAATGTGACATTAGTTTCAGGTGCACAGCACAGTGATTTGACAAGTTTATGCGTCACTCGATGCTCACAAGTGTAGCTACAGCCTGTCACCATGCAACGCTATTACGACATCATTGACTGTATTCCTTATGCTGTAGCTTTTATCACAGTGACTCATTCACTCCATAACCGAAAGCCCGTACCTCCCACCCCCTTCACTCATTTTGCCCAGCCCCTACTGCCTCCCCTCTGGCAACTGTCAGTTTGGTATGGTTCTGTATTTATAGGTATGGTTCTGTTTTTTGTTTCTTTGTTGTTTTTTTCCCACATTCCACTTGTGAGTGAAACAATACGGTATTTGTCTTTCCCAGTCTAATTTCACTTAGCCTACTACCCTCCAGGTCCATCCATGCTCCCTCAGATGGCACAGTTTCATCCTGTTTACAGCCACACAATATTCTAGTGTGTGTGTGTGTGTGTGTGTGTGTGTGTGTGTGTACATGTGTGTATCACATCCCCTTATCCATTCACGTATTGATAGACATTTAGGTTGCTTCCATATCTTGGCTATTATAAATAATGCTGCAATAAACATAGGGGTTCACATAGCTTCATATTTGTGTTTTCATTTTCTTTGGGTAAATACCCAAAAGTAGGATTATTGGATCATATAGTATTTCTATTTTTTTTAAGATTTCATTTAAGTACTCCCTACATCAAATACGGGGCTCGAACTTACAACCCTGAGATCAAGAGTCACATGCTCTACCAACTGAGCCAGCGGGCCACCCCCGCCATTTCTATTTTTAATGTCTGAGGAGCCTCCATACTGATTCCCACAGTGCCTGTATAAATTTACATTCCCACCATCAGTGCACAAGGATTTCTCTTTCTGCACATCCTCACCAACACTTGTTCTGTCCCGTCTTTTTTATTTTAGTCATTCTAACAGGTGTAAAATGGTATCTTGTTGTAGTTTTGGTTTGCATTTCCCTGATGATGAAAGATGTGGAGCATGTTTTCTGTATCTCGTCTTTGGAAAAATGCCTATTCAGGTTCTCTGCCCATATTTTTTTTATCTGTTTGCGTATTCGTTTGCTTGTTTTGGTGTTGAGTTCTTTATATATTTTAGATATTTACCCCTTATCAGATATGTCATTTGGAAATACCTTCTCCCATTCAGTAAGCTGTCTTCTTAATTGGTAATGGTTTCCTTTGCTGTGGAAATACTTTATTTTGACGCAGTCCAAATAGTTTATTTTTGCCTTTGTTTCCCTTGCCTCGGGAGACATATCTAGAGAAATGTCAGAGAAACGACTGCCTGTGTTTTCTTCTATGATTTTTATGGTTTCAGGTCTCACATTTAGATCTTTAATCCATTTCGAATTTATTTTTGTGTATGGTGTAAGAAAGTGGTCCAGTTTCATTGTTTTGCGTGTAGCTATCTGGTTTTCCCAGCACCATTTACTGAAGAGACTGTCTTTTCCCCATTGTATATTCTTGCGTCTTTTGTTAAAGATTGCTTGACCGTGAAGTGTGGGTTTTTTTATGGGCTCTGTTCTATTGATACATGTATCTATTTCTGTGCCAGAACGATATTGTTTTGACTATTACAGCTTTGTAGTGTATCTTGAAATCTGGAATTGTGAACACCTACAGTTTTATTCTCTCTCTCCAGATTGCCGTGGTTGTTGAGGTCTTTTGTGGTTCCATACAAATTTTAAGATTATTTGTTCTTGCTTTATGAAAAATTCTGGTGTTATTTTGATGGGGATTCCACTGAATCTGTGCATTGCTTTGGGTAATATGGACATTTTAAAAATTTTCATGCTTCCAGTCCATGAGCATGGAATATCTTTCCGTTTGTGTCATCTTCAATTTCTTTCATCAGTGTTTTATCGTTTTTGGAGTACAGGTCTTTCAAGTCTTTGGTTTATTTCTAGGTATTTTATTCTTTTTCCTGCAATGGAAAATGGTGTTGTTTTCTTAATTTCTTTTTCTGTTACTTCCTTATTAGTGTATAGAAATGCTACTGATTTCTGGGTATTAATTTTGTACCCTAAAACTTTACTAGATTCATTTACGGCTTCTAGTAGTTGTTGGTGGTGTCTTTAGGATTTTTTATGTATAGTATCATGTCATCTGCAAATAATGACAGTTTAACTTCTTCCTTACCAATATGGACACTTCTTGTTTTTCTTGTCTAATGGCTGTGTTGTCAATTTGTTTTTCTACATCTACTGAGATGATCATATGATTTTTATCCTTTGTTTTGTTGACGTGGTGTATGACATTGATTTGTGAATATTGAACCATCCTTGCATCCCCAGAGTAAATCCCATTTGATCGTAGTGAATGGTCCTTTTAATGTATTATTGTATGCAGTTTACTAATTTTTTGTTGAGGATTTTGCATCTATTTTAATCAGGGATATTGGCCTGTGGTTTTCTTTTTTTTTCCTTTTTTTTTTTTTTTTTTTGTGGTGCCTTTATCTAGTTTTGGTATCAGGGTAATCAGGGTAATGCTGTCTTCGTAGAATTTATTTGGTAACTTTTCCTCCTTCTATTTTTTGGAATACTTGTGGAGAATAGCTTGAAGAGACCTTCCTTAAATGTTTGGTAGAATTCACCTGCAAATCCATCTGGTCTGGAATTCTATTTTCTTGTTGTCTTTTGATTATTGGTTCATTTTGTTACTTGTAATCAGTCCATTCGGATTTTCTATTTCTTCCTAGTTAAGTTTTAGAAGACTGTATGTTTCTAGGAATTTATACATTTCTTGTAGGTTGCCCAGATTGTTGGTATATAGCTTTTCTAACAGTCTCTTGTAACTCATTATATTTCTGTGGTATTTGTTGTTACTTCTCTCTCATTTCTGATTTTATTTAAGATCCTTTCTCTTCCTGATGAGTCTGGCTAAGAGTTTGTCAATTTTGTTTATCTTTTCAAAGAACCATCTCTTGGTTTTATTGATTTTCTTCCTATGGTTTTTAGTCTCTATGTCATTTATTTCTGTTCTGATCTTTATTAGTTACTTTTTCCTATTCACCTCGAGCATTATTTGTTCTTCTTTTTATAATTTCTTTAGGTATAAGTTTAAATTGTTTATTTAAACTTTTTATTGTTTCTTGAGGTAGTCCTGTATCACTATATACTACTCTCTTAGAACTGCTTTTACTATGTCCCAAAGAGTTTGGACTATTGTGTGTTCATTTTCATTTGTGTTCATGTATTTCTTTCATTTCTTCTTTGATTGTTTCATTGACCCACTGGTTGTTTAGAATCATGTTGTTTAGTCTCCACATGTTGGTGTTTTTTTACCAATTTTTTTCTTGTGATTTATTTCCCTTTTCATACCATTGTCACTAGAAATGATGCCTGGTACAATTTTGATCTTCTTAAATTCGTGGAGTCTTATTTTGTGGGTTAATGTGTGAACTGTTCTGGAGGATGCTCCATGTGCATTTGAAAAGAATGTTTGTTGTGTTGTTTGGGATGGAATGTTCTGTACATATCTGGACCCATCTGGGTCAAATAGGTCAGTTAAGACATTGTTTCCTCATTGATTTTCTGCCTGAATTACCTATCCGTTGGTGTAAATGGGGTGTTAAAGTCTCTTACTATTATTTTATTACCATCAATATCTCTCTTTATGTCCCGTAATGTTTGCTTTATGAATTCAGATGTTCCAGTGTTAGGTGCATAGATATTTACAATTGATATATCCTCTCATTGCATTGACACTTTGTTATTATGTAGTATCCACTTCTGTCGCTTGTTACAGTCTTAGTTTTAAAGTCTATTTTGTCTGATATAAGTATTGTTCACCGGATGAATGCATAAAGAAGATGCGGTGCGTGCAGACAATGGAGTATTACTCAGCCATCAAAAAGAATGAAATCTTGCCATTTGCGATGGCACGATGGACCTAGAGACTATTATGGTAAGCTAAATAAGCCAGTCAGAGAAAGACAAATACCATATGATTTCACTCATGTGAAAGTTAAGAAACAAAACAAACAAGCAAAGGGGAAGAGAGGAGAGAGACAGAGAGAGAGAGAGAGAGAGAGAGACCAAGAAACAGACTCTTAACTACAGGGAACAAACTTCTCCTTCTCCATCCCCTTCCCCTCGTCCTCCCCCCCACTCCTCCTCCTCCTCCTTCTTCCATTTGCATGGTGAATGTTGTTTTAGCCCTTCGCTTTTTTTTCACCTAAGTTTTTATTTCAATTCCGGTTAGTCAACATCCAGTGGAATATTAGTTTCAAGTATACCATTTGGTGACTCAGTACTTACATACAACCGTACAGCACCCTGTGCTCATCACCATAAGTGCACTCCTTAATTCTCAGCCCCCACCCCCCAACCTTCCACCGATAGCCAACAGTTCATTCCCTGTAGTTAACAGTCTGCTTCTTGGTCTCTCTCTCTCTCTCTCCCTCTCCTCTGTTCCCCTTTGCTTGTTGTACGGGGACCCATATGTGTGGGTCTTGTCTCTGTACCCATTCTGCCACTTGTCTCTTGTTTGAAAATTTTAGGACATCTACACTTAAAATAATTAATAAGTGTAATAAATAAGGACGCACTTATTGCAATTGTATTTGTTTTTAGTTTTTGTAGTTCTTTCTTCCTCTCTTCTTCTCTTGCTCTCTCTTCTTGTGGTTGATGAGTTTCTATTATTTATATGTGGCTTTCTTTCTCTTTATTTATGGTGTATCTCTCAGAGGTTTGGGGTTTGTGGTTAAAATGTGGTTAAAATGAGGATGATAACAAGCATCCTAAGTAAACAGTCTATATTAATTTGATGGTCATTTAAGTTCAAACACATTCTTTAAATTAAAAAAAACTTCTTTTCTTTTCCCCCTTTTCTTCTTTCCCCTTTTACCCCCTCCTCTGTGTTTTATGTATATGTTGTCATATTTTACTTCTTTTTATTCATAATTTTCTTATGTTTAATTATAGTCATTTCTTTTCCATGTAAAGAAATCCCTTTAATATTTTTGTAAGGCTGGTCTAGTGGTGATAAACCCCTTTACCTTTGGACTCTTCACCTGTCCTTCAAATCTGAAAGGTAATCCTGCCAGGTAGAATATTCACGGTTGTACGCTTTTTTTTTTCCTTTTAGTACTTTGAACATATCATGGTACTTCCTCCCGGCCTGCAAAGTTTCTGCAGAAAACTCAGCTGATGGCCTTAATAGGTTTTCCCTTGTATGTAATTTTTGTTTCTTCACTACCACTTTTAAGATTTTCTTCTCATCTTTAATCTTTGACATTTTAATTACCACGTGTCATAATGTGGACCTCCTTGGGTTCATCTTGTTTGGAGCTCTCTGAGTCTCTTGGATCTGGATGTCTATTTCCTTCCCTTTGGGAAGTTAGGGAAGTTTTCAGCTATTATTTCTTTGAATAAGTTTTCTACATCTCTCTCCCTCCTCCTCCTCCTGTGACCCCTATAATGTGAATGTTTGCTTGATGTTACCCAAGACATCTCTTACTCTATAATTATTTTTTAAAACCTTTTCTCTTTTTGCTGCTTAGCTAGTATGCTTCCCGTCACCCTGTGTTCCAGATCACTGATATGTTCTTCTGTATCCTCTCAGGTACTGTTGATTCCCTCGAGTGTTTTTTATTTCAGTTATTGTATTATTCAAACCTGATAGGTTCTTTCAATATTTTCTATGTCTTTATTGAAGGCCCCGCTGAGTTCTCCCACTCTTCTCTCCAGTTTAGTATCTCTATGGCCATGACTTTGAATTCTTTCATTTAGATCTTCTTCTGAAAATCTTCCCTGTTCTTTCTTTTGGAGCAGATTCCTTGTCTCCCCATTTTCCTTCACTTTCTGTGTTTCTTTCTACGGATTCGGCAGAACAGCTACTTCTCCTAACCTTGAAGGAGTGGTCTAGCGTGTGGTCATCCCCAGTGTAGACGGTGAGCTTGGTGACTTCTGCCGGCTGGCTGGAGTTGTGGCTGTTTATTCTAGTGCTCTTTGAAGCTGCAGCTCTTTACAGAATGAAAATAATAATAATAATGATAAATAAAGTAATAACATATAAAAGAGAAAGAAGAAAGAGAAAAGGGGGGGGAAGAAAAAGAAAAAAGAAAAGGAAGAAAAACAAAGAGAACAAAAACATTTTAAAAGCACAAGACAAGACCAAAAACAAACAAACAAAAAGCAGCCCATTTTCTGTGTTCCAGAACCGCAGGGCCAGCACGGGCTGGCGAGCGCGGGGCTCGCGGAGACTGCTTGTGCGCTGTGACAACAGGGCCCTCCAGTTACAGCACCTCCATCCTCTTCCGATCTGGGCTTTTATGGTCGAGGCGGGGAGAGTGTTCCCACACCTGCTTGGCCCTTTTAAACTGTAGCTTTTGCTCTGCGTCCCAGCACAACCGGGTCTGATATGAGCCTGTGGACCCTGACTCGTTAAGGTCACGGGCTCACGGAGGTCACAAACCTGCTGTCACGATTACACCCACAGCATCTGGACGCCGCTCTGAGCTGTACTTTCCATGGGGAGTGAGAGCATGAACCACACGGCTGACCAGTCCCTCTGACCAGGGAGAGTTCGAGCAGCTCCTGGCCGTTCGGCGGACTCTCGGGCTGGCTTTTCTATATGCCGGTCACTCTTTTCAGCCTCAGCTTCTGTCCTGTGCCCGAGAAAAAGGGGGAGTGGTCCCAGCCCCTCACTACTGTCCTCCTCACTGCAGTTCTGGGCTGAGGACCCCCTTCCTCCCTGTGTCTCTGTCTCTCTTGCTGTTTGCTTTCACTGTTCTGTCCTTGGCTGTCCTCAGTTCTTCAGGAGGAATTATTCTCTCAACAGGTGTAATCTGGTGTGTGCTGTGGGGGAGGCGAGTTCGGGGTCTGCCTACAGTGCCATGTTGGACCAGAACTTCTGATAGACATCCCAACCCACTTGTGAGCCTGACTCCTCAACAAATTCTTTGCATATATATATATATATATATATATATATATATATGCATATGTATGTATATATGTACATATATATATACACACATATATATACACGTATATATATACACATATATATATTCAAATTCAAGAGCATATATATATACTCTTAGATCCCTCCCACACATACATAAGATTTTGATTTGTATTATCAGATCGGGAAAATAATAAATTTAAAATAATTATAATTGGTGATTTAATAGTTCTTTCTTCAATTAAAAACAAAGTTACACATTTTGTGTGTCCATCTTACAAGTGTGTCGACTGTAAATTATTTGTGCCCCGCACCTGCTCAGACTGGAGTACTCATCATTTCGCCCAGATATGTCAAGTGTTTACACTGTCATACTTACTGCCCGTGTCTTACCCCGTCCTCTCCAGAGGAGCAAGCCCCCCCCCCCCCCGTGAGGTCCCTCCTGACCCACCGCTGTGCCATCCACTGTGGGCGGGTCGGGGGGGGGGGGTGTCGGGAAGTAGGATAAGCCAGCCGTGCTGGTCCAGGACCGGCGAGGGCTGAACCTACAGGCAGCTGAGACAGAACACAGTACGTAGGAACTGGGCGGCGCAGGGCTCACGGGCTTTCCTGAGCTTGGACTCCCTCTGTCACGGCTCTGTCACGGCCCTGACCGCATCAGAGTGTCCAACTGCCCCAAGGAAGTGCACGCTCAGCTAGGAAGAGGCACTTGCCTCATGTCCCGGCACCGGAACCAACTAGTGCTTTCTGTATGAATGCAGATCTCCCGTGATACCCTCTGAAACTCTTTCGGACTTGTGGCTTTTGTTTTATTTCAAAAGCCCAGAGACCGGGGAATTTTACGAGGGACTGTCCTAATGGGAGTGAGAGGTGAGTATTTTGCTACTTTTCTTCTTATGTAAGAACTAGAATTTTCTGCCTGCTCTCCCAGGTACTGACATATTAAAGCCAGTGAGCAAAAAGAGGTCGTGATAGGTCAAAGGAAGGAAGATCTATTCATTTTGGAAACATTCGTGACAATGAAATGTAGATGCTGATGAAAATCTGAGCAGGCCAAAAAGGAAGCCAGTTAGAGATAGTTCACCTCAAAAGTCTGAAACAACTTTGGGTGCCTGGGTGGCTCAGTCAGTTACGTGACTGACCCTTCACCTCGGCGCAGGTCATGATCTCACGGTTCGTGAGTTCAAGCCCGCCAGACTCCAGGCTGACCGGTGCGGAGCCTGCCTGGGATTCTCTCTCTCCCTCTCTCTCTGCCCCTCCCCCACTTGCACTGTCTCTGTCTCTCTCAAAATAAATAAATAAGCTCCTTTTAAAGAAAGTCGAAGACAACGAAAGTGCCACAAATAAAGATATACAAAACATTTAGAAAACAGCTGACGGCAGTAACAATTCCCTTTCGTGAACTTTGTTTAAGCTCTACAGTTTTGTGGACTATTTGGAAAGGTTCCGGCATCCAGACCGTCTGGACTGGGGCTGTGGTTGATCACACGCTGCAGTCTGACCTCAAGCAGCTCGTCTTACTTTAAAGCATCTGACAACGAATAACCGTCCTAGTCCCCAGGAACACACTACGCACCTAACACGTTGGACACAAAGGGGAAAGTGCTGTGTGCACGGTCTTAGCGAAATGCTCAGTCATTCTGAGGAGCAAGTACACTTATCAAGCCCGCTCTCTGGACACACCAAGGTAAGTCACCCGGCTGCAGGCCATGGGACAGCGGCACCCACACCGGATCAAGCCCTGAACCCACACTAACCCCACAGCCCGTGTCCCACCGCGTCCCCTGCGCCCCCCTGTACCTCCTCTACTTGTTGGGCGGACTTGCGTTTCACAGAGGACACCACACAGCCTTGTGCTCTGGTCTTCGCCTCACACCGTCCTCTCCTCTGACTCTGACCCACCTCCCCGCTACCGTTCGCCTTCTGCCTGGTAATCCATCCACGCGATACCTCATCTGAAGATCCCTCAAGACTACGGCTGCAGGGGTGAGGCTTCAGCCCCTGATCTTACTGCAGGGGTGATACCCCTCCTGTGATGTTACAGAAGAATAGGCAAAGTACGGCTTACAGTTTGGACAGAGTGTCAGTGAATACGCAGTATTTAAGTTAAAGAACTTGGTTACTTAAAGTGTTTTAATGATTTAAAGTATATTATTTGAGGGCGCCTGGGTGCCTCAGTCGGTTAAGCGTCCGACTTCGGCTCAGGTCATGATCTCACGGTCCGTGAGTTCGAGCCCCGCGTCGGGCTCTGTGCTGGCAGCTCGGAGCCTGGAGCCTGCTTCCGATTCTGTGTCTCCCTCTCTCTCTGACCCTCCCCTGTTCATGCTCTGTCTCTCTCTGTCTCAAAAACAAGTAAACATTAAAAAAAAAATTAAAAAAAATAAATTATATTATTTGAATGGTTACATATTCTAGAAAAATGTTAGGTGGCTTAAAAAAGAAGAATCAGTATATATAAATGGAATATTGTTCATCCCTGAGAAACAGGAAATCCTGTCTCTTTTGCAAGAACATAGGTGGACCTTGAGGCCATTACGGTGTGAAGTAAGTCAGAGAAAGAAAAACGCTGCATGGTAGCTCTTGTGTGTGGATTTTTTTAAGTCAAACTCAAAGAAACAGAGAGTGGAAAAGTGTTTCCAGGGTCTGGGGGTGGGGGAAATAGGGAGAAGTCGGTAAAAAGGCACACAGCTTAGCTATTCTGAGAATCTGATGGAAAGCATGATGGCTACTATGGTTGATTCAAGAAAGGATTCATTTTCAGAAAGAAAAATGTGCTAAAAATTAATTCAAGATATTTGGCACAGTCACAGTTATTACACACAGTTACTATATATCATGTATAGTTTATAAATGTAGTTATAGTCATGAGATAGACAAGTAAATCAAGAGATAAAATTAACATGACCTTCAGATGACAATTCAGACCCACGCGGGAGAAGAAATTAAAATAACGAAAAGGAACCTACAGCACAGACGCTTAGAAAAGCCCAGTGTAACACAAATGAATGAAGCTGCCGGTGTGTGCATTAGGGCATGGTGGAGACTGGGGCGAAATGGCGTGTAAGTCCTGCCGAAAGCACATTCAAGTCCCTGCTAAAACCAACTACACAACACACACCGCCCGGGGCAAACACACCCCCCTGCCCCGCCGCCCCAAGCCAGACGAGGCCAGCAGACCCTTGCACGGACAACTCCTGAGGACAGGTTAACCAGGAGGCTGTTCAGGATTCGTGAGGAGCAGCCAAGGTGTGAGAGGGACTTCACACTTTCTGATCTCAGGTCACTGCATGGAACAGTACCCTGAGGGGGCCTGGAGCAGATACAAGGAAAGGAAGGAGAGAGACAGTCGAGCGAGTCCCAGGACAAATACTGCATTCATAAGCTTTGGAAATAGGGTTTTTACGCTACTGCCCTGGGAAGCATGCACTGAATCAAGTACAAAAGGGCCAACAGATCTAGGGCTAAATGAACAATGTTAAAATTTAAACGCAAGTTAGCACGGCAGAGCTTCTCTATCTGCCCTGCAAGAAATAACCCTAAACGCTGATTGGCAAAGCCAGTCGGTCTCTCCTTGCCACGGTCACGGCGATATGTGGCATAAACAGGAGGCTTGGGAAGAGTTCAGCTTCTTTTTACGAGGAGGGCCTCTGAGCACGTGTGGGACGGTTTCGCAGAGATGCCTGGTTCCGGTGCAATTCCAATGGGGGGGTCGTCACACCACCAAGCGGCTCTCCAAGGCCAGCCGGTGTCCTACAGTTCAACACAGTTCTGCCACCGTCCCCCGGAGACGGCGTCAGGCCCCACAGGTTAGGGGCTCAGCCCCACGGGACTGTGCACCGCGCTTCATGTAAGTCCGGGTTGTCACCATGCTTTTGACCAGAACTCTCTCCATAGGTTTGATCAATTTTCTAGAGTGGCTCAGAGAACTCCGGGGCAATGGACTGACCAGATTACCAGTTTATTATGAAATGACAGAACTCAGGAACTGTCCCATGGAAGAGAGGCCCAGGGAAGGATCTGGAAAAAAAAGACGGGAGCTTCCATACCCTGTGTGGGGGCACCGCTCTCTGAACCTCCCTGAGTTCACCATCCCAGAAGTTCTCGGAACCCTGTCCATCACGTAGGCATGGTTGATTGGATCACTGGCCGTTGGTGATTGATTCCGGCTCCAGCCCCTCTCCCTTCCCCAGGCGGTACCCAAAACTCCAACCCACCAACACCCACCCCAGACCTGGTTGGCTCCCTGGCAACCTGGGTGCCCAAAGTCACCTCATAAACATAACCTGGTGCCCAAAGCCACCTAATAAACATAACAACAGCCACCTTGTCCATTCTCATTGTTTAAGAAATTCCAAGGGTTGGGGGAGCTGTGTGACAGAAATAGGACAAAGACCAAATACAGCCGCCTTATTATTAATCACAAAATCACGGACACACATGTGGATTGTTTGGGGTTGGAGTGTCCAGATACTTAATCATAATCTCAAAATGGCCCACATATAGACCAAAAGCCTCCACAGTAGTGGCTGCCCAAGTTAGATCTTCCTACCAGAGCACGCTTAGGACGTGTGAGCTTGTCAGAAATAGGAACAGCGTCCCCACCCAGCCCGCTGAATTAGAATCCCCAGGGCTAGTCCCCTGGGCTGAGGATAAGCTCTCCAGGTGACTGCAAAGCAGGCTGAAAGTCCGGATCTACAGGGTTCCTCGTGCATCTTCAGACACTTTTCACCAATGGGATCTGAAATCCGTGTTAAAAAGACACATTTATTTTGTCTTCAGTGACCAGAGCAATTTTATTTTATTTTATTTTATTTTTTAACGTTTATTTATTTTTGAGACAGAGAGAGACAGAGCATGAGCGGGGGAGGGACAGAGAGAGAGGGAGACAGAATCTGAAACAGGCTCCAGGCTCTGAGCGGTCAGCACGGAGCCCGACGCGGGGCTCAAACTCACAGACCGCGAGATTGTGACCTGAGCCGAAGTCGGACGCTTAACCGACAGGGCCACCCAGGTGCCCCGTGACCAGAGCAATTTTAAATGTAACTGTAAGTCTTCTGGAAGCAGAGAAAAAACACCTCATGCCATTTTTCCACAGAGGTGACCCCTTCGTGAATGAGTCGATTTGTGACTATTTTCCCACTAGGAAAACAGAGAAATCGCCAACACCTTTTGAGAACGTCCGTTAACCAAACGGACAAGAGGTGTTAGCCGGCTTGAACATGTAATCAGCTTGGACATAATTCCCAGGTTTCCAACCCACACAAGGAAAATCAGCTTCTGGCAAACAAATTGTGAACCCAAGAGCCACACCATTCAAGACGCGAGCACGTGTGAGCGGGACAGTCACGTGCTTCAGCAATTTTTACAACTATGTGGACACTTTGTGGACGCGTTTCCTGTCTTTTATCCAGAATTTCTCTGCCTCTGACAGAGGAGGGGAGTTCAGAAGGACACGGGATGGCGCGACATTCTGCCAGGTTCACGGAAGACAAGTTAAAATCTGTCACGTCGGTGCCACCCTTTCGGGCGACTAAACACGTGTTCAGTCCTTACAATCATCCAAAATGGTCTGAAGGGAAAGGAGGGAGGGAAAAGAAAAAAGTCAAGGCAGGACCAGACAGCGCGGGAAGGCAGACCCAAGTGGCCCATCGACAGTCAGCACGTGGGCACACGGCAGAAACCACTTCCGGGGCAACTACGGGAGGCAGGCATTTTGCTGGCACTTGTGCGTTTCATCTCCGTATCTGTGCATGCAAATACATACACAGTTGACCTTGACCGCAGGGGTTAGGGCACCGAACCCTCTCACCCCACACGGCCAAGAATCCACACATAACCTTTGACGCCACAAAAACCTAGCTACCAATAGCCCACTATTAACCGGAAGACAGCCGTAAATAAACGGTGGATGGATGAACATATATTTTGCATGTCGTATGTATCACATGTCTTATCCTCACAATCAAGTAAGCTAGAGAAAAGAAAATCAGGAGGAAAAGAAGATACATTTACGGTACGTCCTGTACTTATCAAAGAAGGTCCACACGTAAGTGGACTCACGCAGTTCACGCCTGAGCCGCTCAAAGGCTAACTGTATGAACACAAGTACTTACATAAATATACATATGTGACCAATGCCAGTTACGTCATCTCCCACCGCATGAATCCTCAAAGCACCCCTGATGGCTGGTATCTTTCCCACCAAATGTTAAATGCCATGTTTAAGTGGTACAAGGAAAGACCTGGGCCAAACCCAGCTAAACATCAAAGCCCGTGTTATTTCTACTACACTGCGCTCCCTCCTTTAGATATCCATGAAATACTTTAAATTCTTATTCTTTACTCATTCGGGGTTAATTGCAATTGTGAGGCACACTGGAGGCTACACGAGGAGAAAATGGTTTTGAACAGGTAAAAGCTTCAACTCAGAAATGCTCACCCACCTGAAGGAGGGTATTGTACACGGGCCCACCCGTGGCACCGTAGGGCGACATGCTGGGCAAGAGGAATAAACCCTACTACCCAATTCATGTGGTTCGAGAGGGCGTCACAGAGCAAGAATTGGGGAAACGTGGCGGACAAGTTTCTTCCGCTAGTGGAGGGGGGCAAACACAGGAAAGGGCAGAAGGAAGTCTACACCGCGGGAGGCAATGCTATCTTACACTGTAATGACACTGGGGGGGGGGGGGAGGGGAGGGGGCTGGCAGGCAGGGACTTGGGAGTCAACAGAAGACTTCAATGATGGGGATTCATTACAGGAAATCAGAGAAAAACCGCAAGGTTTTAGGGCCAGCTTTGTGGTCAGACACTCAGCACCAGGCAAGGACAAGTTTCCAAGATCACTGGGTTTCCCAGCGGATCCCCTCAGCACCGTTGCCACGATTGATCCATTCCCCTCTCTGCTCCTCACACGTCACCACCAGCTTTTCTACAAAAGGAACGGGGTTTTATTCTGCAGGTGGCAAATCCATCAGTGCCATTTTCTCACGTGTTTGCATTTTCAGACACCACGAGCACACGAGAGCCCGACAGCCTGAGAGTGACATCGACAACACCACTTATCTACTCCTAGATCTCACCTTCATGGAGAATATGACATGACAATCTCATAGCTTCACGTGTAGTAAAATTCTCACCGCTGTAAATGTGAAGCCAACACCCAGCATTTGCTTCTTATTTCAGCCCCGTGGGTCTTTCTTTGGAGAAGAAAGAAACGTTGGTTTGCAAAGGCAGTAAATGCACCCTTTAAAGTCACCGGTTGAGTTCACAGGCAAAGTAGGTACACAAAGTTCCAGAGACCGTGGTGAAGCCACATGCCCTGGAGAAGTTCAAGCTCTTCCGTGGCTTACGGCAGAGGAAGAAAACTGAAACGGTGTCTCTGTCAATCAACGTCACCCTTTACAGGATTTAAGATAATTCCTTGAGTACAAAGCAGCTAGCAGGTGCACCTGCCAATCAAGAATGTAACAAAACCCCAGACTGGCTCAGACAAGCGAGCTGACGCCATTGACGAAGTCCAGTCCCGTTAGAAACTGCAGGGCTGTTCTCTGAGAAGCAGTGAGACATGTATGTGCCAAGGAAATCTCTACCGGAGGAGAACTGGACATCTGGGTCCAGATCACGCGTTCTGAGATGCTTCGCATCCCAGGCTTTGGTCGTGTTATTTAGGGACAAAGATCCAGCGTTGTTTGGGGGCTCCTCGTTCCCTACACTGGTCTGTGCCCACGGTTAACAGAAACAGTTGCTCACACTTATTGAACGCTTATGTGCCAAATGCTCAGCTAAGCCCTGTCGGCGGTTCAACGGGTAAACCCTCACTATAACCCTGCAGGCAAGGTCTCACTGTTACCCCAATCCTACGGAAAAGTAAAGTAAGGTTTAACAGTCTTCTCTTCCCCAGAGTTACACGGCAGGTTAAGTAACGGCGCTGTGCATTCACGTCTGAATTCCTAGATGTCGCTTGGAAGCAATCCACTGCCCCCCTCCGGAAGGACAAGCCAGAAACACCTCACGGTCTGGAACCGTCAACTTTTGAAGAAGTTCACCAAGAGTAGGAAAAAAAAAAGATCTTTCTAAAAAAATCAATTTTTTTTAAGAAAAGGATTTCTGAGCACAGTTGGACAAGCAGGGACTCGACCACGCAGACTGACCTGGAGAACATCTTGGGCAGCACAACTCGATTCGCCCTCCAGTTTGACACGGTGCAGCCGCTGTCCAGCTTGACGCTTAAAAACAAACAAAAAAGTATAAATTCTTTTAGTGAAAATGCAGCTCTGAAGCAGATTACACACAGAGACAGCATTGCTTCTCAATTGGGGGACTGGTTTCTTCTGCAGGCTTTTTTTTTTTTTTTTTTTTTTTTTTTTTTACAGAACAAACAACCTTAAAATAGGCGTGTGTTATTTTTCTTGCTAACTTGGACAAGGTAAAGAGGCAGCTCTGGGACACCTCGATCGTGCTCTGGGACACTCAAGAGTAAGGGAATAAGCCTGCGTGAAGTAGGCTGGGAGAGTCTTCCAGAATTGTGGAATGTACTGATAAAACCTGATGGAGGGAAAAACAACTGTGGAAACTCTAATTCAGCCCACGGGAAAGCCACGTTTTCAGCATCAGTTACCATCAAAGCATTGGTTGCCGCGTGGAAAAGAACTAGGTGTGAAACGCCACGTGGAAAAGAAGTAGGTGTGAAACGTCAGGCGGGCTCGGTGCCACAGGCTGCTTCTCAATCTTGGAATCAATCCACCGTTGAGCAAAACTAAAGTTTACGCTTAGTTTTAATGAACGACCTTATTTTATTTGAAGTTTCCAAGAAATGGTTACTAATCTGTTTTCTAAAAAAGGAGTGGGGGGAGACACTTGCCTTTGTAAATTTTGCATGTGGGTAGTTTTCTGTGATGGCTATGATAACAGAACACTTAGATGCAAATTAGATGTTTTATGTTTACTTTGGACCAGATTCCTAAAGTGGTCACAATGGGGAAAAATTAAGAACAGAGCTCTGTTGGGGCTTCAGCACTAAATTTCAGGACTATACACAGGACACTGGGCAAAGGGAGAAAGTGTTCCCAAGAAGTTTCCACTCGTTTTCAAGCACCTGTCTATATGCCAAGCTCTTCGGCGAGCTGGTCAGCAGGACTGCCCTCGAGGCTTGAGAGTAGGACACAGCATGATTTCAGTATCATTTTAACAAGAAATCAATATGGCTCAGAATTAATCTACCTGGTCTTTCCATATTTTGCTTCATTCTCAGAAATACATAGGACACGAGCCCTGTAAACTACTTGCGGGCAGCATTTAAAATGTCTAAAGTTGCACTGACCGTGTGGCTCAGGTAAATGCCGGCGACACGGTCCAGTCACAGACTGGACTTCTCGGAACATAGAGCAATCTTGCTGGCGTGACTGTTCCTTCATTTACCCCCACAGGGCACACTAACTCTAGCCGCTAACATTTTTAGCAGCTCCCCGGCGCCGTTCCAATTCTCATTCCCAGGAAAGGTATTACATTGTCATTGAACCATTCTTGCTAACCTGGAGACCATGAGGTCAAGGTGAAACTAACCTCTCTTAATCCTGAGGCCCAGAATAAGAGAAACATCATTCTTCGGGGATGATGATACACTGTATTAAATGACACGGTCGGACTTTTGTCATTTCTCATTGAGGGATGAAGACTTGGATCTTTTCAAGGGTTAAGCAATTCAGACAGCTGGGTAGTAGAATGTGCTTCCCCCCACACTGACCTCCCTCTCCCTCCCCTTGCCTCTCCTTCTCCCTGCACAGCCCGCCCCAGATCCCTTCCTATGCAAGGTGGTCACATCATAAGTGGGTGCATAAGTAGATCTATCTACCTGTTCATCATATCTTATCTGTCATCTGTCTGTCATATCTATCATATTTATCTATCATTTCTATCATATATATCATATCTATCATATCATCATATCTATCTACCTATATCTATCTATATCTGTCTATCATATCTATCACATCTGCCTATCATATCTATCGTATATATCTATCATATCTTTCAATCATATCTATTTATCTATCATAGCATACATATCTATCATATCTATTTATCATATCTATCTACCTACCATATCTATCGTATCTGTCTACCTACCTATCTACCTATCAGATCATATCTATCTATCGTATCTATCACATTTATCTACCAATCATATATCATATCTATACCTATCCATATCTATCATATCTATTTACCTATCATCCTATCATATCATATATACCTATCATATCTATCAATCACGTCTGTCTCTCTTTCTATCTATGTATCATATCTATCTATCTATCTATCTATCTGCCTATCCACCTACCATTTCTGGCTAGCTTCCTATCTATCATCTATCTCTACATTGAGGTCTACACAGAGAGAGAAGAATGGCTGAAGTTTAGAAATAGTATCTCTCTTCTTTGGTATCTAAATAAAGGAGGCTTTTAGAAAAATGAATAACAGTATTTTGTTTTTGTTTAGTTTGTTTGAGGTTTATCTATCCAGTCTGTTGAATTTCAAAAGGGACAGAAGGTTCATGATGAATGAAAACTCCCAAGGTTACAGTAAGTTATTTTTCAGAGGAAAATATGGTGGGGAGATTTTATTCAAATGATCCTTTATAAAACTAATCACTCATTTACCGATGATACTACAAAAAGTAGGTTTTTAGTCATGCCATTTTCTGAGTGGGTAGGTTCACATCCACATGTGTTTTTAGCATGGGGGCACGGAATGTTCAGGATGACTAGTCTTGTAAAGTATACTTTCATCTATCCGATTGTTTGCACTTGGTAGACGTGACTTAATTTCAGGACAGCACAAAGCCCTGGTGATACACCAGAGGTGCAAGCACACTAGACCACCAGGAGGCACGGCGATGGGCGGCCCTCAGAAGGACCCAGAATATACTTGATAACAAATGAGTCACCAATTAGCATAAAGTCTCAGGGCGGAGGTTCTCAGACTCCCAGACAGAGACATGAAGAACTCAGCCTGGACCTCGGATTTAAATCTGCTTCTCTTGCTAAAAAAAAAAAAATCCTGCTTGTCTATTACACCCCCTCGGTTCTGTACAATCCAGGGAGCCTTGTCTGCACTCCAGGCAGACTTACCGTTTCTCCCCTGCAAACCCACCTCGTGACTTCTGCCCCCTTTGGGGCACCCGTTTCCCTGTTTGGCTGCTGGTCTTTGTGTCTCTGTCTTTTTCTGCACCTCGAGCAGCAGAAATGGAGTGCGGGTGGGGCTGAGTTGAGTTGAGCCTTCACTGAATCAAATCAGCAGCCCAGCCAAGGGCAGCAAGTTCTGCAGGGCTTTGGGGAGCTGGCTGAGTCCGGCACCAGGGAGAGCTCTCTGCGGAGGGGACCGGTGACTGCCCGGAAGGAAGCCACCCGTGACCCTACTGTCGGGAGGACTTTAGAGAGCCGGGCAGAAGCCTCATCAGCAAAGCCAGGACCCCACTTGGGGATTATGCCTGCATCCTGCCAGGGACGTGCAGGCAAACCGGGAACCCCAGGACACTGTTACGTTCGGCATTAAGGGAACAAAGGTTGACTTGCTGGCCATCTACCCCAAACACCGTGCTAACAACCGCCTCCCTATGACTCTCATGCACGCCTCTTTCACCTCTTTGGTGACTACACAATTTAAACCTAGCTCTCTCACCCGACAGATCTTTAGGTGTTTGCAGAAAGCTACTGCGACCACACTTCTGTACTGAAACTATCGAAGTCCTTCTAAAAGTCCTTATCTGATGGAATCCCAAGTTTTCTCATCATTCTTGCCGCCTTCCTCTCTAGGTACTCCAGTCTCCCAGAGTCACCCGGCTGGGACACAGAGGCTGTGGAACGTGTGTGTGCACACACGTCTCAGCGTATTCTGATTGTGGGTTTGTGGCCGTCATCCCGAGATTACACGAATGACAGCCATACCGTTCCTTCTGCCCAAAACATCATTATTTTTTATTTGCTTGTGTGGCTTGCGACATTTCTTGCATATTAAAAAACAATGCTTAAGCAAATGAATTAAGATTTAAGTTTGAGAGAAAAACAATGGCATCTACAATGCTGAATAAATCGTGACAATTTGTGTAAAACCCCTGTCTCTGTCTTTCGAGTCCTTAGCAGAAACTGTAGCTGGTTGTACTATTTTCTCAGCAGGTAGATGAACATCTGAGTGATTTCCAGCAGATGCTGTGTACCTTGCTGGGTTCCAACGTGCAGGACACATCGGCTTTGGAAATCACTTACCGTTCCTTAGAGACGCAGTGAGATATTAAGGTGTGAGTGAGGTGGGTATAGAAGTCCCATAGTCTTCAGTAAATAATAGTACTAATCACAGGTGAAAATAAGAAAAATCATAAAATAAGCATGTTTCAGTGGAATTACACAGACACAAAAGGTAAAAATATACAAGACCTTCGAGGGAGGAAGTCTCACGAGAAGAAAACAAAACAAACGCTATGCCAGTGACCCTGTTATTAATTAATATACAAGAAACTAAAACCGTAAGAATGCACAAGATCCTAGAAAAACCGTAAGATATTGGCATATGAAACAAGGAAAACGTTTCACAATTATAAGATTTAAAATGCAGGGGCGCCCGGGTGGCTTGGTCAACTGAGCATCCAACTCTTGATTTCGGCTCAGGTCACGATCTCACGATTCGTGAGATCGAGCCCCGCGTTGGGCTCTGTGCTGACAGTGAAGAACCTGCTGGGGATTCTCTCTCTCTTCCTCTCTCTCTGGGCCTCCCTCTCTCTCTCAAAATAAAATAAAACAAAATATGAAAGCACTGTAACACTAAAATCATCCAAACAGACATAAAATGTTCCTCACATAGATGTTAACAAACTAGATCAAAGGTTCAAAGGCCAAAGCACGATGGCAATCCCAGCAGGAAATGACAAGACGTGGAACCGGGCCCGGGACACTCCAGGCTGGTCCTCCAGTCGTGTCTGAGCTCACGAGAGGGACGGTCACATGGGAGATGTGTCTCCCTGAAGGGACTCCATGCGGCTCGCTGGTCTACCTTGGTGTCTGTCACGGCCAGCTGTGAGGCCTCCTTGGTCTCTGGGGAGAAGGGGACCCCGGGCGGGCCACCACCCTGCAGCAGCAGACCCCGTGTGCACGGAGCCACCGACAGCCTCCATCCGGGACGGGACCAGGTGCTTCTCTGGGTCCAGGAGGCCCACCGACCCACTCCCTACCCCCTCCCTGGAAGAAGAGGACTGGGCAGCCGAGGGAAAGCATCCCCACAGCAGCTTGACTTCAGTCCCTGCTCGGGAGCTCCATTTTCCCGAGGCCCTTGGAGAGTCCTCACCACCTGCCTGATGTCCTGACTCAGTTCCCGCTGGCATCCAGCTTACACAATCGGGTGTGAGGCCGGCGGGCGGCCAGCTTACCGTTCTGGAACAAATTACAATTGTGCCGCATTTCCTTTCCTGTCTCTCCCATAAGCCCAGATGCAGGAGCCCCGTGGAGGCTGCCCCCCACCCCCAGGGTGGCTAAACTGTCCACAGATCACAGACTTCTATGGGCGCCCTGATAACCAAATGGGCGGCCGAATTCTCTCGGCAGCCCGAGCGATCATTCTTAGAACCCGACCAAATGCTTAACCTCGCAAATTGATGCTCCGGGAGCTCCGGATGGGAAGCTCAGGACCTCAGCTCCCCCCACCCACCCCACCCCTGTGCCTGCTGGTGGGGGGTTGGGGGGGGGGGGCGAGGGTGATGAGCTGAGAATGGAAATCAGTTTGGACAGGGAGAGTGCTAATATCTACGGTCGCAGATTCCGAGATCTCACCCGTGCAAGAAAAGACATCCGGGATGGAAATGATTTTGTGAGTCCAGAACAAAAATAATCATAAAGAAGGGCTTGAGTTTGGGCGATTTCTTCACCACGTTTAATTAAAGTCTCCAGAGCTTGACAGGAAATTTCCGATTAAGTCCTCATAACAACAAAGGGCACCGGGAGCGGAGACGGAGACATAGGCGGTAGATGGGAGGCCAGTGAGAGTGACAAGGGGCAAACCCACGGGCCCCCGAGGGAGAGCTCAGAGGCCCCCCCGTCCCCCCCCTCCGGCGCCCACACTCCACATGGAGACGCGTCACACGCCCCTGGGCCAAGCGCTAAGCTTGGGTCTGAGCCCTTGTTCCTCGAAGAGCTGTGGCTTTGTGGCAGAGGACGGGGACCCCTGCCGTCCTCTCTGTTCCTCAGTGTCCTCAGCTGTTAAGTGGGCGAGACGAGGCTTTCCCGCTCGCTTTGTTTTCTTTCTTCTGTCTTTTCTGGTTTGGGTTCCTTCCTTTTTTTTTCTTTAAATCAAATGAGGCAACGTAAGAGAAAGGGCCTTGAAATCTGTAAAAATTCAAAGCAATCTAAGGCATAAATTCAAGTGAGAAAGTTTTGAATTGTATTCTTGAAGTTCCAGCTGCAGAAGAAGAGCCAGGCAATGATGAAGTCCCTCCATCTGTCTTCTCTTTGCGGGATCTTTTATAGCGTGATGTAAAGCTTGATACTCCGGATGTGTCTGCAGGGGCTTCTGGGCTGACAATTTGGGCCAAAGTGAGAATCCATCAGAACCCTTGTCAGAAGACTGCATTTGTGGTTGTTAAAATAAAGATCCAGAATGGTCACCACTTGCAGGAAGGAAAGAACGCGGAGACCCTCTGAGCGTTGCCTCCAAGGGCAAGGGGAACGTGCTCAAAGTGAGGAACGACGTGGGGCTGGCCAGCCATCCCCTGAAATGAAATCCTAACGTTTGGCTCGTTTCGAGGGTATCTGCAGAGTGGTGTGCAAGCCCGATAAAAGGGCTGTGGCGTGACTGGACACCCTCAGGCCACAACAAGCCCCAACCCACCGTGTAAAAGTGTGTGCTGTGTAAGTGTGTGTACCCCTCTGGTGGGTAGTTTATATGCGTCTGGGTGACTGGGCTAGGGGAGGACCGAGCAGTCTTTCCGGAAGACGTCAGCATGGGAACCGGCACACTGAGTAGAGATGGCCGTCCCCACGCAGGTGGGGGTCACCCAATCCGTTGAGGGCCTGGATAGGAAGAAAGGCAGAGGAAGGGCCAGTGCCCTCCTTGTGCTGAAGCATCCTTCTCCTGCACTCCACACTGGATGGAGCTCCTGGTCTCTGGTCTTCGGGTGGCACAGCGCCATCCCCTGGCAGGGGCCTCCGGCTCACGCGCGGCAGGTGGAGGCACCTCGGCCTCCATAATCCCATGAGCCGCTTCCTGTAACCAGTCTCTGTCTGTGTATCTCTTCATTTCCTGTTGGTTCTGTTTTTTGTTTGTTTTGTTTTTTTTCCGGAGAACTCTGATACAGGACCTTTCAGGAAAGGCTACTGTCTGAATATATTTTGTTGACACCTCCTGTAAAACTAAGACTTCCAGACCACGCCAGTGTTGGAACGTGCAGAGCCAGGGTAAGGGGTTTGGGACTGAGTACTGAGACCCTCGTGAAGCCGTTCACAAAAGGCTGCATTTTCCACGCTCTCCGTGGCAGAAGCCAGTCGTGTGTGTCAACTCAGGGACATTAATGATTCTGAGTTAAGACTCAGATAAGGCAGATTCTGTGAAGTTTTAGCTGTACGTTACCAGTGCCTTATGGATACATACACGTATCCGTGCAAAGAGCCACATACATTAAAATCTTTATCTAAATATGCTTTAAAGCGCTCTTTCAAATGCATGAATTAAAATTTTGAGTGATAAGGAAGCATCCGGTCGTAATTTTGCTAGTAGCATTTTTTTGTTTCTTAATGGTGCATAAAGTGGTGTCAGGTCTCACATTTAGACTGAATGAAATAAAGTATGGCTTCTGGGCTTGAATCGTCCCTTATAGAGACAATGTTACAACTGGTACAAACTTCATTAATGGCAGCCAAAATGACCTCTGTAGAATATTAAGGTTTCAGACTGAGTTTTCATCTCAATTAAAATAAATTGTATCCATCTTTGATTCCCCAAGTATTGCCAGCAGAAATTAAATTTGCATTGTGGACAGATTCAGGGAATGCACGACTTTAAATGCCTCAAGGACATAAAGACAGGTACTTGTATGAATGTACATTTTCAGCGTGTACCACAAATCTATAAATAGAGCTAAGAAGACAGCCTGTGTTCAATTAACGTGTGGTGATCTACCTCAACGGAAATTCATTATATGTTTTTAATTTAAATATTTAAGTACCAAAAGATAAATTGGGCACGTTTGGTAGGACTCACAAAACCAAACATTTTTGTCTGTTTTCTTTTTTTTTTAATCTTTTAATGTTTACTCTTTTTATTTTTAAAGAGAGAGAGAGAGCAAGGGAAGGGCAGAGAGAGGGAGATACAGAATCTGAAGCAGGCTCCAGGCTCTGAGCTGTCAGCACAGAGCCCAACGTGGGGCTCAAACTCATGAACCACGAGATCACGACCTGAGCTGAAGTCAGACACTCAACCGACTGAGCCACCCAGGCGCCCGGTGTCTGTTTTCTTAAAAGTCTGTTTGCATATGTGACTTTACATTTCCTCTGAATGGAAGGAGCCATACCCATTCCGAGCCACACATTAGGTGTTATGTGAAGTGGGTTATTTAAATCACCTGTTTGCCAAAAGAGCTTCACGTAACGTTGTGCAAAGGGCCGGGGAATGTTTTGTCGGACGTTCTGGTGAACCCAAAGTTTTACCCAAGTCGAAATACCCGTAGGGTCAAATCCAAAAGATGAAACAAGCAACAAAAGGAAATATGGAACAGCAATGACCCCATGAGCAAGTAACGAGAGCGACCAGAATGCCGTGGGACCGCCTTCTCTGTCCACCCGTCCCTTCTAGCTCCTTCCGTGCAATCGCGGGTGATGTCCTCGGTAGAAAAAGAAGTAAAAGCTGAACTCATTTTAAGCTGAATAAAAATGGCCCTGACCTGCCGTGGCTGTGCCACCAGAGCGGGGTCACATGTATTCGATGACCTCTCCTGTGGGTCCAGTGTGGGAAAAGTGAGGCATTAACTGGGGACGATGATTGTGGTATTTTCAAAATTCATGAAAATGAATGTTTGCTCGGTGAGCTTATTTTAGTCCGGGCAAAAAACAAAGCCCGAAGAAATCCAACTTCAGACACAACAGACACGACTCTTAAACGGACTGAATTCACCCAGTGTAAAGACCGATCCTGTAGGCAACACTTGCTCAAACACCGCGGAAAGCAGCCTTTGAGCGGGATGAATATGGGCCGCGGGCCTCCTACCTCACTCGCACAGAGCCCTAGTCATGCCGGGGTGATTTGTGGAGATAAGCTTCAGATGTTCTTTTGGGTATGAGAAGTATTGACTTAGAATTTATGATAAGACCAAAATCAGCTTATAAAAATACATAAGAACTGTCATATCCAGGAATTAAATGGATCCACCGACAAATAAAAACTTCCTGATATCCACCTACTAAAACTGTCTCTCAGGTATCTTTTTTGTTGACACCGTTGGCCAGATGGGCACAAATAAAAAATATCTCGTGTAGGGGCACCTGGGTGGCTCAGTCGGTTGAGCAACTGACTTCGGCTCAGGTCATGATCTCACGGTTTGTGAGTTTGAGCCCCGCGTCAGGCTCTGTGCCGACAGCTCAGAGCCTGGAGCCTGCTTCGGATTCTGTGTCTCGCTCTCTCTCTGCCCCTCCCCCACTCATGCTCTGTCTCTCTCTCTCAGAAATAAACATTTAAAAAAAATATTTCATGTAGCCAAAATACTATGCTTTGGGAAAAAGGAAACGAAGCCTTTTTAAAACCTAATACGATTTACAGTCAAGAAGCTTGCCCCAGTTCCCTCTCCTGTTTCTTTAACTATCTGAGCTATGCTTTAAGAGCGTAAGTTAGGGGCGCCTGGGTGGCTCAGTCGGTTGAGCATCCGACTTCAGCTCAGGTCATGATCTCACACTCTATGAGTTCAAGCCCCGCATCAGGCTCTGTGCTGACAGCTCAGAGACCGGAACCTGCTTTGGATTCTGTGTCTCCCTCTCTCTCTGCCCCTCCCCTGCTCATGCTCTGTCTCTCTCTGTCTCGAAAATAAATAGAAACATTAAAGAAAATTTTTCAAGGAGTATAAGTTAAATGTTTTAGTTTCTTCTTCAGACTGCTTTGCACGTGGCATAATCCATGGGCGTAACTATTTAATAATGCTTCCCATAACACGTCAACACTTATGTCTAGTCTGATAACGGAAAGACGAAACCACAGTGAGCATCACTAACAAGGTTATTTTAAATGCAAGCCGGTGAACGTCGAGGCAGTAGAGGTTATGCACGTCTCAAATCCTCGAAATATCTGCTGAAGTCCACTAAAAGCCAAGGCACCTGTTAGGCGTTAAAACAGACACGAGTGGACTTTCTGCCTCCCAGCGGCCCCAGCAACCGATCACACATAGATCAGTGTGGCTGCAGCTGTGCAAGTACCAATCTCATTTCAGTCGAAACATCTTCTATAAATCCCCTCCTTCTTCTTTAAGAAGCTCTAACGTCCCTGATCTCTCCAGAGCACTCTTTCGATTTGGTCAGCTCTGTGCCTCCAGGATTTCAATCCCTGAGACCCCAAATAAATGCACATTTCTTATTTTGCAGTTTGCAGTTTGCAGTTTTGTCTTTCGTTGGTGGACACGCGCTAAACAAAACGGCAGATGGGGAGAATCTCTTCGTGACGTCACGACTGTGTCCTTTCGGTGACCATGCACCTGTCCTTTAACAGCCAACACTGGCTGCCCGAGACCCCCAGTCCCACCCCAGACCTCCAATGCCCAGATACCCCAGATGCCTTCCCACAGAACGCCCTCCTGTACACGCGTCACTTTGTAACTACCCATGAGAACCTGCCTGCCCAGGTTCCATGGTCCCCACCCCGCGTTGGCTAGCCCATGCTGGGGACTTGGCTGTACTGGCACAGGTACGTGTTTCTCCTCCTGAGAGATATGTGTGTATATTCACGGGCCTCCTGAAAACATCATCTCTAGGTGATTTCTCACAAATCTTCAGATCAAACCATAAAAGGCTCTGCCTTCCCTACACGTATTAGGAATGACTGAGAAGTTCATTCAATTCTAATTTGCTCTTGTATCAGACTTTCAGAATTCCATTTACTCTCAGAAGGAAACAGCTACATTTCCAAGATCAAACAACCTTTTCCTGGGGCATTGCTGCACATTCATCAATGCCAATGACAAATGTCTTCTGCCCTTGCAAACTGATCCACCAGAAATATGTATTATTCCCAATCACTAATGAGCTCGTGCAGTGAAACAATGTGTAACCATCTAGCTCAGTTGTCAAAATGTGCTAGTGTAACTCGGGGGGAATGTAAATGTTGCAGCCATTGGGTAAAATGGTATGGAGGTTCTTCAAAAAAACAGAATTACCACATGGTCCCGTAACTTCATTTCTGACTACTCATGCTGAAGAATTCAAAGCATGATCACAAAGAGATATTTGCACGAACACGTTTATAGCAGAACGATTCACAATTGCCAAAATGCAGAACAAGTCTCCCTTGTCCATTGGCAGGTAAGCAGGTAAAGAACACGTGGGTACACACACAAGAGAATATTACGCAGCCTTTAGCCAGAGGAAAGTCTTGTCGCGTGTTACAACACGGACGGACCATGAAGACACTGCTGTGTGAAACAAGCCGGACACAAAAGGCCGGCTTCACAGAGACGGAAAACAGAATGGTGAGTGCCAGAGGTGGGGAGAAGGGGAGAGGAGAATTATTATTTGGCAGGTACAGAGTTCAGGGCGTCCGTGTTAGAGATCTGCTATATAATAACGTACGTGCACTTAACACTACTGAACTACATACTCCAAAATGGGGGGAAATAGTAAATTTAATATTATGTATTTTTTAATTGTTTATCTTATTTATTTTGAGAGAGAGCATGAGTGGGAGAGGGGCAGGGAGAGAGGGAGACACAGAATCCGAAGCAGCTCCAGGCTCTGAGCTGTCAGCACAGAGCCCGACGCGGGGCTTGAACCCACGAACCATGAGATCATGACCTGAGCCGAAATCAAGAGTTGGATGTTTCACGGACTGAGACACCCAGGCGCCCCTAATGTTATGTAATTTTTTACCACAATAAAAAAAATGTGCTAGCATAATCTAACCCATAAAAGTGAGCAATGAATATTTAGAGACTAATGTAGGTATTTGGGTTCTACTGGATTTAGGGACAATAGTTGGGAATTTGAAAGAACTGAACGTTTATCAGATCCGCTTTTTAAAAGTAGGCCACATAAGCTGTCATTCTTTATGGGACCTTTTTTTATTCCCCTTAAACATGGCCTTGAAATCTGGTGCCTAAGAGAATATATGAATATTGAATCAATGATGCATTGCGGGCATATTTTAGGAAGATCTCCTACGATCTAACTCTAAAGCAACGCCAGGAAAAAAGATTACTTTTATTCTGCCTGACACAAATTATGCAGCAGTTTGCCATCAAAACAGACATTGTTAGAAAACGTGATAATTTTAGTCCAGCATTTCCTCGTGCTTTCAGGATTTTTACAAAGATCCGGCTTCAGCAGGCACAATATAGGGACGCCTCCCGCAAACGATCGGCTGAGCTATTCCTAAACTGAAATTGTAAAGGTGAAGTCACATGTAAACAACACAGCCCCCTGAGCTTGGGAAATGCTTCTAGTGAACACCCAGCAGCACGAAACGTTTATACAAACACAAAAGATCAGAGGACCCTGCTTAGGCCCCAGGGGCTCCTAATCACCTAACAGAAGGACAGCTCGGGTCGGCTTTACCACACTGACCGAGCTGTCCCAGGAGGAAACTTGCACGGAGCTTCTGTGCACCAGAGACCCCGAAGGAGAAGACACATGTGGTCCCTGCCCTCACCAAGCTTACAGCTGGGTCGTAAGGCGGAAGCTTGGCTGGTCACTAAATGAAGATAAGAGGAGCCTTGTAAAGGAGGTGTTGCTGTAAGCATCAGAGGCTGGAGGTTCAGGAGTCCCAGGCAGACGGGGGACAGGGACGGAACGTGCCCCGAGGCCCCGAGCCCCACACTCAGGCTACAGAGAGCAGCTAGGTGCTGCTCATGGAACGGTGGGCTGGCGGAGGAGGGGGGTACTGGGAGGGGGAGGCCTGGGGGAGGGGGGCCGGGAGAGAGGGAATGGGGGTGGGGGGATGTGAAGGTGCTGGACAGGTGCACAGCCCGCAGTTTGTAGCCGCCTTTGTTAGCTGTCACAAGGGACCTGGACGTTCTCCGAAAGGCCAACGAATGCCAAGAAACGGCGGAGGGTCTTGGCCCGGCACCATCGGAGACGCGGCAGGAGAGCACCGGCCAGGGGATCTGGGACCTGGAGAAGACCACGTTGCTTCGGGGGCAAAAACGCATAAACACTATCAACAAAAACGGGGAAAGCCGTCCTGGGAAGACGGATCTCACTGGAATTGGCTACAAAGAACGGAAGTGGGACCTGAGGGGAGAAGCGGCGAGGGAGGAGGTTTGGAAAGCAGCTTGAGAATTTTCGAACAACTGAGGCTGGCGGATCAGGCTTCCTCACAGGGTTTGCTCCCCAAACTCAGGTGTTCAAGTAGCACGCCAGCGATCAGGTGGCAAGAGATGAGCAAGTTCAAACATCCGCGACTACGGAGCCGAGAGCGAAATACTCGGCTCGGAGAGAAGGCAAAATTAGGATCCGGGGTAACATACGAAGAAGAAGGTGTTCGGTAAGCTCAGCATCAGTCGCTCTTTCCAAGGGTCCACGTAACCAGAAAAAGGGAGAAGGTTCTTCAGAGGAGACCCGTGACTTGGGGTGTCTGTCACATCCGACACGATGGCCTTCTGAGGCCAATGACACGCAAGCCATGGAAACGTGAGGAAACGGCCAATGGGAGAGGAGCAGGTGCAGGGGCTGACCTAGGGGCTGACCCCAGGGCGGCTGCGGCCCGCTGAGGCCCACCTCCCACAGCAGCCCCCGGGCTCTCCGGGAGGCGTGCAGAAATCCCGACTCGCGGACCCACAGAACCGACGAGTCTCGGGGTCCAAACAGGGGGAGCACAGGACAGACTGCGGTGCGGTTTCCTAGGACCCACGGCCCCCGCATGCCCCCACCCGGGGGGGCCGCCTTGCAGCCTCTAGCGGACGATGCCCCCCTTCCACGCTGTCCCCGGCCAGCAGGGACAAGGGGTCCTGCTCGGTGCCCAGTGCCTAACGGGGCCTTCTCTGGCCTTTCTGCTCCTACAGAGTGCAGAGTCCCTTGAACCACAGACAGGCCCCCAGCCAGAGGCCGGGCCCTCCGCACTCTGCATACCAGCACCTGCCCTTGGCACCAGACCACCCCCAGGGCTGCTTGGGCCTCTCCTGGCATCTGTCCCCCTGGCCTACTGCATCGCCCTCTGCTGCACACTCATCCCGTGTGTGGCCTGTGGTGGCCCCGAGTGCGCGTGTCCGGGCCCGAGGGGTGGCCCGGACACAGAAGTTTACAAAGCAGTGAGGAGGGGGGATGCATGGTCTCGGGGGGGGGGGGGGGGGAGGACGGGCATCCACACTCGTGAGTGTGTGTGCGCGTGCACACACACACACACACACACACACACTCACACACACAGCCCTCCGGAAGGGCAGAAGGTGCTGTCGGGATGAGAAGGGGGTGGCTTGGGCAATAGCCCTCCCCAGACCGCGTTCTAGCCCCAGACTCTTCAGGACCCGGAATTCACACGCGGCCCTGACCCTTGGCAGGCGTGGAGGGCCGTCCGTAAAGCCCGGACACCCAGTGTCTCAGGCCTTGTGAGCCTCGTGTCTGTGGCAAGTACTCAAGTCGGCCCTGTTTTGAGGGCCACAGATCCATAAGTGGACAAGCGTGGCCGTGTCCATGGGAACAGGTGCTGGGCCACACTGGGGCCGTGGCTTACAACCCCGTTCTGAGCATCTGCATGTCTGAGGGTCGGGGAGTACAGGACTTCACAGTTTACCGACTCACCTACAAACTTTAGGACCACGTGGACACTGTATGGGCCCCCCCACCCCACTCCCAGCTCCTCGGTGTCTCCTCTTCAAGAGCCCAGAGTGACCTTCTCACAGGACGGCAGGGGCCGGCTTCTCAGCCATGCAAGAGGCCTCGGAGCCCCAGACATTCTGGGGTAACGGCCCCGGGGCCCTCAGAGGAGAGGACAGCGGGATCAGGGGCAAACAGGGGCGGTGGAGACGACGCTCCGCCAGCGTCAGGAGACACCCGCTCTTGCACGCGGGCACAATGGTCCCCAACGCCCACGAGACCTCCCTCCTCTCCCCTGCTTTCCACGCTGACCCCAAGGTTCGGCCCTGCTGCGTCCTACTCTGAGGCCTCACTGAACACCACCCCCACCTCCACTCCTGCCTGCATCGCCCTCTGCTGCACACTCATCCCGCGTGTGGCCCGTGGTGGCCCCGAGTGCGCGCGTCCTTCCAGAGACACCGTCAACTCCAGGGTGTCCCTCACGCTCCCCACCCCCATCCCAGCTGGGGCCAGGTGCCCCCTTGTGGGGCGGGCGCTGATTCCCACGCGGAGAAGACGCATCCCCCGTCACAGGAACCGACTATCCGCGTCCTCTGTCGCCGGAAGGGAAAGGATGTGCGGCTGGCAACCCAGAGCCCGCCTCTCACGAACATCCAAACCACCGTGAAGATTCTGTTTCCGTTCCAAGGAGGCCACACACGACCGGCTCTCGGACAGACAGCTTCTCTCTCCGCCTTTGCACAAGCAGGTAGCACCCCTCCCCTGCCCGGAGCTCAGGTGGTCTGTCAGGCGGACTCACCTCTTGGATAACAAAGGTGACGCTTCCTCCCTCACCCCTGAGATCTATCCCCGTCCCGGGAGCGCAGACCTCGGGTGCAGAGGACGCGGCAGGGCGTGTCCCCTTAACTGCGACTGATCACCGCTCTCCAAACTCAGCCCTGCAGTGAGATCCGGCCTTTGACCTCAGGGCCCAACTCAGTGCGCCCTTCCAGCGGGAATGAGCCGTGATCCCGGCAAACAGCTGGCCCTGTTGACAGATGTCTTTGTGTCAGAAACAATGACCAAGGCAGAAGGGGCCCCGGGCTGCAGGCGGGGCGCGCGCTCCTGTGTCCAGCACCCGGGGCTGTGCGTCCCGAGGGGACAGGAGTAAGGTCGTCCTTTGTGGACACACCTGTGCTGAGTGCCTGGAGGACGAGGAGCAGGGGGACGGCTCCCCGGGCGGGGCGCCGGTAACAGTCACAGTCTGCGTCCCCGAGGGGGCACGGGGTTGCTCCGGCGGCTTGTCACCGCCCCCAGGGCGCATCGGACCAGGCCTTCCCCGGGACCTTACCCAGCTGTGGGCAGCATCGGCCCCCACGGGGTGCGGGATGAACCAAACACCTGCATCTGCCCGGGCACCTTCGGGTGACGGCCCTCAGTCATGCCATGAGCGTCCCTGCTCCCCACTCCCTCTGTCCTCTAACACGCTCCGTTCAAGGCTGACAAACAGAGCCAACGGCAGCCACCTCCCTGAACACAGGCGTCGCGTCGTCTCTGCTCACTGCTCCCTTCGCGTCACGTCTCCCGCACTGCCGGCCCGAGTCCCCGAGCCGCCCACAGCCCGCTGGGCCTCCGCACCCCCTTACCCTCCTTCCCGCTCGGCCCCCACCCTGCGCTCTCCTCACCCAGGCCGCGCCGACAGGGAGCCGCTCCTGTGCCCAGTGCCCCCTCTCTCGTCCGCACTGGCAGCAACTAAGAGCACGGGACGTGTGCCTGTGTGCACGGGTGTGCATGCCTGTGCGTGTGCGCGCAGGTGTGCATGCGGATGCACATATGTGCGTGCGTGTGCCCGTATGCGTACGTGTGCGCGCACGCACGCACTGTGTGCGTGAGCATGCACTTTGTGCACTTGTATGTGCGCGCGCACACACACGCATGTGCGTGCTGCGCGTGCAGTGCCTATCCATACGTGGGCGCATGTGCCTGTGTGCGTGTGCATATGTGCCTCTGTGCGTGCGTGTGCACGTGTGGGGGGGGGGGTGCGCTGAGTAGTCTATAGCCTTCTCTTGGCCGTGCCCGGTTCCCACCCACACTGGGAACTGCCCGGGGACCTGCGCCTGGCCGGTGTCCAGTGCCTCTGCAGAGGGAAAGGCAGGCGGCTCAAGAGTCATCCGGGTGCTTATATGCCAGTGCTACGTGGGCAAGCGCCGGGTGCCATCCTGGGGGCTGCAGACGCACCAGCTGGTGTGACCCTCACCACCCCCGGGAGGAAGAACGACCATCCTTGGCCTCTTTTCTCTTCTGAGACACTGAAACTGAGAATGGTTTAGTCGCTGGCCCAGGATTTCCAAGCGGGATTTGGAGAGGGGTGCGGGGGGAAAACCCAGGCAATCTCTCCAGGGAGCACGGGCTTTATCTGCATGCTGTTCTAATCCTGTATAAAGCCGGAATCCCATAATCACCTCTTCCTGGCTGCATGGCCTCAGTTTCCAAATCTGTGCCATGGAGTTAATGGTGCCCACACCCACAGGGTGTCCACCTTCCATCAATTCTAGAGTTTCTTTGGGAACCCCAGACCTTGGTGGGAAGTAAAACCATTTTCTTGAGTTCAGTAACATGGGTACCTCGTGTGCCCACGGGAGAGACCTCATAAAACGAGTATCTCCCTGAACCATCCTAAGTCACCAGCTTAAATTCTGGTGTTAGCTGAAGACAAAGGAAGAAAGGAGGATATAGGGGGGTCGGGTGGAGGTAAGAAGGATATAAGGGGGTCGGGTGGAGGTAAGGAGGATATAGGGGGGTCACGTGGAGGTAAGAAGGATATAGGGGTTCAGGTGGAGGTAAGAAGGATATAAGGGGGTGGTGTGGAGGTAAGGAGGATATAGGGGGGGTCACGTGGAGGTAAGAAGGACATAGGGGTTCAGGTGGAGGTAAGAAGGATGTAAGGGGGTGGCGTGGAGGTAAGGAGGATATAGGGGGGCCAGGTGGGAGTGGGGGTGAGAGGCCAATTTCCAGGCGGCCAGGAAAAGCCTGGTAAACAAAGGTGAGGCTTGTTACGCAGATTTAAGATGAACCTTCTCCATCGATAGGCTTTTCTGGATTTAGAGACCATCTTCTCTTCGTGCAGAGGGAGGCACCCTCTGAATGGCGATTCCCTTTATAACTGAACATTTCCCTTACGGAGGAGGACCTTCTCTTATTTCAGGAACTTCTCCTGTGTCCCCTGTTTCTCAAAATAATCAGCTGAAACGAATCCTTATGCCGACGAGGCATATTTTGGGGTGGTTTGTGCTCCCATACCCTTCCCCTGTTTGTGTCTTTCTGCTAGCGTGTCTCAGATGTAATAAATTTCCACATAGGATACATTCCTGGAAACAGTGCCTTCCCTCCACCAGCTTCTCATGGCGACATTGTCCCGCCTGTTTGCATTGCCTAGGCACTGACCCTAAATGTTGTTTGCGAGAAATCTGCATTCGCCATGTTTTTTCCAATTAGCGTCGTGTTCACCTGACCAACTGGCTCTCTGTTATAGACGGGAACAGACACCAGTCCTATTAGAAAGGTTCAGAGTCCCAAGCTTGATCTTGGGTGTTAGGATCTGTCACTGGTATCACAGCTAATAAGCAACTGCCTCTCTGTTTAAAAAAGCGGAAATAACAATACATGCATAGTAATTCTCACAGGTCTAGAAAGGCTGCCAAGAAATACTGTACAAAAAAAATCAACTTCCTCATTTGAAGTCACTTTAGCACTTCAGTCTTCATCTGAAAGGCTGTGGACAAACAATGTAGCCCCTCCCCCTGCCTTCTCCCCTCCTGTGCCCCCCAGCCAGGCTTTGGGTGAATCGACCTGGCCCGATTCGAGGACCGATTCAGGCAGTCCAACCTAGTCTTTCATAAATAAAAAAAACAACTCAGCCCAAAGGCGCACAGCTAGTTACAGAGCCAATGAGGGTGGATTGCATGCCTCCTGAATTCTAGTTCAGTAATGTGTTTCTTGATTGAATTGGGTAAGATTTCGTTTCTCATAAAAATAAATATTTAATACATAGGCAGATGATAGATAGATGATAGATGTTATGTGGATGGATAGATAGATAAAATGGATAGATGATAGATAGATAGATAGATAGATAGATAATACATAGATGGATGGATGGACAGATGGATGAATGGATGATAAATGGATGACAGATGATAGATAGATCATAGGTAGATAACACTGAAATAAATTTGTAAGCCCAAGACAGAGCCGCCCCTGCCCAGGTTGCCATGTTAACAAACTGAATCATAGGTCGCTTTCGTGTCCCTGTAAAATCTCTGCTTGGCCAGGAACAGGGAATAGAGATTTCCAGTAGACTACTGGCTGTCATTCAGCTGTCCTCATTTCTGCTGCCGCAAGCCCAGCCCCTGGGGAAGGGTCTGCCCTGAAGGTGATGAGGGCAGCTGATGAGGGAGAGCACAGGTGTTAGGATCTCCGTTCTACCGGACTTAGGCGTGCGACTTGTGAAGGCCGATCGCCCTTGAGCGGCCTTTTCTCATCACCAGTAAAGTGTAGCTGACTCCCTGCTGGCAGGGCCATCTCCATGGGCATGACACCTGCACGAGTTCCCAGGACCCCACACTCACTCAGAAGGGACCCCGCACCCGACCTAGCTCTCTGCTGTCACATCTTGAACTTCTTATGTTTGAATAAGGGCACCCTATCGTCACTTTCCACTGGACCCCTCGAATTATGCTGTCAGTCCTGCTTCTGAGGACGGCAGTGCTTGCTAGTGTTTAATATACAGCCGGGCACTCGGGCAAGTGCCTGACACCCAGCACGAGATAAATAAATGAGCATTACTCTCAGTATTACCCGAGGTGATCCCTGGATGGTCCCCAGGCTCAGAAAGAAACACATCATTGAGTGAACAGCTACCAGTGGGTGACACAGAATGTCCCACGTGGAATGTCCTTCCTTAATGTGACTCTCAGGGGAGGGTGGTGTGAACAGTCCTATAGAAAGCTCTCTACGGGCAGACTCAGGTAACAGCACTGAGACGTCTGCAAGGCTCGGCACAGAAGGTGTCACGTGCTGCGCCCACAAATGGCACTGGGAGCCCCTGGGCTGTAGCTGAGCGCCAGCTCTCCGCCGACCTCAATCTGCGGCAGGAGGTGCGTGTCCCCTGGTGAGCCCGTGCGCACAGACAGGGCTCCTCCCGCCGTGCCTGCCTCCCCACGCAGAGCGTCACGTGGAAGCTTCAAGAAGGGTCGCCACCCTCTCAACTCACTCGGCCGCACACCAGCACCTTGCTTCCTGCAGCTGAAAGCCACTGCTTACGGAGGAGTCAGCTGGACCATCTGCAAGAGCTTAGGGACCCCCCGGCCCGTTCCCTGGGAGCCTTGCCTTGGGGAGCCACCCAGTCGCACGGCCTCCGAGGAAGGCACTAGAGAAAGACCCCTCCGTTCACAGACCCAGTGCAGGGTCCGGGAGACGGAAGACAGGAGGCCCCTGCTGCTCCCGCACGCGTTGCACAGGGTGGGAGGGGCTGGCCTCTCACGCCCCACTTGTGGGCTTGGATGGGACTCTCCGCCCTTTGGGGTCCCTTCTTCTGGGAACCTGCTGGAGCTGTGTGTGTTCTCAGCAGTTTGAGGTTGGGCTCAGCCGTGCAGTTTGCTCTGGGCGCTGAAACGTGAACAGAGCCACCTGCCGGTCCCTGAGAAAACCCTTCAAGAGTCGTATCCAGGGGCGCTTGGGGGGCTCAGTCGGTTAAGCATCCGACCCCTGCTTTCAGCTCAGGTCCCGATCTCCCCGTTCATGAGATCGAGCCCCATGTCGGGCTCTGTGCTGACAGCCCTGAGCCTCGTTGGGATTCTGTGTCTCCCTCTCTGCCCCTCCGTGCTGGTTCCCTCTCTCTCCGTCTCTCAAAATAAATAAGACTGAAAAAGAAATAAAAAGAAATAAAAAGCATGTTCTGATGACACGCACACACACTTTGGCCAACAGGGTAGTTAACAGTTTCTCCAGGGTGAAATGACTGATTTTAAGAAAATAAGACACATTTCTGTCAGACTCATCAGAATCTGTGAGGGGATTCCAAATGTAATCGTAATTTGACCATAGCACGTGCTCTCGCTCTCTCTCTCTCTCTCTCTCTCTCTCTGTACCTCCCCTGCTTGCGTGTTCTCTCCTTCCCTGAATGAATGAATAAATAAATAAATAAATAAATAAATAAATTCTGAAAAAAAAAAAAAAAAAAGAGTGGTACCCAGTTGGCAGAAAACGTTAGCTCTTGCCCTGTGCCGGGTGGGGGAGGCCCCAACATCAGGGTCCCTGAATCGGGCCATGTAGAGCGGAAGTCCTACTCCTCTAACCAAGAGTGACAGATAACCCGTGTGCAATTATATGATACCACGCACACCCTAGTCTGTCCGGACAGAAGCACACCACTGCCCTGGACAGAAAAGAGCCGTGTGACCCTGCGAGGGAGGGGGCGTGGAATAGGAGGCTCCGGAAGGGACCACATCCTGGTCCAAGGGCAGATCCAGACCAGGCGATTCACAACTAGGACAGAGTCTTACTTGTAACTTTCTTAAAACTCACCCGTCGTATGGTCTCCTAATAAACCAAGTGACTCAGCGAGAGGGACAGGTAGAGAGGCAATTCGGAGAAAGATAATTTTATATGACAATTTTAGCTCGGTTGTCACTGTTCCATTTTATCTGCTGATGGTTCTGGCACATTCCCACCTTTACGAAATACTGAGGTGACAGTGTCTCATTCTGCCGTCTGGTGAAAGGGAAAGAGCTGTGCATCCATTACCCGTTTTGAGTAAGGAGTTAACTAGAACAGCATAAAACCACACACCTTTCCCCACGGTTCTAGAGGTTGATTCTACGTAATGCTGTTTACAAGATGATGGCCCCCTCTGAGACTAGCATGGAAATCTCTCTAAAGCATCCATTGGCACACAATACCTGGGGAAACGCTTAATTTTGCTTAAATTTCATCAAAGAAAGAGTTCTCTCCCAAAGACCCACTTTAACAAATAGATAAATGGGGAAGCAGGTTTATTCCTTAAGGTGCAGGGAGCAAGTGTACTAAATGCCTCTCCTTCCCCAAAACCCCAGGACTTCAAAGTAAATAGATGCGTCTGAGTATCTGCATGTTTGCATGCGAGCCCAGCAGCCGCTAATCAGAACAAAATCAGTCTCTGGCTCTCGCCCCCCCCCCCCCTCCCCGCCCTGCTCCAGGACATGGTCGCAGGCGTGAGAAAAATTGTGCATCACCGGAGCGGCAACTCTTGAAATCCTGCAGACACGGTGCCCGCCCCAAAGCCTGCGCCGCGCCTGGCGGTGAAACGTAGAACAAGAGCGTCCCCTAGTGGCTGCATCACTTGTCGTGGTTCTGAGGTGCACCTGTTTCCTGTCTGCTGTTTCCTCTTTCGGGGGCTGCAGCACCCACCTCACGGCCCCTTCGACCGGGGTGTTCCAGGGGCTCTGGCCTTTCCACGTACAGTTGTTAAGGTTATGTTCTTGATTCTTAGGCTATACCTTCTTATTTCAATACCCTTACGTGAAAATGGTAAGAAACTGTTGCCTTAGAATAACTTCCTTTCATTTACATAAAGCTGAACACCTCCTTGGAGAGCGTGGTGTTGCTCAAAGATCACCCACATCGGGGCAAACTTCCGCGATTATTTCTACTACATATTTGTTCTTTAAGTCCACACAGTGTATCACAGATAATGCAAACCCTGCAGCCAGAAATCTAATTATAAAATTCTCCAGAAATTCTTTTTTTTTTTTTTTAAACGTTTTTTTTTTTTTTTTTTTTTTTTTTTAATTTTTGAGACAGAGAGAGACAGAGCATGAACGGGGGAGGGTCACAGAGAGAGAGGGACACAGAATCGGAAGCAGGCTCCAGGCTCTGAGCTGTCAGCACAGAGCCTGACGCAGGGCTCGAACTCACGGACTGTGAGATCATGACCCGAGCCGAAGTCAGACACTCAACCGACCAAGCCACCCAGGCGCCCCTCTCCAGAAATTCTTGAATGTGCTATCTGGTCGTGTGAAGAAAGGCGCTCTGTCTTACCTTGAAGGCCAAGTAGGCAAATGCCAATGTTGTTTTGTAAATTCAGCGTTAGCAAGCAAACATGACAATTACATTTTGTCTTGCGTCGCAGTCACGGCCTGAAGAAGTAAAACGCACCCTCCCATCTTATCCTAGTGTGTTTCCTACAATTACGAACTGGGGCGGGGGGGTGAAAGGCTCCGAAACGGCAGGCTCATGGTGAGTCGGGCTCATGGTGACCAGCGCCTCCTTCCCATGTGGGAGCCTGCGGAGGCACAGGGGTCCCTCGGTCCCAGCGGCAGGTGGCCCCAAGGGCCCAGGATTCGGCCACGCCAGGCGGGCGCAGGGGACCAGAGTGCCACTTCCTCTTCACGACCTTCACGTTACAGAAAGCAGCACTCAGTTTTTCCTTTGCTTCACGGCTCAGGTTTCTGCATAAAAACTTCGAGATTTTCCAACAAGGATTCACCTGCTGGTTTCTATGGTTTTACTTCACGGTATGTGTGGTCCTCCACGTGTGTTTTAGGTAATTTAGGACCAAACTGCGTCCACACACGTGCTTCCTTTCCGTGCTTCCACAAGTGGATGTGTGTGCCTGTGCGTGCATGCACGTGTGTGCACGAGTGTGCAGGCATATGTGTTGTGTGTGTGCATGTGGATGTGTTGTGTGTGTGCACACAGGTGTGTTCATGCTTATATGTGTGCCCATATACGTGCACATGTTCGCACAGTTGTGTGTTGTGTGCCTGTGGGTGTGTGCACATATCTGTGCAAACATGGGTGCTCACGTGTGTACATTTGAATGTGTGTTGTGTGCGTGCACGCATGTGCACCTATGTTCATGCGTGCTAACGTATGCACGTGTGTGTACATGTCTATGTGTGTGCACTTACATGTGTGCATGTGACTCCGTGTGTGTTATATGCACGTGTGGGTGTGTGCACATACATGCGCGTGTTTGCACGTGCAGGCGTGTGTGTTGTGTGTGCACATGCGTGTGTTAACGAGCAGGTGCTGCTATGTGTAACACGGCTCTTTGCAGAAGTCCGCCATACACAGCCGTGCTGCTGTGGGCGTCGTACACACAAGCTTGCCTGTTTCCTTCCTCCATTAAAGTGTGTTTGTAACAAAACAGGACCAGAGGGTTGTGCAAGAGTGAACACGGAGCCCAGGCCGCAGAGCACGGAGCCCTCCCCTCGCAGAGTCGCCTCGTCTGATGCCTGAATCTCCGTCGGCTGTCCATGCCACTCTATAGAACGGACACGATGACGCTGTTTCTAGGGCAGTCCGTGTGAGTGAGCGTTAAGTTAGACAAGCTGTATTACAGCCCCACCCAGAGGGCGACATAAGCCGTCAACGCAAAGCATTATTATCACCATTAGATGCAAACACCTCCTACGCCTCTCCCTTCCCGCTGGGACAACACTGGTCCCTCGTCGCCTGTGGGTTACACACGCCCTCCCCGGAGCACCGGGCGGGATGCGTGTTACCCACGCAAAGCTGCTTCCTGCTCTTCTCCACCGTGAACCTGCAAGGCCAGCCCCCCCCACCCCACCCCCCATCTCCCTACCACCTGCCCGGTGCTCACGCCGCTGTTCCTTTTCTCAGCCCACACGTGTCGGGCGCCTCCTCCGTGGAGGCTGGGCGTGCGTGCGTAACGGTGAACGAAATGTGCAGTTTCTGCCCTTCTGGAGCTTATGCGGAGTCGGCAAATAAGCACATCAGAGAGACCATCGGTGACATGGTGGCTTGTATCGTCTTCACACGGTTCCCTTTTGTGTGCTTTTCACACCAAGGTCGTAAGTTCTTCCCGGAGAGAATCACACGTTGCACTCTGACCTCCTTCATGGGCGCCGTTCGTTCACTCAGTGAGTCCTGGGCATCTAGCAGCCTGTCAGACCTCGGGAATAGAGTAACAATGCGACGTGACGACTTTTTCTCGACTGGAACTAACGGTACGGCGGCAAATGTGAGTAACAGACCAGGAGACCGAGAGGCGGCCCGGGCCTGCCTGCACTCTTCCCGGTCGGAGGACTGGCCCCATCCGTCCCTGTGCGGTCTCGTCCAGAGCCTCGGAGACCCGCCGCCTCCTCGGGGCTCCTGTGAGGGGCCGTTGTCAGCTCCGTGCGCCCCTCTCCCGCCGGACGACCCTCTGCCCGTGTCCCCGCGGCTAAGCCAGCCGGACGAGCGTGAACGGAGAACTCATCTGCTCCGTGTCAAACCGCCCTGCTTGAGAAATCGAGAAGAAACCATGTGCCTCGGTCCTCTCAGAGGCGCCACCCGATGTCCCCAGCGGGAACCCAGACCCACCGGGACCAAAGCAGGACCCCAGACCTAACAGGACCAAAGCAGGACCCCAGACCTAACGGGACCAAAGCAGGACCCCAGACCCACCGGGACCAAAGCAGGACCCCAGACTCACCGGGACCAAAGCAGGACCCCAGACCTAACAGGACCAAAGCAGGACCCCAGACCCAATGGGACCAAAGCAGGACCTCAGGCCCACCGGGACCAAAGCAGGACCCCAGACCTAACAGGACCAAAGCAGGACCCCAGACCCAATGGGACCAAAGCAGGACCCCAGACCCACCGGGACCAAAGCAGGACCCCGGACCCACCAGACCAAAGCAGGACCCCAGACCCACCGGACCAAAGCAGGACCCCAGACCTAACAGGACCAAAGCAGGACCCCAGATCCACCGGGACCAAAGCAGGACCCCAGACCTAACAGGACCAAAGCAGGACCCCAGACCCACCGGGACCAAAGCAAGACCCCAGACCTAACAGGACCAAAGCAGGACCCCAGACCCAATGGGACCAAAGCAGGACTTCAGGCCCACCGGGACCAAAGCAGGACCCCAGACTTAACAGGACCAAAGCAGGACCCCAGACCCAACGGGACCAAAGCAGGACCTCAGACCTAACAGGACCAAAGCAGGACCTCAGACCCACCAGGACCAAAGCAGGACCCTAGACCCACCGGGACCAAAGCAGGACCCCAGACTTAACAGGACCAAAGCAGGACCCCAGACCTAACAGGACCAAAGCAGGACCCCAGACCCACCGGGACCAAAGCAGGACCCCAGACCCAATGGGACCAAAGCAGGACCCCAGACCCACCGGGACCAAAGCAGGACCCCAGATCTAACAGGACCAAAGCAGGACTCCAGACCCACCAGGACCAAAGCAGGACCCCAGACCCACCGGGACCAAAGCAGGACCCCAGACCCACCGGGACCAAAGCAGGACCCCAGACCCACCGGGACCAAAGCAGGACCCCAGACCCACCAGACCAAAGCAGGACCCCAGACCCACCGGGACCAAAGCAGGACCTCAGGCCCACCAGGACCAAAGCAGGACCCCAGACCTGGGACCTTTGGACCCACCGGACCAAAGCAGGACCCCAGACCCACCAGGACCAAAGCAGGACCCCAGACCCACTGGGACCAAAGCAGGACCCCAGACCCATCGGGACCAAAGCAGGACCCCAGACCCACCGGGACCAAAGCAGGACCCCAGACCTAACAGGACCAAAGCAGGACCCCAGACCCACCGGGACCAAAGCAGGACCCCAGACCCACCGGGACCAAAGCAGGACCCCAGATCTAACAGGACCAAAGCAGGACTCCAGACCCACCAGGACCAAAGCAGGACCCCAGACCCACCGGGACCAAAGCAGGACCTCAGACCCACCGGGACCAAAGCAGGACCCCAGACTCACCGGGACCAAAGCAGGACCCCAGACCCAATGGGACCAAAGCAGGACCCTAGACCCACCGGGACCAAAGCAGGACCCCAGACTTAACAGGACCAAAGCAGGACCCCAGACCTAACAGGACCAAAGCAGGACCCCAGACCCACCGGGACCAAAGCAGGACCCCAGATCTAACAGGACCAAAGCAGGACTCCAGACCCACCAGGACCAAAGCAGGACCCCAGACCCACCGGGACCAAAGCAGGACCCCAGACCCACCGGGACCAAAGCAGGACCCCAGACTCACCGGGACCAAAGCAGGACCCCAGACCCAATGGGACCAAAGCAGGACCCTAGACCCACCGGGACCAAAGCAGGACCCCAGACTTAACAGGACCAAAGCAGGACCCCAGACCTAACAGGACCAAAGCAGGACCCCAGACCCACCGGGACCAAAGCAGGACCCCAGACCCGCCGGGACCAAAGCGGCAGCCCGCCAACTTCGCACACTCTGTGCCAACACACGCTGTCCTCCAGCTCGTCGCGTTTTCCACGGTGTCCTTCTCCCACATTCTGGTCTCCCAGACCTGGGACCGTGACTCCTTCTGCCCTGTTCTCCAGCTGAGAACACGCTGGCTCGGGGCACCTCACCCACTTCGAGTTGATTAACACGGATATTCACAAAACCCATTTATTGCCCGTCGGCTTCTCCACCCCGACGTGGCCGCCCCACATCCCTGCAGGGCAAGTCCACGGCCCGGACCCTCAGGCCGAGAGCTTCTGTGTCTCTGTGGTGTTAACACCCGCGCTGTGTGCCAGAAAGGCCTGGTGACTCCGTGGCCGCTCGCCATCGCTCGGTCCTACGCCACTGCCACAGCCTGTGGCTCCTGCTCCCGCCTCCCTCTGCCCACCAGGTGCCAGTGTGGACACAACGGCCTCCGGACGCCCCAGTCTCCGCTGCCACCTCCATCACTCCCTTGGACAGGGAGCCACATCCTCAGCCGGCCAGGAATGTTCCGCATGCTTCTCCTGTGAGCCCTCCCTCACCCTGATGCTTCCCATCTCTTCTGCCACAGACCCCGTGTGCTGCCACAGACACACCAGACGCATTCCCACCACCGGCCTCAGCACTCTGCCCCATCCTTCTGGAATGTGCTGTGACGTTCATACCCCCAGAAACTCCTAGGACAAATGCTAAGCCCCAGCGTGATGGTATCCGGAGGTGGGTCTTCGGGGAGGTGAATAGCTCATGGGGGGTGGAGCCCCCACGAAGGGGGTTAGCGCCCTCATGGGACACACCACGCAGGGCTCCCAGCCCCTCCTGCATGTGAGGACACAGCGAGAAGACTGTCACCCGGAAGGGCGCCCTCACCTGCCCATGCTGGCACCTGACCTTGGACTTCACCCTCCAGGACTCTGAGAAATAAATTTCTGCTTATAAAGCGCCCCCATCTGTGGGATTCGGTGACAGCAGCTGAACAGACTGAGGCCGAGAGTTCCCTCCCAAATGTCCCCACGGCCTGCCCCTCTCTGGTCCCCCATATGTCTCCAATGCCCCCTGCCCCCGAGCTCTCTGCGAACACTGACCCTCAATCTGTTTCCCATCCCAACCTGCCTTCCGCTCCCTTTTTTCTCCCTTATTTTTGCCACTTGTCACCAACGATGCATCATGTACGGCAAACATACGTACTGTCTGTCTTCCTTGACCAGACGTGAACCCTCTGAAGACACAGCGATCTTCTATTTATTCGCAGCTTTACCCCCAGATCTTAGAGCTGGCTGTTAACCAATTCTGTGAACACTTGGCTGTGTGCCAAGTACAAGAATTTTATCTCTGTTTTGCTAATCAGCCTTCACAATAACCTCAAGATGTGGACGCTGGTACCATTAACCCACGTGTCACAGATGAGAGACAGAGGCTGGAGATCAGGTGTTCCGGCCAGGTTTAGGAAGTGTGGGAGGGGACTCCGTAGCCCCCTGGGCTCCATGGTGGTCTCCGTCTTCATGACACCAAACACGACCCCATCCTCTCTCCAGTCCAACCTCATGCAGTCCATTCTGCACAGAATCACCTCGGAATCGTCTTTAAGAACAGTTACATGGCTGTGCACCCAACCTCAAGATCCCTGACTTCCCAGTCTGAACAAATCATGCAAATACATTCCTCTATTTATTGGACACTCTTCTCTCTTCCTATCAGCACAGACATTGGATTCCGTTTCCATTCTGTGTTCGCTCTCCACATTCGCCTTTCAACAGTTTTTAACCCTGATTCCACCTTTGCTTCCTTGTGAAGACCTCAACTTTGGAGCAGGTAATTTATAGGAGAAAAATTAAGACCAGTAGGTATAGTCCGTTAGAAAGGACTCGGTTTGTACTTCCGGGTTTTCTCCGACTCAATAGCAGGGCATCGTCTCTCAAAGGCACTGTCTGCTGAGTCGTCCTGAAATCGTGCAGTGCTGTGTCTCCCCAGAGCTGGGCCCAGGCCCCCCACCCAGCCCACCACTGGGGCACCAACAATACTCACGCCCTCTACCAAATGGCAGTGCAGGTGCAGACGTGCTCCGGAGCAAACACATCAGCATTTATATTCTCATTTTATTATACAATTACGCTTTTTAACATCAGCAAAATGACATTGTAAACAGCAATGCTCCTCCCCCAACCCAAAAATTATTCAGGATCTTTTTTCTGCCTTGAAACACCTTTGTGTGTTGGGTGTTTCTGGGGCACGCGCTGGTGTGCCCGTGGGCTCCAGCCGATTCCCAGTTGTGAATCTTGGACAGAAAAAGGTCACCCCAAGTCTTCATGACCAGTTTAATTAATGGAGAGTCCTCCCTTCTAAAAAGATGCGCACTTCATTTACGTCTGCCTGGAGTATGGAGGCAGGAGAGAAGAGAGGTCTACACATCTGTCACTAAATGATGAGTTTCCGTCTCTTTTAATACAGACGCCTCTCCCAGCACTGACCCTCCTGTGTCACAGGCCTTCGTCTGTGTGTTTTATGGATATTTATGTGCCAGTGGACCAGGACCTCCTTTTGGCCATGTATCACGACATCATCTTTTTTAACCTAATAAAATGTGTAAGAATAACAAACAGCCGTCTCCCATGAGATGTCTACTCCGTACCAGGAACCGTGCTATTTTCCCTCCATCTGCTTGATGCTGAGACACGGTACAAGCACCGGCCTCGTTCTGCAGATCTGTGCTCTGGGTCACGAGGGCCAGAACAGACGACCTAGGCCCGGTGTCCCCAGGAGTCCCGTCCTGTCCGCCCAAGAGTCAGCTCCACCACAGCACTGCCTGAGCAGCGCCCTGAGAGTGAGGAACTCTAGGAGCCCTTACGCAGGAAGGCGAGCATTTTAGTTGCTTGTTATCCGAGAGGACAGACCTGGATCCATGGTGGAAATTACAGAAAGGCAACCTCAAACCCAAGGTGGAAATAGAGCTGATCCAAGGCAGTCCATACTTTTGCCCTTTACGTCACATACGGTCAAGTCCTCCCAAGGCCCCATCGCTGACTTAGCTTCCCATGTCCGGCATCTTCCGAGTGCACTTTGGTAGACACCTGCATTCCAGACACGTCCAGCCAGCCCAGAGGACAGGGGAAATTCCTTATCTACTTCCATGACACAAGCATCTTAAAATAGATAACAATGGGGGAGAGGGGCATACTGATTACAGGGAACATCTCCACCCAGCATAATGGCAACAGAGAGAAAAATGATCTTACAGCTATGTTCTATGCATCGGTTAAATATGCATAGCATCCCATATTTCCTTCAACTTCTTGTTATTTTTCAGTTGATATAAAACACAGTTCTCCTCATGAGAAGGATATTTACACACTCATTCTTTCAGTGAGGAAATGTATTGAGGAGGGCATCTTTTGGGATGAGCACTGGGTGTTGTATGGAAACCAATTTGACAATAAATTTCATATATTGAAAAAAAAAAATTCTTTGACACATAAAAAAAAAAGAACAGATAGGAATTTCCCCTATGGATATGACATTTCTTAAGCAGACACAATAACAAGACTCATTCAACCTTTTCTTATAATGTCTCTCATCCATTGTAGGCTGATGATAAATGACAAGTCACAAGTCCAGCAAAAGAAATTCTTTTCTTATAATGTCTCTCATCCATTGTAGGCTGATGATAAATGACAAGTCACAAGTCCAGCAAAAGAAATTCCTTCGAAAAAGACAGGTCCCAATAGAGTGATTTGACATTGGGGTGCCTGGGTGGCTTGGTTGGTTAAGCATCTGACTCTTGATTTCAGCTCAGGTCGTGATCTCACAGTTTGTGGCTTCAAGCCCCATGTCAGGCTCTGCGTTGGCAGTTTGGAGCCTGCTTGGGATTCTCTCTCTCTCTCACTCTGTCTCTGACCCTCCCCTTTTCTCTCTCTCTCAAAATAAATAAACTTAAAAAATTTTTTAAAGAGTGATTTGATGTGATTGTAAAATATAGAACATTTAAAGGAATGGGTTAATAGTGTTACTTCTCACACAAAGGCAATAGAGAATGTCAGATTATAATTTCCAGGATTACCTGAGATTTGCAATCATGAACAGAGTCAAGCAGTATAGGGTTGGCTACACAGGTAAGGTTTTCTGAGAAAATAAAGTCATCTAACCAGGTCTGATACTGTTTCAAGAAACTACAGAATCTAATCTTAGATTTTACTTTAAAAAATTTCTTTTAAATGTTATTTATATGTGAGAAAGAGAGAGAGAGAGAGAGAATGAGTTGGGGAGGGACAGAGAGATAGAAGGAGACACAGAATCCGAAGCAGGCTCCAGGCTCCGAGCTGTCAGCACAGAGCCCAACGCAGGGCTCAAACCCATGAACCATGGGCTCAGATCATGACCTGAGCCAGTCGGACTCTTAACTGACTGAGCCACCCAGGCACCCCCAAGGAAATGTATTTAATGCCTGCTTTAGATTTTCAAACTTCCTATTATTTGTTACTGAAAATTATGAAAATATTTCATAAGTATCTGACCTTTTAAATCCATCATAGGCATTAAGACCCTAAATGTGTATTTATTTTGAGAACTTTTTTGCTTAATTATAATACTAGTTGCTATTTAGCGCAATAAAAACACTCGCCGTGCAGCTGAACTGAGTGTTCGAACTCATAAATGCAAGCTATGTTTCATAATTTGTTTTATATTTTCCCCGTATAGTGTTTAATTAAAGTAGCCGTGGCTATTAGGGAAGAAAAACGCACTCATTATCCAATCACCCGAATGGTTTAGTCAAGTATGGCCACGCCAGGAACTCCCGTTAGTGGAAATGTCCCGCAGCCGTAAAGTTTCACTGGCTGCGATTTTCTTGAAGCCACGGAGAAACTGTCCCCGGAGAAGATCACCGCCGTCACGCCGTCCGCGCCCACGGACTCCCGCCACCACGTCTGTCTCTCTCCCCGGGAAGGATCATCTTAAGCACCACTGTGGTTTGTATTTTCTCAAAATCATGGCTTTAAAGTGCAAAGGTGAATCGACCTGCCTGCCCGTCACTGTGCTCAGGAGGTTACTTATGAAGTTAACTGCACGGAATCTCCTCGAAGATAAATACAGCCCAGGGCTCCTGCTCGGGCCAGTGGGCACAAGTCCTAGCCGGATTCTCCATGATACCTACTTCATTTCTTGAAGTGAGATACCCTTGTTGGCTTTGATCCCTTCTACTTTGTCTGATAAGGTTTCATGCCATTAAGCTGATTGAAACAGGCCCAGGATACGGACCTGTTGGTAAGCCGTCAGCGCAGGTGGCTCTGGGGACAGACGGGAGCCGTGTCTTCTGGCTTCCCCTCGGGGTCGTTCGCATCCGCTTGTCCTTTCATTCGGGGAACGTGACTTGGGACTCGGCACGCGACTGGGCTGTCCTCTGCTTATTAGGAACAAGGCTTTCGTGGAAACGGCCCAGAGGGATGCGCCTGATTTTATCCGGGGGCGGCCCTGGACTCAAACCGCGTGCCATGCTCCAAGTCCGCTTCACCAGGCGGGAGGTAAAGAGGAAAAGTGGGAAAAGCTCCCAGAGAGGGGGTTTTCACGGGAGGGGGTGGCGGGGACACCTGGGCTCCGAGGGGGGACAGGCAGAGTCTGCAGGTTCGTTAAACTGAAGGCTGCGGAACAGAAGCCACACCGATGGCCTCAGCGTGGGGACACTCGAACTCAACCACCTTGTCACTGTTTCATGCTCGGGCGTTTGGGCGGGTCCAGCCGGGGGTGTGTTTCCCAGGACAACGAGGAAGAAGAAACAGGAGGCGTTCAGCTGGCAAATGGGCTGGATTACAGGGTTCATGGCCGTTCCCACAGGTCTGGTGCGCAGCTGGGGCGGCTGGAGGCCAGTCAGTGCTTGTCCAGCGTGGTACTTGGTCCTGACCCTCAGGTGATGGAGCCCAGGGCTTTTTGAGCAGGTGTTTCCTTGAACGAGCGGGAGCGGAGGGTGGTGTTGGGCACCTCGTGTCCCCTTACTGCATTCTGTTGGCTCAGCCGTCACAGGGGCCTCACGCAGCACCTTGAAACTGGGCCCGGGGGTGGGAGGCACAACCGAGAGATGTCCGAGGGGTCAGCAGGGGCCTCGCTGGGAAAGCACGCACTGGTTAGGGACCAGGACAGAGTCCGGCTGCCAGGCTGATGGAGGCCAAGAGCAGAGAACATCCAGCGGAGCAGGGAAGAGTGACGACCGTGCCCCTGCGTCTGGTCCCGGAGGTCCCTTGGGAAGCAGCACCGAGGAGAGGCAAAGTGTGGACTCGAGGCACCAGAGAGGTGGGAATGTCACTGTGCAGGGAGAGGGGCACACGGCCGGCTGTGCGGTGACCCGGGCCAAACGCAGGCTGGGCCCGAGCGAATCTGCAGAGGACGGGGTGCCTGTGGCCTTGGGAAAGACGGGGGAACTCAGCTCGGGGGCCACCGGCCCTCATTCCCGCTTCCCGACTGTTCATAAAGCATGAGGCCTGGGAGCAGTGGTCGCTGACCAAGGTCCCATTGAGGAACGCTCATGGGGCGGAAGGCTAAGCCCACACTTCAGCTAACACGCTGCCCAAGTGCGGGAAACAGTTACCCAACCACCTGCGTGTGCGGCACGGTCATGAATCAGGATGTTGACTGTAGAATATAGAAAAGGGACGGGGACAGGGGGCGATCACTACCCCCAGTGAACTCTTGTCTTGTGTCTTGATCCAGAGCCAGCCTCGCCTAGGGAAGCCTCCCTCGTCCGCTCCCCCGGGGCCGGGCGGGCTCCTTCCAGAAGCCTTTGCCCACCACGGCACTGACAGACAGCCCCCACTGCGTCTTCACGGCTGGCTCTCGGCCATCTCGGGGCACCTGCGCATCAGAACGGCCCCCACCTTTATGACTCAACAGGTGCGCTCGCAGACAGGGCTGGGCTGCCCTTGGCATCAGACCCTGCAGCAGCCGCAGGGAGGCCTCCCATTCGCTGGGACAAACGGTCAGCTCTGTTCACGGCCCTAGGCATGTGGTCACACCTACCCATAAGGGAGCAAGGGTGAGTGTCACTCTCTCTTCGTTCCATCCACGTCCGTCCCTCTCGTGTGGCTGTAACCCTCCCTCCAGTCACTGTGATGTCTAGAGCACGTAGCACAGAGCGGTGCTAGGCGGTGTGGTACTCAGTCACCACACACGGCGGGGATGAGAGGGTGACCGTCCCCACCTGCTTTGTGAAGGCTAGACGGCACATCCTGTTCTCTGAAACCCTCCGGCACGGCCCCCCGTAGACACAGCTCCCTACATCAACACATTTAGTCACCTCGCTTACTTGTGAAATGAGTTTTAGGACCTCACTGAAGACAAGGAACACGGCATCTGTTGGGTTTTGAGGCTGATAAAGCTGGAAGCGGCTGTCTTTCGCTTTTACTTCAATTATGTTTTTTCACGAGCCACTATACTGATGAGGTGATTGAAAGTACGAAGAAATAGGGGCGCCTGGGTGGCTCCGTCAGTTAACCGTCTGACTCTTGATTTCCACTCAGGTCATGATCTTGTAGTTCAGGAGTTCGAGTCCCACATCAAGCTCTGTGCTGACAGCGCGGAGCCTGCTGGGGATTCCCTATTTCTGCCCCGCCCCCTGCTCATGTCCAATAGATAAACAAATAAACAGTTCAAAGAAACAGCAAAAGCAGAAAGAAGCTGGAGCCGTCTGGCTAATCACCTGCTGGCCACAGGACCCTTACCCCTCCTTCACTCCTGTTCCCCAGATGGGGAACACCAACACTGATTTTGAGACTGTGGCAAATGCAACAAGGTCTGCCATTTACTGATCAACTACTACGTTCCAGCTCCTTGAGGAGCCTGAGCTAAGTCGTAAGAGAAACAGAAAGCATGGTCACTAAATTACGCATAATTTATGAGAATAACAAAGTGCATGCATCCTTCTAACGCAGATTCTGAGACTCCAAGATGCGTCGGTCAACAAAAGTCCTTCTCTACATCAACCTAAGCAAAGATGTACTGTTAGAAAAATATAATTTTAAATTGTACAAAGTTATTCTGAAAAGTGAGTAGTAACATTGGATCGCGATGACTTTGAGAAAGTTGTCTGGTTATAATAAAAGACAGTTTTCTGGTTAGTTCCCCACTTATTTACCTTCTATACAAGCTCATTTTTCACTAATCATTAGAAATCAATATTTCATTTTATGCCGGTATCTCTCTTCTTGCGGCTAGCTTGAATAGGATGAGACCTTTCTCCTTAGGTATTAGTATTTATTTTAGAAACTAATACACACACCCCTGGTCCATCCGTGTGTCCGCTGACGGGAAAATCATCAGATCTCTTTTCAAACACTGCATTAGTTGCTTACTGCTGTGTAACAAACCCCTCGGAAGCACAGTGATGTGAAACACAGCTCGTGTATCAGGCAGCCAACAGGGCGGGTCAGCCCATCTGGTCAGGCTCTGCTGATCTCAGCTGGGCTCATTCACGCGTCTGCGGTCCCCTGGGCACGTCACCTTGGAGCTGCGTGGTCTAGGAAGGGCTCCTCAAGTGGCTGGCAGGTGGTCCAAAGGCAGCTGGGACGATGGGGCACCTGGACACATGACTTACCCTCCCACAAGCTGCTGTGGCCTTGGGCACACAAGTGTAGCCGCCTGTGAGATTGGGAAGGCGTACCAATGCCCTGAGGTCCTTGCCTTAGGACAGGCACAAAGTCACCTCTACCTCCTTCTGCTGGCCTAAGCAAATCATGAGGCCACCTTGACTCAAGGACTGGAGAAACAGGTTCCAACCCTTGACGGTCAGATTGCAGAGGGAGGGGAGAGCCCCGGGCGTCTTTGCCGTCTGTCTCTGTCCGCGGGCTGAGCAACACGATTCACATTTGTCCAAATGCAAAATGCACACGGACATCTCCTCTTAGCCACAGAATCCATCCACCGGCGGGTCGGAGTCCAGGCATTCAGGAAGCACTGGGGTGTCTCCTGCTCTGGACACTTTCACTTCAAAAGGAAGGGTGTCTGTGCCTCCAGAAGAAATCCGGGGAGTATCTCTGTGGCATCTGAGATAGGACTGGAAAAGGACTCATCATCCACAAGCTGATAAGACGGACTTCATTAATCTTAGTCCCTTCTGTTCATCAGAAGACATATTGCGAAAATGGGGCACCTGGGGGCTCAGTCGGCTGAACGTCCGACTTCGGCTCAGGTCATGACCTCGTGGTTCACGAGTTTGAGCCCCGCGTCGGGCTCTGTGCTGACAGCTCGGAGCCTGGAGCCTGCTTCGGATTCTGGGTCTCCCTCTCTCTCTCTGCCCCTCCCCTGCTCACACTCTGTCTCTCTCAAAAATAAACAAACATTTGTATCCAACTATAGTCATTTTAAAGCCTACAAATTGTTCTCATATTAAAATGACTAATTCTGTGGGTGTTCAATATGCATTTACTGGTTTTTATTGATATTTTTTTATTTATTCATAACAAATCTATTCTTAAAATTGTTGGGTCATACCGTGAATATAATTACAAGAATGTATTGTGTAGGCTGTCATGTATGGAAAAAAGGGAAGATTGCTCTGGGATTTAACATGTTAACGTCACAGCTTACTCTTAAATAAACCATCACGCTCTTAATAAAAGTATTGATATGTGTTTGTTTGCAATAAGTTTGTCTATATAGGAGTTTAGGAATAGTTAATTTCTTCTTACTTTCCACTGTTATTTCAATGTAGAGTTAAGGAATACATATTCAATATGTTATCTGTATATTTTGTTAAATTATAATTCTTGGCCCAATAAATCATTCTGCATTTGCAAAAAAAAAAAAAAAAAAAGTTAAATTTAAAAAATTTTTAAAAAGAAAAAAAAAAGAAGCAAGAAATTAAATAAAAAATTTTAAAAAAGAAGAAAAGAAGGCAAGACACAGAATGAAAAAAAAAATAATAATCCCAATACACATAACTAAAAAAAAAAAAAAAAGACAGAGATCCAGAGAACCAGTATCAATCAGATGAAAGCCGGTTTTGTAACATGGACAAAATATTTGAAAAGAGTCTTCAGAAAAGGAAAGAGGGATGGAAGCTGAGCTCATAAAAGATGATCAACCCCATTTTCACCAGAAAAATGCAGTTACAGGCACGTGGACATTGTGTCCTAGGACCGCTGAAGTCAGCAAGACTGACGACACCGAACGTTGGCAAGAAGAAGACCTCTGGGACTTTCCTACACCACAGGGCCGGGGCGCAGGGCAGTGTCCCCGTGGAGAGCGTCCGCCGCCCCTCATTAGGTTAAACACACGCCCTCCCTCTGAGCGGTAAGTACATTCCTGCACATGCACACGTGATGGAGAAAACCTGTGCCCCCGCAGACTTGTCAACAGACGTGTACGAGAGCCGAGGCCGGGCAAAGTCCCTCAGCAGGTGTACAATTCTCGTCATTAAACTGCCCTATCTCACCCCGCCCCCCATTACTAAACAGGTGCACAAGAGTATCCATACAACAGCAATAGTCCACAGTAAAGAAGAAAGGCCATGAACGTGAGTGAGGACGTAAACATACCTCAAACACGACCCTCCAGGAAAGACACAAAGGACCAAGCGCCCTGTGGCGCCATTTGCACAAGACTTAAAACGGGAAAATCTGATCTCTCGTCACAAAATCAAGACAATCGTTGAACATGGGTGCGGGAGGCTGTGTGGGCACAGCAGCGTGAGGACATTTGTGGGTGCCTTCACGGGAGTGACAGTTACTCGAGGATGGACAGCTGTCAAAACGCATCGAATTTACATTTAATGTCTCCGCACTTCACATAAAGTGTGCCCCGCTTAAAACGGAAAGTTCCAGCGGACTTCGGGTAGAAATTGAGAAACGGATAACAAAATCTGTTCAGAAATGCAAAGGCCTTACAATAACTGAAACAATTTTGCAAAAGGACGAAATTGGAGGACTGACGCTAAGATCAAGGCGTGATGCACGGGGCAGAAACCCAACCAGGTGGTATCGATTAACCAGCAGACAAGCAGATCGTGAACTCAGACATCCAGAGTCAGTCGAGTTTTGTTAAAGGTAGCAAGGCAATTTGAAGGAGACCACAGCCCTGAGAGGGCACTATGATACTTCTAGAAGAAAATGAAGAATATTTCCACGACTTTGGTATAAAGGTTTCTTGCCTGGAGCTGAAAATAATAGTAATGATAGCATTTAGAAAAAAGGAAAAATGATAAATTAGGTTTCATCAAATTTAAACATGTCTGCTTACTTCAAAACACAATTCATAAAATGAAAAATCAAGCCAAAGAATGGAGAAAGCGTTTATGAAATGTGTATCTAACAAAAGACGTTTATGCAGAAGAGATAAAAGGAAATACAAATAAATCTAACAAGTAACTGGCAAAAGGCCCAAATTGGATTCACAAAAAATTACAGACGATAAATACGGACGTGAGACAGAGGTGCAGGACCACGGCCGACGGGGAAATGCAAGTTAATGCACGTCACTTCCACCCGCTACGCTCACAAGTACTGGTAACACCAAATATTGTCAAAGATGCGGAGCGGCAGGAACCCTGCCCTTGGCTAAGGAGGATCTAAAATTATACATCTAGTTTTGAAAAATAGTTTCAGAGTTTCCTATATGCCAGCCCTGTTGACCGGTGGCTCTACACCTACGTATTTACCTAAGAGAGCTGGAGACAAATATTTATAAAATGGTGTGTTCAAGAAAAGTCCTAAGAACTGTTTGTGAAAGAGCTCAGATTTTGAAATAACTCACAGAAAAGAGCTCAAATGTCCATCAGCAGGGTGAAGCACACCCACCCATTAAAGTATTTCCTAGCAGTGATGAGGAATCAGCATCTGGTTCTTGCGAGAATGAGATCGAAAGTGAAAATAGTTATGCTAAGAGCAAGAAGACAGACGCGGAGGGGAGGACACTGTAGGACTCCGTTCGTACGAGTTCTGGGACAGGCAACACCGATGGAGGATGAGAGAACCCGGGGTGGTCATGATAAAGGGGGGGGCGGGTCGTGATAAAGCAGGGAAGCGGGGGTAACCAGAGAGGAAATCAGAAAAAATGCTGCAGGAATAGAAACGTTGTGCCTCTGGATTAGCGTGGTGATTAACAATAAATTCGTATTTGTCAAGATTTATCAAGCTATCCGTTTCTATTCTCCACGTAACACAAGTCACACCTGAATTTTTTTAAAGCGGTTTACTGGAAAAGTAACCATGGTGGTGACACATTTGGTTGGAATCTACTGGACCAAGGTCACACCTACAGACCTTTTTTTTAAATGCCTCTAATTCTAGATCTTCAGTTATTTTAGGCATTTCAGATGGCTGTGGGGTTACACCTTACGTTTTTTATTTATGTTTTTAATTTTTTTTTTTTAATTTGAGAGAGAGAAAGAGAGTAAGCAGGGGAGGGGCAGAGAGAGAGGGAGACACAGAATCCCAAGCAGGCTCCAGGCTACGAGCTGTCCGCACAGAGCCTGACGCGGGGCTCGAACTCACAAACCGTGAGATCGTGACCTGAGCCGAGGTCTGACGTTCAGCCAACTGAGCCCCCCGAGGCGCCCCTCGCCGCTTAGGGTTTTTAGAAGCTCTGTTCTAGCTGGGAGGCCCTATGGCGCTCTCGCTTCTCAATTATCTTAGAGTTTGTAAACAGTGGTCTTGCAGCCACACCCCTGATTTGATGTCTCCCCCTGGTTTTTGCTTTGGGGTTTATCGGGTTTTGTTTCGCCCCTAGACTGTTTTGCTGGACGAGGAAACTGAACCGAGTCTCCTCTTACACCCCAGCGAGTCTCGGCCTCTCTGGCCTCCCCCCGAACTCGGCTTGCCAGCCGGAGCCCCCCTCTCCTCCCCAGCTTGTACGCACTGGTGGTAGGCAGCCGAAACGTTAACATCTGTTCGGAGCTCGCCTTGGCCAGATACAGTCCGCCGGGTTCACTTTTCTCTTCCCAGTGACTGCGGGTAACCGTTGCTGTTGTTCTGGAATTATGGAGCGCACACCTACGCTCTTCCAGGTTCCCGTAACAGTTTTTCCAACGCTTGCCAGCTGTCTCCCGCCTCGCCAGTTCCTACCTCCTGCCCTGTCCCGAAGCCAAATTAACGCCGTGCGTTTTAGGTTTTAGTTTTTAGGTTATGAGAGTAACCCGCTTCAACGTGCCAATTTCTATATCGGTTGTGTACCAAACAGCCCCGAGCGGCCTTACTTCTGTATAAGCTAGAAGTTGTACAAGGACGGGGGAGATGATTACCCTCCACGCTTGTGTGTTTCCAGGACCTGCCAAGATGCCTGACATCTGGAAGCATCCAATAAATATTCCACGAAGGTTATATGAAGGAGCCACTTACAGTGACACACACGGGAGTAAACCTTAAGCCACGTTTGGAATCTGCACGATGCTGTTAAAATCAGTACGGTCCACACCAGAGTTCAACTTGGCAACTGTTTTGTGAAAGGGAACTCTAACGGCACAAACGCTCGCTCTGCAAAACCAGCTTTTTGTCCCGATATTGCTCAGCCACTGTGCGTGCGTGTTGGGAAGAACACAGATGGATGTGATCAAGCGTCTCCAATAATTTCTCTAACCTCAAAAAAAAAGGAGACACGTAATTCACATGTTGCCTCTGCCAATCCTGTCTTAAAAAATGAAACCTCAAATAAATTATGGAGACAGGGAAAAATAAAAGCTCCGAAAAGACAAGTTTTCTCCAGGTTTTCCTGGAAAGTATTCCTAGAATTATGCGTGTGTGTTTTATGTGCGTCCGGGCAAGTGGAAGGGATTTAGGAATATGTCCTCGGCAATGGGAAACACTAATCAATGATTTCATCAAGAGAATAGATCCTTGTTTGTGAAAGTTTATCTCAGCAAATGTTTAGTAAACTCCAACTTTAAATAAGCACTAAAATCTCTAAATATATTTTCTTTTTTTTAAATGTTTATTTAGTTTTCAGAGAAAGAGAGTACAAGCTGGGGAAGGGCGGAGAGAGAGAGAGGAAGACAGAGAATCCGAAGCAGGCTCCAGGCTCTGAGCTGTCAGCACAGAGCCCGACGCGGGGCTTGAACCCACGAACTGTGAGATCATGACCTGAGCCGAAATCAAGAGTCAGACGCTTAACCGACTGAGCCACCCAGGTGCCCCATAAAATCTCTAAATCTATTTTTTTAAAAATTCACTCTGTATTTAATCAGGCAAACAAATGACCTAAACCAGCAGGCATTGGCGGAAAAATCGGAAAGAAGCAGACTGTGGCAGGGCTGTGGAGTGTGGGCTGCACGCCCTCCCCCCCCCCCCCCCACCCCGCACTGAGGTCAGGAGTGTGGCTGAGATAATACAATCCAAGAAAAGAAGCTGTTTCCAAGTTCACGATTCTATCTTTATAGCTTTATTTTAAAGGATAATTATTCAATACTACCATCAAGACACTGCTTAACATAGAAGTTACTACGTAAGCTGCAAGAGTGTAGAAATATTACTATGACTATAAAGAAATACTAGATTTTCTAATTTTCTGCAAGTCTGTTATTGACATGTAATGACGATGGTAAAACCTTTGTTTCAAAATACAGAACGGACGGTGGAACTATATGGATCCAACAAGTAAATCTCTCAAGTTGCCCTGTTCAGCAACCCAGGATATAGGTAAAGCTGTCTGTGTAAATACAGATACGGCCACCCAGTCCTGAGAATAAAATCTGTATTCCAGGGGGCGCCTGGGTGGCTCAATCGGTTAAGCGTCTGACTCTTGATTTCGGCTCAGGTCACGATCTCACAGTTCTGGGGTTCGAGCCCCACACTGGGCTCCGTGCCAACAGCGCAGGCCAGCTTGGGATTCTCCCTCTCTCTCTGCTCCCTCCCTGCTCTCACTCTCTCTCTTTCTCAAAAATAAATAATAAGGTTCTTTTTTTAAATTGAAAAAAAAAATCTGTATTTCAAATTTGCAATTTTCTAAGCATCTATCGGAAATGGAATAAAATACCCCTGAAGACACACGTTTCTGTTATTAGACAAATGTTTCTATGTCATGACAACGCATCAAAAAGTCAGAATGCTTGGAAACAACTTGAATTTCCATTGAAAACCGCTTTTGATCAACGCTGTCCCTCACACATCGTTTTCCCTACGTAGTAACCACACCGAGACAAATGCTTTTATCCCGCTCAGTGTATACATATGTGTTTAAAAATCTGTTTTGAAAAGTCCCTTATCCTATTTAAACCCGGCATTTTCCTTTGCCCGGGCAGTGGCTGCAGTGTTCATTAGAATGGTAGCTGAGTGTCGAGGGCACCAATGTTTGCCTGGGGTAAGATTTATTTTCATAAGAAATATAACATTTCTATTCAAATGGGCCATCTGTTCTGAACTCACAAGATTAGCAGCTGAACACGGAGTCCTGTCATTTCCTCTTGGCGCTCCTGTTCTCTTCCACCCTGGACAGCTCTGAGTCCGCAGTCACAAAACAACTACACAGTCTGCATTGGTCACTCAAACGAAACTTGGGAGAATGGTACCAGAAAAATATATTTTTTGATGCGTATGGATCCTTCTGGATCTGACCCTCGCTCAGTCTGTCTGGTGACGTCATGGGCAAATCACATAGGAGAACCCTGAAAGGAATATTAATCTGATCATATTGCAAAGGACCTCCCAGACTTAGTCTTAGAGACTTAAAAATGAGGATTGACGTCCAGTCGACTGTCATTCGTCGGGCCCTCCACAGTGACGGCGTATCTGGTGCTTGCCACATCACAAAGCACAGCAGACAGGCGGCTTCGGCAATTATGGGCACATCTCCCTTCAGCAATTATGGGCACCTTCTCCTTGTGTCTACACATGGTCCTCCCTCTGGGTGTGTCTGTGTCTGATCTCTTCTTATAGGGACACCAGTCAGATCGGATCAGGTCCCCGCTCTTAAGGCGTCATCTTACCTTAATCACTTCTTCAAAGGCCTTCTCTCTAAATACAGTCATATTAAGGGTTAAAGCTTCAATATATGAAGGGGGCAGGGGGCGGTGGGGCAGAGCTGAGTCCGTAATGGCCACTATTGGAATTAATGAGGACAAAAGCAATGGCGCCCAGTTCTGGACCTAAGCCATAGGAGGGCTGGGTGGCTTCCACTTCTACCCTCTGGAGGATGCCAGCTATGCCGGGGCCACCTCGCGGAGGGGAACAAAGGCCCCGCCCCTAGCCCCAAGAGCTCCCAACCCAGCGAGCCAGCAGCAACATGGCAGCTCCTCGAATGGGCCATCTAGGGAGTGGATTCCTGGTCCCGGCTGGTCCAGGTAGAACAGTGAGCAGGAAACAAATGGCGGTTGCTTTGAACCATGAAATGTGGGAGCCGGGGACTGATAACCGAGGCAGATGTCACGGCAGATGAGAAAAAATATCGACGAGCTCGTATGAGCGAAACCGAAGGTGAAGTTTCGGTGTTCAGTTGAAGGCAAATTTAAAACCGCATTAGGGCCAAACAATGATGACGACGGTCATAACGATATGCAAATACACGTAAGTGATCCCAGCCAACAGAAGACATTTAGCAACTCAAAACTTCTTTGGCATTCTGACGCGCTACAATTGTCTGTTAATTCTGAGCTGGCAGTGAGGTGTCACCTTGTGATTATAAAACTACGTTTTTTGAAACGGACTGTCTGGATTCAGGCACTCGGCCTAAAGTTTTCCACTCCCATCACGAGCGGTATAAGGAGGTTGCTAAGGATTCCAAATGAGTTTATTTGAAAGACCGGCAGCGACTCGGAGAAGTCACGTGGTTCGGAGTACCTCGACGGAGCCACCTAGTCCGGGGAAGGCGTTGCGCTCCCGCTGCCGCAAATCACAAGGCAAACGGAGCCCAGAGTGGCGAGCACTCAAAGGGATCGCCAAGGACGTCACTTCGCAAGAGTAACGGCCGTCTGCGAGCAGCCCCTTCATTCCTTGGCAGGCGGAAGTGAACGGAGGTGAGACCGTCCCCACGGTGGTCACAGACTCCCCTAAGACACAGCCCTAAAGAAGACTCCTCGCCCCCAGATCCGGAACTCGGGCGTCTTGCGCACAATCTCACAGAGCCAGACGTGCAGGGAAGTACATTCGTGTAAATCACACTGGTCCTGATGTCCACAGCGGGGCTGGAGCCGGTCCCCGAAGTGGCAAGGCAGCCTCCAACCCACAGCTTTTAATAAATGGGGTCCACCATCACCACGGGCCGTGGAGGGAGTGACTGCCTCTGCCGGGGGCGGTGGGAGGGGGAGGTGCCTGCCACAGGGCACGGGGAGACGCCAAGGTCATGGTAAGAATGTGGGATCTGATTTGGGGCGAGAAGCTCTAGGGAGTGTTTCACAAGATGCACTCAAGCCGCTGTGTGGAGAGGAGAGGAGAGGAGAGGAGAGGAGAGGAGAGGAGAGGAGACGAGAGGAGAGGGTGGGAGGGCAAGGGGCGATAGGAGGGCGGTCACCCGGGGGACAGAGGACGGTGGCCCGATCAAAATGAGTGGTGAGTGTGGGAAGAGGCCGCAAGTGTGTTTGTGCATATGAGGCAAAGATGGGATTCACTGTGGACAGAAAGCAGACAGAGAAAACAGAGGAGTTGGATTTGACTTTTGGGTCTTTGGCTGCAGTGATGAGACAAAAAGGGTTTTTACTCCTAGCGAGCTGGGGAGACTTGGGGCGAAGCAAGCTGGGTGGACAGGGGTGGAAATCCAGGTAAATGAGAGATGGGTCCAGAAGGTCGGGGTGAGGGGGAACAGCGGGCACTTGCCCCTCTGGGTATCCGATTCAGGGTACTGAGCACACACGGCACTGAGAGAAAAGGACTCTAGAAGGTCACCTGGTGCGGATAAGGAAGAGAACATTCCCAGGATGGTCCGTGCTGCAGAGTGTGAAGAGGGGGGTTGAGGATTCCAGCTTTCCCATATAAGAGGGAAATTGAAGCCCCAGACCAAGGTGGGGGGGGGGGGGGAAGAGATGAATAACCGTGGAACGGGACTTTCAAAGGGGAAAGACGGACCAGTGGGGCTTAGAAGAATCCGGAAACGTCCATTTGGCACTCGCAGAAAAATGATCTCCTTAAGGAAGAAACAGGAAAGCTATCCTGAAACAGCGAAGAACTCAGTGCCTGATGGCCATGTCCTGAGAGGGAAATATGGCCCCATTTATAAAGGGAGGAGATGTACCTCCCTTAGCAACAAGAACATGGCAGGATGCTAAGGCACGAGTTAATGGCAGCCCTTAAAAATGGGAAATTCAGAGTAAACGGAGGAGAAAGAGCGAAGGACTTTCTACTTGGCTGTTCGGCAGGGTGTGGATGGCTCAAAAGCGATGGCAACTCTCTGATGCACATTTGGCCTAGCGGTCTTGTCCAGGAGGAATTTTAATTCTCCGACTGAAAAGTCCAGGATAAACAGGGTGAGAAGAAACCCTCACCTACCAGGACCTTGGACTCCAAAACGGCCGGAGCTCGGGAACTGCACCAAAGGATGCTTAGCAGAATCACAAAGACACCCGCAACCCTGGGATCCCGGGTGCAATGGCCACTTTTACCCTCGACAGGGCCCTTACCGGGGTGTAAATCCCTCCCTGGTCCCCGCGGCTGGCCCCATGCCGTCTGTGCAGCAGATGTTCGAGGAGCACTCGTGCAGGGACCGGGAGGTTGTACACCAGTTACACAGACAGGGGGCGGGCGGGCCTGGTGACAAGCTCTGGCGCTCCGACACTTTGCTCCCTTCGATTCCTTGACTGCGAATTTGAGCTGTACCCTGATTCTGCCCCCCAGAAACTGGTGTAGGACGCGATGCTGTCCTCACCGTCCTCTTGTGCGCCGTGGGTGGTCAGAGCCCACGGCCTGCGCCCCGCGCTGCCCGGGGCCCCCCGTGCTTGTCTGAGCCCCACTCCTGGAGGAAATGCCCCTGGCCAAGCTCCCCACTGGGAAGTATTAACTAGTTGGCTTCCAGAAGTCTGGCCGCTTAAAGAAAATCAAAATGGCGAGGTCTGACATGGGTATTACCTTGAAGGATTCCTGCCTTTAAAGAATAGAAACGACTTCCTCTCTGGACACTCAAGATTCACTTCAGGGTCATTACCTTCCCTTCCAATTCATGCCGAATTTTTTTCATTTTTTTTAATGTTTATTTATTTTTGAGAGAGAGAGAGAGAGACAGACAGACAGAGTGCGAGCAGGAGAGGGGCAGAGAGAGAGGGAGACACAGAATCCGAAGCAGGCTCCAGGCTCCGAGCCGTCAGCCCAGAGCCTGACGCGGGGCTCGAACCCACAGACCGCAAGATCATGACCTGAGCCGAAATCGGAGCTGAACCGACTGGCGCCCCCAATTCACGCGGTATTTTAAGTGCCATTGTGACTGCACACAGAACATGGTTCAAAGCAGCCTCGCGGTCACCACGGCATGCTTACGACGGGCTCCGTAACGGCGGATCTGAACTAGTTTGTGAAGTTGTTCAGGAGGTGTTTGTGGTCTTTGTCGCTACTGACTTGTTTTAAGGCAGAAATCAGGACGGAGTAGCTTCGTAGGTGAAAACACTGACTCTAAGCAAGGCTTGCAATGCTGGCAGCTGTCAACTAGTTATTTTTCTTCTGAGAACTAAACAAGCTAATTCAGTAAAATGTGTGCCACCTCCAAGTTACTAATTTAAAGTCAAACACGATTTGGTGAAGGCGCAAGGCAGCATAGTCTTCACGGCAAAGACAGGACCCAAAAAGGCTTTCCTCTTCCCCCCTAGTGTGCGGGATCCCACTTAGGTTGTGCCAGAGGCTTCCTGCTGTCTGCGTGTGACTTTAACAGTTTTAAATAGGTTTGCAGAATGTAATAAAAACAAAATGGGATTGTGATAAAGTTTGCTACAAATATGCTATAAAACGGCATCAGATTGGTTTTTATTTAAAAATCTATAGAAACATGAAAAATGACTCGAAGGATAAGGAGTAGACTCTGGTCCAGAAAAGCAGGGCTGAACAACAAATTAGAACACTCGCTGTTAGAAAGTCTGCACACGGTTCCTGACGCGCACACCCACACACGCTCACCTCTTTATTGAGGGCTCACGTCTTAAATACCCGCTCTTGTAACCTTAGATGCAACAATAATGAAGAAGAATCACAGATGACAATTCCTTAAGATCAGAGAAACGAGGTCTGACACTAATTCATCTTTTTCTTGGCTGAACTTCCCAGTAGTGAGCCCGCTGCTATGGTTTCTGAACGTCATTGCTTCCGTACTTGGACTTCACGTGAAGAGCTTTTCCACCTGCTGCCCTCTATTCTTGCTAATAGTCGAGAAGACTGAATCCGCTCTTGATCTGCTTGGATCTTTTGATATTTTGACTCTGGAGAACCTCTTCAGGCCTCTAAACAACCTGATTTAAAAGTGGAAAGATGAGTTCGAAATGTAGTTCCTGGTATTTGAAATGAGAACTCTGATCACTCCGTGCCTCTCATTCTGTCCATGACACCTAGGCTGTTCCTGCAGGATGTATAGCACCTCCCAGAGGGCCCACATCTCAAACATGTGTGTGTGCAACGCACACACGCACCCATGCATACACATGTGCACACGCACACACAACCATACACATGTGCACACTCACACCCCCCACACACGCATGCACACACATACACACACCCGTCACATGCATACGCACACACTGACACACACATGCATGCGTCACACACACACACACTCACACCCACGCACGTGCATACAGGAATGCTTACACAGTCACACACATGCATATACACGTGTACACACACTCTCGCACATACACGCACACACTCACACCCATGCACATGCATACATGAATGCTTACACAGAGTCACACACATGCATATACATTCATACACACGCATATACACGTGTACACACACTCTCGCACATACACGCACACACTTACACACACAAGTACTGACTCACACCGCTGACACCATGGGATGTGGCTCCCAACCCTTTTTTCCCCACGTTTGTTTATACACGTGGCAGGTATAATGAGCTTCCGCACAGTCACCTAGAAGATTCCGTCAGCTACCCTTACTGCTAAACTCACTCTGAAGCTCAGATCATCCCTTATGAGAAGTTTGAAATGAATGTGACACCCTGAGATCACATATGGGCAACTTGCCGCATTTCTATGTAAATGCAGACAACATGTTGTGAATTAACGTATCTTATTTTCGCATTCGTTATTACAACCTGCAATATGTGAAATGTATTTTATAAATAAGGACATGCAATCGAGCAGAGTTTAGGTGACAAGAGTAAGATTCTATAAGTAAGAACTGGTCTTACTAGGTCACATGGAATTTTTATTTTCTGATAGCACAGCTTCTTCTAAAAAAAAACTGCGTAAAATGAGCTTTCTGGACCAAGCACAAAGGTAACCATTACGATTTAATGGCAGTGACTTTTCCGTATTTGTAGACAGATATGGGAATAAGTAATTTTCTAATTGAGAATATGGTCACACGGACATTAACAGAAATGCATTAGTGTAATGAGTTAATTATACAAAGGAATATTCCAACAGCCCATTTATTATGTTTATGATGTGGTACATTCTAACCCCTTTTCAATTTTAATCTCTTCTTACCACACGTGGTACTTTTCACAGATGACAGAGGGATGCGAACATGTGTCAGCTGACACACTGAAGTTTTTAAGGCTTTCCCATCGTGTGAGCTTTCATGTCTGCCATTTGCTCCTACACGTCCCATTCTGCTGGTGCGGCAACGAGAGGATTAACATCCAATCCCTTCCTGAGACAGTCTACCTCAAGACGAGGCACCTTCTTGGGGACTGGATCTGTTCAGCCATTCTTTTAAAATTATGTTTATTGAACAGCTATTAGGTGCCAGATACTTTCCCAGGCACTGATAATATAAAGACACGGTTGGCAGTAAACACAGAAACGATGGCTCCTTCCCCTGAACCTCTAGTCTAAGAGAAAACCAATATATTTATCATACTGTTTATAGCAGGAAAAAGTCACCAAAGCCATCACTCCAGACCATAAAGAATGCTAGGAGAAGAGGTGCCCGGGGATGAAGGAATGAACATATGGGAGACTTGCCAAGTCAGGGAGGAATAAAAAAGAAAAAGCATTCATGCAAGACAAGTCACAGTCTAGTTACATGAGCACAAATCCCCATCAGGAACAGAAACCAGGAAGGGAGCCATAAGGCTATCAGTGCCCATGACAAATCCAGGGAACCAGGCTGGGTGTAGACAGTAGCTGGGAAGACGGGTCAAGCAGTGAGTCAGGCCACGCACCAAAGGGAGCAAGGCTGAGGGACAGGATTCTGGACAGGCTGCCTTCAGACTGGAGAGTGGTCTTCCGGTGAGCAAAGCCGCTGCCGGGGTGAAGCTGGTCCACAGGGGCAGAAACCACTGTCTCTCCCATTCGTGCAGGTGGCAAAACCAAGCTTGCCCACGTCAGAATACATCCAGAGCAAAACACTCAAAAGTGTCTCCAGAACTATCTGTCCTCTGATTCGTGACGTGTTTTCTCGAGATGTTGTGAAACTCCAGGTTGAAACGGTGTTAGCCAGCTAATAGGCTTAGAAATAGGAAAACAGATCCTCTATCCAGATACAGACAAACCCAAATGTAAGGAATGCTGTTGTTCTGTTGTCGCAGACACGGCAGCCGCCGTCCTGCTCTCTGCTTCCGTGGGTTTAGCTGCGCGGGTCGTGGCACGTGGGAGCCACAGCGGGTCCGGCCTTACTTCACCTGGCACGTCCTCACGGCTCACCCAACTCCCGTTATTGTCAGAATTTCCTTCCTTTTCTAAGACCGAAGAATATTGCACTGTATGTGCAGACCACATTTTGCCCATCCCTTCACCAACGGACACCTACGTGCTTCCCCCTGTTGGGATTGTGAATGGCGCTGCTACCAACATGCTGTGAAAATATCTCTCCACGATGCTGATTTCAATTCTTTGGGGTAAATACCCACAAGCGAGATTGCTGTAGGATATGGTGACCCTACTTTTAATTTTTTGAGAAACCTCCATAGTGTTTTCCATACTGTAAACCAGTTTACAATCCAACTGACAAGGTACAAGGGTGCTCATTTTTCCATGTCCTCAACAACACATGTTACATCTTTGTCGTTGATATTGTTGTTAATGGCCATTCTGAATCTCGTTATGATTTTGATTTGCATTTCCCGGACAATGAGTGATGTTGAACATCTTTTCATGTGTCCATGGGCATATGGATGTCTTCTCTGGAGAAATGTCTGTTCGAGTCGTTTGCCCAGTTTTAAATAGGCTGTTATTTTGCTATTGAGTTGCTTCGGGGAGACATTTTTATTGTGCCAAGGTGAAGGTGCAGAGGACAACCTTTCAGTCTTCCTTTCCAGCCCTATTGTGGTGTTTTCCCAACTTGTGTCTGCGAATGGACAACATTTCTGCCCTTCAGTCATTATCTTTGAGACACAATGCAGTTCCAGCCCTCGAGGGTTCCTTCCAGACATTGAAGCCCAGTTTGGACCTTGGAGCCATCACCCTCCACTGACTGTCCTGCCTGTCAGTGTTTATGTCTGGCACTCTCAGCTGCTTTTCTCACTCAAAGGACCGGAAGTAGGTGTGGCTCATTCTCTGTTATCCACAACACATAGTAAGCCTCCTTGTAGTACTTAACGAACTCCAACTGACCTAATAAATACTTACGATTTAACACCCACGTAACAAGTGAGCACAGGATTTTAACTCCTCGAAGAATCAGGTAGAATGAAAAGTACATATTTCAACCCGGAAAGGTGGTACGATCAGGTGCTCAATTTAATAGAGTTATTTTAAAAGAGCATAAGTTGCTTATATATTGCCATTTCAGGGGAGTATCAAAGATGACTTATGAGTGCTAATCAGATGTTCCTTGTCAGGTTAACTATAAAGCCACTGCATCTTTGATGACTTCAGAAATTTTACACAAGAGCTCTTTTCCACTGTTTTCTGCAACTTTGCGGCAACTATCACAATGACTCTGCTCAGAGAAGATTGCCATTTGCTCACATAACCATCCACGCCCGAAGGAGGACACACGTGCCCACGTCCTCATTTCCCAAGGCTTCACTTGACCCAGCGTGACACCTTCCCCGGCACCCCGGTAACTGTTTTATCACGGAAGTTACCTTTTATGGGGGCTGCTAGACTGCTCATTCAGGATGGGCGTATCTTAAGTGCTGCAGAATGTTCAAGTGAGCTGACACTTTGTGTAACTGGGAAGAAAAAAGAATGATCGGCTTGGGTTTTGTCAGTCGTACGGATCGAGCGAACACGATTGATAACCTCTCAACACCTGAAACCCTCACGGTCGTCACAGCGCGCTCGGTGGGCCAGCACGTGCCTCACGTCTGGGCATTAGAAGCAGACGCCCCGCCGAAGCTCTCGATTTACCCATTTCCCTCACCCTGTGTGTGGCCGTTAAGGCGCCACCCTGGCTCCCCGTCGTGAGCCATTTCAAGGGAGCCCAGGAGACATCTCCCCGGAAGTTTTCTTACAGAAATGTCCCTGCATACAGAAATGTTGGAAGAAAACAACACGTATACACCTGCCCTGAGGTTCAACCACTTGAGCATCTTCTCACGTCTGTTGTACACGAGCAGCACACGTGGATTGTATGTGTGTAAATGTATACATGCGCGTATATGTACAAACGCGCGCACACACATAAAATGTGTTGTTACTGAACACGTGAGAACAGATTCCTGACACTTGACCCCTGACCTCCAAACACCCCGGCACAGGGCTCCTGGGAGCAAGGATGCTCCCTCCCGTAACCGTGTCGCCAGGGCCCATGCCCCACGCCAGTTCTTCTCTAACACGGAGAGTTTCGTGTGCAGAATGTTGAATGAGGTCTCAGAGGGCCGACGGACACCTGTGGGAGTGGGCGGAGCAAGCAGCAGCCACGCCCGGGCCTTGGGGACAAAGAGAGGCGTCTGGCCTGGTGACCATCGGCGAGAAAGCACGGGCTTGGAGCGGCCCCAGGCCTGAGAGGGGGCGCCACAAGCAGGTGCTGGAATCTCTGCGCATGGCAGATGGTTCCGACAGTGAGGAGACCCCACTCCTGTCTCTGCAGTCTCCCCAGCAGCCCTGCAGGCAGGGGTGACAGGGCGCGAGCTGGCCAAGAGGAGGGCTGCTGGGTCCCACTGGGTGCTCACTCAGGCCTACAGGACCAACCCCCAATATCCCTGGTCACCAGGCTCGGGGAGCTTGTGCATGGTCACACATCATTGCTGGGAGACACAGGTGTCGTCTGTGACCTTCCCCGGGAGAGGACAGCTGGAGACCGCGTGCGGGGCTGTCCCGGAGCTTCCCCGGAGCCTTTCCCACCGCGTCTTTACATCTGCCTCCTTGCCCTGTGACAAACCATCACCGTGAGACAACAGCTTTGTATGCTGACTTCCAGGCGCACGTCTAGCAGATTAGTGAGGCTGAGGGTGGCCGTGGGGACTCCTGAACTGGCAGACCTAAATCTAAATGCAACACAACTTCCAGAAGAAAATATAGCAGAAAACCCATGGAACCTGGGCTTGGCGTTGGATTTTCCGATAGAACACGGGAGGCACAACCCATGAAAGAAAAATCGACAACTTCAACTTTATTTTTTAATTTTTTTAATATGTATTTATTTTTGAGAGAGAGACAGAGCACAAGCAGGGGAGGGGCAGAGAAAGAGGGAGACACAGAATCCGCAGCAGGCTCCAGGCTCTGAGCTGTCAGCATGAGCCCGATGCGGGGCTCGAACCCACAGACTGTGAGATCACGACCTGGGCTGAAACTAAGAGTCAGACACTTCACCCACTGAGCCCCCCAGGTGCCCCAAGAGGTACATGCATGCAGGGAAGAGAAGGAGTGGACTGGGGTGCAGGGGCTCACCGTCCCCGAGAGGCGATGTGCTCTCTCTCTCCGTGGCCAGGTAAGAAAAGTCCACTTCCTGGGTCCATTCAGACGTGTCTTCCTAAAGTCCTCACCGCCAGCCCTCTGATACTCTTCTGGGGAGTCTGAGCTCCCACAGCTAAACCCTGAGCTGCACTCACGTATCACTGTAGGCCCCGCCCTGAGTCTGTCTCCTTCCATACGAGGTTGGGGAGCATGTGTACAGAACATTCCGCAGCCCCGAATCCACTTGTCCACACGCCCTGGGTTGGCTATGATGGGACAGCCGTCCTCAGCCGGCCGGAACGGGCGTGTGGCTCCAGATCCATCCGAAGGCAGGACCACCTCTTGTCCCCGCGGTCAGCTAGAGACGGGGGTCCCGCACGGGGGCCGCAGGTGAGCTACAGAAGCAGCAGCAGAGCGGTAAGAACACGAGCAGCCCTCAGACGGTCACGTGCCTTCAGAAGCTTCTCTGGCACCGTCCACTTGACCCCGTCCCGGGGAGGGCGTGCGGGCGGACAGCTCCTGTGTGGCCGCTTCGGTCAGCAGCACCCGACTCAGGGAGGCCAGGGTGGGGGGCTGGCGTTCATTACAAAGCACCCCGGCTGGGGGCTGTGACACGGGCCTTCACTGCCCCGCATCCTGGGGTCTCCATCGAGGCGTCGGCAGGGCCATGCTTAACCCCTGGAAGGCACTGGAAGGATCCGTCTGCTCCTGGCTCCCAGCGTATGGCAGGCCCTCGGCTTGGGGCAGGGGCCACTCCAGTGCCAACCGTGGTGCTGTCCCTAGATGCCCCCCTTTCCTCAAGGACACCCGCCATACTGGCTCGGGGCCCACCCCAGCCCAGCATGACCTCATCCTAACCAACTCCGTCTACACAGACCCTCTTTCCAAATAAGGTCACCCTCGGAGGTCCCAAGGGTCAGGACCTGAGTGTGTAAGCCGGGGGGAGGGGACACATGTGAACCTGTGACAAGAGGCGTTTTCTGTCTCTACACGACTAATCTTGATGCGGTCCCATGGAGAGCGAGGGAGACGCCAAGTTAAAGACGCAGGTGGGCCAGACAGGTGTATGGAGCGGAGAAGCAGGCGAGGACGTAGCCGGTCTCCTACCCGCACATTTTCCCGTGACCCAGATGGGGAACCTGGACGGGCGGAGGGTCCCCGCTCTCTGTCCTCCCTCTCACCCCTCCCTCGCGGGGAAGAGACGGCCCCACAGCACGCACCCAGGACTGAGTACGCGAGTGGCCACCCATCTAGGATCTGCAACATATTTTTATGACAAAATTGGGAGCATAAAAATCAATTTTCCCCCGAGATGTGTCTTCCTTGCTTTATGCCGAGTACATGTGCTTAATGAAAATTTCCGGAACAGATTTCTACGTTCAGCTGGCACATCGAGATATTCAAAAACATCACACTCGATACCCACGTGCTCTACTTATGACCATGCAATAAAATTATAGAACAGGTCTGAGTTATTTGCAGTATTTTTTTATATTTTTTAGTGTTTATTTTTTGAGAGAGAGAGACAGAACGTGAACCAGGGAGGGGCGGAGAGAGAGAGGGAGACACAGAATCCGAAGCAGGCTCCAGGCTCCAAGCTGTCAGCACAGAGCCCGATGTGGGGCTTGAACTCACGAGCTGTGAGATCATGACCTGAGCCGAAGTCAGACGCCCAACCAACTGAGCCACCCAGGCGCGCCTGCAGTGATCTTTTTAAATTTTAAACTCTCCAAAGAGGTTCTGGGCTAACAATGTGTCTCATTGGCGTTTTAGAAGAGGAAACTCCTAAAACTTCACTTTTAAATGTTCCATGAGGTCATGGAAACAGAATGACACATCCCTTGGGTCTAATTATAAATATTTTTAGTATCTTCAATTCCATACCAAAGTATGTGGCCTAGACAAGGTCATAAGAAAAGTAGTTCACCAGCCACTCACCTGGACGAGTCGGGTGGGACAGGGCTGTGGACCGTGGGTGGCTGACAATGCCGGGCTCTGTGGGCACGTCCGATCTGAGATCTTCTGGCCCCTGTGGGCCCGTCAGAGCCACGGGAGGTTCTTTCTTGGACTCAGCTGGGTTCTGTATCCTCAAGTCAGATTACACTCAAGTTAGGAGACTTTTTAAGCAACGCCATCAAGATTAGTAATAACATAAGCCAATAGTAATTGTTGGAATTATTCTATCTGCCTTTTTTTTTTCAGTATGTTTTTTGGGGGAAAAAAGTCTCCAAAAGTATTATTTTTGTAGAATAAAACTGGAGGCCTAGATTGCACAGTCAAGGTCTGTGTACAGACACGTATAATCTTCCCGGTCCATACAATCTTCCCATAGCTGAAGTCAACTGAGCTGTTTCGTAAAGAGAAGCGTCACTGCCACTGAAACCTGGTCTCTCTCTCTGTTTTGCATCCGTGGGTCTCGAATGCCTTGCCGGTCTTCTGGGGTGGACGGCCCTCCAGTCTCCTATCTGTCTTCAGCATCTGTCGAAAATTCCCCAGCTACTGCCTGTCAAACAGGTCGGGAGGTAAGTACCGTGGATTAGTAAATTTCTTCTTTTCTGGCACGCGGTTGTTTCTCCCCAAGGAAACGGTTCCCACAGATGGCAGGGACCCCTCGCTACACGGACACACGTGGGTCCCCTCGCGGTTTTTCCTTCAACCGGAAAAACGAAGGACTGACATCTCCAATCTGTTACTTGTGTGACAGTTGTGACAGGCAAAAAGTCCCAACGCACCCGCCCCGCCAGCAGCCCCACGCTGCGAGGCCTTTGACGTCAGACCCATCAGGTGCATGAGCGGCACCAAGCAGGGACGTGGTCCGTCTGCAGTGACCGTGGCCCAGCCGGGGCCACCAGGAAGTTCTGCTTTGTGGGCACCGTGAGCCGGGTCCCTGGGCTCCCGGCCAGGCACTTCCCGTGTGTCATCTGTAAGCCCTGAAATGGAGCATCCTTGTCTGTGACATGAGACTAATGACAATATGGTCTTCCTCACATATGCATGCGTGTTCATGAGTATACACACATACATAAGTACACCGATACGTGCATGTTCACGTGTTATACTCACACATATACATGCCCTTTACGCACACGCGCACACGCGCACACGGGCCCACACTCTGCCCAGGACGATAAGGAAGCTCCTATTCCCCACAGTACTGAGAACGTGGCCCAAGGAACTAGAATCGGAAAATGAGACGTCTCCATTATGAAGGACTCATGAAAACATCACTACAGTCAGTCACCAAGGGCAGCAAAATCGTCACGACATCCCCATTAAGCGCCTGCCTCAGGACACTTTTTAGAAATGTATATTAAACTGTTTACAGTAAAATGCATCTCTGAAGTAATTAATATTTGGCCTGGTAATTTCACCACATTTTGCTGCTGGATGGAAATTAGGATAACTTCATGAAGACCACATTAGACTATTCTTCAGATAATTTCCTTTTTATTCCTGATCAGGGACCAAGGTTAGGCGGAACCACAAGGTCACGGCTTCACTGCAATCTCCTTTTCCTCTTTTGAAAACGGATGGCTTTCTGACTTTAAAACCTGCCCGGAAGAGATGAAGACGTGTCCCTGGACGTCTCGTCCCAACTACATCTCTGGTCATTCAGAACAGTCAGAGGGGCCTGGGAATCTTGGGGCCACGTGGAATCCACGAACGTGTCTTCCCTAAGGTCACGGGGTAGAAAACACAGCAGGTGCAGAGCGGCAGAGGTCTGGTCCTGAACATGACCCCATAAGGGGGGGTCTGGTCCTGAACATGACCCTATAAGAGGAGGATCCGGTCCTGAACATGACCCCATAAGGGGAGGGTCTAGTCCTGCACATGACCCCAGAAGGGAGGGTCTGGTCCTGAACATGACCCCGTAACGGGGGGGGTCTGGTCCTGAACATGACCCTGTAAGGGGGGGTCTGGTCCTGAACATGACCCTGTAAGGAGAGGGTCTGGTCCTGAACATGACCCCGTAAGGGGGGGGAGGGGTCTGATCCTGAACATGACCCCGTAAGGGGAGGGTCTGGTCCTGAACATGACCCTGTAAGGGGAGGGTCTGGTCCTGAACATGACCCCATAAGGGGGGAGGAGGGGTCTGGTCCTGAACATGACCCCGTAAGGGGGAGTCTGGTCCTGAACATGACCCCATAAGGAGAGGGTCTTGTCCTGAACATGACCCCGTAAGGTCATGACCTTGGGGGGGGCGGTGGGTCTGGTCCTGAACATGACCCTGTAAGGAGGCAGACCTCTGAATGGCACAGATGAGCTGTTAGGTGTGCTCTAGGCTATGTGGAAAGTTCCAGAAGAGCTGTGAGTGGGGAGAGGAGCACTGAACCCCCACGGGTGATTGATTCAGAGCCTGGGCTCAGGTTCCCCAGTGCTCAGGAAGCCTGGGCCAATATCACCACATCGGGGGCCTGCGAGGTTGGGCCTCTTATAATATATAGAATAGTTAACTGGGCTAAAACAAAATGCCTCCCCTCACGCTTAGTAGCACTTTCTTTTCCTCTTCTTTTCTCATTTTTCTCAGCCCTTCCCTTTTCCTCGTCCGTCTTCATCCTGAAGGGAAAGGGCCGACTGTCCGCTCCTGCACATCTGTGTGATGACATTTGCCCCCACGAGGGGCCAGGTGGAGTGGGGGCAGCCATGGCAGCGTCCCTGCCCGCCACACACCCAGGCTCAGGGGATTCGGGAGAGCAGCACTGCAGCCCCCGTGGAAGGGGGGAAGGCCGTGTCCCAATTGTCACGGAGGCCATTAAACCCTTTCCCCTCATCCCCCCACTGAGTTGATTCAGCATACCTTTGGATTTTACCAAGGCCTAATGCAAATTCCATGAGCCTTATAATCAAAATCCTCAATGCTCTATCATATACAAGAGCCCAAGTCTCCTGGGGGACTGGGGACAGCTAGATGACAGGTTGGGGGGCTCTGGGACTCTCCCACATTGAAGCAAGACTGCGTGTGTGCAAGAATCACAGCTGAGCTGGTGGTAAGATGGGCCTGCCTATTGAGGACCAGGACCCAAAGACATAACGCCCCAATGGCGTGGGGCCAGCGTCTTGGGATTTCCAAGAAACGTAAAATAAGATGAAGAAAAATTGCCTAACAGCAAGTAGCAAAGTGCTTTTCACAGGAATGTATGGTAGGACCTCGGTACCTTGCACATTTATGAGAGAGAGAGAGAGAGAGAGAGAGAGAGAGAGAGAGAGAACCTACACCTGGAAAACACAAGGCATGGGAAATGAATGCCATTCCAGAAACCGAGGGAAAGGCTGCAACCCAAAGATGCAAGGCAAGATCCAACTTACGAGCTCCACGTGCAGCGTCAGAGCCACACCGGCAGCTGAGAAGGCTCGATGCTGGACGCTGGGACCCTGGACCAGCCGTCTCCAGCTCCAGCCCACCCCCCCCACCCCCCCGCGCCGGCGACAGGGACGACGCGTCACAGAGTGTGCAATGCGTCCTCCGCTACGGCCGGAGGCATCAACCGAGGAGCGGGGGCGGGAGCACTGGCAGAGCACGACCGCACAGCTTGGCTCCAGGCCACTCAGCTTTCCATCTTCCAGCAAGCCCCTCGGTGTAACGATTCGTGTGCTCCAAGATCCACGTGCAAGGATATTCCTCGTTCATTGTACACCACAGAGAAATAGATGACAACGATGATAGGTAGACAGCAGATGAGACGTCAGACAGACTGATGATGACGATGATGATAGATGATACACAGAGGACAGAGAAGAATGACAGGTGAACGGTGTGGGCGCTGACTCGTGCCCGTTGTTAATTACCCACCCTCAGTTCTAGGGTTTACCATGTTTTCCCACAGTGATGACCACTGAAAAGGCGACTTGAAAATAGGTTTAAAAACCTCACGTATTTCTGCCCGCTCATACAACATAAACATGTGGGGGCCATTGGGGTCTCTGATGCATATTCATTTCGGATTAAAATCTCAGGAAAGGAAGCAGCATAAGTAAAAGTGCTGAATCATAGATCCTCGAAGTGCGGGAGGGGTAACAGATGACCCCATCCGAGCCACCGCTCTGCGCCCTCAGCCAGAGTTCTGTTCCTGCATTTTTGCCAGGACTCAGCCAGCCTCCTGACGTTCAGACCACTGACCAAGTGAGCATCATGTAAGGAGCCCCCTTGGTTTCAGCTCAGGTCGTGATATCATGGCTTCATGAGTTTGAGCCCCGCGTCGGGCTCTGAGCTGGCGACCCAGAGCCTGCCTGGGATTCTCTCTCTCCCTCTCTCTCTGCTCCTCCCCCGCTCATGCTGTCTCTGTCTCTCTCTCAAAATTAATAAATTTAAAACAAAAAAGACAAGGTCTAATATGAAAATCTCTTTAGATTCTGGTGCTTGATGAGCAACTACAGGTGTTTTGTATTTTGATTCTTTTTGTTCCTATGCAAATAATCAGCTATCAATCTTTTTTTTTTAACCAGTTAAGCTCAAGTTCTGCATTTCAAGGAATCTCATTAAAAGTAATGGTCTTGTCCTGCTGGAATTGAATCTTGTTTTCTTTATTAAAATGTTTCCTTTTTAATGCCTTCAAGAAAGTCTGAAAGGGAGGAGAGACCGTTTCATCACATTTGAATAATTTGTTCCCGTGTCACTGGCATCGTGGGTGCTATTCGAAACTCTTCTTTACGAGAAGGCCATTTTTTTCCATATTTCACAAATTGGGGAGTGTTACTACATCTTATATGAGTAAGAAAGTTCACTCTACAAGGGCGCCTGGGGGGCTCAGTCGGTTAAGCGTCCAACTTCAGCTCAGGTCATGATCTCACGGTTTGTGGGTTCAAGCCCCGCATCGGGCTCTGTGCTGATAGCTCGGAGCCTGGAGCCTGCTTTGGACTCTGTGTCTCCCTTACTGTCTGCCCCTTCCACACTTGTGCTCTCTCTCTCTCTCTCCCTCTCTCTCAAAAATAAATAATTATTTTAAAAAAAGAAATTTCATGCTACAGAATATGAAACCATGTCTAAGAACAGTTTTCAACTTCATTTCTACAAGTCCCACTGAATTTGCTTATAAGTGAGACATGCGACCATGCAAAGCCTGTGTTTTCATTCCGTGGAGCCATGGCAGGCGGAGCCCAGTGGAGAATGTCACCACGTCTCACCACATATGACATTCCTTGTGTTCTCACGTAGGAAGGCAGAAAGACCAGAAGACCAGGAATGATCTTTCTGGACATCTAAGTCAGAGCAAAACTGTAACACACTCTTCAGATCTTCTCTTTCTTCGCAGCAGCAGATTGCTCTTTTCAAATAAAATTTTGCCTTGAACATTAAAGAGGTAAGTCCAGGATTGTTCTGGTTTAACCGTGAGAGAGCAGCCTTTGACGCCCAGACCAGCCTTGCTACCACTGCCCACCGGGGCAGACCCGCCGAGGTCTCTTCAGAAACACCAGGATTTGCTGTAGCTGATTTTGAAAAGTCCTGATTAGATTAAACATGTAGCGTTATAGACGAAGAATCTAAGGCTGAACACCTAGGATGTCCCTGCATGTTCGTTGTCAGCAGTGGCTGGAACCCACATTGTTCTCCTTAACCTCCCCTGTGGCCCGGGAGCTGCCTGTCTAGCACGCAGAGGCCCACAGAGCATCTCAGATGCATCCTGGGTGGTGTAGACCGCTGACAGCTCCCTGGAGCCTGGTGGAGACGCGGGACGCCCGCGGCCCAGCATGGAGCTCCTAGCGTTACCCAGGCTGCTTCTCCCGGGAACCCCTTCCCAGCCCTGTGGAAGGAAAACAAGGAGACGATGATTTTTCGTCACCTGGACCAGACCTTATGAAGGGGTCAATAGTCCCCTGAGGACCTGGTCACTCAGAATGAGACCTCCCCACCCCCACCAAAGGGAAGGGGAAATGAGAGTTGTGGAAGTCCCTTCCCCATGGCTAGAGTCTCCTCGGAGAGCTTCTGGATTTTCTTCAATAATAGCCACCGAGGGGATCGGTCACCATAAAGTTGGAGGTGGCTACTATGTCTATTGTCCTCACAAGACGACGTGGGACTCCTGGCAAGCCAAGTGTGAGTGTTCGAAAAGAAATTATTCACACCGAGAGCTGAGTTTGTATTGTAGACTACTTTTGTAATTAAAACAAAATAAAACCTCTGTCGTCTCCCTTAAGCCCTCAGCATATTAAAGAAGCTGCCGGCTTTATCAACCAAATGATTCGGTCATCGCTGGTTAATATGAAATCTGGAAAACTGGCTGTAGAAGACCAATTAAGAAAGGGAAACAAATTTTTAAAAAATTAAAGAGAGCACATAAAAATAACAAACACTCAAAGAGGTTCAGCTCAAATATAAACAGGTTAGTTTTATTATAGAATTACTGGGGTAGCTCCTTTTGTTAATAAGCACAAGAAATAGGCCTTATATGTCATGTAGCAAATGGTTATTATACTCAAATCACTCTTAAGTAGTCAGATCATTAATATAGTGCATATCTTTCAATTGTTCCCTAGAGAGATTTTTTTTCAGGGTGCACAATGTAAAAATAATAACCTGCTGCTAAAACTCAAGGGATTGAATGACCTATAAGACAGATGACATTTAACAGCTAGGCGATGCTTAACTACCTGAGTGAAATGCAAAAGTCCCATTGAAATGTAGCGTAAGGCTCAGCGATGTCATGACCCACGTTCCTAAAGGATACTGTTGTCACCATCGTTCTGCCATCAGAAATTAATGTGTGAATTCCAAAAACAACAGGTTTGCAATACAGTTTAAGTGGCCCAAGTGACAGGGTCGCCCTACTAAGAAATCAGTAGAAATTGTAAAGAATCTGAGAGTCAAAGGTCTTTTTGGAAATACTGTCACCGGAAAGAAAAATCTAATTCTTTCTCTGATTTACAATTCTGCTCAAACTGGAATTAAGAACATATAAAGTGGAGGAACAGAGTCTATCAGCAGACTTTTCCTTTAAATAGCCAGTGACTTCGGGGTGCCTGGCCGGCTCAGTCAGGAGAGCACGTGGCTCTTGATCTCAGGGTTGTGAGTTCAAGCCCCATGTTGGGTGTAGCAATTACTTAAAATCTTTAAGAAAAAAATGTCTAGTGATTTTCAATACAGAAAAAGAGAAGATTATTTAGCAATTCATTAACCTATGTATAACAGAAACAATGACTGTACCATTCAAAAGAGCAGACGATGTTCAGACACTTTACGAGTTCTGATTTATGTACAGGCAGTTCATACGTTTATTATAAACAAATCCTATCTATGTATTAACTCAAACCTTATACACATTTAACCTACTTTCAAGTTTCTCTGTGCAGCAAAATCTATAAAGCCTCACGTTTTCACTCCTCAATATCCTGACTAGTAATAAGAATATTACTTACTAACAAGGATAATGGTAAGTGTCGGTGCTAACATCAGGTAAGTGACGACTGACACGCCTCACGACAGCTTCATGGGGCCTTTCATTCGATAATAGTCACCGAGGTCCTGCCTCTGCTCTAAGGGCAGGTGACGGAATAGTGAACTCAGCGGTGCAGTGCCTGCCCTTGTGGGGTAGAAACGCTAGCAGGTCAGAGGGCAAGAGGCACACAAACACACACAGTGTGTAACGTGAGCAGCAATATGCATGGCACACACCTTTGGAAGCAGGGTGTGCTCGTGTGTCCCTTCCCTAAAGGGGGATCTGGGATTAAAGTAACTTGATCCAGGATACAGAGTTAATAAGCCACCGGTCCAGAACTGAATTCCAAGGTCATCAAATTCTACAGCTCAAGCTCTAAATCACTGCATCGCATTACTTTACCGTGCCTTGTACACAATAAAAATCTGTATCCGGACTTCCTTTCTATCGATTAGAAATTGATTACAAGTCATTTAGAAATACGCACCTACCTTGGTTCAGACATTAGGATTCAGAAGTGAGCTTCAAATTGGGCTTCAAATACGGGCTTTGCCTTCTTGGGACTCATCTCTAGAAGACTTCGGAGGCAAAACCAAACACACACACACACACACACACACACACAGGAGATTTTTACAAACACATGGTTAGAAGTGTAAGCCCAGACAGGAGTGAGGGTCCCGACCAAGCCCCGCCATGTGTCTGGCACACCGCACTGAGGTACCAGTATTGTCTCATTAAATCACCATCTCACCACCGGACCGGAACCAGCGAGGGTTTTGCCGGAATCGGCAAACGAAGCAGGGGTCAATTACGTAAGAGGCCCACAGGCATGTGGCACACCAGCAGCAGTTATCTGCCCCCTGCGCGAGGACAGCAAACAGAAGAGACCAGACTTGGGGAGGCGGACTCCTCTCTTTCCTCCCAGGCACTTTTGGCCACGCTGTCCCCACAGCCGCCAAGCGCGCCATCACAAAAATATGGCTAAATTCACTTCTGACATTTGAACCGACGCCTCCCCCTCGGGGTCCCCAAGAGCCTGCACGTGTTTGCACGTGTGTCGAAATAAAGATTATTTTCATAACGACGTGGAGAGACTTCCCATTAGCCCTTTCGGCCTCATTGCCTGCTAATAATTTTTTAAAGGGAAGAAAACTTAATAGTTTACAAACAGGCTTTAAATTCGCCGTCCTGGCCGTGGTCTTCTCCACCCCCTCCTCCTCCGGGCCTGTGCAGTGTGACTTGTCTCCTGAGATTCGCCCGTGCGGCCCCTGGCCCTGCGTTTCTAAAGCAGGAAACATCCTTCTTATTCTAATCTGCCTTCCTCCCAGCCCTCGCTGCCCGCCCAGCTCTGCTAAGTGACTTCAGCCTGGAGAGGATGATAAACATGTGTCAAAAAGAGCAAAGGAGGGGCGCCTGGGTGGCGCAGTCGGTTAAGCGTCCGACTTCAGCCAGGTCGCGATCTCGTGGTCCGTGAGTTCGAGCCCCGCGTCGGGCTCTGGGCTGATGGCTCAGAGCCTGGAGCCTGCTTCTGATTCTGTGTCTCCCTCTCTCTCTGACCCTCCCCCGTTCATGCTCTGTCTCTCTCTGTCCCAAAAATAAATAAAAAATGTTGAAAAAAAAAAATTTTAAAAAAAAGAGCAAAGGAAGCAAATTCCTTCCCACCCACGAGGCCGCATGATGGAACTAATAATCCCTAAAGGCGTCCACCTGACTTACAGGTGCAAAACCCTGCCTGCCTCGGGATGTGTTTACTTCCTGAGGGGGCCGCGTCGGGGAACACTGACTATAACAGCAAATAACTGGGTGCCCGGTTTGTTGATAGTGTTTCAGGTAAGTGGGCCTGTTTCCAGGCAGGAGGGGCGAGGGAGAAGAAGGTCGGCCTGGGAGACTCGAATCTCAGAATCGCACGGTGTGGGGCTGTGCTTCAGCGGGGGCCGTTCGCGCAGATGCCACAGAAAGCACAACACCCCCCCCCCCCCGGCCAACCTCGGCCGGAGGGTGAGCCCCCACACCGCCAGTTCTTACCGACACTCGTTGACGTCTGTCCCCTCCCGCAAGTGTCCCTAAATCTGGAGCTGGATGGCACTTTCCTCTCGTCTTTGGAACAGACGACACGAGCTGGGCAGCCCAAAGCCGATGCCAGAAGCCCACCGCGAGCCCAGGTCACACACGCAGAGAGGGGACCTCGGGGGACTGCCTGGCCCAGGGCCAGGGACAGCACTCCCCTCAGAGCACGGCCAGCTGAGTGCCCCCCAGGGGATCCCCCCAGGATGCTGCCTTCAGGCCACAGAGACCTCATTTCCATCCATCAGTTGTGCTCTTTGAGGAAAGCAAACGCATCACGGGCATACGTGCACACACAAACTAGCGACGAAGTGAAGGAAACGGGTAAAATCCCACTGCCGTCACTCAGGGTGCGGCCACCATGCTCAACGGTCTCATTCAGAAGGCCCGTGTGCGCTCTTGCCCTCCCGCCTGATTGAACTGGACGTCGTCTGGCCCAAACCGATACAATGAGAGGGCACGTGGATGCGGGGACCCCCCCAGCGCTTGCCGGTCAGGATGGGGGGACCTCAGGGAAACCCCCTGAGGATTAGGGGCGGGGCTGCAGGCTGAGAACTGCTCCTTCCTGGGGTCCTCACTCAGTGCAGTCACTTGAACGTTGAGCTCTACTCTGAGAGCAGGAATCCTCTCCACCACTCACTCTCCCCACAGAACCGGAAAGAAAGACAACATCTAGGAGAAATTCCCTTCTTGAAGGCAGGAAGGACTGCCCGCTAAGGAGTCACTTCAAATGACCCAGTAGAAAAGGGTGCTCACTTTCAACCATCCCCAGAGACGGTGACAGTAGGTGATGCAGGTGGACGAATTTATATGTATGAAATAGAACCCTAACTTACGGATGCTTCAGGCCCATAACATTGATCGTAAGATCTGTATATTCTATTTTTGATGTTTGTTTATTTATTTTTGAGAGAGAGGTAGACAGCGAGTGGGAAAGGGGCAGAGAGGGAGACACAGAATCCAAAACAGGCTCCACAGTGTCAGCATAGAGCCCAACCTGAGGGTCGAACTCGTGAACTGTGAGATCATGTCCTGAGCTGAAACCGAGAGTCGGGTGCTTAACTGCCGAAGCCACCCACGTGCCCCGATATCTGTATATTTTTGATATTTCCTGCTTACTGGTCTTGAAAAGCCATCTGTCTTTGGTTCAGACTAATTTTGGTGCTCGCCGTGACGCGGGCCGCACTGTGTGGGAGACACTCAAGTCCTACTGAGGCCTCTCACTTGGGAGGGGGGGATGGAGGCTCCTTCCTGTGTCCTCACCTGGTCTCTGCTCTGTGCAAGGGTACCCCTGGTGTCTCTTCTTCTTCTTATGAAGACTCTGGTCCTATTGGATCAGGGCCCCACTCCATGACCTCATTCAACCTTAATTACCTCCTCGAAGGCCCCATTCCAAATACGTTGGGGATTAGGGCTTAAACATCTGAACTATGGCGGCATAATTCAGCCCATCACAGGATGTGGATAGAGAGAGACATCCTGTGCTCACCCTATACAACGTGATCAATGTCTATGTTGACAAACGTACGCCACGAAGGTCATTTAAAATATGGCTAAGTTGTCTACAGAGTCGTATGTGTTAATAATTTCCCATTGTTCCTAAAAACCATTTGCTTTTTAGACTGGAAATCACATATCCAGTACAGGAATAGTAATTCTTGTTACAAGAGACCCATTAGTTGACATGCAAGAATCTGCATTTAGCTTGACTTCCATACACAAGAGACACATTCATATGCCGGAAAAACTCTGAGAACACAAGTAAGCTAGGGAAGGCTCTAGAAACAATGTCAAATGGGCCATAGTGAATTCCGTGAGGCCCGTTTGCCTCAAAAAAGTGCAGTGGAAAATGAAGTCACAGGAATGTTGAAAGGGGCCAGCATTTGAAAAATGAGTCTATGTGCCTTGCGTGAACCCAGAGGTGAGAGATAACACTAGAAATTTCAAGGGGAGAATGTGGACAGATACAGAATTGTTCAACCCACTAGGACAGTCTGTTCTATTTTAGCTCTCCTGTAAACATTCGGAGTTTCCCCACAGTAAGCTGGGGTCTGACACCTGTCAGGGAGGTTATAGGCAATAATGCTCATCTCATCTGGAGAATAAATGACCCTGACATCCCTTCTGGCACCAATGACTGATGCGTTCCGGACCACATCTAGGCCAGGTGTCCAGGCCTGTGTGTGCACAGCCTCGAAGGTTCCTCGAAGGATGGTCGGAAACAGGAACACGGGGGGCCCCTAGGGGGCTCAGTCAGTTGAGCGTCCGACTTCGGCTCAGGTCATGATCTCACGGTTTGTGTGTTCGAGCCCCGCGTCGGGCTCTGTGCTGGCAGATTCTGTGTCTCCCTTTCTCTCTGCCCCTCCCCTGCTCACACTCTGTCTCACTCTTTGTCTTTCAAAAATAAACATTAAAAAAAATTTTTTTGAAACAGTAAGGCTGCTTTGCAGCACAAGTCAGTGTGATTCGATTAAACGTCTAGCAGAACAAAGAGAGAAGGAGAGGAAAGAAGAAGGAGATGGGCAGCGGGGCCCCGAGCACACGGGCACACGGGTCAGGACCCGCCACTCGAGGATCAGCTGTTGCCTGCTTTCCACACTGTTTCGTTTTGATTTCTCTGAAGATACGGCCCGTCCCGGCATTTTGCTGTTGGAAAGCACTCAAGTCTCACTAGCGGCTGCTTCATGAATCACCTGCCTCGTAAAACTCTAGATTTGACTGTGGGTCCCAAGCACTGATTCGTTTTCCATAATAGGAACTGCTATAAAAGTAGAAGCCTATTATCTAATAGGAAATGTATAAGCATATATAAATATACATATATATAAATATACGATAGATATAATGACATGGACACATATGTAATTTATTTAATAGGAACCTATTATGTTCTGCCTTCTCTGGGTTGTAATGGGCCAACGGAATTATGTTATTACGTAGCCATAATCATAAAACACTCACATAGCACACAGAGTATAGCTATTTTAATACAATTTGAAAATAAAGTAGCTATCGCGATGAAACCGTTGGGCACAGTTCTCAATTATTAGCACGCATTTCAGATGCCGCAAAGCCAGAGCTGGATCATGTGACCCGCCCGTGCCTACCTGGGAAAGCCACGCTTGGAGAATCGCGAGGCAGAGTCTCTGGAGGACCCGGGATCTCACTGGGCTCGTGGATGGGGGGCAGAAAATAACCGTGACAGATAAGCAGATTGCATGCAGCGTCACAAGACCCTGTGGGCTGTTAAGAAATTGAGCCGAAGAGCACGGAAGGCCCGGCTGGTTGGGTCACATGGATGCCAAGTCCAGGCGGGAGCCACACAACTCCAGGGCACGAGTGCCCGGATCTCAGGCAGGAGCTCAGCAGGTGCCCGAGGCGCGGCTGGCCAGGGGATGGTAGGGCCCGTGGCCAGAGGGGACCCAACGGCGCCAGCCGGAGCCCCTGGAGACCAGGGCCGTGGACCAGCAGAATTTTGGCTTTGCAAGCACGGTGGCTTTTCCTGGGAGTGAGAGGCGGTGCTCCGACGCTTCTGGGAAGGGGGCAGGATGGCCTGACCTCGTTCTCAGGACACTCCAGCCAGAGCGCAAACTCACGACACAAACCCGCCTTCTTGTCGGGGATGGGGCACGGGGAAGAATTCTTACTTATAACCCAGCCTCGGGACTTCAAGACAGAACCACTCATTTCCAGCACTGTTGCTCAAGCATTTTCTTTCACCCCCGGATCCGCCCCCGAAGTATTAGGGCACGAATTTGCTGGGCCGTGGTGACGCAGCACGTGGCCCGTCTCGGGGGAAGGGAGACTCGATTTACTGAGATTTTACCGTGATGATTAGCTCAATCCCTCCAAACGGCCAGAGAGGAAGATACAATTAATCTGTTTACGGGGAAAGAAGAGCTTCCCAAAGCATGGAAGGTGACGTCCCCACGACGGATGTGCAGACACCGAGAAGCTCTGGACAGCGGCTGCCTCTGGAACGGGGGCTTGGCCCGCACCCGACAGATGAGGGACTGCAGGCCCCCTGTTCGGGGTCCCACCCCGTCCGTGCTCTCCAGCCCCCCAGCGGGATTTGCCCAGGGAATGAGTCAAAGAGCTGAGGCAAGCAGGATTTACCGACCCCAATAAGGAGGGAAGAAGGCTGGGTAACACAGAGCTATTAAAGCGACTTCGTGTGGACACGAGGATCTCAGAAAATAAATTGGAAGATGAGAAAGTGTACGTATAAATATTCAACGAGGGTGTTAAGGCCACATTGAAATTCTTTGGGGAGATAGTGTCAAAGGGAAGGCATTAACGTAAGCAATCTAGATTGTCCCAGAACGGCAAAGTATGGGCAGGTCCCTAGATATTGGAGACAGCGGGCACCTCGGGACAAGGCATGTGGGGCTGACCTTGCTGATTCTTTCCCAAGGCCTCTGATGCTGGAGGAATCAAAGCCCGGCATTTGGAAGGAGTATGCGAGGTGTCTCCAGGGAGCTGAAATAAGGCTTTTCAGAGCTCACGAGTGACGTGACTTAGGCTCCGGAGATACAGGACTCTGGCTCGGGACAAAGCTGCCAGCAGATTAGGTGGCCTGATTGTATACAGAGAACAAACAAATCCCGTCCCTGCGACCACAGCTTCATTGTCCACGACGTCACCCCCTGGACAGAACACCAGACGTCCCCCTCTGAACTCACCCCGCGGCAGCTAAGAACGCCCCTGTGCTCACAGTCTGGCTTCACACCCTGGGGAAGCTTTGCCTGGCTAACAAGTCCTTTCGTTCCCAAAGAAGTCCCCGGGCTGAGCCACATTAACAGCAGGAAACTCCCACCTGCAAATTTCTTACCCGACCGGAAGCAGAAAGTGAATGGAAGAGTGATGACGGTCTTTGAAAATCAATGGAGGAAAGTTCTTTACGGAAATTCTAGCAGTGAACGAAATCATTTCCTTGCCAAAAAAAAAAACCCAAAAAACTGGATGCGTCCCTATCATATAACAATGCATGGGTGACTCATTCCCTGCCAGAGGTGGCCGTGCAGTGACAGAGCAGTGCCCACCTACGGGCCCCCACAGGCAAGCCACCCCCCTGCACACACCTGCCCACTCACAGCCACGCTGGGGGGCGGGGGCGACCAGCCACCTGTTCCTTGAACCCCCTTCGCTGCTTCCTCTCTTCCTGGTAGCCAAGGACCCCAGAGGCTTGTGCCGGAGAAACTCCAATAAATCAAGCATTGCCTCCAACATATCCTCCCAGGTCCCCACTCTACCCAAGAGTAAGTCACTGCATCTTTCCCCTTCGAGTTGATCTTAATTTTTTCAAGGTATTTTAAAGTCAACTCTGTCTCATAGCCATAACGGTCACCAAAACAGGCCCTTTCCCACTTGAAAAGATCCTCAGAAGCACGTATTCTCACCTCTCTTCTATGTTCATGAGGCTAATCTCTGTGCCCACACTGTGCCTTCCTCTCTGCTTCCCGTTTCAAGTACTTTGTTAGACTTCATTTTCTCAGGGCGGTTTTAGGTTTGCAATAAAGTTGAGAGGAAGACAGAGATTTTCCATCTACCGCACAGCCTCCCCCGCTATCAACATCCCCGCTGGATGGTCCATTTGTTACACCTGATGGACCCACACAGACACGTCGTCAACCAGAGCCCATAGTCTACATCAGGGTCCCTCTTGGTGCCATACGGTCTATGAGTTTGGGTCAAAGTGCGATGACATGTGTCCATCACTACGGTATCGTACAGTATTTTCTCCGCCCTGAAAATCCTCTGTGCTCCCCCTGTTCATCCCTCCCCCCATCCACTGTCTCCATAGCTTTGCCTTTTCCAGAATGTCACAGAGTTGAAATCATACACTATGTAGGCTTTTCAGATTGCCTTCTTTCACTTAGTGATGTGCATGTAAGGTTTCTCGTGTCTTTTCTTGCCCTGATAGCTCATTTCTTTCCTGTGCTGAATGAGATTCCGTTGTCTGGGTTGACCACAGTTTATTTATCCATCATCTACCGAATGGCACCTTGGTGGCTTCGGGTTTTGGCAATTACAAATAAAGCTGCTATAAACATCCGTAGAAGTTTCTGTGTGGACATGAGTTTTGAACTCCTTTGGGTAAATACCTAGGAACATCCTTGTCGGATCAGATGACCGAGTGTGTTCAGTTCTTTAACAAACTCTAACACTGTCTCCGTAGTGGCTGTGCCATGTTGCTTTCCCTCCAGCCATGAGTGAGGGTCCCCGTGCCCCACGTCCTCTCCAGTGCTCTGGGCGCTGGCCGTTCTCGTGGGTGCACGGCAGCATCTGTCTTTCTTCTTCAGGAACTTTTTAAGCAAGCTCCCCTCTCTCACTGTCTCCATTTCACCTGGAGGGCTCCATTTCCTGAGGGGTCTGTCTACATGCCTAGGTCTGCTCTGGGTGGCAAAATGCACGTTAAGTCATTTTTTTAAAAATGACTTAAGCTTTCTATTTGTCTCATGACACTTGAATATGAAGGAAAAAACTAACAGTGGGTAACAGCCCTTATTCTGGAGACAGGTTACTGAGTTTACCACCTCTGAGTCTTGGGCAAGTAATTTAAGCTCTCAGTGCTCCAACATCCTCATCAGTAAGACAGGGATTAAGATGATGTGTACTTACTGGGTTGTTGTGAACATGTACATACACACACGTGACTTAGTAGCGCTCCCAGCAGGCATACAAAGCGCTCACTAGATGTTTAAGGTAATAACAAGCCAAAAGGTCTTCGGCTTCTGTGTTCAGAAATTCAACAAGAACCTCCTAATTTCTTTCTCGAAATGCACTTTCTACCTCTTTGTATCTTTTGATGATCTCTTTTTAAATGTTTATTTTGAGAGAGAGAGAAAGGTCGTGTCCTCAAGCGGGAGAAGGGCAGAGAAAGAGAGAGAGAATCCCAAGCAGGCTCCGCCCCCAGTGCAGAGCCCGACGCAGGGCTCGATCCTACGACCCTGGGATCATGACATGAGCCGAAATCAAGAGTTGGACACTCGACCAACTGGGCCACCCCGGCGCCCTGCTTTTGATGACCTTGACTGCCCTTTTCCTTCTCCCTTCCTCCCTTCCTGTCTCTCTCTCCCTGTGTGTCTCTCTCTGTCTCTCCCTCTCCCCACTCACCATGCCAATCATAAGATAAGGAAACCTGAATTTAAACCTGAAGAACCAGCTACTACTGGCAAGTGTGAGGCTTCCACTTGCAACGGAAGGAGTGGAGAGTGTCAACACGGCACTCACCGAGAAAGGCCAAGGGTGAAAACATAACATTTTGAAAACAAAGCGTATTGGGCGTTCATGTTTTGCGAGGAAAAACAGTGTACGCTCAAATATCATGGAGACACAGGCCTAGGAAGCATCGCTTAAAAGGGAGAGACAGTAAAAACCTCACGGCCAGACAGCACAGGTTAGGTTACACAACATTCAGGTTCGGTGGTGTTGGGTTGGGAGATTTTCTGCTGGGAAGAACAAGCAGATTCTCTCCTCACCCAACACGTCTTCAATCCCAGCCCTTTTGGTGCAAATCATCTAAGAGATTTTAAATCCAACTTGCGTGAGGACCATAAGATAGCGACCCCTCGAGGGTGGGACTCTCCAGTTGGCGGGATATCCGTGGCTCTTGCTCCCTCTCTCTCCTTCCGTTTGTGCTTTGGGTGCTCGTTGGCCCAGGCTTGAAGGGATGCAGAGAAGACAGAATGTGAACCACTCACTTTGCTGCTTGGTAATGGTGCTTGTCAAACGCGTGCCAGGCAGAAAGGTTAAAATTAAATGGGGGCAAAGGCTTCCGAGCTCTATGGATTTCATTTTCTCCAGTCCTCCCTGCCCCCAGCAGCACGATAATTGAGAGTTGGCTGTGTTTTTTTCCCTATAATCAGATAATCTGTGAGGAAATGAGAATTTGACTCCTGTGGGTCTCTATGTAGACCCTTAGAAAGCGTATCCTCAGAAGCATTACGTCGCTTAATTCTGAGCAAACTAGAAGCAGAAATGAGAAGTGCTAATGAAGATATCTGTTAGTTCATTACGGGGAAAAACTCAGCTATCAGAGAACTGAAAGCAGGCGATTTTCCCGGTCTCGGGGAAGACCCCAGGAGAAAGCAGAATCCGTTTGCAATCTGACTGAGGAGACATTAAAGGCATAAACTGAGTAGGAGATTTATTTACGACCTATCCAATAACACTTCTTCTGCTGGGGATCTAACTGTCCCCACCGTAAAGGAACCATGTGAAGATGTATGGTTCCACGTGTCAGAGGACTTGGTAAACTCAGATGGTCTGTATCTCTGAATTTGGACGCTGTCGATACCTGAAAAATTATCCTGAATTACTTTCGTGCAAGACTATCGTCAGGCACTTAGCCTCGGAAACTGTCACCACCAATAGTAGATAAAAACAGAGAGGGAGGCAAACCATAAGAGAGTCTTCAATACAGAGAACAAACCGAGGGTTGAGGGAGGGAGGTGGGGGGGGGATGTGCTGGATGGGTGACGGGCATTGAGGAGGGCACTTGCGGGGATGAGCCCTGGGGGTTCTACGGAAGTGATGAATCACTAAATTCTACTCCTGACACCAATACTGCACTGTATGTTAACTGACTTCAACTTAAATTAAACATAAATAAATAAAGAGTAAAAAAAAAAAAAAAACAAAAAAGCCAAAAAACAAAACAGTGGTGCGTTGATCTTGAAGCACTGTGTTAGCTTCCCAGGGCTTAGACCCCTCCCTGAGGACGTCGGTGAGATTCTTGGTGTCTCCTGGACAGGGTCCTTCACACTCAACCTCAGGAGGGGGCGATCACTCTTCCTCCTAATGGCTGTATCAGTCAGAATGAAATGACGCGGAAGGGCCTTTCTGTGGGACCCTGACGTGGCACGGGGACAGGCTGGCGGGGCCGAGGCCCTACCCTGGGGGTCCGTGCTGACTCCGGACCATCCGTGTCAGAGCCGAGGTAGATCACAGGACACCCAGTGCACATCCACGGAGACCAGGGACGTGCTTGGCGTGGAAAGACGCGCCTGTGCCTTGGAGCAGAGCAAGAGAAGGGGCTGCTTTCCTTTACCTGTGTGTCCTCCAGGTGGCCTCGAGGCGTCCCCTCCCGCCCTCCCTCCACATCTCCCCCTCCCCCAGAATGCAGGGCAGGACGGCCGAGCCCACCACACCCCCTCCTGTGATAGGGTCACCTGTCCACGTGCCAGGGTCGGACCGAGAAGCCACTCCACTGCCAGGTGGGATGGGACCCCAGCCCCTTCCCACAGCAGGAGCATCAGGGACCCCCCTACAGACCCAACGCCTGACGACACAGACACAACCCCGAAGAGCTAAAAAAATTAAAAAGGAAAGGACTACCTGAAAAGAGGTCCCCTCCCCCAAAGCTGCACGTTTGTGTGGATTTGCTACGTCTTAATCACAACATGCAAGGGTGTCAGAACTAACAAAATTAAAAAATTTAAAAAATTTAAAAAGCAAATTAATACTCTCTGTTGCCTAAATTTTTTAATCTATGAAACACATTGGGAATGTTTTAATTTCCATAATTGATCAACTTAATCTCACAGGAAATCATGTTTTCCTATTGATTTGCTTAGAAAACCTTAAAATTAAGCCCGAGCCTCCTGAGCGACGTCAAAAATCAAAAGAGTACTAAAATGGTACTTCGTGGTCATAAAATTTTCATCCATAAGGCACATTGGGGATGTTTTAATTTTCATAATTGACCCACTTATTGAATAATCTCAAATTAAATAAATGTCTTCTAATTGATTTGTAAAAAGTTTAGAAACCCCGAGTCGAAAGAGTGCCTTTGAAATCTACAAAGTACAAAAATCGTGCTTAATAAGCATTGAAATATTACGTGGAGTCACAGCATCCTTGATGGTGGAGGCTTCTCAGTTATCACACCTGACCCGCCAGGGAGACTCCAGTAAGTTCCTCATCCTGCGTGGGATCTTTCTCACGAATTAGCTTGCTCAGCCCCCATAATAACAGTGAGAACAACTGTCATCTCACAAGATTTCGGGGAGGATGACATGAAATGAAGTACACAAAAGCTTCCCCTACAAGAGTTTAAACCCATGGAAACACCATAAACAAAACAAAAAGCAAACCAGGAAGAGACATACACATTTGCCTGCGTATGTTTGAGGTCTGTAAATGTGCGTGTGTATATAGCACATGGGAACACCATGGTGATGGCGTGTATGTAGAAAGAGCGAGTACAGATCTGTAAGAAAACGGTGATATTAGGGGCGCGTGGGGGGCTCAGTCAATTAAGCATCCGACTTCGGCTCAGGTCATGATCTCACAGTTTGTGGGTTTGAGCCCCGCATCGGGCTCTGTGCTGACAGCTGGGAGGCTGGAGCCTGCTTCGGATTCTGTGTCTCTCTCTCTGTCCCTCTCCCACTCGTGCTCTGTCTCTCTCAAAAATAAATAAACATTAAAAAGTTAGAAAACAGTGATATTAAGAAGTATACAAAGCTTTTGGGGCGCCTGGGTGGCTCAGGAGGTTGAGCGTCCGACTTCGGCTCAGGTCATGATCTCATGGTCCATGAGTTCGAGCCCCGCGTCGGGCTCTGTGCTGATGGCTCGGAGCCTGGAGCCTGCTTCGGATTCTGTGTCTCCCTCTCTCTGACCCTCCCCTGTTCATGCTTTGTCTCGCTCTGTCTCAAAAATAAATAAACATTAAAAAAAATTTTTTTAAAGAAGCATACAAAGCTTTTGACCAAAATCATTTCACTTCAGCATTTTTTATTGTAAAATATGAAGCGCAATCCAAATGCCCAAGAGGACAGAAACAGTTAAGAAACACACATATTTGACACGTAGGAAAGAATATTATTATGTCATTCAAAGTGGTGCTTCTGAGGAGGACGGATACCACAAAGGATTTTCACCACATGAAAAGGAAAGAGAAAATTAAACGAAGGAAACCATCAGATTCTGGGCCGTGTGCACACATCTACACAGAAGAGAGACCTCCGTTATTTCAACTCTTCCTTTCCATTTTCTAAACATTCAAAAACTAAATGTTTCTCTAAACATTCAAAAACTAAACGAGGCTCAGGCTTAATTTTAAGGTTTTCTAAGCAAATCGATAGGAAAGCATGATTTCCTGTGAGATTAAGTTGATCGATTATGGAAATTAAAACACTCCCAATGTGTTTCGTAGATTAAAAACTTTAATGGCTTAGGAGGACCAAGGATTGCGGTGAGCATGCAGAAATCTAGATAATCATGTTTACGTTCCTCAAAATGAAATAATATTGGCCTCACACAAGACAGGGACAAGGCCAAGGATAAATCCCAGTGCGTCAGCAATACTGAACAACGTGAAATTACATGCTATTTGTCAACTCCTGCTCATTAAGAACACTGGAGGTGTCTCTCTTTCAGGGTGTCAATAGAACGTTTTAAAAATTTGCTTTTTCTGGGAGAAACGATGATCCAGAGACTGTCAGCCACTGGAAAGGCAAGTTCCAGGATTGTGCCAATTTTCATCTCACAGGTTACAGAAATTTCAAAGGCACAGATGTTTCACACGAAATTCTCAATACCTTTGGGAGAAGGGGCCAAAATTCACATCCGCAACATCTCACAAGTGGAACTTGGCAGGTCGTGGAGGCGAATCAACATCACCTTTTCCGATTCCCGAAATGACATGACAAGTGAGTTAGAAAGAATCAATTCTCCCCACTTTATATGATGTGAGTAAAATAAGCCGGGAGAATTTATTATTTAAATCGGGAAAAGCTACCCCTAAATGCACTATCATAATATGTGTAATGCACTCACCGGGAGATCTCTCCTGCATTGGAGATTCAAATACGCTCATTTCTAGCTGGATTTTAAAGGCATTCCAAAGTTATTATCTGGTACCTCTGTTGAAAATGTTTAAACAGGGTGCTGCCTCTCTGGAATCTGGAGTCTAAGTCCTGACGAACTAGGAACCAGACATCCTCACAGATTCGGGAGAGAAGGCGAGGTAAAATCAGCACCTGATGAAAAAATTACGTTTTTTGATGATCAAGTCGGTAGCCAGGGTCCTCGTCCTGAATGGTGTCTGGCAGCCTGGAAAGGCCACGGCCATGCCTCTTGAGTCCTGGGATCTCCTCCCCACCTGGGTTCCGAGGTGCCTCCCGGTGGCGGGTCCTCACTCAGACTCGGACTTCTCCACCATCTCTGACGTGGCGACCATGTGGAGTTGAAGAGAAAGAGTGACGGTCTGCCTGGCCGTGAAGACACATCTTGTCTTGTGGAGGCTGTTGAAATTCATCTTCAGCTGAATCATAACTGGATTTAGAACTTTTTCAATCTAGGGCAGTTTGGGAACAGGTATTTTCACCATGTGATTTTCCCCCCTCCCTATTTACTACCGAGGTTCCTTACTGGATAAGCAAAAGAGATATTATTGATGAAATGCTCTTGTAGAACATCAGCTCGAGTTTGTCAGCTCAATCAATAATTTATGCCCCAAGGCCAAATAAAAAGAGAGAAATTTTCAAGTGTTTATAGACTATCAAACTCCACACTGTCAGCTACTCCTGAGATAAAGCTATTTTAATTTCACTTTCACCGGGGTCACTTAGCTTTCCACACGGCTATACTTAAAGTAAATAGAGGGGGATAAGGCAACACATTAATGAAAAACGGTGTAAATAACTTAAAAACTTGAACGATGATAAAGTCGCCTGCCATCCGTAGGGTGAGCTGCTCCATTGTTGCTGCCATATTTCTATTTTCTACAGGAAATTATGCAGCAGATAATTACGATGTCTCTACCTGTCGTCGAAAAAGATGTTTATCTTACTTGGCTAGTTACAGTGATGTGAGTTAGAAATCACAGGAAGGGTTCTGGGCCACAATGCGTTTCCTCTGTTCCTGTGTCAAAGCTTTGCTGATCCTGCTTGGTCAATCACAAGACAAATACACTTTCTGGCGGAAGAGTCAGGCAGTCCGAATGGATCCAGGGTATGCTGTGCTCGATGATAGGAAATCTCCAAAGGGAAGTCCGGTTGATTTTCGTCATTCACGGTGGTTATGTTCTATTAAGTCCCCACCAACACTGAATGAGCGATGGCACATCGTGCTGTCTGGAGAAGTACGGGGTGAGCTTCTTCTGGACCGCTGGCCACAACGTTCCCGTCAGCCGGTCTAAACAAACCTTGTTTTCTGTGTACTTTAAGGCGTTTAAAGCCACCTTAATATGTATTGTTGATGCACCAAACAGAACTCACCAGAACGAGAACCCTGTAACCCGTGCCCCAAGGAAGGGAGTCTACGGAACACACGTGTTCCCTTAAGCGACAGAACACTAGACGGCATTTCAGCGCTGGGCTTGGGGGCCCTTTTAAACCCCGCAATCGCCAACACACTCGTTGCTAAACAGCCCCCGGAAAGAACACGTTTCGGCAGTGTGGGAGCTGAAACAAGAAGGCAGAGGACGGCCTCGTCCACCTCAGCCAGGGACGGGTACGCTGGGCGACTCCAACCTTTCTCCACTCTGGGCAGGTCCACCAACAGCCGTGAAGGCACCGTGAGGATGGATGTTTGAGTTATAAATAAAATTTAGCTTAAGCTGATGTGGAGAAAGGGAATCTGCAAATCATGAGCACCAACTGCACGTAACAAGGAAGTCAAGACCCACACGCGAAGCCTCCCACAAAAGCAAAGATAAACGACAGGTATGAAAAGTACAGATGCGATGGGGCGCCTGGGTGGCTCAGTCGGTTAAGCGGCCGACTTAGGCTCAGGTCATGATCTTGCGGCCCGTGAGTTCGAGCCCCGCGTCGGGGTCTGTGCTGACAGCTCAGAGCCTGGAGCCTGTTTCAGATTCTGTGTCTCCCTCTCTCTGACCCTCCCCCATTCATGCTTTGTCTCTCTCTGTCTCAAAAATAAATAAACGTTAAAAAATAAAAATTTAATAAAAAAAAAAGAAAAGTACAGATGCGGGCTTCAGTGACGCTCCTGGAACAAAATGTACCCGTGATTTGTGGACCATCTGGCTTATCTCATTAGCACACAAAATGTGCTCCTCCTCAAACAGAATCAGGGAGGAACTTTCTGTAATTAGTCAAGTGCATTGGGCCTCCTTCTAAATGGATCTTTAAAGAAGGAAAGAAGACGTCAAAACAGACAGTTGAGCTCCAAAATAGAACAGGGATCATCCAAAAGAAGCAGAAGACACAGCTGTCAGGAAGCGATAACTTGTAGGGAAAAAACACATGGGCACTCTGGAAGGCGGGGGTGGTACCACAAGTGTGTCCATCAGTCCAAGATCACCGAATTGTTTACGGTGGTCATGTGCACGTTATAAGTATACAACAGTAACACCTCAATTATACTCAATAAAGCTGAGAAAAAAGAGCATTAGTCCGGTGGCTCCCCTGGCGTCTCTCCGTCACCCCCAGGACAAACATGTCTTGAAACAGCCCAAGGGTTCTGGTCCCTAAAACCGAAAGTTGGGAGTCTTTCCCGATTTTCACAGGAAGTGGGAAGGGAGACTTATAGAAAGAATCATCACGCTCATGGGCTTACCCCACACGCCCAAAACGAAATCTGATTCGCGTAAGTGCTTAGTGACTGTTTCAAAATGGAACTGAATGGTGACGATATTCAAAGCATCAAAGAGTGGTGTGCATGAGGCAGACGTTAAGACAGGGGCTGAATTTCCATCCACCTCCATCTGCTAGGCAAGACGGTAGTCATTTTACTGGAAAGGGAGTGAGGTGGATACAGTCCCTTCCAGCTCAGGCCAGCACACACGTGGCTGGCGGGGAGACTAGCAGGTGGAAATCCGCTCTTCTAAAAAAGTTCAGATCTCCTCAGAAATTTCCAAAATGCTTGGGAGAGACCTGGAGCTCTGCCTCGATGCCCACGGTTTCACCGACGCCCCAAGTCTGCTTTCTTCCCTCCTCTTGCGCCTTCAGAAAGCCATGGATGCGATCCTGACTCCCACACATTTGCGAGAGCCTCCCACCTCGTCTGCGGGAAGAGGAGAAGCACTGATCGAGTAGCGATTCTGCCTCCTCTGGTTTCCACAGACCCTAGTCCCACATACCGTAGGCTGCTCCTCAGAGACCCAATCCTTTCCGTATGTGTCCCTGGATGGAAGAAACCCTAGCCACCTGTGATGAATACGGTCCTCTGAGCATCCTGGCCACCTGGAAGGCTGGGGCCCAGGTATTGGGTTTGAGGACAGCCAGAGGGCAGAGCAGGAGTCTCCTGGAAGGCCCAGAGAAGGCAGACCAGGTGATCGGGCTGACACGGCGCTTTGTGTCCCGGGACGTCAGCACCTGGTGACTGAGCTGTGCCTCGGTGCTACTCAGTCTGCACCCCCGACACTCCATCGCTGCCTGCCCTATCTTCATCCATCGCCCTGATGGTCTGAGCGAGTCAACTTCCACACATCCGTCTGGCTGAAGATTCCTTAATCCCCATCAATCCTAGCCACCACAGGACCTAGAAAGACTCTCCCAGGCATGGAACATAACATACAGCCGTGGCTTCCTGTTTACCTACTTTGCTCAGTGTGGTAATAAATCTGGGACGGAGTGATGATTTTACACAGCAAATGTACACCAACCCAGGACTCAAATAAACAACTGTCAGGCATATCCTGAGAGAGATTCCCAGTATAATTTTATACCATCACACGCAAGGAAGACATTACTTTATCCCAAATTCTTTCCGAGAAAGAGTCTCCTCATCCCACGCGAAAGTCAATTTGGTGCCTAAGGGATCTGATTCCAAGGATGATTGCATTTTGTGGTGCACCAGAAAGATCTTGCCGCAAAATCTAACTAAGAGAGAACTGACTAAGAATTCGAGACTTGAATAGGAATCTAGGAATCCTGTGTATGGCAGCCCGTCACGTCTCAGAGAAGAAATCGGTGAGCCCCATGCCTCCCGGGGCCATCGGGGAGTGAGAGGCCAGGGCCTCTGTGTCCCTGCTCAGCAACCCCTACGCTCTCCCCTCCCCTTACAACGGGCAGCCCAATCTACAGCTGCCGTCAAGACCCCTCGTTAAAAATGAAAGCCTGGCATCGGTGCACATGGGAGTGACGTTCATTAGCTCTCGTACCGCTTACACCTGGATCGCGTTTTATATATCGTAATGCACACTTGTGTATTTTCCCATTTGGCCTCCACATAAACCCAGCAAGATGTATAAGCTGCACATGACTACTGGCTGGCAAAAAGTGAGTTACAAAAATGCTCTGGGATCTGCTCAACTTCACACAATTAATCGGTGACGAAGTCATACCTGGAAGCCTGGAATCCTGATTACCCGGCAAGTAGAGGCGGGTTGGAAAGGCTAGCTGCTAAAAAGGACTATTATTACAAGAATTATTAGGCACCAAATGCATGCCTACGAGAAACTGGGCCATCCGATTATTTGGAGATCTCTTTTTCTAAGGTAATTTGATAGCTGTTTTCACCAGGAGCAGGTAGCCAACACCGAATAATAAATTCCCAAGGATCCTTTCCAATCGAACAAAGAAATTATTTCCAAAGGGCCTAAGGGGTGACGCTGGAGAAAACGATGGACGACACTTCTTTTTTTTAATTTTTTTTAATGTTTTATTCACTTTTGAGAGAGAGAGAGAGAGAGAGAGAGACAGGCCGTGAGCAGGAGTGGGGCAGAGAGAGGGAGACACAGAATGCGCAGCAGGCTGCAGGCCCTGAGCCGTCAGCACAGAGTTGGATGTGGGGCTCGAACTCACGAACCATGAGATCATGACCTGAGCCAAAGTCCAACGTTCAACTGACTGAGCCACCCAGGCGCCCCTACAATGATGCTTCTTTTTGTTCCCAGAACAATCTCCGTTCTCAGGCCCTTTGATGACAGGGCAGATTTCCTTTCCAGAAGCTCCCCCCGATTCACAACGGGACACCATCCCTCGTGGCCAATTCTCGGGCAGGTGGGACCCTTTACGTCTCCCTGCTTCCCTACGCCCTTTCCTCTGGGTCAAGGGAAACCATCGTCAGCGTCATTTGCTTCTCCTTTGGGGCTGAATGTGTTTTCATATTATCAGAGTCTTGAATCTAGCCTAGCAGGTGCTGGAAATCCTGATATTACTTTTATTTATATATATTTATTTATATTTATTTATATTTATATATATATTTATACTATATATACGTTTCATTACCATCATTATTCTTTTGATTGTCCCGTTATTTACCTGGGGGTCCATGCTGGGGAGCACACACGCCAGGGCCAGGCGCCCTGAGTTTCTGTTTCCATGTGATGCCAACGCCCCTGGCGCTTTGGGCTCAGTGCCCCGGAGCAGCGAGGATGCTGGAGGAAGTGTGGCCTCCGGCCCCCCTGCCCACCTGCCGACCCGGAGGCCTTGGATGGAGACGATGGAGCCACAGGCAGACCCTGAACACAGTGTCCAGGGTCACAGCGAGAGAACGTCCTCCCCAGACAGCCACTGCCCCGCGGCCAGCTTTGGGAGCAAGCAGCACATCTTCGTTGCGCTGGGACCCGGTGCCAGTGCGGGCGGGTGCTGGTGGGACCCCGTGACAGCTTCTCGCTGTGTCGCACGGAGGAGGGGCCGGGAACTCTGCGGGTCTCTTTTCTAAGGACGCCGATCCCGTCGCGGGGGCCCCACCGCCAGGACCTCATCACAAACATTCAGCCTGTATCAGCTTGTGCGTGTGCGTGTGTGTGTGTGTGTGTGTTACCAGACCCTTGGGTCTTTTCATGTTTAACATTTGTATCAAAATAAAATCCACAGGAAAGCGCACAAGCCACACTAAGGATATAACTCACGGGATTATTGCAGACTGAGCACAGCCCGGTAGCCAAGTTTGTCCTTTAAGCTCTAAAGGACCGTCTCGGCAAAGCCCACGGAGTGTCTGCCTCCTTCCCACCCGGCCTGGTGCGCGGCTCTGAGGCCGATCACTCGGGAAGCCGCGTCAGAACCGGTCGCGAGGCTCGGGGACGGGAATCCAGGGGTAATCACGTAGGCTCACGCTAGGGACTCACCTCTCCAAAGAGAAGCGGCTGTCCCGTGTGAGACTCCTGCACGGGGAGAAAGATTCTCGGGGTGGGGGCCCTGACTCCAGTCCCCCGTGCACCATTGCACAGAGGTGCCGTGGTCAGCCTCAGGGAACAGCACAGTCACTTTTCTAGGCAACGGGGCGATGGCGTGACCTTAGGCTGGTTCTCAGGTTGATGCTTGGTGACTGTAAGTGCTGTGACCTAGGGTGCTAGACGGAGCCTACTTCCTATCTGTGACTCCCTCCTGGCCAAGCGTGGGGAGGGAGGAGAGCTTCCTGGAATCATTATCAGATAACTGCCTACGTTTTAATAAAGTTTTTAAAAACCCACAGAGTGAAGGTCAGCCCGCCTTCCCACTGCCACTCTTGTACCGGACACGCTTTTGTTTGTCAGCACAAAGCAGACTTGAATCTCCCTTCACGGCCAGGAGCACCCAGAGTTCACAAGTAGCTTGAATATTCACGTTCTAAGCCTATGGAGGTCATTGTCGTCAGCACCTGCCCCATTAGGACACGTGTGCTGGGGAGAGCATGTCGGTGCCAGGGGGGAAGGGATGGAGGGACAGGAAGGTCAGGCTAAGTGAGCCCGGGCTTTAGCTGGAAAGACGCCTATGGATTTAGGACCACACGCGTCTTAGACACCTCCCTGCTCAGGAAAGCACCGGGAAGCAGATTGAGCGTACCCCAGCTCGGAGACGTCCTCTCTGCTCCCTACACCTGCAAGAGTTGAGCTCCAAGGTCTGGCCAGCTCTCAGGTGTAATTTATAACCAGCCAGTGGCAGATCCAGACTGGGGGCTCGAATCCACTCCAGCAGAGGGAATCCCCAGCTAACATGCTATGTGGGTTGTGTTCAGGCAAAATCACCTTCGTTTCGAGAACAAAAAGTTCTTGTTAGAAAATCGAAGCCCCTGGGTGGCTCAGTCAGTTGAGCGTCTGACTCTTGATTTCAGCTCAGGTCACCATCTCGCAGTTGGTGAGATCAAGCCCCCCGTCAGGATCTGCGCTGACAGGGCGGAGCCTGCTTGAGAGCCTCTCTCCCCCTCTCTCTCCGCCCCTCCCCTGCTCTTTCTCTGTCTATCAAAGTAAATAAATACACTTCAAAAAAAATCCCTATCTTCTATCCTTCCTCCTGTACCAGCCTCTTCGTCCCCAGCCCACACAGGATGACTGCAAATCTCTTGCTGTGAAAGCCTAACCCAGCTGAGCATCATTACAGCAATCGTGTACTTTGGCCGCACAAGACAGACGCTCTCCACTGGAGGGAAACTGGAAAGTGGAGACTGACGAGCACACGGGCCACAAGCAGGTGCAGGTCGGAGGCGTAGAGAGGCAACTCTGCACACCTCCGCTGGTCCCGCCCAGACCCCGCCCCCCTTGGACATTTTGTTCTTGCTGACGGTGTACGTTTCAAGTGGAGACAGACGGTCGCCTAAAGTCTGTGCCATGACGGCAGGCTTCCTACCACTGAGCAAACAGCCTGTCAGCTTATACTCTCGTAGTGACTCAAAGAGGCAGTTCGACAGAACCAACAAAATCCGGGGCCCTTTTCATCACCACGTCGGGAGTGCCTTCTGCCCATCACAACTGCATCCAAGAGACCTAGCACCTGCCCCTCTCGGTTGGGATTAGTATAAAATTACCTAAATAGCCATCTTTATCACTCAAGATGATTTCAGTTTAAATCGAGGGAGAGATTGATTTGTTCAGAGTACCATCACAGACCTAAAATACGAGAACAGTGACTTTGGAAGATGCTGAGGTGGGGCGGGGGGCGAGGGTGGGGTAGAGCTAAAATGAGGGTTTAATGATTTAGTATGGGGTCTGGCCAACCTTCGTCCCCTGTGGATGCTTCACAGCCTCTGTGACAGAGAAGAGGGGGCTGGTAACATGCTACCAAGCACTCAGGCACACGTGGCAAGGTGTGGGATTATCACCCTACTTCTCAGGGGCCACGGGATTGTGTCGTGGTCCCATTTGATGAAGGATAAACACAGTGTGATTGACAACATTTCCACGCATCCGAGAGGCAAGGAAATCCCAGCATCGGACGCGTCTTCTGTCCCTTGGAACTGTCAGGCAGGGGCACTTTGCAACGATGCCCACCTCTGAAATAGACACGATTGCTTGGAAATAGAGGTCACACCTGCTGAAATTGCCAGTGGAGGCTCACCCTGCCGGAGTGTCGCTAAAGCGGCATGAAATCACAAAACCCGGAGAACCCGATTCTGCTCCAGACACGGGGAGGGCTCAGCGTCTCTGATCGCCTACGCCCCCTTCGTCAAAGGCGCAAATGTGATGCTGATTTTGCCAGATTAGAGCCCTCGTTCATTTGGAAGCTTTACTTTTGAAAACAGGTGTTGACTGGGGTCATCTCGCCGGCGTTGGCATTTCTTTAGCTCACGTCACGCGCACCACGCCTTCTGGCTTTGGAGAATCTGGTGAAGCGGCAACAAACAGTGCAATTAATGAGTCCATCTCCGAGAAGCCGAGCGGTTTTCCCAGTGCGAGCCATGCAAGTCACAATCAGTGATGAGGGAGCGAGAGGGACCCTGCAGCAAAGGGCAGGGTCTGCCCCGAGGCACCCGCGGCCAGTCCCAGGGGTGGCTGACACTGAGTAGGGACGCTGAGTGGGTTACAGCGGAGGCCGCGTGCTGGCACAGGCAGGGAGCGCCTGGAGAGGCTCAGTGATCATCCTCACCAACGTGAGATCACGACCTGAGCCGCAATCAAGAGTCAGACCTTGGCCGGTGGGGCCACCAGGCACCCCTCCCTGGGTTTTCTGAAGAACAACACGGTCGGTGTTCAGCAGCCTCAGGCCTGACCCCGCAGCCCACTGACTCCCAGAGCATTCGGATTTCCCGCCTGGCGACGGCAGTGCCTGCGGGAGGTCTGGCCCGCGGAGCCAACGACCACCCGGTCGTTGAAAGCGCAACTTTCGTACGAACACGCACCCCCTCCGCACCCCCATGAGAGCGCATTCATTATTCCACACCCACTGTGTGTGAAAGGCATAGTGAGCCAGTGGGGCCGTAAAACGGGCCCGCGGCTGAGCCACACGGAGTACGGGGGACAGGGGACAGCCTGCAAGCCCTAGCATCGGACGGCGAGGGGCGGGCCCTGGGGCTGGAAGAACTAGGAAGGAAGGGTGGCCAGCAAGGTGCCGTGAGCAACAGCCAGCTTGTGACAGGAGAGAGAGCAGGCAGGGGCCCCACGTCGCGGGACTGCAGGGGACACGGGTGCGTCGCCCGGCCTCGGGAGCACGCGCGGTGGCCCTCGCGAGGGCAGCTGAGCCCCCCCGAAGGCAGCTGTCGCTTTGCTGAGAGAGGCCGAGGAAGACCCTCCCCTCCGTGCGGGTGCAGGTACAGGGCTCCCATGAGCCCCGTGAGAGCAGCCCCTCTGAGGGAGGAGAAGGACGCCCTCTGCCAAAGGACAGAGGATCGTGACGTTCCCGGGCCACACCGCACTTTCTTTCATGCTCGGAATGTTCCGGACACCACTGCCCCATCACCTCGCTTGAGAAAGAGCACGTGTGCCCACTTCTCCCACAGGGAGACGATCACATGCCACCCGCTCGAAGACACCGCGTGGGGCAGGTGAGGACGGGAGCCTTGGACGCCGGGCCCCGGGTCTTTCTGCTTCGCCCATCCCTGCAAACAGGGCGCCCCACAGAAAGGACGGAAAGACCCCAAAGGGAGAGGACCGAGCGGAGAGGCCTCCACGGAAACAACCACGCGGGGAAAACAGCTGCCCGAGAAGGCGCCGCCCAATCCGGCCCGTGGCCGCTGCACGCGACGGGCCGCGTGGGTGGGCGCCGCCGAAGTCATCGGGACACGCGTGCAGAGGCGGCGGCCAGAAGCTGGGGCGCGCGGGGACCAGAGCGGCGGCCCAGAGCTGCTGGCGGATCAGCTGTCACCCCTCCTCTGCCCTCCGCAGAGAAAGGACTTGACCCTTCTCCGTCGGAGCAACAGAGAACCGACAGTCCCAAGTCCTGCCCTAAAGGGCCTCACGTTGAACCTGGAGGACACGGTGCTTCCGGGGTGTCCTTCCCGCAGCAGCGCCAGGGCCCGGGCGGGGCACACGGTAGGGCCGCAGTCCCGTTCGGTGTAACTGAACCCAGAAAAGAAAGAAGGATTCACTTTCCCCATCGACCTAGGTTGCTGGCATCCTACTTCTTTCATTGCAAAAATAGCCCATAAATATGAAGAGACGTGGCACCATTGAGAATGTTAAAAAGGATTTTTTTGAGAGGCAATTCACGCTTCTTTCTGTACATGACAGATGTGCTTCTGTTCGACTTGGGCTGAAATCCTGGCGTGCAAATCATGGATGTGATTTGTGTGGCCATAATCCGTCCCACCTATGAATCACGTCACGTGGACGTCCCCGCAGATTTCCCTCCGCTCCGTGCTTACAAAACGAACACAAATCTCCAGGAGCTGCTACATTTAAGCGAGCTCAGTGTGACGGGGGGAGGAACCGATGCATCCTCGTGAAGGAACAGAATAAGGGAGGATCGAGCATCGCAGAGAAAACGTGCAGAGAGCGGGCGTCGCTGGGGCTGGGGTGGCACCTCAGGAGCTAACTTTGCACAGAGGTGTTCCTTCAGATAGGGTTCTGTTTTCTCCTTAATAACGCTCTGCTTTCTCTCGCCTGTTTGCTCGTTTGCCCTTTGAAAAACCATTATGCTGAATAATTCCCGAAGGCTGGATTAGGATGATGAATCATAACTAATCCTCATGGCGCCAAACCTGAAAACACAGAGCGTTTTCCCAAATAGTATGCATGTACGTGAGTTTTGTCCCTTGGTTTATTTTTAACAGAATGTGGTTGTACCGTCTACATTATAGAGCCAAGCGCGCTTTCCGTTTGCCAGGCTAGCGTGGACAGCCCTACCTTCCTATCCCCAAATTTATGGGCACGCCCACGTATGCACTCACGTAATTTTACGTCAATGGATCCACATACTGTGATTTTTTACGCGTCTTCTTCGCTTGTCTCCTCTCTCCCCCTCGAACCCCTACCTCTGCTGGCATTCACCGTGGCTCCCACCCACCCCTCTCCTCCAGAAAACTTGGTGAAGAACCTGGTATGTGTTCATTCATAACTTGCTCTGTACTGCTATAATTATGACCGTGCATATTTCCATGCACGCAAGCTTATACTTTTACCTCACATTGGTATCGTTTGGGGCCAACATTTTCTTTGCAAAAATGGGATTATTCTGTCCATCTTGATCTTTCCTTTATTCACTCAACAGCAATCTGTAGATCTCCCGCTGAATTCATTTGTGCATGCTTCGAAGGCGCATCGAAAGGCTGCGTGATGTCACAAGACGTCTTCACCCTTCCTGGTGAGTGCCCATGTCTCTGACGGTGGTTCTGGCCATCATCAACAACGCTGTTAGGGACGTCCGTGTTCCTGTGGCCTTCCCCAGTACCTGTGCGTCCGTGGGACCCAGCCTCAGAAGTGGGTGGCTAGGGAACAGGGCACAGGCACATTTCATTTGGATAGGATTTGGTAACTCATTCTAAAAAATAGGTTCTAACCATTTCTATTTCTGGCAACAATGTGTAGATGAGCTTTTCCCCCCCGTATTCCTGGCGGAAATAAGTTTATTGCCGTTTCCCATTTTTACCAGTTTGATAGGTATTAAATGAGGTTATTTTAGTTGGAATTTTTCTGTCTACTTGTGATTTTGAACATCAGTGCATATGTTTGATGGTCATTTGTACTGCTAATCCGTGACCTTCTAATTCACACCTTTGCTTGTGTTTCTATTTTGTGATTTGTCCTTCTCTTTGCATTTGTAAAAACTCCTTGTTTATGACACGTATTAGTCCTTTGCTTAGCATGTGTGTTGCAAACGTATCTTTCCACAGCTATAACTTTTAATTCACTTGGTTTGTGAAGTTTTCGGTCACACTTGAACGTTGCTTTTCATAGCTTTGAGCTTCTGGTATCGTCTAAGACATTAGCTCGAAACTCCACGTAGTAATGTACTTTGGGATTTTTTTTTTTAACTCTTAGGAGCACAAAATTTGTTTGCTTATAATCCTTAATTCATGAAAGATCCTGAGCTCTGTTTTCTAAATGATACCCTTACATTTATTTCCCTAGGTGTTTGGGTAATGGTCGTGCTGTAACTCACCAATCTGACATTGATCTTCCAACAACAAGCTGTTTCTCAGACCCGCCCTGCTTTGGCTCGCCTCAAGTATCTGCCTTTCTGGAGGCTTTGTTCAGTCTCCTTTACCTTCCTTTTTATATGCTTAATTGCTTCTTTTCCTGGTGCTGTGGACTGTGTGGTGTCCCCCTCAAATTCCATATGGCGGAGCCCAATCCCCAATGTCTCCACATTTGGAGACAGGACCTTTCAGGAAGGGATAAGGTTGAATGAGGCTGTGAGGCTGGGGCCCCGATCCACGAGAAGAGATGAGCACACAGACGCGCCCAGGGGGACGACCACGTGAGGACCCGGGGGGCCATCGTGTCTAGAGGCCAAGGAGGGGGGAAGCGTCTGTACCCCGCTCACTCCGGCCGCTGTACAATTTCTCACGGGATGAGACACGTGTTGTTGCCCCAGGTGATGATCGACTCATCCTCTCGCCTTTGCCACGTGGATGGGATCACACACGGACTGTGGCACGTTCCGGTCACGCGACTTTGCTTTCTAATCCCAACTGCTGCACATTTTCATTCTTTCTTGGCAATTTTGGAGTATTTAATTTTCTAAATCATTTCTCAAGAAGTTCTCACAGAATTTTATTTTGGAATTGACCTAAACGTAATGGGACTTTTAGAAGAGTTGATTTTTTTTTCTTTTTTTTCTTTTTTTTTTTCCAGGTTAATTCATCTTCCCATTTCCCTCCAACCCCGCCCCTGCAACCACTTTTCTACTCTGCTTTCCTACTCTGTTTCTATGAGGTTTTTGTTCATTTTTCTTTTTTTAGATTCCACATATAAGTGATACCATGCGGTATTTTTGGTTTTCTCTGACTTATTTCACACAGCATCATGCCCTGGCCCCATCCCAATTGCTGCAAATAGCTGACTAACGCTCCATTGTGCACAAACACGACATCTTTATCCATTCGGCAGTCAGTGGACCCTGGCTGCCTCCACCTCTTGGCTGCTGTAGACGATGTTGTGGACAGTGTTATAGATAACGCAGCAGTGACCGTGAAGGAGCATATGCCTTTTCATTTTGCTGTTTTTGTTTTCGTTGGTAAATATCCAGAAGTGGAATTGCTGGATCATAGGACCGTTCTGTTTTTTAATTTTTCGGGAAACCTCCACACTGTTTTCCAGGGTGGCTGCACCAGTTTGCATTCCCACCAACAGCGTAAGAGCGTTCCCCTCTCCCCGCATCGTCTCGATACTTATTGTCTCGTGTTATTGATTTGGCCCATTCTGACAGGTGTGAGGTGATGTCCCCTTTTGGTTTTGATTTATATTTCCCTGATGCTGAGTGATGATGAACATTTTCCTTTGTAAATACAATAACTGGTAGGGGTTAATATCTAAAATATATAAGGAGCTCCTACAACTTAATGGCTAAAAAACCAAATAGCTCAATTTAAAAAATGGGCAAAGGACTTGAAGAGACATTTTTCCGATAAAGACCTGTTGCTATATGAAAATAATTGATGTTTTTATTACAGTAAACTTTTACTTCTTCCCTTCTAAGAATTGAACGAATACATCTTGAAATTTTTGTCAGACCATGGGGTGCCTAGGTGGCTCAGTTGGTTAAGCATCTGACTTCAGCTTAGGTCATGATCTCACAGGTTATGGGTTCAAGCCCCGTGTCGGGCTCTGTGCTGACAGCTCAGAGCCTGGAACCTGCTTCGGATTCTGTGTCTCCCTCTCTCTCTCTCTGACCCTCCCTCATTCATGTTCTGTCTCTCTCTCACACTCTCTGAAAAATAAACAAACATTAAAAAAATGAAAATAAATTTTTTCAGACCTGTTTTTAGTGGTTATTTTTTTACTGTTTAAACTTTTCTGTATCAAGTCCTCTGGCTTATATAGATTTATCACTGAATATGGATGTTAATTCTATTGTATGTTGAGTGATTTTTTTCTCCTGTCTCTAGATGCTTAGTTGAAAGAAACACTGTTGATGTGTTCATAACATATTTATTTTGAACACAACCAGCTTAAGAAATATTTTAAGTTCTAGTTTCTTTTTAACTAAGCCCTCTTGAGTATGTTAAATACACAATTATAACATCAGCACAAGTCAACAGTTAATGTTTTTTGTCTTGTACTAGTTTGAAGGGATTCACTGTGTCTTACTGCTGTTATTAGAAATTTTCTTAAATAATGACAAGTCATGACATGATGTGTCTAATTCCTAGTTTTAACTGAAAATTTTTTTTTAGTGTTTTGCTGCTTCGGTAATATTTGGTATTTATTTTTGACATTTGCTCTCATATCTATCTAATCTTCTTGTATTCCTAACTTCACACGTATTAGGATATTTAGGACTGCCTGCTCTATCTTATCGAATGCATTTCTAGGTTCTGATCAGAGGATCATACGATTTTTCTCTCTTAACTTATTTATGAGTGCACTGCGTTAACGGGTATCGTGATAATTAACTTCCTCTGGACTCCCAAAGTAAGCTGTAACAGTCCTTAGTATATTATTCTGTCAATATTGCATTCCATCCTATGTATTAAATTTTTATTTAGAAGTTCACACCTCTAACTGTAAAATAAATCGATCTAATCGATCTTTATAAAGTTATAATATTAAAGTTGCACTGAACTTATAACATAAATTGCTTTCTATGATAAATGTTCATTTCAATGACATTATATTCGTCCACCCTTTAAAATTAACTAGGTATTAGTGGCAAAACAACCGAGTCTGCTGACTTTTTAAACAGGAAGCATTAGGGGCACCTGGATGGTTCAGTCAAGCATCCGAGTTCGGCTCAGGTCAGGATCTCAGAGTTTGTGACTTTGAGCCACGCATCAGGCTCTGTGCGTGCTGACAGCTCGGGGCCTGCATCCTGCTTCGGATTCTGTGTCTCCCTCTCTCTCTGCCCGCCCCCCCCCCCACTTGCACTCTGTCTCTCTCCCTCAAAAGTAAAAATAAGTATTAAAATAATAAATAAATAAATAAATAAATAAATAAACAGGAAAACTCAGATCACTTTTCCAAGCTCTGAAGTGATCTACGATGTGTTCAAGATCCCTAGTTCTTCCATTTTGATGGTTTCATTTTGCCAAGAAATCACTTTTTCTAGGTTTGCAAATTGGTTGCAGTAGATGTCCATATAATATTTGCTTGCGTTTTCCATTGCAGACTTTACCTAACATTGTCATTTCTTACTATTAATCTTAAACATTTTGTTCATTTTCTTTCTTTAGTCAGCCTTTGAAAAGTTTATCTAATTTCATAACTTTAAAAGATAGGAAATTATTCTTTCCACAATGCTTTCTTAATTTCATTAATTTGAGGGTTTTGATTAGTAATTCCCTCTTCATGATTTTTAGTTATTTTACTCTTCTTTTTTAAATTTATCAAGATCAACTCATGCCATTCGCAGCAACGTGGACAGAACTGGAAGGTAATATGCTGAGTGAAATAAGCAGTCAGAGAAAGATATCATGTTTTCACTCATATGTGGATCTTGAGAAACTTAACAGAAGACCATGGGGGAGGGGAAGAGGAAAAAAAAGTTAGAGAGGGAGGGAGGCAAACCATCAGAGACTCTTAAATACAGAGAACAAACTGGGGGTTGATGGAAGGGTGAGGGAGACAGGAAAGTGGGTGACGGGCACTGAGGAGGGCACTTGTTGGGACGAGCACTGGGTGTTGTATACAAACGATGAACCATGGGAATCTACCCCAGAACCGAGAGCACACTTGACACACTGTATGTTAGCCTATGTGACAATAAATTATGTTAAAAAATAATTAAGATTTTCTACTGAGTTTTTTTTCTTTACCAGTGATGTAATTTGACGGGTACACTTTGCTGTGAGTATAGTTTTGCTGGTTTCCCTCGGATCTGATAGCAAGCGTGCTTTATAAGTAGCGGGAGGTCTCAGCACCGGCTTTCCTTTGATCTGGCCTTTACCCAGCACCACTTGGCTTAATTTGCCAGTCATTAAGGAGTATTTTTTTAAATTGTTATCATTTTTGCCTTGGCTTCCTCACATCTCCTTGATAAGTGAGCAAAGCAAAACTTTACATTTTAGAGCAAAGGTAAGTTTTGCTATATGTTACTTCTATGGACACGTATGCCTGACTGATACAGAATTTGGTAACAAGAAAAGCGTCCTACAAGAGACAGATGCGAAAATGTGCAATCGGCTGCACGGAAGGGTGAGGGCGGCCAGTAGGGGGCACACGAACACCAGCACCCCGACTTTCTAGAAGGAGACCAGGTGCCTCGGATTCCAGCTCTGTGTCCCGACACCTGCGAGGTGGGAAGGGAACCATGGCGTGAACCTAGTGCCTGAGCACGTCCGCTACTATTTTGAACTTAAAAAAAACTAACTCATATTCTACACGTTTTTAAGTCAGGAGCAGACCTGAGGTAGAGTTGTCCACCATATTTGCTCATAGAACCTCACAGTCTACGCGGCATTTTCACGCGCACACGACGACTGAATCCGAGCCCCACGGCAGCTCTGTGAGCTCCTCTCAGTTGTGGGCAGCTTCTCCCGTGGAGATGGGGAGAGGAAAGGAGTCTCCGAGGTAGCTCTCTTAGGGGGCGGCAGCCGAGTCCACTCAGACCCGCCCTCACCACCCCTGCCTCGCTAGATGTTCCCGGCACGTGCCCTCCTCCCCGGACTCACAGAGAATCAGTACACCCCACCGACCACCACATCCGTGCCTCACTGCGGGTGCAAGCGAACCCCGGGTATTTTTATAACATGAAAGCAAACGTGCTCGTTAGGATAGCCACCATCAAAAGAACAGAAGAGAACAGAGGTCGGTGAGGACGCGGAGAAAGGGGAAGCCTCGTGCACTGTTGGTGGGAATGCAAACTGGCGCAGCCGCTCTGGAGAGCAGCGTGGAGGCCTCTCGAACAACTAAAAGGAGAAATGCCATGTGATCCAGCAACTCCCCTCCTGAGTATTTCTTCAAGAGAATTGCAATCCAGATCTCCAATAGATATCTGCACAACTGTGTTCATCATACCCTCACTCACAATAGCCAAGATATAGAAACAAGGCAAATGTCCATCGAAAGACGGGTGCATAAAGAAAACGTGCATATACAGTGGAATATTAAAAAAATATTTAAGGGGCGGCTGGGTGGCTCAGTCGGCGAAACATCCGACTTCGCTCAGGTCGTGATCTCACGGTTCGTGAGTTCAAGCCCCACGTCGGAACGTGCTTTGATTCTGTGTCTCCCTCTGTCTCTGCCCCTGCCGTGCTCCCACTCTGTCTCTGTCTCTCAAAAAGTGAATAAACGTTAAAATAAATAAATAAATAAATAAACAAATGAATAAATAAACATAAAAATTAAAATTAAAATTAAAAAATATTTAAGACGTAAGGCCATCCTGCCATTTGTGACCACGCAGGTGAACCTAGGGGACGTTCTGGTAACTGAAATAAGCCAGCCAGAGACAGATAGTGTATGATTCCACCCACGTGAAGTATCTGAAGTAGTCAAAATCGCAGAAAGTCCGTTTCTACAAGCCAAAGGCTGGGGCGGGCGGGGGGGGGGGGGGAGGAGGGGCCGATCTGTGTTTGGTGGGGACGCAGTGTGAGTTTTGCAAGATCAACAAGCTCCATACGTGTGTTGAGGACGGCGTGAATGCACGCGACACGACCGAATGTACACTCAGCAACGGTGAACGCGTTACACGTGCTGGTAGGTATGTTTTGCCACGATAAGAATGAAGCGTAGCACGGAGATCCAAAGGCAAAGCCTCAACTATAAATCATATGAGTGCTGATTTTAGAGGCATTTTATTAACACAAACAAGTGTGTGACAAAGCTAAGACAATTCTATGCAGGAAGTGAAGAAATCCAGTGAGTGAACACATGTGGCCAGGGTCCAGCATTTCCTGGGATTCTCTATTCAAGTCAAGGGGCTGTCACATCTAGAAACCGAACCGCAAAGAACTACAAGAGTTTCTCAACAAGCAGGAACATCGCTGGACACTACAAAGTGCCAAGCCTTCTACCAAGCCCCCTCTGTGTTACTTTGACTGGGCACTGATTAAATTAAATGGGCCTTTCCGTATCTTTTACTTGTCTTTATTTTTAAACTCTCCTTTATGCTGGCAAAATCATGGGGGAAAACCCCACACGTTAAATATACACATACGGGGTCTTGAAGTTGAGCCCAGAATTAGGGGGTAGTCACGTAGGACTCCAGGGAGACAGGTGATCTGGTTCCAGGGTGAGCAAACCCGCCCACAGAGTAGACTGCTTACCTTCTAGAAGTCCCTTGTCATAGATCAGCCAGGGCACCAAGGGACATTGAGAAGTAGCTTTTCCCGCGTGACAAATGACACCTGCTGATACCGTTGGTGTCATCCACCAGCCACAGTAGCTGACGTGAGGGGGTGGACGGGCCACCGGGCGTCTGGGGCCTCTCCTGGCCGCTGCCCAGGGTGTCCGGTGGAGGGCGTGCGCCCGCACGGTCCACCTGCACACGCGCCCCGCCCTCTTCGCGTTTCTCTTCATCCTCGAGGGCCGTGTGCTGGCCTGCCATCGCCCCGTCCCCAGAGCCACGGCACCGTACCAGCTGGCACAGTTAACGCATGCCAGCGCCATGGGCACGTTCTGTGACAAGCTCGCTGTGCTCCAGAGAGGGGGCAGGTGGGTCTACCTGGGAGGTGCGGGTGGGGCGGTCTCAGGACTGCTCCGGGGAGGGGGGGGGGGCACGGGTTCTCCCCAGGAACAAAAGCGCTCTGGGTGTCCTCCGGGAGCCCAGGGTATCACCTTCCCTGAGACCAAACCAGCGTGGAGATAAAGCAGAGCCCTCTGTTGGGAGGGGCCTTGCCGCCTTAGCCCCAGGGAGGAGCAGGGGCTCAGGGATGCGAGGGGCCCACGGCCGGCACGACCTTGGGGATTCCAGCCCCATCGGTCTCCAGGGCCCCGCTCACCCCCACCCTGCCTCCTGCTCACCGCCTCGCCCCCAGCACCTGCTTTCGGTCACCGGCGCCAGCTCTGGGGGGACACGAGGCGGTGCCTCCGCTGAGCTCTGCTTCTTCACGAACCTGGGATGTTCGGAGGCCCTGCTGAGTCTCCGCTCAAAGGTCACTCCGCCTGGCCTGGCGGGAGCGGCCCTCCGGAAACCGTGAATCCCAGCGAAACCCCCTTTGGCTCCGGAGAATTCGAGCGCCCTCCCTCTGCTGCGGGGATCGTTGGCCGCACTTGAATGGCTACACTACACGCGGGGATCGTTGGCCGCACTTGAATGGCTACACTACACGCCACAACTCGGGATCAAAACCAGCCGCGTTTAGCCCTTGTGTCAGGGCAGCAGCCTTGGGGGAGTTCAGCAGCCCCGTGTGATGGCGTTCTGACTCCAGGGACCTCTACACAGACTGGGGTCCCGCAGGGACGCTTCTTTCCCGTGAGTCCTCCGGCCTCTCAGGGCCTTTGTAGAAAAATCCCGAGATACCGGGCCGCATGTGCCCGTGCACACCCAGCTCAGGGCTTAATTGGAGTGGGACTGATTATTCCCGCTTAGATTGTGAAGATACGGTACCGCGGGCTGCCCTTTCTCAGAATGAGAGACTCATAGATCCTTTTAATGGCGTGTTAATAATTTCATTCTGTTTTTTAATTCAGCGTATTAATTGGCCGAGGCGCACTGGCAGCACTGAGGATCTGCAGGGGTTTACGACAGAACATAAGGAAAGGCGCCTCCACTGGTCATCAGTCTGCACCCGAGAGCAGGTGTGCGAGCATCTAATATGGAAATGCCCCTAATTCACACCAGGGCCCACCAAACAAGCGGCCCAATGGAGGGGCTGGGTTTTATACTGTTATTTGTCTGCAGAAGGAAGGAGGAGGAGGTCCGGTGAGCATTTCATCGAGTTCGTCTGCACACCCTCTGGCCCCCGGCGAGGGAGCCCGGGATGCGTGCGCTGTGTGCTTGGGTCTTGCAGAAGGGGCGCGTCGAGTACTGAGACGTGCACGAGGTAACGCCGCAAGAGAGGGGAAAAGGCCCACGAGGGACCAGCTCAAACCAGTGGTGACTCACGCAGACTGCTTTCCCGGCGTCGGGTGGAGGCTGTTCAGGGACACTGAGGACACAGAGTGAGAAGGAAGGGCGTCACCGGGCAGGAGCGGAAAGGTCCCTCCTGCCACCTCCGCCCTTACAGAGCCTGTTTGCTTACCTGTGAAGTGAAGCTGGCTCCTCGCTGAGCCTCCGGGTACAGAGAAGAGAAAATTCAGGAAGCCCCAGGGGCAGTTCACAGTGTAACTAAGAAGAGGTGTGGAAGGAAGAGAGGCAGGGAGGGAGGGATCCGCCGGGCCCCGCTCCCCCTCCCCCTCCCTCAGAGAGTCATGGGGGCAGGTGAGGGGGCTGCGAGCAGGGCTGGCCGGACGGTGGAGCTGTGATTACCGCCCCTCTCGGCACCCAGCAGGGAGAGACAGCAGCTCCTGAGTGTCCCCGCAGGGGCGGAGGGGGGCGCAGCTGTGTATCTGTCCCCAACTACGTTTGAGAAACCCTCCCGGTCCACACGGGGCCAAAAGCGCATCCGGCCTCTCCCTGCGTCTCGAATTTGACGAATGGCACTCACTAGTCACCCTTCCGACGGCATCCGAGCAGCCACCACGTGTCAAAAGTATAAAACGCTTCCTATGGGAACGTCCCCTTGGCTGAAGGAAGTGATCTAAGTTCAAGACGAAAGTAAGTAAACAGCACTGGGGGGAAACTCTTATCAGCAAAATAAACACACGGAAGTTCTCCTGGAGCCGGTAAGCCTTGAGGTTCATCCCGGACGGGCGGCGGCTTGACAGGCTGGCCTGACAAGTGAGGTAAGAAAAGGCCAACTGTAAGGTGACCAAATGCGCTCTGTCCCCCGCGAGAGGATGCTAACTGCACAGAGTGCGAATCACATACCACCTGGTGAGTCTGGTTGTCGGCGACATGTCAAGATGTGCACCTGTTGCCAGTTTTCTAAAACGGAATGATGATCCTTCGACAATGAAAGTAACGGGACATCAGTCGCTGGATAAGGTCCTAAGCGAGAAGATTTACCCACACGCCGCACATCGCCCACCTCGCGCCCCAGGGCAGCTTCCCGCCGCACCCCTGCTACAGGGGAGAGTCCACCCCCCCCCCCCGCCGTGGGCTGTCCTTTCTTGAGCTGAATGGCGGCAGTCTCCTGGCCTCTTCGCTTCTAGGACACGTGTCGCTTCTGCTCTCCAGCACCCCCAGTGTGGACAAGACCCCAGGCCCAACCCCAGGAGGCGGCGTCCTGGGGGTTATCATCCCAGGAGACACACTGTCATTGACACCCTCCCCCCTCCTCTTCCTCCTCCTCCTCCTCCTCATCCCCATCACCTCGTCAAATCCTATGCCAGACACCATCATAAGCAATAGGCATCTATCCCCTTGCTGGTGCTTTCGGCTCCCACGTGGCTGGTTTTATCGCTGTCCTGCAGCCAAGGACACTGAGGGGAGACACCTGTTAAGGAGACTTTGAAGAGCCCCCAGCTCCTAACAAGGAGACCAACATTTTCTTATGTTCACAAAAACACGAGTGAAAATCACATTCACTCTGTATTTTCCATTGAACAAATGACCAAAAGCGCGAGCAGTCCACAAAGAGGACCCATATACAGATAGCAAAATACTTAAAAAAACACCCCATCTCTATGGTAATTCAATGATCTCCCGTCAAAAGGAATGAAAACTAACAATTTGCACTTGTTGAAATGACATGTTACAGTCACGGGGCTCCCACATCTTGTTTTCCAAAGCGATGTTGCCGATGTCGAGCGCGTACTGAGTGTTCACGCAAAGGACGATGCACGCTGTAGACTTTTGCTACCCCCTGGGCTGCTTCCTCTGCAAACAGACTTCTGGTAATTAAGTAAATCGAACGTTCATTTGAAATAAGTGACCGTTACCAATCGACCCCTGGGACTGTCAAAATTTAAAATATTCATAGCAAAAAAATAAAAATAAAACTTACCCGAAAAGAAATGTCCAATATGAGAAGAAAGGCAATCTAAATTATGACACATTGAGTAAACAGGTGAATTCTTGTATTTACGCCATTGTTACGTCCGTGGAAGGATGGTGAAGGGTATACGCACTATTGTGATGTGGAAAAAATAGCTGACGTCATGGTAAGTTCACAAGTTGCCACTCCTGTAAAAACACGATGCCTACGAATTAAGGATCCAGCATGAAAATGAGCTTCCCCTCTCTCGTGCCTATTCAGCAGGAGCTCCTCAATAAGGGGTGTTAGCAAATGACGCTTTTTTTTTTTTCTTCACAAAACTATCTGTTGTTTAAGAAGTTACCAGTCAGGGGCACCTGGTGGCTCAGTCGGTTGAGCGTCGACTTCAGCTCAGGTCGTGATCTCGCGGTTCATGGGTCCGAGCCCCACGTCGGGCTCTGCGCTGACTGTGCAGAGCCTGCTTGAGATTCTCTTTCTCCCTCTCTCTCTGCCCCTCTCCTGCTCATGTGCGTGCTCCCTCTCTCTCGAAATAAATAAACATGAAAAAAATTCTGAAGAAGGAGTCACCAGTCAATTGAGGAAACTGATTAACCTCGATTACATTCTATCATCTCCTTCTGACACATCACCCCGGTCTCTTACTCTCTTGCTGTAGACGTGGATAGCACTGTGCAATTCCATCAACAGCACATTTATAAATTAGTTCTTAGGTTACCTCATCCTGCTCCTCCTTAATCTCACTCATACGGTCGACTTTTCGCTGAACTTGACTAGACGTTAGTGCAGTCACCTTGTTACAAATCGTTGACCCGTTTGCTCACCTGCTAGAAAAGTGTTCCTCTCTCCGCCGTAAGACTAATTCACGTCAGGTATCTCCTCGGGATCTGGGCTGTTCCAGTCCCCGGGGGGGATGGGAAAGCCAGAAGGCATGCTCAGGGAACCTTCTTGCTTGGTCGTCTCTTGTGCCCTCGTGGCCCCATTAACTGAGTTGTAGCTTTGTTCTCAGGATCTTCACAACCCACCACGACCACCAGGGTCTGCAGGTGAGTCCCTCCGTTAATTGCACTCGGACTCCTTCCAGGAAACCTTCCCCATCCTCCACAGCTCTTGTGACTTCACTCTCATCACCCATCTGGGAAATCTGGGACGGGGATCCTGATATCTCCTGATCAATGCGTTACAATCCCCCTCCTCTCGTGCCCCAAACCCCAGACCGCCCATCCAGAAACCCTGGGAGACATTTCTGACGGTAGCTGCTTCCTGGAACCCCACCTGCTGTGTGGCCGTCCTTTCTGGGTTACTAAATCTTACCTGCCTGATCTGACATTATTCCATTACCAGCAGTTGGGTCTGTTCCCTGTAACAGGCGGGTGAACACTAAATCCTAGCTCTTCTCACTTGGCCCAAAGCTGGGAGGCCACGAATTCCTTCGCGCCTGGCAAGAGCTCAGACCACACCACAGATCCGTTTCAGGAAATCGATGTTATGCGTGTTGCCGTGTGTCCTCTCATAAAACTTGCAAAGTCAGAGCAAGAGAAGATACGGACATCGGTGTATCTATCGCTAAATGTTTTAAAGTTAAAATCAAGCTAAGTAGCGGTGAAGTAGAGTGTTTTTGGAACCCCACCCTTTGCAAATATACTTCCATAATATCCAGGGAGGTCTGGTTCTTCCTGAGAACAATCCATTTTCCCAGAGCTCTGCCTCAAATGTGAGGGTGGGGTGCGGGGAGACGGGGTCCGGCCTCGCCTAACATGCTGGTCTGCCCACCCCCGGGGTCCTCCTACACTGCAAGTGGCATCACGCACCCATGTGGAGACCCACCCCTGCTCACCCGAGTTCCATGCACCTGCTCATCCCTTACCCAGGTACCTTTTGGGTTCACGCTGAGGAAGAGGCATGCCTTCAGTCAAGGACCTGGGGAAGAAGCCCAAGAATCTCTACAACAAAGATCAATCATCAGGAAACCTGAGGGCCGTGGTGGGCATGTCCCTTAGGCCCTGTGGTCAGGGTGTGGCCTGAGAGGGTCAGGGCAGAGGCCCGGGTAGCTCCTGTCTGGCTCCAAGGGCATCACAGCTCTCAGAGGCCCACTGTTTGCTAACAAGACAGATGTCATGGCCACCACGGTGTCTCCCGTCCCCATCCTCCCGAAAAGAAGAGTGGCAGGTGTCCTGGACCCCCCTCGAGTCTCTCTGAGGGGTAACCACCTCTGAGTCGGCCGACAGTGACCCCCACTTACAGGCTGGTCAAACTAGCTAAGGGACCAGAGAAAGAAAGCCACGTGACCAGACCCTCTGTGTTTGGAGAGCTACAGGAAAGCAGCACGCCTGCGGGCCGAGGGAAGGGAGGGGGACAGCAGTGGTCATGGGTGGGCCTTCAGCCCCGGTCCAGCTGGCTGGGAAGGTATCTGATCGCGCAACGGAGGGGGCCACCCTTAGCGCTGCAACCACAGGATCCCGGGAAAGGGTGTTTGCACCTGGCAGTGAGGGAGCGGGCGTCTCCTCCTGCCTGCGTGGTGGCCCAGAACTGGGCCTGCGTCCAAAACCCCACTGCGTGCAGAAGCGAGACTGTGGGCTGATGGGATCCTGGGGCTCTGCCACCTGGTGTTGAAGCCAGAGGGCTTCCTTGAAGGGACGTGGGACAGCTCAGGGCCGGGACCCACACCCAGATAATACATGTGCAGAGTTCAAACGAGCACCTGGCTGTAAGCCAGGTAGGGAAGCAGCCGTTTGTACAACAGATGCACGTGTTCTCTTCTCCGGAAAAATGCTTATTCAAAGGCCTGAAATTATTCTTAAAGTCGGACAAAGTATAACAGGCTCAGAATGCCTACGCCATGCGTAGGTTTTGCTGAGATGCTCACTTTGAGAGCTTTGTGCTTTTCCTTTCTTTTTTTTTTTTTCTCTTAATACTTCACCTCTCACATCTCGGAGAGGAAGGCCTTTGCACTCAGCACTTTGGGAACATCAGGAATGGAGCTGCGGTGGGCTAGGAGGCTTTCTGGTACTGCTCCGGGACTTGCCCATCCACTCGCTCCATAATGGACGTTGTCACACAGAAGTCCCGAGCGCTGCTGTGCACAACTTACTCAGACTGGGGGTCAGGCTCCCTGGAACCGCCTGAAAAGACGGCATCCAAGGACCAGGAGGAAATGGACACAGATTCATAAAGAGATAAGAAGACCAGCAGGTGCCGACAGCACATCAAGTGAGCGGAAAGAAATCGAGCCTTCACTTCCTGTTTCATGTTTCTGTAGCTGAGGACTCGTTCCGTGTGGGTTTGGGGGTGCTTAGACTGCAGTCCAAGGGAATCACTGTCCAGTGGTTTCATTTAATTGAACACACACCAGATTGGCTGAGACCAAAGCCACTCTCCCTTTGTTATCTTTCACAATACATCCCAAAACTCAGCGTCCTCAGAATCCCCTCAGTATTTTTTTAGGACTTGTTCCAATTCCCTTGTTGTCTCTGGGTTCTCCTGAGCTCAGAGAGAAACTCATTTCCACATTTCACCCCTGCACAAGTTCACACCATGATGTTCACATCTGTGTGCTAGTTTTCAAAATCGTAATATCCCCTCTTTATTTTCTCTTTGACCCAACTTCCCTTTACTTCATGCCATTGTGCTCTACAAGTTCTTGTAAACTACCTTGAAACAGTTTTGAAATGAAGGACAAGATAGATTGGTTGGCCAGTTGTTTGGTAGATGACAGATTAGATGGAAGGATGGACAGGCAGACAGAAGGATGGATGGATGGATGGATGGATGGATAATAGATAGATAGATGATAGAATAGAGGAATGGCAGATGGATGGAAAGAAGGAACGACAGATGCACAGACTGGATAGACGGATGGATGGATGGATGGATGGAAGGAAGGATGGATGGAAGGAAGGATGGATGGAAGGAAGGATGGATGGATGGATAGATGGATGAAAAGATGGAAGTATGGATGGAAAGATGGATGGATGGATGGATGGATGGATGAATGATAGATAGATGGAAAGATGGATGGATGGATGGATGGATGGATGGATGGAAAGATGGATGGATGGATGGATGGATGGAAGGATGGATGGATGGATGGAAAGATGGATGGATGGATGGGTGGATGGATGATAGATGGATGGAAAGATGGATGGATGGATGGAAGGATGGATGGATGAATGGATGGATGGAAGGATGGATGGATGGATGGAGGATTAGATAGAGAGAGAGGATAATTTAAGATAGTATTAATCTTCCACATAGGAGAATATAAATCAAACTCTTAACACCAATGACCTGGGTGGAGGGTGGAGGAAGAGCACAAGAAAGGCGACTGGAATAGAAGTGAGCAGGGGTGTGTTTTTTTCCCACTTTCTAGTATTTGATTTTTTGCAATGAGCACTTATTATTTTCAACACTTAAAAAATGCAAGGTGGGGCACCTGGGAGTCTCAGTTGGTTAAGCGTCCAACTCTTGATTTCGGCTCAGGTCAGGATCTCATGGTTCATGGGTTCAAGTTCCACATCAGGCTCCTCACTGATGGCACTGGGGTCTGCTTGGGATTCTCTCTCTCTCTCTCTCTCTCTCTCTGTCCCCCACTCTCTCTGCCCCTCCTCTACTCTCTCTGTCTCTCAAAAATAAACATTTGTTTATGCAAAGTAATAGCAACATATATAGTCTGTGAACATAAATACTACACAAATGAAGTACTAGAAATATAAATAAATATAAATATAGGGTTGATATGCAGTATGTCCCTAAGTTTTACATGTGAAATGCCATGAAGGCATCACCAATGTACATTCACGCCAACGGTGCAAAAGGATCCCTTTTACCAACATGCTCACCAGTACTTGTTGATAACCTAATTTCTGATCTGTTGTAACATGTCTCAAAAGGTATCTTGATTATAGACTCACTTTGTATTTGGAAGATAGAAACAAAAATGGATTAACTAAGATTCGAGGCAGAGCAGAAAGAGAACTACAATGGTTTTTAACCCACTCCCCGCAGAAAAATTTAGAGATTTGTAGTTTCCTGCAGAATAGTCATTGCATAATCATTCATAATTTTGTTAAATGATTTGATTTTTTTGTTTGCTTAGTATACGTGATTTACGATAAGTAGAGTCCACGAGATTTTTTAAGTACAATACATTAGTAATTTAGGAATAGATATATTTATATATTTGGTGGGTACTTTGATTTATTTTTACATGATGAAAAATAGGGGTATCTATAGGAAAAATGTGATCCAGAGAATGAATAACTAGAACAAATAAGCATATAAACAAACAAAACATATCATCTAAAAATGGTGCCAACACATGTCTCATGTCTCTATCTTCTCCTAATATCTCTACTTTCATGTACTTTGACATAAGCTTCATACGCAAAATTTGGTATCAAACGCTATTGCAAAGAAATTATTTTTACAGCAGTTATACAATCTGTCAAAATGCCACTTTATTTCAGGAACAGGAATTATACTGGATTGCACAGAGTAACATAAGAGAAAGGGGCATTTGCGTCTTAAAAGCTGATTATCCGAAAGTTCTGAGGCCTAATGCAGAGTCCTAACACACTGGGGGATTAGGTAACTTTGGCTCTCACAAATTACCCCTGGACTTAGGGGTATTTATAGAATATTGAGTTACATAAGGCATGCAGATATAAATTTCATTAGGAACGAACGCTGACAGCCGCATTCTGTCCGTCGGATCTGGCCGGACACCTGGCATGCGCTGGGTCACTGGCGCCGCGCTGCATAAGCTCCTTCTGGACGTGCCAACCACGCCCCACGCTCCTTCCCCACTGGCAGAACCTTGGCACGAAGTGTCTGATCTACAGCGTCTCTTCATTAGCCTTCAACCCAGGCCCGTTGCTGCTCTAAAAATAAAGGTCCACCACCTGCGTGTCCTCAGATGTGCAGTGACAACACCGGGCAGCAGGCGCCGTCTCTCAAAATGGCTCCCACTGCCCAAGAGACAGAAGTCATATTCCTTTAAAGAAGGATCGACGTCTGCTCCTGGCGCATACACTTCCACCTATGGAAAACTGAATCAAGAAGATGTCAGTTGACAGTAACTCTCAGTTTCTCAGAAACAGGTAAAATAGAGCTCCGTGAAAAGAAGTAAAAAAAAAGTGGAAAGTCTGAAGTTGACAGAGTTGGTGAGGTCCATGGGAATAGGGGACGGGGGCAAATAGCCATTGGTTTCCAGACCACGCTGACCACACCTCTGCTCTGTTAACTGGGTCAAGTTACCGTCTAAGTGCGTAAGAGCCATGGAAAGAGTCACCGTCTTGATTTCACAAATGGGGAGAGGAAACCAGAGAGAACAGAGATGATTTACTTCAAGACCTGAGCACCTTGATGAGAACGTGATTCGTTGCGGCTTAGACCACTGTTATTATCAGCACACATCGTGATGGAGACAGCAACGGTTGACTATTTTGTGCTCTCGACATTTGGATCTTGACACAGAAGACAGCAGATGGGAGGCAGGGTCCGTAAACTCGGATTACTTTCTCTCTGCCGGCCAACAAGATGTGAAGACAGACCACGTTCTAGAAGGTTCCAGCAACAGTCCACTCTAACTGTACACAGATACATCTCGCACACCAAGTAGAACAGGGGAGGTCGGGCACCTGTTTACAAGTCCCTGTATAGCCATTTTCCTATCACCCCACCAAAAATGAGACAAGAGAGACTCCCGTGACCATCAGACTGTAAGGGAACTATTTGCCCTCTGGTTTGGGAAAAGGCCAGGAGAATTATGTGGTCACTTAGGCAGCCTCAGTGACCAGTCAGCCTTGGCTAACTGGGTCGCAACAGGCTTGAAGTTAAAACATAGGGTAAATCAGCTTCTTAGAATATTATGCACAGGAGAGAGATCATTATCAGGTACCAATTGTTGACTGATTAGGTTACTTGCTCCTAATGGTGGCTCCCGGTGTTTTAATTAAACACACAATGCCAAGGTGCTCCACCAGGTGGGGTGTGAAGTAACCGGAAGGGAAGATTCTGCCAGCCCCTGAAAACCAGGAACAGAAATTTGAAGACATTTCTATTCCCAGATGGTCTCGTATGAATAGTGATGTTTTCAGGTGCATGACAGACACCGATTTTATACGGCAGGTGCACACATTAGATGAGGGTCAGTGAAGACAGAGCTTGCCCTGGGCCGGGCGGAGGTGGATGGCTTTGTGACGGTCGTGGACCCTGACGAGGTGGCTTCAGAACCCCCTGGGAACGCCCAGAAATGCTGCCCAGCATCTTCCCGGGTTGAAGACGCGTTCCCAGGGGCCCAGCTACAACACGACCTCACAGTTTCTCAATGAGCCTAGGGACTCAGCTGATGGAACCTTTGTTTTAATCTATCCATCGTCCTCAGCCTGCAAGTGTCTGTGAGATCGAATCTCACCCACTCGGTGAAATCAGGTAGCGGTGTCACGGAACAGGAAATTAAGTTGTCACCGTTGACGGGTAATACCGCACCACTGACGAAGCCCTCGGTGAATATTTTTCCCATTTGACGTCGCAGGAGCGTGAAAGGGGGATAGTGAATGTGGAGGGTTGAAAGGCTGTGCTGGTAAGAGTCCTCTGTGAGCACCTCATGTCAGCACCTCGGGGGAGGAAGCCAAGGTGCCCGATGACACTGTAGACCCCATGGGACCTCCGGGCCTCCAGATCCCACACCTCTGCACTTTGTTCCCCCCTGCACAGCGGCCAGCGTTGCCTACACAGCGAAAACACAGAATGCAGGCAGAATTGCTCAGAGAAACACTTTGGGGAACTTTCTTCCTCTGGAGTGAAGAAGTTCGGGGGTGCCTGGTGGTTCAGCCCGTTGGTTAAGCATCTGACTTTGGCTCAGGTCATTATCTAGAGGTTCTCGGGTTTGAGCCCCGTGTAGGGCTCTGTGCTGACAGCTCAGAGCCTGGGGCCTGCTTCGGATTCTGTGTCTCCCTATCTCCCTCTCTATCCGTCTATCTCTCTCTCTCTCAAAAATAAATAAACATTAAAAAAAAACCTTTGTGTTTCCAAATGATTTCCTTATTTCATCATTTGTTCCTTGGTGACTGACTCCTCCACTGAGGATAATAATAAAATCATGAGGTTTTCAAGTTTTCTTGTTTTAGTAAAACACGGTGTCTAAGCCAATGGGAAATACACGGGTTATGGTGTTTGCCTGCAGTAATTAGATGGAAACAGCCGTATCCTTCAGTCCGTGGAGCTGGAAGTTTCTAAGCAGCTTTTTTGTTGTCTGTATATGTGGGTTTGAGGGGCGGTTGTTTGGGTTTTGCTTTCTTTCTGGTGAGATGGGTGGTTCAGACATTTATGCGTACACGCTGGGGCACCTGGGAGTCGGCTAACGCCCACACGCTTCGTCAGTGGTGGTGTTTCTTTGGTGCAAGAAAAGGCAACATTCATCTGCTTATTCATATTTCCTGAAGGATGAGGAAAAAATTAAGAATTTATCTTCAACTTAATTATAACAGGGAAGAGTGTTACCTTTGGTGTTTCTTTCCTCCCCGCCAAAAACGGCAAGAAAAAAACGTCCCTGAGCCTTGGGCCTCATTGTTCGCAGATTCGTCACAGCTGTCCTGTGGAGAATCTTCTTTCCGTGACCGCAAAAGGGAAATGTTGTTTAGTATTTCTCTTCTCTAAGCACCTGGGTGTTAAAAATGACAGGGAGCATATTTTATGCGTATTAGTTTAAGAAATCTGTTGAAAATCGACGCGGGGCAATGAGATGAAGTCCGAATCCACTGTGGTGACACATTTCCATGACACAGAGGTGGGGGCTCTTGCCCGGAGAGTGTGGCCTCACTACCGGCCGGCAGGGAGCGAGCAGAGCCTCTCAGGACATGTGGCCCCGAGGCGGACGCTTTCCCACAGGCGTCCCTGGAAAAGCACTGGGTCCGACCCAGCTTCTCCAAACCAGAAGGAAAGAGTGGAGGTCAGGGGAGTCATGAGCCCCCGGGGGGAGCAGTGACCTTCCTCTTCCAAGAACAGCCTCTCTGTGCAACCCCCGCCCCCCCCCAGGGAAAAGCCAGGCAGATACACCAGCCCCTCCCCTCCCCCCGCCCCCAGCGACATTCACCAGGCTTTCTCGGCCACAGAAGCCTCTTTGTTCTAGGCTTTTCCTTTCTGTGCTTTCCGCCTGTACGGCCTGTTGTCACGGGGAGCGAGTTGAGTTCAATTATGTTCCTTCCAGACCAGCTCCCTGGGAGGGTCAACCAAAGACCCCAAGTCTCAGAGCACATATACATCTAATTATTTAGGCCTTAAACGTTCAGCTTACTTGGGGCAACTAGTGACTTATCTCTTTAAGTCGAATGAAGGCCTCGGACTTTCCTATCAGGATAATGACGCAAAAGGCAACGTTGCCAGGGATCCTGTTGTGTGATGTGCACCAAGTCGAGTGTTAAACAAAGGCGATCGAATACACCCCCATGAAAGTCAGACGGAGGGGTCACACGAGCCCGTTTAGAGTTAGGAACCCAACGGCGAAGGAGGGGGTATAACTGACCCTCATCTGGCTGAGAAGCAGGGTCCGGGCCAAGGCTCCGTCTCTGATCCCCGGTATCTGCACTCGTTCGTGCAGATCTATCGTCTTCTCATAGGCCCCGGGATTCACTTACTGTGTCGGGCACACAAGTCATGGTCTTTGTCAAGGTAGGAGAGAACGCTCACTGCCAGTCAACACGAGCTGAGTTGAGCTCAGTAGAGAACCAGGGTGATGGACCCCTGGCCGCCGTCCGCCCTCCCCAGCGTCTGACGGGGGGAGCGCTGGCCGACCAAGTCACCGGGGACACCGCGTTCCAGTGTTGAATACGTCCAGTGGACGTGTTCGAGGAAAAATCGAATAGCTGAATATCAAAGAGGACCCGTCTTCTGAGCCTCCGCAGTAAACAATGAACTCACGAATTAAAAACGCCTTGTGGGAATATTTGAGTCTGAATTGAGGGCAAATGACATGTTGATTGAGCAGCAGAGATGCTGCAACAATGAATTCAGGGAACAGAAAAATTAATTACCACCCCCCCAGGACCACGCCCTCCAGCTCTCCCGCGGACCAACGATGCGGCTCACACACGCCATCTTCCAACGCTGGGCAACATCACTGGGACACAGGAAGGTGCAGCGTCTATTGGTTACGACAAACACTATGCCCGCAACTTAGTAGTACAAGAAAATTGAAGGCGTGACATCTTCTGTCTGCCGCGTTTGCACGTGATCTCACTGATCTCACGGGAGCTTTGCACCAGCCGACTCAGTTTACCTGAGGTATTATTGATCGATCAGTTTTCATTTCGCACCCAAAAGCTAAAATATGATGGAATGTAACGTAAAATATTCATTCTCAGAGGTTCCCATTAGATCATTATGACAAAAAATAATATGTAAAAAATTACCCATGAAATTGAGCTAAATAAGACAGAAGGAAAATAAATGCCACCGGGAGAAAAGGTTGCACCAGTGTCTCTGTCTTAAAGACCACGTGTGGGGCACCTGGAGGGCTCAGTTGGTTGAGCGTCCGACTTCGGCTCAGGTCTCGATCTCGGAGTCCATGAGTTCGAGCCCGGCATCGGACTCTGTGCTGACAGTTCTGAGCCTGGAGCCTGCTTCGGATTCTGTGTCTCCATCTCTCTCTGCCCCTCCCCCACTCGTGCTCTGTCTCTCTCTGTCTCGGAAATAAAAAAACATTAAAATTTTTTTTAAATTAAAAAACAAAACCAAAAATAGACCATGTGTGCTTCCTTAGAATTGGATGGAGACGTTGATGTTGAGGTCCTAGTTATTAATTCTTCTTCTCCCAGGTATAATTGATACAAATCGTAAATATCAAAGGTGCACAAGTCGATGTTGAGATATAGGTGTACATTGTGGAATAATCAACACACCAAGCTGATTAGCACACCCACATCCCTACATAGTCACCATGTTCTTTGCTTATTTTTTCTTCTTCTTGTTCATTTATTTATGTATTTGGTGAGTAGTTCTTAAGGTTTAAATGGCTGTTTATTTATAAAGAAACCAATTTCTGTGTTACCATATTGGCAGGCCTCGACGGAACACTTGATGCGATTTGAGGGGAAATCTCATTTCCTTGACTAGATTGAATTGAGGCTACGCCATTGTAAAAAAGCTGCTGGTTGACTTGAATATAGAAATAGAAAAGAAGTATGTTCTCAGGGGGAAAAAAGCACGGTTCACGTTATGTAGAGGGAAGGACAATGACACCGCAGGACAATAGATCCCAACCCGGAATAAGCATGTGTCTGGAAGGAACAGTGTCCGCCCCATCACCAGGCAGAGGAGGGGAAGGTTGCTGCTGTGATCTGGGGTGTCAGTGGCCCGGGGCGGGGGCACAGAGAGAAACGGATCTGAATTCTAGGATTTTTAAAGCACTGTTCGGTGGTCCTCTTGATGGGGATCTTTTCAGGAAAGAAACCCAGCAACAGTAGGCAGATGCCATCACAAGGAAATATGGTTCAGCCGAAGCAATGATATAAGGGAGCCTAAGGAGGGGTCTAGGGGAGAACTCTCTGTAGGTCTGACATGCTTCCCCGGTGCCTTCTGTCCTGCCGAACTGAGACAACCAAGGAGGCTCCAGCGCCCTCCCAGGCACCTCTCTTGAACTGAAATAAGAATGTGGGATGACAAACATGTACAGGAAAGGGGACTCAGTCAGTGTCAAGACGGATAAGAATATATACTTCCTCCGAGGAATGAAGAGTGGGAAATAAAGTATGGGATCAGCATGATGCCCTCAGATTAAGTAAACGTCATAAAAATAGGAGCAAATCCGGTTCCGGGAAGAAGGGGTAATACAAAGTTGTTTCGACTTCCGCAAGAGTCAAAACTGGCTCCATGGACAAGGCATGGCATGCGCTGGGTCCTTCATAAACAGAAGAGGGTAGAAAGAGAGAAGAGGAACATTTCAGGTGACGAGACAGCTCGAGGAAGTTCCAGAAGAGAAAGGGCGGCGGGGGGAGACCAGATAAAGATAAAACCGTCTTTGCCAGAACAGAGCATAGGGGTAGAGAAGCCGCGAGGGCAACTCTAGAAGCGAAGCCAACCTGCTGGGGACCACGTGCGCGCAGAAGGAAACAATGGAAGCCAGGCTTGAGAAAGTGAAATTTAAACCTGCAGGCAAAAGGGAGTCCTGCCAAGGGTTTTGAACAAGGGATTCTCTTTATCACTGCCTCACTCGGGGAAGGGCGACGGGGCAGCACGTGGCGGCCAGCTGGGAGGAAAGCAAGTGACGACACGTCCAGGGAGGAGGCCAGCCAGGGAGTCAGGAAGAGGTCTTCAGGGCCTGAAAGAGACCTGTGGCAAAAAGACATGAAAGGAGAATACAGATGATATATAATGAGAGAGTCAGGCTGTTCCTAGTGTCTCCCTCTGCCCATTCCAGAATATGCCAGAGCTTCCAGAACGAGAAATCCCTTTCGAGGATGGTGTTCACCAACACAAGAGTCAACTAGTAAGAAGGAAATGGACCCACAAGTAAAATCATTTAGTTACAAAGCACGAAGTCTGAGAAGTTTATACAAAAACCACCACTTTCTCAAGTTGTGTCTTAGACACGTCTGGGCGTGAAAGAAAATTCATAGCACACGTGGCTACTAGAAGTCACGTTATAGCCTAGAAAACAACCTACCACTCATTGGACTTCCACAAACACTACATCCCCCGATTAGGGAATCTGTGTGTGAGAGTGACAATGTCCACTGCCCAACCTCTAAGCTCGCTGTTTCATTGAAACCACAACTTTACATATCCTTTTTACATAAACACTCCTGAGTTCCCCCATTTGAGAAACATGGCAGACGAGGATATTACAGAAAAATTCCTTCTACAGACACCTAGAAATGCTTTTACTATTTTTTTTTTTTTAGTTCAAAGGACTGTGCAGTCCCTGGTGGCAGGAGTGGTGAGCTGGGGAAGGCAAGGAAGATGCATTGATGACACGGGACCTTAGGGCTCAAAAAAGACAGGATCAAAAGCTGTAGGTTGGCACTACACACCCACGAGAATGGCTCCAAAGCCAAAACACCGCAACACCAAGCACCGGCAAGGACGTGGGGAAACGGGGGCTCCCGCTCGGTGTTGATGGGGACACAGGATGGTGTGGCCACTTTGGAAGATGGCTTGGTGGTTTCCTGCAAAACTGAACATACTCTTACCTACAACCCAGGAACCACACTCTTGGTATTCACCCAACGGAGCTGAAAACGTGTTCGCACACACAACCTGCACATGGGTGCATACAGCAGCTTTACCATAACGGCCAAAACTTGGACGCCCTTCAGTAGGTGATGATGAACGAACTGTGGTCCATCCAGACATGGAATATTCTTTGGTGCTAGAAAGAAGTGAGCCATCAAGCCACGATAAAGCATGGAGGAGTTGTACGTGCATATTACTTCGTGAAAGCAGCCGAAATGCAAGGGCTACGTACCGTATGCTGCCGACGGGTATGACATTCTGGAGAAGTGAAAACTGTGACAAGGTCAGCGGCTTCCAGGTGCGGAGGATGCCGAGGGCAGGATGAACATGTGGAGCACAGAGGACTTGGGGGGCAGTGAAAGTATTCTGCACGACGCTATAATGGTGCAAGCGTCACTATACGTTTGTTCACACCCATAGAATGAACAACACCAAGAGTGACCCTAATATGAACTGTGGACTCTGGGCGATGACGACATACCCATGTGGGTTCATTGATGGTGACAGACATGCCATCTGGGGTGAGGATGCTGATGATGGGGGACCTGTCTCTCTCTCAAAAACAAAGAAACATTTAAAATTTAAAAAAATAGAAACAAAAGAGGAAATGGGAATTGTAGCAGGTATAGATACAATACTGACAAAACTCAACAATTGCTTGGGACCTTAAAAGGGACACCGTTTGTAGCAACTAAGAGTGAAAAGGAACATCGTTGGCCTGATGAGCAGGATCTATGGAAAACTCGCCATGATGGCATTCCATGGCCCCACGTCAGGGACGCGGAGCACGCCAGCCTGCTATTACCCCTTCTCCCCTTTGCCCCCAACGGGAGGGTATAACCGGCCAATGCATCAAGAAAAATGAAATTTGTGAGAATCATAAGGCAAGAAAGGAAATTATTGGAATCTGCAGGCAATACAGTTTTCAACATAGAAAATCAGAACACGGGGCACCTTGGTGGTTCAGTTGGTTAAGCATCTGACTTCAGCTCAGGTCACGATCTCACACTCCGTGAGTTCGAGCCCCGCATCGGGCTCTGTGCTGACGGCTCAGAGCCTGGAGCCCACTTCGGATTCTGTGTCTCCCCATCTCTCTGCCCCTCCCCTGCTCATGCTCTGTCTCTGTCTCGAAAATAAATAAAAACATTAAAAAATGTGAAAGAAAGAAAGAAAGAAAGAAAGAGAAAGAAAGAAAGAAAGAAAGAAAGAAGAAAGAAAGAAAGAAAGAAAGAAAGAAAATCAGAGCACATCTACAGACCAGTAGCACACGGAGAGAGGCAGTTGTAACACATGCTTTCGGAGCCATCAGCCATGTTGCATCGTGTCATAGCCAATGTGTACAAGAGTACAGAGCAGCACGAGTGCCATACGTCCCTGATCATAGCAACAGCTCAATTACCATTTCGGGGAGCAGCCTGACGACGGCTAAGGAAGTCGACGGTGCATAAATCCTACGACACACCCATTCCACTTCCACGCACCTGCTTTAGAAAACCCATAAACGTACACAGTTACGTTATTAAAGACACTCGTTGAACGCGGTTCACAATATCAAAGATTATGAACACCCTGGTTATCCCTCGCCAGGAAAATGCACAGCTATAGACAAAGAATAAGAACAGGCAAGAGAATTCACAGCGACATCAAGACGTGGCTAACTCTGGAGCAGGAGAGGGGAGAGGGCTGGGCAGCAAACTTCACCTCCAACACCCAATGGTGTGTGTGTGCACGCGTGCGCCTGAGACACAATTTTCTGAAGTCTTGTGGGTGTTTTAAATTTTTACCTATAAAACCATAAAACTAAAATAGACCCATGCAGTGTAAACACAAAGGAAAGAAGGAGCAAGGGGCAATGGAGGGAGGGAGGGAAGAAAAACAAAGAGAAGAGAGGAACCCATCCAGAAATAACCGTGATTATCCTTTAACATTTACGAAGAGCATGATGACTCTTGATCTGGTTGTGCAGACACGGACACAGCTCGACTTGTTCGATAAATTCCAATACATACCTAGGTTTCCTTCCATGTATACGAGGGCTGAATTATAAACATGGTTAATGAGATGTTTCCTCAACTATCTCTAGTAACACAAAGTGGAATGACAAGGAAGGACCTAGCATAGACCCTCTGTAGTTTGCCGCACCATATTTATACTCTGCAGAATATCCATGGAGCACCTGCCTTGTGCCAGGCATGATTCTCAGGGCTGGAGGTAACGCAGCAAATAACACGGGTTCTGCCCTTGGGGGGTACAGCGTATGGATGATTAGGGCTTCCTGTGTTAACTGTTCCCGTGCTTCCGAAGTGGGCTTTCAATTTACTGGGAATCGGAGTGAGTGCAAATATTTCTCCCACGATCTTGTTCACATTTATTATTTTGCTTCGTAAATCCCCTGCTCAGAGATAATTCCAAATAAAAACTAGCTTATTAACCAAACTAGGTTATTTCGCTAGAGGGATCCAAAAAACTAAGATTTTCCCAGGTTTGTGGATCTGTCGATGAAGCGAATTTTTGCTGCAAAAATGCAATGTTTACCCCCTCTTATCGTTGTTTGCAAATGTCTAGTGAACAGCTATGATCTGAGCTGAATTGTGCTCAATGATAGAAGAATGAAATAATTCTTTGTGGTCTCAGGTGCTTGTTGAAGAAGTGATGGGATGAACGCATGAATGAGTGAATGGTTTAATGACGATTTGCCTAGAGCCAGGACATAATTTTTCAAAAGACCGTAAGGCAAGTAGCAATGGTGTAGGGGTGGAAAATATTTTAAAAGCATCCTATTACCCAGGTAGCCTCGATGATAAATACAAGCACTTGCTTTTTCTTCTTCTTCTCTTAATCTCTAGTAGGGGAGCATGGAATTACAGGCCTGTGAGTTTTCTTCCATTGGGCAAAAATCAAAATCATTCTTTTTATAGCTGAAGAATACTCTATCGTGCATATAATATACACCACATCCTCTTCATCCGCTCATCTATCGAGGGTGGTTTCAATAAAACACTTGGGCTGTTGCTGTAATTTGGTTATTGTAAATAATGCTGCTATAAACATAGGTGTGCATGTATTTCTTTGAATTAGTGTTTTTGTATTTTGGGGGCGAATCACTCAGCCATGAAAAAGAACGAAATCTTGGGGCACCCGGGTGGTTCAGTCGGTTAACCATCCGACTCTTGGTTTCCACCCAGGTCATGATCCCACAGTTCGTGGGGTCGAGCCCCACATCAGGCTCTGCACTGACAGAGTGGGGCCTGCTTGGGATTCTGTCTCTCTCCCTCTCTTTCTGCTCCTACCCCCCCACTCTTGCACACTCTCTCTCTCTCTCTCAAAAATAAATAAATAAACTTAAAAAAAAATGAAATCTTGCCATTTGCAGCAACATGGATGGAGCTAGAGAGTATAATGTTAAACGAAATAAGTCAGGGAAAGGCAAATACCATATGATTTCACTCCTATGCGGAATTTAAGGAACCAAACAAGCAAAGGAAAAAAGAGAGCGAGACAAGCCAGGAAACAGACTCTTAACTCAGGAGAACACACCGGTGGTCACCAGAGGGGAGGGGGCTGGGGGAGGGGGACACACATGATGGGAACAAGAATACACTTGTGGTGAGGGCACCGGGTGTGGGGAGGACGTGCAGGGCCACTGTATTGCACACCTGGAACTAATATTACACTGTGTGTTAACTACACTGGAAAGAAAATAAAATGAAGTAAACACAACAAACAAAAACCAAAATCACTCTATGCCAGTCGAAGGCAGACTTGAGGAGGGCCTTGAAGGTGAGGAGGCTGTGCCCGCCCACTGGAGGAGATCCCCGTCCCCCTCCCTTGGGCCCCCCTTCCCTGACCCCTTCCCCCCACCCCCGCACCCACCCCCCTGCCCAAGCCCTGACCACCTGCTCCCCCCAACCAGCACCATGACCCCGCCCACTTATGGAGCAGGCCCCGCCCGCTTGTGGGGACGGCCCCGCCCACTGCTGGATTCCGGGTTTGCAGGGCGGGACACACAGCCTTTCCCGCTGGAAGCCCTGGGCCTAAGGTCGCTCTGCGGGAATCCTCGGAAGACCGTCCTCTGTCTGTCCCGGGTGCTGTCCCCACCCTCCTGACAAGCCGGTCCTCAATCAGCAGGTGCCTACGAAGCGCCCTCTGCGGATCTTGGGGGGCACACTGCGGCCTGTCCAGGGCGAGTCCTGGAATGGCCCTCAAATGTGGCCTGTTTCTCAGAGTCCGTCCTGGTGGGGCTGGGAGGCCCGCTGTCTGTACCCGTGTGGTAACCTGGCTCTTCAGGCCCTTCACGCGTTCTGAATAGTTCCGTTGGGATATGGGAAGAAAGCCGGAAGGACGAACGGGGTGGCTGCCGTCCCAACCTGCTGCCAGAACCGACGGTGGCCCGCGTGGCATCCCCGACCAGGAGACCAGCTCCGCGGGGGCGAAGGCCGCGCACAGTCTCCACCAGGCCAGGCCCGGGAGGACGGAGGCCTCGGCACCCCAGGCCCGTGGCACGGAGGCTGGGTAGCCGAGGTCGTGAGCAGACTCCCCATCCACACGAGAGACACACGTGCTGATGTCCCAACGCGAGAGCTCTGACGGGGCTTTAGGAAACCTCTGGCCGGCTGGCCCGACAGAACGAACGATCCCAAGAAGGTGTTGGCAACGAAAGTCCCACGTGCAGGACACTGCGGAGCGTGCCCGGTGGGGGGTACAGGTGTGCTGGGCCCTGTGGCTCCTGAATGGGGCTCGGCGTGAGACCTGCTGACCCCGCTCCCCCCTCGAGGAAACCGAGGCGCCGAAAGACCAGACAGGCGCAAGGCGGTGCAGACAGCCTCTCGGAGCCAATACCGTGCCCTTCGCTATTCCCTCCCCGCATAAGAAGTATCATTGTGGTTCTCCAGGTAAAATGATGTTTAAATGGACCCCATCCATTTCGAAGCCAGTGAAAAATGAGACCGTTACAAGTTAATCTTTCTTTCCATTACTTAACTAAATCTCAAAGGGGCAATTAAAACCAAGAAACAGTAAAGACACACAGTTAACCATGTTGGTTCACTGTAAAAAGACGGGGTGATAGGACTCCCCGATGCCTCCCCAAAGCTTCTTCTGCCAAATATCCATAAGGAAGACGCCTCTGAAAATCAGGAACCAGAACAACCACGGAGAAAACACTCAAGGACACACAAGGACGCGGGGGGAGCGCAGCTCCGGGACGATCCAGAAACCCCTCCGCCTCACCTCCTCCGTCCCCGACTGAACTTTTGTAATATCGGATGCTTCCCGTGAAAAACGTCAATGCCGTATAATTCACTGCTTTGAAAAATGAGTGAACCGACTGCATTTGACATGACTCCTTGAAACATGGAATATTTAAAATTCATGCCCCAAACTTAATGTATAGATACATCACATATTTTGATGACTTTGCTGATGTCATAAGAGCCTTGTAATATCTCACAAGGTGTGTTTTATTCCTTCTAATGTGTATCATGTGAAGATTAAGAGGCTATATTATTGCCTTCAGAATGGCCTGCTATTTCCTGGAAACAGTACTTTGCCGGACCTGTCCTTGTCACGGTGCCTTTAATCATCTTCCATCACTAAGTGATTGTGTTTGCATCAGGAAGATGTATCCGGGTCGGCCGCGCAGGCAGGCAGTCCGGGATCTGTTCTCGGAGCGCCATCTAGAGGCTTCGCGGGGCCTGAAAACCATTCTTCACGTTATTTACTTGGCTCCTAACACCCTTTCGTGAGGCTGGGAACAGAGGCCTCCAGGGGTGCTGTCATTATGTAACTTCTCTCCCAGGGGGAACCGATGGCTCAGCTGAGGGCCAGCCTGGCCGGGGCGGGGCTGAACCCTAGTCTGTTCCCTCCCAGTGGGAACAGACAGGTGACACTCAGCTGAGGGCCAGCCTGGCCGGGGCGGGGCTGAACCCCGGTCGGGGGCAGGTTGTACCAGGGAAACAGAAAGCGGGAAGCTCACCCGTGAACCTCCAGCATCCCTCGAGCTAACATCTCAAAGCCGCCGAGAAGCTGGCCTTGGCAAGGCTTTAACAGATTTCCTTTTCTGACAAGCAGGTGCGCAGGAAGATTGGGGGAGATAGGTGCTTCCGCAGGAGCACCGCACGAGGGCCATCTTCCCAGCCCCGCGGGCTCGGAAAGCACTGAGCTGGGCCGCCACCCGACCACCTGCCACCGGGAGGCCACGGCGGCCACCGCGGTTCTGGAGAGGGCAGTAGACACCATGGAAGAGGTCCCCGCCCGCCAGGCTGGGGATTCGCAGTTGAATCGCGCCCTGTGGGTTTGTGAGCACCAAGCACTAAGACCGGGGAGGGGACCCTGCTTTACGCTGGAGTCACACGTGCTGTCTGTGCTGCCGTTTGAGCACAGGCGATGGAGACATGTGACTGACCGGTCTCGCTATTTCAGGAATGGCCGCCGACCTACCGAAGGTTCCATTTTCTGCTACTACAGCAACAAAGCCATAATTTTGATGGAAATGCGGAACAATCCCATCTTTCCAAGAGCATTATTTTTTTAAGGGAATGTTTACAGAGTAAACGTAGAGACAAGAAAAAAGCATCCCTCAGTAGCTCTACAGACAAGTGGTCCGTGATGGGTGGGAGGAGAGGCCTGACCCCAGATGAAAACTCCCGTGAAGGAAAACGGTACGGAACGGCCTAAAATGTTCAATGAAATCACAGAAAGGATGATTGAGAAAAGGCATCAAAGTGTGGATGGGGAAAAAAGAGGAAAAAATCAAGACAAAAATAATCTAGGTGAAATACTAAATATTAGACATTAATGCTAGTAGTGATGGGTGTTAGCCAGCATGCATTTATGTAGCACTTGCTGTATACTAGGCACTTGACCTGTGCTCACAAGTGTTCCGATGGAGCCCTGGGCTGGAACTGTCACCCCCGCCTGACAGCTGAAGAATGAGGCACCAAGAGGCAAGGATTGTCCCCGGCTCCCAGGGCGTCAACGCAGGGCTGGCGTTCGAACCTCACAGCTCAGGAGTCTGGGCCCTCGGCAGCCTTGGTGCGGACCGGCTGGGACACTAAACGGGGACCAGATGTACCACAGAGTGTAGGGGGAAGTAGAGAGGAGAAGAAGGCTCCTTATTTCTTAAAGAATGATCTGGCCTGGCCATGCCGTGGGGGACATCCGGGCAGGCTGGTGGCTGAGACGGGGCTGTGTTGGCCACCTGGTGCCCACGGCAGTGCCTCCCTGGCCCTCCCAGTGACAGGACATGGGGCCCTATCTGTCGTGATGGTTGTATGTCCGAGGGATGGCTCCCAGATCCCTGAGCGGGACAGTCCAGGTTATGAGACTGGCAAGGGGCTCGGAGATTTACGTACACGTCAAAGGGAGGTCGGAGGCATAGACACAGGAAGACTCCAGGCTACAGAGTTTCCTCGAGCTCACGTGAAGGCTGTCTTCATCAGGGCCTAGAAACTTCCAGACAGCTCAGAAAATGTTTGGGGCTGGCGGGACATCAGCTGAGCGCTGCAGACAGACTTCGTCCAAGTGTAAGAACAGAAAGTGGCTGGGGTGCCTGGGTGTCTCAGTCAGTTGAGCATCTGACTTCGGCTCAGGCCATGATCTCGCGGTCTGTGAGTTCAAGCCCCGCGTTGGGCTCTGTGCTGACAGCTCAGAGCCTGGAGCCTGCTTCAGATTCTGTGTCTCCCTCCCTCTCTACTCCTCCCCCGCCCATACTCTGTCTCTCTCTGTCTCTCAAAAATAAATTAAAACAGTAAAAAAAAAAAAAAAAAAAAGAACGGAAAGTGGCTGGGATGTGGAATCTTCCTCGTGGGGCATTGCCCAACATTCCCTTGGGGACCACCTCCCTCACCTCTTGAACTGAAAGGTGAGTTAATGCCATTCCGTTGGGAACAAGGCAGGAGAGTCGTGTTGGTCTGACCGGTCACAGGCGCCCCGCACACGCACCCCTGGCCTTCTTTGGAAATCCTCTTAGTAGAAATCCATCCAACCCAGAACCCCAGAATGGAAGAAAAGCTTTCTGTGAAGCACCCGGGTGATAGACTTTCCCCCATCGACATTCGCACAAACCTACCTTTGTTTAGTTAATAAATAATTTGAATCCTTAAAACAAAACAAAACCAAACCTTTATAGCAAGTACCCACCCAGTAATGAAACACTCTGGGTACCTTTTGCCACGAATGCACATCTGTTTAATGCCGTGCACGTACTTTCTATGAAATTTAATTTCTAAATCTATTTATGGTTTTTAATTTTCCAAGTCATTAACGTTCACATGTGGATTCCCACTGAGCTCCCCGGTTAAAACGTTTCATGGGGGGAAAGTACATGTTTTGCTGAAAGGAACACATTTGTTGCCCACTGAATGAGGTGCACAAATGAAATCCGAGCGCTAGCAATGGTACCTGTCTCCCTCTTGGCCATCGGGGTAAATCCCCAGAACGCGTCTCCTTCTCCAAAAACAGTGAGCCGCTCTGAGGTGCTGTAAGAGATGGGATTCCCTGTAATGTCTCTTGACTAAAGAAGCTAGTGGGGGACCCTTAGGGAGCAGCTGGTTCGTGCAAAGGGCCTGCGGTCCCCTTTGCTTCTCTGCCGTGCATCTCGGGGATCAGGGCTCATGTGACGTAGGTGAATTGCACTAAACACTGCAGACAAAGGGTACTTTCCTGTTCCCGGGTCTCCATCCACAGGAAATTTTACTTTTGCCAACATGCCCTTCCGATGCATAAAACAAAACGAAACAAACACATGAAAAACAGCAATCCCAGAAAGGAGTCTCCAGCTCACGTTCTAACTCATACCCTTTCATTCTGGCCAGGCCTGAGAGCAGAGAGGAGGAAAGTAAGAAATGAATTATTTCTTTAAAAACAGGACATGAGCAATCTTAAAATTTAATTTTCAGAAGATGCAAAATCCTTCTGTTTCTCTCATGAGTTGACCGGGGTAGCGCATACATTCCCCCAGCTCTAGAAGATACAACTGAGGCAGGACATCTGGCAAGGCATACAAGGTGCTGATTTAACATATTGCAAAGGGATTACCACCACGGCGTCGCCATCACATAATTACGATTTCATTTTGTGGTGAGAGCTTTCCGGGTCAGCTCTCTTAGCAGCTTTCCCATATATAATACTGTATTGTTGGCCATAGTCACCCTGCTGGGCACGGGACCCCCAGAGCCCACCCATCTTAGAGCTGGAAGTTTGCTTCCTTTGGCCAACGCCTCCTGTTTCCCTCGCCCGCCCCTGGTAATGAGCATTCTACCCCCTGCTTCTGCGGGGTCTCCCTTATTAGATTCTGCATATAAATGAAACCATACGGTGTTTCTCTTCCTCTGACTTACCTCCTTTAGGATAATGTCCTCAAGGTCCATCGCAGTTGTCTACAATGGCAGGATCCCCTTCCTTTTTGTGGCTGATATTCCACTCTGTGTGTGTGTGTGTGTGTGTGCGTGCACGCACGCGTGTGCCTGTGTGCGTGCACATGCGTGTGTGCACGTGTGCATCTGTGTGTGTGTGCATGCATGCATGTCTGTATGTGTGCATCTGTGTGTATGTGTGTGCATGCATGCATGTGTGTCTGTGTGTGCACACGTGCGTGCGTGCCTGTGTGTGCACACGTGGGTGTCTCTGTGTGTGTGCACGCATGCATGCGTGTGTGTGTGTGTGTGTGTGTGTGTGTGCGCGCACGCACACATCTTTATCGGTTCATCCATCCATGGACACTTAGGTTGTTTCCACGTCTTGGGGATTGTGAGTAACATAGCAATGACCGTCGGGGGGCAGGTGTGTCCGGAGACAGTAATTGCGTTTTCTTTGGAGACACGCCCACGAGCATTAACAGATTCCAGTGACAAACGGCTAGTAGGAACGTGGAAAGCTGCAAAGAAGTGTTGTGGTCGGCTGTCCCCTAATTAGCCTTGACTCGGTTTTGGAGCTGATGACCTGGGACGTCATCGGTTTGGTGAGCACAACGTTCGTAAACGAGGGCTCACTTTTCAGCTATTCACAGCCCCACACGCCCACCCTGCTTCCTGCTCGGGGCAGCCGCGTCTCAGGGGAAGCCGACTTCTGGGGCTGACTTATATTAACTTGTATCTAACTATTCTCAAGAGGTGGCCCTGGAAATGGCAGAACTGATGCACATTTTTAATAGATGGCTGATTTATTTAAAGGCCCCACTTCTACCCCAAATCACCACATTTTGTGATCACGCAAATCCTAAATTTACTCTTTCTGTAACTGAGCTATTGGAATATAGACCACACCCCTCATAAAAGGCATCGTTTCTTCTATTTTCATAGATAAAAGGAAACAAGGCTTAAAGAGTCCAACGACCGGCCCGTAATGAAAAAGCTGCCCAGCCACTGAGCGGGGACGCAGTGCAGGACTCGTGGACCCCACACACCTCGTTGTCCTTGGCCTGGGTGCGGTCGTCAGCCGACAGCCACAGGTGGGAACAGGGGAGGTTGTGTCCGGGTCACGGGTCCTTCCCAGGGCAGCAAGCCGTGAAAAGGAAGCGTGACCCCCGACATGGGCGTTATCAGGGGAGCTCCCAATTCCCAGCCTATGGGCTATCATCTATCTATCCATCATCTGTCTATCTACCTATCTATATGTCTATCATCTATCTACCTATATATCTACATATCTATATATATATATCATCTATCCACCTATCGTCTATCATCCATCTATCTCCATATCTATCTATCTATTCATTGTCTACCTATAATCTATCTAGCGGCTATCATCTATCTCCTATTGGTTTTGTGTCCCTGGAGAACCTTAACTAATGCAAATAGTAATGCAACCAGGGATGCATAGCTTGAATTTAATCATCAGTAAACATCAGCAAACCCCAATTAAGAAAGACTCTATAGGGGCGCCTGGGTGGCTCAGTCAGTTAAGCTTCCGACTTTGGCTCAGGTCATGATCTCACAGTTCATGGGTTCGAGCCCCATGTCGGGCTCTGTGCTGACAGCTCAGAGCCTGGAGCCTGCTTCGGATTCTGTGTCTCCCTCTCCGTCTGCCCCTTCTCCACTCATGCTCTGTCTCTGTCTCACAAAAATAAATAAATGTTAAAAACAATTAAAAAAAAAAAGAAATACTCTATAAAATAACTGGCCTGTGTCCTTCAAAACTAACAACATGAAGAAAAGGAAGGGTGGGGAGCCGTCCCAGGTTTGAGAAAAGTCAAGAGACGTGGCCAGTAAATGCAATACAGGATCCTAACCTGGGTTCTGGATTCAAGGGAACCTCTAGAGCTTATGACTGGGATCACCGGCAAGGTCAGAGTGTGGACTGTGCATTACAGTTCTGTATCAAAGGTAAATTCCTTCCACTCGATAACTGTACGGTGGCAACATAAGAGGATACCTTCGTCTTCGTTCGAAGGAGACATAGCCACAGTGTTAAGGGAGAGAGACCAATGATGTGTGTGACGTGTGCCGTGTGCTCTCATGTGGTTCTGAAAACAGTGCTATTTCGGCTCACCGAATCAGCGCCTTAGCCGGGCAGCCTTGTGCTTCTCACGGCCGTCACGGGAGCACGCGATTCAAGGGAGCAAGTAGGGCTCCCAGGGCCCAATGGCGTCCCCTAACCGAGCCGTGAGCGTTCCTCACCCCCGTCCCCTGATCCTAGCCCAGCGCAGTCTCAACAAGAGCGGTGTGGATTCCAGAAAGGAACTAAAGGCAGACAACCGCTCTTTGGAGGCAAAGCCCAGTCATTTCTAGACAGTTAATGGATGACACCGATACCTTCCCCAGGTACTTAATCCCTTCTGTCTCCCAGGGAGTAACTGGTAATCGTATTGGGATCACCTATACTGTGCTGCAGAGATACAGCAGGTGGGATGTGTGATAAAAAATACGAGATGTTGGGGCGCCTGGGTGGCGCAGTCGGTTGAGCCTCCGACTTCGGCCAGGTCACGATCTCGCGGTCCGTGAGTTCGAGCCCCGCGTCAGGCTCTGGGCTGATGGCTCGGAGCCTGGAGCCTGTTTCCGATTCTGTGTCTCCCTCTCTCTCTGCCCCTCCCCCGTTCATGCTCTGTCTCTCTCTGTCCCAAAAATAAATAAAAAAAAAAAAAAAAAAAAAAAAAAAAAAAATACGAGATGACCCCAGCCCCAGTCCTTGGATTCTGGTCCCACGGTCCAGGACGAGGAACCAGGTGTCCCTGGAGAAACGGCCGAGTCTAGGGCTGGGCCAGGGTAGATGCAAGGTGAGCCCGCGGTGTCCGCGAGAGCCAGAAGGTCAGGAAGGGCTCAAAACAGCAAATGGCAAAGGACCTGGGGGCCAAGCCTAAGGAGACTGTGGGGGCCAAAGTGGAACAGTCTGGACAAGGAGAGCAGTCGCTTCATAATGGATCATAACCCAGAGTAGGAAGGAAGTCTCCTGACTCCATGCCAGTATACATGAGTGGCTGGAGAAAGAAAGAAAAGGCAGAGAAGAGACTCGTGTTTCTTACAGAAGAACCCTAAATACCGTATGCAGACCCTCTCCCTCCAAGAGGAGGGCTCCCAGCCCGCAGACCCCTCCCTTGAGGGTGGAAGGGCCCTCGGCACTCGGATGCAGGAACAGACCAGGAGAGGGGGAGTCGGTCACACTGCGGGGAGAAACCACCGACACCCCTCGTCACGTGAGGAAGGTTAGCGCCACCCTGATGTGTGGGTGCGGGCCGCCCACCAGGTCTTCCCAAAGCCCCCAAACCCCACCCCGGGCCCATCAGGAGGGGCCGTCGGACAGACCCGGACCAGATAGCATCCTCAAAACCATCGTGCTCTGGTTTTGAAACAAGGGGAGACGAAGTGTCGGGGACCAGACCGGGGAGAAGTGGCAGCCGGGTGCCAGTGGCGTCCAGAGAGGGCACGGGTGCGACCAGCGGGGGGATCCAGAAGCCGGCTGCAGCGGACAGCCAGCCTACCAAGGTCGGGCTCCTGAGCTCCCGCAAAGGTACGGTGGAAGCCACGTGTGGGGCGGGGAACTCTGCACTGTCTTCGCAACGGTTGTGTGAGCCTCAGGTTGTTGAAACAGAACAAGCATGTGTTTAAGATAGTGTAAGCCAAGGGGCGCCTGGGGGGCTCAGTCACCTGAGCGTCCGACTTCAGCTCAGGTCACGATCTCACGGTTCATGGGTTCGAGCCCCGTGTCGGGCTCTGTGCCGACCGCTAGGAGCCTGGAGCCTGCTTCGGATTCTGTGTCTCCCTCTCTCTGCCCCTCCACCACTCATGCTCTGTCTCTATCTCAAAAATAAATGAACATTTAAAAAACTTAAAAAACGTAAAATATTATAAGCCAAACTGGAGACAGCGAAGAGGTCGGTGGCTGCCAGGGGTTGTGGGAGGAGGGAGGACGAACAGGTAGAGCACAGAGAGGTTTGGGGCAGTGAGACTATGCTGGTACTCTGTAATGATGGACACATGTCATTATACATTTGTCCAGACCCTCAGAATGTACGAGACCAAGAGGGACCCTGACGTAGACTGTGGACTCTGGGCGATGACGACATCATCAGTTCTAACAAATGCACCGTCTGGTGGGGGTGCTGGTGGAGGGGGAGGCTGTGTGTGCCGGGAGGTGTGGGGGGCAGGGGTACCCGGGAAATCTCTGCACCTTTGTCTCAAGTTTGCTGTGAACCTAAAACTGCTCTAAAAATATAAAGCCCGCCAAAAGAAGTGATAGGGCTTTTAAGAAATTCACAACCGTTTCATTCTTTCCCACGAACTACGATTGCTAAACAAAAATGACTATTGAAACTAGAAAATAAGCCAGTTCCGTTTAACCCAATAAAGGCCAAGTAACAGGAAAATCTGTCTGTGCCCACCCTCGCCAAGATGTCTGGGAAATCTGCTCCACACTGCAGTACTAATAGAGGCAGCTGGAGTTCGCCTGCCCGACACAGAAGGTAAAAATACTTGTGGAAATTCTGGAGGGTACTCGCTCTACCTGCCATAAACCCCCTCAACCACCTGGCGATACCAGAGACGTATTTAAATGGCAGAGTTTCTTTTATGACCTTGGGAAAATATAACACAATCTCATGGAGTCTGGATCGGCCTTAACGACAGAGAGAGGAAATAATCTGAACCACCAAAGCTTTTTCTGATAAACGTCACGTGTCTACTACAAAAGTAAAATATGGAGGTAGGATTTTTGCGCCCAAGGGATTTCAGCCTCTTCCCAAGAGAAGGAAGAAAAAGTTCAAAGGAAGGCTGGGTCCATCCGCGCATTTTAACTTCACGAGAGACGTACGGTCGGCCAAATTTCCGGTGTTTCCCAGGCCACCGCTCCGCTCCTTTCTAACGGCCGCCTCCTCTCTTGGGAAGCCCCTGATTAATCAGCACGCTGAAAAGGAACACAGCCACCTGCACCTGTGCCCCTCTACAGAGGTGTTCAGGCCCACGCGGTGATAACCACGTAACAGTGCCTGTAGACGAAGTGCCCCTTCTTAGGACGCCCTCCTGGCCACCACCCCTGGAGGGGGCCCAGCACGGCTGGGCTCTGCCCGCCGCCCCGGCTCTCCGGATCACAGGCCCACGCGTCCGTGCTCCTGGCCACGCCACCACGCGTACTTAGGCCCAAAAAGGGAGCAGGTGGAGTCAGGTACGGCTTCATACGGGAGAACCACGAGTTGTCTTTTAAAGTTTTATTCGTTTACGGCAACAAAAACCAGAGCGTACCCGGTAACACGTGCATTTAAGGCTCTACAACCAGGATTTCCGAGCGGCCGGATCTTGTCTACACCACAGACTACAACCACCGGGAGGCCTGGGGCTTTGCACCCCGTGCCAGCATCGGTGGAAACCGGAGCAGCCACCTTGCAACCCGCTCTCTGCAGGAACCCGCAGACCTGAGCTGTGTCAGCCTAGTGCAAAACCTTAGGTGAACATAAAATGCCAAGAATCAAATGCCAGAATTAAAAGCATAACGCGTGACGGCCTATCGGCACACGTGGCATCCCCCGGGGCCGTGGTCACTCACTGGAACGGGTGAGCAGCACTCAGCGGCCTGCCCCCCGCCGGCGGCCACCCCCCTATTCCGTCATGGAGGCAGACGCCGGGATGAGCTTCGGCTTCGCCTGCTGGGGTGGTGCCACGTCGGGGATCTTCTCCCCGTACTTGTACACGCTGACGGTGACGTCGATCTTCTCACCTCCGTACTTGTTCTTCACGTTGATGCTGTACTTGCCCGAATCCTCGGAGGTCACGCCCTTGATGGTCATGCTCACGTACTTGGCCTGCTCCACCTTGACCGAGAAGTGCTCGCTGAGCTCGATGTCCTTGTCGTTCTTGAACCACACCACTTCAGGGTCAGGGTTTCCAAACACCGTGCAGGTCAGGTTCAAGGTCTTCGGGAGGGAGGCGTGGGCGGAGAAGGGAGGGTTAGAGACAGAGAAGTCATACCAGCCCTCCAAAGGGGCCCGGCTCCCTGTGACTCTCACTGAAGCGTTTACCTATCCCCCACGTTCATTTGGCCAATACGCTCTTTCTGTGTGTAAGCACCACACTAGACACGCGAGATCTGAACACAGCACACGCGAGCGAGTTCGCCGTTCCGTGAGGCAGCTCATGAGAAAAATCAGTGTTAGTTTTCCCTCATTATTCTCAGTTTTAATCCATGGCCTGACAAGATTAATGCATTTAGAGGTAACGAAACTCTACATTTTACAGTAGACATATTTAGCCTGTTTCTAATTTTCCTTTCTATTCCAACCAATGGATCCATTTTACCAACATCTTCTCTGGATTTCCTCTGGCAAATCCAGAGAAGGTGTCTTCTAACCAGTAATCAGGCGCAGCAAACGCACTGACAACATATGCTCGGCCCATGAGCAGCTAACAGCACCAGCACAGCCTCGTTGTGAGGCCCACAGTTCCTCCGTCTCAGGAACTCGCTAGAATTTCTTTAGCTGCTCAAGAAAAGGCCTATAAATTTTAGTGTTTTGGCCTAATAAAATTCTCTCGTGTCTCTGTCCCCTCGACACTGACTTAGGACGGCTGCAGACAGAGAGAGGTTCCAATCGGATATCAGCAACTCCACTGACAGGCAACAAACAAACTCCAGGAAGTGGTTTCCATTATAAATTCCAGAAGGAGGACCTCGAAAACCGGAGTGCTTTTCTACCTTCCTGCCGGGCCAAGGGTGGCAGGGGGTGCAGGTGTGTCCCACCTTCTCGGTGGGCAGTCACCACCTGGAAGGGCCAGGACCCCGCAGAGGCCCAGGGCCGGGAGCCACACCTGCCACACACCGGCTGTGTGATACCTGCGTCAGGCTCCGTGTCCCTGTGGGCCTGTGGTTTCAGAATATTAAACTCTGCCGTCCCCTGAGAACGTGAGGGTGACCAGGGGCAGCCTGAGACCGCCGTCGGGGTGGGTGGGGAGCTCCCCATGGTCCGGGCTCTGGGAAGCAACCCCGTCCCTGGGCTCCCCCTACACTGGGCCACATGAGGGGGACCACATTGCGGCCGTGTCCCACTGTCCTTCTTACCTTGCCCTCCATTATGGTCACCACATCAGGTAAGCCACCGATCACCTTGCCACGATCTGCAACATGAAGGCCACTGGGTTGAGTAAACCGTCCCCGGGGACGTTTCTAGGAGCAGGCCCCGTGCCGCGCAGCAGTGGATACAACACAACACGGGAGGGGCCCCCACCACTAGGAGGGGGACGACGGCCGGCCGGACCCACTGGTCCCGTGAGGGACGGAACTGAGGATGAAGAGTTCCCCGAGGGCCACACAGGGAACCGGAACGTGGTCCCTGGAAGGGAGAGGGGTCCCCTGCGTCTAGACAGCAGGACTCTCCCAGGGCAGTGGACTGTCCACTGTGTTATGTTTCCACTGTTTTCTGGGTTACGACGCTTGACATCCTAGAAACCTTCCTGCCTGGGAGACGGCGCCTCCCCCGGCAGCCAGTTCTCAGAGACGACAAAGGTCCCAGCCTGGGACAGGCCGCCAGCCCATCTGGAGCCAGCCCACCTGTACCCACCCCTGCACCCTGGAGGTGACCCCACCCCTGCCCCCGGAAGGCGACATCCCTCCACCCCACCTCCCCCACCCACCCCTGCCCCCGGGACATGACCCACCTCCACCCTGTGTGCCCCCCCACCCACCCCTGCACCAGGATGTGACCCCACCCACCCACCCCTGCACCGGGATGCGACCCCCCCACCCTGTGTCCCTCACCCACCCCTGCCCCCAGGAGTTGATCCCCCTTCACCCACCTCCCCCACCCAGCCCTGCACCTGGAGGCGAACCCCCTCTATATTGCATCCCCCACCCACCCCTGCACTGGGAGGTGACCCCCCTCCACCCTGGGTCCTCCACCCACCCCTGCCCCTGGGAGGCGACCCCCCTCCACCCTGTGTCCCCCACCCACCCCTGCCCCCCGGGAAGCAACCTCCCTCCACCCTGGGTCCTCCATCTACCCTTGCCCCTGTGAAGTGACATCCCTCCACCCCACCTCCCCCACCCACCCCTGCCCCTGGGACATGACCCACCTCCATCCTGTGTGCCCCCCCACCCACCCCTGCACTGGGATGTGACCCCCCCACCCTGTGCCCCCCACCCACCCCTGCTCCCAGGAGGTGACCCCCCTCCACCCCACCTCCCCCACCCACCCCTGCACCAGGAGGCGACCCGCCTCCACCCTGCGTCCCCCACCCACCCCTGCACTGGGTTGTGACCCCCCTCCACCCTGTGTCCCACACCCACCCCTGCACCGGGAGGTGACCCCCCCCCTCCACCCTGCATCCCCCACCCACCCCTGCTCCCCGGGAAGCGACCCCCCTCCACCCTGGGTCCTCCACCCACCCCTGCCCCCCAGGAGGCGACATCCCTCCACCCCACCTCCCCCACCTACCCCTGCACTGGGAGGTGACCCCCCTCCACCCTGCATCCCCCACCCACCCCTGCCCCCTGGGAGGCGACTCCCCTCCACCCTGGGTCCTCCACCCACCCCTGAACCCCGGAGGCAAGGTGACACCCCTTCACCCCTGGCCACAGGAGGCGACACCCCTTCACCCCACCTCCTCCACCTGCCCCTGCATCCAGAAGCCCTATTCCTCTACCCTGATCATCCCAGGGCCTGGTGCCAGGCAACTAGGGGCCTCCCCTACTGACCAAAACCCACAAAACTGTTCAAACTAGTCAGTCCTAAGTTGTTCCCCTGCCCTGTCTGCGGTCCCACGGAAACCCGAACACAGGTCACGGCCTCAGCGCTCTCTTCACTCCCGCCTCCTCCACACCTGACCCGGTGCCTCCCCAGGTGCCTGGGTCTCTAGCACCTGCGAGTGTGATGGACTCTGATCCCCTGAGCCTCCCCTCGGCCTCCTCCACCTGTGGCTGCACCTGCCTGACATGTCGTAGAAGAACAGGGGGCAGGCGGGTGGAGGGCGGAAGGGAGGCGGAGGCCACACAAATGACAAGGAGCTGACAAGGGGAGGTGGGCTGGGCAGGGGCACAGGGAGTGCCGGGATCAGGAGGGCAGGTGCCAGGAGTTCTGGAAGTTTCCCCACCCACGGAGCAGGTCTGCTGTCTATCAGTGAATACACGGCATTAAAACTCTATCGTGGGACCCGCTGCCCCTCCCCAGATAATAAAGGGTGCTCGATACCACATAACATATACTCACTCTTCTCTGCAAAAGCGGCTGCCCTAGGAATTAAAGAGGTGGAGAGAACAGGAAGTCAGTCATGAGAAAAGGCTCTGGACAAGCACCACACATCTCAGGGCTTCGCCGGGCAGGGGGCGAGAGGAACAAGCAGTGTGTTCTCCCCTTGGAAGGACACCAGGGCACAGGGCCCAAGGAACCGTAAACTGTGTGCGTTTCTCCTGCCCTCTCCGCTGCCCCTTGGGGGGGCCCGGTGGGATTCCCTCTCTCAGCAGGTGAAACCCACAGGAAAGGTCGGTATTCAGGCTCGTAGGCTGGAGAGATTTCTTTCTTCACCAAATTCACCAGATGGCACTGGAGAGTTTTAGATATCTTTGAAAACCCTGGTTTCGGACTTAGCCGTCTGTTCACTCGTTCAGCCAACGTTTCCTGACTAGCCTAGCATGGCCGGTGACTGCTGTCCGTTCTGGGTACTCCCAAATTCAGAGACACACTTAAAATCTCAAGTGATTCTTTAAAAAGTTGCTCTGAACAAGGTGATATTATCCAGCGCTAAACATAAAGGAGGCTTCGAGCCATGAGAAGACACAGAGCAGCCCTGAGTGCAGATTCGCTAAGTGAAAGAGGCCGGCCTGAAAAGCCCACGCATCCATGATTCAGCCCCGTGACCTTGCGGAGACAGCAAAACCGTGGAGACAGGGGACAGTGACCAGTGGTCCACAACGAGGGACACAGAGGATGTGGGAGGCATTGAGAATTCTCTGTACGATACTCTAGTCGTGGGCAGGTGCCACCATACATTGTCCAGACCCACAGCCACTTAGAGGGAACCGTGATGTGCACGGCGGACTCTGCGTGGGGATGATGTGTCCGTGCGGCCTCATCGACGGCAACGGATGCAGCACCCAGAGGGGATGCTGACGGGGGCGGGCTGGGTTCCGGGGACCCGGGAAAACTCTGCACCTTCTTCCCCATGGTGCTGTGATTAAATGGCTCTAGAAAAACAAGGTCTTTAAAAAGAACCTAAATACCTAACATTAAAAAATTGCTCTGCGCCACATTACCATAATTGTAACTATTGGAGAAATCCATCATTATAATCACTGAAGCACCCCAGGGTTATGGGGACTCTAGAAAGTTACTTTATAAACACACACACGGCTTAGGGGCATGCCTGCCCCCCCACACTGGACGCTTCAACCGCCACTTTTAGGTCAGTTCCCTGGACAGGGCGCCCAGCGGCCACCCACACACCCACGAGGTCGGTGGCCCCAGGGACAGACAGACCGCCACGCACACACACAAATCTTACTTGAGCTGCTGGAATTCTGCAAAGGCCTCATCGAACGCTGTAAGGAAACATTTCAAACATTTTAATGGTTTCGTTGCCAATGTATTGGCTTAATGAAAACCGACAAAGAGCCAAAGACTAAACTGATTATTCGGAGAGAATCTTCTCCGAATGAAAATCATGAACCCGAGCGCTTCCTCTCCCAGCATTCTCTGTGGATCACCGAATACGAAGTTAAGGGGTGCTAAGGAATGTGATCTTACCCTGGCCGGACAGGTCGAGGGAGCGATGATGGTTATCTTTGCCGTCGTAAATCTCAAAAGTGTACTTTCCTTTATCTTTCTCCGTGGGCTCACAGATCTGCAGCCAGGCCATATCCTCGGTGCCTCCAACCCTCATGTGCTCACTAGACGCGATCTTGGCATCTCTTTAAAAAGAAATCAAAGGGGGCGCCTGGCTGGGGGGCTCAGTCAGCTGAGCGTCCAACCTCAGTTCAGGTCATGATCTCGAGGTTCGTGGGTTCGAGCCCCGCGTCGGGCTCTGTGCTGGCAGCTCGGAGCCTGGAGCCGGCTTCGGATTCTGTGTCTCCCTCTCTCTCTGCTCTTCTTCCCCTGCTCGTGTTCTATTGCTCTCTCTCACAAAATGAATAAATGTCCAAACGTTTAAAAAACAAAAAAAAAAAATATGGGCTAAAAATGTTGCCTATGCCTTCAGGTCAGAGCAGAGACAGCCCGTCCTGTTCCACCTGCCGCGGCTGACGCCCCCTCCTTTGTGGGCGAATGCTGACCTCCGTCCTCTGTGCTCAGAAACCACTTCTCTGACAACTGTTTCAGACACACCCCTGGGGTGTGGTTTGGAAAGAGCCAGACCGCAGGAGCCCTGCTTTGGGAGGGGACACCACCCACCTAGAGAGGCAGGAGCAGCAAATGTGAAACAGAAAACCTGCTGGTCTCACAGGCTTCATCTTCTTCCACGTTTTACCTCTGGGCTTCTTTGGTGCTTCTCTTCTTTTTTTTTCTTTTTTTTTTTTTTTAATATTTATTTATTTATTTTGAGAAAGAGAGAGAAAGCGAGCAGGGGAGGGGCAGCGAGAGGGAGAGAGACCGCACTGTCAGCACAGAGCCCGACGAGGGGCTCGAACTCACAGATTGTGAGATCACGCCCTGAGACCGAGAACTGGACACTTAACCGACTGAGCCCCCCAGGCGCCCCAGTTGGTCCTTTTCTTCGCAACCAAGCTAGTGAGGAGCTGACAGACTGGAAACTGACAATGTGGTCTCCACGTATTATTTTCCCGTCGGCGGTCTGCTGGATTGCAGATGAAATGTGCATCGGCAACAGAGCCACGTTTGGCAAAACCCAGAAGGTGAAGACATTTGCCTCCTGCACCTTCAGGCATTTCCGTCTTCCCCTTCCGTGAGGCCCGCCTGCTGTCCCGGGCCAAGGCCACAGGGAATCACGCTTGTACTTACTTGTGATACCAGTTCGCTTTCATCTCTTCGGTAAAATATTTCATGAAACACTGAAGCCTGATTCCTTCTGGGGTGCAGAGCACCTTGAGCGGAGAAGCGGACGCGCCTGCAGGAAACAGAAGAGATGCGGATCTAAGAAGGGCGGCGTGTGCGCCTTTGGAACGCAAGGCGCTACTGCCCTTTGGCAGCTCAGCTTGAGGAGAGGAGGAAAATTCTCGCAAACGGCGCCGAACACCGTTCATTCTGCGTGAATTGATCCGGAACTGAAGTATCGGGGGGGATGGTGAGTCGGCAGAAATGATGCAGGGAGGGGTCAAGGAGGGGTCAAGGACAGGTCAGGGACGGGTCAGGGACGGGTCGAGGACCGGTCAGGGACGGGTCAGGGACGGGTCATGGAGGAGTCAGGGAGGGGCCAGGGAGGGGTCAGGGAGTCCTAAAACTGCAGTTCGGCCTTCAAGCTGAGTAAAGACGGGATGAGAGGGAGAAGGCAGGAGAGGCGACAGGGGAGGAAAACCCACGACGTGAGAACAGACTTCATGTGTCTGGAGCAGGAACGCGGCCTCGCGCGACACGACACAGGGTCTTGGGGGGGGCGAGGGGTCAGGACTCAGGAAGTTACGGCGAAGGCTCTGACCCGGAAGCGGAGATCGTTACTAGATGCATAACTTCAGAGAACCGGCGTGGGCCCAGGGTATTCCATCACCCAGAAGACGCCGTGTCCGTGCCCGGCAAAATACGAGGAAACGATATGATGGAGAAGGACCTTCCGAACGCACCATCTCCTAACTGTGGTAAGCGACCTGGAGACTTCTATTCATCCTGAAGTCACAGCATTCCACGCGGTCATCCTACCTGCAGGCGTCGCCGCACCTGCAGCCCGAGGTGCCGGACGCGCAGTAGCTCTGGGGCTTCAGGTGTGACAGCTTTCGGCTCCAAACCGGGTGGACATTCTCCTGGAAGGGCCGAGGGGTGTGGGGTGTGGGGGTGCAGGGAGAAGTTGGGCAGGAAGACAGACGTAGAGGGAGGGAGGGAGGGCTGAGAGCAGAGGAGGGGCAGGGGGTGTGAGTCTGTGTGTGTGTGTGTGTGTGTGTGTGTGTGTGTGTGTGTGAGGCTGGGTGTGTCTGTACATGTGTGTGATTCTGTGCGCGTGTCTGTGTGTGAATCTGTGCGTGTGTGAGTCTATGCATGTATGATTCTGTGTATGTGTGTCTGTGTGTATGTTAATGTGTGTGTGTCAGTCTGTATGTGTATGTGTGCATGTGTGTGAGTTTGTGTGATTCTGTGTGTGTCTGCGTGAGTCTGTGAGTGTGTGAGTCTACGTGAGTCTGTGCTTGTGTGTGTCTGTGTGTGTGTGACTGTGCGATTCTGTGTGTATATCTGAGTCTGTGTGAGTCTGCGTCTGTATGTGTGTCGACGTGTGTGTGTCTGTGCGATTCTGTGTGTGTGTGTGTGTGTGTGAGTCTGTGCTTGTGTGTCTGTGCATGTGTCCTGCATGAGTCTGTGAGTGTGTGTGTCTGTGCTTGTGTGTATCTATGTGTGTGTCTGTGAGTGTGTGTGTGTCTGTGTGTGTATGAGTCTGCACAAGTCTGAGTGCATGAGTCTGTGTGTGTGTGCGATTCTGTGTGTGTGTGAGTCTGTGCTTGTGTGTATCTGTGTGTGTGTCTGAGTGTGTGTCTGAGTCTGCATGAGTCTGAGTGCATGAGTCTGTGTGTGTGTCTAAGTGTGTGTGTGTGTGAGTATACGTGAGTCTGTGGGTGTGTCTGTATGTGTGTCTGTGTGAGTCTGTGCTTATGTGTGTCTGTGCTTGTTTGTCTCTGTGAGTCTGTGTGTGTCTGTGAGTGTGTGTGAGTCTGTATGTGTCTGTGTGCGTGAGTCTGTGTGTGTCTGTGTGTGTGAGTCTGTGAGTGTGTGTGTGTGTGTCTGTGCTTGTGTGTCTGTGTGTGTGAGTCTGCGTGAGTCTGTGAGTGTGTCTGTGTGTGTGTCTGAGTGTGTGTGAGTCTGTGTGTCTATGTGAGTCTGTGAGTGTGTCTGTGTGTGTGTGTGTGAGACTGTGAGTGTGTCTGTGTGAGTCTGTGTGTGTGTGTGTGTCTGTGCTTGTGTGTCTGTGTGTGTGAGTCTGCGTGAGTCTGTGAGTGTGTCTGTGAGAGTCTGTGCTTGTGTGTGTGTGTGTGTGTGTGTGTGTGTGTCTGTGAGTGTGTGTGAGAGAGACTGTGAGTGTGTGTGAGTGTGTGTGTGTGTGTGTGCGTCTGTTCGTGGGCACTGCCGATGCTCCCAGGAGAAACCGAGGGAGGTGAGTGTGCTGTGTTCCCGAGGATGCAGGATGGAGACGGCCCCACCGACAGGTCCAAGAACAAAGGCCCCATTTTCTGAAAGCCGAGGGGACCCACGGCACAAGGGATGGTGGTCCGTGACGAACGGCAGGTGGTGTGGGAGCCCACAGACGTCGGTCCGGGACTAACGCAAGGCCGGGACACCTCGAGGTCGCCAGAAGTGTCCCTGCGGCCTGCGAGGGGCTCGCGGAGAGGACGGCCCGGGGCAGCAGGCGGGGCCCTGGGGGTCCTGGACCGTGGCACGGGGCGCGGGGGCTGCGGGGAAAGCGGTGTGCTCCCAGCACACACGTGTCTTTCAGCAGACGGCAGCGGCTCCTGCCCCTTTCCCTCAGGGGCTTCCGCACACGCGGGCCTGGCCTCTCGGGAGAACACGGTCTTCGCGTGTGTGCCCCTGGAAGCCCCGCGTCTGTTCTCTCACTACTCTGGCCCCCGCACACGCCCGCTCGCGTCTTCAAGGACGGCGCTCGGCTGCCTCCACGGCGCATGTGACACGACAACTTAACACAAGGTAGTTCCCAGGGGCGCGGGAGCGCACCCACCTTCCAGACAGCTCCATCCGCCTTCCCCAGGGGCTCCACCGCCACGAAGGCGTGTTTGGTCCCTTAATGACCATCGAGGCTAAAACTCACTTAAAACGTGGTCACGTTTCCTTGACCAAAAGTAGAAAGAAGTGAAATCTAGCCCACAGAGCTGTTCTGAGGAGACAACGAAAACCACAAAACCACAAGAAGCTTTTGAGGAGGTCAGAAAGCCTGGCGAGAAAGCACTTGGGTTTGGAATCGGACGTGCGCTACTTGGCGGGAGAGCCGCGGCTCGAGCTAGCGGACACCCACAGTTGAGCCGGGTTCCTGCTGCGGGCCTGGCCGCTTGCTCCGAAGACAGAACTTAGGGGATTTCTAGAAAGCCCACAGCGATAAGTGGTGTACCCCTTAGCATAAAACTCTACACGAATGCCAGCTAAGGTTACTGAGTTACTAACCGATCCCTTCATTGTCCGTTTCCGTGGAAGGGGACGTGGAGAGAAAGAATTTATTTGCAAAGCTAGAGAATGGCCTAATACGTACGACGCAAAGCCAGAGGCTTAAAATCTACGATGGCTGCTCCACGTGGGTAATAAAGACGCTGACAGCAATTACGTGCACGGCAATCATCCAAACAAAGCGGCAGCAAATCGGAAGACGTGGCTAATCAGGAAGTCCCAACTGGGTTTTTTAAAATACGACATAGATCCTAAATACAGTGCTGGAGACCCCTTTAGAAAGCCTCGGGAGCGGTCGGCGGACGGCTCTGTCTGGCCCCCGGGGCCACCCGGCGTCCACGCGCAGGTGCCTCAGCCTTCCCCTTGCGGTGCTAAGTGCCCGTCTCCGCGAACGAGATGTCCGCACCCAAAATAACTCACAAGTTGGTGGGCATTTACTTACCGCAGACTCTGCTCATTGCCAAAACCATATCCTCATACACTGAAAGGAAGAAGGAGAGGTGCCGTTACGACGTACGCTTTCCTCAGGACGCAGCATTTTCATGTTTAATTAAATGGATACAGGAAATCCTCATGTTCATTTGAAAAATGAAACATTACAACGGTGACATTTATCCATTAAAGGTTCACGTGTGTCATAAATCCCTCTAACCTGTTCGCTTTTTAAACAAGGAACAAGAAAACCTTACGCCACGTAAATCCAACTATACCTTTAATTGAATTTAACTTCCTCGCTGTTTCAATCATTTTAACTGCATTAGTAATGGGATAAAACCTGGCTTACGATGACACACTCAAATGGCGTTTCTAATGAAGGCGAAGTAACATCACACATTCTTCTAGAACACTGAAGCAGGTTAGAATGGAAATAAAACACAAATCTACTTTCTCCTGCTGCGTTACCGCCATAAGGACACAGACGGACATGCCCTCATAGCACATTGGCATCCCGCTGGCAAAACGGATCTCTCGTTGTGGGAAGCAAAGAGGATTTTGTTTTACCTTTGCCAGCGATCTCCAGGACAGACACATCTTGACCTCTGCCGTCTTTCAACGTTGCCTTGTATTCGCCGAGGTCCTTCTTTGACAGCTGCAAGAAAACATACCCCACATGCGTGTAAAATCAATGCCAAGATGGAAAATGTAAGAAGCGCTAATACGGTTTTTAGCCAACCCTGGGAATTCAGGCCACAAACCGGGAGACAGCGCAGGATTTGCAAGTTATTAGAAAGACGAGCTTTTGTTTGGCCCTCCACCGTTTCATACAACACGGCGTACCTTCGGTATGAGGAGCTGACAAACTCCCTTCTCCAGGTCAGGCAACGTCTCCGTTTCATACAGAACATCATCCTTCAGCCATTTGAAAACGGTCTCTTTCTTAGTGTTTGCAACCTACGCGGCAGAAATCTTACGGTTAGTATGTGAATCGCTCCAGGAAAAAGTCTCTGGATTTTAAATCACAGACTTAAAAAAAAAAAAAAAAAATACCATCAATGTTTATTACAGCCTCAGATAGAGGCTTATGGAAAAGCTGTCAGTCCTAATAATGGCCAATAGACTTCTAAATTCCAGCTTCTGAAATAATTAAGCCCTCACAGTTGCACACAGAAGGACAAATTGTCCTAGTCCGCGGAATTAAATGATGTGAGGCGCTTTTGGTTTATATGAAATGCCAGTAATAAAAACAAGTCGTAAGCAGTGTATTTTAAATTTGCAGATAATATGAAATACTCTTAGACGTCTATAAGACCATTCACTGGCTGCTTTTTGGCAGCAGGACATTTCAGATGTGTTCTTATGGAGTGAATGCAACCATAACACAAGATAAGCCCACTGGGACTGGGAACTCCCCTCCTAGTAAAATTCCTCACAAGTCAACCTCTGACGTGAGCTCGAATTTGAAACTAAGCTCTGCAGAATTCCAAGGGTGAGTACGCATGTCGATCCACATGCTGTGACATGTACATCATACGGGTGAGAAAGAAGCCTGGTTCCTATGAACGGAACGTACCGGCCACACCAGAATGCACGGGCTGGACTTACATCCATTTCATTTACAAGATGCATTTACGTCCCATACGGGCTCAGCCACAGTGAGGTCAGTGTCGAACAAACAAATGACAAGTATCCAGACAGCGAGACTCGATCCGATTGCGCGGTAGCACGGCCCAGAGATTCCACGTGGGCCCTGAGCTGGTGTCACTGGTGACGGCGTCAGAGCGCCATCCCCGGACAGCAGGGACTCTGAGTGTGCTACTCACGCTTGCACCCCAGGCCACGGCGGCACACCCACGAATGTCTGCTGAGCCGGGGGACGGACTGTTCCCACCAGACTGTGGGACAGGAGCTTGGTTCTCTAGCCGGAAGCAAGAGTTGACAATAAATGGCAGGACGGACTGCATCCAAACAATTCCGGCAGACGACCTCCCGTCCCTAACCAAACCTCGGTATCCATTTTCAGTGCCAACCCATCCCCCTCACGTCCTTCACCTCAAGTCAGTACTGCTTTCCCTGACTCTGGTTTTCCCGGCTGCGTTGTCCTTGAGCGCTAAGTAAACCCTTTCCAAGGGCCTCCCGCCTCTGTTCTCTACAACAGACACCCTCAACTGGCTTCCCGGTCCAAGAGCTGGGACGTTCTTCTGCCCCTGGAGGACTCTGGTCTTTCCTCTGTACTCTCTACGATTTCTCCCTACTGCTCCTAAAATACGGGCCCCTGAAAGGTACATAAATACCTCGAAAAGACAGTAGCAAGACCCCCAAGACATCCACGTGGCACACGCCTGACTCACTCTCCAAGAGGGAGCGCCCTGAGTCCCCACGTCTGCTGTACAAGAACTTTCTAGAAGATTTTCTTCGGTTTCAGACTCAAGTTTCTTTTACTATAAACTTTTCTTTTAAAAGACGTTTTTTTCTGCGGCACCTGGGTGGTTCGATCGGTTAAGCGTCCAACTCTGGATGTCAGCTCAGGTCATGGTCTCATGGTTCGTGAGATCAAGCCCCAGATCTGGCTCTGTGCTGACAGCATGGAGCCTGCTTGGGATTCTGTCTCTCTCCCTCTCTCTCCGCCCCTCCTCTGCTACCTCTCTCTCTCTCTCTCTCAAAATAAATACACTTTAAAAAATATATACATAAATAAATTAAAGACGGTTTTCTGTGAAGTTATATTATGAATTATGTACCCTTGCATAAATTATCTCCATGTGTCTCAATGTCTCCATTGTTTTTTAAGTAAATTTTAAAAATCTGCCCAAGTATCATTGAGGGAAAAACTACGTAAAATAGGTGACAGAATCACAGGAGATGGGGACACAAGTACACAAATTAAGTGCATTAAACTGCAAAATACTCAAATCCCAGTTAATATGTATTCAGTTTCTCCAACAGCTGTGTTTAAACACTTATAAATCGCTTTGGTCAGGGAATGTGAATCGTCCTCACGGATTATATGTGAAGGCACATACCACTGGGATGATAGCAGATGTACACGCAGAAGGAGAATTCCCATTTCGCCCATGGAGGCGGGTACTGAATGCCCACAATCAGAAAAAGACAATGACCCAACCACCACCAGCCCCTCTGCCCCGGCTGGCCAACGAGAGCTGCTGACTGTCTGAAGAACAGACCTGGGCAGTTGCTGGGGTCGAAAACTTTGAAGATACACACCTTCTTTGCATTTGACAATCATCTGAAAACACTGTTGCTCTTCTGATCCTGTTTCCGAAGTAAACGGCCCGTCCTCGGGGACCCTGTGGAGTTTCCCTGTAAATACCTACTGTTCCCACTTGCTGACCAGACACTTGTAACTTCGGTGCCCGTCAGCTTCTTGTACTTTAAGAATGAGGTGGGGGCGCCGGGCGGCTCAGTCCGTTCAGCATCCCACTTTGGCTCAGGTCATGATCTCGCGGTTTATGAGTTCATGTCCCTAATCGGGCTCCGTGTGGACAGCACGGAGCCTGCTTGGGATTCCCTCTCTCCCTCTCTCTCAAAAATAAATACACACCCACTCACGTTCTCCCTCTCTCTCAAAAATAAATACACATTAAAAAAAAATGTTTTTAATGAGTTTGTCTCTGTGTCTTCCTTGTAAGCATACCGGGGTAAGAAACTCACTATGAGAAGAAAGACATCCAGGAATTTTTCTGAAATAGCTCTATAACAACCTCGAGTGTGTCAAATATCAAAACTTTAGCCTCAGTTATTACACACACAAAAGAGCCAGGAACAGGGCCTCTAGTTTCAAATTAGTCGCCAACACCAACAATGAGTGGGGATGAACAGGAAAGGTCGGGGTAAGCATGGGGTCTCAAGGCCCACCGGGAATGCACCGAGGGCGCCCACGGCCCTCACGCGGCTGCCTCCTGCAGACCGTCCTTACCTCATGCCCCCTGTCGCCGGGCCCTGTGCCCCTGCCGCATGTCAGCGCCCTGCACGTTTCTGCACCTGAGCACAGGCCTCCCCTTTACCCCGGCCCCTCATCTGACAACAGCAACGTGGAGAAGCCGGCATCCTGGTGCCCCTGCCCCGCCACCCCAGCAACCCTACTATCACCCGTCTCCTCCTGCCCCCCCCCCCGAATGCCAGCTCCCTGCACGGATGCACACCTGCATGGCCCACCTGCTCCTTCTCCATCAACCCATCAGGCCAGGTGCACAACCGGCTGACGACTGAAATCACCAGCACACAGTGCCCATTCTCACCTCCTCAGACCGGCCCCTCACGCCGTGGTCCTGACTGTCGCCCGTTCTCACCTCCTCAGGTGAATGCCGCTCCATCCTTTATCCTACTTTCCTTTGCTTTCACCCCATAACTCTTTGTTCCCGACTTCACTGAGATACAGTTGACAATATCATTATTTAAGTTTAAGGGATATGACGTGATGATACGATATATTCAACTACTACGAGATGGTCACCACCTTGAGATTAATTAACACATCCATCCCCTTACATAATCACCTTTTTTTTTTGTATATTTATGGTTGAGAACTCGAAGATCTACCCTCAGCAGTTTTAAGGGTGTTATATGGTATTACCAACTACAGCCACCATGCTGTCCATTTACCAGCCCTCGAACTACTCATCTTACCACTGGAAGTTTGTGCTCTTTGACCAACTTCTCCCCAGTTCCATAACCCCCAGCCCCTGGCAACCACCCTTGCATGCTGCTTCTGTAAGCTCAGTTCTTTTAGGTTCCACATATACGTGAGATCGTACGGTATCTTCCTTCTCTGTGCGACTTACTTCGCTTGGCACAATGCCCTCAAGGTCCATCCATGTTGTCACAAGTGGCAGGCTGCCCTTCCTTCCAAAGGATGAGTAACACTCCACATTAAGGATACACACGCTGCATTAACCCATTCATCTGCCCACGGACACTTGGCTGCCTCCTTCGGCTGTTGTGAAAAATGCTGCGGTCCACACGGACGCACAGGTACCTATCTGAGTTCCTGGTTTCAATTCCTTTCTCTGCCGGATCCTCAGTAATTCTACATTAAATTTTTGAGGACCTGCCTTACCATCTGCCACGACGCCCAGCCTCCGAATATCCACAAGTTGGCAGTTTCCGAGCTCCGTTGCTTTGTCCGTGCCCTGGGCCTCCCTGGAGAAGTCTCTCCAACCTGACTGCCCCTGGACCATTCCTGGTCTTCCTCCAGTGTCCACCCCAAAAACCCTCACTCTGTTGAAATTCTCTGTTTACCTTCTCTCTCATCTGCTCGTCTGTGAGTAGCTTGAGGAACAAAACCCCGCATTATCGATCTTCCCCAGCACCTATGATAGTGCCAGTCCTGCAGGAGATGCTCCTTAAAGTCTGGTCCCCCAAACAGAGCTCTGTATAGTCAGTAGTAACTAAGGCTTACTTTACTATTCAATTGTTAAAGAAAAGCGTGAGGAGCATCTTATTCCCAAAACATACCTTTTATTTCTTAAAGAAACCACGTGAGCGGCACGGGAATCACCGGATGAATGTCATCGTGGCACACTGTCCCTGAGTTCACTCACCAAGATCTTAAATCTTCTAAACGGCCCACTTGACTTCCCTGGCATGCCACCACACCACAGTCCCCTCATAAAGAGCAGAGACGGGCACGGAAGTGCAAGACCACAACGTCCACAAGACACAAAGTCGCTCGGCACGCCCACGTGCGGCGTTTCTTCGCGTCCTGGGACGGACGGCACACGCTTCCCCGAAAGGGCTCTTGCCGGCCCCCGGACGACACCTTACCACTTTCTTGTTGGAGCTCAGTCCTCACCTTACAAACAAGTCGAACCTCGCACTCGTCTGTAACATCCCAGTGCAAATATTCAGCAAAATGAGGGCCTGGGGGGAAAATAGAAAAGTTTTAAAAGGGGGAAGAAATACACACACACACACACACACACATATATATATCACACCCACGCAATGCATATATACACACACACACACACACACACACATATATATTACACACATACATATACACACATATATATCACACCCACACATACGCATATATAGACACACACATATATACACATATATATATCACACCCACACACATATATATCACGCACAGGCACACATATACATATATGTGTGTGTGTGTCTATCTATACTTGTGATGCATTTTGAGCAGAAGAACATAGCTTTTCTGTTTGAAACTGAGATGACATTTCTGATGGATGTACCCTTTCCTCATCACCACCCCCCGAATCATTCACGTGGTAAGTACTGAGTTCTGACCAGCCCCGGTCCCCAGAAGCTCAAGGTCATGGCCTCCAAAACACCAGCTCAGGTCTAGCATACGGGAGTGGCCTGGAGATCCAGCTCGTACTTGGCATGGTGCCCCAGACTGAATGGGGGACCATGGGAGACTATGTCGCTGTGGGATGGCCAGACCACAGAGGGATGGAAAATGTGTGTGTGTGTGGGGGGGGGGGGGTGGAGTGGGACTGTAAGGAGACCAGCGGGCTCAGGAGAGACTAGCTGGTCTGCAGGTTGGCCACAGAGCCCGGGTACCTCTGGTTACCCTGATCATGTCCCTGATTCGCAGTGACAGAAGTATGAACACTACATAGTAGATTCCGGGACTTTTAAAGGTAGAAGCAAGAAAAGAATACAGATGAAATCCATGTAAAGTGCAAAAAACAGAAAAACACCCAAATTTCTGCAGATAAAAACCATCTAACATCGCGGTCATTTAAAATAGCATTTAGTCATTGGGCATTGAGCAGAATTGGCTTTAAAGAAGCATTCAAATAAACACTGAGTCTGGGGGCTCCTGGGTGGCTCAGTTGGTTAAGCGTCTGACCTCAGCCCAGGTCATGATCTCGCAGTTCGTGACTTCAACCCCTGCATCAGGCTCTGTCCTGACGGCTGGGAGCCTGGAGCCTACTTTGGATTCTGTGTCTCCCTCTCTTTGCCCCTCTCCTGCGTGCTCTCTCTCTCTCTCTCTCTCAAAAATAAATAAACATTAAAAATTTTTTAAAAAAGAAAACACTGAGTCTGTTGGGGGCTCGTGCTGGGGGCGGGTTAAGTACATACCTTGCTTCCTGAGGAACTCCTTTCTTTGAAATTCAGCCTCATCCAGAATAGCCTTGAATGCTAAATTCAGTATTTAAGGGGGAAAGAAATGAAAGATGTTTGCTTCTGTATGGTCAACACAATTTTCTTTGAATTTTCTTTTACAGGCACACAAAAATAGTGTTGCATACCGTCTCCGATGAGAACCAGAGAAGACTGACTTTTGGCTTTTCCGTCATGAATCTGCACAGTGTAGGTGCCTTCGTTCTCGATAGTAAATCGGTCCATGACCATCTCGATAATGCCCGTTGCTTTGTCGCATTTAATTCTGTGTTTCTGGAAGCAATGGGGGAAGTAGAGAGGTCTACAGTGAAATTCCGTCTTCCGGTCTGATCCCTGACGTTAGGTAGTGGCATAATGTCACTACTGCATCTTCGGGGACTGGGACGTACACAGAAACACAGAATGAAATTTTATCCACTAAACCTCTTGGAGAACGGCACATCCACCAAGGGGACACAAACGTCCCCTCGGTGACCAAGCCCGCGTTCTGTGTGGGAGCCGACGACGCCAGGAAGGCTCACTCCCAAGAACAGGCGCCTAGAGTGAGAAAATTAGACACGCAGGAGGGACGAAACGGTGTGGATGTCAGCGTACCCCACGCTGACCACGAAACCACGGGGAGCCAGCAGCAACGCACCGCGTGGCCTGCGGCTCCCAGGCTGCCGTGTGACCAGGGCCACAGGAGCTGCGTGTCAGGCGGGCAGAGGTTTTCTGGAGGAGTGAGGAGGAACTGTGCGTGCCTTGGCAGTTCTGGCACCTGGTGCCCGAGTCCTTCCTGAGGCCACGACCCGACACGGCCTCTGAATGCTCCCAGCTGACCGCCGGCCCCATGCCCTTCAGACTGGTGTGGGGAGCACTTGTCTGAACAGCCCTGGGGATCGGCGGGCTGCCTTCCCCTGAGATCCCCGCAGTGCCCGCCTGCCCTACAGGGCCATACCTTGCCCCGGTCCAGATGTCCTCTCGCTGTCCGCCCGTCCGGCTGGACGGTAAATCCTCAAGAGCGAGGACTGTCCTCACCCTTTCCACCTGGCACGTGAGCGCCCAAACAAGCATGTAGGGGATTCTCGACGAGAAAGTCAGCCTGTGCCGATCGGCTCATTTTGCCGTCTACGGCGCTGAGCTGGCGGTGGTCCCTGACCGCAGCGTAGTTCCCCACCGACGCGTCCGACCGGGGACATGACCCCGTGCTGCCCAGCCCACCCGAAGCCCGGCTTCCTTTCACGCTGCTCTCATCTTTCGTGACAAGCTGACACACGCGGACGTTTTGTGGTGGCTAACGGACTCCATCTTATTCCCACCTCGGACACCACGGAATCTGAAACTAAGCAGGGCCACGGAGGTGCGGGGACCACATCCAAAGAATGAGTCGTCTCCGATGCAGAGAATCAGCAGGGAAAGGACGGCACCAAGGCACTGGGGCTCCTCCCTAGAGATGCTGCTCACGGCAGGGCCTCGACCTCCGCGTGCCCAGGGTGACCTACAGGACGGCCCCTGCTGGCTCTCGTCCTCTCATTAGGCTGAGCCCCACTGGGACTGTGGCAGTGACTCTCCAACCTGAATGATGACCTCGCTCCTGAGAGGGGGAGGCCCACGAGCCAGGAGAACAGAACAAACACCCGTGACCCGCGGGCAGCAGGCTAAGGAAACCCCATTGGCCCCCTAGAAAGTGCGCTCCCTGACATGCCCCTTTCTAAGAGTTTAGAATTTCTGTCTGCAGGTAACTTAACAGAAAACCTGTGAACAGGGGCGCCTGGCGGGCGGGAGGGGGGGCGGTCAGTCAGTTGAGCATCAGACTCTGGATTTCAGCTCAGGTCGTGATCTCACAGTTTGTGAGCTCAAGCCCCACGTCGGGCCCTGTGCTGACAGCTCAGGGCCCACTTGGAATTCTCTCTCCCGCTCTCTCTGGCCCTCACTCTCTCTCTCTCCCTCTCCCGCTCTCTCTGCTCCTCCCCCACTTGCTCTGTCTCATCTCAAAATAAATAAACATGACTTAAAACATCCGTGAACGGAGCCAGAGAAACAGGACTCACTTTCTGACAAACACCGCGTGTAATTTCCACGGTGCTGTCCTCTCTCTGAGACCACACTGACACCTCAGCATTCCAAATGGCTGTGTCCCAAGAGACTTCAGAACACAGCTATTGGCAAAACAGCAACTTTGCCCAGTTTACCGGTGAGCGCATCTCCAGGAGCATCGGGCACCGTCTAAACTCTCCTGCAGGAAGGCCAAGGCCCCCGTCTTTGCCCGCTCCCCTCCGGCTCCTGGCATCTAGCTGTCAAACCGCCAGCGCTCAGCACAGGCAGCACCAGGCTGGCCTGTCCCCCGCCCACCTCCCCCAGACTCACCCCGGGCACCCCCGTTCCCCACGCCTTCCTAACGGCTTGGGCCTCTCCAGTCTCTGCTGCCCCTGAGCTCAGATGGCCCTGCTGCTCTGTTCTCAGTCCCTGCGTCCTCCCCTGAGGGACCCGGTCCTCCAGCTCCAGGGGACCCTCCAGGAGGGCAGGCTCACCTCACTTCTCTGTCCCTACTGCTGGGCTGGCTCCGGGGGACCATCAAAAATGATTCGCAAGACATACCCCGCGGGAGACAAAGACGACTACCACATTCTCAGTGGTTAACGATGAGGCTTCAGGTCCCGGCTCATCAAATACACCTTGTAGGTTTTAAGTGAATCAAACCTACTCCTCGGCCCTGACTTCCAGTCAACATTAAAAAACCACCTTCATAGTTAGAAATTGCAGTGCGATTTCACAGACATACGGCACACGATATGTGCTTGTTTGAGGTCATTTACGCCGTGTCCAGACGGGACGCTGGTCTGTGGAACGTGACGGGGAGACAGAAATGAGCAAGAAAGGCTGGCTTCAGATCGCTTTCCGGGAGAGAGAGGCCAGGGTAAGAGGCGGTACTGATCACAGAATGTGGAGTCACTCCTGGTGGGGGTGGGGGGGTGCGGGGGGCAGGAGGAGGGGAAGGCCTGTAAGTAAGGGCACACTCAGACACCTGTAAGCGAGGGGACTCCAGGAGCTTCCTTGTCAAGTCTGAGAAGCAAAAACACGGCACTCTCACCCCCCAGATTCTTAACAATACAACAGCCGTTTCCATTTTCTCGGCTTCCGCACTGTGGTATCTGGGCAGGTTTTAGGAATTCATTAGGCTTCTCGCTATTATGCAGCCAGATGAAGCTCAACGATTTTCCGGGTGCCATAAATACAGGCTTTTATGTGACTTACGCAAAATAACATCAATCTTCACATGGGAAAGTCACCTGTGGATTGCTAATTAACCAATGAAACAGCTCAGCCCTACTCCAAAAGATTAGCCACGCAGCAAAGACATCAGTTTTTAAAGCAAGGTCTATGCAGCAGGTAGGAAACGTTAATCAAAAGATGTTCTTCAAACAAAGTGCAATTACACTAACTTCCTTTTCACCTCCTGGCACGATCTCTGCTCGAAGAAAATGCCTCCAATTCCTTCATCATGCCGTACTCTCCCAGGGACAAGAGTCACGTTTCTGGCTTGTTTGCAACCAGGAAGAAAATACTGCTATCTGTCAGCCGATCCTCCCACGTCTACGATTCTAACGTACGTCACTGTTTTTCAAGGTGAAGAAAAATCACATGCTCTTTGTCCATTCAGGATTTCTGCCCAATAGCCGCTCACGCTACCAGATGAGATTTACCAAACGCCCACCGGACACAATGCCCGCACTAGGGGTGAGGGGCCCGGTGAGAGGCACCTGCGTGGCTACAGTGATTCCCCCATTTCAACCGCCCCGTGAACGTGTGTGCAGCACACACAGGGGTGAGGCGTTCAGGGGTTAGTAGGATGGTACACGGACCAAGGACACTTCACACTGAGCATCCAGGGGAAGAGCAGAGGAAGTACAGTCCCCTAGCTTTCCGTGCAACAGTAACGAAAGGGCCCATCGGGCAAGGTTTTCCTTTAGCTGGATCTCCAGGTGAACTATAGTTACTAGACAAGAAGAAATACGTCGAAACACAATCAAGGTTCCACAGCCAGAAAAGGAATATTTAGAGTAACTGTAGGATTCGTTGCACACAATGAAAAGCAGAACAACGGTAAAAGCGTTCGAATCCCAGCACACTACCCATTGTTGGCGATTCTGCTGGTCTTTGCCCAGATCTGCCATAACAGAGAGCAGCCTAAAAGTTCAGGGAAGGTGTAGAAACAGATTTACCAGGAGGTGCCTGATACGGGAAGTTCTCTGTGGGAGGGGGGCCCGCCGGCCATGTTGCAAAATGCATGCCTTCAAAACCACGATCGAGAATAAATACACCTATCCATCAGGGATATTCCCACGTCCCTCGTGTCACCTGGACCTTTTGATAAAACCAGGCTCAACGTCTCCGGGGGGGGTGCCTGAGTGGCTGAGTCGGTCAAGTGTCCAACCTCGGCTCAGGTCATGATCTCGCAGTTCGTGGGTTCGAGCCCCGTGTCCGGCTCTGTGCTGACAGCTCGGAGCCTGGAGCCTGCTTCGGATTGTGTGTCTCCCTCTCTCTGCCCCTCCCCTGCTCACACTCTGTCTCGTTCTCTCTCAAAAATAAAAAAACATCCACAAATTAAAAAAACAGGCTCAACGTCTCTAAATATAACGTGTCATTTTTTTTAATGCTGGCAGGCTGGGATTCAGAGGGCTTCCGATCTCTTCTCTGGCCCAGGCCAATCTCTGAACATCCCAAGAATCAGCCATCACACGGGCATCTCACCAACCTGCTACACCCCAAATTCTACCGCTCAAACACAGAACACTGACTTTAAGGAACTGACCTACTGAAGTAAAACCTGGCCCTCTTCAAAGCCCCAGATCACTCACACATGAACTCACCTCGCTGTCGGAGACTTCTCTGTCGTTAATAATAAATCGGTAGCTGGCATCTGGTGATAAGTGCTCAGCCTGGAGCCAGAAGCGGACCTGGCCCTTATCAAAAATCTCATAAGCTAATTCTGATTTCAAAGGAATTGCTACAGGAAGAAAAGAAATCAGAAGTCAATAACGCATGAATCCTTATGAGAAAAACTGCTACATATTGGTGGAAAATATCAATCCCAGTTATTAAATTTTTTGCGAACGCGAAGCCCAGGAGTACTGAATTGGATTATGAAAACCCGAAATAAAAATAAACCCCTCGTTAGCCTGCTGTAGTTGAAGGCGTGCCGTGCGAGCTTTGTGTGCCCGTCGGCACAGCCTCGCTTTCCTGGCTGATCCGACGGCTGCCAATGTATGGATCTCTGTATTCAGTGTAACTCAGTCACCGAAGGTGCCATCTGACCCACTCACTTGGATTAGGAACAGCTACGCTAAGCCCCAAATTCTAACCACTCTCCATGCAATACAAATTTCTACGACTTACGGTACCAATTCGTTTTTGTTTTAAGTGCGCAGGGGACACACCTGTAAGCTGGGAGCGTGAAATGAAGGCGCTCTGCCCCAAAGAGCTCCGCCGTGAGCTCCGTGCGGCAACGAACACCCCCCTCCCCCGGTTGCGTCAGCCTGCAGGGTCCCGGGCTCACTTACTGGGATTTTTGATTTCGTTGCTCAGGGCCATCAGACGTTCAAGCTCTAAAATTAAGAAAAATACGCGCGTCGGTTTTGCCCTGTACGTTCAGAAGTTTATAAACAATCGAGCGGAGATGGGACATCACCGAGATTTAATCTGGGGTGGTGTAAGAAATGTGAACCAGAGGGGCGCCTGGGTGGCTCAGTCGGTTAAGCGTCCGACTTCAGCTCAGGTCACGATCTCGCGGTCCGCGAGTTCGAGCCCCGCGTCGGGCTCTGGGCTGATGGCTCAGAGCCTGGAGCTGCTTCGGATTCTGTGTCTCCCTCTCTCTCTGCCCCTCCCCCGTTCATGCTGTGTCTCTCTCTGTCTCAAAAATAAATAAACGTTAAAAAAAAAAAATTAAAAAAAAAAAAAAAAAAAAAAAAAGAAATGTGAACCAGAAGTGAAAGCACGAGTCGGAGTTAAGCCACCTTCGAACACTCTCTTCGGCTGAGATCCTCACCATTTAATAACCCGGTCCCGACGGGCGGTGGGGTGTGTGAGGGCAGAGCCTTGGGGACAGCGGGTTTGGGGTGGGGGCGGCTTGCAGAGGGGAGGTTTACAGAGATCCATTTCCAGACCCTCTAATTCCATAGGATCCTAATGTGGATCCGGCAGGCTGGGGACAGGTGGGTGGTCTGTGATTTTCTTCCCCCTGCAAGATGGCCTTCTTCCAAATGCTTCGACCCACCCCCCCCACGATTTCACTGTGATGTATTATTGCCACAAGTTAACAAAAACAAAAATGCATCACTCCCGAGTCTCAAGGACAAGCTAAGAAACCCTGAAGGTTCTCAGCCATTTCTTCCCTGCTTCCTTCTTTCCTTCTCTCCTTCCTCCTCAATGAGAATTGAGAAAGGCAGCCGTGGTCACGAAGGCATGTGTGAACACGCTGATTTGAACTCAACAATGAAGTCGGACTGCTCCTGACTGGACGGCTGGCCTGGCTTCCCAATGAGGTCTAAGGGTAGGAATCCCCGTAAATCAAATGGGCAAAACCTGCAGCTTCATCCACAAGACAGACGTCCAAAGTCCACACACGTTACAGAACACGCTGTAAATGAGCATCATTCGCAACTATTTAAAAGGAGGGGCGCCTGGGTGGCTCAGTGGGTTAAGCGGCCGACTTCGGCTCAGGTCATGATCTCGCGGTCCGTGAGTTCGAGCCCCGCATCGGGCTCTGTGCTGACAGCTCAGAGCCTGGAGCCTGTTTCAGATTCTATGTCTCCCTCTTTCTGACCCTCCCCTGTTCATGCTCTGTCTCTCCCTGTCTCAAAAATAAATAAAACGTTAAATAAATTTTAAAAAATAAAATAAGAGTAAAGACGCCATCTAGAAGCTTAACGATGGTGCCGAGGGGGTACAGACCACTCTTCAGGGTTACCCAGGGGTGTTTGGAGCCTGAATGGTTTGAGGACCACTGAGTTGGGTCAGAAAAGGCAGCCTAAAAGGCACTGCAGCAGATTGTGGATGTGCCCCTGTCTCTGGGCACGGGCACACTGAGTGAGGACCCCACATGCAGACGCTGTGCAGAGCCCCCCGCTGGAGTCCTGCTCGGTCTGGTGAAATCTGCATTTGCTTCACCAGGCTTCCCAGCACCTGCACTGGACACGCAGGGGCCTGACGTCAGGGGCAGGGGGCGCCTCCCCGCGGGGGCCCAGGCCGCTCCCGCCTACCCACACCGGACGGCCACTCTAGGTCAGCTTGCCTCAGGACCACACTGCCTCCGGCCACCACGCCACGGGTGGCCGCACGGTCTGCTCATCAGGCGCGAGAGGCATTTTAATAGAGGGCTCGGAGGGACTCAGAAGCTTCAAGGACCTGAAGAAACCTGTCTGGAACTGCACAGTTCACCCCACATCCTGGTAAGGCTGACCTTGAACTGCACGTACGGCGGACAAGGGCTGGACACAAACAGACCGAAGCCCAGGCAGCACAAGAATCCGCCTCCCGAGGCTCCCTCGTTTGCCTAGCGGAGTCGGGTGTGTGAGCCCACCTGAGACCACCTTCCCCGAGCCCCGTGGCCCGAACAGACTTTGCTCATTTCCTCCTTCAGTCTCCTACTCCTAGGAGAGCGCGAGAGGTTGACTCTGCTGGCCGGACCCTATTTCACACGCCGAAAATGCATGTTTTCTTTTATCGTCCTGATTATTCAATGTTGGGAGGGAAGGGGGCATCTTCCGTACGTGTCCCCTGCATCAATCTCACGGACTTACCTGCTAATATGCCCCTCCCTGCTTGCAAGCCTCCGAAATGTAGCAAAACCCAACGTTAAAAGCACAAGAGGGAAGAGGTGGCCACCTGGAGGGCACAGGTGGCTGAGCATCTGACTCTTGGTCTCGGCTCAGGTCGTGATCTCAGTTGGTGGGTCCGAGCCCCGCATCGGGCTCTGTGCTGACAGCGCGGAGCCTGCTTGGGTTTCTCTCTCTCCCTCTCTCTGCCCCTCCCCTGCTCACTCCCTCTGTCTCTCTCTCGAAATAAATAAATAAACTTGAGAAGAAAAAGCACAAGGGGAAGCTATAAAGGCAGCAGGTCCTGGGCCGGTGATTTACATGGCGGACGGACTACAAGCTCCAGAGTCTCCTCAGTCCCACAGTAGGTTTGCTTCTGTAAATGTCCCGCACCCCAGCCTCCCCCCGGCACACGCCCTTTCCCTAAGTGAGTCCTTCCTGTGTTGCCGTCAATCTTTCCAAGCGTCACACGCCGAACCAGGCGAGCCCACGTCACGTGGACCTTACCTTCTTCATCCAACACAAAACTGGAGGACACTCCGTCGGTGTCGCTTACGGACACGGAGTACGTTCCTAAATCCTCTTTATCCGGCTTTTTGAAGTACAGCTTCGAGCTGAAAGGGAAGAAGCATAGGAAACGTTACCGTTTGTGACGGTCCCCCGGAGTCCCAGCGACCAGCTCCAAAGCGGACTTACTGGTCTCCCACCGTCTCGATCCTGAACTTCCCGTCGTCTCCAACCTCCTCGTAGGCTTTGCACCAAGTGAACTGGGAGGCGTCTGTCATTTCTTGGCAGTCAAAGCTCAGGTAGATGTTTCCTTCCTCGTCCACACCCGCACTGATCTCCTTCGTGCCTGAAGGGCGAGGACACAACTAGACGCCTTAGGATTCTTTTTTTGGAGGGGTGGCTCCTTTTACCCCGACTCATCAGGTTGCTCTCCACGGTCACCGAGGACGCTGAGTCGGACCCGTCGGAGGGCAAACCACGCGGGAGCAGAGGGCAGAGCGCGCTGGGCGTTCCGTCCATCCCCCTCTCTGCGTCCAGTCCCGCCGTGGAGAGCGTGTCGGCCAGGAAGACCCTTCCTCTCTCAGATCTGGCCCCTCACCCCTGCTAGGGGCCCAGGCAGCCGTGGGCACACACGGGCCCCCCTCTCTGCTCTCCTTCCCTGAGGGGCAGTGGGGGGGGGGGGACTTCTGGCTACTCTGGGAGCAGGTGGACACCCGGCCCATCGCAGGCCAGTCCGAGTCGGCCCCTCGGGAACCAGGGACACGTCAGTCTGGGCAGGTACGAATAGATCACCGGTTTCCGAGAAGACAGAGAGGCACGGAACGCCGGGTGGCAGAAGGAAATGAAGCCAGCCGCAGGGAGGGGAACCGCCGACCCCCCTGGCTGCGGCTCGAGCACACTCCTTCCCCACGTGCCCTGTGCACCGACCTCGTCCTCAGAGGCCACCTCCACGGGGCTTTGGCTACTTGGAACCACGAGCAGTACCAACGGCTTCGTGAGCTCCTGGTCCAGAGGCAGCAGTGAAACGAAGACCACCGTCATCCCCGCCGGTTGCGGTCCTCCTCCACGTAAAGCTGCCACTGACTCTGCCACGTGGCCTGGGGCACCCCACCCTGACCCGAGGGTCTGCCAGGGCACGGGGCTGGCTGGACACACGCGCTCCTGTCTGCCGCTCAGCTGCTCCAGCATTGCGACAGGACCCAGCCGTCGCGCGCTCCCACAGACACAGAGCGCGCGCCCCTCCTCCCGCAGCCCGGCCACCGCCTCGCGTCGCTACGCGCCCCAGTCTCACCTGGTCTGGCCTCCACCAGCACCGGCTCAGACGTGTCCGACGGCCTTCCCACCCCACTGGCGTTCACGGCCCGGACCCTGAAGACATAGGTCTTACCCTGGTGCAGGTTACAGACCTTGGGAAGACAGAGAAAATACCCCACGTCAGTCGACAAATGACACAGACTTTATACTTTTCACATTTTACCGTGAACCTGCTTTTTAAAAAAGCAATTCATTTTCCAGCTAGAACGGCTGCACGCAAGGATCAAGGAAGGCCAGAGGTGAGACAGGCTGAGGATCACTCCCAGCCTTACTTTGCAAGAGCAAACACTCACTCTTCAATGTTGCTACGTTGTTTCTTTTTTCTCTGCATGTTTCAAAGCAGAATTAAAATCACACCTCCAGTTTGCAACCTGAGGTTCATACTTAACACGATTCTATGGGACGAAATATTATTTTCACGGTGAGGGCTAACTGCTCAAGATATCCCATCATTTGGAGGCATGAAGATTAAATCATTTTCCTTTCGCACATACGGAGGTAATGTGTACCGCAATCCACACTGGTAAGTAAAGTATACCTAAGTCATTTGTTTTGCTAGATCCTTAGAAGCTGATCGGTTCATTCAGAAGAACCCGATCTTGTTTTACACTGTCGGCTTGCTTCCCAGAGGCCGATGCCGATTTACGTGTCTGAAGGTGCAGCCGGGGACACAACTCAGGTGTGGTCTTTACGTACAGGCGTGTACGTGCCACGCCACGGAGACCCCGGTCAAGCGACGAAAACCCCTGGGTGAGGGCAGCTGGGGAACAAACCAGCCAGGTGGCCTCCTGCTCCAAAGACCAGGGTCACAACTGCCCCCAGTGACGGGCAAACCGTAGGTGCTAAAAATAGAAACATGTGGAGCAGGAACAGTGCAATCTTGTTAAATGTACTAAAGCTGTGCGTGTCTCGGGCAGAGTCTGTGACCGATCCTGAATTATTCGGACGAACTCCAAGGCCTGGAGCGCAAAAAACCAGTAGTGGAGACCGTGCACGGTGGCACCGAGCTATGCGGGCGGCCGCCTGGTGGCTCGGAGCCCGTCCACAGCGGGACCAAAGTCACCCTCCCCGCGAGGCAGCGAGCGAGCGGAGGAACACGGTCACCTTTAAGTAACGGTTGGCGGTTGCTGCCTCGTTCACGGTGCTCCATTCTCCAGAATCTTCCTCCTTATAGTCCACAAAATACCCAGAAATGGGGCTGTTGCCCGTGTACATGGGCGCCTTCCAGAGCATGACCAGCGACGTGTCCCTGACCTCACAGAACGTCAGATCATAGGCAGGACCTGCAAAGTGGAACATACCCCATGCCCATGCACGCACACGCCGGCCACACAGCACAGCCGCCGCCCTGGGGAAACACTACTTTTTCACACCATGGTCATCGCTAATCTGCCTACTGAATGTCTCTATCGGCGTTTGTCCGAGAACGTCCGGGAGGAGCGTGGAGGGGGGAGTGGGGGCGTCCGGCCGGCCCCACAGCCGTGCATGGGGCACGGGGAGCACTGCGGCCACCCTCGCGATGGCTCGTGAGCCCACATCGCTGCTCAGGACCAGCAGCCTGTCTCACAGACAGAGCAGGTGCACGCAGGTGGGGCACACGTGTTACCCACCCCCACGCAGGAAACCTGTCCGCCGCAGCGCCCGCCCCCTGGCCAGCCCCATGCATGCGCAGGGCACTCGGGGCCCCAGAGGGGACTCGTACCAGGCTCAGGCATGGTCCACGCCTCACACTTGAAGAGCTCGCTGGGGTCCGACGACTGCCCAATCCCCGCCAGGTTGACGGCCGCGATTTTGAACTCATAGAGTGAGCCTTCTGTCAAGCCATCCACCTACGCGGATTATTCAAGTTAACGCATGAAATAAGCGTTGTGTTGCACTCCGTTCATGACTGACTCACGAATGAACCCTGAGGGAAGGTCCACGTCGGTAAACTGTGCAGTGAGGTCAGGGAGGGCTGCGGATGCCCCTGCCGCATGTGGCCGCTCCAGGGGACCTCACCTGCTTTGCCCTGTTCCTTCCTTGCATAACCTCGCCTACAGGGGCGGCGTGATGACCCCCCCCCCCCCACACCGGCAGATAGGGCTCTGAGGGCTTGAAGACACGAAGGCACAGAGGCAAGTGAACAGTAGAGCAGAGGGGCCCGCCCTCAAGCCCCCGTCCCTTCTGTGAACGCCGGCACATTGGCCGCCACAGGCTGGGGACCCGAGGCCTCCCTGCCAGACCAGGTCCTCACTCTGTGACACCGCGCAATCCATCACCGTCCCCAGCACACCGGCTGGAGGCCCTTCGGTTGGGACCTCAGCCACACGAGGGTCTGTACCCAAACGTGAGGGAAGGCCTTGACCAGGACCCTTAGCGCTGCCTGGCAGTTTCCAGACAATACTGTCTCTAAAAACAGATGACCTGCAAAGCGAGTGCGTTTCAAGTTCAACGGCCTCGGGCACCTGGGTGGCTCAGTCGGTGAAGCGGCCGACTTCAGCTCAGGTCACCACCTTGCGGTCCGTGAGTTCGAGCCCCATGTCGGGCTCTGTGATGCCAGCTCAGAGCCTGGAGCCTGCCTCGGATTCTGGGTCTCTGTCTCTCTCTGCCCCCACCCGCCTGCTCATTATTGTCTCTCTCTCTCTCTCTCTCTCTCCCTCTCTCTCTCTCTCTCAAAGGTAAATAAACAGTAAAAAAAATTTTTTAAGTAAATGCTTTTCTCATACACACGTGAACACACATGCACACACATGTGTGCACTCATACCCATTCATAAATACACGTACACATTCATATGCTCACGTGCACACACAGGCACATGTGTGCATGCTCACGTGTTTGCACTGTGCACACACGTTCACACACACAAGCCTGTGACCTACACTGTGCGAACGAGGAGTGGGAATGTCAGAGGTCAGAAGAGAAAGCCCACGGGCTGCTGAGGGTTTGTGTCTGGATTCGGTCCCGGATCTTCCTTCCTCCAAACCCACGTCCTTCCCACTCTCTCCGCTCGGACAGAACAGGCGTTTGGACAAGTGACTCCCTCGGGGGCGGGCATGCAGCCTTGCTCAGGAAAACCGCGACAAAGAAGCCGGGGCGGGGGGGGGGGGGGAGGGGCAGGGGGACTCCCTGACTGACACCTGCTGGGCGCAAACCTCACATCCCCGCGGCCGCTCGCTGCGACAAGCTCGGGGCCTGGAGCCGGCCGCGGCGGTGTCCCTAACCGCCCCCTCCCCCGCCCGCCCCCTTGCCTCTGCACCTGCTCCTGCTTCACAGGACAAAATGCTTCCTAAGGCCCAGTTCTAGAGATACAGGATCCCAGGAGACTGCGAACTTTTCTTAACCCGCTTTTGCTTCCGTGTCACGTGATCTAGTGTCTGAGTCGCTGAAGGAAGGACTCTGCCCGGGACGCGAAAGCAGAGCGGAGACCCGTGAACCCGGAAGAACCAACCGTCAGGATCCTCTCCTTCACAGGCGAAGAGTTGACCTCATGCCAGTTCTTATGCTGAGCCTCACGCTTGTCTATGTAGTAACCCAGGATGGGGGCCCCGCCGCTGAACCTGGGCACCTTCCAGCCCAGCGTCATGGAGTGGCCGTCGCAGTTCAGAAGCGTGACCCCGTACGGATGCGAGGGGACAGCTGCAGGGACACAGGGCGGAAGGGTTACCCCAGAGTCGGCCTGGGCACCCCCTGCCCCGCGGGGCGGCTCCTGCACTGGGGTAAGGGCGGGCAGGCAGCAGTTGGGGGGGTGGCGCCCAGACTCGACCCATCTTTGTGTGTTTTCATCTCTTCCTTTGAAGAGAGGACGCGTCCGTCGTATGTATTTATTGCTATTTCTAAACACATCCCCCAATAAATAACACAGGCACACAGATATCTTCCAATATTTCAATAATACAAGGGCGATAAATTATTGAAATCTGACCCAGATGGCTGAAATATGAGATTCCTCCCCCTCCTCTGGGGAAAGCCTCGAGGAGCCGTCTCATCACATCCATGAACGACACCTGTGCCCCCCGTGACCAGAGATGATGAACCTTATAGACGCCAGAATCACTCAAGTGAGCACGAATTTGTATTTCCCTTCTGAACCCATTTGGAAATGGACCATCTTTTCCTACCGGGTTGAAGAGGGACACGTCTCTGCTCCCCCACCCCCAACTCTGGGTGACCTACGCCCAGCCGTCCTCTGTCACCTGAGACACAGGTGACCCGGGAAAGATCCGTTCTCATCACAGAATAAAAATGTAGATGATTGCTTTTCGTTTAGTAGAAAGGACTCGAAGAGGAAAATGGTAACGTTTGGAAGTCCTTCCCGGGAAAAACTGACAGATTAGAATAGTGACCTTAAAACGAAAGAATAACTGATTTTTTTCTTTTTTTTTTTTTTTTTTTTTTTCTCTATTTCCCACCTAAGTGTTATCGGACCCGACATTCCTCGGAAATTCCGTAACACTGTGTATCGTCAGAAATCGTAAGTGAGCCCGCGGGTTACTCACTGAGAGCGGCCTGGACCTTGATGACGTCCGACTCCTGAGAGTTTTCACTTGTGCCGACGGCATTCACCGCCTTCACCCGGAACACGTACTGCTCACCGGTGGTCAGGCCGTGCACCACGAACCTGAGGGAGACACCAGTCAGGGGAGCGACTACGTGGCTGAACCGTTTTTCTCTCTCCCGCAGCACGAGTACAAATCGTGGGGGACACGCCAACGTTTTGTTGAGTTTTGTTGACACGCCAACGTTACTCTGAGTCAACTTGTGTGCGCATGGCATACATGGGTTCACGCTGGCAGTTTTAGCTTTCTGATGCAAACCAGCACGCGGGGTCAGGAAGGAAGGCGGCGTGACGCCTCGCTACGCCAGGAGCTGGAGGGGCACAGGTCTGGGGGAACGGAAAGCAAGCCCCTCAGATCCTAAGCGCCCCTCTTCCTCTGTGTCGCCCACGTGCCCTGCACCCCCCCTCCCCTTCGCTTCCCCAGTTACCAGGTTCTGTCTGAATCACACGTCTATCACGAAACAGCATTCAAGTCCTCATCTAAAAGAACCCACGTGTGGAAGGCTTAGAAGCAGAAGCGTTCCGGACACGGAAGGGAGGCTCGAACACCGGCCTCCACACTCAACAGATTTGGGCCCCTAGTCACGTGCCTCCCCCTTGGTGAGGCTGCTAGCCCATCTGTGCAATGGGACATCGGCCCCTTCCTCCAGCACCCCTGGCAAGTGTCACCCGGGAAACGGCACGGGAGGATCTGGGTCGCCCCGCACAGGCCGGCGCTCTGCCCGGTCCGCGTAAGCGGTCACCGCTGGCCTCACCGGGCCTGTGAACGTGGTGTGACCTTCTACAAAACTCCGGCCTGAGAATGCTATTTTCACTTCTTTGTTCTGAGATCTCTTTCTGCATTTGCCGCCCATGAACTCTAAATAACATCTAACCAATGCTCTCAGTCGCATCTCTTCTTTCGCAGCCACGGCCTTTTCCAATTTATTACTTTCTTAAGAAGACTGAAACGGGAAAGATGGCTGAGCCATCACTGACCGCCCGTCCATGGTGCAGAGCCAGACAGCTGCCTCTGTTTTCTGGAGAAGCACATCCTGGAGAGGGCCTAACAGGGTCTGACATTCTGCACCCTTGGCAGGAAAGGGGAGTGCATCGATGCCGGAGTGAAGACGCTCCCTCCCACGGCAGGAGGGGCCCAGGTCCCCTGCACCAGAGATGGGACGTCCCCCGGCTTTGTCTCAATCGGTGGTAGAGTGCGGGCTCTCACTTACGCGAATGAAGCAATTTTAAAAGTTCAAAAAATCAACACAGAAAAATAAAACACCTCTCAGGTCGCGGTTGTGACTGTAACTTTCCCGCTGGAAGGGAAGCCTTAACTGCTCCCGTGTCGGGAGAGTCAAGGTTCTGGAGCCTCCTCTGTCATGAACACACTAATCGTTTCAGGCACGAGCCTGGGGACCCGAGCAGCCTGTCAGCTCTGGAGTCCTGCGCCCCTTACGTGGGCATAAGAAACAGACCTTTGTGTAGAGGCTCACGGGCGTGGGCGCCACGGCGTGGACCGCTCTGAGCCTGAGCGGCTCCTGTCTGGTTTTGCGTCTCCTATTCTGTCCCCTCACACGGCAGTTCTGGGACCCCCACAGGGCCACACCTGTTGTAGCCAATGGGCTTGTGATTGCACGGCTCCCAGACGTTGGACCCCGCCACGGAGCAGTCTACGTAGTAGCCGAGGAGATCGTCTTCCTGCTTGGGTCTGTCCCACCGCACAACCACCGACGTCTTCGTGTTCCGCGACGCCAGCACCCGGCCAGGGGCAGAAGGCACGGCTGTGCAGGGGAGACACGGTGACAGACGGGACACGGTATCAGAGTTTTGGAAGCTGTACCACAGACCCTCGAGCCCTTGTGTCCACAGGGAAGGACGACCTGAAATCTGCACATGGAGGGAAGTGGAGGGCAGGCTGCCACCCGGGGAGCCAGAAGGTGCCGGACCTTCCTCCGTCCTCCCAAGTCCTACCTGATTCACAAAGGAATTACAACCACCGAATCTCCCATACCCCCACCAGAAAAGTTGAAAATCATGTTCAGGGGCGCCTGGGGGGCTTAACCGGTTGAGTGTCCAACTCTTGGTTTCAGCTCAGGTCATGATCTCACAGTTCATGAGACTGAGCCCCACATCAGGCTTTGTGCTGACAGCGCTGAGCCTGCTTGGGATTCTCTGTTTCCCTCTCTGCCCCTCCCTGCTGGTTCTCATTCTCTCTCTCTCTCTCTCAATAAATAAAACTTAAAAAAATAAAAAATAAATAAAAAGCATATTCTGATGACACACACACTTTGGCTAACAGGGTAGCTAACAATTTCCAGAGGGTGAAATGACTGATTTTAAGAAAATAAGACACATTTCTATCAGATTGATCAGAAACTTGACGGGATTCCAAATCTAATCGTGATTAGACCATAATTTTTTCTCACTGGTGCAATTCAGAATTTCTGTAACTCTTACTTGACATATTCCAAGAGGGAACTTGAAGCCATACGGGCAAGGAGTTCCGGTGTGTTCAGGGTTTTTAAAAAGGTGGCCAGTGCCTAAAAATATTTCTAACCCATTTATTAGTTCGATGAAGATAAGATGGAGGGACACCTGGGCAGCTCAGTCGGTTAAGCATCCAACTCTTGACTTTGGCTCAGGTCATGATCTCATAGTTTAGGAGTTCGAGCCCCAAATCGGGCTCTGCGCTGACAGCACAGAGCCTGCTTGGGATTCTCTCTTTCCCTCTCTCTCTGCCCCTCCCCTGCTCACAAGCTCTCTTTCAGTCTCTCAAAATAAATAAGTAAACTTAAAATAAGACAGAACTTTGGAGAAATGTTGAGTACCAACCAACACAGGGCAAAGAGATCTCTGTCTCCTGTAAAATGAAATTTTAAGACAGCTTGAATTTTAACTCCCATACAACATGAATTGTCTTTTTCAACACAACATGATGGCCTCTGATGTCAGTGACTCAGGGCCTGTCCCCAGCTGTGGTCACTCACGGACATGACCGTACTCACCAATCATATCCTGGGCCTGAATGGGGGCAGTGATCTCCGATGGTTCGCTCAGGCCATGTTTGTTGGCTGACAAAACCCGGAACACGTATGGCTTCCCTTCAGCAAGGTCAAAGACGGCGTAGCGAGGGGACCGCACGGCTGTCTGGGCGTTGACCCGCTGCCAGCTCCCGCTCCCGACCACCGACTGTGAAGAGACATGGGATTCGCCAAAGGAAGCCAAGAACGGCCCAAACACGTGCTGAAGGAACCATTCTGCTTTAGCTAGCCAAACTAATCTCTAGGGACGTCCGGGGGTAGGGCGCATCCTGGGCCATCAGTAAACCTTTCCTGAATCACGCGAAAAGGGAATTCAACTGGGAAAAGTAGGTAAGAAATTACCCCAAGTTGGAAATGCTCAGCAGTAAAAAGTTTTACGTGAAAGCAAATAAACTTCAAGGAATTAACACATAGGTTGTAGTTTTAGTAAAGTGGAATGAACTGTAAAGAATGAAAGATAAGATATTCATAAAATTCTATCGTAACTCGACTGGTCACATTTCAATTTAAAATGTACAGTATTTTGCGACTATTATCGTAGTAACAGCAATCTACCTAACCAGCAGCAACGTAAGACGCGCTATGATACATCCGCACATTGGAGAACGTAGTCACTCAGGCTGCCTTATAAAGATCCTCAATCAGAGGAGAGCGACTGTTTTGCTAAATGTAACACAGGATGCCAACTGTACCGATGACATATAAAGTATACAAAAGACTATAGAGAAAAAGACTCTTAATATATGTATCATACATTCATCGTGACTATTTCAGGGGTGCCCGGGGGGCTCTGTCAATTAAGTGTCCAACTTCGGCTCAGGTCATGATCTCGTGGTCTATGAGTCCGAGCCCTGTCTCAGGCTCTGTGCTGACAGCTCAGAGCCTGGAGCCTGCATCGGATTCTGTGTCTCCCTCTCTGCCCTTCCCCACTCACTCTCTCCCTCCTTCTCTCCCTCTCTCTCTCTCTCTCTTTCTCAAAAATAAATACTTTTTAAAGCATAATGACTATTTCACATGATGGAGTTATCAGTGATTTTCATTTTATTCTATATAATGTCTCTGGATTTCCCAAACTTTCTATACTGCAGGTTTCGTTTTTATCATTTGATTTTCTCATCACTGATAATTATTTTTTTAAACTTCAGTTACAAGTTTGACTTGTTTCCTATAGAGAAAGATCCCCCTTCCTGAAGGGATCCTGAGGCAGCAAAAGCACGCGCACGGTGACCCTTGGAAAGGCTCCCAAGAACAGTGAAAGCGTTTCAAATGACCCCGGGCTTCTAGAAGTCAGAGTCACATTGAAAGCTGTCTCTCGTTTCAGCAGGAGCAAAGTCACCGTCTAGGGGCTGGTGCAGGCACCCGCAGTCGGAGGCCCCCACGCGCCCCCCGTCTGACACTCAGCTGGGGCCGAGCAGAGAGGAGGAGCCTCGGGTTGGAGGAATGACGACAGGGAGGAGGGAGGAAATACAAGGGGCTTACTGCCAAGCTTCTAGAAGCCCAAGAAAGGCTCGGGAGCCAGAGCTAAGTCGGGAGCTGCTCATCCTTCGGTGGAGGCTGGAAGGACGCGTGCAGGTCCCCGTGCCCGGAGCAGGGCCCCCAGGGCATGCGTCTGGAGCTTCACCTCAGGCAAACTAGCCACTGAAGCGGCCACTAGCCGCTGAACCATGGGCGTCACAAATGACCGGCCACTAGCCACTGAACCACGGGCGTCAACACGGAGGGAATGGGCTGGGAACCATGGGGATCAACACGGAGGGAACGGCCCGGAAGCCGTCCAGGAGCTACCCAGCAGAGGCGCAATCGCGCTGAAACTCCGCTCCAGGTGATGCGGCAGGCCATCCGCTGGGCGTCTGGGTGCTGGGCTCCCGCCCCCCACTCTTGGTGTCAGCATAAAGCGGGAAAGAGGAATCCGTATTCCTGCGCTTCCTTCCGGGCCTTGACAGGAATGAAGTCACCACAAGACCACTGCAGATGGGCTGGGGGCGGACCGCCCGCCAGGAGCCCACACTCAGCGTGGCCCAGCTCCGGCCCCTCCCGGGGGCCTCACGCTGCTCCCCAGGCCCCCGGCGCACGCCGCCGGGCCCTGAACACTTCGCCCTGCAGCACTGCAGGGTCAGCCGCCACGTAAGGCAGCCCCGCAGACCAGCGGTGAGGGCCACGGGGTCCGTCCACGCCCTGGAGGCTGAAATAGCACTCACTTCATTCCCGCGTCTGCTTCCTCTAGTTGTACCGTGCGCCGTTCCTGTGCCACACGCACCTGTTACTTGTTCTGTCCCGTGTGTGTGCCATAAACGGCACGCTCCCCCCCACACTGTGGCGTAAGTGGAGGGTCACAAAACCAGCCACGGGATCTGGACCACAGCGATTTTTCTCAGTATGGCCCACAGCCCACTAGCAGGTCACTGAGCCCGTGAAGGGGTCAAAAGCTGTGTCCAGCGCTACGGGACAGACCAAAGTCGGAGCGCATCATGGCATGCGGTAAGGATGTCGCGGTTTGGGAGTCGTTGGTTAGACATGTGCACGTGTGTGTGCGACTGTGTGTGCATGTGTGCAAGTGCATGCATGTGTGCACGTGTGGGCATGTGTGTGTATGAGTGTGTGCATGTGCATATGTGTGCATGTATGAGTGTGTGCGTGTGTGCATGTGTGTGACTGTGTGCACATGTGTGCAAGTGCATGCAGGTGTGCACGTGTGGGCATGTGTGTGCGTGTATGTGTGCGCATGTGCCCGTGTGCATGTATGAGTGTCTGCGCATGTGTGTCTGAGTGTGTGCATGTGTGTGCCTATGTGTGCTTGTGTACATGTATGAGTGTGTACGTGTGTGTGCATGTATGTGTGTTCGTGTGTGTGCAAATGTGTGCGTGTGTGCTTGTGCACATGTATGAGTGTGCGTGCATATGCGTATGGGTGTATGCATTTGTGCATGTGTGTGCACATTTATGAGTGTGTGCATACGTGTATGAGTGTGTGCTCACGTGTGTGCATGTTTGTATGAGTGTGCGCGCACGTGTGTGCATATGTGTGTGAGTGTGTATGGGTGTGTGCATGTGCATATGTCTGTGCATTTATGTGTGTGTGTGTGTGTGTGTGTGTGTGTGCACGTGTGCAGGGCTGCAACACACAGCTACTTCTCTCTGTGTCCAGACCTAGAGCCCTCCAGCCAAGAACCGGCTCTCCCACCAGCTGCAGTGTGAATCCCTGTACAAGACCGCCACCAAGTGGCCACGCGACCTCTGAACAAACGCAGACCAGCAGCAAACGACCCTCCTGCCCAGGTCTCACTCGTCCTCGAGACGTGGGAGCTAGACTGCGTCGGCAGGAAGAAAACCTACGGATCCCCCATTTCGGTGCCTTGGTGGGGGTGGGGCCGCTCGCTCACAGGAAGGCAGCAAACCCAGACCCAGGACGCAGTCCCCGGATTGCCACTCGCACGGCCGGGCTGGCCACGTACTCACAGCACAGCCGGCTCCCTCAGAGCGCAACCCACTGAACGGCACAATGTGAGGGTTTACAACACACGGTACCTTCTCGATGAAATACATCAGCGGCTCCTTGCCGCGGGGAGCAGGCGGGTCCCAGCTGAGGACCACATACGTCCTGCTGATCTCTGAGGCGTGCACGTTGGTGGGCGGCCCTGGGATCTGCACGTCGCCTGCAGGAGTGATGAACTCAGTTAGTGCTGGGTGTGCCCCAGGTCCCCCCGTTCGCCGGAGCCCATCGTGGGAGCGCGGTCCCCGGGGTACGTTCCCAGGCACCAAAGATCTGCCCTACCAGTGACGTCCTCTGCTTCGCTTCTATTTGGGGACGGTAAGCAAACTATTTTTCCCAGCCAAGTCTAATGCACTGCTTAAGATCACCTAATTAGTTTTGTTTCTGACATAAGCCAGCTCATTAAAAAAAAAAAAAAAGAACCTAATCCAAAAATCTTCCAGAGTTCCGCTGGAAGGGGAGGCAGGAAGATCCACCCGGAAGAAATAGAGGGCTTAACCACAGTGGAGCTTTCGAGGTGCCAGGAACCCGTGCAGAGGAGGTGCTCGCGGTCTGTGTTCCGCGATACGGAAGCCTTCCGGAAGGGGATTACCCTCGCTCTGCTGGTCCTCTGGGTTATTTTCCTCGTACTGCTCGCCCTCACAGCCCTGGATCTGTACACCGACCTTCTATAGCCCGTCGTTCTTCCCTCCCTAGGGGGGCCCGGGTTCACAAGCACTGGAACCTATACCCACAGGTTTAAAATCCTGGAGTGATATCAATAAGCCTCTTGCAAATAACTAGTTTGGAACATTTGTGATCGGAGGGGTCTGCTGTGCCTGGCTTGTGACACACCCCTTGCTTTAACACACGTGAAGGTGTCGGGGGCGTTATATCTGGAGAGAGCTTTTCATGAGATGTGGAGGTTTTCCAGACCCACAATCTCTGTAGCTGTGATACAAAATGTTATGAGCTTCCGATTAGATTAGCACATGATTAAACCGGTTTGAACGTCCCCAGGACACGTCTGAGCCCTTCTCCATATCCCATTGCGCCCTGGGGACTGTGCAGCCGGCAAGGAACTGAACCACCACATGGAGACGGGACAAACAAGACTGGGTCTGGTTTCCCAGGAGTCCTGTTACACATTTTACAGGCCACTCAGCACAGAAGGGTGTCGTGGCCTGATCTAGGAGCTTCCTGGCAAGGGGCTTGGATTCAAACAAGGACTCAGGGAGTCTCTCCAGGAAAGTGCCCAGTAAGGCCGGGTGGAGCGGGGCCCCCGGACACCCGACGGGACCCACGCACTGCGTCCCCTCCTGAAGAGATCCGGACACAGCCCTGACGGGAGAAGATACAGGAACCTCCCCCTCGGGGGACGCGTGCCGAGCCCCCAGGGCTGCAGCCTGGTTTATGCTTTATGCCCAAGGTGCCGCAGGACGTGGGAGGCAAGCCCAGGGAACAGAGGGCGGCAAGGCAGGTGGTGAAGGCAGTAAGGACGTGTGAGTGCCCGCTCACAGAGCTGCCGTCCACGTGCTTTCAGGTCTGAGCGTGTCACTGTCCTCAGACCCCGCACAGAGCCGCCAGGCCCAGAGAAAACGGAGCAGGAAGCATCTCGTCCGATGCTGGGGGAGAAGGAAGAGTCCCCGTTCGTGTCAGCAGGGGACCCCTGGCTGGGGCGAGATGCTTGGGTCCCAGAGCCTTTCGGCGTCAGGCCGACCCGCAGCGGCAGGAGCCTCGGGGATGTGCTGTTGGCGTCAGCCACGGACAGCAGAGGGGGGCCAGGGAGGGGGACAAGGAGAGGCCACGGGCAGAACCCACCTCTGTTACCCACACTCCCAACAGCCGAGAGGAGGGCGCAGAGAGAAGCAAACGAAAGCAAACGGAGAGGACAGAGAACTCCAAGTGCGTTACCAGGTTACCCTGGGGTGTCCCCGTGCCCGGGGCTGCGCATCTCTGGAGCCCACGGCGCTCCCGCATGACTGCAGGTCAGCAAGCTGGGACACTCTCCCAGGACCCGGCTCGCAGCGGTGGGACGGGGGCCCAGGCCCTGGTCTCCCGATCACAAATCCTGCACTTGGTTCTCTCCACCCCAGGAGACTGCAACCCCCACAGGCTGCCCAGACGTCCCCTCCAAGTCAGTGAAACCCGAGCTTCATCCCCGGGATGACAGAGCCCGAGAGACGGTGCACGTGTTCAGAGCACACGGTGCCTTCGCCCCGGACGCCGGGTGTGCAGTTAGCGGAAGGCAAGCCATCTGCCTGGGCTGCGAGGCCTGTGGGCCCTTCCCAGAACGGACTGTGTGCCTTGAGAGCGAGCAAGTCAGGAAAGGTTGGAAAGCTGAGCGACATTCAGAGAGGGGCACTGACCGTAATTAACACGTTTGCAAGGGGGGTGCCGGGGTGCCTTCTCTGACCCGCCTGCCCCAGACCTCGGACAATGTGCGGCCGCACCCCGGAGAGCTGGCGCCCGCTGGCTGGACTCCGGGAGTACCATGGCCCGTCTGAGCGTCTCAGCCCCTGGCCCGCGTGGCCAGACACAAACAGAGCCTCAGGAACACCGGCCACAGTCTGGATATAACACAGCCATGTTCAAGAGTGCATCACACAAAATGAAGGCACCTGCCTTCTTATAAGAAAGGAAGCATGAGAAGCATGAAAAGTGGGGTCTGTGACGTCACTCCAGTTGGAAATAAGATGCATTGCATCTGTAACTCCCATTTTATCAGCCGGAAAACAAAGTCTCTTACGTTGTGTTATTTCTTTGGCACTTAATAGCTGGCCGTTTACACCCAACACGTCCGTATCTATGTGTGAAAAGGCAGATGTTCTCTGCAGACGGGCACGGGTCCTGCCACGGGAAGGTTTATTATATTATTTCTTACTGCCATCGCTTTGCATGGTGACCTTCACGTAATGCAAATTTCACCAATAGGCGTGGGGAGCAGCCAACGCCTCCTCGTGTGGGGTAATTTTATGTGAATTCCTACACACCCACTCAGGTTGGCTCAGATGGTTCTCTCGTCACTTACCCCAGACGCGAACAAAAGAACTTCCTTTTCCTCGCGTCTGTCAAAAGCGCCTACGTTACCCAGGCTGGGGTGCTGCCGGAACCCCTCCTCCACTCTTAGCAGGACCAGATTTTACTTGTTCAAAGAGCGATGTTTCCATCGGGTATTTATGAAGCCACAGTAAGTCAACCTTCCCTAAGTTGTTTTTCTTTTGTCACCGCTTTCCTGGGCATCTCCCCCCATCTCTGAGAATGTCTGGAAGTGGAGGTCTCATCTAAGCCGTCAGATGTTCCCGTGGGGCTCAGCCAGGACTCTTAAAGGCGTCCCTCTGGATGCTGGGTGTTGAGATACTAGAGAAAAACCATTTTAGGTGCAGAAGATTGCAAGCCTGGAGACCATCTGGGGGCAAGTATGGAAATCAACGAAGGACCCCTCAGTCCGCGGCTCCCTGAGGACAGAGCTTGGACCACAGCGATTTCAAAGGAGAGCCTGCTCCGAAGTACGTGTCCTGAGGCTCCAAACTCAACTTGCTTCGTTTTTAAGTTTTTCATTGTTCTCTATGAACTGTCCTTGTAAGTCCACGTAAGATCTTTGGCTTTCTGATTCATAATGCCAGGTTCCCCTCCTTAATAAATTCATCCTCCTCCCTGTCTCTGAGAGAACTATCTAGGAGAAGGGTTCATAAAATCCAGTATAAATCAGGGAAATGCAAACTTTCAGACCAGGGATACCGACTGCAAGAACTCACTCCATTTCGGTTAAAATGCTGGAAATACAATCTTGGCTTAAAAGGAAAAACTAAAATAGTCCTCCACTAACGGAGTCTGAGAGAAGGGGCCCCAGCCTCAGCCAGTGATCAAGGCTCAGATTCAGTTTGATCTTCTCTGCACGCCCCCAGGAGAACGCCGTAGTGAACCCTACATGGAAGCAATGAGGCCCCGTGAGGACCCCTGGATTCTAATCCTCTCCTCGCTCTGCCCTGCTTGTGCTTCCTGACTTCTACAGGCCGTAAGCACGCAGGCCTGACCCGCGGGTTTTACGTTTACGTGTGAAGCCTGTGCTGACCAGCTGATCACGCTCTACTTGCCACCCTGAATCCCCAGCTGAGCCAAAGCGGTGAGAGGCCACTTACCCTCAAGGTCGTCCTGATACATTACGACTTCTTTATCCCCCTCCAAATGGACCGCTGCAGAGAGAAAGGTTGGTGCTCAATTTGGCATCCAATGGTTTCCTGAAGAAAGCCCAGCTTCCCTAACCGAGCGTGGGATCCAAATCACCTCCGCGTTATGATTACAGCATACTCCCGACTCTACAGGAATCAGCGTAGGTATTCCGAACAGGCTTAAGAGTTAGTGCTTCCCAGATCTTTGTACCAGATCAGAAAGACCGGGGGGGGGGGGGGGGGGGGGGCGGGGAGGGTAAGGAACACGTACGGGCTCACTTAAAACCACGATTGAGGGGCCCACCGTCCCATCCCTTTCGGGAATCTGGGTCGTGGGAAATTAAACTTCGGAAACAGAGCGGCCTGGTCTCAAAGCCTTCTGAGTCTTAGCATGTGTTGAGATCGCATCACCAACGGACTAAGAAAAGGCTAATTCTGAACCCAGAGATCTGGATTCCAGTGGAGGGGCATGAGGACGGCAGTGTGCGTTCGTGGTGAAGCACACGCACCCGCCCGGCCGCCCCACCCCTAACACGGCCCCGGTGGACACACGGGCACCACGAAATATCACCGCCCCACGCTCGGCCCCAGGAGACGTTCTTAAGGCTCACATACAGCTGAGCACAGAAGACAACGTCCCAAGTTTCCAAGACACGACTGGAGCCTGAAATCTGCACGGCCTACCTTGTAACCTCCTGAGGTCTACGGGGTCAAGGGCAGCCACGGCCTCGGAGACTCTGGAAGGCCTGCTGATGCCCGCGCTGTTGACTGCCCTCACGCGGAATATGTAAGACCTCCCTTCAAAAAGGCCTGTCACGGGGTATTTGCAGATTTTCACAGGTGAGTCATTGCACTGAACCCAATTGTCTGTCCCCACTTCGCATCTGTGAATTACAAAAAGAGTAGAGAATAACAAATACATCAGCCTAGTAAATTCACTCAGGTCTATACATCTATTCTACACACACGTGATGTATATAGGACAACTGTAACAGGAAAAGACCTTGCGTTGGTAGAAACCGATGCTGGTGAAGTACTGATTTATGTTCAAAAGTAGTACAAATAAACCATAAAAGACAAAGCTACTTAGGAAATGTGAAATATATTTATATATTTAAAAGCTTGATGACTTACAGCTTGAAAATCAGTTCCTGCCTTCAACCACATTTAGGCAAAATGACCTCCAAAGGTCATTCGAGGCGTATCCTTGATAGTCCTTTTTCCGACACATGTGGCGAAATCACAGGGTGCCCTAAGCTCCCCAGCATGCCCAATGCCAGGGTGCAGGGGAGTGCCCCGCTGCCCGTCCCCCACACGCCTCCCACCCTACTGAGCCCCAGAAGTGAACGGTCTCCAGCCCGCTGGCTCAGTCTCTCCCGATGCCAGAAATACGTGTCTTTCAAGCACGTCTCGTGTGGAATTTGGAAGTCTTTTGAAAACAGTTAAGTGCTGACCAGACACCTGGAAAGGCAGAAGAGATCGGCCTCCATTTTTCACAGGCTGAGAAATTTCAGCACCAAAACGTCATGGCAAATTCCCAGAACACAGCAAGTTCAGAGAAATCATTTTCGGAGCCATTCGGAGCCAGGTTGTGTATTCACTTTAAAGAATCAACTCTCTTTCTAACTCTTCGGAATTTTTAATGGAAGTTCTGCGACCCACACGTGCTAACCTGTTACAGTCAGAACGTGACATGGTCATAGCTGAGCATCTGGCAAGGAACAACTTGGCTTAAATCAACACCTGGCTGTTGCAGGACGGGAGGGCGCATAGGGTAAGAGCTGCCTCCCCCGACCTGAAGTCCTGTTGTGTTTATCTTTGCCAATGAAGGAGAGAGGGGGCAGGTCATTAACTGCGAAGGGCCATGAAATTGTTTTCGCCAAATCACTGAAAAAATTCTCAAATGTCACAGGAAAACAGAAAATAGCTTTGTTTTAGTTTTTTGTTTTTTAATTCAAGGTAAACCCCGACCGATGCCCTCTGCAAAAGCTGACCTTAGCACTTCCAAATATCATCCCGATGGTGAATATTTTACCTAAACAAGCAGCTTTGTTGGTGTGGAAAAGGGAACTTAACAAACGTACTGACAAAAAAAAAAAAAAAAAAAAAAAAAGATTTGATTTTTCTGAAACAAACGTCTTATTTTACTGTGTTTTATACATACGGCATCTTAAATCCCTCCCCAGACACATCATCTTCTGATAGATCCATAGCTTAGACCTTTTATCTTACTTCCAAATTCATTTTCTTTGACTACAGTTTTTCTCAGGGATTGGTGTGTGTAATTGAGGCATAAACTGCATGTGCAACAAATTCACCGACTCTGCTTGGTTTCCTTCCCAGGCTCTGAGCGCCACACCAAGTAAAGGAACATGAAAGAATTAAGACTCTGATGCGTTTTGTGATGATCCACATTTAAGTTATTAAACTCAAAGGTGAAGTCCGATCTTCTGTACTTGAAATGTCAATAGATTTTTTTTTAACTTGGAAACAAGAAGAAAACCTAATTTAATGGAGAGGAAGACTGGAATTTGGGTACGAATGGGCAGGCGCTCTTCCCAGCCACGCTTCACGCGGCCTGTCTTCTGCTCCGGAAGGAGGCGCAGGACTGAAGTTCTCCCCAGAACCCACAACCAGGGTTCCGCGTGCCGGGAGAAGCTGGAGGGCATTCGGTACTGGGTGTCGGACAGGCAGGCAGAGCTCCAAGCACCACAGGCAGAAGTCTACCCGCCCTCGCCCCGCCATTTGGTGATATCTTCCAACTATCCGGTCAAGAGCCTTAAATAACCATATAGTGACGTACCTGATCAAGAACGCTGTCGTGAACTTGAGTTCAGAAGTATATCCAAAGACACTGTCCGTGCCAACAATAATTTCAGGAACGTTCCCATCCCCGGAAGAAGACAATGGGCACTCACCGATCGATGAAATAGCCAATGACAGGGCTCTCCATGGTCGTGTTGGGCGGCTTCCAAGTCACGATGACATAATCGCGGTTTGCGTCATAGCACCGCAAGTCCATAGGCGCACCAGGAGCCCCGGTCACCAGTGGGTCTGCGTCTGCACCGGGGGGAGGGGGAGGGGAGGCATGAGGCTTGGGACACTGTCAAGCCTGTTCATGGCTCCTTCAAACTCAGACTTGTATCTACTCGACTCGATCTGACCCCTGCTTCGTCCTCACGTCTAAATGACCTGACTTCTTTTTGACTATGATGGATTGGTGACAAGAAATATAAGCCTAGTTAGGAGGTTTTAAAGTCAACATGTTCTGCCCTCTATAAGGTACTCAAGTCTATGATTTTTTTGTAATTGATTCCAAAATGGAAGGTCACCTTCTCTTGATAGTGGATTATCCCATAAGGTCATGTCAAAAACTAACCAATGAAGTGATAATAGTGTGGCCTTTTTAACGCCTGAGAAATATTACCTTAGACGCTTTTATCTTTCAAAATCCTTTGGAGATTGAGGATTTAAACCTTTCTTTTTCTGCAAGCTGTGAGCAAACATTTAGGTCCACACGACACTCACTCTTTCATGGGCCACTCGTGACCACGGTGCACATTAAGTTTTATTTTCAGGTTTTAATTACAGGAGCACTGAGGCCAGCAGAGCTATTCAGAAAGTGGATACGCCAAACATTGAATTTCCTTATCTACAATCTGTATTTATTCCGTAACCATGACTGTCACACTCTCCTGTTCGAGGCATATTAAAAGCTAAGCATTTCGTGACATTGAGCCAAATATTTTCTCTCCCATTCAAAATCCTCAGAAAGTAATCAGAACAGTAAAACTCCCCCCTACGTGCATTATTTTCCTCCTGCTGGTGGTGCTGAATAAGCAAGGCGATTTCAGCTATGCTGTATTTATTGCATTTTTATGGGGCAAGACATCTTGCCAGAAGGCGTACAGGAGAACCGGAGGGACACTTTAATGCCAACCTAATAAAAATGGTAAAACTTCACAGAAGGGCCTAAAACCCCGGCCCTGCAGGTTTATGCCATCTTGTGGGAGTGGGGAGGGGGAGGGTATTTGTTTTACATTTATTCCTTTTTTTTTTTTTTTTAAGTTATAATACTCCCTGATGATACAGCCCTTTCTTGCGCTCTGACAGCTCCAGTGGAAAACAGAATATGCTGATGGGACCATCCCAGGCACATATAACCAGAGCTGGCGGTAGGCACAAAGGTGCCGGGAACACCAAGTGCAGGTCAGGCTGGGCAGCCCGTCCGAATGGAAGGGCTCAGGACAGCAGCACCGGGCAACTAGAGCGGAAGTGTTCTGGGATCTTCGGCGGGGCTCAGCTGGGCCCTGTGGAGGAGGGCCTCCAAGCTGGAGGCCACAGGGGTCTGGGAGTAGATACAGGCAAAAGGGCTCTGCCAGGTGAAGAGAAAAGCCCGGGGGCTGTTGAGTGTCCAAGGGAAGGCTCCAGCTGAGGGTCCAGACACCTGACCCCCTGCCCCTCCAGCCTGGAGAAGTCCCCCAGGCCTCTGAGCCTCCACATGTGCATTTGGGAAACAGAGAATAACAGCCCTTGCTTACAAAATGGGCCTAAGAATTGTAGGGTATATACACATACGTGTGGATGTGTGTGTGTGTGTGTGTGTGTGTGTGTGTGGACGTGCACATGCACACCTGTGTGCACACATACACAGACACATGCATACACTGCATACGTATGATATACATAATTTTATCCATTTCATGTGTCCATGTGTCCATTTTGTACAGGATAGATACACGATGTGTACGCATATGACACGTCCACGTACAAACGTGCACATACACATACACACATCTCCGTGCCCACGTGTGATAGGGATTCGTAGATCATGTACAGAACGTGTGACCCTGTGGCTGGTATGCCATGACTTTGTCCTCAATTCCATGAACTGGGAGTCAGGAAGCCGCCGGCGGGACCACGTCAGGAAGAAAGGGGACAGCGCGCAGACTGCTGGATGTCAAGCTCTTTGCAGGTGCCAATGCCACGCGGGCATCCTACCCACACACTCGCTGGAGGCAGCGGTGACAACAGCAGCCCTCCCCTCCCGGCCTGTCCTCGTGAGTGCGCCCAGAGGCAATGAGGGGCGCCCCCCTGGAACCCCCTAGTCCGGGGCCCCCTCAGCTCTGCAACGCTCTCGAGAATTAGTAACGCAGGCGTATTCATGCTGGAAAGCCGTCTCATAGATTCTATCGATTTATCAACGGAGAGACAAAAATGGAGATTCTGATCTGTTCCCAAGTGTAGTCAGGGACTCGTTGTCAGGACAGGAGCTGACATGCAGGACAGGGAACGCTCGCGTCACGTCAGGAGGCTCCGAGGAGCAGAGTGAGTGGCCCCACACACGCACCTGCTCCGGCCTAGCCCCTGTGAGGTCCCAGCCTCCCGCGCTCACGCCCTGACTGTGCCCCCCTCGCCCCTGGAGGCTCCACGTACCGCAGACAAACAGGAAGGCGCTGTGCTCGCTGATGCCCCCTCTGGACACAATCCTCAAGGTGTACAGACCCTCGTCGTCCTTGTTCAGGTGGCTGAACGACAGGGAGGCCTGGCCTTCGCCGAAGAACATCTTGGTCCACTTGGACTCCTTCACTAGCACATCTGAAAGAGCGTGCAACACGGGATCGCCTCAGAAACCGTCAAGGAGATCGGACGATGAAAGTGGACAATGTGTCCTGGCCGGGCGGCGGGACACAGAGGAAGGGAGCCTCAGCCTCACAACGACCCGAGGGCGTGTGACACGCCAGGAGCACACACGGTGGCCCGTCGGGAGGATGGGGGCATCCTCAGGACAGTACCGAGGCCCGCACTCGGGGTGCACAGACACCCGGCGCGTCTCCGTGGGGACGGGGGGTCGACCTGGGCTCAGAGCTCCCAGCCGTGTGACTGCTGTCTGCCTGCCCCGCCCCACCCACACCTAACCACGTGGTCTAACCACGTGGTCTAACCACGGCCACGGCCACGGCTTCCTCGCAGGTAACACTCTCCTGGGCGGAAAGCTGGCCTGGGAAAGACCCCACCCATGCGCCTCAGCAAAGAAAGGACAAGCACGGACAAACCGTCCATCAGAGGCCGCGAAATGAAAAAGGCGGCTGCGGAAAAAGAACAGATGAAACCACAGCGGTGAAAACACCCACTCTGGAAATCAAGGAAACAGCGAACGAGCGATCCTCGTCCGCCTCCTAATTTGGCTACATCCACACTTGGGAAGGGCAGAGAGACCCTGCCACCCGCCTCCCAGGGGAGAACAGCCACACGGGGTGAGTCTTAGGACAGGCACACCGTTTGGGGCACAAGCACAAGTTCCAAGAACGTGTCCCAGGGTAACAGAGATGCATGGTGACGGTTTCATTCAAGAACTGTCCCGGGGGCACCTGGTGGGCTCAGTCAGTTAAGCATCTGACTCTTGACTTTGGCTCAGGGCACGATCTCATGTTTCGTGGGTTCAAGCCCCACATCGGGCTCCGTGCTGGCAACACAGAGCCTGCTTGGGATTCTCTCTCTCCTTCTCTCTCTGCCCCTCCCCTGCTCGCTCCCTCCCTCTCTCTCAAAATAAATAAGTAAGCTCTAAAAAAAAACCAGAATTGTTCCTAATGGGAAAAATAAAGACCAACTCAAGCCCTGAGACCGAGGACAAATACGGACCATCCTACAATGGGATACGGTGCCCCAGAGCCAATGACATCAAACTACTGTCATGAAGACACTGTGTGGCCTTTTGTGAAATGAAGAAAAGGAGAGTTGTAAGTTTTAACACGTATGTACACATACAGGATATATTCTACAGCCAAGTGGTAAGAGTAATTTTGGGGATGGGGCACCCGGGTGGCTCAGTGGGTTGGGCGTCTGACTTCGGCTCAGGTCATGACCTCATGGTTCGTGAGTTCGAGCCCGGCGTCGGGCTCTGTGCCGACAGCTCAGAGCCTGCAGCCTGCTTCCGATTCTGTGTCTCCCTCTCTCTGCCCCTCCCCTGCTTGTGTGTGCTCTCTCTCTCTCCCTCTCTCAAAAATAAACATTAAAAAGAAAAAAATTTCTAAAAAAGACTAATTTTAGGGTGAGAAAAATTACAATTTAGGGTTTTTTTTTGCAAAAAACAGACACGACATTTGTATAAGAAAAAAGTTATTTGTGCATTTTCCATTTTAAAAACAGGCTTGTCTCAGGCTTGACTGGCAGGCTCAGGAGTGCATTGCCCAACAAAGTACCCTGCTGCACCCAGTAGGACTTTCCCTTCCTGGAGCCCAAGAGGCGAAGCCCCACTCAGCAGCACTCTGTCCCGACAGCGTGAGCCTGCTGGGATTGTCTCTCTCTCTCCCCTACTCTCTGCCCCTCTCCCCTTCACACTCTTTCTCAAATAAAAATGAAAAATATTTTTAAAAAATTTTAAGTATCATAAAAATAGAAAGTTTAAAATATTTTATCACTTTTTCTCTCTTATCCAGAGGAACTAGCACAGTACCTGATACACAGCAAGTATAAGTATAAATAAAATATAAAAATATAACGTGATTTAATACAAAATACAACGTTAAAATGTAACCCTCCAGAAAGAAGTGAGTGAGATAGGATGATCAAGTCATTGGAGTGGAGGGGGAAGGCTCCCCAGTCCGCAAGCTGGTGGGGGGGGGGGGGGCCTTGCGGGTGCCCAGGTCTTGGACCTCCAGCCTCCAGAAGTGTGGGAGGTCCGTCCACTGTGTAAGCCGCCCGGCCGTGGTATTTCTGTCAGCGCAGCCGGGACGGGCTAGGACACCAGGCTATTCCCGGCAGGATGCTGTCGTGGCTCGTGCTCTCGAGGACCTGTCTGTCCCCACAAAGTCCCTCACGCGCCATAGGGAATGCACAGCACGTACGCATGTGACTTGCTTGCGGTCACATGTATTTAAGACCAGGGCCCATCAGCTGGAGTGGCATGTCTAGCCAGGATCCAGTCCCCTGACCAGAGGCCCACCCCACCACGGGCTCCGTAAGCATCTCAGGACTTGCCAAACGGGCCTCAAGTGCAAATCACACCCAGGGGTGGGTCTCGGGTTTTAATATGAGTAAACTTGGTTCTCCCTCCTCCTGTTAGATTAGAGTTCTAATCCATCTTAACTTGTGTCCCCAATTCCACATGTCCCGTTTGCACGGTGCACCTGCCATGCCTCACGGAGGATAGCATTCCTCGGGCTGACACCACTTCGGGGTTTACCAGCCACCTGGAGCCTCACAGCTCATTAATTTTAGAGGGTAAAAAAAAAAACCCGAAATCTCCTTGCATTTTAATGTCTACAAATAAGCCACTGATAAGTCTCTACCGGTTCCCTCTTGAATACTAAAGCCCGTGAAGATCTTACCGTGACTGTGCACGCGGGGCGTCTGGCACAGCTAAGCCCCCTAATGCCACAAGGCCCAAGCTCGCCATGGGGACAGGCCAGGCACTGGCTCCGAGCACAACTTCTCCGCACACAGGTCAAGGCCAGGAAAGTGCCGCGTCACCCGGATGCCAGGCGCTTCCCCGTCACTAGGAAACCCTCCAAAGCTGACATCACTATCCTCCGGGGACATAATGAAAACTTTCCTCAAACCTATGTCATTCTCCACAGAAGAAGTAAATTAGAATCTTGGAACTCGAGTTAGACCTCCTGTCTTAAATTAGAACTACAGAGGGTAAATGAAATCCCGTCTGTCACCACAAAGAGCGTCCCCCTCCCTCCCTCGGCTCCGCTCAGACTGGACACGTGGTCCTTGCCATGTATTTGGCAAAGCGTCACGTTCTGGGACATTTCTTACACTTTAAAAAGACACGGCTTTATATTTCTATTTTCCTGCAGCCGGATTATAAATACCTTGTGGGCAGGCTGGCCTACGTCCTTGTCATATTTTGCACCGTGTTAGGGCCCAAGAAGAGATAAGCAGGCCAGTCGCACTGGCTGCACAGAAAACCGGTTTCTGTTAGGAGCCCCAGGGCAGACACGATGAAGGAAAACCCTCTCGCACCATCCTTGCACCTCACAGGACAGCCGTGCACGCTGGGAAGGAGCGCAGCGTCTGCCCCAGTCCTGCTGCGCAGGAAGCACCTTGAACAAGCCCCTTGTCGCAGCGCCCACCTGTCGCAGGGAGCCACAACCCCATCCCCGTCTCGGGTCCGCGCGGAAGAAGAGTGTCACGTTCAACACACGGTCCAACACACGATAAATGGCGGGGGTTGTTTTAGCCAAGGAGGAACGTAGAGACACAGACACCTCGCTTCTTCTTAACCCCAGAAAGACCCTTCTTAGGCAGCTATCAAGATCTCCTGTGCCTCCTCTAAATTCGGGCACCCCCGTTGACCTCTCACACGCCGGGGTGAAGGTCAGGGTCCGTAACAGGCTCCCGGCTCTCCCCAGTCTCCCTGCTGGCCGTGCTGTCTGCAGCGACCACGGCGGGGACACGAACGCCCAGGGGTGTCCCCGGTCGGGGGGCGGTCCCCACATCACACTCACCATCTCGGTACCACTCGGCACGCGGCTGCACCCTCTTCAGCTCCGGCGTCACCAGCAGCGTGCACTTGAGAGTGACAGTCTCGCCTTCCCTCCTGAAGGTGACTCCAAATTTCTCCAGAAACTGGACGTCAAAGTGCATGTACGGGATCACGGACGAAGGGGGCACTGCGCAGGGAGAGCGGGACAGCGTTACGGCGGCAGGCGCAGCCATTCCCAGCCCAGCAGGTGCACAGCAGGCCATGACCGCGAAAGTCCCCCAATCCACCATCACACATCCCGTCCTCGAGAGAGGTGCGTGACGGGATAGACTGGTGTCCCCCAAAGTCACGTGTCAAAGCCCTAAGCCCCAGAGAGAAGGTACGAGGAGGCGGGGTCTTGGGAAGGGGAGGAGTTCTAGATCAGGCCATGAGGGTGGGCTCCGTGACGGGACTAGCGTCCTTATCAGGACGGGCAGACGCTCGGGCTCTCTCTCCTCCGTGGGCGGACGCGGTGAGAAGGCGCCATCCGCACAGCTGGAAGGGGGCTGCAGCCGCTGGGCCGACACAGTGATCTCTGACTTCTGAGATCCGTGAGTAGACGCGTGAGGTTGAGGCCCCCAGCGTGCGGTCGTGTCCTGGCAGCTGAGCTCACTAACCCACTCCCAGAGAACCAGAAGACCCGTCCTGGAGAGGAGCGGACCCTCTGTGACAGAGGGGACAGAAACAGGTGGGACAGGAGGCAACCCGGAGTCTGAACCACAGGTAAGAGTAAAGGGTTTGAATCCTGCATCGACCCCACATGGGGGGCTTTCTTGTTGTCAGAATGAACTGTGGCACATTCATCAACTGAATGCCGTTTACGCTGCAGACAAAATGAATTAACCAGATCCAGAGGCACCGAGACTGAATCTCAAAAATACACTGTTTAGTGGAGGGGGCAGTATTTTAGAAAAAAAGTGCACAGTAAATTTTCGAAATAAAAACCACCTGTGACTTAGAAACACATGCCTTCAGGGAAGATGTTTTTAAGGAGCTGGGAGCTTCAAGGTAAGAGTTTCTTCTTGGAGGAAGACGGGTGAGGGGAAGGAGGGAAGGATTGTGGAGATTCCTCAACTCCTGATAGTTTTGCTCCCTAAAAACACCCGAAGGTCACCGAAGTGTCCATTTGAAAATGCTTAGCTTTGTGTTCTGCCGATCAGACCCCAATTTTTTAAAAATAACTGAAAAAAGTGGCAAAATATTCACATCTGCTGAACACGGGTGGTGGACGACTGCACAGTGTCTATTATGTCATGGTCCGTGCACATCAGAATGTTATAGATACTGCAGAGGTTTTACTCAAGCAGACACAATTTTAACCAACAGAGGAACCCCGGGGGACGGGACCAGGAACAGCCCCCAATGTCCCTTCCGGCTCCACCAGTGCCTCAGGGCCATCCTCCCGGCGGGCTCCACATGGTCCCTGGAACCCAGGGGACACCATCAGACGTCTCCCCAACACACACACTCTCGGGCCTCCCTGCCTCTCCACCTGTCGGCTCTGAACTTGTCCTGCTCACCCGCTAATGGTCTTCGACAACCCCCGAGGGAAGGACACGAGCCAATCCAATACCTGACCCAGAAATGGCCAAGGGCCGACCACACACAAGTGTCCAGCGGCTGCCAGAAAGGCTTTCCCCTCGGGCACCCGACCTGAAGTCAGGTCTTCACCGACACCTGACCTGTAACATCTCCACCTCCCGTCAGGGTAAAATGAAAGCTGCTGCGGAATCACACGATTATTCTTTCGGAAGGTCAGGTCAATCCCAAACCTCACTCCCATCCCGTGAAAAAGCCACGGTAAGTCACTGAGTCAGCCTGCCAAGTCCTGGTCCTGGAGATGCTACGGACACGGCTCCCTTCTCCACCCTCACCCGACTCAGGCCACCCCAGCTTCCTGGCCTTCTGGCTCGACACCAGCCCTGGGACTCAGGAAGACACTCGACTTGCCTCATCAGGGGCCCACCTCAGGTCGCCTTGGAAACAGGGGGCCCACCGGTGGCCTCCAGTCCCCAAGCCCCGCAGAGGAGCTGACAGCATCAGACATGTGTCCACAGTGCAGAGAGGGAGAACCTTCCCAACAGGTAAGTGAAAGAGCCGGGCCCGAAGTCACAGGGGCTACGGGCATCACACACAGCGGGACGGGAGCGTCCACCGTTTAAAGGCAGGGCCCCGAGCCAGCTTCTGAACGTCATGTGCCACACGCCGCCACCCTGCTCGACGGTGGCTGTCTGCTATAAATGGGCCCTGTGGCAACAGCACACATTCAGGTCAAAGATCTGGATTCCGTGTTGTCCCCAATCCAAAGGTGTGAGGTCCGTCAGGTTCACCAGCGTCTCAGAATTCCACGTAGCCACAGAGTTACGTGGGGACAGCCTGTCAGCATACTAGCACTGCCAGCAAAGACGGAAGAGTCTTCTGACACATGGCTTTAAGAAACGATTCGACCCTCAGAAAATGACTTTTTAATTCTGTGCTGTGTCCCCACGCGTTTTTCTGCACAAAAAGGAAAACAGCGGACTTACATCCGATAGGGAGTCCCACCGAACGGAACGGCTCCTCGTCTCCGTGGAACCCTGCAAGACAAGCTGCTGAAGGGCACGGGGGACGGGAGGCGCCAAGGCGTGCCCGCACCCCGGGAGGACAACTCACTTCTGACGACCACGGCAGCGTTGGTCGACACCTGTCCGTACCCGTTTGTGGCCACCGCGGAGTACGTTGCTGTGTCGTCAAAGTTCGCCCTTGGAGGAGAGAGAGCAAGGTCACGCCCTGAATGCACTGTGGGACTGTTCTGCAGGGGCCGGTGACCCTAATCTGAGCACCAGGTTCCTCAAAAGCCAAGCGTGTGACCCAGATCCTTTGTTCGTGAGTGGTTTAAGAACAATGCCAGCTCTGTCTGTGGAACGAGGTGGTAATTATAGACACGGCAAGGTCTGATCCCAGACTACGGCTTCCCTGTCCTCGAGGAAAACAGTAGTACAGATGCTTCTCAATCTCCTCGACTGCATTCTCAAGGGGAAGTCTATGTGCCCCTCTGGCTCAATTTTTCTTCCTCTATAGGATTCGTGGCTTTATTTTGCCAATGGGAAGGCCCCCCTGACCTCCACCACCGGGAAAATTAACTCCACCTCACTCCATACCTGGGGTTCCCATGTGGACGGGAGAGTATTTCCCAAGCCCCAAAATAACAGATACGAAGCACCCACTCGGGGGTGTTTTGAAGCTGTCGAACTGGACCCAGCCCAGGCAGCCATCCCCAGGGCCATAGGGATGATGGACACCCACCTCCAGAAAGAACCGTGACCCAGGAACCGCCAGACCCCAGCTTCTCCAGGCTGGAGCCCCTCCGCACCCCCCCCAAAACTGATCTGGAAAAAGTTGAAGCTTCCCAGCAGGATACAGAAGATGTCACAGAGACCACGGATATAGGCAGGAAACTGAGCCCCAACACGGGGCTCAAACTCACGAACCACAAGGTCATGACCCGCGCCGAAACTGAGAGTGGGATGCTTAACCCACCGAGCCACCCCGGCGCCCCAAGCCATTTCGTTTTCGTAAATGCATTCTGCAGACAGGAGGGTATCCTGCATCTGGGATCAGCCCCACACCTGCCCCTGCAAGCAGCACCCCCACCGGCAACAGCACGGCACGGCCAAGGCCACACGGAGAGAAGCACGGAGGTCTGTGAGAACCGCTGGGTCAGGGTGTCCCGACCCTGTGCCACGTGCAGAAAGGGGAGACCGGCCGCCACAGGAACACGGGTCCTCAGAGAGCACGTATGGGGAGGTCACTTAGCGCCGTCCAGTCGGGCACCGTGAATCTCTTTCCTGTCTCCTTGGCCTCCTGGACTTCATCCCGGTGGTCCTCAGGCTGTGCCCCGTGGTTTACAAACTAAATCTTCCCATTTTGTCTTCAATGTATATTTTAGCAGTTTTTCAAAGTACGGCAGGGGTGCCTGGGTGGCTCAGATGGTTAAGTGTCTGACTTCAGCTCAGGTCACGATCTCACGGCTCGTGGGATCGAGCCCGAGTCGGGCTCTGTGCTGACAGCGTGGAGCCTGCTTGGGATTCTCTCTCCCTCTCTCTGCCCCTGCCCCACTCCATCACGCACATGCGCGCCCTCTCTATCAAAATAAATAAAGTTTAAAAAGAAAGATCCTTTAAAAAGTGCAGGAACCACAGGCACTCGGCAAGCGGCGCTGGGATATTACGAGCTGGCAGACGGGTCACGTCAGATCCTCGCCTTCGCTCCACCCGCCTGACGAGTTCATCCGCTGACTTTGTAACGGATAGACAGCATCCGCCTTAAACTTCTCAAGTACGTCTACCGTGCACCTGCCCTTCACTCTGGTGACTCTGACAATCAAATAAAACAACATATTTGAAAACATTTGTAGTTTGTAGGACCGTCCCTCGCTCGTACATTATTCATTAAAACATATTAGCAGAGCTCCCGGACCCAAGTTCGAAGATGCTTCCCTGCTCGCTCCGTGACTCGGGCTCTCTCCTCTGCCTCCACATTCCAACAAAGCAAAACAGACATCTAAGCGTTTTGAGAACTGCAATTAATTGCTTTCGTTTCTCTGTGGGTGGAACAGCCAGAAGGGACAGCGGAAGGGAATTCACCTTGTGACAGAGTCCCTAGAAACAACTCGGGAGAAGGGAAGGAAGGGGCAGGGTGAGTCCTGCAGGGCAGGACCCAGCCAGGCAGCAACTTCTACAAGATTCTGAGCTCATGTCTCAGCCGAGAATAAGAGACGGAGGGGAGCTCCCTAACACATTAGCACTGACAGGTTGTCAAGGGACCAATTATCACTTAGTACTTAGCGGCAGGGATGGGACTGGGGAGGAGGAAGCCGGTACTTAGGAGCTGGAACCTTCCTCGGTGACACACAGACTGATTGTGTACGTGCTCGTGTGCATGTATCCAGAACAGGGTCCACGGCGCTCGTCTGGGGTGCGAGGAAGTCCATACGCCCAAGTATTCAGACGCCCTGATTTACTGCAACCGTCCGGGGAGGGCGTCCCGCACAGGTGCTGGCTGTGGATAAGTCGACACTCGGTCTTATGTTTACTTTTATCTCGTTGCTTTCGCGTTTCCCCTTTGCAAATGTTTTATGTTGCATAAAAAACGCCGGGACATCGAGAGGCTGTAAGGAAGCGTCCCTGGGTGTACAGGGTCCTGCTCACACACGCTGCCCCGTGCTGGTGCTGCGTGCGGGCTGCGGGAAGGACGGTGTCTGGGGCACTGGGGCAGCGTGGAAGCAGAGGGTGGACGGGCCGGGCACGCAGATTTTGAGGAGACTGTACCCAACTCAAAATTCTGTCCAACCTTCCCACGGGCCAGCAGGACTGCGTTCTCTCTCTCCTCCCCCAGGCCGCACCGGGAGGTGGCATTGGGCAATCCCCTCCCCATCCTCTGCCACCCCCACCCCCCAGGGCAGAGCCTGCTTCCGGCCTGTCCTTCACGCTGTGAGAAATTGCAAGCGAGTGATTAAGAGGCAAACGGTTTTATTTTCTGTTGGGACAGGTTGCCGGAACAGACAGAGGGGGTTTCCTTTGGTCCCCCTTTGTACAAACTTCCCGGGGGCACTTCTGTGTCTCAAAGTCTTGATCTGAACTGCCTCAGAAAGGACTCATGATATTGTATCTAGTTTAAATAGGACGGACGAATGTTTCAGTGGTCTGTGGCCTGCCCTGGCTACTCTGGCCCAATGTCCTTACGCGGGACTCACCATTTAACTCGAATCAGAGTTTGCATATGGAAGTCTAAAGAAAGTGCAAGAGGAGGTCAGCTGTGCTGAGCTCAGCAGGCATGGGGGGGGGGGGCGGTGCTACAAAGAAAACGGGAGCCAGATCCCTCTAAACGCTCTCATTACACTATGACAGCAGCATTAAAATTCCCTGAAGAAACAGGACGCGCATGGTGAGTCCCCAGAGAAAATCTTACGAGCGTATAAAATACTGTCGAATTCGAACAGCACCAAAGGGTCAGAAGCTTCCCTTCCGGCACTTTAAGAATTCAGACGGCCGCCAAGGAGTATTCCTGGAGGTGAACGTCACTCCCGCGGCCACCAAGGAAGAGCTCACAACTCCCCCTCCTCCCGCCCCTGCCCTCCCAACAGACGTGGCCAGCACATTCCCCACCACTCAGAACGGCCACAGATCAAATGATGGCAGGTCAGCACTTTGGAATGAACAGCTGAGCCCAGCGGCAGCTGCGGGGGCCCCCCCACCTCCACTCTGTGTCTGAAGAAGGTTCACACTGCCTCTGCCCAGAGGGTCCCGACCCAGGCCTATCTGGGTTCATGAACTGCAGATAACGGCATCCGGGGCCCTTCGAGGATTTATCAGTCTGTTTGGTCCAAAGCCTGTATAAATTTAAACGTTTTGGGGCCTCTGGGCGGCTCAGTCGGGGGAGCGTCCAACTCTTGATTTCGGCTCAGGTCATGATCTCACGGTTCATGGGATCAAGCCCTGCGTGGGGTTCTGTGCTGACAGCACGGAGCCTGCTTGGGATTCTCTCCTCTCTCTGCCCTTTCTCTCTCTCTCTTTCAAAAAATAAATAAGCATTTTTTAAAAATTTTAAAGTTTCATACTTGAGAGTGGAAAGTGGTTTTTCCTCTTAAAACTGTCCTTACCACGCAGCTGGAGGGGAGCTGGCTGGATCGTCAGCCTGACCCTCGTAACCCTCACCGGCCACAATGCACCCCAGGCCAGAGAAGAGATGTCCCTGAGCACAAACGCACCCCCCAAATGAGGGTGGACATTCTCCTTCTACACAGCGTGGCTCTCTGTCCACTAAAGTTTCATGAATTGTGGAAACCAAAGGAGAGAAAATTGCAGCAAGGGGCCAGGGCATTCCAATGCCCCAGGCGAGGAGACCCTGACCCTCTGTGCGTGCTTGCACCTAGACCCGCCCCCCTTCTGCCTGCTCATCTCAGCGGCCCCCCTTTCCATGAGCACCCCGCCTCCGATCTGTCACACTTCCTGTCGTTCTCTCTCCAGAACCCATGTAGAGCCCACACCCTTCTCACCAGCCACGGCATGGCCACCAGCACTCAGCCCTGCCTTCTGTTCAGAGCCAGGCTTTAGACCCTTTCAAGACACGGGTCAGATCTTCCACCGTCCCCTTCAAAGTCCTTGCCACGGCCCACAGCGTCCGTGTGGCCCTCACGGTCCCGGCTCTATCTCTGACCTCCCGTCCCTCGCCGGCCACAGCCCAGACCAGCCCGAGGGCCTGGGACACAACCTCTTGGAGCCTCTGCTGCAGCTGCTGCCTCAGGCTGGCACCCTCGTGGCCCAACTCCCCATCTATCCCATTCACCATCTCCTGTAAGCCTTGTTCAGAAGATGTCTTCTCAGGGAGGGCTGGCCTGACCACCCCACTTAACCCCACAACCTAGCCCACCCCCACACCAAGAGACCCCCATTCCCAACGCCCAGTACCACAGCCTCCTGATTTACTCTATAATTCACTATTTTATTACGCTTACGGTTCACCTCCTTATGCCAGCATGTAAGACCTCAGAGATGAGGACCTCAGTTTTGGTCCTGTATCCCAAGCATCTGGACCAGTGCCTGGTACACAGTAGGTTGTCAATAAACAGCACCAGTAGGCCCATGAGGCCAGAACCTCCAGCTTCCTGAAAGAGCCTCATATTTACCTGGCAAAACAGGGTAACGACTTGTCAGACGCTTCCATGTTCATTACAGTCTTCTAACACCTGTTCTAAGTAACCTGTAGGTTCAGTGACAGTTCTGGTGACGGGGAACCTTCCAGGCCTCCAGAGGCACATACCCGGCTGTGCGTGACTGACGAGGAAGCCGGCCTCGCGTGAGGAGGAGGGGGGACACGCAGCCTGGGGCTGACAGCCAGCCGGCGCCCCGTGCGGTGCGGTCCTGAGTGCTGGGTGGGCGGTGCCTGGGGGGCTCACGCCTGGGCTCTACCCCAAAGTCAGAGTGGGAAACAGGGAGGGAGAAAACGGGCAGGAGGCAGAGGATGAAACAGCGAGGGCGACGAAGGAAAGCGCAGAAAGGAGGCGAGACCGACTTCCCGCTGGGTGGAGGGGAGCCGGCAAAGACTCCCGCCCGGATCAACCTGGGTCAGCCTCTGCCGAACCTCAACCTTGGGCCTCGTCCTCACGCTCGGGAAGCCCACTACGTCAGCTCAGGGAGCCCCCAGCTCCGTGTCGGACCGGGCTCCTCACCGCCCCCCAGGTGAGTCCCACCGCCTGGCCGGCCTTCGGCACGAGACCTGCCGATGGGTCTGGAAGGACCCCCGCCCCCTGACGCTTCCTCGTGGTGGTGTCCCTCCGCGCCCCCGCCCGCTCCGAGGAGCACACCCCACTGCCCTTCTGGGGCAGGGGCCTGGGCCCCACCCCCTGGTCGCCAGACGGAGGCCCTCAGGATCACCTTCTCTTTAACGGAACCCAGGTACAAAGGCTTTTCAACGAAACAGGAGAGAATCCCCTCGGCGGAAGAAGTGCGTCTGGGAGACGGAGCCAGGTAAAGGTGACGATGTACTGACTCGTGACTTCCACGAGTCGTCTTGGGAATTATTTCATTGGAGCTATTTTACTGGGGATTCCTTTACCTCTAAGTAAACGGAACCTAATTATGACATGGTGGCTCCACAGGGTGGTAACAGTGAACCCAGGAAAGTCATATATTCTAATGTCTTACTGATTTCTTGCCTTTATATTAGGATCCCTTATCTTTTCCTGGGAAGGACTTGATGTGACGTCCTACACACACACACTCACCACCTGTTTAGATCACGTATGTCAACGTGGATGTGGTCCTCACAGTAGGCCCTATTCGGCCAACTAATAGAAGATAACATTTTTATCATCCTTCTCTGGAGAATTATTTTCAGATAAAAGTATTACAATCCAGGAAGCATTAACGACCCATCCGAAGTCACCAGGTCAGTGGTAGATGGGGATCCGAATCCAGGTCTCCGGCTGCCACACCAGCGGGGGTGTGTGAACTACAGGGTGTGGGGGAGCCTCATTTATCTGAGAAATCAACAGCCGGAGCCATGGGAAAATGTCACGGTACGCTGTGTGTGAGAAAAGGTGCACTGCACAATGTTACGATCTTCTTGTAAAACAAAAACGGTGTACACACGCAAACAGTAAAAGAACTGCAGAATCTTACTTTCGTAACATATACGTACGTATATATGTATATATATATATACACACACACACACACACGTATATATATACACACACGTAAGTATGTGTGTTTGTCTGTGTGTGTGCATGCCTGTGTATGTGTTGTGTAAGGAAAATGACATGCTATCCATCCAGCAAAATACTGATGCCAGTTGTGGGAAATACGATTTTTTTCTTTCACTTATCTGTATCCTACATTTTTTTCAATTTCTGAGAAAAAAATATACAAGTTGTATTTCCTTGAGGAGCCTGGGTTGAGGGACTACTCCTCAAACCTGTACGAGACGCAGCCCCGCGGCCGGACAGGTGTGGAGGAATCCTCTGCACCCACCATAACCTTTACACCTGAGCGTGTCCATCTGTCCTTAAACCACTCGCCCTGTTCCCAGAGCAGGGGCCCGGACAAAACCACTGGGTCTGCCTCCCTGCGGCCCGACACTGAGGATAACAAGGGAAGCTTCTGCCACAGGTTAACTCGGAAATACCACTGAGAGCACGCGGAACACACAGGGATGGGGTGCAACCTGACCTCCTGGTTTTATATTCGGTTTCTCTCCCGCATGAGCAGCACGGACTATTTGGGGCAGGTGTCCCAGGGCACGTGGCCAGGCCCACCGAGACCTTACCTGTTGATTTCCAGGGTGTGTACGCCATACTTGCTCTCGATTCTGTACTTCCCCGGCTCTCCTGCTTGGCAGATCAAACTGCCGTCTTTATACCTAAACGAGGGAAACGCTGATCTTAGTGCAAAGGCAGAGTGGACTTTGCATTTTGTCCCAGCCTTCTTTACGGCCCCTCGGGACGCTACTCCCTGCCTGTGCGAGCTTCACGCGGGGCCCGTGGGCACAGCGGAGCGGCCGGGGGGGGGGGGCGATCTAGGGCCCGCGTCTGCCTGTCTGTTTAGGGGAGAGCAGCTCTTGCAGGATTCAGCCCGTCTGGGCGATCCTCAACCGATGACAGCGAGGGCCGCAGGGCTCCTTGGACTCCGTCAGGAATCCAGGAAAAATCCTTCCATGAGAACGAAATGTTGCCAGCGTTAGCTGGGTTCCGGGCCAGCCTTCCAGAGAGTTCCACAGGATCAAACCACACTGGACCCTGACTCGAGGAAGCTGGCCTCCTTGCCCCATGCAGGACAGCAGCACCTCATCTCCCTGAGACCCAGAGGCTGCGGGTCGCAGCCTCCCCTGCCCGCCTGGCACGTGGGCTCCTTTTTTCTGATCTGGGCTGAGCGCCCCAATCCAGGGTGTGAGTAAAACGCTTACAGTTTTTGCAGCAAGCTACAAACTTCGGGAATGTTATCACTTCCAGCAAGTGAGGAAACACACAAGCACATATGGGGCCTGGAGACTTGTCTTGGCTCCTAAGGTCCGGTCGACCACAGCCCAGCTCCAGCGGGGAGCCTTCCCAAGTTAAAAGCAGAGCCACTCGTGTAAACACGGGCCACCCGAGGGAACTCTCTCTGAAATAAAAACCCTCTGAAAACTCAGCTGAGTCTGTTGCACCGACATGAAAAACGTTGCCATGGTATCTATAATGGACGCCCTGCGAGTTTTTATAAAGGCCTTTCCCGGAGTCTCGCACAAGGTGGTCGGCGGGACGGGCCGTGTGCCACGTGCTTCCTTCTCGTGGATCTCCCACTGCACGGCTCAGGCAGCCGTTTCCAGATCCCTGCAAGAAAGTGCAGGCACCGGGGCGGCTCGGCGGGTAAGAGTCTGACTCTTGATTTCGGCTCAGGCCATGACGTCACCGTTTGTTTGATTGAGCCCCATGTCTAGGTCTCTCTCTCTCCCTCTCTCTCTCTCTCTCAAAAATAAACAAACGTTAAAAAACCATCAGTAAAAAGAGAGGGCGAGAACAGGACAGCCCTCCCCGGGCCGGGAACGGCACTCACCACTGCACCACGGGGGTGGGAAAGCCTTGCACGGTGAAACACAGCTTCACGGACATCCTCTCCCACACGGTGTGGGACCGCAGGCGCACCAGGATCTCGGGGGCCCTGCGCATCCGCTCCTCGTACGAGTGCCTTTCCCCGGAGAGCTTGTCCTCCACCTGTCCCGGGGACAAGGATGCGTCAGCGCCCCTGCCCCGCCAACAGGCCGCGCGAACGCAGCGGGAGCACCCAGGACGAGGCCCGCGCCTCTCCCGGAGACGCAGGCGGCCCCCTACCATCTGCTGAATGGCGTATCTGTCCAGCTGGTGCTGCGCCTGTGAGCGAGCCAGGTGCACGTTCTCTTCCATCTCCGCCAGCTCCCGGAGGAAACGCTGCCGCTTGGCTTCGCCATACGAAGCCACCAGAGACTGGTACCTGCGGGAGAGGCGACGTTATTCTCAGGACACACCGAAAAGGGCACGTCTGCCTGTGTTTATCTCCCTCGAGACCTCTGTGCGCTGGTGAGCCTACACCACACAGAGCTGTGACGAGGGCAGGTGTAGGAGGCGTGAATGAGACCATGCCGGGGGGCGCCTGGGGGGCTCAGTCGGCTGAGCGTCTGACTTCGGCTCAGGTCGTGATCTCGCGGTTCGTGAGTTCGAGCCCCGCGTCGGGCTCTGTGCTGACGGCTCCGATCCTGGAGCCTGCTTCTGATTCTGTGTCTCCCTCTCTCTCTGCCCCTCCCCCGCTCACGTTCCATGTCTCTCTCTCTCTCTCTCTCTCTCTCTCTCTCTCTCTCTCTGTCTCGCAAAAATAAATAAAAAATCGAAAAAAATGTAAAAAAAAGAAAATTCAGGGATTGAAACAAAAATGCATTATTTTTTATAAACACATAAAACGTTAAAATTGAAATATAACTGGGGCGCCCAGGGGCTCAGGTGGTTGAACATCCGACTTTGGCTCAGGTCATGATCTCACAGTTCATGAGTTCGAGCCCTGCATCAGGCTCTGTGGTGACAGCTCAGAGCCTGGAGCCTGCTAAGGATTCTGTGTCTCCCTACCTCTGCCCCTCCCCCGCTCATGCTCATGCTCTTTCTCCCTCTCTCTCTCTCTCTCTCTCAAAAATAATAAATAAACATTTTTTAAAAAGACAGGGGGCACCTGGGGGTTGAGTTGGTTAAGCGCCTGGCTCTTTCTCGGCTCAGGCTCTGATCTCCCAGTCTGTGAGTTCAAGCCCCATGTCGGGCTCTGTGCTGACAGCGTGGAGCCTGCTTGGGATTCTCTCCCCCTCTCCCTCCCCCACTCGCACTGTCTCTCTCTCAAAATAAATAAACATTGAAAAAGGGAGAAAGTCAGCATCTGGCGGCCTAGGGGTCTGACGCCCCACGCTGAGGCGCCCACACAGACGACGTGAGATTCCTCCTGCGCGGAATCCTATTAAAAACCGCCTGTTCTCCTGGGGAGACTGCTGTTCTGAATGAATTTAGGACTGGGTTAAAGCCTCCTGAATCCACAGCTACAGACAGAAAGCAAACCTGTGTTCCAGGAAAATAGAGAGGATGCAAACAATTAAGCTCCTTTCACCTGTGGGAGCAGAGAACAAGGTGCGGCTCATCTGGCCGGAGGGGGGGGGGGGGCATCTTTGTGAGACCAACAGGGCCCGGCCCGCTCCCGGCCCGCCTCTCCTGCCCCTTCTCCCTCTCCCTCCCTCCCTCCCCTTCTTTCTTCTCTCTCCCTCTCCCTCCCTCTCTCCTCTTCCCTCTCCTACTCCCTCTCCCTCCCCCCAACCACTGAGGGAGCATCTCCACTGCTCTGTGATGAGGTGTCCGGGCCTCTGGCCCTCTTCTGCAAGCCCACAGACAGCCTGTGTGATGCACGGAGGCCCGTCTTTCACTAGTACAGAAGCAGGGGCATGAAAGGGCTACTTCTAATCCACGTATCCCCCAGGAGGACACGCTGAGATGTGCAGAGCTCCCGACAAGTCTTGGGTTCCTATTTTACGTGAAGATAGAGTGGTAATTCCAACGGACGCACCAACGGACGGGTTCATCTTTTGAGCACCAATCAATCTGTCCCATGCGTTAAACTAGTTTCTGCCGTAGGAGGTGAGGAACAAAATGAGCTGGGGAGACATGGGTTATAACCCACATACCTGCCATGAGTCAGCTTCCTACTTCAGGCGAGTAGCCTCGTGTATCCCAGAAACATTTTCCACAGCCAGAAGGTCACCAAAGTCATTATCGCCAAAACCACGTGAATCCCTGACCTCTCAGATCAACAGAAGCCGACCTTCCCCCCATTTCACTCCCTCAAAAACTGAGGAGTGGAGAGTTCTTGTGCCATGTTCAAGGACACAAGGAATAGTTCATAAACTTATAAAGCTCTAGTCCTCTCAGTCCCCGCACCTGAACCCTAACTATGGGTAGAACCATTTTTTAAATATTCCAATACCAGAAAATCCAGAGTTTTATAACGTACGTGTTTTAAGTTTTTTAAATGTTTATTTTTGAGAGAGAAACAGAGCAAGTGGGGGAGGGGCAGAGAGAGAAGGAGACACAGAATCTGAAGCAGGGTCCAGGCTCTGAGCTGTCAGCACAGAACCCGACGCGGGGCCTGAACTCAAGAACCGTGAAATCATGACCTGAATCAGACCAAAAGTCAGACGCTTAACCGACGGAGCCCCCCAGGCACTCCTCTAACGTACACATTTTGAAGTGATTCTCTTACAAAAGAAATCCTCACTTTATGATGAAATTCATGTGTCAAAACTCCCATAAGGCATTTAAAAGATCATTCAAAGATTAAAAATGAGGGCTAATCTCTTCAGCTGTACATTTTTATTACACAGATCCTTCCATCGTGAAATTCATCAAAAATGAAACCTGTTTACCAAAATCTCATTCTTCTTTCAGGTTTTCAATGTGTTAGAGATATCGAGAAAATTTTCTAGAAGTAGGAGGGAGAGGTGAGGGGGGAAGCAGCAGGAATGAAATAAAGCACTCATGACCTACTCAACTATTTTGTTCTTCTAAGATCACCGCCTGTCTCTCTGATCTGGAAATAATTTTAAGACTGACGTCCCTATTAACCCATGTCACGCCCGTGACATTTTCCCCATGAGCTGAGTCCCCTGACATGCACGGCACGGCTGTCTACGGGCCCCTCACGATGGTTTCCCCACCGACACCCGTGGGAATGCTGGCGCGTCTCAGGAAGACCGCCTTCCTGGAGTCGGCGACCTTACTGCCCCGCCTGAGCAGCTCAGGAGGCTGTCGGTGGGGGTTCCACATGACCTTCAAACCGCCAGGTCTTAGGGCTTTAATGTGAGAATCCTGCTGTGCGTGGAAAGCTAGCGAGTGCCACGTGGGACGGCGACCGGGACCTGACACAGGATGCCAGCGGCAACGCACACATGGCACGCGGCCCCGTCTGCGACGTTCCCTTCTGCGACAGTTATCCTGTTAGGGTCCACTGAGGTGATGTCACTGACGAATAAGCAGGCAGCGGGAGCTTATGCTTTTGTTAGAAGCAAGCATCACCGGGGCACCTGGGTGGCTCAGTCGGTTAAGCATCCGACTTCAGCTCAGGTCACGGTCTCACAGTTCGTGGGTTCGAGCCCCACGTCGGGCTCTGTGCTGACAGCTCAAGAGCCTGGAGCCTGCTTCGGATTCCGTGTCTCCCTCTCTCTCTGCCCCTTCCCAGCTCACACTCTGTCTCTCTCTCTCTCTCTCAAAACTAAATAAACATTAAAAAAAGATTAAAAAAAAAGAAGCAAGCATCACCTGGGGCACAGGGAGGGGGGTGCTCAGACAGTTACGCGTTTGACTTCACAAAGCTCAGGTCACGATCTCACAGTTCGTGGGTTCGAGCCCCGCATCGGTCTCTGTGCTGACAGCTCAAGAGCCTGGAGCCTGCTTCGGATTCCGGGTCTCCCTCTCTCTCTGCCCCTCCCTGCCTCCCAAAAATAAACATTTAAAAATGCCTTTAAAAACAAAAAAGAATAAAAAAGAAGCAAGTGTGACCTTCCAGGCTCTCTCGGGTGTGCGTCTGGCTGCCGCCCAGTCACTGTCCCCCCCCTCTGGCCTTCAGGCCCTTCCTCCCGAGGCGCCGGGACTCCGCGGGCCTGCGCGGCCTTTGCAGGCGGTCTGGGGGAGGCGGGGGTTACCTTCTCTTCTTGTCCTGCTCCTCCTCCTCCAGCTCGGTGCTCACCCTCTTCGCACAGATACTGCACGTCGTCCCCAGCGCCGTCTGGCCGGAAGCCCTCTGGGAAGACGACTTCCTCTGGGCGGACGACTGCGTGGAGGTACGCCTGGGTGAGCGCAGAGAAATCAGACGCGTCAGAGAAGTACACGGGGAAACGTGACAGATGCACGCAGGGCGTGCGAAGGAAAACGAGGTGCAACAGAGAGGGAGCAGACCATAAGAGGTTCGGCAATACAGACAGCAACTGAGGGCTGCCGGAGGGAGGTGGGGGGGATGGGCCAGATGGGTGACCGGCACTAAGGAGGGGGCTGGCGGACGGGCACTGGGTGTCATACCTAAGAGATGAGCACTGGGTTCTACTCCGGAAGCCGGGACTGTGCTGTAGGTTAGCTAACTTGAATTTAAATAATTGTTTTCACGCTAAAAGCAGGGGTACTTGGGTGGCTCAGTTGGTTAAGCGTCCGACTTCGGCTCAGGTCACGATGTCACACGGTTCCTGAAGTCAAGCCCCACATGGGGCTCTGTGTGTCAGCACCAAGCCTGCTTTGGGTCCTCTGTCTTCCCCTCTCTCTGCTCCTCCCCCACTCATGCTCTCTCTCTTTCTCTCTCACCTCTCTCAAAAATAAGTAAATGTTTAAAAACAATGGTAGGGGCGTCTGGGTGGCTCAGTCAGTGTAGCGTCCGACTTCGGCTCAGGTCACGATCTCACGGTTCGTGGGTTCGAGCCTCGTGTCGGGCTCTGTGCTGACAGCTCAGAGCCTGGAACCTGCTTCGGATTCTGTGCCTGCCTCTCTCTCTCTCTGCTCCTCCCCCCACTCGTGCTCTGTCTCTCTCTCAAAAATAAACATTTTAAAAAGTGTTTAAACAATGCTAAAAAATAATAAAAACTAAAATTAAAAACAGTACACAAAGTTATCATCACAGACACGCCACCTTTTCCAGCGGCGGCACGCCGGCGTGAAGGAGCACGCACACGCGTGCAGACACACAAACGGGTGCGTGCACGCTCACAGCTAGCACATGCGCATGCGTGCACGCACACGGAACTCCGCCCCCGTCTGCACTTGCCTGTGCCCGGAGGGGCGCGTGCGCGCATGAGTCGGCCTCTCCCCCTTGCCATTTTCCATCCGTGCCAGCCAGCGCCTTCCACGGCGCTCTTGGCCCAGCGCCACGATTATATATATCTCCGGGGATCTGAGGCTCCCGGAGGCTGCCGGGAGCGCTGTGAATGCTTGGCTGTGTGTCACAAGGATGGCAAAGGACACGGGGCCGCGGGCGCGTCTAAATATAGGGTGTCGGCGACACGCACGAGCCCCCGGCCGGGCCCGGCACGCCCGCGGCGTCTGTCCGTCCTTCGGCACAGCCGTCTAACCGGCCCAGGCCAATCCCGGACTCGGCACACAGGCACGTGCTGCGGGTCCCCGAGGACGCCGGCTTCAGAAACCACCGGATCTGCGGCTCGACGCCAGCCTACTAGGCACCGGATACGAGTATGGTTTTGCTATGCGTATTATTGCGGCAAAATTATGGGTATCGGCCTCCACGTGATCTTCACTCCGCCCCTATGAGCTTTCCTCCCTCTGACGCTCTTCCTGTGGCCCTTCCCACCGCCCTTGTGCTGACTGGTTTTGTTGTTGTTGTTGTTGTTGTTGTTGTTGTTCGGTTTTATTTGAGAGCAAGAGAGGGAGCCAGAGAATCCCAAGCAGGATACGCTCTGTCAGCCCAGAGCCTGACGTGGGGCTCGAATTCACGAACTGTGAGATCACGACCTGAGCCGAGATCAAGAGTCAGACGCCCGGGGCGCCTGGGGTGGCTTACTGGTTAAGCGGCCTCTCTGGTTCACCAGTTCGAGCCCTGCGTCGGGCTCTGGGCTGACGGCTCAGAGCCTGGAGCCTGCTTCGGATTCTGTGTCTCCCTCTCTCTGCCCCTCCCCCACTCATGCTTTGTCACTCTCTCTCTCTCTCTCTCTCTCTCAAAAAAAAATAAACAATGAAAAAAATTAAAAAAAAAAATCAGACGCTCAGCCAACTGAGCCACCCAGGCGCCCTAGACTTTCTAGATCCTAGTTCTGGAAGATGTGTAGAGAAGAGCAAAGTCAAGGAGCACTTACGAAAAAGTCTCTGTGTTCATCATCTACACTAGGGGCTCAGAGCCAGTCTATCAGCATCTACCAGGATCCCAGGGGCACAACCTGGAGCTTCCAGTGCAGCCAGGAGAGCTAGATTTCCCCTGGGGTGCTGGGCGCGGGCGTCAGGGAGCCTGCCATCTCTGCCCCTCCCGGTGCTCCCGCCCAGGTTGCAGGGGACCGGACGCCAGACCCCCACGACCCAACCTCTCCCAGTCTAACTGCTGAATTTCAACTTACTTTTTGGCAGCATATTCATCCAGAAGGTACCTCGTCTGAACATTGCGGTACGACTGGTCAAAGTGTTTGTGTCGCTTCTGGTAGAAGGGCACTGCGGCGAGTGACATCTCGGTGGGTACCTACGAGTAAGGAGGGAGGCGGACGGTGCTGAGCTCCATCCCCCGTGCAGTCTTGCCCAGGCAGTGTCTACACCAGCATGTCGGGTTGTTCCAAGGGGGGAAACCAACTTCAGTCCATCAAACCCCTTCGGGGGAGGGACGAATGGAAGAAACGTTATGTAAGTGAAAATAATCTTGGGCTGGGAGACCAGACACCTATCAAGTTCCCTGGGGTCCGACATCATTTTCTGTTTGGTTCTTTGGAAATTAGAAGATTGGGTTGTAGGTTTCTTTTCATTGTGAGCTCACCAAATGTTTCCACAACACCCCGTTTATCCAAGGCAACGTGAAAGGCAGTGTGAGTGACAAGGTTAAAAATAGGTAAAACACCGATTAGAGAAGTAAACAAATACTTAGAATACAAGATAAGAGCGGAAAGAGGGACACACGCCCTGGGAAGCTAGGAGGGGGCACACGTAACAGGAGAGAGGGCAGCCAAATGAGGTCCCCTGAAGTAGGTGACATTTGAGAAGAGCCTTGACAGATGGATAGGCTGACAGATGCAGACGGGGCAGAGAGAAGGGCATCCCATGAGCGCAGGTAGGAGGCGGGGAGACAGGATCTCAGGATACTTGAAGAGACGGGACAAGAAATCACTCTGGAAAGCTTGTAACCACATATGGTGACCTGGAAAGGGAATTCGTCTCCAGGACGCTGTCCAGATCCACGCTTCAAAAATCACATCCCGCAGGGTACTTGTAGATGCCCACGGCTGGGGTGGGTGGGAGCAGGGCTGAGCCCAGCAGGGAACCCAGAGGGGCGCGGGCACGCGACACATCTTGGTCAAACTCCCTGAGAATTCGTCCTGCGGTGAGGCGTCTGGGAATTTGCAGTAGTGCTGGCACCTGGCCACGGGGCCACCTGCACCCACAATAAACAAAGCGCCACTTCTCACTGGGCTATTTGGCCGTCTCTGAAGCGTGACACAGGCAGTATGCCTCAATCTCGGTGACCCCTAACCCCCCAAACCGAGGGCCGAAGGAATTCTCAATCCGAGCTCCACTTTGGTCCTTTGTGTGTAAGTTCATCCCCCCCACTCGAAGAAGAAAACGCAGAGGCAAGGCAGTGCTGGGGGACAACGGGAACGGAGACCAGGAGTGGTCAACACACAGGTGCGGCTCTGAGGTGAAACGGCCTGGCCTCCGCCACCGTTCAGACCTTGGCGTGGGTGTTACAAAACCCTCCAGGCGCTCTGCTGGTGATCCCTGTAGACTGTGATCTCCCAGAGTCACAGAATCGCAGGGCTCGGGAAGATCCTTAGGGATTATCTCTGCCCCCACTGTACTGGGGGTGGGGACGGGAGCAATGCCTCCCCTGGAAACGTGCAGAAAGGGCTTCAGACTTCTATCTCTGGGCCTCTGACCCTTTGCCACACGAATACCAATGTTTCCTCTTAAAGACCAACCAGTCAACCAGCCTCCACGGGTCCACTGAGGGCCGGGCATGTGTTTTACAGCATAAATCTGATTACAAATACGCAACGGAACGCGGCGTCTAGTGGAACGAAGCGAAAAAGCCGCCTCTCCATCCACCTCAGCTCTGACACAGGTATTCTAGCGCTGAGGCCAAGACCACAGGTTTGACATTGGGCAGACCGAGGTCTGAATCCTGAGCCCTGCCCGGTGACGTGGCCGCGGGTGACTCTCTCGCTGCTGTAACCCCGGGGTTCTGAAAGGATTCTGTGGAACGTTTGGCACGCGGTCTCCAACAACCAAAATCGGCAGCTGTCCCCGTCACGCTACGTGCTGTCGCTGTTGTCCAGCCGGACGCTGTGGGTAGGAAAAGGTATCTGAAAAAAATGCATTCTGTCACTTGACTATCTGAAACGTCCTCGATGGCATCCCCGTGGGTTCTCCGGCGAGTTCAGCAAGGTGAGTCTTCAAGAAAAGCTTCCTGCCCACGACCGCGTGGCTTCCACTGATTGCGTCCGGAGTCCCTCGTGTGCTGCGGAAAGCTCACGAACCGAAGTCAGACCGGGGTCGGGGGACACCCTGCACCACTCTGAACCAGCTTCCCGTCTCGGGCTTCTCCCACCGCACCTGCAGGGCCGGAGGAAAATTCTACGGCACCAATCCAGGACGATGCCCGCGGGTGCTGTGATGCCAGGTGGTCACGTCCCATCTCGATACTTGCTAATGTTGCCGTTGAGTCAACCTTCAAACGCGTTTGCATTTCTCCGTGAAGGGAAGAGCCCAGAAATGGCCCCGACGATAAGAGGTGATATGCTATCTTGACATGTCTAAACTGTGGCAGCCGGCACCCAGAGGAGGGTAATACACACTCGAGGGGACCCGTGCTTCTGTTCTGACTTAACTCGGCGTGTGCTTGTGCGGGTCTGGGAGTCCTCAACACTCCCCGTTCAAGGAGCACACACTTTGTACCGATTAGCGACGCGGGGCCGGAATCGAGCTCACACGGCTCCGGTGGTCCTCGCTCCAACTCCTAGACCTGCTATCGCTGTTTCTCCCAGCCCCAGACGGCCTTGGGCAGGGCAGGAAGAGAGCACTTCACTGCACCGATCCCACATCTACTCTCTGCTCACTTCTCGACACACTGTGTGGACGGCCATCAAAATCAGGGGCTTCCGAGGACCCTGCAAATGCAATTATCCTCACTTCTGCCCACTTTTCATGCCACAAACACGTGGAGCCCCTGCCCCGTGGCGGCCACGCCTGAATCACAGAACCACTGCATTTCAAGGACGGGGCCATCTTAGAGGCCCCCCCTTGCCCCAGGGATGACGTCATGTCTTACATCTGAGCCTAGTGCCAGCGACCTCAGCTCCTCCTGCCTGTGCTGGCTTTTCCCAATCCCCTGGGTGACCCAGACTGAGCGGCAGGACCACCACGCGGCCCACGCCCACGTCCAGGCCACTCGACCTCTTCCCCGCCCAGTGGACCTCACGTCTCAGCACCTCTGCGTTGTCCCTGACCGCCCCAGACCGGGCATGCTGAGATCCCTGCAGGCTCAGCACATGCTCGCAGCTGCAGCCTTGGGTCGCAAGGCATTTATCTGAAACCACAGAGCGATTCCACAACTTGCCACGCCACGGATGATCTCATTCTGTCCTGGGTGGATCTCAGCCTTCCCTGCGAGGAAACTGAGTTTCAGATGGTAAAAATCATCTGCCCGGGTCACTGGCTCGTCGGAGACAGAGCCGACGTCCCACCTTGCACTTGTGACTCTGTGCCCACCTGCCCACACCCATCCCCGCCACTCACGGAACGCTTCTGACACGTTTGGGAATTAGGACACCAAAGTGAAATGTGAGCCTGTCCTCAAGTACAGGAGACCGTGCGTCTGTGACATGCTTAGACCTAATCCCTTCCTGCCAACGATATTTGGAACCCGCCTTCCCTGCCACCAAGAAGAAACTGAATTTGTGGACGCATTTCAACCACAATGCATTTATTTCCATTTAATAAAAGCTGTGTCCTGTGCAGCTAAAAATGTCCAAGTCAATGAGCGTACCAAGTGAAAGCTTTTCTAGAGGAAGGAAAAGGATTGGTTGGCGCCCACAGTGGGCCGATGCCCCCCAGGTAACTCAACCCTCAGGCCCCGAGACATGTTGTACCCACCCTCATTCACACCGAGGTCTACTTTCCCTGAAGCTTTTTGCAAACGACTTTGCACCAAAAGACAACTGAGCACAGAACCACTCTTAAAATCAGCCTCGATGACAAATCTAATACGGTTTCACGTCTAATGTCTGGCGGCTGAATTTCTCCAGCGTTCCTCCGAATCATCTTTCGGAACCGTGACCTGAACAGCAGAGGCCTGCCCTCGCGGCCACAGGGCTCTCCGGCTTCCAAGGACCCTGAGTCCCTGTGTCCTGACGCCGAAGCAGGATCAAATTCGATCAAGCAACGAGATCGTGTGCAGCTTCCTGGACGAGAGACGGTTGCCATTTCTTCACAAGTTCAGAGAATTAAAAACAAACCAACAGCTCCGGAAATATTCCAGTGCCGTGAACTTTTACGCACAGAGTCTCTGGGTTTTGTGTGGGTGAAGGTCCCCTGTTCAGTGTTAGTTTCCAGTAAGTTCGCTGCAAATGTGACCCAGACCTGGTTTACTTAAAACTTCAATTATCTTTCTTCCACTCGCTCTTGGACGCCTGTGTCACTTGTGTCCGGGAAGTGAGAGCTGAGACCCAGGAGGTGGGAAAGTGACCCTTCTGCGCACAGGCCTCCGCCCCAGCGCCCTCCTCGTGGATGCACCTCCAAGGGCGGGAGGGAGCACGCCGGCTCCGCCGAGGGCACCAAGCCCAGAGACTCTGCAGGACTATTGCTCATCACGGAGCACAGAGAAGGTGGCATGGGGAGCTGGCAGTGAGCCTTCTTCCCCTCCCCCAGACACCGGTGTCCAGGGCCACGCTAATGTCCCTGCTTCCTCCTTCTCTCCAGAAAATACCTTTTATTCCACACCTTTTCAATCTGCACTGCCCCCACAGACTCCTTCAGGGCTCAGACTCTGGAGAAAGGGCACGGGCTCCAGGCCCCGGTGAGAAACGCCGCAGAGCTCGGGTCAGCCGGCAGGTGCACTGAGCGGGTGGCACCCGATAACACTCGCTACCGTGACCTCGGGAAGCATCGGAAGCGTTAAAGTCTAGTCCAGGAAGGACAGACGCAGACCGAGCCGTTGGCTGTCTTGTCTGTCCAACGGAGCGCCCTCCCCCGAACAGGTCCGCCTCGGACACCTGACTGCTACCGGCTCGGCATGCATCGTTATTCCTTCTTCCAAAGCCCCGGGTTAGAGAAGGAAAGAAGAAAAGGGGACTCACCCAGAGAGAAAGGAAAACGGCACAGAGGAGAGATGCCCTGCCGGCCTGGCTCGCCCACGATGCGGCTCTGGCTGAGGAAGACACAGCTACTTCTGCCTCCAAGTGCCCAGCCCTCCCTCCCATTTATGGCCTGGGAGGCGCTATATATAGCCACAGGGACTGCCTCACCCCGAACTAATACCTGCACCATAAGTCATCAGCCTGATCTAAAAGGGAAAATTCTTTGAGTCGGAAAAAATCAAAATCACAAAATGCACAGTGCCTGTCCTGTCCGCAAAGCGCACCTGTCTCTCCCCGGGCATGGGTGTGACAATTCGGGGAGAGCCCCAGGAAAAGAGGGACGGGCCAGCAATCCACGTGGCTGGCTCTCCCGACGCATTTTAACTTTTATGCATAAACTCTCAGACTTCACTTCAATCCTGTGGAACCACAGGTTCCCTGGATCATAGACTGCCACCTCCAGAGGAGTCTGATGACGGCCAGACTGCCAGCAGGCATTTGCCTTTTGTCCCCAGGGCACTTGAGCGCTTCTGGTCCTGGAGGAAAGGAAGGCAGACTCTGTGGCTTTTTGGGTGTTTGGATTTGTTTTGTTTTGTTTTGTGTTTATTCCAGAAACGATTCGAGCTTTCTCTGGTCTCATCCTGAGGTTAATTTAGCAGGAACTGTCCTCCTAAAAGAGGAGCCAGCCCAGTCGGCAAGTTACGTCTTATTTATAGTTATTACCACAGATGTGCGCTGCGTCTAACAACCAGATAATTGCAGGGTGTCCGTCTTTTCGCACAGCATGTGTCCAAATATAAATAACACATGCCTGGCACGGCCACGGGCTGTAACCTGGCACGAATCGCCAAGAGGAGGGGCCGTGTGGCCGTGGCCCTCGACCTCAGGATCCAGAGGACTGCGATCAAACCACAGCTCGCCACGGAGGCCGTGTGACCTTCGGCCAGCTGCTCTACCTCTCTGTTTTCCCCACCTGGAAAGCTGTCTTTACGTTTCTTACAAACGTTGGAGAAAATACTATCCTGGGAAGGGCCTGGGCACTAAAAAAAACCCTCTGTGTCCGCACAGCTGGTGTATCAGGAACACAGCCAAGGACCAGCAACACAGGTCAATGAGTGTGTAAATCTCAGCTGAGAGTCCCTGACGTACTTGGTCGGGGGCTGCACGCTTCTATTCGGGGCCTTATTCCCACTTAGTGTTCCAGTGGCCTAGCTTTTAATTTAATAAATGTTAGTTAAATGGGTATCAAATAAACACAGGTAGTTGGTGTGTTACCTGTTTAGCACCTTCTCGAAGGAGACCAATCCTGCCCTCGTCCGTGAGCCCCGCAAGACGGTCCATCGTGGGCTCTGCCCCCCGCCCACGGGCACGGCCCCACAATGCGGAAAGGACGATTCCAGGGGCCCGTCTCCCATCAGATGGCATCACAGCCAACTGAGTCCCAGGAAACTAGGCTCTTCTGAGAAAACAATCTCATTCCAGGGAGAGACCGTTTCCTGACGGGACCAGAGGTGGACCAGCTTCTCATGCTCCTCACCATCCATTTCAGAATTGTCCCGGCCCCTCCTATAAGGTAGGGGCTCACCTCCTAGAATGCTGCCCTAGGAAAGGCGCACCGTCTCAGCCATACTACGTAGGGAAGCCAAACACTGATCTGGACAGAGCAGGCCCCTGACGGGAAGAGAGTCCCCCTCACTGAGGGGTGAGACCCATCTGTCTCGGTGCAGCCATCGCTGTCCTAGAAGATGACGCCATGGGCACTGTGAGGGGCACTTGCGGGCAGGCTGGGACCCTGCCCGTGTGCTCAGACACACCATACGGCAGTGGCCGCTAGACCTCCCCATCTACAGGACCACCAAAGTCTCTGCTGAAGCTCCCTGGACGCGGGCTCGTATCTTGCGCGACCCAAAGAATCCTGACAGACACATAGGAAAAACGATCAGCGATTTTATTTCCAAACCCACAGCTGGAGTTTGCACCATGCAAACGATAAGCAAAATCGGCATCAGTGAGAAATGTCAGATGATGTAAAAAAGGACACGGGACGCTAATAACTGGCATCCGATATTTTCCATCAGAGGAACCGGGTACAGTGCGTGGTTCACGGGGCAAAGTCAAGTCCTCAGGATTTCATTAAATTCTAGCGCAGGGCCCAAAACTGATATTCAGGTCACAAAATCTATTTGAGTATTTGAAAAAAAGAGCAAAATTGTTCTTAAGGTATTTTGCTAACTTCCATATACTCTTAGAAAGCAACAACCAAAAAAATGGCCTGATGTATTTTAGAAAATGTCTATCCGACAGGCCGGATATTCCTAACTGTTCTACATTACAAAGGATGAGGCCACACAGAAAAGGAGCATCCAGGGGGCCGCGACGTGGGGGGTGGCAGAAACACGGGCCCCGGCACGCCAAGACTTGCACCCGGCTCGGCCACCTGTGAGCCACGCGGCCCGTGGGACGCTCCTTAGCTTGGATTTCCTCGTCTCTGAAGTGGGTCCCCCAGTGCTGCCCAGAGACAGCATGTGTCCGATACGCGTCAAGGCCCTAACGGACAGCAGCTGCGGTGACGGGCTGGGGTGCCGGACCCCCAGCCCCAGGCTTCCCTGACTCCTCCTCGACTGGTCATCTCTCTGGCACAGGGGGTGTTCATTTCATCCCAAAGAACTTGATCCCGGTGGTCTGGCTGCAGTAGGAAGGAGCTGCCCCCGGCCCGCCCAGCCCGCCCAGCCCGCCCAGCCCGCCCAGCCCTAGGCTTCGGCCGAAACGGGTGTCCTGCCCCAGATCAGCTCACTGGCTCCGTTCACCTCTCTTCCCAGCAGCTGCCACCTACACAGGCCTCACAGGGCCATGCCCCCCTCGCCACGTCCACGAGGGTCCCGGTACGTTCGCCTCCTGGCCCGTGAGCATGCGGAGCTCGGGGCTGCCCACGACGGCTGGCTTCACTTCAGATCTGAGCTAGTGAAACTCTAATAGAGACGCTTTCAAGTGCCATACGGCCATCTCTGCCTCGATCCCATTTTAATCTGCTTAAAATACGACACTTCTGCGTGAAATCTCTTAAATAACAATCTGATTCTTAAACTGGGCAAAATCTGATTCTTTTTTTTTTTTTTTTTTTTTTTTAAATTTTTTTTTTTTCAACGTTTTTAATTTATTTTTGGGACAGAGAGAGACAGAGCATGAATGGGGGAGGGGCAGAGAGAGAGAGAGACACAGAATCGGAAACAGGCTCCGAGCCATCAGCCCAGAGCCTGACGCGGGGCTCGAACTCACGGACCGCAAGATCGTGACCTGGCTGAAGTCGGACGCTTAACCGACTGCGCCACCCAGGCGCCCCCAAAATCTGATTCTTAAAATGGGGGGCTCAGTTGGTTGAGCATCTGGCTTTGGATCTCATGGTTCGTGAGTTCAGGCCCCACCTTGGGCTCTGTGCTGACAGCTCAGAGCCTGCTTTGGATTCTCTGTGTCTCTGTCTCTCTGCCCCTCCCCCACTGTTCTCTCTCTCTCTCTCTCTCTCTCTCTCTCTCTCTCAAAAATAAACATTAAAAAAAACAGGCAAAGGACTTGAATAGACATTTCTCCAAAGACAATGCACAGATGGCCAACAGACACATGAAAAGATGCTCAACATCCCTCCTCATCAGGGACGTGCAAATCCAAACAAGATACCACCTCACGTCTGTCAGAACAGCTAGCATCAGACAACAACCACAAAAACCCAGAAAACAAGTCGTCGGCGAGGATGTGGAGGAGTTTGAGGCCACGCGCACTCTTGGTGGGTGTCTTTGTATTGTTTCTGCTGTGATCATTTCTGACAGTTTGTTCTCATCACCCCAACGGGGACAGCCAGCTTGGAACACCTGGTGGAGAGGTTTCCACATCGCTTCCCTGGGCGTCTGGGTGTCAGGTGATCTCCCCGCGAAGGCGAATTACTAGTTCTCCCCTCCTCCAGACGTCTGAAGTAGACCACACTTCTGTACATACAAGTACGTCTATTACCCCTCTATCCATAACACAACTGCTCCTGTCGGGACAAGACTCTTACCCAGAACAACTACAAATTCAGCTTCAATACAAATAAGGAGGGGCACCTGGGTGGCTCAATCGGGTAAGCGTCCAACTTCTACTCAGGTCACAATCTCACAGTTCATGAATTCAAGCCCCACATCAGGCTCTGTGCTGACAGCTCAGAGCCTGCTTGGGATTCTCTCTCTCCCCTTCTCTCTGCCCGCCTTTCTCTCTCTCTTTCTCAAAAGTAAACATTAAAAAAAATTTTAATATAAATAAGGAAAGAGATGAGAGAGAAAGAAAGAATAGATGTATGAGAGATCAGATAGCTGATAGACGATAGATAGAAGATAGATAAGGTGGATCAATTAATCGATCAGCCAGGACGAGAGACGCAAAGGCCCCTAGAGAGAACTGTGTCTTCCTGCACTCTGTTCTTGACCTTTGGACATTTTCCAACTCCTGGCTGGCTGAAAGCTAGGAAGGCAGAGACCCGCTCTAAGAAGCTGAGAGAACAGTGGAGCTTTCTAGCAATGTCACAGGGCTGGGGAGAGAGAAATTGGAGCCTGAGTCAGAGGACGCGTGCAGGACGTGAAAGGCCAGGATGCAGGAAGAGGGCGAGGCCCACGGATGTGAGCCAGGGCGCAGCACTGACTTTCACCACAATGCACTGCGAGAGCAAAAAGCAAACAAAAAGTAGTAAAGCGGCAAAGCAGGGTTTCCAGTGGGTCCATGGTGCTACTGAGACCAACACTGGGGTTTAGACCCTCCAAAAAGATAGGGCCTTCTTAAACAACCCAGGTTCTCCATGGGGACCCCGAACAGAGTGGGGGCACCCTGGAGGCAGAGGGCCTCCTGCTCCTCCAACCGGCTTTGCTTGTCCTCAGGACCCGGTGGATCCTGGTGCCATCTCCCTGCTGCCATTCAGGACGGGTGGCCCCATTCCATGAGACCAGCATCACTCCGAACCCGGACAATATCTCTAAGGCAACTTCAGTCATTCAGGCCAAGTTCACTAAACAGGAAGACTATTGTTTGCTGTGGGTGCTGTAATGACTGTCGCGATCTTGGTGGCTTAAAACGACAGAAATGTAGCCCCTCCCCATTCTGGAGGCCAGATGTCAAAACTCGGTATGTCGGGGGCCTGTGCTCACTGCAGGCTCCAGGGGGGATCCTTTCTCCTCTCTTCCAGCTCCTGATGGCCTCCTGTCATCCACCACCATGGACGCCTCTGTCTCGGGCACCTCGGTGTCTGTCTCCACGTCTTCTTTCCTGTTTCTGTGTCCTTTTCTGTCCCTCATCAGGGCAATCACATCGGATTTAGGGTCTACCATAATCCCGTTTGATCTCAGAACAATCTTTAACTAATTATATCTGCAGGAACCTTACTTCCAAATAAGATCACATGGTGTGTGGCCAGTGGGTGTGAATGGGGTTGGGGGTGGCTATTCAACCCAGTATAAAGACCTCCAGAATATGCTAATCACAGGAGGCAGCTATGTCAGTTAAGTGACGGAGTCCTGACTTCGGCTCACAGTCTGTGGGATCGAGCCCTACCTCGGGCTCTGCACTGACTGCACAGAGCCGCTTGGGATTCTCTCTCTCCTTCTCTCTCTGCCCCTCCTCCCTCCATCTTTCCTGCTCTCAAAGAAATAAATAAAAGCTTTAAAAAAAAGAATAACCCAATCATATAAAAAGAGCCCAGATTTCCAAATCATTGGAATTATCATACACATTTTTTGAATATCTGCAATTACTGTGTTCAAGAAAAAAAGGGGATAAGATGGAGAATTTCACCAGAGAACTGTATTTTTTAAAGAACAGCATGTATATTTTTTGTAATTTATTCCTTATTCTTTTTGAAACAGACTCTATTTTTTAAATCAGTTTTAGGCTCATGGCAAACTTCAGTGGAAAGTGCAGAGGTTCCCATACACCTCGTGTCACCACGTGTGAACAGCCTCCTCCACTATCAAAATCCCCAACAGATGGTACCTTTGTTGCCACTGATGAACTCATACAGACACGACGTCATCACCCAGAGTCCAGAGTTTACATCAGGGTCCCTCTTGGCAGGGTGCTTTCTGTGGGCTTAGCCAAATATATAATGGCATGCGTGCACCATTACAGTGTCACAGAGAACAGTCCCACTGCCCTCAAAATCGTCTGTGCTCCACCTGTCCAGCCCTCCTCCACCCCCACTGATCTTTTCCTGCCTCCATAGTTTTGCCTTTCCCGGAATGTCAGAGTTGGAATCACACAGTACGTTGTTTTTGCACACAGCCTCCTCTCCCTCCGTGTCAACATTCAAGGTTCCTCTGTGTCTTTTCACCACTTGAAGGCGCGTTTCTTTTTAGTGCTGAATAATATTTCATGTCTGGGTGGACCACAGCATCGCCATCACCTACTGAAGGACATTCCGGCTGCTTCCAAGTTTGGGCAAAGATAAATACAGCTGCTATCAACATACATGTGCAGGCTTTTAGGTGAACATAAAACTTTCAATTCATGAAACTTGTTTTCCTGAGTCTTCAACTCATCAGCACCACTGATGGATCACATGGTAAGAGAATGTTCGGTTTTATAAGAAACCACCAAACTGTCCTCCAAAGTGTCTGCACCATTCTGCATTCCCTCCCGCGGTGAGCAAGAGCTCCTGGGGCTCCCCCTTGTCACCAACCCTGGGCGTGGTCAGTGCTCAGGCTCTGAGCCTCTCTAACAGGAGTGAGGTGATACCTCAGCGTTGTTTTACTTTGCATCTCCGTAATGACATGTGCCGCAGAACATCTCATAGGCTTACTTGCCATCTGCCTGTCATCTTTGCTGAGGTGTCTGTTCAAGTCTTTTGCCCATTTTTAAATCGGGTTTTCCATTTTCTTGCCGAGCTTTACAAGTTCTTTATATATTTTAGATATCAGCCCCTTATCAGAGAAGTCTTTTGCAAATATTTGTCCCTGACTGTGACTTTCTGCCCAATCTCTTCACAATGTTCTGCACAGAGCAGAAGTTAGTTTTTCATTTTAATGAAGTCCAGCTGATCAATTATTTCTTTCATGGATCATATCATTGGTGTTGTGTCTAAAAGTCACTGCTGTCCTCAAAGTCATCTAGATTTTCTCCCAGAATTGATTTTTTTAAAGGATAAAAAGAAAATTCTAGAACTGAAAAATACAACCAATGGTAAGAACTTAATAAAGAGCTTTAACAACACTCCGTTGCTCTCCCTCTCCCCCTCTGGCCCACATGCCCTCCCATGCATGGACTCCACGCCCTCATGTGTGGAAACTCCCGGAGCTCACAGAGGGTCTGGAACACTCTGGATGCCCCTCAGGCAGGAGGGCGATCTCCTGGTTCATGGGATGTTTGCACTGACTCAGCAGTTGGGTCACCATTAGCCCCAGGAGAAAGGCTGCTCTCACATGCCCAGAAGGTGGAACACAGGTCAAACTCACTAAGTAACACAGAAAATGTTAAAAAGATCCAAGTCAAACTTTTGTATGTGAAAACGGCCACGTCTGAGATATTTTCAGTGCGCTGATGGGGTTAACAGCATATTATGTCAGAAGAAAAGGTCAGTGAATATATTGGAGATATAACAGCAGAAAATATGCAAAATAAAACAATGAGGCAAAAAAAGGCAGGAAAAATGAAAAGAGCCCCCGCCCCCAGGACAAGCCTGGCCCCCACCGCACACAGCAGTCAGGAGGCAGCAGACCCCTCTTGGGCCAGCACGATGACCTCGAAGTCCCCGTCACACAGGAGTTAAATAGGTTCCAGGGCCCCCTAACATCATGCAAAGTCCCTCCCCCTCACCTTATGCAAATAACTTCTCCTCCTCTGTGGACCCCGCGCCCCACACCTGCCCTGAGGCTCTTCTCTCGCCCCCACCCTCTACACCATTGCTTCTCAGTGCCCCCCCCCAATATGTCCCCATAGTCCCCAAATGTCCTCCAACCTCCCAGACCCTTTCCTCGGCCACACATCCTGCTGCAGCTGCTGACCTGTCCTTCCAGCCAGACCTTGGAAAGAGCTGCGTACGGTCACATTTTTCCATGCATTCACCGTCCCCAAACCCTTTGTCTAGTCCAGCCTGCCTTCCACTCCTGCCACATCACACCCCAAAATAGCTGGACGTCACCATGGCCACCAAATCCAGAGTCTTTGTCCTGCTCTCCCGCTGTCCACCTGTCCCCATCCTCTGAGCCCGCCGACTGTCTTCCCGCCTGGAGTCCATGCTCCCTGGGCCCCTGTCCCTGCCTCCGGCCCCTGCAGGGCATGGCTCGTGCCCCCTCCCTGCTCGTCCGCAGCTGGGCCACGGCTTTTGAGGGGTGAGGCTTCGATGTCAAGCAACCTCTCCGCCTTCTTCCGAAGAGTAAATGGAACCTCAAACCCAACAGGTCAAAGACCAAACTCGTGCTCTCCCTGCAGCTCCCCATCTGGCCTCTGTCAGTGTCCCCCACTCCTGAGTGGCACCAGCCATAAGCCGTGGACACCTTCCTTAGGCCACACATCCCAGGCGTCGTCCCTCCTGGATACCCCGTCCAGCCTGCCACCCGCCTCGGTCCACACCCCCCGGGCGCCACCTCGTCCCGCCTCCCGCATCCCACCGCGTGCCCCAGCCGGCTGCAAACTGTCCTCCAAACCAAGTCCCACACAAGTGTGTCAGAGTGCACACCTGGAGAGTCACCCCGTGGCACCCTCACCGCCACTCTGTCTCACCCACGGCCCCGCCTGGCCCTGCCTTCCTCCGCACGGTCCCTCCCGCCTCTTCCAGCCCCCGGCCTAACTCCCGTTCAGACTCCCCCTCAAACGCCCATTTCTCAGATGCCTTTTCCCACCCCAGTCTGTCAGGTTCCTTTGTGACACATTCCCGAGAGCCGCGTTTCCTTCTCCCAGGGGCCCTGCCTCGACTGGCAGCCACGCATTCCTTACGGCCACTGCCCTGCACGACCGTCTCTCCAAGCCGACCGTGAACACAGGGTGTTTTCCCAACCCCCGGAGGTGCAGAGATACACCTCAAGAAACACTCGCTTCCCGAACCAGTAAACCAAATAAATTCGCTAATGTGCCTCCTTTTTTATCAATAAGAAACTGAGTGGTGATAAAACCGATAGCCTTCCCCAAACATCAAAGCAACGAGATTGGTCGGTATTTGGGCGTCACTCAATGGCTCTGTACTGAGGCCCGAAGTTTTTCCATGTTTTGTAAATCAAAACACAGCCTAGGAAACCTGGCAGGCAGCCCTCGGCAGGTATCATATGTGCATTCTGCCCGGCGTGACCTCCGTCGTGCCCGTCGATGAGGTGGGGTGTTGGGGCCGCGCACCCAGGGCTGTGGACACACGTAGCCCACCCAGCTCACCTAGCAGTTACAAGTTCCTCTCTGACTCACAAGGATCTTCCGGACCAGGTAGGGGGTAAACATTTTCTCGGCAGAGAGAAACCCAAAGGGGGTGTGGAGACCCAGGCGGGAAGAAGAGAGGCCAAGACCGAGGTCGCGTATGGTTTGCGTTAGACCACCGCAGGCTTCTGCATCTCGGTAAAACTCAACACGAGCACCGGGTGATGTACAGAATTGTGGAATCATCATATTACATGCCTGAAACTAACAGAACACCGCATGTTGACTGTACTTCAATGTAAAAGATGAAAACGTGGCCCTGGATGCAATACGCATGGTTATATTTAAAACTGTACGAATCGTCCACCTGCCCGAGTCAAAACCATACAACGGGCTCCTTTCTCCCGAACAAACTGTACCCAGTGACCACAGGGTTGTGAGAGACAAAAGTGGGTGGAGATCCCCTGACTTTGACTGAAACGGTGCCTTGTGCATCACAGAAACTCAACAAGTACCTTTTTTTACCCTGTAGATTCTATTTACAGGTTTCTATTTACAGATACGGCCCTCCATTAATGGGAAGTTTATCTCTGCGATGTCATTAAATAATCACAGCGAGGCTACAGAGGCCGAGATCTGGCCACCGAGCCTCGAGCCGGTCGTCAAGGGCACTGGCTCCGGGCCTGGCTGGTAAGTTTGCTAATCTGTTGTCAAAGCTGCGTGACCCGGGCAGAATCTCCTCGACCGCCCTGGGCCTTGGCTTTCCCACTGGTAAAGTAAGACTTGGATTACATGATCCCCGTTTAAGCCCCAATACGCTACGATTTCAATCCTGAATGATCATGTCCAGGGAAGGGAGCGTCCCCGCACATGGACACAGTCACCAGCTGCCTGGCTCCAAATAGGATCCAGGAAACAGGAACCAGAGCACAAGCCGGCCACGCCAAGAGGATTCCATTCCCAAAGCACTTAATGGCTTAGAGATTACCAACAATGCGGCCCAGCCATGTGCTTGGAAGAAGAGTGGTCGTAATAAAATAAAAATGGATGGAAGGCACTCGTGAGCACATTCAGCTGGCAGGGCCGGCCTGTCCTGGCGGAGAGGGAACCAGCCAAGTGCCCCTGGGCTCCAGGAGAGGGTGGGGCGGCTGGAGGCTGGGACAGGAAAAACTGTCCGGGGTCACAGGGCTGTGCAATGACTTTGAGCCAAAATTTAAGTATCTTGATGTCAAGGCCATCGCTATTCAGCCTCCAGGGAGGGGTGGTTCCCAGGTCAAGGTCAAGGTGAAGGCTATGATCCTGTTCTGCACTGGACTCTGGCTAAACCTCCAGGGGTGGTTACTGGGTCACGTCTGCTGAGACCCTAGGCTTGATGCATAACAAAAGCAGGCTCTGGGGGCGAATTCTTCTTAAATCCGTGAAAGTCAGAAACGGTCACTAGAATCCTGTGTCACTTCCCTGGCATTTCTACTCCCAGCGGGGTGGTCTGTTCCTGCTTCCTAAGGGCAGGCTGTGCTCGGGCAGGGGGCCCCTGTGATGAGACTGGGCTTCCACACCGGGCGAGGCATGGAGGCATCTCCCCCAGGAGGCTGACGCTGTGATTACTCCAAATCTACCGGCCCACGCAAACCTTAAGACTGTGCCCTTAACAGCTGTCCCCAGTTCCCCCGGGACAGCAGAGAGCATGACTTTTTCCACCCGCATAACGAGGTGGGATGAAGGAAACTTTCTTCTCGGGGTTAAACGGAGGTCAAGGCAACACTCACCCATCATCCTCAGACAGCTAAGCTTTTGGATGTGCCTGGCTTAGGATGAGCCCCGCTCTCCAGCACATTCTCAGCAACTGGGTCCTCACGTGGTCTCTGGCTCTTCGAGTCTGTTTGCCGTGGGGAAGCTGCCATCGCACAGCGGCCTCTTCTTCCGAGGGGCTCAAGCGCCAGCCTCCAGCAAGTCCCTCTGGGGCCACCGCCATCATGCCAAGACACCCATTAGGCCACAGGCAAACTGACTAAAAGGAGAGATAATGACGCCAAATAAGTGGCCGTACACGTGGTCCCAGACTGACACTCCAAGCGTGCATCCTAGAGATGGTCACCGATGAGCCCTGTGACATCAGATCACGCAAATATGCAGCCTCCCACTAGATCGCAGGCGGTGAAAAGATAGTAGTCAAACAAAGCAATCACTAAGATCTACCTCACCCCCAAGCGTCCGTGGTTCTGTTACAACGCGGGGACCACACAACCCATGACCCACACGGGGACCCCCTCAGCAGTGGGAGAAGGGACTAATAATCAATACGCTGCGACAACGGGCGTGTATCTGCCATCACCCTGTGAGGGGTCATTTTCATGTCAACTTGACCGCGCCCAGGGAGGCCCGGGGTGCTGGCGATTTCCGGGGCGTCTGTGGGGGTGTCCCCAGAAGAGATCAGCACGTGAGCGGAGAAGCCCTCTGAAATACAAGCAGGCAACATCCAATCCGCTGAGGCCCGAAAGGAGCCCCAATCCCCTCCCTCTGTGGGGCTGGGACAGCCGTCTCCTCCCGGCCTCGGACCTCGCTTCCCTGGCGCCCAGGCCGTCGGGCTTGGATGGAGTTCTACAGCGCCACTCCCGGCGTCCAGCTCGCAGACGGCACACGGGGGGACTTGCCGGCCTCCCTCATCACGGGAGCCGATGCCCGTAATAAATCTTACTTCCATCGACCCAGCGACCGACCTGTCCATCTACCCGTAGCGGACCAGTTCTTTTCCTCCGCGGACGCTAACACACAGCCTCGTTATAACCAACATGAGATAAGCATCCAAGAACGGGACAGCGCCGGCCACCTCACACTTTGATCAACGGTCACCACCGCAGGAGGCACGCCGCATAAGAGGGAAACACAGGCAGGCTCTCTCTGGGCGAAAGACAATTAAAATGTTTCTCCAAAAGACCAACGTTTGTGCGGGGTCCACGTCGTTCTGCCTACTTTGCCCGTGAGCTCTGTACTTAGTTATTTTCTTTTATAACTACGTGGTGCTTACACGGAGTCATGTCACTGAACCTGGGCTTTCGATTGTCATCCTTCCTTAAGTATTTTTTATTATTATTATTTTTTTATTTTTGAGAGAGACAGAGAGTGCAAGTGGGGGGGGGGGGAGGGCAGAGAGAGAGAGGGAGAGAGAATCTCAAGCAGGCTCCACACTCAGCGCAGAGCCCAATGCAGGGCTTGATCCCACGGCCCTGGGATCATGACCCGAGCAGAGACCAAGAGAAGGACACTGAACCGGCTGAGCCACCCAGGCGCCACTGTCATCCTTCTTTAAAAGCATTTCTTCCAGGGCGCCTGGGTGGCTTGGTCGGTTGAGCGTCCGACTTCGGCTCAGGTCATGATCTCGCAGTCTGTGGGTTCAAGCCCCGCATCGGGCTCTGTGCTGACGGCTCAGAGCCTGGAGCCTGTTTTGGATTCTGTGTCTCCCTCTCTCTCTGCTCCTCCCCCGTTCATGCTCTGTCTCTCTCTGTCTCAAAAAAATAAACGTTAAAAAAAATTTAAAAAAAAAAAGCATTTCTTCCATCAGAACAGACTTTCTTACTTGCAGAAGATTCTGTGGGGAAAACGTACACACACCACACCAATGGCAGAATATCTTAAGTTAATGGAAAGTTTATGTGCACAAAATTCTCACTACCGCCAATTAGGCATAAAACCACAAGTCCCAATGCCAGGGGCCCAAGAACACTCACTTATTCATAAATTAAAAGATGATCTTTCTGAGTTAAATTTGGGAGTGATGTTGGGAAACTGAGCAAATTATTTTTAGATACGTACATAGATATGTTATTACTGTCTCACCCCGGGAGAGGTAGAAACCAGTCTCATTCTCTTGTTATAGTTCAGCGATGTCCCTGCACATATAATAGATACCCAATAAGTACTTCTTGATTTGGTTGTTTTAAAAAAATAATGAAATAAACTGAGCTAAGACATGTGGTCAAGTCAGGGATGGAACCTGCTTTTAAACTATGAAATGTAAAACTATTAAGTATCAACACTAACTGTTTTGATGTACCAAGGAGATGATATAAAGTATCAACAATTAGCAAGATATGACTCAAATTATTATAGTGTTTTTCTCATTTTTTAAATATTTATTTTGAGAGAGAGAGAGCACGCACGAAGAGGGGAGGGGCAGAGAGAGAGGGAGACACAGAATCCAAAGTAGGTTCCAAGCTCTGAGCTGTCAGCACAGAGCCCGACGTGGGGCCTGAACCCACACACCGTGAGCTCATGACCTAAGCCGAAGTCAGATGCTGAACCAACTGAGCCACCCAGGCGACCCACTATAGTTTTTGAATTCAGTTTTACATTTTATTTTTAATTCTCTGTAGATTATCAGGTACTATTTCTTCAATCTAAACATTCTCAAACGTTTTGGTCAAACACTCTGGAGCCCTACGCACCCTTAAAAATGACTGATAACCCAAACAGCGTTTCTTCATGTAGGTTGTATCTACCTACATCGACCACACTAGAAATTTAAACGGAGAAATTTTTTATAAAATTCATGTGCTTTTTTCATTTTAAAGTAACAAAAACGAACCCATTATATATTAACACCAACAACATATTTATGAACAATAACGATATTTTTGAAGACAAGAAAACAGCTAGAGCGGCACGTTTTCGTATTTTTGCCAATCTCTTCGACGTCAGGCTTAGGGAAAGACAACTGGGTGTGTGTTTGTGCATTCGGTGTGTTGGGACCCAAGTGCGGGCTGAGATGTGTGGAGGAAACCCAGTCAGGAGCAGGGTCAGCCCCATCAGATGGCTGTAGACAGTCTTCCTCATCGTGCTCTGCCACACGGCTAACTTCCGGAGGATGAGCCGCGACGTGGGATCTGAAACCACACCAGCCCCTTCGACAGCTCCCACACATGGGTGGATCTTCACCCACGCAGAACCTGGTAACGTCACACATTGGCCATTTGGAAAATAATAGTTAACTGAATTATGCAATCCACCCAAATGCCATCACCCGGAAGCAAAAATTCACATTGTTAAAACAATCACTGACCTTATCAGCATTATGCAAATGATTCGGACCCCTCGGCTCCCTAAGAGATATCAGAGATCTCCCGGAGACTCCTGGCCACACCTGGAGAAGTGCCATACCAGCCTCTTTTAAAGCTCTGCACCTTCCAGGCTTGGGAAATCTCGCCAAAGGGAGAATTCAACTTACATCCACTAGATGGAGCTCCAAACCCTCAAAACCATCTTTGTCCTTCTAAGGGGGAAAAAATGTACCCATATCAATAACTTGGAGAAGAAATCCAAAAGCACTTGATGAGAGAGAGGGAAAACATTAAACAAATTTAACTAATTTTATTTCTGGGGCACCTGGGTGGTTCAGGTGGTTGAGCATCTGACTTGATTTCAGCTCAGGTCATGACCTCACGGTTCATGAGATCAAGTCCCACATTGGGCTCTGTGCTGACAGCTCAAAACCTGCCTGGGATTCTCTCTCCCTCTCTCTCTGCCCCTCCCCTGCTTGCACATGCATGCTCTCTCTCTCTCAAATAAATAAACTTTTAAAATTCTATTGCCAACAATCTTTTGCAATTTTGGGAAAAATTATATTAATCCTAACTTGGCTCTAACTAGTCATAGTAATAGTATCTAACCAAAAACATATCAGTGTAAAGAACTCCAAGTTGATTAATGGCAGATTAGTTGTTTATAACAACTCTTACACTGAAAATAAACTTTGGAATATCTGAAGGTGTCTGTGTGTGTGTGTGTGTGTGTGTGTGTGTGTGTGTGTTTGTATATGCTGTGATGGTTAACTTTAATGTGTCAACTTGGCCATCCCATGGTAACTAGATGCTTGGTCAAACACCAGTCTAGACGTTGCCATGAAGGTATCTCTTAGACAGGATTAATAGTTAAATCAGTAGGCTTGGAGTAAAGCAGATAACCCTGCATGGTACTGGGTGGGCCTCATCCTATCAGTTGAAGGCACTGATAGAAAAAAGACTCACATCCTCAGAAGAGGGAATTCTGCCCATGGATCACCTTCAGACTCAAACTGCAACTTCTCCCTGGGTCTCCAGCCTGCTGCCCAGCCTTCAGGTTTTGGACTTGCCGAAACCCCATAATTGTGGGATCCAATTCCTTACAATGAATCTCTCTCTAGGTCTGGTTTTTACATTTGATTTTATGTGTTATCTTCTGTTGGTTCTGTTTCTCTGGAGAACGCTCATTTTCTCTCTCTCTCTCTCTCTCTCTCTCTCTCTCTCTCTCACACACACACACGCACACACCCACACACACTCACACACTCACACACACAGAAGAACTGACCAAGAATTTCACAAGGTATACCAGCCTAAACAGAAAAGAATAATAAAGTCCTACACGATGAGTATGGAAACAATTTTTCCTTGATGGCTTCTGTTAATCACACACACACACACACACACACACACACACACACACAAAACCCCTTCATTCGACGGCCTCACTTAGGAAGGCAGAAATAAAACTCCTGTGGCTGAGAGGAGGTGAGGAATCTGGCGGGCGACCCCCTCCCAACCAGGAAATCCAGAGGGGCACAGGTCAGGGTGAACACGGGGCGATGCACAAAACCACAGCCTCGGGTCAACCGCCCAGTACCATCACGAGAACCTTGTGCCTTGAGCTTGGTTGAAGGGAGTCCCAGATTAATGGTTCCCACCCCCGCCCAACCCCGCCCATCCCCCCAGCAGCCTGGTGGAACTAAATGTAAACAAAAAGGAAAAGGTACCTCATTGGTAGGAACAAATGGTTCCTACAATCTTTCAAACACAGTAACTAGCACATTGTCAAAGAGAAGGAAAGATCCGTGACAACTACCCCATGCATCAGAGACAACAGACAGCAAAAACAGATTCTGAGACCTCTGCCGTGGCCGGCATCAGGCAGACACAATATGCTATAAACCGTAGAACCATACGCTCTTAACAGATGTGCTTATGGCATTCGCCATCAGGGAAATGCACATCAGACCACAATGAAACACTGCATGCCCGCTACATGGCTATGATGTTCAAGGCTGATGGTAACCAGCATCGCAGAGGACCCGAGAAAACAGAACTCACGCACACCGCTGGTCGGGAGTTTAAATGGTGCCCCCACTCTGGAAAACCATCGATGCCGCTCCCAGGTACACACTCCAGAGAAATGAAACCAGGGGCCCACACAAAACCCGTGCATGAGCGCTCACAGCAGCATGGCTCGTCAGATCCACAAAGTGGAGACAGCTTGACCGTCCAACAGATGATCAACAGGTAAAATAAGACATCGCGTACCGGTCGTGAAGACCACCTACTGGGCGATTCCATTTAACGAAGGGTCCAGAAGAGGCCAATTCTTGGAAGCTGAGAGAACTTAGTGGCTGAAAGACTGAGTAAAAAAGGGGAGTGACCATCAGCGGGGACAGGGCTGATTTGGGGATGAGGAAGACATTCTAAAGCTGACCATGTGATGGGTGCACAGCCCTATGAATGTGCTACATACACACCAGGGAATCGTACACTTTAAACGGGTAAAGTGTATGGTACGTGATAGATACAGACATAGATATAGAAAACCTTGGATTACGAGTGCTCCGCAAGACGAGCAAACATTTCTAATAAATTTTAACTTGATAGACGAGCGATGTCTTGCAATTCGAGTCGTACGTGACACCAAATGTCACATGATCACAACTGAGCCAATGGTTTTTGAAATTTGCTTGGATGTACGAGTGCTTTAGGTTAAAAGCATGTTTCTGGAACAAATTATACTCACAAACCAAGGTTTTACTGTGTGTGTGTGTGTGTGTGTGTGTGTGTGTGTGTAGCCATGGGGCTAAAATATATGCTAAACCACTGAAATAAAAGGCAATCCTGAAGGTATCTAAGATAACAGGAAACCATAAAAAGGCACACCTCAGATTTTAAAATAACCAACTAGAGCTCTCAGAAACAAAAATCAAATAGCCAAAGTCAACAACACAATGGGTAAACCTAACTGCAGATTCGTCACATTTCACGAACCGGAATACGAATCAGAATAAATTATCCAGAGACAAAACTGCTAAGAATATATAGAATAATGTGAGAGCTATACAAGGTAGAAAGTAAGACATTCTAAAATCTGCTTTATTAGAGATTGACACAGAGCCAAAATGTGAAGAGACGATAACATCTTTCCAGAACTGACGCAAAATACCAATCCACAGATTCCAGAAAACTCACAAATGCCAAGCAGAAGAAAGACAAAGAAATCCACACCTAAACTGACTGCGAGAGACACAGAGAGGGAGAGCGAGCCGACAAAGAACCAAACAAAAGCGGAAAGGGGTCCGGGGTTACACGCAGTTTGAGGACAGTGGACCCTCCACAGCAGCCACCGAGAACAGCGACGCCGGAGCGGTGTCCTCTGTGGCCACGGGGGAGCGGCTGCCCCCCGGAACCGTGTCTGACAACCAGAGAGCAGATCCCCTGAGAACAACAGCAGTGCGGGCGACGTTCCGGACAAACAGCCACTGAGAGACTTTCCGAGCAGCAGAAAACGCTAAGGGTGTAACGCAGACGGAAGGAAAACGGCTCCGGGTGGGAAATGTACAGGACAGAGCTACAGGGCAAAGAAAGCGGTGAACCACCCCAATCCTATAGAAATGCTCGTCCATGAAACTCACAGAAAAAAAATTGCTTTAATTGGGTTGAGTTTTATAAGACCTCGATGACATCCTAACAGGACACGCATCGTGGCGCACATCGCCGGCATTTGCCTCGTTTGCAGGACACGCTCATCTCGGGGAAAGAGGGCACGCATGTTTTTGTACACGGCCCAAGTCAAACGGCTTTTGCATTTTTAAAAGGTTGTAGAAACAAAACCAAACACAATAAAGAAAAACACGGACAAAGACCAGTAGGTGCACCGAACCTGAAATATCTACTGTCTGGCCCTTTAGGGAAAACATTTGCTGACCGTTGGTCTGGAGTATTTCGATTACAGGGTGGTGTTCTTTGGATTTGCTTTCTTTTCTTTTCTGTCCTAGATGCAAAAATATTTTCAGTGAAAAGAGCAGCTTGTTTTTCTCGGGCAAAGAAAATGCGGTTATAATGGGAGAATGTGGCAGGAGGTGACCTAACAAATTAAACCCCAGGAGCCAAGGATGGGGTGTCACTTGAAACGTGATGTCCTTAACTTTGCTAACAAAGTCACCTGGGAGCTCCTGGCCACATCTGACAAGCAGCTTCCCCGTCGTGGGTCTGTCTGACACGTGGATGGCCACACTTACCTAACAAAAGTGAGTTTCTCCTCAAAACAAAATTTAAACCCCATGAAGTTTGAATGACTGGACAGAATTGTTGGCATGTATGAATTTATATTTGAAAATTTCAAATGGAATTATTTAGAGATATACTTCTTTTTTTAAAAGATGGATGAAGTCCTTTTAATATATGATGCTAGAACAGCTGGGTATCTACATGGAAAAATATATACCCGGCACATGCCAGACATGAAATTTAGTACGGGGGCGCCTGGGGGGCTCAGTCAGTTGAGCATTCGACTCTTGATTTTGACTCAGGTCATGATCCCAGGTTGTAGGATCGAGCCCCGTGTCAGGTTCTGAGCTGACAGCATGGAGTCTGCTTGGGATTCTCTCTCTCTCTCTCTCTCTCTCTCTCTCAAACAAGTAAAAATTAAAAGTCTTAGTATAAATTTATATTATACAAAAATTTAGTATACACACACAAATTGTGGAAGCGGAGATACAGTCCTAAATGTAACAGTAAAAGCTATAAAGCTCTTGAAGAAAATATAGAATATCTTTGCAACTTGGGAAGAGACAAAGACCTCTTAGGTCACCGAAAGTAACACCACGAAATAATAAAACTGATACGTTTGGACTTCATCAAACGAAAATACTTCTGCTCATGACACAACATCACTGAGAAAATTTAATGGACAAACCTCAAATTGGGAGAAAATATTTCTTAGAATGTGTATCTGACAAAGAATACATATCCAGAACACAGAAGAAGTTCTTACAACCCAGTAGTCACGTGAACAACCTGCTGTGGTTTGAATGTTTCTATCGTTCCCCGCCCCCGCCCCCCCACCCCGACAAAGTCATGGGTTGAAATCCTAATGCCCACTGTGTTGGAATTAGGGGCCTTTAGGATGTCTCAAATCATGTGGGTGGAGCCCTCATGAGCGGGATTAGCCTCTTAAAAAAGAGACCCGCCATAGCTCCCAAACTTTCCACCATGTGAAGTTACAGCAAAGAGACAGCCACTTATGAACCAGAACGCAGACCCTCACCGACCAGAACCAGACCAGCTGGTGCCTTGATCTTGGACTTCCCAGTCTCCAGAACTGTGACATTTTTCTGTTCTTTATAAGCTACCCAGTTTATGGTATTTTGTTATAGGAGCCCAAATGGACACAACCCAGTGAAAAATTCAGACAACACTACACAGAGGGAGATAGAGAGACAGACATAGAGATATGTAGATATAATTAGTCATCAAGGAAACGCAAATTAAAACCACAATGATACCACTGTATCCTCATTGAAACTGCTAACATTAAAAAGACTGACAATACTGGGGCGCCTGGGTGGCTCAGTCGGTTAAGCATCCGACTTCGGCTCAGGTCGTGATCTCACAGTTTGTGAGTTCAAGCCCCGCGTCGGGCTCTGTGCTGATGGCTCTGAGCCTGGAGCCTGCTTTGGATTCTCTCTCTCTCTCTCTCTCTCTCTGTCTCTCTCTCTCTCTGTCCTCCCCCTGTCGCACTCTGCCTCTCTCTCTCAAAAATAAACATTTAAAAAAAATTTTGTAAAAGACTGACAAATACCAAGTTTGGCAAGGATATGAAGCAGCCAGAACTCTCGGGCATTGCTGATAGAAATGTAAAACTGTACAACCGGGGCGCCTGGGTGACTTGGTCAGTAAGCGTCGACTTCGGCTCAGGTCACGATCTCATGGTCCGTGAGTTCGAGCCCCGCGTCGGGCTCTGTGCTGACAGCTCAGAGCCTGGAGCCTGTTTCAGATTCTGTGTCTCCCTCTCTCTCTGCCCCTCCCCTGCTCATGCTCTGTCTCCCTCTGTCTCAAAAATAAATAAACGTTAAAAAAATTTTTAAAAAACTGTACAACCTCTTTGGAAAAACATTTGGATGTTTCTTACAAAGTTAAACATACACCTTCCCTTTGGTCTAGAAATTCTAGTCTTACAGATTTTAGAGATAAATATTTCAAAAACATTTACAAATATGACATCAGAATGCTACGTGCCTATATACACACACCCACTCACACATACATACACGTGTACATACAGACACACATACACACGCGTATACACACACACACAGACACGCACACACATATACACACTGTAAACCAAGTTAGGAACACCACCGCTCACGTGATAAATCAGCATTGGCTCCGAGGGGATCTCAGGCTTTGTAAATCAACTGCTTCCACACATTTCCCATCACACATTACTCTTCCTCCGCCCGAGGAAACAATACACACCAGGCACTACTAAGGGAGGAAAAGGATCTAGGATATTAATTCTTTGTTCTCTCCAGAATTCCAACTCGCCGCTCATTAGTCTATCGATGTCGTCCCCAACGCCCTCAGATGCACATATGCGTCCATATGTCTGTATGTCCCCGTATTTACAGGAAAAACTAGCTTCCAACAGTCTATAATGTTCCCGTTGCTGGTTGGGTTTTCTGGGGAGAACCAGCAACTGGTGCAGCCACAAGGCCCAGGGGCCACGTCCCAGCACTAGTCTATTCCTGCAATAAAGGGAAAAGCCAGCTGGTTCAGTAGATTTTTCCCAGCAGCAAAATTCTGTGTTGAAATGGTTGATTCATAGCAGTGAGCGCCACCCAAAATAGTACCTAAACTTTGTATCTACACTCACGTAAAGCCAGTGACATTTCCAAAACCTACAGGTCTTTCGGGGCGCCTGGGTGGCTCAGTCAGTTGAGCGTCCGACTTTGGCTCAGGTCATGATCTCACGGTTCATGAGTTTGAGCCCCGCGTCAGGCTCTGTGTTGACAGCTCAGAGCCTGGAGCCTGCTTCCGATTCTGTGTCTCCCTCTGTCTCTGCCCCTCCCCTGCTCATGATTTGTCTCTGTCTCTCAAAAATAAACATTAAAAAAATTTTTTTTTAAGTCTGAAAAAAAATCCAAAAGCCCTACAGGTCTTTCTACTACAGGCTGCCCAGGGTCCCAGCCAGAGAAAATGCCTGAAGACTCGGCCGGAGCAGGTCCGTGCACAGATCGGGGAGCCGGCGCCCCGGGGACAAGCCCAGCGCACACAGCTCACAGCACCCACGCCACCCTGGCACAGCGTCCAGGAAAGCCACAGGGACCCGGCCCCTGCCGCGTGAGTCTCCCACCCTGACGACCCCCATGTCCTCTGTCAAGTGTTACCCACATTGCAGAAAAATCTCCTGTAGGAGCCAGGGGTGGCCGTGAAGGGACGAGCCCGTGACTGGGGACAGCAAGACAGAGGGCTAAGCTGGGTCTAAGCTGGCCTCGAGACGCCATGCCTTTCCACGCCCACACCTGTTCACCCAGCGGGTCCCGGGTGCACCTGCTCCGAACAGGGTTACTCAAGCACTGAAGATCAGGCTATGTTCCAAACGCCCTCGGAGAGGCCGCAGGACCCAAGGTGGTTCACAGAAGCGAACAGCCACTGGCTGGTGACCCGTACCGAGGTGTGGACAGAGCAGGGGAGGTGCCCAGGAGCCCAGCCGGGGTTGTGACTTAGGCCAGGTGATCCCGGAGGAGCTCATGAGAAGGTGACTCTGGGGTAAATACCCCCGGTCCTGGCTTACACCACACACAGTCCTCTCTTCCTTCATATTAAATGATTCTATGGTTGCTAAAAATAACGTTTGATATGTTTTTCCTCTCAGATTGCTAATTTTTTAAATGTTTATTTTTGAGAGGGGGTGAGGAGGGGCAAAGAGGGAGGGAGGGGCAGAGGGAGGGAGAGAGAGAGAGAGAGAGAGAGAGAGAGAGAGAGAGAAGAGAGAGAATCTCAAGCAGGCCCCACGCCGTCAGCATAGAGCCCGACACGGGGCTCAAACCCATGAACCGTGAGATCATGACCTGAGCCAAAATCAAGAGTTGGACACTTTGACCGACTGAGCCACCCTGGTGCCCCATCAGATTGCTGATTTTTCACATTGTGAACATTAGGTGTAATTTTTCTGCCTGCTTATAACTCTAGGCTGACATCTGGGTTTCTCCAAAAGGCTGCTGATCAGAGGAATCCCCTATGTCCACTCATTATTGTGACTTCTGAGACATCACGGCAGGCACAGAGAGAGGGACCCACGCGCATTATATTCTTAACACAAATACGTGTCACTATAGGACTTAAGTCATGCATTACCTTTGACAAAAAAATGCACTTGAACTCTTTAGTTAACCAGCATTTATTACATGAAGCTACTTAACATAATATTAAATGTATGTAAAAGGGTTTTGAAAATACATTACATGCCCTGACTTGTTTTACAGTAGCTGTAACATGATTTAAAATAGTTTGGTTATTTCCCTAATTCAATGTCTTGAATATTTTCAGTCGTCCCAGAAGTGTAATTCTCCGTGTTCCCCAGCAGATGGCGGAATTGGAGGCACGCAGGCCTCTCGAGGTGGCCTTTCCAGGGCGAGACAGACCCCAGACTCACACCACCTCCGAGCCAGCAGGGCCCGGACCCAGCATCGCATCTGACCCACGTGTTCTGCGGTGAGAATCCTGACCCCGAAATGCAGCGACAGGTGGCGGCGGGGTCATTTGGATCACGATGGACACGGGGGCAAACAAAACCTCTCACGCCACTTGAAGTCGGGCAAGGTACCCAGGATGTGCACATCTATATGGGGACTTCACGTGGAATTCAAAAGGGAAAGGATACAAACTATTTTTAGAAGTAGAAAAGCCACCAGATGAAGCCCACGGCCGAGGGGGGAGCAGGTGGGCTCGGGGGCTCTGCCTCCCGGGGTTCACTCAGCCGCCCGGGCCGCTCTGGCGCCGGGACAGCTGTTTGCCCCGTGAGGGCTGGTTTCTGTGTCCAGCGACACCTGGATGCCCAGACTGAGCGGTACTTGTGGGTAGTCCGAGGGTGCTTCCCGGAGGGGTGAGCACCGCAGAGGAAGAGCAGTGGCCGTGACGGACCCCAGCGTGGGCAGGTGTCACCCCCTGCATGGGCCCTCCCTGCTCCAGCTGGACACGCGTCCTTCGCCGACAGCACGCCCGCCTCGTGGCCTGCCGGACAAGGACCGCAGGGCTCCCAGCCCCCGTAACGCAGCAGCCAACACGGCACAGCAAATCCCTCTCTGGAAATGTATGCGTTTCCTCTTGGTTCTTTCTCCGGGGAGCCTGACACAGCCTCCAGGTTCGCTAAGCAGAGATGACGAGTAATGCAAGGAGAGCTGGGCCGGGCGGGCGAGCAGACAGGAGGACAGATGGGGATGGCGGGACAGGGGGACGGACGGGGATGGCAGGACAGGCGGACGGACGGGGATGGCGCGACAGGCGGACGGATGGGATAGCAGGTTACAGATAATAGATGTGCTTCCACACTCCTAGTAAGAAACACACACATGTTCCAGGGTGGGACACGTGCACGTGTGTGTGTGTGTGTGTGTGTGTGTGTGTGTGTGAGAGAGAGAGAGAGAGAGAGAGAGAGAGAGAGAGAGAGACAACTGTCCGCCCTGACTGCAGGGGACAAGCTCTGATATTTTTTTATTCTTCTACTTTGACTTGTACCTGTTAATTCCTTACAATTGTGTTAACAATGAAAGGGTTTTGCAGGAAGCCTCCCCGCTTGTCCATGCTGGGACCGGGCCGTCCTCACCCCTGCGCCCTCCCCTCCGCAGCTCGTCCAGGACGCTGTCAGGCTCAGCATCTGTCGAAATGACATCTACTAATGCTTTTAATATCATCTCTTCCTTCCTCGAATCCAAATCTCTGATGCATTCAACCCAAACAGAGAGGCATTTGTATTGCACCAAATAAATGATTAGTGAGCAGGCAGAGAGAGACAGAGACAGAGACCCAGAGACAGAGACACAGAGAGAAACAGAGACTGAAACAGAAAGAGACAGAGACAGCCAGCAGAGACAGAGACACAGAGAGACAGAGACAGAGACCCAGAGACAGAGAGACACAAAGAGACAGAGACACAGAGAGAAACAGAGACAGAGACAGACAGAGACACAGAGACACAAAGAGACAGAAACAGAAAGACAGAGACAAAGACAGAGAGAGAGAGACGCAGGAGGGGGTAGGGAGGCATCCATCCTTCAGGGCTGGGATCAAAGAACGACTTTCTGTCTCCACTTACCCATCACTCCTACCTTGACCTCTTTTGAAAAGAACAGAGGCAGCAACATCAAAGAAAACTCTGATTGTTAACAAAATGGTACGGAATTAACAAATAAATGTTCTTTTTCTCCACTGCAGTGACCTCCTTAAGCAGCAGAGGCCACTAAGAGTCTTCCCGTTTGTCCCTGGACCCCATCCCGCCAGAAGGCGGAAACAGTGAGGAGATTCAGGCCAGGGCCCAGAAGAGAAAGGGCCTTTGTCCTCCCCGGAGCCGAATCGCGCTGGCTTTCACACACACACACACAGACACACAGACAACGGACACTTAGCCCTCTGTGTTTCTGGTTCTCAGTATTCACAGACGGTGACCCAGGGCAAGCACGACGGAAGGGGAACAGCATCTTGTGTGCAGAACCCGCCCGGAATTCAGTGCCGTCATTTGTAAAAATCCTTCCAGGAAGAGGAAGTGAGGGCCCCAGCGGCAGAAAGGCCCACGGGGGGAACAGGTGGAAACCGCCAAGGCAAACGTCCGTCCGTGCAGCACCCGAGACGCGAGATTCTGTTCAGCCCTGTGCCGGCCGTCTGTGCGTGCCAGGCCGGTCCCTACCAGTGTTCGCAACCCTGCCGTAGGAGGCACCTCCAGGACTCTGCTGTCCTGACCGAAGCTATGCAAACCGGCCTCACGATGGATCGGCCCCCGGTGAGGCACCCTCTCGGATTCTCGAGCAGACGGTGTGCCCCCTGCCCCGCGGGCTGTAAGTCAGACTGAGTCGCCTGTTGAATCACAAAAACCACCCAACATTTTTAAGAGTAAACATTTCCTAAACAGCAACAGCTGTGGGGCAGCATTCAGCTGAAGCAGGACCCGGGTCCTGACCTCGCAGTTCCCAGGATCGCCGCCTGAAGGGGAACAGCATTGTTAGCCTAACAGACTTTACGTGGAGTTAGTCCTGCGTTATTCCAGACGCGGTTGTCTAAACCCGGGGGAACGTGACAGCCTCTCGGGGCCTGTGCAATACTGTTTAAATGGCTCTACGATGCTGATACCGTGGTGGACACGATGTGCATTTTGATAAGCGCAATGGTATCATTACTGCTCAGAGGTTACAGAGTTTCCGGATTATGCCACCGGAGCAGAAGGAAATGTCTGCGGAATGCACTACCAAGGTGAGCATCGGGTTTGCAGAAACACCAGAGGACCCAGGTCCGGATCTCACTGCTCAATGTGCCCGAGAACTGCAGAACTCCGGGCAGATGGGACTACCCAAACCCGGGCACTGGGACCTGGAGCCTGTGAGGCTGTGTCCTGGGGGAGCGCTGGACCCACCCGCGAAAGTCCCGTAAGAAGCCGGGAGCCTCCAGGAGAATTCACCATCCAGCCAGCGCATGACCCCGCTTAGAGCATTTACTGGAAAGGACTCGGAGCCCTGACTGCTGTCTCTGGGATGTGTACGCCCCTCCCACCCACAGGAGCATCTTGCCCAAGGACCTGAGAGCCGTTCCTTGGAAACAGAATCATCAGGAGGGACCTCCGTGTCCTGGTCCCTGCAGAGAGGGTGGGGTCCCAACTCAGGTCACGGCCAGCAGGCAGGCACGCCCGTCTCCTCGCATTAACACTGTGCAGCCCTCTGCGGGTGGTCACTGTGCCCACTTCCCCGTCCCTCCTCCCTCAGTGCCCCTTGAAAACACCATCACCTCCGCACAAATGCCACTCTGTGCCCTGGCTCCTTCTCCACGGTCAGGAGGGACAACAAAACCTGGTGTCACCACGGTGATGTCCAGCGGTGACGGTCTGACGTGCTTCGGAGGTCAGAAGTTCAGGCACCCACAGCCGCGCCTTTCCCGTGGCAGGAGACCCGGGGCCCCCGTCGTGTCTTCTGGGCTGCGCTGACAACCTGGCTTCACACCCACCCCCCTCACGACAGGGCATCAGCCTCTCTGACTGCTCATTACAACACACATCACATCCTTCGTCGTGTTTGTGCAGCTGACTTGAAGGTAGGTTAGACGGCTGTATCAAGAGAACGTGTTTCAGTGTGAGCTTTCTTAACACAGAATATGCTCATGGTTCCTTTTATTAAAAGGAACTCGACAACACATTAGCATTTACACATCCTGTACCACTGTTAACAAATATTAGACACGCCGTTTGTGAAACTGCTAAAGGCTCATCCCCAAATAAGAAACCATCAAGAAAAAAATTAATGCATTTAATTTCTCAAGTTAAAGATTAGTTACGACTCCGTAAAAGATCCCCACCCCCCAAAAAAATGCTCACAGGTAGTATGTGAGAGAACACATTTAAAACCCCTAAAATGAGCCAAGGGGCAGTGCCTAAAATCTACGAGAGATTGTAACTCAACAAAGAAAAATGTACAGGGGCGCCTGGGTGGCTCAGTCAGTTAAGCGGCCGACTTCGGCTCAGGTCACGATCTCACGGTCTGTCAGTTCGAGCCCCGCATCAGGCTCTGTGCTGACGGCTCAGAGCCTGGAGCCTGCTTCAGATTCGGTGTCTCCCTCTCTTTCTGCCTCTCCCCCACTCTCTCTGTCTCCCTCTCTTTCTCAAAACTAAATAAACATTGGGGCGCCTGGGTGGCGCAGTCGGTTGAGCGTCCGACTTCAGCCAGGTCAGGATCTCGCGGTCCGTGAGTTCGAGCCCCGCGTCAGGCTCTGGGCTGATGGCTCGGAGCCTGGAGCCTGTTTCCGATTCTGTGTCTCCCTCTCTCTCTGCCCCTCCCCCGTTCATGCTCTGTCTCTCTCTGTCCCCAAAATAAATAAAAAAAACATTGAAAAAAAAAATTAAAAAAAAAAACTAAATAAACATTAAAGAAAAATGTACAGAGAAGGTAAACAGGTCACAGGTCGCAGAGTGGGCAGGTGACAGGGACACAAAGGGCCCTCAATCCCGTAACCCTCAGAGAAATGCAAATTAAAACAAGAGGGAGCCCTCTCCCGCCCGACGGTCAGACACGGGGAGGCCACACGAAGGAGAGTGCCGGTGAGGATGCGGGTAGACGCTGGGCGCCCAGTGATGGCAGGACACGAGCGCAGCCGTGCAGAAAGGCCCCTCGCTTGAGCGGTATGTTATCACTGTGCACTTGCCCGCAGAGCTGCTGCCTGGAGTGTGGACTGCTGACGAGCAGTCCTGTATCGCGGGGGCACCCGAGGGGCATCTCCCGGGAGGGCTGCTAGGTGAAGGACAGCGCGTGCACAGGCTGGGTGGTGTGCCTGGCTCGGGAGGAGGCAACGTGTAGAGAGGCACATCCCAGGAGGTGGAGACCAGACGTGGACGGCAGCCTCGTGCATCCTCCCGGCACCACGGCTGGGGCAGACCCTCGGGATCAGACAGCGGGCCCCATGCCACCCGGTCACCAGCCGGCCTCGACGCGGCCCCTCCTCGCTCACGCAGAATCTGTGGACGCACAGGTGCAGCCGGTGGCAGAGCCGGGCGATGCCCCGTGCTGGCTGCAGGGCGAGGGGGCCACGCCGTCCCCCCCCCCCCACCGCCGTGCCTCCTGGAGGCAAGTCCCTTCACCGCTCCAAGCAGGAGGTGCCGCGGCCTCAGACGTAACAATGGCCACCGCACGCACCACGGAGACGGGCCAGCGGCCAACAGTGGCAGGACAGGTCGACACCAAGCAACTCAGGCAGCTTTCTTTTTAAACGCGTGAAGACAGACAAGACCCAGTCAGTGTCGGACACGTCTGTGTGTCTGCACACGACAAGGACATGCGTCTGCATGGCAGCGGGCGCTGAGGCCCGTTCACACTCCGAGACCAGCTCAACCCAGGCACAGCAGGACGTGGGACATGTGCCACCAGGACGGCGCATCGGATCCGCCGCTCAGGGCACCCACGTCTCGGGACAGCCACACGCACACACACGCCGAGGGACAAACGGGGAAAGGAAAGGGCAGCCCAAGCAAACGGAAGCCGGGGGCACGTGGGTCTGACCTGATTTGGTTTGGGGGCAGACCCTCCTACAAAAGGACCGGAGCCTGTCCGCCGAAATAACGAACTCTCACTGCTCACAGCTTCTTCGGAATTGCCCTGACGATCGCACTCCTGGCTGGAAGTTAAGAAACAAAACAAACGAGCAAAGGAAAGGGAAAAAGGAAAAAGGGAGAGCGAGGCAAACCCGGAAACATACTCTTCACGGAGACCACAGACGGTTCCCAGGGGGAGGGGGGGGATTCAGAGCACAATTAGCATAAGGAAGAATAAAATAAAATAATTAAAAAATAGAAGTTGCCCTGACACGAATGTTTCTAGAAAGACATAAACGGCCAGTTAAGGGCTGTGTCTCTGATGGCACGGGGGTCTGTGAGCTCCGTCGGGGGGGTGGGGGTGGGGGGGAGGCGGTGGCTCTGCTCACGCCTGCCGGTGGGGGAAGGGGGACTCGTGAACGCACCTGCTCCTCGGTGGTCTCGGCAGCCGCACAAATGGGGGCTGGGTGCCCCCCACGGGCCAGGCGCTGGCCAAGGGTCTGGGGACACAGGGGAAGGGCAGCCCACATCTTCGCAGGGCTCGCTCCGGTGGGGACAGCAGACACACAGGTGCCTAGCTGAATAATAACAGTGAAGACGTGACATGCGGGGCATTAATACAGACCGGCCGTCCTCCACGTTAGGAGTGAGAACGCGGTGCAAACAGATTAGGAACATGAGGGACGCTGACGGTGAAGTCACGCTTACAGGACAGGACACGGTTGATTACAGTAACAGAGACGCCATCTAACTAGACGCTGACGAAAACCACCCGCGAAGGCAAGGCCTTCCCAGCGAAGAGGCAGTGGCAGAGGGGCCCCCGGTGCCAGTGCCGCGGGGGGAACGGCCAGGCAGCCAGAACGCCTGGAAAAGAGGAGGGAAAGGCAGGGAGAGGGTGCAGGGGCAGTGGTGTAGCGGGATTCTCACACAGAGAGTCGCGACACAGAGGCTTTTTCATTTCCAGAAGCAACTTTATTCGTGCCGGCCCCGCTCAGTTGGGTTCGTACCCAGAGAACTGAGCCCCGAACGCCACGTGGTGTGTTTTACGCTTTTTCTTTGTCTCCCATACATGGGAACACACAAACATGCAGTGAGTGGTCTCAGTTTACAAGGTCGTGAGGGATGTTGTCACGTAGGCACACAGCCAGGTTACCCTGAAGTTCTCTCCTTTTCTCTCTCCTTAGGGAGGGGACCCTACCACAGTGGGGGTGGACCGAGGAGCCCCTGGGCCGGGGCTGGAGTCTCTACTCCATGCTGAGGTGTCAGCATGCTCCCGGAGAGTCTGAGGGGAAAGGGAGGGACGTCCCTCAGACAGACGCTCGGCATGACAACAGCCGAGGGCGAGGTTCACGTCAGCCCCTCTCCACTGATGTTTAAAATCCACGAGAGCCCAGCCTTTCCACTTAGCACCAGTTCGGGTCTGAAGGGGGCAGGAGATCTGGTCCTGGGAGTCGAGCAGGGGGTTCCGAGCCCCCACAAAGGCAGCCAGAGGCCGAGGCCTGAACGTCTAGGCCCAGTGTCCTCTGTGGAGTCGGGCCAGGTGGAGGCTTGGATGGCACCCCCAGAGAGGAGGTGCCTCCAGGCCACCAGAAAGGGGACGGGGGACAGAAGGGCCTCGGACGGGCCAGGGCGGGGAGCAAGAAGGGAATCCTCAGGGACGGGAGGACAAGGGGGTCCTGTGTGGAGCCAGGCCCGGCCCCTGTGTCCTGTCTGCCTCTAGGACACACGGTTGGCGGGCACTTTGCTCTGTGTTAACGGACCGGCGGCCAGGGCAGCCCAGAGCTTAGGGCCGACCCTCAGAAGATACACAAGTGGTTGCCGAATGACTGACTGGTCGATGAGGCTCCAATGAGTCCAACGAAAGCCTCACCCGCCCTCACAGCCCAGACAGGACAGCACGACCCTCCCCCCGTGCTCCTGACACAAACAAAAACACCTCAACTGCTCTTTAAATTTTAGCCTCGCGGTCTGTGAACAGAGTCTGAAACCCCAGCGGCGTCTGTGCACTGAGCCTCTGGTCCGTGGTTCTCGAACAATCCCTGCAGTGGGCCGCTCTGGGGGGCACGACTCCAGGCCACATCCACGTGAGGGGTGAGTCACCCCCACCGTGCGAGGCAGGAGGCCGAGGGCACAGAGGGCTGGTGAACGTGCCCACGGCCAGAGGACGGTGGGGCAGCCCTCACGCGGTCTGGCCTCCGCCACACTTACTTGGCCTGTGAGTAATAACCACACGACCGGGGGGGGGGGGGGCACTTCCGGTTCACCTGCCGACCCTGCGCGGTGCTGACCGCAGAGAAGGCTTCATAACTGATGCCCGAGGGCATGAGCCCTTGACTGCAGGCGCGGCAGGTCGATGGCCGCTGGGTCACATCCTGGGAAGGAGAGCACGCCGCCCTGTCTTCAAGACATCGTCAAGGAGGGCTGTGGGGTGCTGGCGGGGTTCACGCTGTGTCCCCACACCTGGAAGAGAACCTAGCCCTTACGAGGCGCTCGCTCTTGTTGAGGGAGGGCACCGGTCGGTCGACACTTGGGAGAAAGTTTCCGGGCACCGGGAAGGAGAGTTCAACCCCAGGGTCACCTTGGAACCGGTGCACCTGCACGGGGCCCGCATATGAGTGTGGGTTCGCTCACACCGGGATGGCACTGCGGGCCACCCCAAGTCAGGACCCGAATCCGGGAGGGCTCTGCTATGCCGGTGGGCAGGCTGTCCTGAGCTCTGGAAAGACCTCGCCGTGCTGAGTGTCACCTTGGGGACCACGAGATACCTACCCCACAAATGTCTGTGAGGCATGGAGGTGATAATGTGTGCCAATGCAAATGTGTGATAATGCAAAGTGCCCCAGGTGGCCTCTGCCTGTGGATGATCCATCAGTGAAAACCGTTCACTTAAACAGTAAAGTATCTGATAGCTGGGTGCTCTTAAATGCTTTATAACTGGTGGTGATTTGCTTTGCAGAGATGGTTTGGTATAAAACGTAAGTGGCTGCTATGTGATCTGGGGAGCGAGGTCGCCCCAAGTTCATTTACAAGGTGGCTCGTGCACCCTTTGGGCGCGGAATGATTGCGTGTGCCTTTACGGCTACCGAAAATACGACAAAAGGTCATGACTTCCACCCAAGCCGGCAGAGAGAAAGGACTGGGAGAGAAGGCAGGGTTACTGCCGACCGACCAGCAAAGAGCACCCATCTGACCGTGAATTTCACAGCACGCCGCACAAAGGGAAGTTACACGGCTGACAGCATGTGGGACCCAAAATCTGACAAACTGCCAGGCAGAATTTAGAGGTATTCGTGGCAGGACACAAGCATCCACGCTGTCATTTATCACGCAATTGACCAGAAATCTGGCTGGGAAAGTGCTGTCCTGCCCCCGAGACAGCCGTTACAATTAATCCAGTGTTCCCTACCATCACCCCTGCTGCCTACAGAGCTTCAAATACTGCATCTGTTTTGAGGAATAACCTTTCAAAAATAACTTGCACAAAAAAATAAAAAAAGACCGACACACACAACATCCAAATGGATCTCAGAACATCGTGCTGAATGAGGGAAAAGGGACGACAGACAAAAAGCAAATGCTATATGTCTCCATTTCCATGAAACTGAAAACCGGGCAAACGGATCTATAGGGACAAGGGCAGGACAGCGACCGCCCGGAGCCAGGGCGCTGGGGTGTGGGAGCAAAGAGGCACGAGGGAAGCCACGGGTAAGGGACTATTCTGTTTTGCCTGTGCCCTAGATCCGTGGACACCTACGTGCATGTATGTATGTGTTTTGTCAGAAGTCCTTGAACTGTGTACTGGAAAGGAGTGTATTTTGTCCTGTGTATCTTTATCTTAATAAAGTTGATCTTGGGGCGCCTGGGTGGCTCAGTCGGTTAAGCATCCGACTTCGGCTCAGGTCGTGACCTCACGGCTCATGGGTTCGAGCCCCACATCAGGCTCTGTGCTGAGAGCTCAGAGCCTGGAGCCTGTTTCAGATTCTGTGTCTCCCTCTCTCCCTGACCTTCCCCCATTCATGCTCTGTCTCTCTCTGTGTCTAAAATGAATAAACATTAAAAAAAAATTTTAAAAAAAGTTGATCTTGGGGCGCCTGGGTGGCTCAGTCAGTTAAGCATCCGACTTCGGCTCAGGTCGTGACCTCACAGCTCATGGGTTCGAGCCCCACATCAGGATCTGTGCTGACAGCTCAGAGCCTAGAGCCTGCTTCAGATTTGTGTCTCCTCTCTCTCTCTCTCTCTCTCTCTCTCTCTCTCTGCCCCTCCCCTGTTCGCTTGCTGTCTCTCTCAAAAATAAATAAACGTTAAAAAAGAAAAAAACTTACACACACTTTATCCTAATTGCCAAAGCTTAGAGGCAACCAAGGTGTCCTTCAGCAGGCAGATAAATCAGTAAACTGAGGTACGTTCAGATAACGGAATAGCAAACGCTAAAAAGAGGTGAGCTATCCAACCATGAAAGCATGCAGGAACCTTAATGCGCATCGCTCAGGGAAAGAAACCGATCTGGAAAGACTACTTCCTGTGTGATTCCAGCTCCAGGACGTCCTGGAAAAGGCAAAACTACGGACACAGTGAGAAGATGAAAGGCTGGCTGCCAGGGGTTGTGGGAGGAGGGAGGACGAACAGGTGGAGCACAGAGGGGCTCGGGGCAGTGAGACTAGGCTGGGTTATTCTATAATGATGGACACGTTTGTCCAGACCCACAGAATGAACACCAACAGTGACCCCACGTAGACTACGGACTCTGGGCGATGACGACTTTGTCCGTGCAGGTTCATCAGCATAACAAATGCACCGTCTGGTGGGGGTGCTGGGGGAGCCGGAGGCTGTGCGTGCCGGGGGGGGGGGGGGGGGGGGATTAGGGACTCCTCGGTTCTGTCAGAGGCGGCACGTATCACACCCGCCGGGAAGGTTCACTGGCGTCCCCAGATGCGGCACATTCCCTCTGGTTTCTCAGCCCAGTGTTACTGGACTTTGACATCGCAGGTCTTGGTAGCTGCTTGGGATTCCCTTACTGTAAGTGAGTTATAATAAAAAGCTCTTTCTTGGCTCCTTCCTTTACCCACATGTGATTTGTGGCAAGCACGGGCTCGCACCCAAATGTAACACCGCAGGTGGGGTCTGCCGTGGTCGTGAGTGACGAGGGGCAGGCCAGGGAGATGTGCTAGCAGAGAGGACAGCCGGCCCAGCACAGCCCTGGGCTCCAAGGGGACCACCTCACCGTTCAGGGCCCACGTGTGCACACGGCCAGGAGCACCGGAGTTACCTGTGCTGTTTGTTAAAATGCGAATTCCTGGCCCCACCTCAGACATCTTGCCTGGGAATCTCTCATGCTGGGACCCAGGAACTCGTATTTTTAATTAGTTCCCAGAGGGGGTGCCTGGGTGGCTCCGGGGGTTAAGCGTCTGACGACTCAGGTCATGATCTCAGATTTGTGAGTTCGAGCCCTGTGTCAGGTTCCGTGCTGATAGCCCGGATCCTACTTGGGATTCTCTCTCTCCCTCTCCCTCTGCCCCTCCCCTGCTTGCCTCTCTCAAAATAAACTTAAAAAAAAAAACCCAAAATTCCTGGAGAGATTCGCCCAGACTGTGGGGTTTGAGAAGCCCTGCCCTAGTGGGGCCCTGTGGCGAGTACTGCACACGCCTGAGCTCGTAAGCACTCTTTGGGGGGGGGTTACAATCCCAAGTGTGCAAACAAGGACATGTGACGGTTCGCGAAGCAGAGGAGTCTGTCCTGCATGTTCAACAGGCGGGGACAGCACTGCAGCTCAAAACGAACTGCAAAGGACCCCCTTTATGTGTGCTTTTCCCGCCGAGTTGCAACCAGCAGAGAGGACAGCTTCAGGGAGTGAAAGGGCAACCTGCAGTGACCCCTCGCCAACCACGGTGCCCACCCCCCGAAACACTCCCGTGGCGTGCCGCTAGGGGAATTCCTTGGGTTATGGCCGAGGGCATCCGACTGCTGCCCTTTGGTTGCTGGAGTGCTTGCAGGCACCTCCCAGGAGCTACCAGACCATTCTAAAGGCAGCGCAGTGCCCAGATCACTGTCGTGTTAGCGCCAAAGGGCAGGGACACCAGCCACCGGCAAAATGGGTCCCCAAGGGAGGTCCTCAACGGGCCTTTGTGGTCTCTAAAGAGTTGAGTGCAATGGACTCTCCTTTGCAAAAACATTTAATTTGTCAGAAGTGGTTAAAAAAAAAACCACCACCGTCCCTTCTCACTGAGCGAGAATCTTAGACTAATGTGAACTTTTCCCACATCCTTCATCGGCCCCGACTTAGTTACAAGAGTCATCACCTCAGTCTGAAAAGCCCATGGGTGTTGTGGCATTCCGTCTAATTTAAAAGATGCGAAAGGCCAAGAAAATCATTCCAATCTATTATCAAAATCCCAAAACTCAGGGGGAAAAGTTGCAGCTGTGGAAAAGTTCAGATCTAATTCTATTTTTGCAGGGGGGAAAAAATGCTATGAAGGAAATTACAGGCGGCAACGTCGGGGCGGGGAGCATCTTAGTGCACCCTTGCCTCAGGATGTGCTTTTAGCAACACCGCCCCCTTCCCATGAAGAAATGTTTTTTAAGAGGAAAAGACCTAATTTTTTAAAGAGCCCTTCCACATTAACAATAACACAGGTCCGTGCTCATGGGGAGCACAAACTAGAGAGAAACCTTTGGGTCTATAAACCACATTCCCAGGAGGCTACGGGAGCACGGTGACCCAGCGTTGTGGTTGGCATCCCGACCATGATGAGCCACCACCCGTGGCCAAGGGGACAGGGGAGGGGGAGGGGAGGTGTCTGCACACATCCTGTAAGTAGTAAGAGACCCCGGTACCTAAACCTTGGAGCTGCAAACTCCTCCTTCATGAGACCCCAGCCCCAAGCCTCACAGGCAGGGCTAGAATCTTCCCAGCCCAGGTGACCACATTTCCCACGGGAGGGTGCCTCACCTGCTGCTCTGCTCTGAGGGGGGAAAAGACAGGCAACTCTATCACCTGCTGCTCTGCTCTGAGCGGGGGGAAAAGACCGGCAACTCTATCACAGACTTGAGGAGCTGGTTTATTTCATCTCGGCATACGCAGACACATACAAGGTTTTACAGCATTTGTGCCCAGGTGGTGAATACCAAAGCGTTAATAAATACATTAACTGCACGCAAGCATCAGCTGGCCTGAACCGGGCCAGGAGCAGGGACGGTGGGTCTCTAATCAACGCCACACTGCAGCTGTTTGCCGCTTGGAAGAGTTTTGGAGGAGCCTCGGTATCACGTGAGAACACATCCAGCCTGCACTTCAGCTCATTGTGAGTGATTCACTGAGCACGTGGAGAGCGGCTGTGCCCGCAGGTGGGGCGTGAGGGCCGGTGGCCGCCGGGCATCTCCCCGTGTGCGGGTCGAGTGCCGACTGCTTACTGACGGGGAGGCGGGCGCCCCCGGACCGGGTGCTCATTGTGAGTGCCATCTTCTTCGTTTCGTTAATGCCCAGATAAAACACGTCGTAAGCCAGGAAAGCATCTGAGATAAGACAACACAACACAGCACTTTTGCTTACACTTCGCCCCCACAAGGGGTCACAGCCGGCTGCGTCCAGAAACTACCTTGACTTCAGGAAGAACGGCAAAGGGCCTCCAACACATCCCGTTTCCAAAGCTTGCCCAGGATGTTACCCCAGAGACCCACAGACGAAGCGGCTGCTACCAGCATTACTAAGGCAACGGCAGAAAGCGACGGAGATACAGCAGAGGGCTCCGCTTCTCAGGCATCTGCGGCAGAACCCACGCTGTAAGATCTTTCACTGGAGCCAAAGCATGTCCACAGCTTCGGCTAGTTCTCTTAGAGAAAAAGAGAGAGGGGCCACCGGAGACGCAGAACTCCAATCAGCAGGTCCCAGACGCAGCTCCAGAAAGCTGCCGAGCCGTCCGCGCCGGTGCTGAGGCTGCTCCCGAGACCAAGAGAAAACCCAGGAAGTGAAGCCCGTGTCTCTGGCTCTCAAATGAACCTCGACGGACCGAACAAAACCACTAGTGGTCACCAACCAAAGCATCAAGCTTTCACGTCCGCCACGGTTTCCCCTGACGATGCCACCGCTCTCTCAAGTCTGTAGAAATGTCAGCGTGCGGGGACGAACTGTACGAGAACTGTGGATGGTTGTCCTCCCGACACTGGCTTCACTTGCCGCTGACAGATCGATCATCAGGAGCACGTCTGCACCCACACGGGTAACGAGTAACACCGAGGCATTCCCGCACAGTGCTGGGTGCAGACTCCGAACATCACGTGGTACACGAATAGACCCCTCCTGGCAACAACAGCCCTCAGAGGCCGGTCCCCGCAGGGACTGCCCGCCGCCCCCTCCCCACGCAACCCTCCGCATCGGCGACCCCAGAGGGATGGCTTTTTGGCTCGTGTGACTAGTACAGACCCGTGCGGCTGCACCTGCAAGTACCGCCCGCCCCCCGAAAGCAAAATCAACTGGTCCTCCTGGCCTGCCAGGTCCTGCAGTAATTTTTATGAGGTATTCCTATTTAGAAATAAGACACAGAAGATTCTACAGCCCTCATTCGCCCTTCGGCCTCCCCAGATGTCCTCGGGCATTCCACCGGGACGAGCCCCCAGGGCTCCATGGCCAGTTCCCCCAGGAAGCGCCGCAAGGTCTAGGACCAGCATTTCTTATTAAATCAAGTCACAAAACAAAATACAGAGCTGCAGGTGGTTGTGTGATTGCAAGACTGTCTGCACCGGACACCCGACGCTCCCCAAGTCCCCCAGTACCCCCTGTGCGGGTGACTCTAGTTCGGAAGTCCCCTTCCGTGGCATTTTGTTTTCGAACAGTAAGCATCACAGGAATGGTTTCTCAAGCAAAATCACAGTGATAATACTTCATGAATTCGATATTTAAGGAAAGAAAATATTAGCCTGGTTCCATTTCATATAAAAGCTTTAGCATAAATGTAAGAACGTTCCAGAGAAAAATGTGCTGCGATACATTTCTTTCAACAAACCTTGTGTCCTTTTGCTGTAAATTCTCCTTCTACTACCATTTCTGCATTCTGCTCCTATAAAAGGCCGATAAAGTCAGGCAATAGGACGTCTGTCTGTCTTAAGATGCTTAACCAGGCTGCCAAGCTGTCCTCCTGGTTGGTGAGCAGAGTCACAAGCAAGCACACAGATCGCCAGAATGAATAAACTTGTAACCGAAACCGTAAACTCCATTCCTCTGGCACATGCGTCAAGATGAAACCGGTCATTTCTAAACATACTTAACCGGTAACTTTCATAACCACAGACTCTAACCTGTTTCCCAATCACCCACTATTGCTACAGAGAGGTCAACCCCCATCACTGGATGAACAAGTAAGGAGCCATAAGGTGTGTATGATTCCATCTAATTACATGCCAGTGACTTTCAATGCAAACTTCTCCCATCATAATCAACGAGTGGATTGGGTTCGGAATCCAAATCGCTTCACCTCCATTTGTGAGCATGTATCGTACCCTTAAGTTCTTAGTAAGTAGTAAACTCAGTCTACACCGATCTGGAAAGTAAAATGTTATAACAAATGAGGATCAACCGATTTGTTTTTAATGCTTGTGATCCCTCAAAGTACTGAGCTCCACGCTAAGTCTACTAGGGTATTTTGGAATTCAATTAGAATTCCCGTAATTACTTACTATTTACGTTTTAAGTAGATGTTATTTTCCCTATGCTAATATGCTTTTTGTCACTCTGCTATATTTTCTTAGAGTCATGCTTAAAAAATTAATTTCCCTCATCAGAATTACGTAACATATATTGGGAACACCGTAAATAGCGGGTTCCAAATGTGCCTACATGTTGGTCTTCAGAAGCATCAAAAGGAGTGGTTTCAACCTTCTTTCTCTGGGAGAGAGAGATAATCAATTCTTTGAGCCCATTATAATACATGAAGGTGGCTGAGAATATTCAGACACTGTCTATCAAAGGCTCCTTTTCCAACAGACAGGTGTCCTTGTCAGTCAGCTTTCCCTACTCATGATCTGCTCTTTGGGAAACACTCATTCACCAAAGATCTAAGATTCAAAAAAGAGCAAATCATTACTATTTCATCAAACATAATCATTAAGATCCTTTAACTTGAAAACATTTAACCGTCAGGGGATGCCTGGCTGGCTCAATCGTAGAGAGTGTGACTCCTGATTTCTGGGTTGTGAGTTCTGGCCGGACCTTGGGGGTAGGTACCACTTAAAAATAAAATCTCAAAGTATTTAAGCATCCTAAACTGCTCTTGAGAGAGGGGTGCGAGACCCACCCTCTGTGGCATCCGCGGTAGACACGGGAAACGTCTCTGCCGGGTGCTGGACAAGAGTCCTATTGTACCAAAGACCCCACCTTCTTGCGAAACCTGGAACAAACCCAACCCACGCTTGACCTTATGATGACATGAGCTTTTTAAGTAATTAGAAAAGGTTTAAGAGTTCTACTTGTCAGTTATAAGGGGCCCAACGGCAGAGTGGCTCTCTCTCGATGGCTCACCAATACAGCTCACGGTGGCCGACTTCAGGGATCTCCTCGCTGCAGCCTGGTGGCCCCCAAGCCGGCTACTGCGCAGGCTCACGTCCGGCCAGCTCTCCGCTCCGCCCGGGAGCGCACGTGCCCCCGAGGACCCGGGCGCACCCCCGCCCACCCGGGCACGCTCTGTGTCCCGCCCACTGTACCCCAGGCCTAATCTTCCCAGTCCTTTTCCTTCTCCCTCAGGTATCCCGTGTCATCCTTGTAAGGCTCCCTATTTGCACACAGCTTACACCGTCGACCCCGTTAAGCAAAGCGACGCGAAAAGGAACGCAGAATGGGGCGGCAGACCTTAAGACAGCGCTGCGAAAAATCTTCAAGGCCACGCGACAAGCTTCCAACTTATAAGCGTTTCAGTGGTCCCCGCGGACAGCGCCCACTCTCTCTGTCCCCGCCCCCCTCCCCCTCTCCCCACTTGAATCTCGGCCCACGGGGGGCGTCCCTGAGGGAGATGCCCAGGTGGCCCCAGCCCGCCCTACGCGGCGCCCTCCTCGCCTCGGTCCGGCTTCTCGGGCAGGTTGAGCACGAACGGGAAGAGCGCGCCTCGGGCGTCCAAGGGGGCGCGGAGCGGCGCGGGCTCGAAGCTGCCGCCCTCGCCCGCGCCCACGTCCGCGCCGGGCTCGCTGTCCCGCGGGGGCACGAAGCGCCAGGTGCCCGCGCGGCTCACGCAGTAGATGGCGCCGTCCAGCGCGGCGCAGCGGAAGGGCTGCAGGCCGGACGGCGCGCCCGGGGGCCGCAGGTGCGCGGCGCAGCGGCTCCACTGCTTGGCCAGGCAGTGGTAGCGCAGCACGCTGACGCCCCCCGCCGGCGCGGCGGCCGCCTGCGAGTCGCCGCGGCCCCCGCCCAGGTCGAAGCGGTAGATGAAGCCGTCCAGGGCCACCATGGCGGCGGAGCGCTCCCTACTGCTGCTGCACGGGCACTCCTGCCACTCGTCGCGCCGCGGGTCGTACTTGAGCAGGCGGTAGAAGAGGGAGCCCCCGGACACGTAGATCTCGCCGTTGCAGGTGGCGGCCTCGTGCGCCACGGCGAAGGCGCCCCGGGGCAGCGGGGCCACGGCGGCCCAGCGGTCGGCGCGCGGGTCGTAGCGCTCCACGCTGAGCAGGCACTCGCCGCCCACGGCGTACAGGTGGCCGTCCAGGGCCAGCAGCTGCAGCTGCGAGCGCGCCTGGCGCAGCGGCCGCACGGTGCTCCAGCGGTCGGTGGCCGGGTTGTAGCAGAAGACCTGGTCCGAGGGGCGCGCGCGGCCGTCGGGCCCCGCGGGCCCCACGCCGCCGGCCACGAAGAGGTAGTTGTAGAGCACGCACAGCCCGCAGCCCCGCGCCGGCGCGCCCTCGGGCAGCCGCGTCAGCTCGCGCCACTCGCCGGCCGCCTCGTGCAGCCAGTAGACGGCGGCGTCGCCGCGGGCCTCGGCGTCCCCCGACGGGCTCTGCGGGCGGCTGCCCGCGCGCTCCCCGGCCGGCCCGAGCGCGGCGGCCAGCAGGCGGGCGCGGCCGGCGCGCAGGCGGCGGCGCAGCAGCAGGTCGCGCTCGGAGCCCGACAGCCGCCCGAACACGGCGGGCTCGCGCAGCACGTCCAGGTAGTGGTCGCTCATGAAGCGGTAGGCCGCGTCGCGGAGCTCCGCCAGCCGCTGCCGCTTGGCCGCGCTCAGCACCTCGTAGCAGTTGGCCAGGCTCAGCTGAGGAGCCACGGCGTCGGTGGCGCGCTGCACGGCGCACGGCAGCTGCAGGCGGCGCGCGCCGGCCACCACCTCGGCCACGTTGTCGGGTCGCACGCCCGCCATCTGGCCGCTGTACGCGTAGGCCAGCAGCAGGCGCAGCGCCGCCCAGCCCACGCCCTGCACCCGCAGCACGTCCCGCGACGCGCGCGCGCGGAAGTAGTCGCTGCGCGCCGCCAGCACCGCCTTGTGCGCCCGCAGCCGGCGGCCGGACACCTCGATGACCAGGTCGGGCTCCCCGTGCGCGGGCCCGACGCCGGGGGGCACCGGCGCGGGGTCCCCGGGCTCCTCCGGGGACGCGGGCTCTTCCGGGGTCGCGGGCTCCTCCAGGGACGCGGGCTCCTCCGGGGACGCGGGCTCCTCGGCGGACACCGCCTCCTCCAGGGACGCGGGCTCCTCCGGGGACGCGCGCTCCTCGGCGGACGCGGGCTCTTCCGGGGACGCGGAGTCCGCGGGGGACGCGGCGCCCGCGCTGCCGACCTCCCACTGCCTCTCCACCACCCGCTGGCCGCTGCGACGCGAGGGCGGGGGAGTCGCTGCGCCCTCCGCCGCGGAGGCGCGAGACTGCGGCGGGGAGTCGTCCCCGGAGCTGAAGCACAGCGACGCGCTCAGACTGCAGGGTGTCTGCGCGTCCGGTGGCTGCAGGCTGCCCTCTCCCGGAGCCGCGGCAGCGCCGCCCCGGTCCCCGGCCTGGCCGCACGCTCCCTGCGCAAAGGCGCCCCCGGCCTCGGCCCCGCGGCCCTGGTCCTCCCGGGGGTAGAGGGCGCAGGGGGGCACCGGGTTCTCCATGGGCCCGCCTGCGCTCGCCGCCGCGGCCCGACCCCCGCTCAGCAGCCCACCATGACCGCGCCCTGACTCAAGGTCGGCGGTTCCTCTGGGGCTCTAGCTGCGCAGGCTTTTCCTGGCCCGCGATCAGATTTCACTTCTGCGTCCACAGCCCCCGTGGCGCTCACACAGCGCTGCCCTCCCGCGTGGAGGAGGGGGGGTCGGCGCTAGATGCACTCTCGGCAGAGCTGCTGAACCGCAGGCACGCTACCGCTGGCCAGCCGGGCGTCTGGGTCTCCGTGGCTTGGTCCCCAGGCCGCAGCACTGATCTTTGATGAGGGTCCCGCGCAGGCACCGGCCGGGTATCCGCGGCTCCGTCCCCAAAGCACTGGGCTACTGGGTACGGCCGACCCACCGGGGCATGCCCCCTCCTTCCGAGTCAGTGTTCATCACTCCGGGTCTCCTCACTGGGTCCGAGGACAAACACCACCCAGGCAGGCTGTCTCTAAACTTCAGAAGGGGGACTTGAACTCGGGCTTCGGTAGAGAGCCCCCCCCCCCCTCCCCACGGAGCTTTTATTTGTACGACTCCCATTTATATTAGTCTGGCCTCGCAGCATCAGCAGCAGTCCTGATGCGTCTGCGTGCGCACTGTTCACCCCCGGGGGGTGTCCATAATTCACTTGCCCAGGTGTTAGAAAAACACAATTACTGCCCTGAGAGCTGGCCTTCCTCACGGATCCATCAGGAGCCTCTTCCTTTGTGGAACATCAGGTGTTTCCATATGGTGTCACCACACTCTTCTTGTTCCTGTTTATGGGAGAGAGAGAGAGACAGAGAGAGAGGGCGTTTGAATGTGCACTTTTCAGTGGGGTTATTCTGTGTCAGTGGGGTCTACTGCGCTGCCCCTGACTTTCAGGTTAGGGGACTCACGTTTGGTGGGAAAGGGGTTTGTGACTTTGGGCTGCTGGAGAGTTTGATGGAGAAGATATACAGAATAATTTAGGGATTTTTGGAAGTGTTCTCTCCCCTGTTCCTGCCCTGACTGTGAGGCCCCCGAAGGAGAACCCAATTCAGGCAGAGGGCTTTAAACACATAGGGTTGATCTGAACAAAACTGCTCATTTTGCGGCTAAAAAGCAGTCAAATATCAACAGCTTATTTTCAAAGTAATGAGATGTACATGTAAAGAACGGTCAGTGAGAGAGCATAATTGACCTTATTAATTGTATTAATATGAGTTTTCCTACAGTCTTTTCCGGTTGATTCAAATTAAGTGGCAAAAGATACTGGAAGGAAGGACCTGCTCTGGAGCTGGCCTCAGAGGCCTAACTCCAAAGTCGGTCTGCACTGCTCATTCTTGGAATCGTGTCTTTAAAACCTCAGGGAAGCAATTCCCCACAAACAGTCCATGCACAGCAAAAGAAAAGCCAAAGCAACAAAAAAAAAAAAAGAAGAAGAAGAAGAATTAAAAAGGAAGTACGTGGAAGGCAGAGGTGAGCACGTGCAGGTGAACCGTAAAGCCATGAAATATCTTTCCCAAGTTGGCAAAACCTTCTGAGACTCCCCAGCCTGGAAGGATCTTGGCAGTTTTACCACAAACGTAAAGGGAGGGCCTGACCGTGTACCAGCTTTCTAAAGAAGAGAACTTACAGGGAAGGAAACCACATGTAGGATGTGTTAGCCTCTCCACTGAGATCCACGACAATCACCTTCCCTCAACCTCTCCTGGTTTCTACCTCGCCTACCTGGTCCTCATAAACGTTCAGCGCTCAGCATTTACACTTGCCTGCCCTGTTCCTCCTGCTGCTATTACTAAAAAACTATTCCCGGGGCGCCTAGGGGACTCAGTTGATTAAGTGTCCGACTTCGGTTCAGATCATGGTCTCGTGGTTCGTGAGTTCAAGCTCCGTGTCGGGCTCTGTGCTGAAACAGCTCGCGGAGCCTGGAGCCTGCTTTGGATTCCGTGTCTCCCTCTCTCTGCCCCTCCCCTACTCGTTCTCTTTCTCTCTCCCTCAAAAATAAACATTAAAAAAAAAAAAAAAGCTTTCCCATTATGTTAGCAGTAAATGTCTTCAAGTTGAAAATTCAAGACATTCAATTCTCTCTCTCTCTCTCCCCCTCCCTTCCTCTGTCTCTCCTTTCCAGATATCTTTAACAGTAACTTTCAGGGCACGTCCGCTGTGTGCAAAGCAGAGTCCCGCGACACAGGGAAATGCAGAGTAAGCTGAAACCCTGGCCTGCCCGGGGGCGCGGGTGGTGGAGGAGGCTCTCCTGTTTACTCAGCTGTGGCCCAGCCCCGCTGTGGTGCAGGCTCAGTGCTGTCCATCCCGGCCCCAGCGGCCATGCCCCGGCGAGGTGGCCGTGACCGCTGACCCACAGCGAGGCAGCGTGACAACGAACTGGAAACCTGTACGCACTGTGTAAGCAAAGCTCGTGGTGTCTCCCCAGGGACCCAGTGGTGCTTTCTCATCAGTGAGGTCACTCAAGGGAAGGTCTGAGATGTACTGACAAATCGTACTCAAACTTCATAGATGCGGAGAACAGACTGGCGGCTGCCAGAGTCAGCAGTGGGAGAAACGGGTAAAAGTGTCCACCTGTGAACCTTCACATCGGGCAGAAAGTCAGAGGGACTGGCTGTGTTCTCAGGCTCGTTCTTTCACACTTCTGCACTCCGCCTAAGACCGTAGACCTCAGAGGACCAAGCTAGTATTTTATTTCTTTTTGTGGCTGAGAAAGGGCCCCAGAACTTCCTGGTTCTTTCTCTGGCTGGACTCGGTTCAAAGAAAACCCTAAGAGTTGTCTTCTTGTAAATCATCACAGACTGAAAGGAACGGCAGAGAACAGCACGCATTTTTAAAGCTTACGCTTGGGGCTCTGTGTTTTGAAAGCCCTACAGGACGAGTGTGAGGCCCAAGAGACTCGGGCTGGGAAGCGTGGGGTATGTTGTAGCTACAATGAAGCACGGGCTCTCGCTCCACAAAGGAACCAACACAATCCAGAGCAGCCCGTGGTGTGGCCCGCTGGGCCGTCTGCTGGCCTGGGAGAGACGGAACTGGTTCTCAGCCCAGCCACCCAGAGAAAGATGAACAATCCTCTCGAAAATCCTGCCTCTAGAGTTCTAGTGACAATACCACTTCTACTCCTCGGCACACGTGAAAGTTGTGAAACTGTCCTTTTGAGGGATATTTGCAGCAGAGACGGTTTCATGCTGTTCCGCGGATGCTCGGGCCCCAGGCTCCCCGGGGAACCCGGCTGGGGTTGGAGCCGGTGGGCAGAGGCCCCCTTGCCTGGATATCAGTGATGCGGCCACGAGAGCCCCTCCCAGCTCAGCCACGTGCCCAGCTGTGCACCCCGGGACCAGGTCAGTCCCTGCTCACGTCCAGCCAGCCAAGGCGATGCCGCACACGGGTGTTACCGGCTGGACCCCAAGACGGCCTGCCACTCGACGTCAGGCACGGTGATGCCGAGTTAGGAGCCGGGAGGCCAGCCCTCCCCACCCACCCCCCACCGGAAGCTCTTGGGCCAGCGCTTCTGGAAGACGGTCCCCAAGCACCACTTCGGGCCTCTTCCGAGTCTCTCCCAAACCTTGAAGAATGGGCGGGTCAGAGTCCACAGGAGAAATGAGGACATTACGCAGAGGGACCACTTCCTTTCCCGAAAGGTTTTAAAGAAGCTCCACAGTAGTAGCTCTGTCTTCCCTCCTCCCTGAATGGCCCGTTGCTGTGATTTTGCCTGAAAATAGATGGGGAGTAGGGACGCCTGGGGGCTCAGTCGATTAAGCGTCTGACTCCTGATCTCGGCTAGGGTCATGATCTCATGGTTCGTGGGATCGAGCCCCATGTCGGGCTCTGTGCTGACAGTGCAGAGCCTGCTTGGGGTTCTCTCCCTCTCTCTGCCCTCCCCTGCTTGTGTGCATGCACGCTCCCTCTCTCCCAAAATGAACTTAAAAAAAAAAAAAAAAAACAGATGGGGAAGAGTCAGCCCGTTTTGCATCTAACAGTCCTGAGGCCTCAGCAATCCTGCTGACGAGGTTATCGCCCAATTTCCGTGGGCTGGGAGTCACAGTGTTCCCTCCATGTGGTGGTTGGTTCTAGAATCAGAATTCCAGGAAGGGAGTCCTGCAGGACTCTGGGCAGGGTGCCCGTCCTGGCCACATGAAGTAACCGAAACCCCGCACCCGGTCGTGGCATCAGGAAGGCCTTCTTTCCCGAGTGATCGCCATCAGGTGTTGCCCCGAACACTGCTTCTGGGGGCTGCTGCGGCAGATGGTGAAAAGGGACGTGTCAGGGTGGATACGTAGGTGACAGTGACAGGCTCCCTTCTCGACTGTAGTCAGAAAGTGTTTCAAGAACAAGTCTTATTTAAATGTCATTTATGTAGCATTTCCCCCTGAAGGAGTTTCTTCTTCACAGAAACCTAAACCAAAGTTTTACAGTTTCTTTCCATGAGTTTCTTCACTATGAACAATGAATTTTTTTTAATGATCGTACGATATCCTAATGGGAACATTGTTTGTGTCTCTAACGTGGAAATTAGTTGATTTAAAATTAAATATGCTTCATTGTAATATAGGTTGCTAAAAAGAATCCTTTAAATAATTACAGTCAGCTTTTTAAAAAAAAATGTATTTGTCGGGGCGCCTGGGTGGCTCAGTCGGTTGAGTGTCCGACTTCGGCTCAGGTCATGATCTCACAATCTGAGTTTGAGCCCCGCGTCGGGCTCTGTGCTGACAGCTCAGAGCCTGGAGCCTGCTTCGGATTCTGGGTCTCCCTCTCTCTCTGCCCCTCCCCTGTTCATGCTCTATCAAAAATAAGTAAACATTAAAAAATTTTTTTAAAAAACTGTATTTGTCAATCGACTTAGGAAGCTTATGTGAGTTTCCGTGACACGTACTGCTTGTAAGGAGCTCCTCCTGGGTGCTGTCCACGTCCTGCCCAGCCTGTTGCTCCATAGACGTCTCCATCCACACCCATTAGGTCCCAGAGGCCCTGGGGACAGCGCCCGTGCTGTCCCCACTGTGTGCCTCCCTTAACACGAGAAAGACACCATCCTCCTGGTAAGTAGCCAGCACTCGATGTGAGGTTCATCAACAAAGAAAGCCATAAATAGAACTGTCACAGAGTCTTACAAACTCATAGGAAGCTCCAGGAATTTTCTGTTGGATTAAAGAATGTGTTGGTTTGCCTCGGCTGTTCACACCAATATTACTTTTCAAGATGATGTCTTCTTTGGGCCCCAATTAAAACAGTTGGCAGTTTTGGAGGGGGCCTAGAGCTGGTGGGTCAGGAGGGAGCCCAGGCTGTAGATGAACCGACGTTCCGCGAGGCTCTGATCTTCACCCCAATGCCTGGTTCATGTTTCCTGTTCGTAGTACAGAGTGGAGTTTTAGGAGGGCCATCACACTATGTGTGCAGAATTACAAAGTCCAAAGCCAGGCGTGAAGAAGCATCGATCCCAAGATGCTTCTTCATTTTGAAACACATCCCAGTAACACTGCTGTCTGGCCACCAAGAGCACAGTGCTGCATGGTGTCGGAAGACGTGAGAAGTGGTCCACGCCCAGCGTGTCCGGGAGAGAGCTACGAGGTTTCAAGCGTGGAGATACTCAGTGAATAAAAGAAAACTAAAACCAACTTAGGTAACATAGTCTGTGTAGTTTAGAAATGGACAGGGTAGGAGTGCCTGGGGGGGGGGGGGGGCTCAGTCAGTTGAGCGACCGACTTTGGCTCAGGTCATGATCTCACAGTTCATGGGTTCAAGCCCCACTTGGGGCTCTGTGCTGACAGCTCAGAGCCTGGAGCCTGCTTAGGATTCTGTCTCCCCCTGTCTCTGTGCCCTTCCCTGCTCACTCACTCTCTCTCTCTCTCAAAAATAAACATTAAAAAAAAAAGAAAGAAAAGGAAATGGACAGAGTGGCTGGTGACATACTTTGGTGAATAATTTGATGTAACTGGTGCCCTTCGGTAGGTCCAGTGACATTGATTGGGGTTTATGTGACCACACTACAATGTATGATTTTTATTTTTTATGAAGGAGATTCCTAAAAGCGCAGATGAACTGTAACACAGGCTGACCACACACTAGTAGCGATAAAAACGATAGCTAACATCTCTTGTGCCAGGCACGGTTCTCCTGTGATAAATCATGCAACCATGCACAACCCTCACCACCGTCCTGTGAGGCCCTTGCTTTCACTAGCCCCATTTTACCGAAGAGGAAAGGAGATGTGAAGCAATCTCACCCACATCATACAACGAACCAACCACGCGGCTGGTAAGTGGCAGAGCCAGAGTGGGACCAGCGCCCTGGCTCAAGTGCACCTGGCCCAGAAGCACCACGCCCAATGCTTCCGCATGCGCTACTGATCGCGCGCGAGGGGACTTCCGTCACAGCCGCGAGCTGGGCGGACTGAAGCCCACACTGTCTCCAAACGCTCTGTCGGTTGCCCAGGGTGTCCCGTCCCCGGTCCTAGTAACTCTGGGTGCCCCACCCAGCTCTGAGAATAAAGCAGTCAGCGGCGTGCACGCACCTGCTCAGAGCACTTTGGCGGGAGTCATTTAGGGCAGTTACGATCTTTATAACTTTAGGGGGTGAATCTTTGGCAGGGCTCACTTGCACCAAGTAAAATTTCAGAGAATTTCCTGAATAACAGGTGTATGTAACAGCTCTTCCTAAAGTCCCGAGGCCAAGGCTGGTGAAGGAGGCTCTGAGCTGTTCCCAGGACACCTGCGCCCTCGTGCAGGTCTGTATCTTAGATCCTGGGCTGACGGGTTCCTCCTGCCCCAAGCCAGCTTGGTCAGCATTTCAACTACGATCCCCCTCCTTCTTGAGCTCCAGCCCCGTGCACCCCATCCGGTAGCAACCGCTTGCCTCCCTTTCCTGTGAGGTGGTGTGGTCTGTGTTCCCAGAATGTCTTAATTTAGCTCCACCTAGTATCGCCCCTCATCTGCCCGTGCACCACCCTTTTCTAGAAGAACGTGAAATTCGGGACAGAAGATTTCATTAGTCATTCTGTCTTTAGCACAGGGATGGGTTCTCCAAGCACAACCAGTAAACGCTGGATGGATGGGTGGATGGGTGGGTGGATGGATGGATGGATGGCGCTAACTAGGTAAACAACGAAAAACAAACTCTGAAAACACATGAAGGTTCGGAAGCTGTACCAAGGGTGACACACATTACAGTTTTATCAAGGAACGAGGATCCTGCTCACAAAAAGAGTTCTTGAAAGGAATTGGGGGTTGAAATAAAGATGGGCTTTCTAATCTCCTCCACAACTATGCCGGGTTCTCCATTTCCTAGATAAACGATACTGCTCTGTAATCCTAGAAGATGCGGGTGGGTTTTAATTACAGGGCTGCTCCGGGCCCGGCCCGCTCCTCGGTGCCGGGTTCAGCGGAGCACGGCCTCAAGCCAGGTCTTTTGCAGCAGTGACACATCAGCCTTCCAGTTGATGCAGGAGGAGAAAGGGCCTTGCCTCCGCGGGTCAGGGAGCTGAAATCAAAGGAAAGCTTGTTTTCAGTAGAAGAAAAGGAAGCCAACACACAGAGCAAAACCTAGGAGATGGAAAGAGAGGCCCCTGGATCGAGCCGTGCCCACAGCCAGCTGCACCCCGGGGCTTCTGACGTACGTGAGCTAATAAGTTCCATCTGTAACCTATGCTGACTTGGGTGGGATTCCCGTCCCTGGAAACCGCAGTCAGACTGGCTGAAAACAAGAACCGCATCGCCCAGGGGGTTAAGCGGGACGTTTAGAGAGAACCGGGCACAGCACAGCTCCTGCCGGGAAAGCATGCACAGCGAGGTTCCCGCCCTGACAGCAGCACAGAAAGCCTCGAGCGGGACGAAGGAGCGCGAACAACCCCACCCGTGTACCCAGACGAGCCCCCTCGCGATCCATGCGTGAGGACAAGTGTCACCACCGTCTTGATTCAGTAAAGGAGAAAATGCCTGAAGCCCAGACAGTTCGAGTTCCTAGTCTCAGAAAACCAAAAAAATTAGCAACAGACCCAAACCACGGCAGCCTTCTCTTTTCCCATCTCTGGAGCGTTGACTGCGTGGCCTCAGGAAAACCTGCCCGGGCTCATCCCATGTGTTCACCAGAGGAGCGGGCCACGGGAGCCACGGGGGCCATAGGGGTGAGCACCCCTGCCGGTCAGCCCAAGGCGTCCTGCTCCAGGCGCTGTGCTCCCGGCTCTGAGGGCAGCTCAACAGTGCTGCGCTCAAGGCCAAGGCATCGCGGGCTCTCTGGGCCCGCGTCCTTGGCCGTGCTGGCAGCTCGGAGCCTGGAGCCTGCTTCGGATTCTGTGTCTCCCTCTCTCTCTGCCCCTCCCCTGCTCACGCTCTGTCTCTCTCTCAAAAATAAATAAACATCAAAAAAACTTAATAAAAAAAAAAGAATGCAAACTCAAAATCTGTTGAAATAGAAGCATCTATCTTTCTTCGTGGGTCAAGATTCAAGAATCATGGATTTGGCCCAACATACAAATGTGAGCACTAGGGTTAGAGAATCACTGACAGTCTGCAAATTGTAGCTATAAAATGCAGTTCTGAGCAGTATTTGGGTGAACCTGGCCCTTTCCGAGTAAATCTGTTCCGTGTATCCACTGAAATAAAGTGGAGTGTCCCACAATGACGGAAAGCCGGCAAATAAGAGACTCCCTGTGCCAACTCAATCCCGGTTTTTCTCAGTTGTGCTGTTAGCTTTCCATGGATCCCTCAGCACTGATAAATAACGAACAATGTGCATTCGTTGGCTCATTCCTCGTTGATCACGTTGCACACCCACAATGTAGCAGGAAGTGTACGACGTACCAGGAAGCACCGAGGAACACAACAGGCGTGGCCCCAGGCCCCATGGCCCTCACGGGCTCGTGAGGAAGGTGAACCTAAAGCCGTCACATGAACTATAATGGAAATACAAACCGTGGCGGGTGCCACGAAGGAAACACGCACTTCTGAGAGTTGATGATGGTGGACGGGATTCCTACTCCTACTCTGGGATGGGGAAAGAGTCCTCCAAGAGTATGGAAGGTAGGCTGACCGCTGAGAGGGGTAGCAGTTAGCAGGGAAGGCGGGAGAGAGCAGCCACGGGGAGGTCCTGGGGTGAAAACAAGCCTGACCGGTTCTAGAAACAGAAAGCGGCTGGCTGTACCAGCCACGTCCATGGAGCCCCTCCGTCTTGGTTACAGTGGGGAGCCACTGATGGTTTGTGAGGAAGTGCAGGGAAGGTGACCTGGCAGCGACCGTGCTCAGTCCTGTGTTTTAGAATGCTTTGTGTCCTGCTGCACAAATGGAATTCACTAGACTGCTTTTAGACTACTCTCGTGTCTGCCAAAATCATTATATACATGAAAATGAGCTAATTTACATTGCTATGAATACATCTCAAAAACACAACTTCAAATTTTTGAGGGTTTGCAGTTGGTACAAAGATACCGTGCAATACCGTCCACATCCTGCACATGAAGTAAAATCCTGTAGGTTGTTTACGGGATGTGAAAAGAAGAGGCAGGAATCTGGCATAGAGGTTACTTCCCAAGAAGGAAGGAAGGGGACGTTTTCCCAGCTTGGTATCATTTGGTTTTTCTGAAAATTTAAAGCATCCAAGGCAAAGGATAACTTGTCTATTTCCTTTTACACATCGTTTATGGTGTTTGAGATATTTCACAACTTAAGATGTCAGATGTTCCTCTGTTTGTTTAAATGGCTATCAGTCCTTATCAATTAATGAATCTGGTTTCACTGAAAATTAATGGAAGCCATACGACCTTAATCATAAGTAAGTAGATTTAATCAACAGATAGTAACTTCCTTCATTCCTAGTGCTGGAGTGCTTGATTAACTTATTCAGGATGCTTAAAATTGTACCGGAATTGAAATATGGTGACATTAAATAAAAACTCACATTCTGTCATTTTCAAAGTTTTAAGCTCTTGGATTTATAAAAGGGAGCCTTGTCCAAGATCAGACCGGATACCTACAGAGTGTAATTAAAACCTGTGCAGAGTCCTGGGAGGTGGGGGGGGGGGGGGGGGGGCACCTGGGCGGCTCAGTTGGTTGAGTGTCTGACTTCGGCTCAGGCCATGATCTCACGGTTAAGTTGGTGGGTTCAAGCCCCGTGTCGGGCTCTGTGCTGACAGAGTGGAGCTTGCTTGGGATTCTCTCTCTCCCTTTCTCTCTCTGCCCCTCCCCTGCTCAAGTTCTCTCCCTCAAAAATAAACATTAAAAAATTTTTTTTAAACCCAACTATGCAGAGTCCTAAGCCAGTGCCCTAGCTATCAATGTCACTGTTGATCTACTGTTGTTGATACACATTGAAAATAAGGTAGAAACCCTTCTCTCCAACTTCTTGGTTAAGACATAATGCATTCTTTCCTTCCCACTGCACCTGCATCACCAACACATCCAAAAACATCCTCAAAAAGAGGATGTTATTTAACTTGTACTTCCTCCTCGGGCATGGCTGTTCCGGAACAGTGAGTGTGGACTGCCGTGGGTCCGGGGAAAACGCCTGCGGTGTGCTTCAGGTCACGGACGGCCACGCAGAACAGGCTTTCTGCCCAGTGTCCAGGCGGACGTGAAGTGCTAATTGCTCTCACTGCTATTTTAGCCGCTACCTTTGAAGGAGAAATCAAGACAAAAGGTCTGACGAGTGTGAGTTCACGTGCGTGAGCAACCAGGCAGACCAGTGGGCGGTCCAGACACAGCCAGGTGAGTGCAGATGTGGACGCTAAAGGTTCATAGTTCTGGCCCGAGATTGAATCTGAGGAGCCTTTGTGCTATTATCTGCTGTCTTTGCAAACGCTTTGAACATCGGACTGAATGTGGTTTCTAGATGAAAGTCGCCAACGTCTCGACTTGTCTTCATTTTGTCCCTGGGAGCATGAAGCTAACGCGAAGTGAGCTCAGGGCGAGAGAGGAAACCAGTCTCACGAAGGTGATGATTGTAGAAAAAAACAAACAGTCCCACTTTGCAGATGCAAAATACAGTAAGACATCGGAGTGGCTCTGGGGAGGCTGCGACTTGGGTGCGTGACCGTGAGGCACCGCACAGCGTCCCCCGCAGTGTGTCCAGCGTTTGAAATTCCAGGAGGACGTGGACAGTTGCTGTGTGTCAGGCCTGGACAGAGGCGACGGAACCAGTGGCGATGAGCCTCCCCGCACAGAATCGCAGCACAGCTGGTGTCTCCTCATGGGGAGGGTCAGTGCTTCCTCGGCAGGCGACCTCTCACAAGGAGCCAAGGCCACACGCGGGGCATTCCTTCCACGGACGCTCAGCCTCTTGTCCCGACACGTAGGCTGTGTTTGCAGCCACCCTTCCGTTCGGGGGTCTCTGCGAGCCGCCCGGCCCCTCACAGCCCAGCCCCCCAGCGACAGGAGCTCCAGAAAAGGGCTTTCGGCTTTTAGAGACGTTTCTGTGGACGCCAGGACAGAGTGTGGACCCCTTCGGAGGTAATGCAGTGCTTTGTCAAACCGCCTTAACCCAGAGTGCAAGACCCGCTGAAAGCAGGTGGGGGGCGGGGCGGGCCTGGGGGCCGCGGGGCTCACACAGGCTCCCTGTGCGAGGACCTGCCGCTCAGAGACCCGATTACCTCGGGAGACCTGCGCCTGGCATGTCCGAAGCACTCACGACGCGGACGGAAGCCCCACTCTGGAAAACCAGAGCTCTGAGGACAAGGACTTCCCACAGCATCCCTATCTGCAAAGCCCTGGGATAACAGACCAGGAATTTTACCAACAAGTTCCGTCGTGTTCATAGGCCCTGGTTAAAAGCTACGTTCTCGAAGTTTCCAAGCATTTGTGAAAACGCCTCGACCACAGTGACTCTAGAGACCAAGATCACAAGGCGGCACATGCCACTTACAGAGCAGTATGTGGGTGTGTGTGCACATGTGTGCGTGTGCACGCATGTGTGCACATGTGTATGTGGGTAGGTGTGTACTGTGTGCGCGTGTTCACGTGTGTACATGTGTGCGCGCGTGTGCACGTGTGTACGTGTGTGCACTGTGCACACGTGTGGGTGTGTGCACATGTGTACGTGTGTGCATGTGTGTACACGCGTGTGCACTGTGTATGTGGGTGTGTGCATGTGTATGTGGGTGGGTGTGTGCACATGTGTGCTGTGTGCACACGTGTGCACATGTGTATGTGGGTGGGTGTGCACATGTGTACATGTGTGCATGCGCATGCACGTGTGTGGGTGTGTGCACGTGTGTACATGTGTGTGTGGGTGGGTGTGTGCACATGTGTACGTGTGTGCGTGTGCACATGTGCATGTGGGTGTGTGTGTGTGTGCACGCATGCACGTGTGCACACAGGGGAAACCACAGAAAAACATTGAGAAAAATACCAAAAAGTCTAAAAAGCTTGTTCGTGGCAAGATGATGTGACTTCTCTTTTCATAACTTTTGCTGCCCTCAAATTGTCTATCCTCAAGAGGTACTACTTTGGGAATCAGAGACATTATTCTACATGCACACCCCTCTATGCACAGATGTGCACATATGCGCGCCCGTGTGTGTGCACACTTGTGTGTGTGTGTGTGTGTGTGTGTGTGTGTGTGTGTCCATGCACAAAATAAAACAACACTGACTCCGGAAGGGCCCCAAGAGGAAGGGCCCTCGGTGAAGAATTCACTGAGATGGCCAGGCTTTCAGGCTTAGGGTCCTGAAAAGAAAACGTCACTTTCAAAAGTCAAATTCTGCTAAATCCGGGGCCTGCTGTGGGCTGCAGGTTTGCAGGGAAAACACTCTCACACAGCCTGCTGGATGTCAAAATGTCCAGCTCCAGATCCCGTCCCCAAACCCAGGCCTCTGGGGACCCCGATGGCCCCAGTTCTCCAGGCGCCCTGCCTTTCACTTCAACAGGGGAAACTGAGACCAGACAGGTCAAGTGACTGCTCCAGGCCACACAGCGAATCAGCACTGATGCTGACCCGGACTCACGACCCCAGTGTGCCCTGCTTCCTGTGTGGTGTTCTCTCAATTCCAGGAGGGCAGAAGTCTAGGATCCAGCCATTTGTACAGATTCCTACAAAGCCCACGACACCACGGAAGACAGGCCACGCGGCCAGCAGCGCATCACACTGACAGCTGCTAGAGGCTTCGGGGCTGAGGCTGGTGCCTCCAGGAACAGGTGGTAGCAGGACAGCGTGAAAAGACGCTACCATGCCTCTGGGCCTCGTCCTGTCTGCCGCCGAATGCCACCTGCCGTAGCAGGGGGACCGGCGGGGGGGGGGGGGGGGGAAGCTCCACGGGGGGTGGTGGGGGCAAGCGCCTCTCAGTTCACACCCCGTGTCAGCAGACCCAAGGCACCCACAAACCACCAACTAGAGCCACACCCAAGTGGCATGAGATTTGGGACCACGGTCTCCCCATGGCCTTGGGGCTGCTCCTGGAGACATACCCCAGGTGCCTGGAGTTCACTCAATGTTCCCCCTCATGGTTCACAACCTTTGGTTCATAAACTGGGCTTCTTTCTCCCATCCCAGTATTTCTCCTTAAAAAACCCAATGGGGTGCCTGGGGGGGCTCAGTCGAAGCGTCCGACTTCGGCTCAGGTCATGATCTCGCAGTCTGTGAGTTCGAGCCCCGTTTCGGGCTCTGTGCTGACAGCTCAGAGCCTGGAGCCTGCTTCCGATTCTGTGTCTCCTTCTCTCTCTCTGCCCCTCCCGCACTCATGCTCTGTCTCTCTCTCTCAACAATGAAAAAACACTTAAAAAGTTAAAAAAAAAAAATCCAACCTTCACATAAGGTCTCCTTAATAAATAACAAAAGTGCTTACATCAAAAGCGAATCATGCTGTCTGCCTGCCTTCAGGAAACGAAGAGAACTGTTCTTTACATCTCGGCTTCGTGATCAAAATGACAACACACGTGGCTAAAATTACCGAACCCAATCTCCACGTTCGGCCAAAGCGGGGTTCCCGCCAGCTCCCGGGGCAGTGACCGTGCAGGTGAGCGCCCCATGCAAAGTGCCAGGACTGATGAATGAGAAGCTGTGGCATGAACTAAGGCACAGACTTTTCTTGCCCCGGTCACGTTTCACAGCTGCTGTCTTGTCCTGGGACAGAATTCCACAGCCGGCATCCATCCTTCCAGGGCAGAGGGCGGGGAGACCGGCTCTCCCCTGCACCAGGAGCTCTCCGCCCGCTGAGAACACGATCCTTCTGGCAGAGACACAGCCCGTGCACTGTCCAGGGCTCTGCTGGGTGGGCTTCCTTCTCACTAAGTCATGCATTCGTTCGCAAACGCACACTGACGGAAGCCCACGAAATGCCGGGCACAGATGACAGGGAACAGGCCACGAAGAATCCTGGCTCACAGGCTCCCGCTGCAGGGGGAACGCCCAGCCCTCATTCATCAGCCCCCCAAGCCCACCGGGTGCCACCCCACACGGGCCGGGTGCAGGACGGGTTTCCCGGGGCTTCTGGTCCGGGAGGCGAGACAGACACCCCCTGCCACCCGTCCCCAGTGACTGAGTGAATGATCACAGATGGGGGGAGCACGGGGGACAGACCTCCCCGGCACATCCAGGGACGCTTCCCAGAGGAAGCCAGGTGTACCTGGGGGCGAACAGGACGAGCAGGACTTGAGAGGAGGACAGGAGGCCTGAAGACGCGGTCCCCGCACACAAGCTGTAAGATGGGCACGGGGGCACCGAGGGAGCCGCCGGCAGGCCACCAGGAGGAACGGGGCCCGAGGGACACACGGCTGGCACGCCCTGGCCCCCCGGGTCCAGCCCGTCCCACGCTGCCCTCCCCAGGGGAGGCTGACCCCTTAGCATCCTCTGGACCCGAGCGGCCACATTGCAAACAGCAGCTGCTGGTTCTCGTCCTCGTGACACCCACGCCTGGATTCCCGTGCCCACATGGCGGGAGGCGGGGGGGTGTCACTGGAGCGCCCAGCCGGAGGGGCCACCAGAGACAGCGGCAGTGCTCGCCGGCAGGCGCCCCAGCCTGGGTTTTGGAAGGGCGTGTGAACCTGAGGAGGATCTGTTTGCATTTCCCTCAGCTGAGTGAGGCACAGAGGACCGTCCCTGCAGATCCCTGCAGAGTGTGACCAAAATAAACCCTGCTGTTTCGAGCGGGCCTTCTGGAATGACTGGTTATGCACCCCCCCACCCCCACCCCGGGGAAGGACGTCCAGCAGCTGAGCAGACGCCTGGCAGCCAGCGGGTCCCCGGGGGCCAGGCCCCTGCCCCGAGCCCCCCGTGACGGGGCGGCAGAGGGGCTGAGGGCACGGCCAGCCTCGCCGAACCGACGGCCTCGGGGCGGTCTCCACGCAGGTCTCAGTGATGCTGCTGAGGTTTTTCTTGGTGGCGCGATGGAACGAGAGGAGACAAGGTCCGGGAAGGAAGCAGTCGGTTCTCAAGCGACACTGGGACCAAGCAAATATCAAGGAACCGGGCCTTGCTGGGGGCTGGGGTCAAAAACAAAACGGGCCCGTTTCCCAGCCTCTCCAAGAGCGTCAAATTAAGGAGCTTCAAGTAAGGGTCAAACCCAGATCCTTTGCGGAGGCCTCGTAAATGTCGGACGGGGCGCCTCGGCGTCTCTCAGACAGGAGTCCCCTGAGGCGCTCCTGCCTCGTGGACACTAAACTGCAGCTTTTGGGAATTTCAGGGACTTTTTTTCCGAGCAGCCCTGGCCCAGCGGAGGTCCAAGGTAGACCGAGGGCTCACGCCAGCGACATTCGTGACCGCTGCTTCTGTCAAACGGCACGAGTCCCAACGGAGCCACGGCGGCCCCCCACGTCTGCAGCACAAACAGGAAGAGGCACCACCAGCGTGGACTCCGTGGGACAGAGACAGCACAAGACGGAAACAGGAAGCAGGCTGAGAAAAGCGTCAGCTGCACACACCAGGCATTTCTTCTGGACAAGAAAGGGTGACTTCCAAGGGAGCGCCACGAATCCAGAAGGCAAGGCCAAGAGCAATGGAAAAATCATCCTCAGGAATTCGAATCGAGCCCTTTCCAGGAACTGCCAGCTTGGGCCGGACTGCAGCGCAGGACGCATGGGCCAGGCTCTGGGGGCCTCCCACATCCGCTCGGGAAGAGGCGGGTGTGACGGGGACGTCCACGTGTCTGCGTGGCTGGGCCCCGGCACCCAGAGGCTCCCTCGAGCACCCGTCTGCGTGGCTGGGCAGGCACCGTTTAGAGGGAACGATCGCTTAAGCTGGTGGACTTGGCTAAAGGCAGAACCCCCTCCCTGACGCGGGGGGGCCGCATCCAACAGTCAAAGGCTCGGAGCAGGGGAAGGGAGGTCCCCCAGGAAGAGAGAAGCCTGTCCCCGGACGGCCCTCAGGCTCCAGCGGCGGCCCCCGCCCTCCCCGGTCCCCTGCCCGGCGGCCGCCAGCCCCACCGGCCCCACGGCCACAGGAGCCCGTACCTTAGCAGAAACGAGTCTGTCTCTGTCCAAGTACGAACATCCTGTTGGTTCCAGCCCCAGGGCCCGCGGCATCTGTCCCACACGCGTCTGCCACTGCATGTCCGGTGTGGGGCAGGTGGCTTCGGGCATGGGTCCTCACGTGAAGAGCGTGTTCACAAAGCTGCACTCCTGACCAGCAGCCAGGACGGCTCACGCGCACCTGGGCCTGATTTCGGTGACAGGATGCTGGAGCCTGAGCCGGATGCCACGACAGGATGAGGTTGGGGGACCCGACGGGGGGGGTCGTGACACTGCACGCGGGAGGAATAGGAAGTTAGTGGCCAGAGAGTGGGCTGCGGCACAGGGTATTTTCCAAAGATGGCCCCACGGACGTTTCCCTTCCAGCACGATCTTCTCACCACGCGAGAGGACACTCGCCACGGGAGGTGAGGTCCACGTTCCCTGCCTTTGAACCTGGGCAGGCCGGGAGCTGCCGTTAAGTGACACGGTGGGACTTCCGAGCCTAGTCTGGGAAAGGAGGCGCGGACTCCCCCCGGCTCTCCCTCCTCAGGACGCGGTCCTCAGGAACCGTGCCTCGACGTGGACGAGGTCCAGCACACTGAAGCGGCCAAGCTGGGAGAGCACCGGGAGGGGCCGCAGAGAGACAGGGACGCTCCAGGGGCCCCGCCTGCCTGAACCAGCCCCACCCGGAGCCCAGACAACAGAGCTCAAGGCTGTGCGGGCTCTAAGCCACCACGTACCGCACCGCCCGCCGAGTGGTACAGAGACGAGCCGTCCTCACGCCGCAGATCTGTAAGCAGATTGTTCCTGCGTAAAGCCACCCTGAGTCTGCTGACGTTGCTATACAAAAACATCAGAGACAACAGACACTTATCTCTCACAGTTCGGGAGGCTGGGGAGCCAGCATGGCTGGGTGAGGGTCATCTGGGTGGCCGACTTCCCGCTGTCCTCACACGGTTGAGACAGACTCCTGTCTTCTCGCAAGGGCACGAACCCCATTCACGCGGGTTCCATCCTCCCGACCTGCTCACCCTGAGGCCCCACCTCCAAACACTATCGCAGTGGGGGTTAGGGTTTTACATACAGCAGCGCATGCGGACGTTTGTGGGACAACCAGAGCAACTGGGGTCTCACAGCCCATGTGAAGAATTGTGGGGTGCAGCTTTGACAGTGGGAAGCCACTGACGCCCCAACACGGTAAGATCTGTGTTTGTAAATGACTGCTCTGACCACCGTGTGACAAACTGACCAGAGGAGACAAGAGTAATGTGCAGAGCCCAGACGGGCGGCTCAGCCACAGTAAAAACGAGAGAAGACGGTGACTCAAAGGTAGCAGGTTCCTCATTCACACACTCGAGGGACCTCACAGCCTGAGACTTGGTAATACAATAGCAATAACAGCATTAACGCTGGCACTGTGCTTATCAGCTTATGAAACGTTTCGTCTACATCATCTTATTTGGTGATTTCCCTTTATGATTTGGTAGATCTCAGCTCTGCAAAATTAACCCATATCCTACTCCATCAAGCCCTAAAGTATGAAGCCCCATCAATTTACATAAATGAAATATCACAATTTAATAACAACATTATATGAAGTTACAAATTACGACTCTCTGCTCTGGCCTTCCTTCAGTTTTCCAGTGTGCCCTAGTCCTCACCACAGGGCCTTTGCACACGATTCCCCCTGGGACCTCACCATACCATCCTCCTTTGCCACTTCTCACCCTTCAGATCTCAACTCGACGTTTCCTTGTTATGTGCTTTCATGGTTTATTCCTTTCCTTCAGAATACTTGTCTTGATCTGTTACTACACAAGAATTCACACAGTCACGTTTACTGACTTTCATCTCCTTAGAGTCCAGGCTGCAAGGGGTTGGGGGACTGGGTCTACTTCACTCATCACCACCCCTAGAATTGTGCCTGACCCACGGAAGGTACTCAGTAAATATTTGTGAAAGGAGGAAATTAATTTTTAATTGGTCAAACATTGCATAAGACAGAGAATGGCTTCAATTTCCAAGGCACTGTTTATTTTAATATCGTTTCCAGCAGGAGCCAGGTTCTTGGCAAAAGATAAACTCCTAGAAGTTTTAATTTTATTACAAAAGTTATTGCTGCTCTTTGCGAACTATTTTGCAAATATGTGCTGGGTACCAACACTGTAATTTCAACATAATTACAATAACTGCAAGAGAAAAACTCCAATCAGGGCCACGGTGGAGACAATAATCCCTTGAACTCCAGAGAAGAGCAGATCTTATCCTGAGTCACCAGGGGAAGATGTGTGAAATGACACGGGGGCTTTCTGCCCTGCAAGCGGACGGCGTCACAGGCGCCTCTGAAGCCCAATGAAGCCACAGTCCTCTCGGGTCACAAAGCTCAGATGTAGGGAGGCTCGGGGGCATTACAGCTGCCTAAGTGATTCCAGATTCTCTGCAAAGCTATTATTACTGAGCAATTTATGCTGTTGGCATTCAGAAAACAACAGAAATATGATTCCAGATGGAGGCGTTCAGAGCTTGGAGAACCTCTGTTTTTCCGGAACAGGAACAAAGACTCCAAAGGTGTATTTTAAGCTAAAAAGAGACCTTTTCCCTCCCACCGCCGTTTGTACCGGGACTTAAGAAGGTGAAAATGGAAGCAGTGGGACTGTGTGCAAAGACATTCATTGATGAGGCCAGGGCCTCACCACTCTTCCAGATTCTTCTAGAGTCAAGGCTGGGTCTTCCCTGAAGGGACGCCCAGATAGCAAAAAGGCCAGAGGATCGTATACAAAATCTCCCTGCACGCATGTAGTCTCGGGCAGACATCCGCACTATTTTTTTCTCCCTTCCCAAACCGAGATTGCCTTAAACACAAGCAACATCTTACAATTTTGCTCATTCTGTTCTAATTATATTACCAGCAATATCTGTGCAGTCGACACTAAAAGCTCAAGAGACTTCTTACCTCATTAAAATTTTTGCTTAGTTATCCCCAGAAGAGAGGCTCCGAACGCCAATTACCATAAATTTGCAGGCAAGGGCCATCCCGGGAGCAAATCTGGTGGCAGGGGAAGGCTGGCTTCTGTGGTTTTTGGGGTGTGGAGAGGAGTATTCTAATAATAGGACGCCATTAGCTCAGGATAAAAGGCTCAAGGGCAGCGCTGGCACCCATTAGGAGTTCCTAATTAGAGTCTGAGTAACTGCTATTTAATGAGATGGTGAGAGGTGCCCAGAGAACAGGCCGGGAACAGAGCGAACTCCCCACTCCCTCGGCACTTAAGGGGGAAGGGCAGGGAATTAAGAGCTGATGCTCACGCCTTCAGGGTTGTGCGTACAAATGCAGGTTATCCTATTGTTTTTTTTCTTTTCCCTTAACATAAATGTGGGGGGTGGAGATAGAGAATACGGTTTCGTAGGAAACTAAGAGGTGCTGGAATTACTCAAGACCCTCCTTGTTTAAAGGCTCTGGGAGCCTTGGCTCCCGAGCCAGCCCCTCCCCCAGACCTGCCGGGTCCCGCGCAGGGGGGTCCCCAGCACGTGTGGGTGCGGACAGACCGCGCGGCTGGCATTCAAACTCCCCACCGGACGTCTTCCAGTCGGTGGCGCAGGCAGAGCTGGTTCCGCGCACCGGGTATTTCGACGCCGCTCCTTGTCATGCCCCCACCCCATCGTGATGTCGGGCACGTTCGCACAGGCCACCGGCGCTGGCACGGGGCTGCCCGGCCCGGTCGGGGGCACAGGCTCCGCGAGAAGGGAGCGCAACCGCTGGCAGCGGCGGCTGAGGGCGACACCCTCGGGGCGGGAGTGCGACCCCGGGGGCGGGGGCCGCGGGGGCGGGGTCTCGAGGTCCGGACCTGCGGCCACAGGGCTCTCGCGTCCCTCCGCTCTCCCGGGTACCCAGTCCGGGAGGGACCTCTCGCCTGCTTCCGGGGACCCGCGAGTAGGGCGCCGCGCACAGGCCCTGAGAAAGCGGGGATCCCCGGCCGCGCCGGCAGCAAACGTGGCCACAGCGCACTCCCCCCCTCCACGAGCGCTCCGCGGGGGCGGCGGGCCTCCGGGGGGCCTCGGGCTGGGCCGAGCTGCGTGCGGACACGCGTTGGGCCGCGGCGCTCCCGGGCCTCCGGGGGCCGTCTCCTCGGCGGCGGTCACCGCGGGGACAGCGCGGGGCTCGAAGCCCCCGAGACCCAGCGCGGCCGCCGATTCCCAGCCCACTCCCACCGCACGCCCTGAGGGAGGCGGCCACCCGCTTCCCGGGGGAGTCCCCGCGGATCGGACACCCGCCTCCACGCGGGCGCCCGGGGGCGAGACGGAGGTGCGCCCAGCCCACTGCCCACACCCCCACCGCCAGCAGGGCCACCACGGCCACCTCCCCCCTCGCCCACCTCCCCCCCTCGGCGGCCACCCCCTTCCCGCCCCTGCTGCCCCAGTCCCGCGCCTCCGGGGGCGTCTGGCCACCGCCTTCCTTCCGCGGGGCCCACCCCTACCTCGAAGCTCCGCGCCTCGCCCTCCACCCCGGGGCCCACCCGAGCCAGGACGCTGAGCCCCAGTCGGTGGTCTCCGGCGCGCATGCGCGCGGGCCTCTTCCCGCGCACCTGTGAGAGCGCCCGGGGGCGGGGCGGCCGCCTCCCGCGCACCTGTGCGAGCACCCCGCGGCGTCCCAAGCCTCTTCCCGCGCGCCCGGGAGCGCCCGGGGGTCTTCCGGCTCTTCCTGCGCGCCGGGGGAGGGGGGTCCTCCGCTCCTGCCCGCGCGCCCGCGAGCGCCCCGGGCCCCTCCGGCTGCTGCCCGCGAGCCCCGGGGCCCTCCGGCGCGGCCGGGCCCGGGCCGGCGAGCCCTCCACTCCCCCGCCCCCCGCCCCCGCCGCTGGTCCCCGGGGAAGCGCGCCCAAGCCCGGCCCCCGCGGGGCGGACAGCGGCGCCCGGCACTCACCCTCGTCCGCGGACGCTCAGCCGCTCCGTGGAGCGCGCCGAGGCTCGGAGCCGCGGGGGCGGGAGCGGCCACAGCCTGGGCCGGGCGCGCGTGCACACGGGCGCGCGGCCTCCGGGCGGGAGCGCGAGCCCGCGCCGCCGCGAGTCCCGGCTCCGGGGAGAGGGTTGCGGCTCGGCGCCGGGGCCTCCTCCGCGCGCCCCGCCCGCCGCCCGCTTAACCCTTTCCAGGACCCCGGGACTTCCTGCCGAGATGCGGGCTGCAGGCGTGGAGGGCGGCGCCACCTGACCCCACGACGGCCCCACGGCCGATGCTGGGCCCGAGCTGCGCCCCGGTGTGAGTGAATCCCCGCAGCCACCCCGCGAGAAGCGGAGAGCAGGTTCCCGCCGGCGGGCTCGGGGTTTCTGCCCCGACCACACTCTTTTGTGTCCTGCTTCCCCTCCCCCGCTCCTCCGTTACAAAACCGTGCGATAAAATGTAGTGTTTACATATGTTTGCAAAATTGGGGACGCTGCGTTGTTGGCATATTTAGTGGTTAAAAACCTATTGCCTACCTCCTTACAGATTCCAGGATAAAAGACAAAAACGTTGCGAACGCTCAGAGGAAACTGCTGAACTTTGTTCTTCTGTCTGGAAGTGTGGCCTCAACCATCTCCGGCTCCCTGCAGCTCAGACCTGGCATAGGGCCACGGGGGGACCCTCTGGACCTCACCGAGAACGTGAAGTGTTAGCTCCACAAAACCAGTGGACAAGGGAGACACTTCCTCTGACTTCAGCTGCTTTTTATTCCTACATACAGCTGCTTCCTGCCCAGGTCAGTTCTAATTAAGACTGGACCCCTGATGGCAAACGCTATTTTTAAGTTTTATGCAAAAATTATGATGATTACATTTCCATAGGCCCAGAGAGCCTCAGACTTGACTTTTTTCAAATTTTGCTTTTGACAGCCTTTGCCGGTTTCATACGCTGCGAGGCTTTTGGATTTCAGCGCCAGAGCTAACACCCTGAGAACATCCTTAAAAAACGTTTTCATTCTGCCAAGTGGAATACTTTACCTCGGGATTTGGATCAAAGGAAGCAGAAACCAAGCAAACTACTGGGATGTATATTTTTAAATTATCAGTTAACTATACCAGAAGCAGATCTTTTGGGGGCTGAACTCATTCCCATCATGCTCCATTTTTGTTTTGTTCTCTTTACTCCAAAAACATTCCAAAATCTACTGGGATCTTTTTTCGCGGATGTTCTGTTCACCTTCACATGGAGACTGTGTGTCACTAGCTCACCCAGCTCCATTGGCTTAAAGATGCCTGGAGTGGAGTTTTAAACTTATTTCCCAGCAATGCCTCCAGCCCTCACCCCCATTCTTTCAGGGGAAGCTTTAGGCTGACCCACAGCTTTATAGCCTCATCCATGTCCCCCACCCACTTTTGTGGATTAGAATCCAGTGGCCCCTAAGTTTTCCCCAACCAAAGGTGGAGTACTGGCCTGTCTTCTCTACCGTTCTCCAAACTTCCAGAGATCAGGTAATACGTCACATTTAACTTTTCTTCCCGCGGGATCTTACTATGCTTGCCATATACTAGGTTCTTAGTAAATGTTTATTGAATGAGTGAAAAAGTAAATGAATTAACTTAAAATATTCATCCAACCCATATGCCATCTGGTAGATAAGGTGTGTGGGGAACCCCATCCATTTTCAGACTTTACATGTTTTATTTTTAAAAATGTACTGTGGTCCCAATATGGCCAATGGAAATTGCCGTGGAACGATCCATGCATTTAATTAGGAAGTCATTCAAACTACAGGGACATCCAGAGTCCCTGAAATCAAACATGGGATCCAACAATACCCAGAAAAAGAAGGACTTGTCGTAAACATTAAATAACGTCCATTCCAACAGTATTTCAAGAATATTATTTTACTATTTTAAATTTTCCACTGCTCAGAAAGAGCCTAACCACGCATGGCACACTTGAAGAAGTGTATAAACGAGCTGTGCAGAGCTGTATGAGGTATAAATGAAAATGTAAGTGAAACTCAGAATTGCCCTGGGTGAGATGGTGTCCGGCCCCCTAATAAATGCAGGGTCTCCCGGCCTGGGCACCAGGCTTAGGGGACTCTGACCCCCATCTGGAAACTGCATGGGGAGAGCAGAGAGCACAGCTTTGGAATTCAACAGATGGGATTTCAAACACCAATGTCACCATTTCTCCATCTTAAGAAATTTGCACAGAACCCCTGACCTCTCTGTGGTCTTCTGTCCTCTTCTGTCTGACCAAGGTGACACATGCAAGGCATTTAGCTCAGTGGGTCTTAACTCTAGCGGGAGGACAGCCCCACTCGTCACCTGTGACTTTGTCACTGCCCCTCTGGCTGAGTGTCAGCAAATACTTTCTGTGTTCCCAGTTCTGTGCTTCTGCATGTCGTTTTCATCACACAACACCCAGTACTTACAGAAGATTCAGGCGGCTGGGCAGTCCAGCATTGAGCCCTGTTTGGATGCTGGACACCGGTTTTCTACTTGTGCTGATGCCAGAGAGCAGATAGTTTCCCCAAAGCTTAATAGCCCATAAGAGTTGATGCACTCCTGCCTTCCAATAAGAAGCAATTAAATTCCAGTAGCTGTCAGGAATCGATCCCATTGCTACATAGTGCTTTGAGTCTCTTGGCATGAAAAATTAACCAGAATATCTGTGTGTTGGTGTGGAAACATCAGTCCCCGCGGCCTTGAAAAATTCTGCCCGTGTAGTACGAACACGAAGCCATCTCCTACACAGAGCTCCCCGAAATTCCCCTGGCCCCACCGTGACTACCCCCTTCGGCTCTGATGGCTCTGGGTCCGTTTGTAGTGTCGTGTAAGCCATTTCTTCAACATGGTGAATATTCTCCTCAGGCCTGAGTTTTCCCAAGCATCTAATTAGCCCGTGCCTGAGAATGTTACGCGCGAAAAAGAGGAATGTAAGTGCCCTGAAATACTGTTGACAATTGGCCATTAACTGGTTGTGTACCGACCGTGTACTTGTGATGTCACTGCACACATTTTCTGTTACGGACAGTCCCGGGTTTAGGAGAATACCTGAGCGGTCCTGATCTGAATAGGACAATGGAGACCTGTCTTTTTAGCCTCAAGCCCCAGGGCCAGCACTGTGAGCAGATCAAGCTGTGCTCGGTGCTGGTCCAGTCGGTGAGAGGAGGAAGCCTGATTGTGCTGAGTGTCTCCCTCCTGCCGTCCTTCATCACTGTGGGCAGTGGAAGGAGGGGGGTGGGGGGGGGGGGCTGGCAGGCCACCAGGAGGCCAACAGTTCCTGTCAAGTGAGTCAGGACTGCAATCCCTAAGGGCCGTGAAGTTCATTAGTGCTGATTCTGGTAAACCTTCTCTTGGAAAAGACATACCAACTGAACAGTTATTTTTAAATACTTTCAAGGTATGTGTTTATCCTGTTAGAGCAAGTTATTTACAATCAAATACGATCTCACATGAATCTTTGCGGTATACCTACACGTAAGCGTGCATGTAACTCTGCAAAATACCCAGATGTAGATACACGCACTGCCAGAGGGCAGTTTTACAGCTGAGGGAACGGACTCTCTCTCAAAGAGTCCGATGTCACTTTCGTGTCACGTGCCCAACCCCAGGCCCTTCTTCACACTGACAGTGAAACACCGTCTTTCCAAATGAATGAGTCCTATCTTCCGAGTACAGATCAAGGAGGCACAAAACCATACTTCGTGTAACGGGAATCGATGCGTTAAAAATCAAATTGGCTTCCTAGTACATCTCGATGGCTTCATCCTGCCACACAGATTTCCACCCCAAGCCCCAAACACTTTGTGCTGCGAGTGAAGGGTTCACTTTTCCAGCGGAAGCTGCCCGGTGGGTGAGTCGCCCGAGACTGGGGGCTGGGAGGGAGGGTGTTGGCCTTGCAACCTGGGGGGTGGGTCCTTCTCTGCCCTAAAAACTATTCTGCTCAACACTCCTACTTCACACAGTGGGCCTGCAGGAACTTTCCGGAAGGGAATCTCCTGCCGTTTGCCCACTGCTCTAGTAGGTTAGGGCCAGGACGGGAGTTCTCTCCTGGACAAGCAGCACTGGGGACGCCCAGTGGTGTGGGTGCAGCAGGAGGGCCCGGTGCCTTTACCGCCACGCCGGGAAGGCGGTCCCCAGAGCGGGGTGCCTGCTGTTCTCAGACCAGTCTCTTCTACAGCACAGTTCTCTCACTACACAAGGAATGCTCGTGGGGCGTCTGGGTGGCTCGGTCAGTTAAGCAGCAAGGTCAGGATCTTGCGATTCGTGGGTTCGAGCCCCACGTCAGGCTCCTTGCGGATGGCCAGGACCCTGCTTGGGATTCTGTCTCGCTCCTGCTCTCTGCCCCTCCTCTGCTCTCTCTCTCTCTCAAGATAAATAACTTAAAAAAAAAAAAATCCAGTTAAAAAGAAAACAATGTCAGCAATGCCTTAGGTGAGGTGCAAGGTTAAATGAGACAAAAACCAAAATCAAAATGGAAGCACAGTGTTACTGTCTCCCCACTGATAACACAGGGACTGCAAAAAAAGTTTTGTTTTTTTCAAGTTTTCACACAGTAAAGGTCTAATTAGGAAATCTCAAAAGTATAAACTAAGTAAGGACACCTTATCCAGTTAACCCCAACTTAAAGGTTCTTAGGGGTCAAGTTGTGTCCCCCCGACCCCCGATAAAGGCATGTTGGAGTCCCAGCCCCTCAGAGCGTGACCTTATTTGGAGATGGGGCAGCCAAACTGAAATGAGCGAGTTAGGGCGGGCCCTAACGCAAGGTGATCAGGTCCTTCCAGAAGGAGACTCCGTCACAGACGTGGACGGGCACAGAGGGAGGCCGAGTGAAGGCAGAGGCAGAGGCTGGAACGATACGGCCACAGCCAAGGATGCCGGCGAGCTCCGGCCCTCAGACGGCGAGGCCGTGACGCAGGGGTGCCGGCCTGGCCTACGGACCGTGGGAGGGCGCGTGGCCCCTGCCCCGGCCTCCCGCGGCCCTTCCTTAAGGCAGCTCTGGGAAAGCAGGACAGGGGTCTGGGGTCTTTGCCTCTCAGACGGTCTGCTGTGGGGGAGCACGTGGCTGTTTTCCTTGTTTTTAACCCGTTGAGGACTGGCCTTCTCAAAATACGATACAAATGAATGGGTGGACAAAGGAGAGTTTGGCAAGGACACACAATACAGACGGCCACTTCCTCGGGACGCAGCTAAATGGGCACACGGCATTCTGTCAAAATGTCACCCGCGTCTCTGCTCCACACGCGGCCTGGGGACACTCGGGGACCCGGCCCGGCTGGAGGATGTGGGTCTGAGGAGCAGCAGGCTGCCGGCTGGTCCTCGAGAAGCCCCGGGCCACGGCACCCAGGGTGGCACGGCTGGGCTCTCCTGCCTCATCTGTCTGGACCTCGACTTCCCGTGGGGCTGGGCAATGGGCTCGCGGAAAAGTAGCCACGGGATGGGGGAGGGGTGGTCACAAAGGGGCTCTAGACTATTTCCAATAAACATACACAGAATCCGGGGCGCCCGGGGGGCTCAGTCAGTCAAACACTTGACTCCTGATTTCGGTTCCAGTCAGGAGCTCACGGTTGGTGAGCTCGAGCCCCACGTCGGGCTCTGGGCTGACAGGGCGGAGCCTGCCTGGCATTTTCTCTCTCCCTCCCTCTCTGGCCGCGCCCCCACCCCCGCACCGGCTCTCTCTCAGGATAAACGATTAAAAGTCTGTACGTGGGGGCGCCTGGGTGGCGCAGTCGGTTAAGCGTCCGACTTCAGCCAGGTCACGATCTCGCGGTCCGTGAGTTCGAGCCCCGCGTCAGGCTCTGGGCTGATGGCTCGGAGCCTGGAGCCTGTTTCTGATTCTGTGTCTCCCTCTCTCTCTGCCCCTCCCCCGTTCATGCTCTGTCTCTCTCTGTCCCAAAAATAAATAAAAAACGTTGAAAAAAAAAAAAAAAAAAAAAGTCTGTACGTGGACACGGAATCTGGCGGCCGGCCAGGCGGGCCTCCGCGTCTTCCAGCACACGGCCTCTTTCCCGCCGCTCCGGGGTTCGGCCGGGCGCCCGCCAGGAGAGCGCTCCTGAGGGACATCGAAGCCGGAGGGCCTGTGTGAACCCTGGCCTTTCGGGTGCGCGATGCTCTGGTTTCGTGGTTACAGAGATGCTGGACGCTGCTTCCTCGGCCCCCCACTCCTGCGCTCAGCCCCCCGGAAGCAGGGGGCGGCCTCGGCCGGAGGAAGGGCCGCCTGGCACAGTTGCAGGGGACGGGACCCCGCAGCTCACAGTCGTTCTGTGCCGCCGCAGGAGGCCCGGGGCCACCAAGCCTTCCCAGCTCCCCCTGCCTTCCTCCCGAGAGGCCTCTGCCTCCTGCTGTGTCTCCCCTCCTCGGGCATCTTTGGGGTCCCGCTCCGGAGGGAGCCTCCGTGGGAGGGGACCCCCGGGTAAGCGGACGATGGCACTGAGCTCCTGCGATCATCCGGACCCTTCCAGCAAGGCCGAGCCGGGCGCCTCCGGGAGCCGCCGGACGAGATGGGCGGAAATGTCCACGCACGAAAGCGGTTGCGTTACGGGAGCCTCCCCGCCGCACCTGTGTCGCACCTGACACGGTGCGCGTCCGGAGGCTGCTCCCAGCTCTGCGTCCAGGCCCGCTCAGGGCCTCTCCAAAGCCTGTCCGCCACCTTTCCCCAGGCCGGGCCCAGACGCCGCTGCCCGGTGGGCGCGAGGTCCCAGAGCCGCTGGCTGAGGGTCCGTCCCCGCCCTGCCCGCCAGGTGTCCTGGGCCAGGACCAGCCTGTCATCAGAGACATCCTCGCCTGACGACTTTGTTGTTCGTGCCTTTTATTTCCCCTTGAACGTCTACCGTTTTGCTCTTAGAAAGGAAAAGAAAACATAAATGCGATTACTTTGGACAAGTGTGTTTGGGGAATGAGTTCCACAGAGACTCTGCTGAACCTCCAGTCGCCCCACTGTCCCCTCAGCCCGTCCCGCTCTCACGCCCCCTTCTTTCCCACACGTCACCTCTCTTCTGCCAAGCGAGGGGTCTCCCTGCCCGGCCACAAGGTTGGCCTGGGACTCAGGCCTCCAAGGGGACGGGAGAGGGTTCGAGGAGGCTGCGTTCGGAAGGGACTGTGCCGGCTGCAGGGATTCACTGCCCTCGCCCTGTGGGGCCGTGAGAGTTCACGGGGTCCCCTGCAGAAAAGATGCCCCGGAAGGTGCCCTTCGCCCCGGAAGGTGTCCAGCAGAAGACGAGAAGCCTCCGCAGGATTCCTCAGGGCCTCCAGCGTGGCCGCCATCTGATGGCACCTCTGCGTGGCCTAGTCCTGCACGAATAAGAACTCAATCCACAGGAGGGTGCGGGTTCCCTGTGGTCGCTGTGACATGTTGCCATAAAATCTGTGGCTTCGGCTTCAAACAATACACATTTCTTGCTTGCGGTTCTGCAGGTGAGAAACCCAACCTGGGTCTCCCCGGGCTAAAGTCGGGACGGTGGCAGGGCCGGTTCCTTCTGGAAACTCCAGGGGAGGCCCCGTTTGCTCGCTTCTCCGGCGTGCACAAGCCCCTTCCTCGGCTTTGCCCCTGTGGCTCTCTCCCTCACCCGTTTCCTTCTCTGACCCGCCCGCCTCTCCCTTGCAAGGACCCCTGTGATGGTGCCTGGGCCCCCATGATCGAGTCTCGTCCCCTCATCCCAAGATCCTTAATTTAGTCACATGTGCTAAGTCCCTTTTGCTGTGTGAGGCAATAAGGGGTCTGGGCACTAGGATGTGGGCATCTGGGGGCCGTCGTTCGGCCCGGCACACGAACTCGCCGAGATGAGCGAGATCTGCAGAGGCGTCTGCACAGCACCGGAGCGGTGTGGCCCCGGGTGGGTGCCCTGGCCTTGGCCCTCCCAACCAGGGCCTGGCCCGCTGCAGGCAAGCAACACATCCTTGTGGAGGGGATGAACGTATCCAATAAGAAGTGAGAAAATCATGGGAAGATCAAAATAACCGTGGCCTGCAGGACGGCGTGGTGGAGACAGGGGTCCAGAGGGCAAGCGCTTTCCGGGGTGACGGCTGCCCGACCACAGGCCAGGCACTGAATCGAGACCTTCATCCGTTATTTTATGTAAATCTTACCAACCTCCTGCATTTTACAGGTGACAGAATTGAGGCTCAAAGAGGTAATTAGCCCGAAGCTGCATGGCCAGCAAACCTAAGTCACGAAGCCACCGTCTGAATGTCAAAGCTTGTGTTCTCAGCCCCCCGTCTGTATTTCCTGAAAGCTGAAAGAGGTTTCAGGATGCTGGCACAAACCAGGACAGTGGCTTCAAATAATCTTCTGGTCGCTCACTTTGGCAGAATGAACGCTCCAGCTGCTCCCGGGGCGGGAAACGCAGACACACACGGCAGCCGGCACACGGGTTGCGTATGCTTCCTGGCAATTCAGAGCCCCCGATCGCCAACTGTGGCCCCTAGAGATCCACAAACCCCAGGTGGTGGATCCTCGTCTGGAGAAATCCTGTCCTCTGAGGAATTCCGTAGCGGAGTCAGTCGTGAATCTTTGTGCGGAGACCAAAATTACCATTTGTGTAAATCTGGACGTGCGCCCGTTGAACTTGCCCAGAATAGGGTGCCGAGAATAGCGCCAAAGCCAGGCGGACGCAGCGAGACGACAGGGACATCTGGGGACAGAGCAGGAATCCCGTATGTTCACACCAAAAAAAGAAATCGAGCAAGCGACCTTCCCTGGAGACGGAGAACGTGAAGAATTGGTGTGGCCTCAGCTCCGTCGGCCGGGGGCCGTCTGTGCACGGGGCGTCCAGCGTCCCCCCTGGCCTCGGCCCGCCTGCCGCCCTGCCTGGATGAGAACCACTGAACTGGACACAGGGCACGAGTCCCACACACTTGGCACCACAGGAAAAAAAAAAGCAATAATTTTTTGATGAGCAGAAAAACATAAGAATAACTCCTCCATTACTTACCGACCTAGAGCAAGGCGCACAGGGCTCTCTCCGGGTGCGCGCCATGCACCAGCAGCCCTGCACCTCAGAACCTTCTAGAATTCGCCTGTCAGCGGCTAGGACACACTTTACTGGGTCCCCCGGCTCTGCTCAGACGCTGTACGGGAGCAGACCTACCAGAGCAGGACCCTCGGGGACCCCGCCCCTCCCCCAACCTCAGCTCTGCCCTCCCCCTCGCTCCCCTCCCCCACATTCATCACCGCCTGGCCCTGGGCTCTGCCTCAGCCCTCAAACCGCATTCTAGAACACCACACGCGGCCTACGTCTGGTCATCCTCCTAGAAGGCGGCTGGCTCCGTGACGCTCAGCTGGTGCGCTCCGTACCGGGTCGTCTATGTGAACCAGAACTTCTAGAGACCCCGTGCATCGTAACCGGAGACAGCCTGGTGGGCACGTTCAGCCAGCAAGCCGCTCGTATGGGTGATCCGTTATCTCTGGCGTTAACAACCCAGACGAGGGAAAAGCCCCTCAATCACGCGGAGCCTCGGGTCTCCGTGGGCACCACTGTGCGGGTACGCTGGCTGCCCTTCTGCCTGTCCGCTCCGCGGCCTGGCTGGGCTCCCGGCAGCCCACCCACACGATCCCGGCCAGCGGGGCCCCTGCCAAGGGTCTGCGCCTCCCCCTTTTTCCCCGCGGTTCCCACCCGGTCACCCCAGTCCGGTAAATTCCGGTCCTGGCCGAAGGCCCACCCAGTCCTGCTGTCTGTCACCAGCGTCCGGCTTCCGCGGCTCCATGCCCAGTCCCCTCTGGCGGGACGCCCGACCTCTCCCAGTCGCGGCGTCCTCAACCGCCCAACGGGGCACAGACCCCCTACCTCCCACGGCGACCGTCTTTCATAAAACCACAAAGCTGTGTCCACGTGGTGTCTGCCGACAGGAGGCGCGGAGAAACGCCGCTTCAAGAGTCAGACTCGAGAAAGTGTCCTGTACGGCAAGATGGCCTGTGACGCACGGACGGCTGCTCAGTCCCCGCGCCAAGTAGGCAGGGGCCACAGCCCTCACGGCACAGGTGAGAAAAAGTCACCTGAGCTTCCCAGGCCACCCGCTTCCTGCCCTGGCTGGGCCCTCCCGCGCTGGGGGCCCAGGGCTCGGCACCTTCTCAGGAGGGACAAGGGGCCGTGTCACTGACTGCAGGTCCGGAGGGCGAAGGACACACCATGCGGACGCCTAGAAGGACCAACGCGGAATTCTCCCCCACGAAGAGGCGGCAGAAGGGTGCTTTCAACCCAACAAAAGCTGTCAGCCACCAAAGAATTCACCAACCCGCTTTTCAAGGGTTAATTCTTTCTGAGGCTCTTTGGAGAGAGCCAGCAGCAGGGAGCAAACTCAAGCCAGACCCAGGCCGAGAGGCTGCCTCTCTCTCTCTCCTCTTCCGCCTGAATAAAACATTGCACAGACAGGCCCTCGCAGGCGAGCACAGAGGCGAGTGTGCAAGCTGAGTGTGTGTGCGTGTGCGTGCCCAGGGACTGCAGGCGAGGCGTGAAAGAGATGTGGTCTGGAAAAGGGGGAAGTGCTCTGCGCCCCGAAGCAGAACCACCACGCTGGGTGTGGGGGGGGGTGCTTTCCAACGGTGTCAGGCAGCCGGAAACAGTCCTGAAACTGTGCGGTCGGGGACCCTTCACGGACGGGTGGCTGGCCACCATCAGCAGCACACCTCGCTTCCCTCAATACACCTGCGCCCCGGCGCGGGACAGAACGCACTTCCCCGCACGTAAACCCGAAAGTCACCCAAAAACTATCTGCTCTCTAGGGCTTAAACTGTGTCCATTTTATAGGAGAGAAGACTGGCTAGAAACTACTGGCTAGAAAGATCCACTTTCCTCAGGATCTAGGACACGCTTATCAGATTGAACCCACAAAATACTGACATACAGCAGCTTTGGGACATGATTTAGGAAATCAAATACAAGGACTCCATTTGCAAAATCCCATTTCTATACAGCCTGTCAGAAATACCCCAGAAAGTGGGGCATCCGGGTGGCTCAGTCGGCTGAGCGTCCGACTTCGGCTCAGGTCATGATCTCATGGTTCATGAGTTCGAGCCCCGCATCAGGCTCTGTGATGACAGCTCGGAGCCTGGAGCCTGCTTCGGATTCTGTGTCTCCCTCTCTCCCTGCTCCTCACTTGCTCATGCTCTGTCTTTCTCGCTCTCAAAAATAAATACACATTAAAATATTAAAAAAAAAAGAAAGAAAGAAAAGAAATACCCCAGAAAGTGAAGTGAGTCGCCCGTTCGTGACCAAGGAAACGGTGCTGGAGAGCAGGCCCCGAGCCGCCTGGAAAGCCAGCCAGCAGGCCCCGAGTTCACCACACCAAGAAAAAGGCACCGGAGTCTTGGAAGGAAGCCTCTCGCCCAGCTCTTCCCCTGTGTGTCTGCTGGGTTGGTGGCCGGGGGTTCAGAGGGCGGCAGCAGGCCCTGGCCGAGGCTGTTAGGACGTTTCCTCTCTCTCTGCTGGAAGGAGGGCCTCTCACGGGCCCGGGGTCTTTAGCACTTCTGCAGGGAACAGGGTTATCTCAGAAGCCAGGCATCCCCAAAGGCTCAAACTGCGGAAAAGGCTGTGCTCCCAGCCAAAGAGGCAGACACAGGAGGTGGTGCGGGTAGAGTCCAAATGGATGAGGTCAGAGCTGGGTCCCTGCAGGGGACTCTGGGACATCTGTGTGTCAGCTCAGAGAGAGGGGCTTGGAGCCACCAGCCCTGTCCAGCTACCCGGGACGGGGGGTGGGGGTGCAGAGACAGGAGGTGGGGGCGTCCCCCACGGGGTGGGGGGAGGGAGACAGGAGGTGGGGGCAGGAGGAGATGGGGGTTGTCTCCAACCAGAATGGGGGGCAGACCTGTCACACCCCTGTGTCCGTCTCTTACCCTAAGTTTTCCTGGCACGCCATTATCCGCTGAGCTTGTGAGCCGGGCTGGGCCCGGGCTGGGCCAGCTCCTGGAGCTGAGTCTCTCATCAGGTCCAGTCCAGGCTCGGGGCACGGAGACCCCGGGGGCTCCCTGCTGTGCAGGCGGCCGAGTGCCAAGGAGCCTGAGGACAGGACCCCTGGCACCACTTAGATTTGCAGACGTACTTGCCACCCCCCCCCCAGAACACGGAGCCCCCATCCTGCCTTAACTGTTCACAAGAACCAGATGTCCTCACTTCTTGCCCGAAAGTGCACACCAATCCTGCAGGCACACCGGTCAGAGTCAACCCCACAGGACGAGTCCACACTTCCGGGTTGGCTCCTGGTCCCTTCGGGGGAATGACAGCACCCACCTAACACGGGGGCGCCCTGGCCGTGATGGAGGGTCTCGCCCCCGCCCCGCCCCACCCGCACTGACGTCCCTCCCCCTCGGCCAGCACCTCGGCAGGCTCGGTGGGGGGAGCTGGGCCCCATCCCCCACAGCACGGAGCACGAGGGGCCTCCTGGGTGAGCCCTGAGCTCGCGAGGCCCCCGGGCGGCAGGACGGCCGTGCAGGGGCAAGTCTCCGGGTGCCGGGTCGCGGCCCACAGGGGCCCAGCGTGGGGTCGGCTGTCTGGGGAAGGGCCCCCTCTGGAAACGGGCCAGTACTTCAGCAGCACATAAGGCTCCAGAAATAAGCACCACCCTGGGGTGGGGGGGGGGGGGTACGGGAGTGCCGGCGATGGGGGCTACACTTTACCCCTTGGGGCCGCAAGTCCAGAGCGGAGGCCGGGCGGGGCCGGTGTGTGAAGGGGGCTCCCTGGCTCACAGATGGTGTCTTCTCGCTGTCCTCGCGGTCCTCCCCGGCGGAGGGGGTGGGAGCTCTCCGGGGACCCTCTCCCGTGTGCGTTGATCGCGGCACGGGGCGCCACCCTCGCCACCTCAGCATCGCCCTCCTTCTGACGTCACCACCTTGCAGGGTGAGATTCCAACCTAAGAGTTTGGGGGCACCCATCCACGGCACTGGCCCAAACCTGGGTCTGACCCTGGCGGTCCCAGGATGCTGCTGGGGGCCAGGCGCCAACCACACGCGGAGCCGCTGAGGCCGCCGGGCCGGGGGGTGTGAGGGGCCCGAGGGAACCGGGCCTCGCCCCGAGGCAGGGAGGCAGGGTGGGGAGCCCCAGTTGGAGGAGCCAGGGCCGTGCCAGGCTCCTTGCGAACCGGGCCCATGCGTGGGTACCTAACTCTTGGAGCCCAGGAAGAGCTCAGGGGGCCGCGGGTGAATCGGGAGACAACTATGGCCCCAGAGAGAGGCCGCTTAGCGCCCAGAGCCCCTCACAGAGCGGGACCGTTACCACGGAAGCACCCTATGTGGCGTCACGTGGGGTTTTTTCTAATGACGTCATTGATGTTACAACCCAAATGCAAACCTCCACCTGTACGGTCTCGTTCTCTCCTTATTTACGCCAGAAGAAAACCTACCGGTTTGGAGTTTTCTGAGACAGTATCAGGTCAGAGTCCTTCCGTTCCCCGGCCCGTGAAAAGACCGAGAACCTTCACGGCTTCTGCCGCACAGACGTTACGGAGCTCGGTGGGCTGCAGACGCGGTCTTCGTGTTTTACACGAAACTCATTCAACCTGCGACGTCACTCAAAATGTAAAACGGCGAGTACGTGAGTCTCTTGGAAGTGTCTCAGCTCAGCACCCACCTCAAGTCACAGCACTGTTTTCCTCTCACGCTGGGACTGTCTCTGGAACTCGTACTAAACTCCCAGGCCGGCAGGTGGCCATCCTGAACTTGAAAGGGCCCCTCAGACCCCCCCCCAACTGCCCCTTTGTGTTTTATGGGGAAAAAAGGCAATTCGAATACTGTATTTTTAAATAAAAAGACTTTATTTATGACTTCAGGTAGCAGCTAACAGTTTAAGAAAGCTTGGGGAAAGATTACTTTCGCGTGGGGGTATATGTGCACCTTGGGAAATATTTGGCTAAGTCATAAAATTAGCATTTTTTAGTCATCTGTAAAGTGCTGAGAAGTTTATCTCCGGTGATGCCCGCATTAATGTTCTCAAACCGCTCAGTGAGTATGACACGGAGACGTAAACCCACGCTGCACGGGATGGGGCCCGCTGCTCGCCCGCACGCCTCAACCGCGTGGGGGCTTTGTGACCGCAGAATGCAAGCCTGCGTGCTTGCAGGAGGCACACTGAGGCAGTGTCCCCGGCCTGTGTCCCACCCCAGCAGGGACACACCCACACTCTCTAGCACCATGAGTAACCTCAGAAGGCATATTCGAAGCAGGCACCGAGGTCCAGGTCAGCAGGCGCGGGAAACACCCTGAAAGAGCTGAGGACACGCTCAGTGTGCATCTCCTACGAGAGGGAAACGTGCATTTCTAATGTGGGTGTTGATACTCTGCGAGGAGGAGGGAAGGATCTTCTGGTGTGGACGCTCGAGTCTAAATGTTGATAATGTATTGAGCATTTTGGTTCAAAGCCGAACGTT